>NC_081834.1:221267-1421267 GCF_030867095.1 Alligator mississippiensis
AAATGGGGCAAGACCAATTCTCTTCCATTCAGCCGAGACAACCCCTTTACCTCCTCATGCACCAAGAGCAGGGCTTGAGCCTTGCCTTTTGGCAGCAGAGGAGATTGCTGCTCCCTGAGCTCCCAGATACCTGTCTGCCAGCAATGGGAGACAGCTGTTTTCCAAAGAGGTGTGTGTGTGGGGAGGGGGAGCGCTGGGGCCTTGGGTTGCTGGGTCCCAGAGGTGAGCAGAAGGAAGCCTGCTCAGCCTGGCTTTCTCCCCTCCCGTTGCATCCTCCCTGCTTTCACTGCCTCTGAAAGAGGGCTGGGAAATCCAGGGCAGGGCCTGAGGCGGCTGCTGATTTGATGCTGATGAGAGTTTGACCTGGCAATGGTCAGGGAGTGATGGTGGACTCTCCTCCTGCCACGCAAGATACCCAGCAGGCTTAGGGCTTGCCGAGCACTGCAAGTGCAATGCATACAATCAAGGAGCCCCCCTGGGAAGGCAAAGCTATTCTGCGGGTAATGCTCTGCATTTATACAGTGCTTTCCCCCGTAGGGTCTGTGACCGTCAGGATGGCTTTGGGACACCTTCCTGGTGCAGAGGGCGCAGAGGTTGTCCAGCAGGATGGATTTCAGGGAGTGGATCTGGACTGTGTCTTCCCTGTGGCTTTTTGGGCAGCAGCCAGTGTACAGGTGATGCTCCCACTGCTTCTTTTGCAGTTGGGCCTGACTGCAGACCGCTGGACACATGTCAGCGCTGGATCTCTACTTGTCAGTCTTCCCCAACTGCACCCATGGCATGCCAAAGGGGAGCAGCGGTGTGCTGACTCCTACCAGGTACTCAAGCGGGAGGGCGACTGACCCTGGCTTTGAGATGAAACAATGCACTGTTTCTAAAATGGATTCACATGCATGTTCTTCTGCAACCATGAGGAGGAGATTTTAAGCAGCAAAAAGTTTTGCTGTCTTACCTTTGTGCTCGGAGATGACCTGCACAAGTTCAAAATTATCGACTTCTATGACGTCGACATCATATTTCGCCAGTATTTTTTCAATGACCACGGTGGTCCTGTCCTGGCAGGTTAACTGGAAAAAGCATTTTGCAATGACTGATTTTGCTTCTTTGTTTCTCTACATCTGTTTTCAGGTTATCTATCTGGCGTGTTGGCTTGGTGTCTCATCGAGGAGGTACAGACAGCGCGCGACTGGGAATTACGGCGATGGGAATAGCCTCGTGCACAGCACATCCTAGCAAAGGGTGACGGTGCCTGTGTGTATGTGACTCTACCAAGCTGCCTGGCTAGATTGTGTTTGTCCCTGGTGTCAAAAAGACCACTCTGAATGCTCTTTGCTTTTGCCTCTGTCTCTCTGAAACCTTTCCTTCCAGCGTGACCACCCGCACGGAGCAGAGTCCCAGGAGCCACGAGGCTGGTCCTATGCCATCAAGGCTTTTCTTGCCTAACTCTACCTTGTGCCAGTGAGATGGCCCAAGCAGCAGCTGCATCACCATGAACCTGGCCCAGGGTTTACTTCTCAACACTTTCCCTTTCCCTGGAAAGACCCAGCCAACCTTCTCAGAAACAACCTGGAGAAACATGGGCAAAACCGAATGACTCCAGAGCACATTGCTTGTGGCTGTTGAGCCAGGTCTCTAAGGCGCTTGTGCATGGACCCAGGTGGGAACGGCAGGAGGCTTTGAGTGGACTCCTCCAGGGATGTGTCCTGGCTCCGCTGCTGTTCAGATGATTTGGCTGCAGGAATAAAGAGCTTCCTGAGCCAATGTGCAGAGAGCCCCAGACTGGGAAGGACAGCAGCCGCACTGGGAGCGCTGTCTGCTGGCTGCAGTTAGGGCTGGGGGCTTGGACTCGGGTGTGCTGAGGCTCTTGCTAGCACGAAAACAACCAGCAAGTTCCTGGGTTTTGCTTCTCTGCTCGGGCTCACACCAAGCCCCACGTTTGGCATTGGGCCTCGCCTCCTTGCTTTACCTGTAGCAGGTGACGGTTATTCTTGGTGTTTTGGGCACTGGGAATAGTAGTTGTTGGGAGGCTGGCTTGTGCAGTGTTAAGGACAGGTCAGACGTAACTTGAGTGGGAAGGTTTAGTCAGGAGTGATCCTGCCTTCAGCAGGGGTTAGATTACATGGCCTCCTGAGGTCCCTTCCAGCTCCACTGTCCTCTAAGGGAAAATGAAGGCTAATACATGATGCTGTTTAGAGGTGTCTGCCCTTTGGGAGCCTTGTGTTACTACATACTCTCTATTGCTATACAGCATCTTCCGGGGACTTGCCTCAAGCTGTTCTTCAGTGTATCTGTCTGCCTACCTGTGCACGCACGCCCATTCGTACAAGTGGAGTGCACGTTTTCTCCTTACCTTACTCAATGGTTGAGGACAAGTGGTGGATATTATCCGGCTGAAAGGCCAGGGAAGAGTTTGGGAGGTGGACTGTACTCTGACTACTAAAATGCCAGTGTCGATTCACCTAAGAATCAAGGGCATTATGTGGCCCCTAATATTGCAAAGCTTTGTCTTGGTGTGAATCAGAGCAGCAGAGATTTTACATAGAAATTATCATTCGCAGAGAAAGCACATCCAGTAATAAATCTACACAGCTCTTCCACATCACTTACCAGGATGCTTTTATATACAGATCCTTTGCTGTTCGGCATTGTGGTCCGAACTATACGGGCGTCTCCTGTGTGCTGTGGAGGAAAAAGTCAGAAACGTGATGGAAGCGGTAGGGATGAAAGAGTAGAACCAGGAGCAAGTATTTTGGGGTCTACACCTGGTCCTTGGATGTTGTTAGTGGTGGTGTCCTACTGACAGGAGTAACTCAGTTTGGTATTTGCAATGAAGTATTCATATGTAGTATTTCATCTACAACTAATACCCCTGAAACATGGATGGTATCGAGTGTTGCCGTGTGAAATGGGTGTTTAGTTGGTCTAATAAAAGACAGCACTTTTACCCAGAGAACTTTGTCTGCTGAATGAAACGGTGGCATCCCGACTACACAAGGTGCTTTGCTCAGGAAGGAGCTCCTGCAGAGCAGACGTGCCTACTGACCTTTCTCTGCCGTTCCCTATCGGGCAAGGCTCCTTGCCCAAGGAAACGGGCTCTCTTGGGATATGAAAAGGAAACTAATATTCAAAGACACTGGACACTCGGCTTCCATCTCCTGCACCCCTTTGTGTTTGCAGATTCCTCTGACTTGTGCCCAGCTGGGGAGGGGGGCATGGGACATGGGGAGGAGGGCAGAGGGGCCCGGGCTGCAGGCACGACAGTGCTGGGAGTGGGGGATATGCCTCGCTGCCTCTTGCCCAGCCAGGACAGGCGGGGGGCAGGGGCATGATGCAGGTGCACCTTGCTCCGGGCGGAAGGGGGCAAGCAGTTGCAGGGCACAAACCCCACTCCCAGCACTGCCATGCCCACATCCTGTGCCCCCTACCCTGGCTGGGTAAGTGGCAGCACGGCATTGCCTGCCAGTTGCCCAGCCGGGCTGGGTAGTGGGCTGCAGTACTGTGGGGGTGGGCCATGCAGGGGAACTGTGGGCCCTGCGGGGAAGGCTGTGGTGCTGGGGGCAGCAGAGCATGGGTTGTGGGGGGGGGCTGTGCCCTGTTTGGGGGCAGAGGACCCACCCCTCCTGAGCAGCCCCCTCACACAGTTCCCACTCACCCACAGTCCCCTCACAATCCACCCACCGCCTGTCCCACCCCCCACGCCCACCCCACCCCCTGTCCCACCCCACTCCTGCAAACCGGTGCTGGCTGCAGGCTCTGGCTGCCCCTGGCTGCAGATCCGGGAGGAGCTGGGCAGGGTTATTTTGCCCCAAGTGTCACAACTTGCCCCACACCAAAGGCCACGTGCAGACACATGTGCTGAGGAGAAATCCCCAGCTCAAATACGTGCCGCTCCTATCTGAGCTGCTGCAAGCACATGGGCCTGCACGTGCGGACGTGCCCTAAGGGTGCAGAGAGAAGTGGAGCTCCCAGCTGTAACTCAGAACAAGTTTTGCAAAGTGATCTGAGTTACACCCTTACCCCAGACCAAACCGAAGGTCACTGCGGGTCCAGAGGGGCGGGGATCTCGCTGCCCGCCGGGAGCCTGCAAGCAGGTTCCCACAGCCAGGGCCAGGCTCTGTGCAGTCCTGGCTGTTTGCGAATGGGAGGCGGAAGGCAGTGGAGGGAGCTGGTACTTGGGGCTCCGCACCTGGTGCTAAAGGATGGAGTGGGGGAAGTGGAGCCCCCACCCCACCTTGGGGGCTGCACTACACTGGCCCCAGCCTGTAGAGGGGGGCTGAAACCCCCAGACTCAACTCCTGCTCCCTTGCCCCCTCCCACTCTGAAAGCACCGGCAGGTGGGGAGCCCCAGAAGACACACGTTCCAGAAGACACTACGTTTTGAACATCTTTATCTGACACCACATGCAATGAGGTGGGCCACTGAAGCTGCTTGCAGCCGCGCACTTGTGTTTGCTCACAGCTAGGACCAGCTTGTGGGGGACAGGAGCAGCCAATGGACGTGGAAACTCAACTTTCACTTAGACTGTAAATATTGCCAGTTCCTCCTACCCTTTTCACACCGAATACTTTGAGCAAAAGGTTCTAGACCATACCTTTCCTTGAGAAAGGTCCCCAGGCTGGTCCTTGTGCAGGTCCCCAGGCTTGTCTTTGGGCACGTCCCCAGGCTGGTCCTGAGGCAGGTCCCCAGGCTCGTCCTCGTCATGGTCCTCAGAAAGGTCCCCAAGCTGGTCCTTGGGCAGATCTTCAGCCTCGTCCTCGGGCTGGACCACAGGCTGATCCCCAGGCTGGTCCCTGGGTAGCTTCACAGGCTTGCCTTCGGGCTGTTTCCCGGGCTGGACCCTTGGCTGGTCCCCGGGCTGGTCCTCATGCTGGTTGCCAGGCTGGTCCTTGGGCAGGTCCCCAGGCTGGTCTTCAGGGTGGTCCCCGGGCTGCTCCTCATGCTGAAGCTCAGGCTGCTCCACGGGCTGGTCCCCGGGCTGGTCCTCATGCTGGTTGCCAGGCTGGTCCTTGGGCAGGTCCCCAGGCTGCTCCTCATGTTGGAGCTCAGGCTGGTCCCCGGGCTGGTCCTCGAGCTGGTCCCCGCTCTGGCCTAAATACAACAATTTATTTGGAGCTAAATGAGCTAAGTGAAAATGGCTGTACCAGCCTTAGTTATGTGTGGCTCTTTTATGAAAAGAAGCCACATCAATGACATTGTACAAGAATTGTTCACAAAAAGAGTCTCTCCGTCGTCCCTTTCTGATTCTTTCCCTGCCCCAACTCGAATCTCTCCTCTCTCTCTGTCTTAACTCAGTAACATCAACTCCAGATCCTGTTCGACAAGATGTTAACCTCTTCATTTCTGCTGGCATTTCCCCTATAGTCTAACTCCATCAACACGTCTCTGTTTTCAAATCCTTCTTTAAAACCCACTTCTCTAAAACTCTTCTTACCTTCTTACCCGCACTGATTGCCGGCTCCCAAACTCTTGGGCTAGGCTTGCCTTGTCTGGTATTTCTTACAATATTCTTTAGGCACTGACAAGTGATGCTTTAGCCCATGATCAGCCGCTGACAGCACTCTACACCCAAGCACTGAGAGACAGGCATGGCTGCAGAGCACTTTAAAAAATGCCTGATTGTCAGACCAATGAGCCCTCATTACACGAAGGTGCAGACTAAGGCGCTCCAAAGCAGAGCGCCTTCATCAACTGCTGTTAGGACATGCCAGGAGCAGGGCTGGGCTGAAGCAGCCTGGCCTTGTTCCTGGTGCTGTCCTTAGGATGCGGGCAGAGAAGCAGGGGCGACACAGGGAATGCACGGGGGTGCACCCCCTGAGAGCACCGGGCACCCCTGTCATGCTGCGTTCCCTGTGTAGCCGGTGGGCAGGGTAGCAGGCGGGAGCACCAGAGCCCCTCCTGCGAGCGCTGGCCGGGGAGTGGGGCTGCCAGCTCCAATGGCCGCGCTGCTTCTGGAAGTGGTCACCAAGTTCCCGAAGCAGCGCGGCTGCTTTTATGGTGAGTGAGATCGGGGCCCCGCAGGCAGCAGGATTGGCCACCGGGGGGCACCCCCCAACCACTGGGATCGGCCTCTGGGGTGCCCCCGGTTGCTGACTGGTATCGGGGTGGGGGGGCACGTGCTGCCCCTTGACTCAAGAGCCACCAGACACCCATGTGGGGAAGGGAGGGGAGGGAGTTGTGTCTGGGGTTGCCCAGCCTGTGCTGGAGGGTTGGGCCGGTAGACTGGTGCCCCTCCTGCCCCAAACGTGGGGGGCCTCCAATCCACACACACACACACGCGCACACACACACACACACACACACACGCACACACACACTCCAGCACAGCATGGGCAAACCCCAGAATGGACTTGTGTGTGTCTTGTCTCTTGCCCCAGCCTTGCAGTCTAATCTACATGGGTGGGCCCTGCCGAGAGTCCTCGTGGGGGTCTCTAGAGCTCAGGCTGCATATAGAAAGCTCTGCCTGCATGTTTCTCACTAAAGAAATGCCTTCGACCAATGGCTCCTCACTGAGCCTTTAAATGTGCTTGTGGAGAAAGCAGGATGTACTTTGGAAAGAACAGCTCGTTCAGCTCTGTATAACCATGAGCAAACGGGATGGACACAACACAAGTGATCGCTCTAAGACAGCTCCTATCATACGCTCAGATTAGACACTGCCCTGCCCTCTCCGCACTCCCTGCTACACAGACAAGTGCATTGTAATTCGGAGCCGTTCTTTCAGGATGTGGATCATTTCGTTCTCATGCAAGGGAGTGTCTGTCACTCAAAGTTTCAGACCCTTTTTCCAATATTACTGCAAGAAATAAATGCGGGAACAAACCCCCGGGAAACTTCTGCTGACTTTGAACAACAGTTGGATCAAAACATCGACCTGAATATTGTCTTGACCCACTGGACCCAACCCCGGGACAGAGCCTCATTGGACACATATTAGCAACCTTGCAGATACGAATCTGCAAGGTTGAACTAGCGCTCCTGCTAGCACTAAACACCTGTGACTTAGTGGGGCTAACAGAGACCTGGTGGGATTCATCCCACGACTGGGCGGTACATATTGAGGGCTATAGATTATATAGAAAGGACAGGTCAGGGAAGAAAGGGGGGGGGGGGGGGGTTGCACTTTATGTCAGTGAGCAATATATGTCAACCCTCATCAAAACAGAATCCGAGGTTGAGGAAGTAGAAGGATTGTGGGTTAGGCTACATGGGGGGCAAGGAGAAAGGGATTTGGTGGTAGGGGTCTGCTACAGACCCCCACACCAAGGGGAAGAAATAGACGCGGGGCTCCTGAGGCAACTCTCGGAGACCATAAAAGCTAAAGAGGCGGTAGTCATGGGAGACCTAAATTACCCGGACATCTGCTGGGAGACGCAGACGGCAAAGTCCCATCACTCACGCAGGTTTCTAACCTGGGTACAGGACCTCCACCTGACACAGGAGGTGCATGGTCCCACTAGGGGGAATGCCATACTGGATCTGGTATTGGCAACGGGAGATGACATGATAGGGGACCTCCAGATCGGTAGCCATTTGGGAGACAGTGATCACCTTATAATAGAATTCAACATAAGACGTCGAATGGGTAAGGTAACTAGTAGGGTGAAAGTGCTAGACTTTAGGAAAGCTGATCTCAATGCACTCAGGCGATTAGTCAAGGAAGCACTGCAGAGTAGGAGTTTTGATGGGATGGGAGCCCAAGAAGGGTGGCTGTGCCTAAAGGAAACGATCCTTCGGGCACAAAGCAAGACGATCCCCGAGCGAGGCAAAAGAGGGCAAGGGGCCAGGAGGCTTCCATGGCTGACCACAGAAATCCAGGGCAGCCTAAGGGCCAAAAGGGGAGCACATAAAAAGTGGAAACAGGGTGAGATCACTAAAGATGAATATACCTCCTCTGCTCGTGCTTGTAGGGAGGCAGTTAGGCGGGCCAAAGCTACCATGGAGCTGAGGATGGCATCCCAAGTAAAGGACAACAAGGAATTGTTTTTTAGCTATATTGGGAGTAAAAGGAAGGCCCAGGGAGGAATAGGACCCCTGCTAAATGGGCAGGAACAATTGGTGACAGATAGGGGGGACAAGGCTGAACTCCTCAACGAGTTCTTTGCCTCAGTGTTCCTAAGCGAGGGGCACGACAAGTCTCTCACTGGGGTTGTAGAGAGGCAGCAGCAAGGCGCCAGACTGCCATGCGTAGACCCTGAGATGGTGCAGAGTCACTTGGAAGAACTGGATGCCTTTAAGTCGGCAGGCCCGGATGGGCTCCATCCGAGGGTGCTGAAGGCACTGGCCAACATCATTGCAGAGCCACTGGCGGGAATATTCGAACGCTCGTGGCGCACGGGCCAAGTCCCAGAAGACTGGAAAAGGGCTAACGTGGTCCCCATTTTCAAAAAGGGGAGGAAGGAGGACCCGGGCAACTATAGGCCAGTCAGTCTCACCTCCATCCTTGGTAAAGTCTTTGAAAAAATTATCAAGGCTCACATTTGTGAGAGCCCGGCAGGGCAAATTATGCTGAGGGGAAACCAGCATGGGTTTGTGGCAGGCAGATCATGCCTGACCAATCTAGTCTCTTTTTATGACCAGGTTACGAAACGCCTGGACACAGGAGGAGGGGTGGATGTCGTATACTTAGACTTCAGGAAGGCCTTCGATACGGTATCCCACCCCATACTGGTGAACAAGTTAAGAGGCTGTGATGTGGATGACTGCACAGTCCGGTGGGTGGCGAATTGGCTGGAGGGTCGCACCCAAAGAGTCGTGGTAGATGGGTCGGTCTCGACCTGGAAGGGTGTGGGCAGTGGGGTCCCGCAGGGTTCGGTCCTTGGACCGATACTCTTTAATGTCTTCATCAGCGACTTGGACGAGGGAGTGAAGTGTACTCTGTCCAAGTTTGCAGATGACACAAAGCTATGGGGAGAAGTGGACACGCCGGAGGGCAGGGAACAGCTGCAGGCAGACCTGGATAGGTTGGACAAGTGGGCAGAAAACAACAGGATGCAGTTCAACAAGGAGAAATGCAAAGTGCTGCACCTGGGGAGGAAAAATGTCCAGCACACCTACAGCCTAGGGAATGACCTGCTGGGTGGCACGGAAGTGGAAAGGGATGTCAGAGTCCTAGTGGACTCCAAGATGAACATGAGCCGGCAGTGTGACGAAGCCATCAGAAAAGCCAATGGCACTTTATCGTGCATCAGCAGATGCATGACGAATAGGTCCAAGGAGGTGATACTTCCCCTCTATAGGGCGCTGGTCAGACCGCAGTTGGAGTACTGCGTGCAATTCTGGGCGCCACACTTCAAGAAGGATGCGGATAACCTGGAGAGGGTCCAGCGAAGGGCAACTCGTATGGTCAAGGGCCTGCAGACCAAGCCCTACGAGGAGAGACTAGAGAAACCGGACCTTTTCAGCCTCCGCAAGAGAAGGTTGAGAGGCGACCTTGTGGCTGCCTATAAGTTCATCACAGGGGCACAGAAGGGAATTGGTGAGGATTTATTCACCAAGGCGCCCCCGGGGGTCACAAGAAACAATGGCCACAAGCTAGCAGAGAGCAGATTTAGACTGGACATTAGGAAGAACTTCTTCACAGTTTGAGTGGCCAAGGTCTGGAACGGGCTCCCAAGGGAGGTGGTGCTCTCCCCTACCCTGGGGGTCTTCAAGAGGAGGTTAGATGAGTATCTAGCTGGGGTCATCTAGACCCAGCACTCTTTCCTGCTTATGCAGGGGGTCGGACTTGATGATCTATTGAGGTCCCTTCCGACCCTAACATCTATGAATCTATGAATGATTTTGGAGGCTGAAGAAAAAAGGAGTTGTGTTTTATGCAATGCGTCTTGTGTCCACATTTAAATGCCTGAGCTGACCTGGCGCTGTGCCCAAGTCTAAAATAACCCCTTCTTTCTGCAACACCCAGCAGGTCAGGTTTCTGGGGTGAAATACTGCTTTTCTTTTGTTTCCCTTCTTTCATATATCATTTCTCTGCACTGCTGTGCCAAAGCTCGACACCAGTCCTAGCTCACACATTGCACCAGGTCTGAGAAGCAGAACCACAAACCTCTTTGCCACAGGAAAGTTTCTACCTGGGTGAAGGACCACGTGTCAGTTGGACACTGGACATACCCTCAAGTCTGCAGGGCCTGGCCCTCTCATGTCAGCGATATCAGAATTTGCCCTGGTAATATAACTGTTGGTAACATTTACCCCCCAAATGCAATTCTTTGCTCAGGTTTGGGAGGTTAGGCAGCGATAGCTTGGGAAAAAATATAACTTACTCTCATTTTCTAGCTCTTCGCTGAGAAACTTGGCCAGGAGGTGTTCTGCCTCTTCCAGCACTTGGGAGCCAGGCATGTCTCCTTGCAGGTAGTGGAGCAGTCTTTTCAAGCTGGGGTAACCTGGTGCCTCCCTAAAGTCGTCTGGTGTTGTAAGGAGCCAGGTGCTGAGGAGGAGGGCTAGCGGGCTGAAAACAAATACATTGACCAAATCCGGCCATGGTCAGTCTTTGAAACAGTGATATTTGTCACTCAGCCTGTCTCGAGAAGATGGACATATTCCTTCTGCCATGAGCCAGCAAGGACTTCTGATCTGGGCGCCTTAGAAAGGACAGCTGCAATCTTTGACTGAACCTGGTTCTATGACTACCGCATCCATCTCTCTGTACTGCCCTTCCCTGCACCTTTTCTGATTGGAGGAGATCCTTTCTGAGAGGGGTGAACAAGAAAGGCTGTCCACTACTAGAAGCAGAAAAGCTGCTTTAATAGAGGGATGAATCTACCCTGGACACACAAGGGTTATTATCAGCATATACACCTGCGTTCACGTGGAAGGGGTAATGCAGGCACACACACACGTGCTCCATCCCGGCGGTGCCCAACATCTGTGTCCCGCAGGCGGGTGGGCATAGCCAGGTCCCTATCCAGCCAGATCCCAACAACAGGCCGGATCCCGCTGCCCAGCTGCTGCTTCCCAGAGCATGCCCTACTCGCACTTCCCAACCCCACCGCCACCCAGTTCAGAAAGGACTTTGCGATGGTGGGACTGCTAGGTCAGCTATCTTATCATGAATAATCTTAAGTATTCATCGTCATTTCGTAATGTGCTATGCAAACCTGTGGCATTCTCTGTGACACCCCTGCCACAATGTCTTAGGACTGGACAATGCTGAAATGATGACAACTCCAAAAACCCATTCATGAAACTTGGTAGAAAGGTTGTTCCTGGGAGGGAAAACTGTGGTGTGAGGGCTTGCAGGTGAGACTCTGCTCTTCTATTCACTAGTTACTGGTTCTTTCCTGGGCATGGCATATGACAGAAACAGGACGTGGGACTTGTTTTTCCCGAGAACAAATCAAAGAATTGAAGCTACATGAACCCGTGCTTAAATCGAGTCATTGAGGAGCAAGATCAGGGGAGTTAAGGCGACTTAGCCAAATGCTTACTGCCGGAAGCCGTGCTAGTGCTCTTCTGGAGCATCTCACAGCGATGCCCTGCCGGAGCTAAAGGGGATCAGGGGGATTGACAAGGGGGAAACCAATATATATACACACACACATATAGACACTTAATTACAAAGGCTAGGGAAATACATACATACATATATATATATATATCACACAAACACACACATATCATATATATAGATGCTTAAGCTGACCACACGCTCTGAATCCTGACAGGTTTTCCTGTACAGCAGAAAGCCACACTTACTTCCCGAGGACTCTTCTGGCGTCTCCTGAGCCAATCCAGGCGTCCTTGTTTCCATGCCTAAATATCAAAATGGATATTTTAGATGGTTATTAAAAAAACAGTCTACGTCACAATGGTAAGGCAGTTTATGTCAATACCTTGCCCAGACAGTAAAAAATCAAGACTTCCCTATTCAAACTATCTTAGAGAAAAAAGATGAAAAATGTCATTCTCTTTACTCCCCTTCATAATGTCATCCATCTACCATTTTATATCCCGTTCACGATGCTGGGGAGAGTGGCAATTGGTGCGACTGAATTCAAGCCTAAGCAGTCTTGCCCAGCCTGCACACTTCAGTCTGCGATGCGACGGGCCATGTGCTCGAGCGCTGCCCATACTAGTACCAAGGCTTTGCCCTTGGAGGGAACATTTCATCTGAGACTGTCAAAGGACTTGGCAAACAGCAGCTATGTCTCACCAATCTCGCAAGGCAGGTCAAATATTATCTTTGTCCCTATTTCACAGATGGAGGAACTGAGAATAGAAGAGCACCTGGTTCATCTCGTCTGGCTCAACCAGGCTTTTCCCTGGAAACCAAAGCTGGGGTGCTGTCCCTCCACGACAGCAGAGCTGGAGGAGTATTGTGGCGCAGGGGGAGGAAGGGGGATGCTTTGTGCCTTTAGGCCTGTGAAATCCCTGCTCTGATCCAGCAGAGCCCGACTCATGGAGCAAAGAGTTATGCAGAGGGATAGCGATAGCCCGGGTTGTTAGACATACATGCAAATCAGTTAGCTTCTTAAGTATGCCTTCTTCAATGCTATTTGAGATCGTTTCCTGCAATATCCCACCAATAAAGGCCTTTACAGCTTCCTCCACAGCTCTTGGCTCTTACCTGTTCAGGAGGACTTCCAGGACCTCGCCTGGAGAAGAAAAGGCCCTGTAGTCACAGAAAAACCTGGTGACATTGTGGAAATCCTGCAGCAGGCTTTCAACACGGTCTTCAACGGCCTGGGAAACAAAAGATCAACATCATGGCATTACGAGTCGGCAGCGGCCCTCCTCCGAACCAGCGCGAACCCCACGTCCACCCAGCGCTGGAGCGGGGAGGTCTCGTATCAGCAGTACCTGTCGGTGGAGGAGATAGAAAACGAAGTCTTGGCCAGATGGGATCAAACACGGTTTGTGAAGGAAGAGTGTTAATCCCACGAGTCCAGGCATACCCCGGCGGAGCCTCCACCTATTTTGTCTCCCTGTGTCCCTCTTCAAGTTTTACATCGAGAGACAATATTTCGTCTCCCTTTTACACTTGCCTTTGCGCTAGCTGGAACCTGATCCAAGCCCGCTCAAGTGAATGGGAACAAGCCATCGTGATTACTGCAGAGGCAAAGACATGTTCACAGTGGGAAATGGTCCCTGGGAGTGAGGCAGGTCCTTGTTTGGAAAGACAGCTGGGTTGGAAAGCCCCAGACAGATAGAAGATGCAAATATGCATCTTGACAGTGACAAGTGGGTGTTTCCCCCGTTGCGTTTTTAACTAGTCCAGTTATAAACAGGAATATTATCGGAGACTTTGGGAATTAAAAGGCAGAGACTTCAAGACGATGTCTGAGTTTCTTCATTCCTGTATTTCCACGTGTACCGAGGTGCCGGGGCGCTGTCCCTGCGGTGTCACGGCCGCGTGCTGAGAAGCCCCTGCTCAGTTCCTTGCTCTACCCAGTGTCGGGATGACCTCCCACCAGCGCTAACAGACTTTTATGGAGAAAAACACTTGTTAACCTGGAAATAGGTAGATCGGTCACACGAGTCAGTGCAAATCTACAGCCCTTAGGATAATGCCCGTTCACAGTCCCCAACAAATAATGGTCCGCGTGTATCTCGGGCCCCTCAACGCACGCAGGGAAAGGTGTGATTAGCACTGTGTGTGTGCAAACACCTGTACGGGAGTCACAAGATACACTCAGAGATTTCCAGTAGGAATCTAGGGAGTCCAAACCATTCTCAGCTCTCGTGGGCTGTGTCCTTTGAACCAGGAGACGGGTTTCCAGGTTGCCCTCGCTGCGTGTGGTAGATGCGTTCCTGAAAAGCTGCACATCACTCCCATTTGCAGAAGGGGAACCCACTTTCCAAGGTAGCATACTGGGATCCATGCCAAGACCTCGACTGCATCGGCACCAGGTACGTGTGCTGGGGCCGGGGCGGCGCCGGGCTCTTCCCGGCAGGGGCTGGGCTGGGCTGGGCTGGGCTGCGCTCGGGGCAGGTGGTGCTGGTGCTGGGAAGGGGGCTGGAGGGGGCCCTGCAGCCACCCCAAAATTGGTCATGGCCCCCCCAACCCCCATCCCAGCACCACTGCCGCCCAGCCCGGGTGCAGCAAAGCCTACCTGGGAAGAGCTCGGCCCCCAGACAAAAAATGAGTACAAGATAAGCATGCCGTGAGTCTAATGCGGACAGGTTTGAACCTCAAAACCCTGAGGACCGCTGCTCTGGATCTTGCAAAATTTTCAACTTTTAAAAAACCTGAATTTGTGTTGGATGATCAAAGTTCGATCGGTATTTTTCTAAAACAGTTTGGAAAAGTCTGCGACATGAGCAAAACCTGTGCTAACACCTGAAACAGGCTCATCACCGTCCAAGCCTGCTGCTTCCATGTACATCACCCCGGACCTGGAAAATTATTTCCTATCAGAAAGGAGGATCTGTGCTAAGCCGTGCACCTGACCCTCTACTGCAGGAGGACGTCTCGAGATCACCGCTAGTAGTGGTCTCTCGCAGCCGTTCTCTGCACGGCAGGCACCAAGGAGGTGGGTCCGTTGAACCTATAGTGTTGGCTCTGCAGCAAAATGCCAATGAGTTGTGACCACAGGAAGCACCCCTTTTACACCCAAACTTGGAGCTATGGAAACAAATGCCAAAAGTCTCTGTTGAGAAAGAAAGCATCCTTGGCAACTGCCTCCTCAGTAATGATCAAGCTCAGCACTTCGCATTCAAAATGGGGTTGAAACCCTCCTCCGCAGGATGTCTCCAAATACCACCGGTTTGTGACCACTGACAGAGACAGGACCGTCGTGGGGGACGGCCAAATTCTGGATGGGTAAAGACAGCCACCCTGGGACTAGCTCAATTTGCCAGTTGGTTGCGATCTTTAAAGAGGAATTGGTTTTCTTAGCAGTGAGGCTACAAATGGGCATTGTTCGTTTGGAAAGGGTTCTTCAAAAGGCAGGATAGATCTAGGATTTTTAAATGGAGAGGTCCCAGATTGGGCCCTCGGGCTCCAGATAGGGGTACAAGGCAGAAGTTTTGCGCCCGAGGCAGAGAAGGGCGGGTTGGTTGTGCGTGGAGGGGGCCGAGTGTTGGATGGTCTTACCTGCTCTTGGCTCCTACTGCTCCTCCTGGAGCTGGCTCCCTGCTCCAGGCCTTCCTCCTTGTGCCCTTCCTGCCTGCTGGGGCGGCAGCACTTCAGGAAAGAATGCAGAGTGATGCACCCGCACCCTTCCTCCTGATCTGCCCTGTCAATGAGTTCAAAAGCTGGTTAATTCTCAGTTACTACTTCTAGGGTGCAAGGAGCCAAGGTGATTGGGTGCTAAACACATCTCTACCTTTCAAAATCAAACTAAATCAGAGAGAGAGATGCAAAGAGAAAAATAGTTCAACACGCATTGTGTCATTTCTTTGTACGACTAAAACTTGTCCCGATGAGCGTGCACATGCAGTTTGTGGCACCTCCAACCCATTTCAGGCCCCACATACCACCCATTGTGCACGTGCACCCATTTGCCATGCTGCAGATTTACAGTGTGGTGCCAAAATTTGACACCGAGAGATCCTGGTGTCAAAAAACAAAAGAAAAACCTTGGCTCGGTGCCCGTGGCAACAGTGCGTGCTTCCAGAACCAGAGCCTGGCTGGGCAGAGCTATGTCCTGGCTGCCGGGCAGGCTCCAAGCCGTGGGGTTGCTGCCACTGCTGCCCAGGGAGGCCCCAAGTGAAGTTGCTGGGGCCAGAACGGGTGCTGACCCCAGCCTCCCACTCCCACCCAAGACAAAATGCCCTGCACCAGCCACATGCGCAAGGGCATGCACTGCAGCATAAAGCAAGTTTGTGCCATTGCTAGTTTTGCTGCATGTGGGTACACGCTTCTAATGATTGTGCCCTGCTTTTATATCCATGCATCCTCATTCATTCTGAAAGACTGCAAAATGCTTCCCAAAATATAGACAGGACATACCACTGTCCTTCGGCCACCCACGGCAGATACACAGACACGTCGCACACCTGATAACGATGGCTTGGGGGAGAAGAGGGAGGGGTGTGCTATTTTGGCCAAGGGTAACAGAGTGGCATAGGATCTGGAATATCAAAGACAAGCAGATAGCTGTGTATTTTTACGGGACAGCTCAAACACCATGGTGGGTTTATTGGTGTAAATATATCAGTGCTACAAAGAAGGTGTTAGGGCAACACTATGTGGATTTTCTGGGCACATCGAATTTGCAGCTGAATACAAGGCTTGAACCTGTGGCCTAGCAAAGCTGCTGAGCACAAGGCAGAATGATCTCTAAGCCAGCCAGTTGCTCATGCAAAGTAACCGTCCTGACTGTGTCAGCCGTTTTCGGAGGAAAAAGCAGCAAGTGAATCTGTGCGAGTGTGCGTGCTGTGAGCGAGGTGACGTTTTAGGACTGTGGAAGATGGTACAACCTGGCACAGAAAAACAGACGGGAATGTGGGAAACAACACGTCATTGGTGACAGAATCCGCGATGAACACGCGCGAAAAGGCGAATGGTGAAGCTTCCAGGTTTTGCTGAAATCCGCCCAGCGACCGAAGAAGTCAAGTCAAGGGCTTAGGCGTGCGCTTTCAGCAGAGAGGCATGGACAGAAGGAAATGCAGAGGCGATTCCCTGGGAATGCAGCAACCAGGAAAGAGAGGAGGAGCTCGAGTTGGGAGGAGAAATGGGTGGAACATAAGAGGGGCGAGGGGCGAACGAGTGTTAATGCACAGTATAAAGCACAGTGTAGAAATATGGAAAAACAATATTGTTCCTGTGGCTCCCCGGTTTGTTGGGTTTTGGGAGCTAGTCCAAAGCTGTCTCCATGCTGAATAAAGCTGCTGCGCGCAGTGTGTGCCGGTGTTTGCGCCCTGCTTGCTCTGGCTAACGAGTCACAGGATTCACGAGCAATCGCATCGTCACCTCCCTAGTCGCTGGGCGCGGCGTGGCGCCGGGGTCTAACAGAAGGGGTCGCTGGACTCCTCACATTTAGGGGTGACCGCCCAGTCTCCTCTGGAAGATTTCCAGGGTAGGGGACTGCACCCAGGGTAGGTCACTGGACACCCAGCTGAACGCATAGAAATCAATACTTCACACAGATGAAAGCAGGAAGCTTGGAAGAGAAAAGGTGCGTTTCCTTAGCACACGTTGTGAAGCTCTGCTGACCACTGCACTCCTCAATTAACAGCTGAATCTATCAAATTAGGCAAGACAAACAGAGTACACGAGACTGAGAATTGGCATCTCTCTTCGATTTACCTTTCTCCTTCTCCAAAACAGCCCATGTCTGGGACCCGGGAGAGCAGACTCTCCAGTCGTCTGTAGCTGTCTGAAAGAAAGAAGAAAGAGAAGTTGAACCCACCGCCAGTAATTCCTACTTACTTTATGTTCGTATGGTGTCTTGTTACTCAGAAATGCCTCGTTTGACTTGAAATCACCGCACAGATAAGGAGGAAGGGGGGCACTGGCAGTGCCAGGGGGTGCGGGTCGGGAGTGAGGGGCACCATCACGGCCCGGGGGGCAGGGTCCTGCAGTTTGGGGTGAGGGGCACTGGCAGGGCTGGGGTCAGTGGGTTGGGAGGTGGGGGCAGCAGCAGGGCTGGCGGGGGCTGTGGCTTGGCCGTGGGGGCAACACAACGGGCAGCGACAGGGCACTGGCATCTCACTGCCCGCCCCCCCCATCATATTCCCCCTCCCCCCTCCGCCACGTGGCAGGTGTCCTGTTTCTTGGACCTGGAAATAGGGTAACCCTAAAGCAAGATGCGCCCCCTCACTGCCTGCTCCGCTGCAAGCCCTCACCATGCCTGCCCGGCCCCATGTCCTAGCTCCAAGCAGAGCCCCCGCTCTCCTCCCCCCATGTCGGGCAAGCACACTGCACACTTCAGCCCTTGGCTTGCTACTGAAGCGGGCTGAAGTCCGTTTGGGAAAGAAATGACACCAAACAAGTGAAACTACCCCAGCCACAAGTCCTCCAGCCCTAGGGCTCCCCACGTGTGGGTGCAAACACCCCCCGATCTGCCCACTAGGCACCATGCTGGGGCGGGTGCCCACACTTACCCTTGCGGTCAGCAGCACAGCAAGGGCGCAGTTGTGCCCTGCCTCCCAAGCAGTGACAGCTGGGGAGCAGTTCAGGTCAACTGCTGTGTGCGTCTCCAGGAGCCGCACCGCGCCGAGCCGGTTCTAGAAGGGGCCATTGTGATGCGTGTCCGCATTCTCCGCGTCTCCCCACGTGCACGTCTCCGCTGTGTCCAGCCACACCGCTGCATCAGCCACCGGGTGTGAGACCAGGGACTGGCTTGCAGGGACTTCAACCAGGACTGCGCCCTGCCAGGCTTTCCCTGCAGGACACTGTGACAGCACACGAGCAAAGGGACTGCAACACCAGCTCCTAACTCACACCAGTTCTTGAGTGTGCACAGAGACCGATGGCCCAGGTCTAGCTCACACGTGTTCCCTGCGGTGACTGTGACCCCGATTTCTGGAGCCCAGGGGGGCTGCCACTGGCTCCCAGCTCTGAGCTGGGAGGAATACACTGAATCACTCGCCGCCTACACTGGGCCTTTTGGCGGTGTGCACCTTCCCAGGCTCTCCGCATTTCACCACCTTCATGGGCAACTTCCCTCCGTTCCCTTCAAGCCCTTGCCCTTTCTGGAGGGCGAACTGTTTAAACAGATGCGTGTCCTCCACCTCCCTCTTCTGCCTTTGGTGAAACAGCCCTTTCACCAGAGCAGTGGCTAAAGAGGCTCTTTCATGGATCTCATGTGGTCCCTGTGCCTTGAGGCCATGCTCCTTCTCTACCATGCTGATGCTGATTTTACCTTTCCTGCCTGAGTCTTTAACGGTAATGACGGCATCGCTTTCATTTGAGACGAAAGCACTGGAAGATGGATGAACCTTGTTTGAATGAATGCACTCTAAGTTTAGTCCTCGAGAGCTCAATGTCTGCAAACCTCTGGAAGGTGGCTGTGGGGAGGGTGGGGATGTGTCCTGTTTTCTTCAGCCACAGGAAACAGGCTCAGAGGCAATGAAGAATTGCAGCAGGGGATATTTAGGTTTGACTTTAGCCCTTTCCCACTGTACGAGGGTGATTTCTTTTTGAGCATTGAAACAGGCTCCCCAGAGAGTTGTGCAATGTCCATGCTTGCCAGTGCGTGAGAGCCGGTTCGATGCTTGGTTGGGTGGGTTTGTAGGGGGTGATCCTGCCTTGAGCAGGGGGCGACTACGCAGCCTCCCGACATCTCTTCCACCCCGTGTTTGGTGTTTCGATGGACTCTCGGTGTGCTACGAAAGGGACAGAAGCAGGGGCATAAGAAATTGTATAAAGTCCCTTTTGTCACATAAGAGTGAAACACAGGCTCCGTTTTGTGTACGGGCTCCGTGGCCTTGTTTGGAAAAGGGGGGTCTCTACGTGCGGTGTACAGCATGTCCAAAACCATTTCCAAACCAGCCACGCGTTGCTCTCACTGGGGGTCGTGTGTGCCACGTCCTTGTTTGTGAGCCCACTGGAGCTCTCGGGGACCGATAAGACCTGGCTGCCTCCACGTGCCACTGTGTTTTCTAGTTTCCTAGCTGAGAGGGTCTGAAGGGACCTGAGCAGATCACCCAATCCGCCCCCCGGCTGTGGGCAGTGAAGAGCGCGGGGATCAAACCACCCCGGCTAGCTGACTGTCTAGCCTCCTTTTGAAGAGCCCCGGGGAGGAGCCAGCACCACTTCCCTTGCAAGTTGGCTCCAGGTCCTAGCCGCCCTGACTGTGCAGGAGCGCCTCCTGGTATCCAGCCCGACTCTGCCCTCTGCCAGCTTGTGCCATTATTTCTAGGCGCTCCTGGGAGTGCTCGGGGGAACAGGGGCTCCCCCAGTGCCTGCTGGTCCCCTCGGACTAGTTTGTAAAAGGCCACTAGATCCCCCTCCGCCTCCTCTTGTGGAGGCTGACCAGGTTCAGGTCCTGTCGCCTCTCCTGGAAGGGCCTGCCCTGCTGCCCCTGACCATGTGGGTGGCCTCCTCTGGCCCCTCTCCACGCTGGCCACATCCCTCCTGACGTGCGGCGCCCAGAGCTGGACGCAGTACTCCAGCATGGTCTGACCAGTGCCCCTCGCAGTTGTGCTCCTGCACCGTTCTCGCACGCAGCTTCCCCAGCCGCGGTGAGACTAACGGGCCTTTCATGACCTGGGTCCTCCTCCTCCCTTGGTTGAGACTGGGGACCACATTGGCCTTTTCCAGTCCTCCGGCACCTCGCCAGAGCCCCACGAGTGCTCGTGAAGCCGTGTCCGGGGCCCTGCAAGGACCCCTGCCAGTTCCCTCAGCACCCTGGGGTGGAGAGCATCTGGACCGGCTGCTTTGAACACGTCCAGCCCCTCCAGCAGTTCCCTAACTCGGTCCTCCCTGAGCCCAGGCCTGGGGGTGCCTCTCCTGGGGCTGTCCGGGATCCTGGCGGGGCATGTCTCAGGCCCTGCTCAGACAAATGGAGGCAAAGGTTTTGTTCAAGAGATCAGCTTTTTCATCTGGTGCAACCCCCAGATTGCCAAGCGTGGCCTGCCGAGCCCCCCATTACCTGGTGCCTTCGTTTGACTTCCAATGTATTGAAGAAAAGGGACGGAGGTTTCCTGCTTGGTTAGGCAGCTTGCAGCAGAGACACGCAGCACGATCTGGATCGCCGGGGTAAGGAGTGAAGGGAAGTATTGCCCTGACTTGACTGTGCTCAGTCCTGGGCTGAGCTGGGCCTGGCTGGGAAAGACGATGAAACAGCGCAGGTGTAATACTGGCCGGAGACGACGCTCAGAGCCTAGATGTGCTCCAAAACCAGCCCTTAGACAGGGCACGCAGGGTCCTGGGGAAGACGAGTGCAGAGACGTGGTGCCAGGGAGGGGTGGGGGAAGCACTGGGAAGGGGAAACTCAAGTTGCGTGCTCCCAGCTGTGTCTGCAAGAGGAAGGGGATCCACACCTGAGATCTGGCCCCTGGGCCCTCTCTGGTGTCGGCCCCTCGGGCTCCAACTGACTGGCCAGGCCTTCAGCCCCCCAGCTTTGGCCCACTCCCCTGCGCTCCTGCCCCTTGCGGGGCTCGAACCCCGGGGAGGCACTTTCAACCTCCCGCAGCCACAGCCTCGTCCTCCGGTCAGAAACAGGCACCAGGTTCCTGCTCACGGTGCTGCTGCAAAAGCCTCTTCCCCACTTGCTGCCTCCCTGCCAGCCCCGGGGGGTCCGTGCCAGGCCTGCAGCCTCCCCCCCTTCCAGCCGGAGCTAGCAGAGGCTCCGTTCCTTGCAGAGGTCGGGGTCTTTCTGCCTCAGGAGGCCAGGGGCCGCTCTATCCCCGAGCTCCTCTTCCCATCAGGTGTTCTCAGACCCCAAGTGGTGGGACCTGCTCGGCGAGGGCACGGCTGGGGTCCCAGCGGCCGAGTCTGTACTCCACCCTCGTCCCACGAGCCACTGGGGACCTCGCTTGGCGGCTTTGCTGTGGAGCCATCGCCACGGGCGTGTACGTGGTGAGCTTCACGGACACCCCGGTGTCCTGCCCCTTCTCCGGGCACAGGGAGACCCTGGCACACGTGCCCCTCGAGTTCCCCAGGCTGCAGCCCCTGCACCTCCAGCTTCACGTGGAAAGCAAATGCAGAAAACGGTGCAAGCACAGGGAGGGCATTGAAATACAATTCAAACCCAGAAACTGTGCCATTGCATTTGCCCCATGTTTCCTCATTAGGAGCCATTAAGTTGAGGGGCTGGACTCATTAGACATACAGGAAAGTAACGGCTGGGCCCAGAAGCTAAGGTCCAGGGCAGTAGACCTGCCTGGGCAGAGCGGGCTAAAGCCAGGGCAGCAGAAGCCCCAGCAAAGGCTTGAGGCTTGAGGGGCCAAGCGAGGAGTCGGGGCTGAGGGCTCTCCTTCTGCACACTGAATGACAGCTGCAAGGCATGGGCATGACTGCAGGGGTGGCTGGAGGTCACGGTTATTGCCCCCAGGCACAGCTGGGGCTCCCGTAAAGGGGAAACCCGCTGCGTGGAGGTTGAGGCAGACAAGCCCCGAGGATGGTGCGCCGGGGAGCGCACCTGGGAAGAGCCGACCAGGAGGGAGTCGTTTTTAGGTGTTAGCCCGGTTAGGCTCTTCTGCCCTGCTCGTCTTCACCCCCGTGGAGTGAGACACTCTCACTTTCCGGCTTTGGGCCCCTCCTCGGGCTACTGGAGATCGCAGTGCTCTTAGCAGTGACCTCTCTCAGCCTTGTGACCTCTCATCCATCTCTCTTTCCCTCCGCTCCACTCTGCGCCTCTGGACCCCTCTGGTGCCACGCTTTCCAGCAGGTCTTTGACGTCCCCACACTCCCTTGAACAGGTCCCTTTTCGGGTCACAGTACAGCCCAGGGCTCCATACACACTTAGAGCCTCCTGCCACCGCCCAGGTTGTGTGTGACACTTGCCAAAGATCCCGTGTGCCTTTCCCGCTGGGGTGTGTACCGCCAAGGGCCTTCTATCCCATATGCCAGCCAAGTTATAACATAGAAATCCCCCAGTAACTGAGGTTACAGCACGCACACCTACCTTTCAATCTGCTGGAGCTACCCAGGTGGCACTACACCATTGCTAAGTCAAACTGAGCTTTGATTTTAACCAGCTTTTAAACACGGAGGTCCCAGGTTTAGGGAAGCATCGACTCTGCAGGGTTTGGCTTCAGAGATGCTCAGGTCGGAAGGGACCTCAACAGATCATCGAGTCCGACCCCCTGCCTAGGCAGGAAAGAGCCAGATGCCCCCAGCCAGATGCCTACCCAGCCTTCTCTTCAAGCCCCGCAAGGCAGGGGAGAGCACCACCTCCCCTGGGACCCAGGCCAAATTTTGGCCACCCTCACCGTGAAGAAGTTTTTCCTGATATCTAGCCCAAATCTGCTCGCTGTCAGTTTGTGACCATTGCTCCTTGTTGCCCCAAGAGGCGCCCTGCTGACCAGAGCATCTCCGCTCCCTTGCTGCCCCCCAATGCATTTGTAGGCAGCCACAAGGTCACCTCTCGGCTTGCTCTTGCGGAGGCTGAAGGGGTCCCGGTCCCAGTCTCTCCTCCCTAACCGTGAGTCGCCTCCTCTGCACCCTCCCAAGTCTATCAACATCCTTCTTGAAGTGCGGCGCTCACAACTGGACGCAGGACTCCACCTACGGTCTGAGCAACGCCGCACAGAGGGGAAGGATCACCTCCCGGGATCTAGTCGTCATGCCTGTGCTGATGCACGCTACAGCGCGGTTACCTTTGCTGACGGTTTCCCCACACTGACGACCCGTGCTCATCTTGGATCCACGATGACTCCGAGATCCCTTTCCGCTCCTGTGCTGCTGAGCGGGTCACTCCCAGCCAGTGGGCATGCTGGATATGACCCCCTCGGTGCAGCGCTCTGCACTTGTCCTTGTTGTGCTGCATCCTATTGTGTTCTGCCCACTTTTCCAGCCTGCCCCGGTCTGCCTGCAGTCCTTCCCTGCCCTCTGGCCTGTGCTCGGGCCGTGCTCGGAGTTGGCAGCGTGGCAGAGCCAAACTGCGCTTTGGGCCGGACAATACTCTGGGTATAATCCCAGCACAAAATCCAGTTCCTTATTCGGTTCCAGGTACTTAGCACAGTGGCTGGGGTACTGTTAGTTGGCCAAAGTGCGCCTTGGGCCAGGCAAATCTCTGGTCAGAGATGTCCAGAAGTGTCCCCTGGTTGTACAGAGACATGGTCTGGGGTGGCCCAGGAAGGATTTCTTGGTATAATGCCAGTCCACAATCCAGTTCCTTATTCAGTTCCCTGTATTCAGCACCGCGGCTGGGGTGCGGTGTGTTGTCAGCCTGGCACGGCCAAACCGGAGTTTGGGCTGGAGAAGTCTCTGGTCACAGATGGCCAGGACAGTCCCCTGGGCACGCAGAGGTGTTACGATGGGCGGCCCAAGCACAATTTCTAGCCATGAACCCAGCCTGAAAGCCAGTTCCTTATTCAAGCCATTATACTTAGTACAGTGGGCATGGGGGCTGTTAGCTGGCAGCCTGGCACGGCCAAACCATGCTTTGGGCCGGACGGCACTGTGGTCAGGGGTCTTTGGGACAGTTCCCCAGTGGCATCGCCATAAAATCTGGGGTAGCCCATGGAGTATTTTGTCCCATAATCCCATCCTAATCTCACCTTCATTTAGGGCTCTGTACTTGATGCAGAATATTATTTTACATATTAATTAGTACATATGCACAGCTAATTAAATTCTCTCGCTGTAGGATGAGCAATTCATTGAGAACAAGTTTTTATTGGGTCTAGTCTAGAAGAAGGAAGCGGGAATAAGGAATAGGAAACTCGGAATAAAGAAGGAACCAACTTCAGCCTCATCGCAACCCCCGACATACCCTATTACCGCCCCCCCCACACAAACCCCACCCCAATGTACACAAGCAAAAGTTTATATTTGATTCTTGTTTGTATTGTACACAACATAAGTAATAATAAAATTAAACGTTAATCAAATTGAAAATTTCTAGTAGAACAGTTCTCCAACAGAAATAATCGCCCGCCCCTGAGCTGGAAGTGGGGCTGGAAGGACCCAAGGAACAGCTCCCGAACCTGCCTGGGGCTAACGCTCTCCTCAGGGAAAAAAAAAGATGGAGAAGAAGACTCTGCTCATCAGAATCACGGCCAGAGTCCCGGGACCTGCGGGCAGGGGATGGTGAAGGCCCCCCGTTTCCCCGAGGTTTTGTTCTCCAAGCCATGCCCCAGACTACGGGGAGCGGGCACGCTGCGCCCTGGGCCAACCAGGGCACCAAAAAGCAACGGGAGAAGTTGAACAGCAGCTCAGTCAGCGCAGACGGGGCTGGGAGCTGTACTGCACAATCAGCCCCGGGACGGAGCGAGCAAGGGGGCTGGAGGGCACGACCCACACGCTGCCCGACTCAGTGCAGCCCGGTCACCGCAGCGTTCACAATCAGCTCCGAGGGCATCGCAGCTCTGCCTCCCGTTGGCAACACACGATACCAAACTGTGGCCCAGGATCGGCAAGTAGCCGCTCAGCTACAAGTCAGCCCCAAATCCCACCCGTCACAACCACTGCCCAGCCACTTCCCGCAATACAGCACTGACGCGCTGCTCTGCGCTGAGTGCTTCTAGCTCACAGACACAAGTGGTTTAAATAACACCCGTGGGCTACTTGCTGTCCCGGAGCAAGGCGCTTTGTCTGGCAAATTCAAGGCAAAAACAAAGGTGCTTCTGAGTTGGAAATGGGCTGCAGCACGATGCTGTGCTGCTCCCTCTCCTCCTCCGCAGGGTCCCGAGGACGAGGTGCACGCTCCACCGGGCTCTGCTCAGCTGTGCCAACAAGACACAGGAGATGGAGCAGCCGCAGGGACTGCAGCACGGGGCAGCCACAGGCCTGGCCGCGGCTCCGCCCGGGTCACTCCCTGCACGGAGGGGACGAGATGCCCCTTCCCAACGCACCTCCCACGGCCGGGTCCCCTGCGCTGCACTAGCTCTGCTCCCAGCTGTGCCCGGGCTGCAGCCTCTTCCCCAGACATGCAGGCCCAGAGCCCAGGCTGCCTGGGGGGCCACGGACACCCCCGCTCTGCCCCTCTCCGTGGCACAGACCCAGACACTCGGCTCTCCTGGCACTCGGCCCTTGCAGCTGCCTGGACTGGGGGGACTAGGGACACCGGGGCTGGCTCAGAGAGGGAAGGGGTCTCCTTTGGGGGATCCCTCAGGCCAGAGCCCCTCACACTTACCTTGGACGCAGGAGTCGGAGTAGCTTTTGCTGTAGCTGTAGCCCTCCCTGCTCCCCAACCCCAAGGTCTGGCCATGGCCTGGCCCTAAGCACTTCGCCCAGCACTTACTGAGGAAGAAAACCGCTGCACCCGCCATGGCAGTGACCAGCACAGCACCGATAACGATGCCCACAATCATCGCTGGGTCGGACTCTGGAAGAGGGAAGGGGCTGTGAGAGAGGGGAACCCCCAGACCTGCCCCCAACACTGCATCGGCCAAATGCCCCCTCCCTGTCGGTGCCCCCTGCATCCTCCGACCCCTCTGTTACTTCCCTGCTTCGAGCCCCGAGCACCAGGTTTCTTCTCCCTCCCGGTGCGGGGGTCACGCACCCGTCCTGCCCTTGTCCCAGGCCACTCTCAGGGCTGCACCCAGGCTCACGTGCTCCATGCTGCAGGTGTAGCTGTGGTTGCTGCTCGGGTCGATCTCTATGGTGGCCCAGGTCTGGTAGGTCCCATCTCCACTGGGAAGGACCCCCGAGCGGCTCGTCTCCTGGGGCTGCGCCTCCCCGTTCTGCAGCCAGACGACAGCCGCATCCTTGGCGTAGAAGCCATGGACCTGACAGGACAGGGTGGTGCGTCCATCCCGTATTGAAGGCCAGTCGCTCACCTGTGCCATGGGGCACTCTGGGAGGGAGGAGACACCGGTTACAGCCACAGCCCCTCCACGACCCTTGGGCCAGAGACCCCTGCCAGGAGGCCACGCGTGCCCTGCACTGTGCCATGCAAAGTCGGCTCCAGCTGCCACTTCAGGGAGGAGCAGACGGCGCCAGGGCATGAGCACAGGGATGGGAGACACGGCTGTGCTGGGCTCGGGGCTGCAGGAACGGGGTCCCATACAGCTGATCTCTGGTTCTCAGACACGTGGCCAGAGTACGGACACGCCGTGGGCTCTGCCCAGCTGGGAGGCCTGAGCAGGGCAGGGACAGGGGCATCGTGTCCCACAGCAGCATTGGGGTCTCACCCAGCAGCAGGACCGAGATGCAGCGCTTGCCACCCTGGGCACATGGGGATGGGGATGGTGTTCCCAGGGGTGGGGACGGGGCTGGTGGCTGTCTATAAACTGGGCAAGGGGGACCAGCAGGCAATGGGGGAGTCCCTGTTCCCCCAAGAACTACCGGGACTGACATAACAACGGGGGCTCGGACTTGATGATCTGCTCAGGTCCCTTCCGACCCTACGAAACTACTGACACCAAGGGGCACAGGACAGGGAGAGGAGTGCAGTTTCTCCGTCCCAGAAGCCTGGGTCGACGGCCCGCTGCACCCAGTCCCGGCACAGCTCCTGTCTCCGCGTCTCGCTGTCGTAGTGGAGAATTTGCTGGTCGTCCACGTAGCCCACAGCAGTGAAACGGGGCACGTCCGGGCTGGGATTTGACACCCCTGTGTAGAAATGCCAGTAGAAGTGGGAGCCTGTGGGAGAGCGACTGGGGTCAGCACTAGTGGGGGCAGACGTCAGTGCCCTCGGGTGCTCGCTGCCCCGTCCCAGAGGGGCTGCAGAGGAGGGACAGGGGGCAGCGCCAGGCTGGAGTGGAGGCACAGAGCAGACCGAGCGGTGGGGTTAAGAGCAGAGGGCAGCGCTGGCTGAGGGCAGGGACCAGGGAGGAGGGACAGGACCGACCCCGCAGGGCACAGGCCTGGCCTGGAGGGGCCACACACCGTGTCCCACAGCCCGGTTGTGCTGTCCGCACCCTCTGCCCCAAGTACGAGTCCAGCACAGCTCGGGTGCTCGGCCCACCCTGCTCCTGGGGAGCCCTCGTGCACCCGAGTCAGGGCCTGGGCCTGGGCTCAGCCCCCCTCAGGCCTCGGTCCTGCTGCGCGGTCGGGGCTGGGGCCGGAGGGACCCTGCAGAGCAGACGAGGGGCCGGCTGGACAAGCAGCTTCTCCTCGGCTTGCGCCCATCCGCCCTCCCCGTCAGAGGCAGCAGCTCCACCAAAATACTCCTTGGTCTCCCCCAAACTTCACGTCAATGCTGGCGGGGGACTGTCCCCAAGACCCCCGGGCGCAGTCCTGCCTGGCCAGAGCGTGGCTCCCACTGTGGGCTCTAATAAGGAACTGGCTTTGGGCTGGGAATATGGCTGGAAATCCCTCGTGTCCCCCCCACACCAGACTGTGCCACTGGGGACTCTCCTGGACATCCCCGAGCAGGGCACGGCCTGGCCCGAAGCACGGTGTGGCCGTGGCAGGCTGCCACCTGACAGCCCCCATGCCCGCTGTGTAAGGAAACGGGCTCCAGCCGGAAACCCAGCCCAAAAGCCAGGTCCTTGCTCCAGCCCTTGCACGCCCCGAGTCCACTTTTACCCCCCATTTCCAGTCCCCTGCTCAAGGCAGGATCATGCCCTACGCCCCCGTCTGCCACCTTAATGAGAAGTGTGTGTCGTGTATAGGGTATGCAATAAGTGCCCGTAGTCAGCCTAGGCCACAATTAACAATTGACTACAATGCCGAGCAATCGAAGCCTAAAGGATTTCGACAACTAGTCACAAACCGGGGGCACGAACGGTTCACTGGGGCATGGAAAGTCCTAGAAACCGGGGCACTCAGAGTTCACCCAGGGGAAAATTCCCCTTGGCGGCCAAAACCTTCCCGCCCAGAAATCTTCCATGACATAATATCCGAGCCCAAATATGGGAGTAGTGACGAGTTTGGGAAGGAGGGGCCCATGGCGGCAACTCACCCCGATATAACCCGTCACCTGCTGTCCCAACTGGGAGGCAACCTCGTGTGCAGACCACCGAAGGAAGGAGCGCAAGGGTAGGCTGGATCAGCGCGATCCCCTGAACCACCCTCCCCGCGAGCACCGATCTCTCCCTTCACACTGACGCCGCCGAGCGCCCGAGTGGGGCCGGAGGAAGGGGACTTAGTCCTACCAGTATTGAGGCCAGCCCATTGAACCGTACTACTGAGGCCAGCCCATTGAACCCTACTACTGAGGAATGAAACCATTTCTAGGTGTTCGGCTTCTGGGAATCCTAGGATTGTAAGTATAATACAGTAATGACTTTTCTGCTTCAAATTATATAGTTAGTGGTAATTGTAATTGTTTAAAGAAGTGCATTTAGAGTATTGTTCTTTATATATATATAGTTATCGTGTTTTTGATGTTTATGGTATTTCTTAAAGTACAGCAATGTTATATGTTTAGTCAGGAATTTAAAACACAATTGTGTTGTATGAATTCAGTGTGTAATCATTGTGAAATCGTGCAGTTAGGTGAACATCCCCCAGCCAGCGCACAAACGAATCAGGCACTTGTGTGGCATCTTCTCTATGCCATAGACCACGAGAGACGTGGCGTCACGAACAGGACACGCTGGTTGTCCACTTCACAATGGGGTGAATTGCTGCAGCATCGCACGCCCCCCAATGATAATGAGGGTACTTGGAAAGTAAGCATAAAAGATTTCAAAAAAGAGGATGAAATAATCAGGTCTAGTTGTGTGTTTATGCAAGGTGGTTTCAGGTGTTGTTTCGGAGGTGTCATTTCTTTCCCAAACGGACTTCAGCCCGCTTCAGTAGCAAGCCAAGGGCTGAGGTGTGCAGCGTGCTTGCCCGACATGGGGGGAGGAGAGCGGGGGCTCTGCTTGGAGCTAGGACATGGGGCCGGGCAGGCATGGTGAGGGCTTGCAGCGGAGCAGGCAGTGAGGGGCACATCTTGCTTTAGGGTTACCATATTTCCAGCTCCAAGAAACAGGACACCTGCCACGTGGCGGAGGGGGGAGGGGGAATATGATGGGTGGGCAGTGAGATGCCCGTGCCCTGTCGCTGCCCGTTGTGTTGCCCCCACGAACAAGCCACAGCCCCCGCCAGCCCTGCTGCTGCCCCCACCTCCCAACCCACTGACCCCAGCCCTGCCAGTGCCCCTCACCCCAAACTGCAGGACCCTGCCCCCCGGGCCGTGATGGTGCCCCTCACTCCTGACCCGCACCCCCTGGCACTGCCAGTGCCCCCCTTCCTCCTTATCTGTGCGGTGATTTCAAGTCAAATTCGATGCACCCAGAAAATCCACAGAGTGTTGCCCTAACACCTTCTTTGTAGCACTGACATATTTACACCAATAAACCCACCATGGTGTGCGGGTGTTTGAGCTGTCCCATAAAAATAAACAGCTGTCTGCTTGTCATTGATTTTCCAGATCCTGTGCCACTCTGCTACCCTTGGCCAAGATAGCACACCCCTCCCTCTTCTCCCCCAAGCCGTTGTCATCAGGCGTGCGACGTGTCTGTGTATCTGCCGTGGGTGGCCGAAGGGCAGTGGCATGTCCCGTCTATATTTTGGGAAGCATTTTGCAGTCTTTCAGAATGAATGAGGATGCATGGATATAAAAGCAGGGCACTATCATTAGAAGCGTGTGCCACATGCAGCAAAACTAGCAATGGCACAAACTTGCTTTATGCTGCAGTGCACGCCCTCGCGCATGTGGCTCCCCGCAGCACAGACGGTTCCTCCTGGACTCGAGGCCAGGGCGGGCAGGGCGGTGAGGAATGATAATGCTGAGGGACTTGTCTCCGCTCTAGGCTAGTAGGCAACCAGCTAGGACCCACCACTGCCTGGGTCACATAGGGCTGGAGCCCCGCGGCAGGACCCAGCCCCGAGGAGCAGGGAGAAAGCCCCAGCGAGCCCTTGTTCGCAGGTCGGAGAAGCAGGAGCGGGCCGCCTGGCCTGGCCGCGGCTGCCCCCGGGGGTAACACGGCTCTGCTTGTTTTCAGCGCCGACACCGAGCCTGAGCCCCAAACCCTGAGCACGGAGGAGCTCCCCGCGCCTGCAGGTTGAGCGCTGAAGCCATTCTCGCTGCGACTGCCCTGCACTGATGTGGGGACGGGAGACACCGGTCCGGACGTGTGCCAGCCACCCAGCCAGGCAGGCCTCCTGCCCCGAGGAGACCTCCGCAGTGAGGGGCTGCGTGTCAGGGCGTGGACACGGGGGACAAAGAACACGCGTGACGAGCCCAGCTGGACGCGGGTCTTTGGAGACCTCGGACAAGCAGCGGCAGCGCTGCAAACCAGCATCTCTCTGACGAAGTGCTGCTTTGGGCCGTTGCACGGTGTCACATCTGCCGTGGGGAGAGCGGGGGTAGGAGGGGCACCTGCTGGCTGCGCAGCCGCCGGGTCCTCGGGCACTGCTGCACCCCCCGCACCTCCCGCCGGGACCCAGCGCCCCCGAGCCGGGCCAGACGCCCAAAATTTACCTGCACAAGCAAGTGCACACAAATCATCCTCAAATTGTATTCTGGCTGTCCGCAGACATCTTGGAGCACAGGACTGCACTGACACAGCCCCAAGTGCTATCAGAATATGCCACCTAGCAGTATAACCAGTTTAAAAAGGTCTAAGCTACTCAAAGCAAGCACTGGTCGCCTCTCCGTTTATGGAGTGGGCACACATTTCAAAACTGCTATTAGAAAGATTCCCACTGCGTAAAGCCAGACATCAAGAATCTCTTAATTTAGATGCACACCACAGCCTGGTGTATAATGACAGCCATCGTGCATGCAATGTCCTAGTCAGACTGAACTTGCATACAAAACTGTGTTGTATACATTTGTCTTATAAAAACAGAAAAGTGAAGTGTTTTAAAGGGCATTATCAGCACACCTAGTTTGCATCTGCAGCCAGAAATGCCATTCATGGGCCCAAGTTCCAGAAAAACAGTGCTCAGCACTTCCTGAATATCATGTCCCTTTTAGGCTAGGTCCCCAAGAGCTGAGGCACTCCATAGCAATTCCTGAAAAGCTTTATGAAAGGCAAAAAAATCCTGCACCAATATTTCCTCCAATGATTTTTAAATGTCTTTATTCGAGTATTATACTCCCCCCACCTGCCCAATATTGCACTTTTATCCTCCTTGCACAATTGAATTTGATTATTTCAATTTCTGTAACTAAAGTTTTGCACACCCCCCTAGAAACAAAGATGCTGCTCACATATTTCACCTTCTAGTTCTTTCACCAAAAATTGAATTGTTGGAGCAGGCGTTACAAAACCTTTTCTTTTAGCCTGGGACCTAACCAACTTACAGTTTTGTTTATACATTCATAATTATGTAAAAATTCTAAAATATCTTTTTTTTTTAAATCAATCTAAAACCACCAAAAATCTGTTCATTTAAAAAAAACAAACCAACCCTGTCATTTAAAAGAGAATTAAAACCACTACCTAGCGAAAAAAGATAACTTAATCAACAGGTCTCTACCGACTCTAAATGATCCCATATCCTTGTTTTATAGTTTTAAAACACTTTTGCTCCAACAGTCAGTAGTACAAACACAACCAGATTAAGCCAGGTTCTCTCTTTTACAATCACCGGGGATTTTTCCCTCCAATAAAACAAGCAGATATTCTTTACACAACAAGGAAGAGCCATTTTACAATCCCTTAACTCTACCACGTCCATGTGACTATTTAAGATACCATCATTGAATATTGGCGTATAGCTTATTTTTTATATATAAAAGCCTGGTCCATTGTAGCCTTTAAACTTAAAAGCAGCATTAAGAGTAGTGTTAGCTACCACGGTCTCCAACAGTCTAAATATCACTGCCCTACCGGGTGGCGCTGATCTGTACAATAATATATAATGTACTCATCCTGTAACTGAATCCAAATGACTGCTATCTTCAAACTCTTGGATCTTTGAAAACTCTTGGCGCTCTGGTGAAGTGCCCGAAGACTGGAAGAAGGCCAATGTGGTGCCTATCTTCAAGAAAGGGAGGAAAGTGGATCCGCCTAATTATAGGCCCATCAGCCTGACTTCTATCCCAGGGAAGATCTTAGAAAAGTTTATTAAAGAGGCCATCCTTAATTGACTGGCCGACGCCAACATCTTAAGGGATAGCCAGCACGGGTTTGTTGCGGGTAGGTCTTGCTTGACCAATCTCATTTCCTTCTACGACCAGGTGACCTATCACCTGGACAAGGGAGATGAGATTGATGTCATATATCTTGACTTCAAAAAAGCCTTCGATCTGGTGTCCCATGATCGCCTCTTGGAGAAACTGGCCAATTGTCGCCTTGGGTCCGCCACGATCCACTGGCTGGAAAATTGGCTCCGGGGTCGGACCCAGAGGGTAGTAATTGATGGAAGTCACTCATCGTGGTGTCCTGTGACCAGTGGGGTCCCCCAAGGCTCTGTCCTTGGACCCATACTGTTCAACATCTTCATTAATGATGTGGACACTGGAGTCAGAAGCGGACTGGCCACGTTCGCCGATGACACCAAACTTTGGGGCAAAGCATCCACACCAGAAGACAGGCGGAGGATCCAGGCTGACCTGGACAGGCTCAGCAAGTGGGCGGACGAGAATCTGATGGTGTTCAACGCCGATAAATGCAAGGTTCTCCACCTTGGGAAGAAAAACCCGCAGCATCCTTATAGGCTCGGCAGTGCTATGTTGGTTAGCACTATGGAAGAAAGAGACTTGGGGGTCATCACTGACCACAAGATGAACATGAGCCTGCAATGCGATGCTGCGGCTAGTAAAGCGACCAAAACGCTGGCTTGCATCCATAGATGCTTCTCAAGCAAATCCTGGGACGTCATTCTCCCCCTGTACTCGGCCTTAGTGAGGCCGCAGCTGGAGTACTGCGTCCAGTTTTGGGCTCCACAATTCAAAAAGGATGTGGAGAAGCTTGAGAGAGTCCAGAGAAGAGCCACGCGCATGATCAGAGGTCAGGGAAGCAGACCCTACGACGACAGGCTGAGAGCCCTGGGGCTCTTTAGCCTGGAAAAGCGCAGGCTCAGGGGTGATCTGATGGCCACCTACAAGTTTATCAGGGGTGACCACCAGTATCTGGGGGAACATTTGTTCACCAGAGTGCCCCAAGGGATGACGAGGTCAAACGGTTATAAACTACTGCAAGACCGTTTCAGGCTGGACATAAGGAAGACTTTCTTTACTGTCCGAGCCCCCAAGGTCTGGAACAGCCTGCCACCGGAGGTTGTTCAAGCGCCTTCATTGAACACCTTCAAGATGAAACTGGATGCTTATCTTGCTGGGATCCTATGACCCCAGCTGACGTCCTGCCCTTTGGGTGGGGGGCTGGACTTGATGATCTTCCGAGGTCCCTTCCAGCCCGAATGCCTATGAAACCTATGAAACTTGCCTGCCTGTACACCAATGCCAGGAGCTTGGGGAATAAACAGGAGGAACTGGTACTCCTGCTAAACAAGACTAACTATGACATTATTTTATAGCCATCTATACCTGTGGCCTAGTCATAGGTGAAGTCTCACCAGGTCCCCGTTATCCATAGATAACGGGGACCTGGTGAGACTTCACCTATGACTAGGCCACAGGTATAGATGGCTATACCCTGTACAGGTGAGATAGTGCAGATAAAAGGGGTGGGGGTGTAGCTCTCTATGTCAAGGACTGATACATGTCCCTGCAAATTGACATTGGCACCCAGGGTGGACGACTGGAGTCTCTCTGGGTTAAAATACATGGGGAACATGGCACAGGGGACATGATGGTGGGAGTCTACTACAGACATCCTAACCAGAAACAAGAGCTTGACCAGGAATTCTACAGGGAACTGGCTGAGGCGGCACACTCTCGGTGCATGGTTGTCAGGGAAGACTTTGACTACCCGGACATCTCACAGGAAGAGCACTCGGCCAAATCTGATCAGTCGCAAAGCTTCTTCACATGCATGGATGAGCTGTACCTGGCCCAAGAAGTCTACGGGCTGACAAGAGGCAAAGCATTGCTGGACCTGGTACTGGCCAGAGGGAATGATCTAGTCAGCGACCTAAGAATCAGTGGGAAGCTGGGTGACAGTAACCATGAGCTGATCACCTTTACTATCCATTGCAAAGCTGGCAAGTCAGTCAGCATTACAGAAGTCCTTGACTGCAGGAAAGCTGACTTTGACAAGCTCAAGAGGCTCGCTGGCGAGGCCCTAAGGGACCACGACTCGACAGGAAGAGGAGTCCAAGAGAAGTGGTTGCTCCTCAAGGGAGCGATCCTGACAGCACAAAGGATGCCCATCCCATCTTGGACGAAGGGTAGCAAAAGGGCATAGCAGCCCCCTTGGCTCAGCAGGGAACTTGAAGACCTCCTACACCTCAAGAGACAGACTGATAAAGGGTGGAAGGTTGGAAGTACCACCCAGGAGGAGTACTCGCACTGGTCCGTACCTGCAGGGAGTGGATCAGGAAAGCCAAGGCTGCAACTGAGCTGCAGAGGAGGACTCTGGGACCTCCTGCTGTGTCCAGCCAGGGGCATGGACCAAGGTGGTCAAGGGCCCTAAGGCCCGCCGCACCAAGGCCCCTGCCCCGCCAGAACTGAGCAACAGGGACGCACCTCTTGCTGCCCCAGCAGAGCCTGCTGAGTTGCCGGCTCCCGCAGGCAACATGGGCCCCACTGCAGCTCCCGCCCCTGCTCTCCCCAAGACAAAACGTAAGGTGTTTGTTGTGGGAGACTCCCTCCTGAGGGGGACGGAGGGGCCAATCTGCCACCCTGACCCCTTAGCCCGGCAAGTCTGCTGCTTCCCAGGGGCCCGCATCCGGGACATTGAGGCGAGGATCCCCAAGCTCCTCAAACCCACAGACCACTATCCCATGCTCCTAATTCACGTGGGCACCAAGGACCCGGCTCGGAGCACTCCCAGCCAGGTCATGAGGCGCTACAGGGATTTGGGAGCGGGGCTAAAGGGTCTGGGGGCACAGGTGGTGTTCTCGTCGATCCTCGAGGATCGAGGGGCACGACAAGTCTCTCACTGGGGTTGTAGAGAGGCAGCAGCAAGGCGCCAGACTGCCATGCGTAGACCCTGAGATGGTGCAGAGTCACTTGGAAGATCTGGATGCCTTTAAGTCGGCAGGCCCGGATGGGCTCCATCCGAGGGTGCTGAAGGCACTGGCCGACATCATTGCAGAGCCACTGGCGGGAATATTCGAACGCTCGTGGCGCACAGGCCAAGTCCCGGAGGACTGGAAAAGGGCTAACGTGGTCCCCATTTTCAAAAAGGGGAGGAAGGAGGACCCGGGCAACTATAGGCCAGTCAGTCTCACCTCCATCCTTGGCAAAGTCTTTGAAAAAATTATCAAGGTTCACATTTGCAAGAGCCCGGCAGGACAAATTATGCTGAGGGGAAACCAGCACGGGTTCGTGGCAGGCAGATCGTGCCTGACCAATCTAGTCTCTTTTCATGACCAGGTTACGAAATGCCTGGACACAGGAGGAGGGGTGGATGTCGTATACTTAGACTTCAGGAAGGCCTTCAATACGGTATCCCACCCCATACTGGTGAACAAGCTAAGAGGCTGTGACTTGGATGACTACACAGTCCGGTGGGTGGCGAATTGGCTGGAGGGTCACACCCAGAGAGTCGTGGTGGATGGGTCGGTCTCGACCTGGAAGGGTGTGGGCAGTGGGGTCCCGCAGGGCTCGGTCCTTGGACCGATACTCTTCAATGTCTTCATCAGCGACTTGGACAAGAGAGTGAAGTGTACTCTGTCCAAGTCTGCGGATGACACAAAACTGTGGGGAGAAGTGGACACGCCGGAGGGCAGGGAACAGCTGCAGGCAGACCTGGACAGGTTGGACAAGTGGGCAGAAAACAACAGGATGCAGTTCAACAAGGAGAAATGCAAAGTGCTGCACCTAGGGAGGAAAAATGTCCAGCACACCTACAGCCTAGGGAATGACCTGCTGGGTGGCACAGAGGTGGAAAGGGATGTCAGAGTCCTAGTGGACTCCAAGATGAACATGAGCCGGCAGTGTGACGAAGCCATCAGAAAAGCCAATGGCACTTTATTGTGCATCAGCAGATGCATGACAAATAGGTCCAAGGAGGTGATACTCCCCCTCTATCGGGCGCTGGTCAGACCGCAGTTGGAGTACTGCGTGCAATTCTGGGCGCCACACTTCAAGAGAGATGTGGATAACCTGGAGAGAGTCCAGAGAAGGGCCACTCAAATGGTTAAGGGCCTGCAGACCAAGCCCTACGAGGAGAGACTAGAGAAACTGGACCTTTTCAGCCTCCGCAAGAGAAGGTTGAGAGGCGACCTTGTGGCTGCCTATAAGTTCATACCGGGGGCACAGAAGGGAATTGGTGAGGTTTTATTCACCAAGGCGCCCCCGGGGGTTACAAGAAACAATGGCCACAAGCTAGCAGAGAGCAGATTTAGACTGGACATTAGGAAGAACTTCTTCACAGTTTGAGTGGCCAAGGTCTGGAACGGGCTCCCAAGGGAGGTGGTGCTCTCCCCTACCCTGGGGGTCTTCAAGAGGAGGTTAGAAGAGCATCTAGCTGGGGTCATCTAGACCCAGCACTCTTTCCTGCTTATGCAGGGGGTCGGACTCGATGATCTATTGAGGTCCCTTCCGACCCTAACATCTATGAATCTATGAAGCCTCGCAGATGATATTCACCCTTTGTCTCTCTCTACACCCCCTGGTGCTGGGGTCTGCTTACCCCGCTTCATAGTTTTGTAGTAGGTAGGGTTCATCAAGTCCAACCCCCTGCCATGGCAGGAAAGAGCACTGGGCTCATATGACCCTGGCAAGGTGTCTATCTAGCCTCCTTTTGAAGACTCCAAGGGTAGAAGCAAGCACCACTTCTCTTGGAAGTTGGTTCCAGATCCCTGCTGCTCTGACAGTGAAGTAGCACCTCCTGATGTCTAGCCTGAACCTACTCTCTAACAACTTGTGGCCATTATTCCTAGTTACTCCTGGGAGTGCTTGGGGGAACAGAGCCTCTCCCCTTCCCCACTGGTTCCCCCTCGTAAGTTTATAGACAGCCACCAGGTCCCCTCTCAGCCTTCTCTTGTGAAGGCTGAACAGGTTCAGGTCTTGTCACCTCTCCTCGTATGGCCTGCCCTGCTGCCCCCTGATCATGCAGGTGGCCTCCTCTGGACACTCTCCATGCTGTCCACATCCCTCCTGACGTGCGGCGCCCAGAACTGGACGCAGTACTCCAGCTGCGGCTTGACCAGTGCCGCATAGAGGGGGAGGATCACCTCCTTGGCCCTGCTTGAGATGCACCTGTGGATGCACAAGGTGCAGTTGGCCTTCCTGACTGTGTCCTCGCATTGGTGGCCCATGTTCATCTTGGAATCAATAATGACTCCAAGATCCTTTTCTGCCTCTGCGCTGATGAAAAGGGAGTTCCCCAGCCTGTAGGTGTGCTGCTGGCTCTTCCTCCCCAGGTGCAGCACCTTGCACTTGTCAGTGTTGAACCCATCCTGTTCTCATCCGCCCACCCCTGTAACCTGTCCAGATCTAGTTGTAGCCTGTCCCTCCCTTCTAGTGTGCCCACCTCTCCCCACATCTTAGTGTCACCTCCGTTCCCCTTAGTCTCTGCACTCCCTGGCGATGGGGTTTGCTCACCCCCTTTGTCCCTGCACCCCCCTAGTGCTGGGGTCCCAACACTACAGTGGGCCCCCAATGAGGCCTCCTCCTTCCCCAAAAGCCTCAGCCCAATCCATCGGTATTATAAAACAGCCACCAAAAACATGAGCCCCATGGCTACAACACAACACAAGAAGTTCAGGGTGTGCTCTGTCCCTTTAAAAGAGTCAAACTTCTTCCGTGGCACTAAGTGTCTTGGAGGCAAGGGTCCCTGGTGAGCTCCTTGAGACCCATTAGCCCTAAGTGCAGCATATCTGGCAGCTGCAGCATCTCTGGGCAATTCCTCCCTAGAGGCTCCTTCCCCTTTGGCGACCGGCAGGGAACTGAATCTCTAGTCCCAGCCCTGGGGTTTGTGTGTGCCCAGGGCCCTGCTTCTGCCAGCCAGCTGACCAGGTGCAGGTGCAGGCTAATCCCCTCCTTAGGCCTGCTGCCACAGTAACCTGCACCTGTGGGGTTCCTGCCTGACTGCTAGGGCCCTCTCCCTAGGCAGCTTCTGCCCTTAGAGGAGCAGGCACATTAGTGCCCTGCAACAAATCAGTTAACTCGGTTTAGAATCTATCACCCAAGTTTATGGTAGAGAAAGCTGCAGTAAAAGAAATCTAGAGTTGCCAGTTGCCACTGGGTGTCATTTTCTTATTTTATATGACATAATACATGCCCCTTATTTTGGAAAATCATGGCCCCAGACCAGGGGCGGGCAATTATTTCAGGCGGAGGGCCGCTTACCAAGTTGTGGCAAGCTGTCAAGGGCCGCATGGGTAGCCCTGCCCCTTGACAGGTGCCCTGCCCCCTGGTCACCATCGTGGGACCAATGTCCCAGGGCCAGCACTGGCAGGGCCCAGAGCAGGGCGCAGGCTGGCAGGGTCTGTGGAGCCAGGCTGGGCTGCACCAGCAGGGAGAGGGGAGCTGGCCCGGCTCCATAGAGCCCCTGCTGGCCAGGACCCTGTACTCCTGCCGCCCTGCTCTCGGCCCCACCAGCGCTGCCCCTGGGACATGGGTGCGGGCCCTGCTCCTGCACCCGCTCACTCCCACTGCCCCCCAGCCCTGCAGTACAGGCGGGGGGCAGTGCACAGCCCTGACCCCTTGCTCGCTGGCAGGGAAGGAGCTGGTGCTGAGCATGGGGGACAAGCAGCCCCTCACCCACCCTGTGGCCTATGCTCCCTGCTGCAGCCGCTCGCAGCCTGCGCAGGGTTGTCCTGAGCAGGCACAGGCAGCCCCACGCAGGCTGCAAGCCGATGCAGTGTGGGGCACCGAGCACGGGGCAGGGCTGGGGACGCTTCCGACCTCCCCGCACTTAGCACCAGCTTGTAACCCACCCCCGCTGCCAGCCTGGGCCCTGCGCCACTTCCGGCCTCGCCCGCTGGGGCTGCGCCGCGGTGGCAGCAGCTGCAGCCCACCTGCTTGCAGCGATGGGCAGCATTTGCTGCTGCTGCCCGCCCAGAGCTCATGCACTGGGCAGCAGCAGCAAATGCTGCCCAGCACGGCAAGTGGGGGGTCGCAGCTGCTGCGGCGCAGCCCCGACGGGTGAGCCCGGAGCCGGCCCAGGGCTGGGTTACAAGCTGGTGCTGAGCGTGGGAGAAAAGCAGCCCCTCACCCGCCCCGTGGCCGGTGCCCTGCGCTGCAACCTCTTACAGTCCTGTGGGGCTGTGTGCGCCTGCTCAGGACAGCCCCGCGTGAGCTGCCAGTGGCTGCAGCGGGGAGCACCGGGCATGGGGCGGGGAGGGGCCACTTTGTCTCGCACTCAGCACCAGCTACTCCCCTGCCCTTGCCCACACCCGCCCCCTTACAGAGTGTCCCACACTGGGGCAGCCCTATGGTCCCAGGCCAGAAACCCCTGCTGGGGGGCGGGGCAGGGCGGGCCCTGCTGTTGCAGGAGCTGGCCAGGCTTCCCCTGGGTCCTCCTGACCTTGGTTCCTGTCATCTTTGACAGGAACCAAGGGCAGATAAATTTTAAATTTTCTAATTTTTTTTTAGGGGCCTCGCAGGCTGGATAGAATGGCCTCGCAGGCCGGATCCAGCCCACGGGCTATATTTTACCTACCCCTGCCCCAGACCATAATGGTGATGCCGTAAGTCTATTCCCTATTTTACTTAAGCATAACTCAACTTTCCCAAGGGAACCCCATCCTAGACTTGCTTTCTCCAAAAACAGAAGTGCCAGTGAGTTCAATGGGGCTTACTCCAAAATTAAGTGCACTCTAAGTGCAGTCAGTCTTCGTTTTTCGGTCATTTGGAATCGGATGTACATCCTTGCTGAAAAAAACCACATGATTAACTGAATAATAGAGTGAGAAGAACTGAGAAGAATGACTATCCAAAAATCATTATTGTTTCAGGATCCCATTTACAGCATAAGAGACTTTGACTGTCTATCTGCAACAACTTCAGAGTCATCCGTTGTACTTTTAGCAGCAGTGCTGCAACTAAATGCATTTCTGAAAACAAAGCATCAGTAGCAAGCAGAAGATTGCAATCATCCAGTAAAACCACCACCGTGGGTGGGTTTGTAGTAAGGACCAGCAAATACCAACAAGACACCATAGATGAAAAGGTTGCTCGGTTCATTGATGCCACAAATTCTCCTTTTCGCACGGTTAACAGTAAGCACTGCACTGACATGGTCGAGTGCTTACGGCCAGGCGGCACTCCACCTGGTAGAGCAGACATTGGTGGAAGGCGGCTAGATACAGTGGATGAGAAGGAACTTGAACAGTGTGCAAGAAATACCGAGGGGAAATTTGTCAGCTTAAGCTTTGCTGGGTGGAGCAACGTACACAATGATCCAGTAATATGTGCCTGTGTGACGACAGAAGATGGGGTTGCTTATCTTTCAAGAACAAGAGATACACTGGGAAATGCCCACACATCAGAATATTTAAAAGTAGTGGCAGTGAAAGCTGTAATAAACTGTGAACAAAAATTCAATGGTCACGTGCACAGTTGTCACAGACGATGCTGCAAACATGGCAAAGATGAGAAGATACTTAGAAGACGAAACGAAGTCTCGCCCATCCTGCACTCAGATCCTGGGCTACAGGCTCAGCAGCAATGGCCAACACACGGCTGTAGTAGGGGCCCTCCCACTGGTCTTGTGGGGCTGGGAACTGGGCAGGGCAGGGACTGGGCAGGGCGAGAGACTGAGGCAAGAACAGTGCAGGGCTGCAGGTCAGGACTGAGGTCTCTTCGGGGTGGGGGGGAAGCAGTCCAGGCCACGGTGCACCGGGAGCTGAGGGTAGGGACTGGGGCATTGACAGAAGTGGGGTGTTTGAGCGAGAGGAGTGCAGGACTGGAATAGCAGGGGTCTCTGCTGGGTACAAGTGGGGCTATGAGTTGGGAGTAAGGGGCACCAGGGAGAAAAGGGGGGCTGTGGGCTGAGAGTGAGGGGTGCCACGGGGAACAAGGGGGCTGCGGGTTGGGAGGGGCACTGCTGGGGACAAGCGGGGGCTGTGGGCCAGGAGTGAGGGGCACCACTGAAAAATGGGGTCCTGCGGGTTGGGAGTGAGGGGTGGGCTGCAGGTCAGAAGTGAGGGGCACCGCTGGGAACAAGGGAGGCTGCAGGTCGGGAGTGAGGGACACCAGTGAGACATGGTGGGGGGCTGTGGCGAGAGAGAGGGACACCACTGGGTACAGGGGGCCGTGGGTTGGGATGAGAGAGACCGCTGGAAAGTGTTGGGGGTGAAGCACAGAAGGCTAGCACTTACTGGGGTCCCCCCCGGCCCACTTCTCTGCCTTCATCTCCGTGCTGCTCCGCCCAGCTGGAAGGACCGGAGGGCAGCACCAGGACGGTTTCGGGGGTGGGGGGGGTCAAAACCATATTTCAAAACTCTATATGGGTGCACAGTATGCTGATCACACATGTAAGACCGCACACGTGAATAAACATTGCGAGGCAACATAACGCCATGTAAATGCCTCCAGCTGCGTCCCCTCTGCTGGAGAGAGGAGCAGGATTCCTGTGCCTGCTATGGTGTGTGTACACACACCCTTCTGCATCTCTCTCACACGCAGCACCGGTTCAAGTTCTTGCACGTCAGTCCGCCACGAATCAAGCCGTCGCCGCCAACCCCGTGCTCACGTTACTTACTTCCACCCAGCGTCCCCAGCTGTCCGCTAGCACCGGCGCGATGTCTCGCACTTCTTACCCCACAACGACGGGTTTTCAAGCACATTTCCCCGCGCCTCGCAGCGGCCACGCGCCGGAGCAGCACGAGACAGCCCACTGACCCCGCCCACACAACCCTCGCAGCCAATCGCTGCGCTCCTCCTACCGCCCAACGGGAACACCACGGTCCTAGCCCCGCCTTCACGGGCTGCGGCAATGCCCGACGTGACCATAGGAGGGCAGCACCGAGCAGCGGGCTCGTCTCCCCCGCGGCACCGCCCTCGGGGCTGCAGTGCTCGGAGCGCACCGCCGGAGGGCAGCACTGAGCCGGGTTTGTCTCCGTCCCGAGTGTGCCCTGATGTGCAAGGGTGACAGATGAACAGCTACACTGTGTTAATGAGGGTGTGTATTACACACATACACACAGACACACTATCTCCATGCCGGGATGCACACACTTCCTTACTGGATACATCGCGAATGAGAGGGTACAAGCGGGTAATGAAGGAATTAGCGGGGGTCATAGCCGAACCACTAGCAAGGATCTGTGAGCACTCTTGGTGCTTGGGTCAGGTCCGGGAGGATTAGAAGAGGGCCAATGTCGTCCCAATCGTTAAGAAGGGGAGAAAGGAGGATCTGGGGACCTATAAACCAGTCAGCCTTACCTCTATCCCAGAGAAAACCCTAGAAAAAATTATCAAGGAACACATGTGTGGGAGCCCGCTGGCTAATGTGATGTGGAGGGACAACCAACATGGGTTTATAGCAGGCAGGTCCTTCCTGAATAACCTAGTTTCTTTTTACAAGGCCCTCAAATGTTTAGATGCAGGAGTCGAGGTGGATGTTATCTATCTGGACTTCAAGAAGGCCTTTGACACAGTAACCCATACCATCCTTATTAATAAACTGAGGAGATTTGCCATGGATGATTACATGGTAGACTGGGTAGCAAATTGGCTCAGGGTCGCACTCAGAGGGTGGTGGTGGATGGGCCAGTGTCAACCTGGAAAGATGTGGGCAGTGGAGTCCCTCAGGGCTCAGTCCTGGGGCTGGTGCTGTTCAACATAGATTCATAGACATAGATATTTGGGCTGGAAGGGACCTCGGAGGATCATGGAGTTGGGGGCAGGAAGTCAGCTGAGGTCATAGGATCCCAGCAAGATAAGCATCCAAATGTCTCTTGAAGGCATTCAAAGTAGGTGCTTGAACCACCTCTGGAGGCAGGCTATTCCAGGCCTTGGGGGCTTGCACAGTAAAGAAGCTCTTCCTTATGTCCAGCCTGAAACGGTCACGCAGGAGTTTGTGACCATTCGATCTTGACATCCCTTGGAGCAATCTGGTGAACAGACCTTCCCTCAGATCATGATGAGCACCCCTGATAAACTTATAGGCAGCCACCAGGTCCCCCCGAGCCTGCGCTTTTCCAGGCTAAAGAGCCCCAGGGCTCTCAGCCTGTTGTCGTAAGATCTGTTTTCCTGCCCTCTGATCATGCGCGTGGCTCTTCTCTGGACTCTCTCAAGCTTCTCCACATCCTTTTTGAATTGTGGGGCCCAAAACTGGACGCAGTACTGCAGCTGCAGCCTCACCAAGGCCGAGTACAGGGGGAGAATGACATCCCGGGATTTACTTGAAGCATCTATGGATGCAAGTCAGCATTTTGCTTGCTTTACTAGCCGCAGCATCGCACTGCAGGCTCATGCTCATCTTGTGGTCGATCCTGACCCCCAAGTCCCTTTCATTCATAGTGCTAGCCAGCGTAGCACTGCCAAGCCTATCAGCATGCTGCAGGTTTTTCCTCCCAAGGTGGAGAACCTTGCATTTTTCGGTGTTAAACACCATCAGGTTCTCGTCTGCCCATTTCCTGAGCCTGTCCAGGTCACCCTGGATCACCCTCCTGTCCTCTTTGAGTACCCTGGGGTGTAAACTGTCGGAGCCTGGTTCTCCAGGGACCTGGCAGACCTCCTGAGGCTAAAAAGAAAGGCCTACAAAGGATGGAGGATGGGAGTCACCTCCAAGAAGGATTATTCTGCACTGGTCCGGTCCTGTAGGGAGCAGACCAGGAAAGCCAAGGCTGCAACTGAACTCCAGCTAGCTTTGAGCATCAAGGACAATAAAAAGTCCTTTTTCAGATATGTGGGGAGCCGGAGGAAAAGCAGGGGCAACGTTGGACCCCTGCTGAACCAGATAGGGCAACTGACAACTGACGCCCAGGAAAAAGCCAACCTATTAAATAGGTACTTTGCGTCAGTCTTTCATCAGCCCCATGGGACGCCCATGCCCGCTACGGGACAGGGAAGTCCGGGTGAGGGTGATCCCCTGCCCTCCATTAATGCTGACTTCATGAAGGAACATCTTGAGAAGCTGGATACCTTCAAGTCAGCCGGCCCTGACAATCTTCACCCCAGGGTACTCAAGGAGCTGGCGAGCATCGTAGCCCAGCCTCTAGCGCGGATCTTTGAAAACTCTTGGTGCTCTGGTGTAGTGCCCGAAGACTGGAAGAAGGCCAATGTGGTGCCTATCTTCAAGAAAGGGAGGAAGGTGGATCCGGCTAACTATAGGCCCATTAGCCTGACTTCTATCCCGGGGAAGATCTTAGAAAAGTTTATTAAAGAGGCCATCCTTAATGAACTGGCCGACGCCAACATCTTAAGGGATAGCCAGCACGGGTTTGTTGCGGGTAGGTCTTGCTTGACCAATCTCATTTCCTTCTATGACCAGGTCACCTATCACCTGGACAAGGGAGATGAGATTGATGTCATATATCTTGACTTCAAAAAAGCCTTATAGATTCATAGATTCATAGATGTTAGGGTCGGAAGGGACCTCAATAGATCATCGAGTCCGACCCCCTGCATAGGCAGGAAAGAGTGCTGGGTTTAGATGACCCCAGCTAGATACTCATCTAACCTCCTCTTGAAGACCCCCAGGGTAGGGGAGAGCACCACCTCCCTTGGGAGCCCGTTCCAGACCCTGGCCACTCGAACTGTGAAGAAGTTCTTCCTAATGTCCAATCTAAATCTGCTCTCTGCTAGCTTGTGGCCATTGTTTCTTGTAACCCCCCGGGGGCAACTTGGTGAATAAAACCTCACCAATTCCCTTCTGTGCCCCCGTGATGAACTTATAGGCAGCCACAAGGTCGCCTCTCAACCTTCTCTTGCGGAGGCTGAAAAGGTCCAGTTTCTCTAGTCTCTCCTCGTAGGGCTTGGTCTGCAGGCCCTTGACCATACGAGTCAATCTGTCCTTTTGCTGCCTTTCCTTTGAGACGGAATAGACTTTGCCGGTTCATCCAGGATTGCTCCCTTGAGGAGCAACCACTCGTCCTGAAGTCCCCTTCCCTTTAGGTCGTGGTCCCTTAGGGCCTCACTGTTGAGCCTGCTGAGCTTGTCAAAGTCAGCTTTCCTGAAGTCGAGGACTTCTGTATTGCTGACTGACTTGCCAGCTTTATGGCGGATGGTGAAGGCAATCAGCTCACGTTTGCTGTCACCCAGCTTCCCTTCGATCGCTAGGTCACTGATTAGGTCATCCCCCGTCACCAGTACCAGGTCGAGCAGCGCTTTACCTCTCGTTGGCCCGTAGACTTCTTGCATCAGGTAGAGGTCATCCACGCACAAGAGAAAGCTTTGCAACTGCTCAGATTTGGCCGAGCACTCTTCCCATGGGATGTCGGGGTAGTTGAAGTCTCCCATGACAGCCATGGACCGGGAGCGCGTGGCCTCAGCCAATTCCCTGGTGAACTCCTGGTCGAGCTCTTGACTCTGGGTAGGAGGTCTGTAGTAGACTCCCACCCTTGTGTCCCCTGTGCCATGTTCCCCACAGGTTTTCACCCAGAGGGTCTCCAGCCGTCCACCCTGGGCGCCAGTGTCAGCTCTCAGGGACGCGTAGCACTCCTTGACACACAGAGCTACACCCCCGCCCCTTTTGTCCACTCGCTCTCTCCTGTACAGGGTATAGCCATCTATACCCATGGTCCAGTCATGGGTGGAGTCCCACCGGGTCTCCGTTACCCCTATGACATCGTAATTATGTGTGTTGAGCAGGAGGACGAGTTCCTCCTCTTTATTCCCCCAGCTCCTGGCGTTTGTGTGCAGGCAGGCAAGTGTCCCTTTTGGGGGCCCTGCCTGGCCTACAGCTCCTTGCAGGGGTGGGCTCCCTTAAGTGCCTTGGCCTGCCGGCTTTGCAAGGGTTGCTCAGCAGCCAGCAGTGGTGGTGGTCCCCCCAACTCCCGGCAGGCTTAGTTTAAAGCCCGGTGGAGCAGGTCAGCCCGTCTGGCTGAGAAGAGCCTCCTTCCCAGGGGAGAGAGGCGGAGGCCATCTCTTCCCAGCAGCTCGCTGCTTCTCTCGCCAAAGAGCGGGCGGTGGTCATGGAAGCCGAAGCCTTCCCGACGACACCAGCGCCGCAGTCTTTGGTTCACTACCTGGATCCTCCTCAGCCCATAGCCTGAGACTGGGAGGATCAAAGAAAACACCACCTGCGCCCCCAGACCCTTGAGCCCCGCTCCCAAATCCCTGCAGCACCTCATGCCCCGGCTGGGAGCGCTCCGAGCCGTGTCATTGGTGCCCACATGGATAGGGAGCATGGGGTAGTGGTCAGTGGGCCGGAGGAGCTCAGGGATCTTCTCCGCAACGTCTCGGATTTGGGTTCCCGGGAAGCAGCAGACTTCCCGGGCTAAGGGGTCGGGGCAGCAGATTGCCCCCTCAGGAAGGAGTTTCCCACGACAAACACTGTGGGGTGAAGCTAACACCCCGGAGAGGAGGATCCCGATCCAGGCTGACCTCGACAGGTTGGGGACGTGGGAGAGAGCAGCAGGATGCAATTCAGTAAGGACAAGCGCAGCACGAAGTAGGCGATGGTCTGTTCCCCCGGGCACCCCCGGAACGACAAGGAACAGCGGCCACAAGATGCCGGGGAGGAGGCTTAGACCGGGCGTCAGGAAAACGTTCGTGCGGGTCGGGGTTGCCGGGCTCTGGAAGGGGCCCGGGGAGGTGGCGCTCGCCCCATCCCCGTGGCCCCAGGGTGGGTGACTCTTCCTTGCCGGCCGGCCGGCCGGGGCGGGGTGGGACTAGGGCCGTGGCGGTGCCGCCCGACTCGGCCTCAGCACCACGGCAGGTGTGCACAGGAAGCGAGGCAGTGGGCAACCCCGGCACTTCCCGCCCTGCTCTCCCTGGTGCACTGGTCCACACGAGATCCCAGGCTCTCCCCGGGACTGGACGCGTCGGGCGGGGCTCCCTGAACAGCAGCACGCTGTTTTATTTCTCTCTAAACAGACGGGACGTTCGGTGCTTTGCACGGCGCTGCTTGGGGCCCGCGAGCCCCCGCACCGCGAGGAGGGGACAGCGCGGCCGCCGCGGCGGGAGGGGGACGGGAAAGGGGCCGGGGCAGACACGCAGCTTCGAGCGGCAACACCGACCGCAGCCGAGCTCCTGACCGCCGCCGCGCCCTGGGGACGCGGGGTCCCGCCGCAGCCGCCCGGCGCGGCGCAGCGCAGCGCTGCGGGACGCCGGCTGAGCTGGGCCGCCGGATCGCAGTCGGACCAATCGGCACGCAGAAGCCTGCGCACACCCACCGCTCCCGGGCATCCAATCAGAACGCGAGGAAGGCGGGGCGATCGCTCGGACCCGACCCTCCTGCAAAAGCCAATCGGAGTAAAGAAGGGCGCCCTGACCCCGCCCACGTGTCCACGCCACCCAATCGCCGTGCGGCTCAAGGTGGCCAATGGCAGCGCGGGACTCCGATGGCGGCCGGGCTGCGCTCGCCGGGCGGATCCCTGCCCCGGCCCGCGCGCGCCACGCCTTCTCCCTCTTCGCTCTGCCCGCAGCTCCTGGCGTGACCGCCCCGGCGGGCGCGGGGGCCGCGGGGCAGGGCTTCGTTTCCTCTGCCTGCTCGGGGTGGCGGCGGCGCCCGCGCGAGCGCTCCCGGCAGCCCGGGGCCCGCGTGCGCAGGCGGGCGGCGCCGAGCTGGGCGGGCTCCGCTTTTCGCTCCTGGCTGCGGGCTCGGCGCGAGCCCTTGGGTTCACCGCTGCCGTCCCGCCGGCAGAGTCCGGGGTGAAGGCCGGGAGGGCGGCACGGTTCAGTGCTGTACGTGGGGGCGCGGCACAGCCAGTATACACGCATCAGCTACACGGGTAACAGCCGTCAGATGCAAACACAGTGCTCCCTGAACACCTGTGTCGCGCTCCCGGCTCTCTCACCACATAGATGGACGAGGCTGAAGTTGGTTCCTTATTCCCGGTTCCTGTTTGAAAGCTAATCTAGACCCAATCAAAATTTGTCATTAATGAATTCCACGTCCCAAAGAGAGAGAATTTCATTCGCTGCAAATCTACTAATTAATATGTAAAATACTCTCTCACATCAAGAACAGCCCTAAACGAAGGTCAGATTAGGACGGGATTATGGGGCAAAATACTTCTTGGGCCACCCCAAATTTCATGACGATGCCACCGGGGGACTGTCCCAAGGAGCCCCGGCCACCGTCCCACCAGCCCCCCGTGGGGTCCGGCCGTGCCAGGCTGGCAGCTGCCAGCAGCCCCCGTGCCGCTGTACTAAGTATAATGGCTTGAAGTAGGAACTGGATTTTGGCTGGGACTACACCCAGAAATCCTTCCTGGGTCACCCCACGCCATGCCTCTGGCACGGGGGGACTGTCCTGGGCATCGCTGAGGGCAGACTTGCCTGGCCCAAAGCGTGGTTTGGCGGTGCCAGGCAGCTGCCTGCTGACAGCCCCACAGCGCAAAGTACAAGGATCTGACTAAGGACCTGGATTTGGGGCTGGGATTGGTCCCAGAAATCCTTCTTGGGCCACCCCAGGCCGCACCGCTGTGCCACGGGGCGACGCTTCTGGACTTCTGTGACCAGAGGCTTGCTCGGCCCAAAAGGCGGTTTGGCCGCGCCAGGGTGCCCAGAGACAGCACCCCAGGCCCTGTGCTAGATATGTGGCCCCGAAGGCTTTTGGGCTAGGATTACAGCCAGAAATCCTTCTTGCCCAGCCCGCCGCCAGCGACCGTACAGAGGACGACGGCTTGAATAGGGAGCGCTTTTTGGGCTGGGATTAGAAATGGAAATCCTTGGCCCCCCACACCATGACTCTGGCACTGGGCGCCTGCCCCGGACACCCCGACCAGCCGTGCCCGGCCCAGCGCGCCGTGCTGCCAGCCGCGGCCCCGGGCAGCAACAGGACAAAAGGCTTCGCCTGGCTGTGATCCGTTTTGAGCTACAGGTAAAGGATAACCGTTAGGGTTGTGCTTAGGGAGTGCCGCTGTCCCCTTTCCCCTGTGATAGTCCTGTTCTCATGTAACACCCGCGGGTGGGCGAGCCGCCGCCTTTACATCACCACTCCCAGCTCTGTCATCTGCCCCAGTCCGGGGTGGCGGCGGGCGGTCAGCGGGCAACGCTGCCCAACAGTGCCGAGGGCCTTGTGTGGTGCGGGGCAGCGCGCGGCCCGGGACGGCCCCCAGCGGCATCGCCACCACATCTGGGGCGGCCGAGAAGTGTTTGCCCGAGTCCCGCCGTCCTAGCCGAGATACTGCTGTGCGCCTTCATTAGGACATGTGCGTCGCTGCCCACATCCTCCCCGTGCAGGCTGCGGGATGCAATCGTAACACGTGTTCACCGCGTCCAGACTCGCTTTCAAAAGGAACCGGGAACAAGGAACCAACTGCAGCCTCGCCGCTGCCGCCGCGGCCCCGCGCTCGGGTGCCCGGGCCGCCGAGGCCAGGACGGCTGCCCACCCCCCCGCCGCCGCGCTCCCGCGGGCCGCCTCCTCCCCTCGGCCCCGCCCCGCTGGCCAAGCTGGCGCGGGGCGGGCGGAGCCCCGGGGGGCGGGGCCGTGATGCAAGCGGCGCGTCCATACCCCCTGCGCGTGCGCCGCGGCCGTGACGCCATCGGGGAGCTCGTCCCGTCTCGTCCTGTCCTGTCCTCGCGCGCTCGTTCCGGTGCCGCCGGGAGCCGCCATGGTGCAGCTGGGTGAGTTCCCCTCCTCCCCCCTTCCCCCGGCCCCGGCCCCGCCCCCCGCTAACGCGCCGTGCCCGCAGGGCGGGTGCTGCGGGCGGTGCCGGGCCGTGCCCGCGTGGTGATCCGCCTGGCGATGCGCGGCTGCACCAACCGGCCGATGCTGCTGCTGGTGGCGGCGCACAACTGGCGGGCGCGCGACGGGCCCTTCCTGGAGCAGCTGGGCTGCTGCGACCCCATGCCCAACTCGCACGGCGAGAAGGTCGTGGGCATCAACATGGAGCGGCTGCGCCACTGGCTCGGCACCGGTGCCTGCGTCTCCCGGCCCGCCGAGAAGCTGCTGGGTAAGGCGGGCGGGCGGGCGAGGGGCCGGGCGGGGGCACAGAGCCGCCCCTCGGGCCCCAGCTGCAGCACCCCCCTCGCTGTCGCAGGTCTGGCTGGGTTCTTCCCGCTGCACCCCATGACCATCACCGGCGCCGAGCGGCTGCGCAAGGCCAGGGCTGCGGAGGCGGCGAGAGCCTCGGAGGCCTCCGCGGGCCCCAAGGAAGACGCGGAGGAGTGAGGCGAGGCCGAGGTGCGGGAGAGGGGCTGGTGCCGCCTGGAGACGGTGCGGCAGCAGGAGCAGGAGCAGGGCTGCGGCCCGCGGCAGCGCCACATTTGAGACTCCGCAGAAATGTCCAAAGTGCTTTCTTTCCTTGCAGCCTGGCCAACGTGCAGGAACCTTCCCCCGCTCGGCACGCCGAGGCCAAAGGACTTCTCCGAAGCGAGTGCTGTCACTGTCTCTGCTTTAAGATCCGCTTCAGTTGTTGTTCTTCTCTGGTTTCATTTCCATTGAGCTTAACAACGGGACACCCGTGTGTGCAGCAGCAACATACGTTCTGTAAAGGGTGGAAGATGCATGTCAAAGCAGTAAAGGACTTACTCTTACTCCAGCAGAGACACGTGGTACTGTGAGCACACTTACACGGGATTTACCTCACACTAGACTCATTAGCTCCGCAGTAAATGTCTTGCATCCACATGTGCGCCCCTACTAGGCCACAGGAAACCAATTAACTCCACAGCAGAATCTTTTTTTGCTTCTCGGGACCGCACATGTAGGCACCGACGTGGCTGGCTAGGTCCCGAGGGTGCTTCGGTGCAGGGGCTGCAGCTAACCCTGCACTGGAGCGCTTTCATGCCCCAGCCGGCCCCCTACAGCGCATTGAGCCATGCCAGCGCAGTCCCGGGGTGGCAGGCTGACCCCCAGGTCCCTCACCAGTTGGGGCTGCTTTGACCAGTCCTGGGCACACATTTAAATGTTACACCCCGGAGAAATGAACTCCAGTGTCAGAGTTAACTGCTTTGTATTAGTTGCACGTGTAGATGCAGCCAGTCTGTAGCAGGCTGCTTTATGGAAGCTGACTGGCTTTCTGAGATGAGAGTATCCCTACAGGCTTGTTTGGCTGCCTTCATGAAGTCAACACTTCTGGTTAACAGGATTTCTGCTTGATTTGGACCCAGCTGCATGGCAAAGATCATTGGAAGTAGGAACACGGGGAAAGCAGAGGAAGTGGCAGGGGAGGAGAATAGCTCTACTGGATAACTTGCTGGTTGTGCCCCTGCCGGCCTGCTCAGACACGCAGAGAGGGGAGCTGGGAGCATAAGGGGTTGGAAGTTCAAACGAAAGGCTGGGAAGAGAGGGCAGAATTGAATTGGGGTCACCCCTAGCCTCCCGAGGGTGTATACATCTTAACATCTTAAGGCTGATTGGCTCAGAAGGGCCGTATGGCACAGACAACACTGATCTCACAGTGCACCCTTTGAACTCCCCCTTCTGCACTATGTGCAGTGTGTGTGCTGGGGTGGGGGCGAGCAGCAAGCGGCCAGGAGCTACTACAGCTCCACGCGGCCCTGAGTGTTGCCAATGCTGCCGTCGCCCTCCTGACTGCAGCTCCAACACTGAAGACCCCATCTCTTTCCAAGTCCTCCATTATTCAAAGCAATGCCCTGTCCCCCTGGGACAGCTGTGTACATCGAACCACCAACAGCTGCACCAATGTAGAAACTACCTGGGCTGTGGAGAGGGCTTTGGCAGGGGAAGAGGTGCACGCTGCACATCCCAGGGAAGAAAAGGGTGCACTCACTTGCAATAGGCATGTGGTGGAAAATGAGTGCAACTTCAACCCCAGGCTCCTCCAGGTTGCAGGCAGAACTATTCTCTGAGCTGCTGCTGGCAGTATCATTAGTGCCCAAACGTCTGCTGCATGGGCCTGTACTCAGTTGATCAGGGGAGTCCTGACATTCCTGTAACATCTTGGATCAAGCCTGGCAGGCAGCGGACCCCCTGACATGACTGATTTAGGGTTGATGCCTCCATACCCTTTGGGAGTTGCCAACCTCCACCAGCTCTGCTTATTTTTGAGAGCAGTAGCCTCAGCCCTCCCACCTTTACAGTGTTGTTTCATCTCTGCCCCCTGTGGAGTAGGTTCCTCCTGTGATGCCCGCTCCATAACTCTTCACCCTTGTATGGGTTCAGCCATGGGTTATTCTGCTGCTGCAAGCAACCAGCTCCTGGCTTCTAGCCTCCTCATCTCTTCCAGGGTCTTGGAGATGTGCTTGTGTAGCATCTTTAAGTAGTCTACCTTGTTCTTAGATGTTTCTCAGCCCAGCCACCAGCTGCTGTAGCTCCTATACCCATTTTATAAAACAATCCATCAATAGGAACCTCTCACACCAGATGCACTCCTGTCTTTGTCAGAAACATGCAGGCTGTGGTTCCTGCAAAGCAAGAGCAGAGACTGGGTGGAAGCATCCACGGTGAGAAGCCCCCGTTGGACAGAGCCTGCACAGGCAGAGGAGAACTAGTGCTGGTGTTGGTTTTGGCAGAACGACACTGCCAGCAATTGTGCTGCTGCTTTTTCTGGTTCCTGCCTTAGAACAAAACAGAACTCTCCCCTTACCCAAGGGATTCAGCTGACTTGCACTAAAGAGAGGCCAACAGAAACACAGGGAGGGACACCCCCCACCCCCCAGTTTGTGGATCCTGGTGGCACTGGCTCCTTGTGTCCTCACTTTACTATAGCATTGTTCAAGAAAGGTGTGATGAGAGAAGTAAAACTCCCACAGGGGAGGGGGGCATGTCTGAGTCACTGGGGAATGGAGACCTGGTGTCTACAAAGTTCTGCCTAAGAAGAGGGTCAGATGTTGAATCAGCCCAGGGGTGCCCACAAGATACCTGGCTTGTACCTGCTAGGGGAAAAAAGGGTTCATCACCCTTTTCTTACCATGGGCTGTATGATTCAGATATTCTGCTCATCGTCAGGTCACAGTCTTGTCCCTAAGTGAAGACAATGACTCTTCTTTTTACTCGGGGTCAGGGAAGTGCGAGCGCTGCAAGGTGCGTTTGCTACGCAATACGTTTATTAATTATGGTCCTATGACATTAGGAGTATCGCTAAAGAGCAAAGTCCTGTGTTTAACATGGACACACTACATCATACGTTTTCCCCACATACCAGAGCAGGCAACAAACAGAAAGACATTCAAATATGAACAAAAGGTCTTTTATGTCAATGAGGGAGGGGCAAATTCTGTGTGCAAACAGTAAGATACGCCATCTAGTTGTTTGTAAGGAATTACTTCCTGGGTAAATTCAACAATGGTCAGGAAGTGGATAAGGTAAAAAAATAAAGGTAAACTTACCAATAAATTAGAAACAAAGAGAAAATTCCAGTGCTGAGACTGGACCTTTCTGTCAGAGTTCCTCTGTTTTCTGATCTACCCAAGTTACAGTTATTCAATTGTAATTTGTTGACTTTCACCCATTAAAATCTCCCACTTTTTCCTGTCAACATGCACCAAAACATGTTTCAAATTGGACCGGGCGATTCTTATAACTCAGGGGAGGCCAACCTGTGGCACAGAAACCCAAGTAGTGTGGACAGCCTGTGAGAGTGCGACCTTAGTCTTACCTTGATCCTGGATCAGCTTTTTGAGAGCATTATCCTGGCGCATGTCCACGAGGGGCAGCAGGGAAGATTGTGCTTAGGGGCAACCAACACGGGTTCATTCGAGGCACGTCCTGTCAGACCAACCTGGTGCCTTCTATGACCAGGTCACAACATCCTTAGACGCAGGTGTCGCGTAGTCTAAGGATGTAGACTTTCTGGACGTAGTCTTTCTGGACTTCAGGAAGGCCGTTGACACTGTCTCTCACCCCATTCTCATTAAAAAAAACTCGGGGACTGTGGCATTGACACCTACACAGTGAGATGGGTCACTACCTGGCTGGAGGGCCGCACCCAGAGAGCGGTGGTGGTCGGGTCATTTTCGACCAGGAGGGCTGTGGGCAGTGGGGTCCCCCAGGGCTCGGTCCTGGGGCCCGCGCTGTTCAACATCTTCATCAGCGACTTGGACGAAGGGGTAAAAAGCACCCTGTTCAAATTCATGGATGACACTAAGATGTGGGGGGAAGTGGGCATGCTAGAAGGGAGGGACAGGCTGCAATTGGACCTAGACAGGTTACGGGGGTGGGCGGATGAGAACAGAATGGGTTTCAACACTGACAAGTGCAAGGTGCTGCACCTGGGGAGGAAGAAGCAGCAGCACACCTACAGGCTGGGAACTCCCTTCTCATCAGCGCAGAGGCGGAAAAGGATCTTGGAGTCATTATTGATGCCACAATGAACATGGGCCGACAGTGCGGGGACGCGGTCGGGAAGGCCAACCGCACCTTGTCATGCATCCACAGATGCATCTCAAGCAGGGCCAAGGAGGTGATCCTCCCCCTCTACGCGACACTGGTCAGGCCGCAGCTGGAGTACTGTGTCCAGGTCTGGGCGCCGCACTTCAGGAGGGATGTGGCCAGCATGGAGAGGGTCCAGAGGAGGCCACCCGCATGGTCAGGGGCAGCAGGGCAGGCCCTATGAGGAGAGGCTACGGGACCTGAACCTGTTCAGCCTCCACAAGAGAAGGCTGACGGGGGATCTGGTGGCCATTTACAAACTAGTCAGGGGGGACTAGCAGACATTGGGGGAGTCCCTGTTCCCCCGAGCACTACCAGGAGTGACTAGAAATAACGGTCACAAGCTGGCAGAGGGTAGATTCAGACTAGACATCAGGAGGCACTGCTTCACTGTCAGGGCGGCTAGGACCTGGAACCAACTTCCAAGAGAAGTGGTGCTGGCTCCTACCCTGGGGGTGTTTAAGAGGAGGCTGGATGAACACCTTGCTGGGGTCGTTTGGCCCCAGCGCTCTTTCCTGCCATGGCAGGGGACGGACTTGATCTGTCAAGGTCCCTTCCGACCCGACCAACTAAGAAACTATGACCTGCAGCAGACTGGAGAAGGGGCAAGCTGCATTGTGGCAATCGGGGTAGGGGCTAGAAAGTAGAGCGTTAGAGACAGCAGAAAGCACAGAAGGGGAACAAAGCAGAGTAACAGCGTGATCAGGGGGCACAGGGTAGGGAACAGGAAAGCCGAGCAGCAGATCAGATAAGGGATCCGAGTGGCATTCAAGGAAGGTGCAGGGGCGTACCTGTCAGGAAGGCTGGCCCCTGCTGTTACCACTAATGCAAGAAGCGTGCTCTTCCATGTGGGAATGACAACAATGTTATGAGAACGGTGGCACTACCATACCTCATTATCTGGTCCTTGGTTCCACACTGCATTATGGTATGAAGAGGCCTGACAGACATTAAAAACATATCCTTTTCTAAGTGAAGAAGATTTAGGGCACAGACAGAAGTGGAAATTTTCACTCAATCTGGCCACAGAAAACAGTCTATAGTCATGATCAAACACAAGTGCACGGCTGCAGATTGCTTCAAAAATGGCTGATTGGGTGAAAATCTGCCCCCTCGTTGCAGGAGGGGTCAGGTGAAGATATTTCAAAACAGCATCTTCTGCACCTGGTGTCCGTGCTGCCTGCCAGCCTCCAGCTGTTCTCAGAATGGAAAGGGAGCGGAGGGAGTTTCATCTGGGGTTTCTTCAGCCCACACTGGAGGGCAGGGCAGATGTATTGGACCCCCCCGCCTCGAGGGGGTGGGGGTGGGGGCTCCAATTCACCCACCCCACACTCCAGCGCTGGCTGGGGAACCCCTAAAAACAGCTCCCTCTACTCCCCATTCTGAAAACGGATAGGCTGGGAAGACGATGGGGCTGCTGCTAAGGTAAACCAGCCATCTAGCAGCTAGATTCCCCTCCCCGCTGGAACCAACAGTGAACTTCTGTTTGGTCCAGGGGGTGGTTGCAACTGAAACCGCTTCCTGCAAAGCATTCTCAGTTACAGCGGGAAGCCACACTTCTGTTTGCACTCGTAACATCTGTGCTCAGCCGGTCTCAGGGACCGTTTCATTTCCTTGACAAACATGAGACAGTCCCCCTGTTATCTTTATTATCTCTATCTAGAAAGGACTGTTATATTTAAAACCTCTTCAGCTAAACAGCAATGGGGGCAACGCAGACAGGTGCATCCACATTAATACTTTTATGCTGTTTCTGTCCCACTCTGATGCTGTTGGTGGGAAGTAATTCTTATTTTCAGGTTTTCCCCTCTCAGGGCAGAATGTCCCTGATCTGAACCTTCCTGGCTCTGGTCAGTTTTACATATACCAAAGGGAAGTTACATGTCTTTTATTCTTCTTGCGTTATGGGACCCTGCTTGGATCAAGGTGATTGTTCAGGATGCCTTCCATCATGGCAGGGACTGTCACAAAATTGAAACCTATTTGGTTCTTGAAAAGATCAAGGAAACAAATATTCAGCTATTCCTGAGACATGCAACAGTTATCTGATGTTAAGAACTGCCCTTGTGTTAACACCTACTTAGAAAGGTACAATCCGATACAGACTGAATGCAAGACAATTCAACTAAAAACACAGCTTTTGTTGAAATAAATAGCACAAGAGAAGGTTTAAGGATAGAGACTTTATTTTAAGCAGTAGTTTGGGGACAAAGATTCTTTTTAAAGATATTTAAAAACTTACAGCTTCTCTGGAGCAATCACTTTTATCCAGGAACAAACTGTTATGCCCAAGTTATGGTAAAGTCAGGATTCATTTTTGTTGCTCTTTTCATTTCCGTTATCTATAGCAGTATAGCCCTAACAGGGCAGGAATATCTAAGCAATGAAGGAAAGGTTTACTTGATAAAATGTACATATTTAACAGCCCAGAACTATTTAAGACATCATGAATTCCCTTTGGCAAGTCTGAAGATAGAGCCTAGTGTTTATGGCATCAGGTATCAGTAAATGGATCACTGCACAAACTTGAGAGAGTTTTTTTATATTAATCTAAAGGCTTATGAAGCAATACTATAAAATAAACTGGTCTTGCCTCAAAAGGCTTCTTTTCATCTTCAGCCATCAATACATACATCCCCCATTTCCTCTACTACAGGCACAATTTGAAAATTAGTAAGGCGCCTTTAAGAGAAACAGGATGAAGAAAAAGGGATCACCAACGATGTTCTACATGGCTACGATATTCTATATAGCAGTAATTCAGCAACGCTTACTTCACTTTCTCAGACTGCTACAATAATCCAGTGCCAACAGTCACTACCACCAAACGGTGACAATGAAATAGGCAACCTGGTTTTAAAGTTCATTCATTTCTGTACCAGAACTGACAGTGGGGGAGTCTCAATATAAATAGTAATCCTGATCTGCTTCTAGCCAACAAAGCAGAACCGGTGATTTCCTAGTGCCAGCTTTCTCCTCCTACAAGCAACAAGTACTCAAGCCTTGCCATCCACATGTTTAAGCAAAGAAAACACCCAGAAGCCCAACGTATATTCTAGCAAATGTTTAATTCCCCAGTGCCACCAAAACACATTCTAAATGAACTGCTTGTCAAGGGGTCCGGAAAAAAAGAGAGGGAAAGATCATAGCAATGAGATGCACAAAACCTCTGTGTACCCAGTCAGAACTACTGATCCACTGAGATTCTAGTCCTGCTTCCTGAAATGATATAGTTGTAGTTGGGCAAAGGGGTACATTAATATAAAGTCTCTTAAGATACAATATGTGCTTGCTTCTGACAGGTGAGAGAGGCCATTAAGAGCTGCGCAGTTCTTCCATGCATCCCCGCTGCAGATGTTGTGGGACACACCAGTTACTTCCCGTAGAACTTCTTGTTCAGAAGGAAGATGAGAAGGTTGACATTGACTTTTGCTCTATCAAACAGCTTCATGACTGCAACACCTTCATACTGGAGCTGCAAAAGATCCTGAACAAAAGGAACACGCTGATTAGTGAAGAACCCATGGGACCTAAGAGGAAAGAGGCAATTTAGAAGACAAGAACAAAGCTGGTTTCTAAAGGATTCATATCTACTGTGGGTCTAAGACTTGAGTGTGAAAGATCCATGACAAAGGTGTACTGATGGACTTTCATGACAAACTGTGAACAATCAGCACCACCAATCTCCATATGCTGATATTTGTATTAATATGAGTATTGAAATGAAAATGATATCCTTTTCTTTCAACTCTCAAACATCTATCCTGACTTCAAAGACCCAAGTCAATCTGGATGCTCAGCTTCAGCCTGGTTGTGCTTTGTATTCCCTAGGAAAGTCTCAAAGCCCTTTGATGGCATTCCCCACCCCCTCTCCTCCAATCGCATCTCATAGCCGCAAGATACAAGACTTTGGGGAGCGATGTTCAAAGAAGGTGACCAACCAGCGCTCCCCGACAAGGGTCAAATGGAAAGGGTGACTCAGACTTACTGGTCTCCCCAGGGGCAAGCCTGCTAATGATACACCTCACTGTTTCCAATGTTGAAGAGTACTGATAAGACAGTGATGGAGCAAACGTATACCCGCTGTGCTGCTCGCTCTCTCAGGCCTGAAGGTTTGTTAGGAAACTGAAAATCAGGTCGCACAAAAGCAAAGGACCACCCCACATTGCTTTTGCTTCTCCCTCTGGCTCAGAGAGAAAGGAAGGTTTTTAATATAAGGAAACCAACACACTCCACGTCACAAACCCAATCAGTAGCCTTCAAGCTTCAAGCCCATTTTGACAAGTAGGTCTTCAAAACTAAGATGTCTCTCAACACTGACAGTCAATCAGATGAGACCACCGTCCTCCGTGCTAAGCAGAACCACCACGGCCACTTTGTTCTTCAAAGCCAAGATGCCTCACGGCGAGTGATGCCAGAGAAACCACCAGACTTGGCTGAAGGGGACTGAAACAGCCCTAGTCCTTTTGCTCCTCAAAGACTGAGTTCACCCTCAATTTTCCCAGACAGCACCAACAATCGGAGACTGCGGCAGACATTACAGCATTTCACGAAGCACAAAGCTCAACACTGCTGTCTCACACGCCAGCTGTGCTGGGCACTGGGCCAGCACTGAGAGAGAACACCTCTAGGTGAGGTTGCCCACCAAGAAATCCTGGGCCCCAGAAGTGACAGTCAGGGAAAAGGAAGCTGTCCAGAAGGGCTGGAAGCTGTTCTACGACCTGCACTCACAGCAGCAGCCTCTCTAAACCAAACAGCTGATTTACTACACACAGAAAAGCATACAAAGGGGCAAGAAAATTTTAAAAAAGCACATAACCACCATCAAGGGAGACATCCAGCCTCGACCAAACATGCCTTCCCTAGGGCAAACTCCTGCACTACCAGGCAATACTGGACAAACATTCAACTTGAAGGGCTGCCAAAAAGAAGAGGGAAAGCCCCTTTTCTCTACCTGTACTCACAGCAGCAGCCTCTCTAAACCAAACAGCTGATTTACTACACACAGACTTGGGCCGAATCTCCTCCAAATCGGATCAGCGACCAAAGCTTCACACAGCCCTATTAGACAGCCACCAGTCTGGCCTGATTCAGGTGTAGCTATGCCCGTTTTCTGGTTGCTCCCACCCTCCTTTTTTCTGCTGTGTGTCAGGGTGTTATCAAGCCTTCCCAGAGGCATTGGGTGCTGGCTGCAGCTAAGGCTGGGGACTTCAGGTGGGCTGCGCCTGTTCTCCTGCTGGGACCAAAGCTGGAGGTTCCTGGCTAGGGGGTCTCGCCCCTACACTCAGGGCCAGACCGATCACCACATAGTATTTGGGGTCAGGAAGGAATTTTACCCCGTGGTCAGATCAGTACGGACTGTGGGGGGTTTTGCCTTCCTTTGTAGCAGCAGGCGTGACACTCTGCCAGGGATCTCTTGTGTATACTGACAATATTGTATAGAAGTAGGATGCTGTCTGCCATGGTTTCCCTGCTTCACCTGCGGCAGGTTTGGGTGTTAGGTCTGTGTTGCATCAGGGTTGAGGGTAGTCTTATGTAGAGTTTAGATCGGGGTGGGCAAAACGCGGCCCAGGGGCCGAATGCGGCCCACCAGGCCATTTTATCTGGCCCGCGTAGACCCTAAAAAATTTAGAAAATTAATATTGAGCTGTCCTGGGCTGCCTGTCATGTGGCCCTTGATGGCTTGCCAAAACTCAGTAAGTGGCTCTCTGCCCAAAATAACTGTCCACCCTGGTTTAGATGATGGTTGTCTGGGATGGTTTGGATAGGGATGATCCTGCCCTCAGGCAGGGGGTTGGACTAGATGTGACTTCTGGAGGTCCCTTCCAGCCCCACTTCTATGACTGATGCAGAAATGGCCTTTGCTGGTACCGCCCTTCAGCTGGTCTTGGATGGAAGAGGGCAGTTTTCTTTCCCTCAAGGCTCTCACCAGGCTGCACGCTCACTAAAATTGCATAGCACTAAGCAGCTTTCAGAAGCACTTCCTCACACCCAGAAGGGACAGAAACACTTTTGTGAAATCTTAGCTTCCAGAAAGCGACTACAGATCTGGGTTGGCTACACGCAGCCTGCATAGATCACAGATTACACACCACCGGTGTTCAGCATTAGATAGGAAGACCCTTACCTGATAATGTAGCATGAATGTTTCCATCTGAACTCCCATGAATTTTGCTTTTACCTCAAAGTCTCCTACTTCCTCTGTTGGATTGATTTCAAATATCACATTTTTAAACCTACAAGGGATCACAAAAACCCAGAAATGTATTATTTTACATATAATTTTAACGAAGTGGAGAAGGTTCAGAGTTAAAGTTCCAAACAGATCCTATCTTTGCTCCGATTCTGGACTCTCACGTTCTGCACCTAATGCAGAGACTATGCAGAGGTCAGGAAGAGCAGCAGAGCTTAAGAATCTTTCCTAAGGAAAAGAAACACACCTTGTGCTGTGTCTGCCAGACCTCGTCTCTGCCTCTGTGAGACGGTAACATGGAATCACCCCGTACTGCTGAGTGGGGGACTCTGGCCCAGACCCACAAGCCATGCAATGTACCCTGTGTGACACTGCCATCCTGCCGTGCAGGAACTCTCACACCAGAAATTCTTCAATCTACCAAGAAAAGGCCCAGCAGGATTCCAGTGGCTCCCAGAGGCTGGGAAAAGGTCAGAAATATACACCAATTTTTAACAGTGAGGGTGATTAGCCATTGGTACAAGCTTACCTGGTGATGGGGTAGATTCTCCTTAATGTGGATTCTTTACTTCGACACTGAATGTCCTTATACACTGATGCAGAGGATGCCTGTGTAAAGCCCTCTTGGACCATGATATGCATGGGGTCAGACTAGAAGGTCATAATGCCCCCATAGTCGACAAGCACCCAACCAGAGGTCAGAGTTTCACTATTTCAGAGCAGCCTGCAGACAGTCAGCACAGGCTAAGGAGGTGCTGGGCCATGCTGTTCGGCGTCCCTGACCAGGTGTTCAGAGCAAGTACAGCAGGGAGGAACGAGACCACGCTCTTCCCTCACAGTGACTGAGGGAAGGCTTTAAGCACACTACATTTGCAGGTTAGCAGGATACTCACTGGTTGGCTTGCAGGTCTTCAATCTCCAGCAGAACTCCCTTTTCATGCAGTCTGGCTGCTGTATACTTCAGGGAAATCTTTTTACTATTTTTACCTTTCATCTCCCGAGGCTTTTTAGAGACCCTGAGAAAAACAGAGAATGCAGTCAGATGAATGAAGCAACAAAAGTAAGTTTAAACAGCGAAAAAATTTCCCCGATCTAAGTGATTGGCAAGAATTGAGTGATAAATTGATTCAGACTAACAGAAACAGATTATCTAAATACAGAATATCCTTACATTGTAAATTCTTGGAGGCAGAAACCATACTCACAAATATAAACGCGAGCAAAACAGTGAACGCAGTACCCAGTGCAATTGAGCTTTGATTCTGTTTGGTGTCTTTTGGAATTATGAGGGAAGTGAATAACTTAGCAAGTTATATACAGCAGTGTCCTATTTATTGTTAGATTAATAGGAAATTTCTTGTAGGTACAAGACACCGTCTCACAAATACTCCAAGTACAAAGTGCAAAACTTAAGGAAGAAACAACAACATCTATTCTGGAAAGTCTCTACAAGACTGCAGCAAGGTGAAAACCTGGACGGCCCAGGAAGACGATGTATAGGGGCTGCGTGTGCATGACTTGCAGCCTTGTTCTTTTAAGCTCCTCATCCCTGGCCTCCCTGTAGCCCTCGTGGCTTCTTTTGAGGTTGTCCAAAGAGCAACTATTAAATCTCTTTCCCCTGCCCTATCAGACCACTTCACTATCTGATGCTCTTCAACCCCCTTTTTGTTCTGCCAGACGCAGCCCACCTGATTAAAATGCTCATCTTTGTCTTCGAGGCCAGCACAGGCCCATCCAACCCTGTTTCAGATTCCAGTTTTATAGCATTCCCCCTCATCCTACCAGTAATTGCAGCCCCCGTGCCCCTTTTCTTCTGCCCCTTCTACCCTGTGTCAGCGGCAAGGTTTCTCATACATCTTTTGCAATCAGGCTGCACATGCCCCCGCCACAACTGCATTCAAATTCCTCCTAAACAGGATTTCTTCTGCGATGTCCACGTCTAAGGAGGCCCTCACCCAGCATAACCTAGAAACAGTTGTTCCGTTGTGAGCAGCGATCAATCTAGCCCTCTAGCTTCAGGGGAAGGTGCAAAAATCCCCATGAAGTAAACATTTCCCCAGAGAAGAGTCTTTCTAATCCCAGGAAATTAGGTTTATGACAGTGACAGAGAGCCAGAAGGCTCCTGTTACTTGAAGAGAGAAGAGGAGCAGGCAGAGCTGGCTACAAAGAATACAGCCAGTCTGGGGAAGAGGCAGAGGCTAGGAGAGCCTACCCCCAAACCGGCTGCTCTGCAATAGCCCAGCAGGGCAGAACCCTGCTTGGGAAGCTCGGGCCCTGCTGTGGCAGAGACCAGCAGCACTGAGCTGCACGGGACGCTAGTCAGCAAGCTTACTCAGCAAACACCCGTGGCAGCTCCAGGAGCCACATAACCAAATGGGGCATGGCTTTCCGACACAAACCCAGGGCCTGAGCCAGAGCAGGGAGCCTGGTCTGGAGCCTGCAGTGGAAGCCCCTAGCTGGCACTGGTGCTATCTTTGGGGAGGCAAACATAATGGTGCTGCTTTGCAGAGGAATGTGACCCAGCACGAGGGGCTGCGTAGTGGTGCAGACAGGCAGCCACCGTTTGTGTTTGGACCCTGAGTGGGTTAAGTGGCGTTATGGCCAGAGGGCTTATTCTTTTGTTATAGTTTATTGGTGGTTTGTGAAAGGGACTGAGGATGGTTTGGAGGTCCCATTAGTGCCAGAGGGGCATGTGACTGCCTTAAGCCCTGCCAGAAGTCAGGCTCCAGCCCCAGACTGGGACCAGAGGGCCCACAGCAGGGTGGAGACAGGGCCAGGGGGCCCAGCATTAAAATAACCAAGATAAGGGATGGAAACCAGAGTCCAGGTCCAGAACAGAGGGCCTTGGCTAAGGGACCAGCAAAAGCAGAGGGGCAGAAGCTGGAAAGGCCAAAGCCTCAACAAGGGAGTAAAGGTCTGAGGTGTCCTGGTGACTCTGGGGAACACGTGTCCCACCTGAGTGATGGTAGTGACACCTGTGAGGCATGGGTGTGGCGTAAGGGATGGCTGGAGCCATGACTAGCCCTTAAGGCCACAGGTACACCTGGCATGAATGAGAGTGCCTACTTCAGCTTGAGAGCAGGATGGAGGCCAGCAAAGTCCCGGAGGGACCTGCTAGCTGTTAGACAGATTGAGCCTTGCTGTAGGCCCCTGACGCAGCCTCCCTTTGGATCCAACAAGTACATCAAGGCACGGCAGGCGAGAAGGGGAGGGTACCCCAGAGGCAAAGCAGAGTGCGGGTTGTGCGGCCATCAGGGGGCATCGCGGCTGTCCCTGCAGCATGACCTGGTTACAGTGACCTAGACCATGAAAGATCAGGTGCACCAGCTTTGGTATAGCTGAGGCTGGATAAAGGTTGACTGTTTAAGAGCTACGCTGTACAGACAGGCACCAACCTTGCGTCTAGTCACCCAGTGGATTACAAGGCACGCAGACAATCAAGACTCTTCCAGAGGGTTGCTAGCTAGGCAGCAGAAGGACATGCTGTGTTCACAAAACACGAGCAACACACCAAATCCCGTATAGCTGAAAACAAAAAAGGAGGCAAGCTGCTGCTGTCTACTTCTGCCAAAGGGTTTCCCCCGTTGTTGAAGAAATGCAAGCTGAGTAGAGCAGAAAATTCAGAAGAGCCTCACAAGGTTTCAAAAAGAAAATAAACACCTTTTTGGATGGAGGGACCCCAGGGGACAGAGGACTGGGGGAACCATGGGAAGTAGGATAAATGGGAAAAGAGATGGCACTGAGGTCAGGACGAGGGGCTGGGGAGCAAGCGAAGTGAGGAGGTTAAAGCTGGGATGCTCCTGTCAGCCCCACATTCACCTCTCCCATGAGGTGCTGGAATTGGGGAATTCCCATCCCTTGTCCTGATGGATCACAGGGAGCCAGGGTCGAGGAGGGCATGAATGGGAATTTAAACCTCTGAGAAATCCCGCAATGAGAAGCTACGGTGCAAGTCTCTGCTGCGCATGGAGGAAGAGATGGTTGGCACTGGAAGGAGAGGGTCAGCTGGGGAGCCCTGCCCATAGCAGGAGCTGGAGCCTCACCAGGCAGGTCACCATGAAAGGAGCACGGTGTGATCCAAAGGAGTGCACGACTCCAGCGTGCTGCTGCCTGTGATGCATCTAAACAGCAGCAACCTGTGCCAAACAGCAAGGAGCAACCGGTTATCTGCTAATATCAACAGCAGAGTAGCAAAGCGACAGCTAGGAAGGGTGGCACGTGGGACAGGACAGACACTTGGAAGTGTTTTCCCCACATCACGAGGAAGAACTTCTTCACAGTTCGAGTGGCCAAGGTCTGGAACGGGCTCCCAAGGGAGGTGGTGCTCTCCCCTACCCTGGGGGTCTTCAAGAGGAGGTTAGACGAGTATCTAGCTGGGGTCATCTAGACCCAGCACTCTTTCCTGCCTATGCAGGGGGTCGGACTCGATGATCTATTGAGGTCCCTTCCGACCCTAACATCTATGAATCAGAGTGCACAATTCACACTTCGCTGAGGCCACTTGGAAGGTTCAGTTCCAGAGGAGGGCCCGCACTGGTGGGAAACATGCTGGCAAGTGGAAAACTGAACTCGCATGCAGGCATGCACCAGAATACATGCTTTGTGGTGAGACGGTAGGGGACGATTCCTTTTTTTTTTCCCTTTTTTTTTTTTAACCTTCATAGACCAAATACAAGTGAGTGGTTTTATGAACAATTATGGCAGCCCACAAGGACTGCCTTTGCAGTGCCTTTCTAATTTGGGGTTTCTATAAAAGTCAGGATGGCATCTTCCTACCTCAATTTAGGGACCACAGGAAACGGGGAATACATCTCACTGGTAATTTGTTCCAGTGAGTGATTGCTCCCCCTCTCCACCCTTTTAAAAAGGGGAAAGGGCTTTTCATGTTCATCCAGAAGCAACTGCATGTCCTCTGCAAACCCAAATTACATAACACTCAAACATCAGCCGCAGACCACAGGCTGCTGCTGGTTCCTCCCAGTCAGCCAAGAGGCCAGCAGGAGGTGGGCTTCAGCCCGGTCTTTCACGCACTGACCGTGCCCAGAAGGCTGCAATGGGCAGCTGGGTTTGCAGAGCTCTTGCTGGCAGAGGTTGATACTTGATGGTTGTGCTGTGACAGCCTCTAAAGCTCCTGCCCCAAGTACCCTGGGCGCTGCACAGTCTCAGCAGGGTCAGGTCCTTCCCTGAAGCAGTTACCACCTCTGCAGAGAACAAGAGGCAGGCACAGGCCAAGAGGAGCACACGGTGACAGAGATTAAGCTCCACGAGGCTCCACTCTCTCCCCACGCTAGTCCATATTTATGTCAGGTTGTGGTGGGAGACTGAAGTTCTGGGTTGATCTTTAAGGTGTCAGTGGGCTGCAACCTGGGATCAGAAATCTGCCCCCACATCCTAAGGAACCAGGAAGCTCTTAATGGCAAGGGGAGAGACTCATAAAATACATAAAGTTGGGCAGGAAGGGACCTCTGGAGGTCATTTAGTCCAGCTCCGTGCTCAGGCAGGCTCTTCCCTGACTAAACCTGTGAAGGGCAACCTTTTTGGTAGGTGTGCCACAAATTAGCCCTGTACCCTCCCCAAGTGCCCCTTCCAAACCATTCTGCCTACCTGATTTCCTGGTTTTCCTGATTTTCTGCTTGCTGCCCTGTGCTCCCTGCCCTGCACACTGTCCAAAAACATCAAGAACACCCTAACTTGCCACAGGTAAAGTTGGTGGACGAGAGCCATGCCGATGTCCTGCCACTGCAAAGGCAGCAGCTAGTTTGTTGAAATATACCTGAGAGGTCCAAGGAGGGGACCACACTCCCTGCTACAGAGGAAGCAAACCCTTCCCGCACCCCAAGTCCATGCCGAGCTCAGGTGGACAGAGTTTTTTTGTTGTTTTTTTTTTTATCAGGCAGCCCATCGCCGAGCTCCTCTCCACTGATGCTACAAACAGTCATCGGGACAGCACACCCACGGCTTGGCCTGAGCGTTCCTATATAAATGAATAAATGGTAAAGCTAACTATAGTGTGTCTTTATCCCATTTCCCAAAGGAGTGACAGGACAGACTGATAAAGCTGCGTTGAGATCATCTTCTGGACTTCTATAATACTCTGCACTTCTGGGCTACTACTCAGAGTAGGGACAGAACAACCATTTTATCACCCGCCTCCCCACACTCTTCTACCCGTGGTACAATCATGTTCTCTCAAGTCCTCCCTTTTGACCTGATCATCTCCTTTCCTTTTCTTTTCTTGGCCTTCCTTCCATAGATCAGTTCTCTCCCCAGTGACTATAATGACTTGCTCAGATAATTATTCCCCAGACCGCTAAGCGAAGGTGTCATGGCTCCTCTGAGATGTGATCTATGTATTTATTTCTTCACCGAGGACCCTATCCAGAAAGCCAGTACTGCTCTGAGGTACTCACTTGCCCTTGCTGGCCAAGTTATCCAAGCAGGTTTTGATATAGCTTTTATAATAATCCACTTGCTCCTCATAAAAGGTGGCTTTGGAGTTCAAGGCACTGTAAGTCTGCTGTAGCTTCACCAGCTCTGCCTTCCTCCTCTGACGGTACCGACGCTGATTCCGGATGTCCTGGAGCATGAAGACAAGAGCATGAAGATTTACGTCCAAGCTGTTGCTGGATATTCCCTGGATTATTCACCAGGCCCAAGTGCAACATTAAGAAAAAACTTCTGGAACACCTGCTTCCAAGTTTAAGACAGACAGTAATTAGCCTTTTCCCAGAATTAATAATCAAATATAAGCAGACAGAAATCAAGTACCTTGAATTGTGAGCTTAATAAAACTGGTATCAAAATTTTAAAATCTTTCCTTGCTAAAAAATTCAGAAAGAAGGTTGGGCAGGAAGGCAACTAAGATTAACTGGGTCAGAGAAGCACCAGTTTTCATAGGCAACAACCTACTTTGTCAGACACCAACCACCCAACAAAACATCTGCCAGGGTAGGCTGTTGCCTATGAAAGCTTGCACCTCTCTGACCCAGTTAATCTCTACCCTGCTTTCTGCCTGATTTGAGACTACTTCAGCTAACTACCTCTTTGCTAAGTAGTTAGCTATTTTTAGAAACAAGTATTACTGTAACAATGAACAAATGAGGATGTCCAGATGCCAAGCCAGCTGTCTTGGTTACTTCTGATGAGTACGGATCACTTCTACAGGCTTACTCTCGCCTGCTTTTTACAGAAGCCATGTGTTAGACTTGTGTTATACCTCTCTCTCACATTAACTTTGTAAACATGTCATAGCAAATTACCATCAGCATGACAAATGCCAAGCATTAGAAAGGTGAAACAACTGATAGCAACAATTGTTTTTTGCTGCTCCCTTTCCCTTCTGTTGAACAGCAAATAACAAATCTGCCCATGTAAGACTCCTATGAAAGTTGATTTTGTGCTCCAGTGGAAAAGAAGGTTATTTACAAAAAACAAATGTTGCAGTAAAGCAATTTTTTTCCAAGTAAGTGAATTTTAAAAGGAGGGGACAAAATGGGCAGGAGCATACATTAGGATCGGAAGTAAGAAAGAGGAAAGTTAATGCAACACATTAATAACTCATTTTCAGGACTTTTCCCCTAAGACAACAAGGTGCATTTAGCCTTCCTCAGTCATTGAAACATGACAAAGAAAAGCGTCCCTGAGAAAACACATTTCCCACACCTGTGAAAGGCTAGATAACTTCTCAGATGTGGATGCATTACCCAGTTCTCTCTGGGGCAGCTATAATATTACTTAGTACCTTGGGAGATTTCCACCATCTCTTCCACTTGTGGAAAATAAACGCACAACAAAGCCAAAACTCTAAATACGTAATTAACTGACAGTGATTCAAATACCTTGGCAATATCATTAATTAGCTCCTGGTATTTATTCGCTGGGTTTGCAATCCCTAGTTCTGTCAACTTCCTCAGCCCTGTCTTGATTTTCTCTTTCTTTTCTTGAAGACTCAAGTTGCTGTCTTCCTTCACAGACATAGATTTTTTCATCTTATCAGGGGTTTTGGCATCACGAATAGCCCGTCTCTGCATCGCTCTTTGATGCTCTGCTTCCTAGGAGAGAAGAGAATTATGAGTGCATAGGTTAAATCAGCTTTGAGGCCATAAAAACCCATCACCATGATTTGGCCTTTGATATAACATAAGCTGCAGCATTTCAACCAGTTATTTAAATGAAGGCATACCTAGTGAACTCACTCACTTACTGGTACCCCCTCTGGCCTGTCTCAAGCCTGCTAGTCACATTCTTCCCTGGCATGCATTTAACCAAATGCCACAGAAATAGGACTGACACGTACAGGGTGTTTCCATTCCCCCTCTCCCCAACACTACTGCACACGCACAGGTCTCCAACATCAACACGCACACCTGCGTGCTGTTTGTAACCCCCGACCGTGCAGACAGGCTGATATAGCCTGTGCCCCCACGCACGGAGATGGCAGAGAATGCATTCGTTTAAAGACTGCAGCCAGACCACTCTTCTGTACCTGCTCGGAGGTGGCTGAAGTTTCTAGGATCTCCGTCAGAGTCTCCCCTGGTTGGAAGCGGATCACGTCTACAATTAAACGCTTTGTGCTGAAATGGAGCACAGGACAGGAGAAGTGAGAGCATTAAACCCCACAACAAACCCACATTCTTTTCGGCCTGAAATAAGACCAAACCTGTCGCTGATTTTTATTAGCTTGATCATACTTACCCTGAGCCCAGACTGGGCCATTCATGCACTAGTCCACAGCTGTTACAACACCATTATTATAGCACCTTATAGACTCACTCATTCAAAGAGGAATGAGTCTTCACAGATGTGACACAGTAGGCTGTAGCCTACAGAAGCTCATGCCTCTGAACAAGTTAGTCTATAAGCTAACCCTGCTCTGCCCCGGTTAAGACTAACATGGCTAGCCACGATTCTCTAATGTTGTTAATGCTCATTCTTGCTTCTTACCACATCAAGGAAAAAAACGTAACTTGCTGGACTGTGGTTCTCACAGCTGGTCTGGCCTGGCCTACCCATCCAGGGTGCTGCCCTGACCCACGAGCTTGCAGGGCCCTCTGGAGAGGCGCAGCACTGGGGTCTCAGGAGCAACTGCCTGTGGTGCTGGACATTTGGCTACACAAAGCCCTAAGGAAATGCAGCTCCACCTCAGCCAAGTCCTTGCCCTGGGCTGCAGGAGTCCAGGGAGGCAATGCATGGAGGAGAAGTGGGGCAGGGCATGAACAACTTGTGTCCCCGGCAGCTGGGGGGGCACGGCAGCGGCAGGAGCTTGGCAGCAGTAAGCGGGGAGCTCCTGCAGACACCTCCAGCACTGTCGGCGGTGAGGGACCAAGGGTTGGCGACCACCTGCAGGCGCTGCTGGCAGCGGCGGTGGCCAGGGGGGTTGTGGGCCACCTGCAGACACTGCCGGTGGTGTCGGTGGCGGGGTGGCGAGCAGGAACCGCCTGCAGATGCCACCGACAGTGTTGGACACACCTTTTTGTAGGGGTTGTACCGCCACGCTCAGGGGGTGCACGTGCACCCCCTACGCATCGCCCCTGGGGCAGGGAGTAGAAGGGCACAGGGGCAACTCCTGAATAACCAGGAACAGGGAAGAGAAAGGGGAACAAAGATGGGATCCTGGGAGGATGAACTGACGCTGGAGATGCAGCTGGCAAGAACCACTGGGTCTGGGGCAGACGGAAGTCAGCTTCTGCTCACAGCCAGATCCCAGAAGGCAGTTTCCGGATGGTCCCCATCACCGCATGCTTGTCTGACTGATGGAAACAGCAGTGGGGCCTGATGCTAACCTGGGTAAGGCCCTGCTCCCAAGGCTAACTGGGGAGAGGCTCCGCATCAGGTGATGCCGGTGGGACAACAGAAATGCCCCCTTCTCTTTGGAGGCAGAACTATAAAGTGTGTCACTGGCGCTTGAGGGCTGCCTCCCCCCTTCTGACAGGGCACCTTAGGTGGGCATCGCAGATCACCACCTCAGAGCCTTTCAGCCCGGCTGTGCCCCTTCCCCGACCATCTCCCAGCTGGCCTGGAGTGTCTTTCACCATGCCCCAGTAGCAGACAGTCTTTTAGCAAAAATTAAGCAAAAACCTCATTGTCCTGGACACTGGGAAGGGTCTGCTGTGGCTTCTGCTTTCCCAGCCCAGACGTCTGGCTCTGGTGCTTCTCCTCCAACTTCCCTCTGGTTCTGCCAGGGTTCCTGATTCCCAGCGAGCCATGCCCTCGTTAGCCTTCCTACAGCCCTCCAGCCAGACTAGCTGCCCTCTCTTAAGCGGACAGGCCACCCTGTTACAGTGGGACGGGTTGATGGGGCTTCAAAAAGAGGGACTACCAAAATGAGGAAGCTAGTTAGAAATCAAAGAAGGGGTCTCTAAGGAGGTGAAGAACTTGCAAGCAACACGAGACCTGCTTAAGAGCACCACGTTGGAGGCACAGAGCAAATGCATACCGCAAATGGCAAGTGGGCCACAAGAGAGCCAGCAGGGTTTGAGGGAGCACAAGCTGGCAGCTCAGATGTAAAACGGTAATAAGACAAGCTAAGAAAGACTGTGAGGAGAAACTTGCTAGAAACAGCAAGGTAACAATGCAATTTCTTGTAAGTACATAGAAGCCGAAGAGCTGGCAGGGAGCCAGTTGGGCCTTCGGATGACCAAAGTCCATGGAGCTGGCACAAAGGGAGGTTTCAGTAGATGATGCTGTAGAGGAAACAGATAAACTAAACAGTAGCAAGTCACCAGGCCCTGCCGGCATTCACCCCAGGGTCCAGAAGGAGCTCAGACAGGAAACTGCCAAATTCTTAACTGCAGCATTCAACTAAACACAGTCTCAGTGCCAGAGGACTGGAAGGTTGTCAGCGCAAGTCCCAGAGTTACGACGGGCCCTAGAAGGGACACGGGGACCTCCAGACCAGCGAGCCTAACTTCTGCTCCTAGAAACCTGGCACGAACTACAATAAAAATTGTCCAGCACCTGGATGAATGTGACTTGCTAGGGAGGAATCGCCGTGGTTGTGTCCAGGGTAGATCACTGGAGGTCTTGGAGGGGGGAGCAGGGGACCCAGCTGGCCGTATAGCTGGACTCCCAAAAGGCTTTGGACAAGCTCCCCCTTCCGAGGCTCTTACTGAAGTTAGGTGGTGACGGGATCGCAGGGAAGATACGTTGGTGGGCTGGAAACTGGCTTCAAGACGGAAACCCACGAGCGAGTCTAAAGGGTCAGTCTTGGGGCTGGGAAGAAGTGACCAGTGGAGTCCCCCCGAGATCTGTGCTGGGACCGGGGCTGTTCGACACGCTCACAAACGATGTGGAAATGGGGGGAGGAGTGAGGAGGCTAGATTTGTGGATGACACAAAAGTAGTCAAAGTGGTAAAGACCCAGGGGGACTGCGAGGAGCTGCAGAAAGATCTGGCACGACTGAGCAGATGGGCACCTGGCTTTAGTGTAAAGTGCTGCACGGGGCAAAAGTGGCCCGGACTAGACGTGCACTTCGAGGAGCTCTGCTTGAGCTGTTACCACGCAGGAAAGAGAGCTGGGAGTCGCTGTGGGCAGTCCGATAAAAACAGCAGCTCTGGGCTCAACACCCGTCAAAAAGGCACACCAAACATTAAGGATGATGAAGAAGGGAATTGTGAAGAAAATGGAAAGTACCATAATGCCCTTTTATAAAGCCCCGGTGCATCCACACATTGAATACTGCGCCCAGCGCCGGTCCCTGCCCCTCAGCCAGGGTCGAGATGCCCTGGAGAAGGGCCAGAGAAAGGCAGCGCGGAGGAGGAGGGGCACGGAAGGAAAGATGGAAGAAGCCAGGCCTGTTCATTTTTGGAAAAAAGGCCCATTGTGGGGACATGATAAGAGTTTACAAAAGGTATGTATTATTTACTGTCTCTCTCAATACAATAACTAGGGGCCACTAAATGAAACTAGTAGGTAGTAGGTAGTAAATTTAAAACTAAGAAGAGGAAATTCTTTCACACTGTGTATAATTAAGACCTCGTTGCCACAAGATACAGTGGAAGCTAACAGTTTAACTAGATTAAAAAAGAGATTAGACAAATTCTCAGAGGAAAGGTGCATCGGTGGCTATTGAGCATGGGAGGGAGGAGCACAGCCTCTGAATCGGAACTTCCTAGACCTTGAATGCTGGAGGGCATTAGGAGGAGAGACACAGTGGACAACCCCTGGTCAGACCCAGTTCACTCTCCCTTTCAGCATGCACTCTCTGCCCCTATGGGACACAGGAGACTGGGCAAGGCGGACCTATGGTCTGACCCAGTAAATGGCAATACCTATGTTGTTGTGGCTGTGCCAGAGGCAGCATAAGCTGCTGCTATAACACAGAGCAGGTCTATGTCAACGGCACAGCCTCCGGGACTGGAGGGTCTTGTCAGAGACAAGTCTGTACTGGAACTGGTGCAGGACCTGGAAACCCTCGTGGAGGACACCAGAAACCTCTCATTGTGTCAGCCCCAGCGCTAGAACAACGGACGTCAAGGACTGTTCCTTGTTCCTTACTTGGAAACAGCAGCTCTGCTGTGGGCACTAACTGATCTAAGGCCCTTCATAGCGTCCCAGCCAGCAAAAGGCTCCGTCTCTGCCTACACAGCTCTGCCAAACAGGGAACTGGAATCAGTCACAGAGATGTGAAGGGTCATCTACTCCAAGTCCTGCCCAGGCACAGGCCTTGCTGGTCCACTTTCCCACACGCCTGCTTCTTGACAACGTCCTAGACACAAGATGCTAGAGCTGCCCGGGGCACTCGCTCTTCTACAGTCCTGCAAGTTAGGAGGCTTCCCAGTGAGTTAACATAACTTTGCTTTGCTGTAGTTTAAACCTACTGCCTTTTCATCTGCCTTCTGTGATACAAGAGAAAAGCTTCTCCCCCATCTTTATGGCAGCCTCTCAAGTATCCGAAAACTGCTTTCATGACCCTTCCCCAACCGTTTCTCCAACGCTCCTTCATCCTTCCATCAGAAAGCCTATTTTGCTATCATCTTCATTGGTTACCTCTGTATCCACTCTAGTTTCCCTACATCCTTCTTACAACTTAGAACCCCAAACTGGATAGTTTTAACTGAGGCACACCCATCACTGGGTAGAGTGGATCTATCATCTTCCATATTTTACAGATAATGCTTCTGCTAATGCACCAAACTTGTATTTTTGTGACATCACACTGCTGACTCGTGGAGTTTCTAATCCGCACAGCCCCCAGGTGCTTGTCATCAGCAGTGCTACAGCCAAGCCAGTTATCTACCCTATTCTGCAATTTGCATCCGATTTCCTTCCCCGCAGGCAGCATCCCGGCCATCTACTCCTAAGTAAGCTCTAATTACAAAGGCCTTCCCTGTCAAGTACTGTTCAGGTGGCTAGGTGCCGCTCAGGCAGAACAAGCACTTGGTTGTGAGGAGATGGAAGGACAGCCTACATCATGGTCCAGTCCAGATGGGGCTCTGAACCCAGGACCCTGGAAGGTCTTTGCCAGGTGCATAAAATCCAAAGTTAAAGGAAACATAATTAATATAGAGCTACAAGCTACCTAGAGTTAAAAATAGGAAGGAAAGCAGCTGGGAAGGGTTTTGCAGGTGTAGACTCATACACTCTCAGACACTGTCTGATGTACAGCAAAATACTGATATGGCTGTAGATGCACAGTTAACGTCAGGTTCACGGTAGCTGATCCGTTTCTGCCTTCGGCTTATGAAATATTTCACGCAGTCCCAGCCAACTACCAGCTCTACCGATTCCTGGAACTCATTGCTAGGGGAAAAGGTGAACTGAGGTGCTCTACGGCTGGCCGGACCCGAATGCTGGACAACGCTGTGTGTGGAACTGCAGAGCACTGGACACGGTAGCAGCCTCCACAACTTTTCAGTTGAAGGTGGGGGAGATTTTATCCCTCAGTAAGCCCCCTTTCATGCTGCCCTGGCTAAAAGCTGTGTGTGCTTTAACAGGCCTGGAGTCTGTTCTTATTTTATTGCTTGTCACAACCATTATTTATTCCTTGCAGGCCAGCTCTAAGCGTACAAATCCTACCCCTTCTTTCAAGGACAAACGCTGTAGGCAGTTACCCATCACTCACTTCAGCAGGATTGTCCTTGCATCCATTTCAGCGTTCTCACCACCAGGAACATCAAACTTATTAGTCAGCGTCAGAGACACTTCAGTCTTGGCTAGCATTTCCTTGTTGGGGTCATTAATACTGCCAGTCCCTTCCCCTGGGAGGAATAAGAGAGGAGAGTTATTGGTGGAGGAACCTGCTTTCCCACAGGCAGCTGAGAAGATTGCATTCTTCACCTTCTCAAGCACTGCTACAGGTCTCCAGTATTTTTTAGCCAGCACACTACAGAAAAACAATATTCATGTGTAGCAGGGTACTGGGAGGTCCCTGCTCCTCGAAGAGAGCCGGCAGCCTGAGAGCCTGCTTGCAGGTGGCAGAGGGGAACTGATGGGGGACGCACCTGACTGGAAGAGGGCCCAGGAGGGAGCTATAAGCCCAGAGCCTGCATGGGTCAGGGAGTCTCTCCCCAGCAACCATGAAGTGAGGAGCTCCTGGCTGCAGGGTAGCAGGACTCCTGAAGGGCCCTGGATTTAGTTAAACTGCTCTGCAAGCCTGGGGACAGAGGCAAGTTCCCTGGGCAGAGAAAAGGCTGGATTACAGGCAAGTGGCCTTTGTTTTGCATTAACTCCAGAGGGTAGAGGTGCCTGCTAGAGGGTGCACGTGCCCAGGGAAGGGCTGTGTGGGACCCGAGGGGCTGAGAGCCTAAGGGGGTGAGTGTGTAGGCAAGGGGCTGGGAGATGAGGGCTCTCTGGGAGGCGAGGGAAGTTTGAGGGCTGCGTCTGCTGTTTGGTGCGTTTCTGTTAGGGCTCGGGGGCTTATGGTTTGTTACTGTTTATATCAGCGGTTTGGGCTGGGACGGTAAGGGGTGGTCTCAGAGGTCCCATTAGCCCCCAGAGGGCACACGATCGCTGTGAGCCCTGTCGGGGCTGGCTCAAGGCTTGAGCTTCTGTTGAGCCCAGAGAGGGGCACAGTGCAAGGCTGCAGAGCCACACGGGCCGGGGCCGGGGCCGCGGCCGGCACCCGAGCGGGGTGCAGCGCGACAGGGGCCAGCGGCCTGGGAACCAAGAAGGACAAACTAGAGCTAGGGCCTCAAAGCCGGGTCCGACGCAGCGGGCTGGGCTAGAAGGCCTAGCTGAGAGGAAGAGGGTGGCAGCCGAGGAGGTGGAAGCCCAACAAGTGAACAACGATACTGTAACACCTGCGAGGCTTGAGGCATGGTGTAGGGGAGGAAAAGGAGCTACACAATCTGCTTTTCAGGCTACAGGTGCTCTATAGGGTCCTAGTCAGGCTGAGGGGGACCTATCAGGCCAGAGGGCTGGCTTGAGACCCAGCGGGAAATTATTAGGAGTAAGGTTCACTCCAAGGCCTGTCGGCAGCCTCCCTTAATCGCCCTTTAATATTAAGATCAAGGTGTGGTGGACGAGCAACCAAGGGAGAGTGGCAGCAGGGTCTGAGCCGGGCAGGAGCTGCGGAGCTCCTAGGGGGCGTCAGCCACCCCTGTGGCCACGAGACCTGTCACGTCATGATATTTTAAAAGGCTATTTTTAAAGATTCGGTACCCTTGTCCATTCAAGTAAGACATGAGAGTTCATAAATATCTCAATTCCAAAAGATCCTGCTACAAAGCAGGGCACACCACGCTTGGTTGTCCTGATCTTTCTAGGATAAAAAGAGCAGGAGGAAACATCCAACACCTGTCAGACCTTTATACGTCACGAGGCAGTAAACAAAGGCTCAAACCCATTTTAGCAAGACTTTTCAGGTTACATTTAGAACAGGTTAACACTAAGCTCTTTATTTCTACCTAACACCATGGGGCAAGGGTAAGAGGGTAAAAAGTTCCACCACTTATTTCTGCATTTTAATAGATATGTAAATGAAACAAATAGTCAATTTTTAACCGTGGACATGCCAGAGATCCACTCCAGGACCAGTGCCGGTCAACAAACAGAAACAATCTGGGAACAGGCTCAATAGAGAACTCAGACCTGTCTGCTCTGGCACTTCTCTTACAACATTTTTTTAAAATGTTGAACAAAGAAATAAGCAGCTAATAAATATGTGGGAATAAGGCAAACATCTGACCCCACACTCCTCACATGAGAAGTGAACAAGCTCCACGGGTGGGATACTCTAGTGCCAGCTCCCCATCCAAGCACAAGGGCCCCGATAGGGAACTCTGTGTTGCTTGGAGCAGTTCAGAGGACAGCCCATGTCCCTCGCACAAAATGACAACAGCTCACCTATCAGGGACTCGATTGTGGGTACTTCCCCCAGATCATCCAGCAACTCGTGAATCGGATCGTTGTGCTCAGGAGCAATTGCGTCTTGATGGTCTAAGAGCAGCTAAATCAACATAGAGAGACACAGAAACGAGTCAATGGGTTGTTCATCTGGGGCCGTGTTTCATCCAGTGTAAAGTGATGTGATATGGGTCTGATGTTCTCGCACCATTTCATACTATTCCAGGGGAAATACGAGCAGGCAAAGGCCTGGCCCAGCCACGTGAGGTGCAAAACAACTAGGCATGTGACCTTAAAAGAAAAAACAAATCTCATAGGCTATAGGGAGGCAAATTATTAACCTCAACACATACAGACCATTCAAAAGCTGCTGCCTTTTATTTTGAACAGTAAGGGCCTCATCACATGTCAAGCTGTGAGCCACACACTTTGATGGGTGTCAGCTAGCTGAGCCTAGAGCGGTCACGCCCTCCTGGTCCGGGATTCCCCCTGCCCTTAGGGTTAGCCTACCTGCCCAGGCTGTGCAGCTGTGGGGCTGCAGGCTAACCTTTCCCGGCCTGCTCTCCCCCTCCCCGCCATAGACAGGATGGAGGATGAAACCCAAAGAGAGCTGGAAGCGTTACGTAACCAAGGCCGAGTGAGAGGAACAAGTGCTGCCAGTGATGAATGATGATGGATGTGACCTGCACACAGTGTTGAGGATATACAGATGTGCGTGTGGATGCATGATTCTTTGTATATAATTATATACACACATGCATACTGAGGGGTTGTTAGTGTCTCCAGGGTACTATACCTATCTTCAGCAAAGATGTAACAGAGGAAGTTAGGGCCTTTTACCTGGCCCTAGCTATGGGACTCTTCAGTCTGGAAAAGCGCAGGCTCAGCGGTGATCTGGTGGCCCCCTGTAAGTTTATCAGGGGTGACCACCAGGATCTGGGGGAACGTCTGTTCATCAGAGCGCCCCAAGGGACAACAAGATTGAACAGTCACAAACTCCTCCGTGACTGTTTCAGGCTGGACATAAGGAAGAATTTCTTCACTGTCTGAGCTCCCAAGGTCTGGAAGAGACTGCTGCCGGAGGTGGTTCAAGCGCCTTCATTGAACACCTTCAAGAGACATTTGGATGTTTATCTTGCTGGGATCCTGTGACCCCAGCTGACTTCCTGCCCCTGGGGCGGGGGGCTGGACTCGATGATCTTCCGAGGTCCCTTCCAGCCCTGATGTCTATGAAATCTACTGAGTAACTTGCATTTAAAACCAACCAATAACAAATTAGTCAGAAGAGCCAGAAGAAATGTAATTGGTGCATACTCACAGTGTGCGTATTGATGATTTCACCAATGGAAATATAAATCACTGGTTTCGTGAGAGTCACCAAGTCAGAATATTCATCAATGTTAAATTTATCCTGTAGCTCGGGGACCTCGCAGGCCGCCTGGAAGAAACGTCTTCAGACAAACAAACAAGGAAACAGGTAAAAAATCCAGCATCACAATCCTGCAATTCAGAAGCACTGACACAACCAGAATCTTGCTACAGGACCGTACATTGATATTTGGTGCGTCGGCTTTCAGTGTACCTATTACAATGCCTTATGTTACATTGAGTATGCTCCCAAGAGCACATGGACAGGTGATAATCTGCTTTTTGAACAACCACGCTGGGGTGTGAAAATACAGAAAGTCAGAGCAGGCTAACTGCATCATACTTTAGTACTATTATATTAAGGAGAACAGCAGAGACTCTTTCAGTGGTCATGCTGACGATATTATCAGCGCACACTGATGCACGCTTTAAATCTAGCTAGCACCGGTAGCTTCTTTTTGTTATTTTAAACCTGCTTCTTGTGTGTTCCCTAGTTCTGCCGCTGTTCTTTTTCTCCTAGAATACAATTAACTTGTGGAACTCATCGCCACAAGATAGTAGAGGCTGACAACGTAACCAGGTTCAAAAGAACATCAGACAAATTCATGAAGGAATCTGGGGGGAGTCTAGGTCCAGCAGTGGATGTTACACATAATAACTACGGTTGCAAACTCTAGATCTGGACTCCCGAATGCTGGAAGCTGTGAGGGAACGAAGGGCTGGGAAACAGGCCAGTCTGGATGAGTCCTGTGTAAACACTCTTTCCGCTGGTCTCCGTTCTGGGCCACTTTGAGAGAGAAAATGCTGGGCTAGATGGCTCTGTGGTCTGCCCACTCTGGCATCTCTAACAGTTTTATGTTTCTGTGACATACACGCATGGCATTCACAGTGGGCTACCAGCCAGGGGACACACCTTTCAAGGACTGAGTACGTGCTGCGGTTGCTAGCACGTGGCACCATGTTGTCAATGCCCACTGTCACAGACCCATCCATGGGGGAACCCCAAGAGTCCCAGGTTTCTCCCTGCTTTCCCCAAGGCTCGCCCTCAAATAACTCTGTATCCCTGCAAGCTCCAGCTCCCCTGCCTTTCAGCTGGACCCCACAGCTGCAACAGGGGAATCCCAGCCAGCTCCAAGTGATTACTCTTTGTGTTGTACACCTACTGCCTGCATGGAAGGAGCTGGCCTGGGACATCACTTGCCCTGAGATCCCATTTTACCACAGACAAACAGTAAGGTAACAAACCAGCAAAAGGATTTATTCTATAGGAGAAAAGAAAAAAATGACCATATAGTTTGAAGGCGGAGAATACAAAACCAGGTACAATTTCTCACTCTCTTTCCTAACTAACACACCATCCTCCAGAACGTCCTGTCAGAGTTCCCAGACCTTAGCCTTCCTGATGAGTTTGCTGGCCCATGACCACTGGGGACCCAGCCTCACTCCAAGGCCTGGGATGATCCAAACACTACAACTATCTCCTAAGTAGCTCCTAAATACCTTCACACCAGTCCTCCGCTGGCATTGTTCTCTTTCCTGAGAAGTCTGGGAATTTTATAGAAATGTCTTTCCTTCCCGGGAACCTGGAATTCCTCTAGTTAATCCCCATGAGATGCCTTCGTTATTGTGGGGCTGACTTTTCCCATGACAAGCAGACAATACCTTGGGTGCACAGCCCAACAACAGGCCTTTCTATCTGGGTCTGGGAGTGCCAATTGCTCTTGCACTAGTAACACAATTGGCAAGGGACACCTAGCAGTTTTGCCTTCTCCCTTTTCTTTAGCTAGGCATTCCTCAGGTCTTTTGACACACACTCTCTTAACTACAGACCTGGCTGTAATCTCTGACTACAGTTGTAAAGATACCTACAGACAGCATAACATAATCCATAGAGTGATAAAAGTGACAAACTAATACAGCACAACATTGGCTTTTGAAAGAGATTAACCATGAGGTCAGTTAAATCAGTCTTGGGACAGATGTCTCGGAGATAACAGTGGTCTTGTGATGCTCATTACTGCTGCTAGCTAGACTACAGCCAGGCCAGCCAGGCCTTCCTGTGCTACACTCCTAGCATTATTTTGCTGTGCAAGCATTCCCAAAGTGACATGCCTAAAATCAGGAAATGAATCCGTGTTAGAGGCAGGACAGAACGGGTGTCGTCCTGAAGGCCACCTCTGTGCATCACTCCCAACCCTACCACTTCACCACCAGCACTGCCGAACACCCGCAGCTCCACAGACCTTGGCTACCCTCGCAAGCTTGCAGCACTTCTGAAGAAGTGGAGCACTTCACAAATGAGAAGCACATTGGGCACCTGTGACATTTCTGGCGTAAGTCAAATGCCAAGCACTATACAGGAAGTCTTTGAGGGTGGCAGCAATACAGCCCAGTTCGCCTGGGCGGTACTCAAACACCTTTACCACAAAACAGCTCTCTCCCTGCAGTGCTGTGCTTCGTTCTCCAGGCACCTTCCATCTTCCAGAACAAGTGGGGCTATGCCAGGCAGGCTGGAGCCTCGCCCGCTACACAGACCTGAGCATCTGCTCCGCTTTACCACCCAGGCACCAGCCACTCTTCCAAAGGTCTTCCCTCAAAGCAAGATTTGGAAGCTGCTTCCTGTGTTCTTTGCCAGCTCTGCAATAACGCATGCAAACCTCCCTATGCCATCATTACCATCTGTTCGGAGGCTGTTCACTGAGCCACTCCAGTGCACACTTACTAGCCTGGTTTCTTTGCAGTATAACCCTCCTCACTCCTCCCCAACCAATTAGCTGGAATCGCCTACCTGAATTTCTGGTGGGACTGAGAGAGATACTCGTTAATGATGCTTAGATGTGCATTGTCTCCCATGAACATCTTATTGGAGGCAGCATGCTGTAGCATCTTCGCAATGGAGCCAAGGTTTCTGCGCTGGTCTGTGGTCAGCTGACCTCCAGCTGAAAGGTCAATGATGTCAAATGCATCTGGAGCAACAATGGCTGGGTTCATGTAGCGATAATACAGTAAGTTGCCAACAATCTGGGAAAAGTGGAGCAGAGAAATGTGTCAAATGCCAGTGAAGCAGACCGATGGATTTTTGTAGCCAGCAGGGTCGATTCGCACCTTATAGACTTGTACTGAACTACTTTGAATAGGCTCAGAGCATTCTCACTTGTATCCGTTATAGGTCCCACTCAGGACTGAGGCCCTGTTGTATTAAGGATTATAGGAACATACAGTAAGAAACAGTACCTTGTCTCAAAGTACCACGTTTTGGACAAATAGCTAGGGAAGAATATAAGAGCATTGCTCAGGCATGCAGAGATGAAGTCAGGAAGGCCAAAGCGCAATTGGAGTTGCAGCGAGCAAGGGATGCGAAGGGTAATGCGGCAGCTTTCTACATATGTCAGCAACAAGAGGAAGATCGAGGAAAGCGGGGTCCTTTACTGAATGGGGGAGGCAACCTAGTGACACATGAGCAGGAAAAGGCTGAAGTGCTCAATGCCTTCTTCACCTCAGTCTCAACAGGCAAGGTCAGCTCCCCGACTGCTGCACCGGGCAGCACAGTTTGGGGAGGAGGCATAGACGGCAGGAGAAAATATTGGTGGGGGGAAAGCTGAGCATGCGCGTGCTTGTGCAGGTGCACGCACACTCCCCCCAGCAGGTAAGTCTGTCATGGGGAAGGGGCATGGGGGTGCAGATTGTGGCCCCCGTGGTGAGGGAGGGAGTGGGGCAGAGGCAGCAGCTGGGGTGAATGGGGCCCCGGGACCAGGGTGGGTCGCAGGATGCTCAGAGCCCAGGTGGCTTGTCCAGGGGAGGGTGGAGGGGGAAGGGGGCTCCTGCCGCTGCATGCACCCCGGCAGAGGCGTGGGGGGGCATGTGCCCCCCGGATCTGTGTGCAGGGCGGAAGCAGGCTGCCGCTGCAGGCTGGGACCTGCGCCCCACGCACAGCAGGCACACGGCATTGCACCACACCCAGGGGGGTAGCGGCAGTGCAGCATTGAACCCAAGTTGGCAGCAGCAACTCACCTCCGCCCCGCACACAGATCTGGAGGGCACGTGCCCCCCAGGCCTCTGCCAGGGTGAGTGCAGCGGCAGGAGCCCCCTTGCACCCCTGGATGAGCTGCCCTAGCTCTGAGCGTCCCACGACTCGCCCTGGCCACAAGGCCCCATTCACCCTAGCCCCTGCCCCACTCCCTCCCTCACTGGAGGGGCCTCAGTCTGCCCCCTGCCATGTTCCTTCCCCACGACAGACTTACCTGCTGTGCTGGGCAGTGCTCCACACGCCACCGGGCTGCAAGCTCTGGCTGCGTGTCTGTGCGCACCCCTCCGCCCGCTGCAGCCGCCTGGAGCCCATGCCTGGGCTGCCTTGCGGCCCTCTGCGCTGCCCCGTGTTTGGCAGGGGGTGGGGGCTAAGCCCCATTAACCCTGGCCTTCCATAGCCTATGGGAGGAGGTGAGCAGCCCTCAGTGGTGAAAGAACAGGTTAGGGACTACTTAGAAAAGCTGAATGTGTACAAGTCCATGGGGCAGGATGGGATGTACCCGAGGGTGCTGAGGGAGTCGACTGATGTGATTGCAGAGCCGCTGGCCATCATCTTTGAAAACTCACGGCGATGAGGAGAGGTCCCGGATGATTAGAAATGGGCAAACATAGTGCCCATCTTGAAGAAAGGGAAGAAGGAGGATCCAGGGAACTACAGACCAGGTTTTTATGACCAGTGTTTATGACCAGGTTACGAAACGCCTGGACACAGGAGGAGGGGTGGATGTCGTATACTTAGACTTCAGGAAGGCCTTTGATACGGTACCCCACCCCATACTGGTGAACAAGTTAAGAGGCTGTGATGTGGATGACTACACAGTCCGGTGGGTGGCGAATTGGCTGGAGGGTCGCACCCAGAGAGTCGTGGTGGATGGGTCGGTCTCGACCTGGAAGGGTGTGGGCAGTGGGGTCCCGCAGGGCTTGATCCTGGGACCGATACTCTTCAATGTCTTCATCAGCGACTTGGACGAGAGAGTGAAGTGTACTGTGTCCAAGTTTGCGGATGGCACAAAACTGTGGGGAGAAGTGGATACGCCGGAGGGCAGGGAACAGCTGCAGGCAGACCTGGACAGGTTGGACAAGTGAGCAGAAAACAACAGGACGCAGTTCAACAAGGAGAAATGCAAAGTGCTGCACCTAGGGAGGAAAAATGTCCAGCACACCTACAGCTTAGGGAATGACCTGCTGGGTGGCACGGAAGTGGAAAGGGATCTTTGAGTCCTAGTGGACTCCAAGATGAACATGAGTCGGCAGTGTGACGAAGCCATCAGAAAAGCTAATGGCACTTTATCGTGCATCAGCAGATGCATGACGAATAGGTCCAAGGAGGTGATACTTCCCCTCTATAGGGCGTTGGTCAGACCGCAGTTGGAGTACTGCGTGCAATTCTGGGCGCCGCACTTCAAGAGGGATGTGGATAACCTGGAGAGAGTCCAGAGAAGGGCCCCTCGTATGGTCAAGGGCCTGCAGACCAAGCCCTACGAGGAGAGACTAGAGAAACTGGACCTTTTCAGCCTTCGAAAGAGAAGGTTGAGAGGCGACCTTGTGCCTGCCTATAAATTCATCACGGGGGCACAGAAGGGAATTGGTGAGTATTTATTCACCAAGGCGCCCCCGGGGGTTACAAGAAACAATGGCCACAAGCTAGCAGAGAGCAGATTTAGACTGGACATTAGGAGGAACTTCTTCACAGTTCGAGCGGCCAAGGTCTGGAACGGGCTCCCAAGGGAGGTGGTGCTCTCCCCTACCCTGGGGGTCTTCAAGAGGAGGTTAGATGAGTATCTAGCTGGGGTCATCTAGACCCAGCACTCTTTCCTGCCTGTGCAGGGGGTCGGACTTGATGATCTATTGAGGTCCCTTCCGACCCTAACATCTACGAATCTATGAACCAGTCAGCCTCGCCTTAGTCCCTGGAAGAATCATGGAGCAGATCCACAGGGAATCCATTTCTAAGCACTCAGAGGAGAAAAGCTGGTTAGAAACAGTCAGCATGAATTCACCAAGGGCAAGTCATGCCTGACCAACCTGATCATCGTCTATGATGAGGCGACTGGCTCTGTGGACGCGAGGAGACTGATGGATATGGCATACCTTGATTTTAGCAAGGTTTTTGATATAGTCTCCCACAACATGCTCCCAGGCAAGCTAAGGAAGTACGGGCTGGATGAACAGACTGTGAGGAAGACAGAAAACTGGCTGGAGTTTCGGGCTCAGAGAACAGTAATCACTAGCTCGATGTCTAGTTGGCAGCTGGTATCAAGTAGAGCACCCCAGGGGTCGGTCCTGGGGCTGGTTTTGTTCAATGTCTTCACCAATGACCTGGAAGATGGCACAGAGTGCACCCTCAGCAAGTCTGCAGATGGCACCGAGCTGGGGGAAGTAGTAGATACTAGGGGTGTGCGAAGCAGGCCGTATTTGATTCAGATTCGGCCTGATTTGGGGGACAGTTATTTGATTCATTGATTCAGATCACTGTCCCCATTTGATTTGGCCGAATCTGAAGATTCGATTCTGATTCAGAGAATCAGCAATTCGGCCACAGACACAGCTTTATATGTTCGTTCTGCGTACCTCGAGGTACCAGGCGCGGCTCGTGAACACTGAGATGGTGGGCGGATGGAGCGCCCCACAGGAGTGCGGGGGGGGAAAGGGGAGCCACGTGCTTGGTGGCCGACCTCCCCCACCGGTTCAGCGATCAGCCACGGGGGGACCCTGGGTGCCCCCCAGACCCAGGAGGCTCCAGTCGCCGAGCTGGGGGCAGGTCCCCCACGCGCTCCGTGGAGGACCCAGAAGTGGACTGGAAGTGCTTCTGCTCCACTTCCAGGCCTGCCGGTAAGTGCGCTGGGGACCCCACCCCGCGCTCCCGTGGGACGCTCCGTCTGTCCCACCATCTCAGCGTCCACAAGCCGCCTGGTACCTTGAGGTATATAGAAAAAGCATATAAAGCTGCGTCTATGTCCGAATCACTGAATCTCTCCAAATCGATTCGGGGGGTTCCAATTCAATTCAGGGAGATTAAAGGGTCTCCCAATTCAATTCGGGTTCAGAGATTCGGCCACTGGATCAGGCCGAATCTCCGCCGAATCAAATCAGTGACCGAAGCTTCACACAGCCCTAGTAAATACACTAGAGCACGGGAGGGCAATTATTTTGGGCAGAGGGCCGCTTACTGAGTTTTGGCAAGCTATCGAGGGCTGCATGACCGGCAGCCCAGGGTGGATACATATTAATTTTTAAAATTTTTTAGGGGCCCCGTGGGCTGAACAGAATGGCCTGGCAGGCCATGTCTGGTCCCCAGGCTGCATTTTGCCCACCCCTGCGCCAGAGGGTAGAGCTAGGATCCTGAGTGACCTAGACAAATTGGAGGATTGAGTCAAAAGGAATCTCATGAGGTTCAACCAGGACAAGTGCAAAGTCCTGCACTGAGGAGGGAGCGATCCCATGCACCGGTGCAGGCGGGGGGTGACGGGCTGGGCAGCAGCTCTGCAGAAAAGGACCTGGGACTGACAGGGGACAAGTAGCTGAATATGAGCCAGCAGCATGCCCTCGTTGCCAAGAAGACTAATGGCATCCTGGGCTGCATCGGTAGCAGCTTTGCCAGTAGGTCCAGGGCAGTGATTATTCACTTCTATTCAGCACTAGTAAAGCCACATCTGGAGTCCCAGGTCCAGTTTTGGGCCCCACTACAGAAAAGATGTGGACAAGTTGGAGAGAGTCCAGCAGAGGGTGATAAACATGGTGAGGTGGATGGGGGACATGCCTTGAGGAAAGACTGTGGGAATTGGGCTTATTTAGTCTAGAGAAGAGGAGACTGAGAGGGGACTTAATAGTAGCCTTCAACTACCTGAAGGGAGGTTCGAAAGAGGATGGAGCTGGGCTGTTTTCAGTGGCGGCAGATGTCAGAATAAGGAGCAACGGTCTCACGTTTCAGCAAGGGAAGTTTAGGATAGATATTAGGAAGAATTTTCTCACCAGCAGGGCAGTAAAGCACTGGAACAGGCTGCCCAGAGAGGTGGTGCAGTCTCCATCCTTGGAGGTTTCAAAACCTGGCTAGACAAAGCCTTGGCTGGGATGATGTAGCTGGGGTGGTCCTGCTTTGAGCAGGGGGGTGGACTAGACGTGACCTTCTGAGCTCCCTTCCAATCCTAACTTCCTATGGTTCTATAAAAGGGTTTAAAATCTAAGTAGGAACCAGATACAAAAGGATATTAATCTGAGTAGAAGGAGAAGATAAGGGTACTAGCTGTCAGAACATGCGGTTACAGATAGTCTTAGCTTAGCGTACGGTTCGTAGGCTACAACGATTCTTACTCTGACTTGATAAACAAGAGGTGTGGACAAGAGATCCTGGTCTGTTACTAACAAGCTACCTAGAGGGTCATTATGCGAATTACTTTCAGAAACGGCACAGAAGTGAGTCTTAAAGACTTGTTATAAGGATAAAGCAGTGACTGTACAACAATCTGGGGAATGTAATCCAGACCCAGAAGTATAAGTAGGGGCAGGTGCCTGGGCCCCGGCCCCCAGGTCTCCTTCACCTGCTGCAGAGCAGCCTGTTCCAGCACATCCCCCAGCTCTGTGCGTTGCTGCTAATTCTGCCTCTGCGCTCCCTGCTCTATCGGGAGCCCCCGTATTGCAGCTGCCACTTCTTACTGCTAAATTCGTTGCTTGGGGCTGTCGGTGGTGACGGGAATTGTCAACAAGGGTAAGGGGCAGCAGGCGGTTTGGGTGTTGCAGAGAAACCTTTCAGGGGCAGAGGAGCAGGGGAGAGAAAGGGCACACTGGAGCAGGGCGCAAACTTCACTATAGCTGAGCCTCTGTCCATGTCTACAAGGCAACAGAAAGATGCTTGCAAGAGAGGCAAAAGCAGCTGTTAACACTGGCAAAGCAAAAGCGGTGGCAAGACTGGTGGACAAATAAAGAGAACTAAACTGAGGAAACCTTTACAGATAAGCATTGGAAGTTTGTGCTCGATGCAGGGAAGCAGGGAGGAAGTGGCAGCTATTTCCCAGCACCACTTTTCTTTCCCTCTCTCTTTCGCAATGCTTCCTGAATAAACCAGCTATACTTTTCTATAAGACCTCAAGCTAACAAAAGGTTAATGAAGCGGAGAAACTATTTCACTCAGATGTCAGAAAAGTGACAAAAGCCGGTCATAAAGGCTACTTGTTAAACTGGATTGTGTAACTAAAAATACCAGAGTAAACGTGAACAGGCCAAATCCCCTGAGAACCAAGTCAACCTTTACTAAAGATGTCATCCACATGCTGACAGGCCGGCTCCAGCCTTTCTGAGACAAAGTTATTGCAGCCAGTCATCGCACAGCAGCGCTCCCACGTGTGTTCTGAGACTTCCTGGCGGGCCCGCAGCGCTGGCTGCACGAAGTCGTACGTGATATTAGTGGACAACGGAGCAGCCAGCCAAGCCACTGCTGCCAGAGAGAATGAAAGGCACGAGAAGCCTGGTAGACATGGCCGGCACCAGTGAAATGCTGAAAATTAACACAATTTCCACATGCAAACTTCCACGTAACTACACAGGCATGCTGCATGATCGTGAGCGTTAAAAAGATCTCTGTAGTAGAAAAATGTGCCCATGAGAAAACCTATTAGTATGCAGTGCAAATTAAGAAAAATGAATGAGAACTGGTCACTTTTGTTCTCAAAAATCAATCAAATGTAGGGATTACATCTACTACACTGCAGCTTCACTACTGCTACCTTTGCAATAATATTGTTTCCACAGAAAGCTGTCTAAAGGAAGTCATAGCTTTCCCCTATATTTACAGTTGAAAAAAGTTAATTCACCTGCATAGAAAGAATCGATGCCTCAGTATGGGAAAGCACAGAACTAGAAGAGAGAAGAAAACAGCATTCAGATTTTATTTTATAAAAGAAAGGAGCAGAGCAGTTTAAAGAGACAGTGTCAGGTATGTGAGGGCCCCTAACATAGGATCCACAGAAAGAAATGTGTCATTTTCATGATGCCTTTAAATTTCAGTGAAAAAAATGGAATTGGAATTAAACAGGTCCAGGTCAAATAGTGCAATATTTTGACAATGCATATAAGCCAGAAGGTGGCCTGATTTGAGAGCAAGACCTACTTTTTTATTGTTCAAACTGAGTGCAAGGCAAAAAGTTAATATATGCTATAAACATTGACAATTATTTCATACATCCTGCTGTTAAGTATTCTAGGTAATATTAACGACGCAGATTAGAATAGTAGACTTTGTAATAACGTTTTAAACCTGACATTGTCTCTTTAAGAAAGGAAGAATGGACCGCGATTGCTTCAGCAACACCACAGTTCAATCGTTTGCAGAATCTGTAGAGTGGAGTCAAGAAACCCTGAAGGATCAAATACCCAAAGAATATTAAAAGCAAGACAGAAGCGACAGGATGCCTCCATCTGAGGCTCATGCCATTCAGCAGAACGGTCACTTGGAGCACAAAAATTAGCCAGGAGGCTCAATGGCCTCCTTGAAAAAAGATCAAATGTTCAAATGTGTGTTTGAGGGGACAGGATGAACCACAAGGCCGGAGCCTTTGCAACAGCAGAAGTGTGATGGGCCCAGCTTCCAACGACACACACTTCTCTTTGCCAAAAGGAGGGCAAAGGCACGCAGGTCCTCACCTTCAGCAGCTCATCCTCACCAGCATCAGGAAACTTCTCATGTAATGAATCTTTCAGGACCTTGGCGATGAACCGCATGCCATAACTGTGAAAGAGATGAGAGAGAGAGTGTGAAACCACTAGGAATGTGAGCCCAGCAATCATGTTTAGAGAGCAAGTGTGTGAGCCATTGTACTCACGGGATTTTGTCCACGGAGCTAACAATCGCTGCCAGGAACTTGTCTGTCACTGTCCGCATGTTTCTGATGGAGGCATCCAGGCGTGTCCGCACCTCCTCATGACTCAGGGCTTGCTCGGGGGTCACATCGTATGGCAGCTTACTGTCGGAGACACCCGCAGCAGATGACCGTGAGCACTCCCATGCTGCTGCCTTTCTGGCTCATCCCCTCTCTCCTTTCCTATGCAATTCTGAAGTGCTGGGCTGCTAAAGAACCACGTTCTGGTCTTCTACCCTTCTCTCCTGTACTCAGAAAGCCCGGGGATTTCCTTTGGTATTCTCTCGGTCCCTTCTCCAGGCCATTGTGAGAAAAGGCCCAACAGCTTCCACACCACTACACACACTTTGGTAGCATGGATGCAGACTGAGCAAGAAGAGCGTCTGGTCAAGATGCTCATGTGACCTGGACCCAGGGCAGAAGCTGGGACTCTCTGGACAAGTACAATATACTTCCAGTGGAGAACACTGATAACTAAGCAGGCATCTCTACTCTACCGTAACTGAATTTTTTAATCTTCAGGTGCACCCGGGCATATTACAGGCAGCCCTTAGATCCACGCCCTCTGGCCTCAGTAACATGGTAGTTACAAAAGGGCCTCAAGCTTGAACTGCTCCCCAACCTCACTCTGAGCAATCTTACCAACAACTTCTTACCAACAAGAAATAATGCAAGAATTTTTTGCTGAGGACGAGGAGGCTTTTATAAGGAAGCAAGCTCAATTAATGCCCTCAAAGTATTTTCACTTTTTTTATTTTTAGTGTATTTTAAAGCTCTAGGCATTATGTTATGCACTGAAAGAAATAAAACTCACAGGGCTGTTTTGACCAACCATAAAGTGGTCTCCCTAATCCCGACTGGGGTCTCCAGCTGCTGCTTTCATTAAAAACACGGGACAGAACTAAAAGGATTGCATCCTGGGGTTTCTGGCCAAAACAGGGTCAAGTTTCTGCTGTGCTCTGGGAGACTCCCCCACAGAAAGACTCCTGTCTGAGGCAGGAAAAATGACAAGGGCACTGACAAGTAAAGCCCTGCCATTAGTGTCCAAATATAAGAGTGCACTATCCCCAAGACTTCAACTTTAGCACTATTTGACCAAAAATTACTTCCCTGAGTCAAATGTTCCTTAATCCCAGCATAAATTGGGCAAGGATTTTTGTGGGTGATATCTTTTATTGGCCCAACTGCATGGTAGGGATAGGCTTAGCCAAGCTTTCAAATGCAAAGCATTCCTCAGCAGATACAGTGATGATTAAGAAGCCCGGACGGCCGTGAAATTGAAGAAGAGACATTCCCGGGGTAGCAGACAGACCATGAACAGAGAAAAGATAAGCTGATTAGTGGAAGATCAAGCCTTTTCAAAAATGAAGAGGGTCATTATCACCTGTAATGTGAAAAAGGGGTTTTCAGGAAGCAGGTAGATTATATATAGTATAATAAAATGTCAACCAGAAAAATCCTTGCCTCTCACAATTCCTGGACCATCACAGCTCAGTATCACCCCAACTCTGCTAAAGTGGGCAAGACACTCAGTGAAACCAGGGCTGTAAAAATCAGATGGCATACCACAGCTGAGAATGCAAAGGAAACAGCAGGAGCTCCCATACCTGGCCTCTCCAGTCTGCGACTCCATCTGGTTAACCCAAGATTTGTAAATATCCACAGGATCAGTTTTGATGTTGAGTGATTTATCATCCATGATCTCCTTCACAACAGGTGCCAGGATCTGCCTCAGCGCGTTCTGGCCGCGGGCACCACGGTTGAAACTTACCACCATCTTAATAACAGTGGGGTTGCCAGTCACAATCTCATGTACCTGATCTACCTTGGATCTGGAAGAGAATGAACACGAATAAACAACTAACTATCCACTGTGTCACATGCCATGGCACAGGCTTCCAGAAGCAGACTGTGTTTAGAGTTTTATTTGTCAAGAAACAGCTAGTGGTTTTGTCCTGAAACATGAATACAGCTCTAGACTGCACTAGGTAGCTCTTGGCACCTGGCTCTGATGTGCCACAAAGAGACTTGAAGCCGAGGGCCTTTGCCAAAAAAAGTAGCACAGCTCATCAATGCCCAGCTGGAAGGGACCTAGTGCTGCTGCAGGCATTTAATCCCACACGCCATATGAAAAAAAACCCAACCGCTTAAAAAGAAATTGGGAGCATGCCAGCAGCGGATATGGTGTGAAAAACATCATTACACCACAGGCACACTCATCCACCCTCACAGCCAGGCCAAGCAGCGTGCTAATACATACTTTATCTCTTCCTTCAGAGCTGTCTGGAAAAGCCGCAGCAGCAGGTACTCCTCTCTCTGATTGGATGCATAGTTATACAGTGTGAAGATCACAGAATCCATAAATTTGGTGGATTTGTTCTGAGGCATCTGAAAAATCAGCTTGGCCAGGTAGGTTGGGTTAGTCTGTAACAACAACGACAGCCGTGACGCATTCACTTCTACAAAGGCCATGACAACTTGTGACAGTGGTGGGCTAGAAGTGCAACGCACTAGTGAGGACTGGGCAAAAACTTGGGAGTCTCCATGGCCAGGGGAAGCCTGAGGAGCTGCTTACCTGAAGTAGGTAGAAGAGGTGCTGATAGGCCTCCAGCTTCTCCCTCTTCTCTTTGCTCAGAGCCTTCAGACCTCCCTTCTGCTTGTTCAGCATCATCATGTCAGACAGCTGCTCCTTGTTCTTCTTCGTAAGCTTCTTGCTGTGGGAGACGACATCCTGCAGAGCCAGAGAGAGATTTAAATATAAGCATTTAAAATCAATTCACCTTTTAACTCCCCCCATTTTCATTCCTCCCCTTTTGTTTTATAGTTATTTTGTGTGATGGTTTTGGGGGTTTTTTTGGTAGAGGTGCACCAATATATCGGTGCCATATCGGGTCAGCACCAGTAAAAGGAAAATTAACATTATTTGTCACTGGCTTTGTTTTGCCGGTGTAGCTGATGATGTCACCAATAAATGCCACGTGCATGAGCACAGCTGCAGCGCGCACCACAGGAATGCTGCCCAGCAGTGTGGGGAGCAATGGCCAGCTGGGGGGAAGGAGGAGAGGAGACTGAGGCCCCCACGGTAAGGGAGGGAGCGGGGCTGGGACAGAGGCAGGGGCTGGGGCTGCCAATCCAGGGTGGTGAATGCGACCCTGAGGCCAGGAGCAGGATGGAACCAGGCAGCTCGTCCAGGAGGTGGTTCCCTGCCACTGCACACACCTCCGAGGGAGGCATGGGGGCATGTGCTCCCCCCAGATTTATGTGCAGGGCAACGGCAGGCTGCCCACTGCAGGCTTGAGGCCAGGGGCTGCGTTGGTCTCTTCCCAGCGTGGGGGCTGGGCTGGGCTGGGCTGGGCAGGCAGGGGTGGGGCAGGCGACAGCAGCACTTGAAGGGTTGGCTATATATCCTACCACAACCCCCGCCCCCCTCTTTTTCTTCCTGCTTCTCTATCTCGGAAGCATTAACCATCAATTTGCTCCCTTCTTTGGCTAAGCCAAAGCCACCGATCACTTCTTCTTGCCCAGTTACCTAGAGGTGGTGGATCTCCATCCTTGGAGGTTTTTAAGACCTGCTCAACAAAGACTTGGCTGGGATGCTGTAGTTGGGGCTGGTCCTGTTTTGAGCAGGGGGTTGAACTAGATGTGACCTCCTGAGGTCCCTTCCAACCCTCATTGCCTATATTTCTGTGATTACACCCAGAGGTCCCTGTTTCTCTTGCACCTCCATCCCTAAAGCAGGTTTCATCGTTGTGCTAGCAGGGCTTCCAGAGCAGGTAAGGCCAAGGGTCTGTGGTCTTGTTCTCAGCACTGGCTACTCTGTGCTCAAGCCTGTACTTTGCTTTCCCCTTGCTTCATACCTGCAAAGTGATTTTGTTTTTCACAAGGAGCCCAATTTTGATGTCCATGAGATTGAGATCATTTTCTAGTTGTTGATTGGAGCGGAGTAGGGTCACAACCTCCTCACGCAGCTTCATAAGGTCAAGCTCCTCTTGGAAATCCTGATCACTCTGATCCAGTAAGTGAACAAATTTTCGAAGCACCACCATAGGTGGGTTTTCAGCATTGACTAAGGATATGATGGAACATCAGGAAAAATGGCAAGATCATAACAGCACAGAAAGCATCTATCTAGCACCTGGCAAACTCAGGACCATGTAATAAAGTTTCCAACGGCATTTGCAATAGCTTATTTTTGATCAAAATGTGACAAGAAGTAAGAACAGTCAAACCAATATTTATCTGGGCCAACTTGGGGTGCTCAGACTAATTCAAAAATCTGCATCCTACTTTCCAGTAGCAACTGTGCTATCTAGAATCAAGATTTCCCTCAGCCTCCTGTACTTCCCACACTACCGCTATTCCAAACTGCCCATGGTGCGACCAACCACGTTAGCAGCATGCTAAGAATACTGTGCTGCTACAGGTATATTCCCATAGCAATACTTACTGAGAGTTTTATAGTCATCTCGTGCTTTATTTGCGCGGATGAAGGCCTGGATTTTTATAACATCATTTATCTAGAATGAGAAAAAAATTGCACATCAATTCATTCATTGTAAAAATACAGAAAATTTGTATTTAACTAGTATAGCAGAGAAAGGATCTTACATGGTCTTTGAAATACTGCAACCGATTTCTGTACCGCTTTCTGGCTTGATACATCTTGGTCATTGACTGAATCTATGGGAAAGAAAACAGTCAGTCAGAGACAGTCTTTACTCCACAACAGGCTCTCGTAGGAATTTCACTACCACAAAGATACTGAACAATAATCACCAGGAGTTTAGAGGAACACGGTAAAGGATGGAAAGGACTGACTTATGAAAAACTCGAGAAAAAAAAATCATTTTGGTGAAGGGCTTGTCTACAACAGGGTGGTGGCACAGCCTGCTTCCACCTGGACACTCAAAACTTGATGAGGCTGCTCCACAGTCAGACCCAACAGCCACGACTAAGGCTTTGGAGACGGGTCTTAAGAGCAGCTGCAGAGGGATTCCATGGAGCGTGTCTACAAGTGTTTGGGGACGGCTGTTGCAGTGGCATAGACAGGCCTTAGATTACAGACGGGGATGAAGGAGACAAATCCTAACTTTCTACAAACCCAAGTGCCTGGATTCCAAGAACCAGTGGTTCTCAACTTCATTAGACTTAAGACACACCTTAGAAAACGTCAGCTTTTGATTTTCAGTTGTTTGGGCTTTTTACTACAGAAAAGTAACAGAAGAGGTCTTCTGTTGCAAAGAACTCAGAAAGACCACAACAGGTCAGAATGTTTCTGACTTTATGGGTTCCTGCTTGAAATCTTTGGGCTTAATCTTGTGAATCATGTTTGCACACCTAACTGCTAACAACACTGTGTAGCATCCCATAGCATCCTTGAAAGAATCCCAAGGCACCCCAGGGTGCCACAGCACCCTGGCTGAGAATCAGTGATGCAGATATTTAGGATAGTAAGCAAGGGTCAGGGGGAGTATAATAGGAATAGCAGGATTAAATTTAGAGAAGAAGTCAAGATAAATGCTAGGACAGACTTCCAGACAGTCCATAGGATTGACAGAGGTAGAAATTTTACAGCGACTTAAGAGGTGACTAGACAAAGAACTAGAAACAAAACATAACCCATGGAAGAAAATAACTCTGGCCTGGCCTCTAGGCAGGGTTATGACCAAAAGCTATTTTCCATCACTAATTACAATGCCTTTAGCAGCAGACACTTCCCAGAAAGCCGTACCTTCACTACTTGGTCCTTGTGCGCTTGCAAGTACCTCAAGCGATCTTGGTATGCCTTCCGCTGCTTGTAGCCACGCCACTGAGACTGAGATCAAAGAAAGTGGTTACGTTGTAGGGTGGTAGAAATGGTGCATCTACAATTCCCACCTCTGCTGAGTGGCTCAGCTTTCCCCAAGGTCGCCTCTGACCCCTTGTTAAATACTGAGGCTACATACACAGTTTGCCAGGCCAGCATCATTAGGGACTTTATTATGGGTCTCACGGTAGATAGAGATGGGCCTCTAGAAGGAAGCCAGGAAAGTGACTGAGCAGGTAGAGTTAGGAAAGGTGTTTCCACCTGAAGGGGCCTGTGGAAGAGGATGTGAAGCTACTTGAAAGAGAAACTGCTCATTTTTATTAACCTTGAGGCAGGTATTTTGCTGCAGACACTGGGGGTCGATGGGTCAGAGGAGTTCCATTATCGTTTACTGTGAAAGGTACAACTTTACTGTTTGAAATGCATGCATGTACTGTTCAGATGAGGAACACATTTAGGCATTAGCTTACTTCCAACTAACAAGCAAGAAGTAATAGTCAAGATCTCAGCGCATATAGAAGGGATGCAAAAGAAGTCATGCAGAGATGTGAGACTTTCATTACCTGGATGCAAGTGATTGCGGGGACTTGTTTCTTCAAGAAACTCAATCTTGAGTTGAATTCCTGCCGAACAAGGTATCCACGACAACAAGCCTGCAGCTTGGTGATCAGACTCTCGTTGGCCAGCCAGAGCTGCTCTCGGTTGTAGGCAGCAGTAACCCCAGAGATGGTGCTCTGGATCCAGTGGGGCAGGAGGAAGCCACAGTACAAATTACAAAAGGGAAACCAGAACAGAGTGAGGAGACAAGAAGCAAAGCATTGGGTTTGGGTTATTCCTAGATAAGCATCATCTCACAGCCAGCTATAGCCAGTCCATTTTGACTTTAGCATGAACTGTTCCAGCACTGCGAGGGAGAACTGCCCATGTGGGCAGCCAGGAGCATGGACAAAGGTACCTAGGTCGTGGCTTCAAAGGGACGGGAGACCAAACAGCAGCTGGGGCAGTGCATGAGCCCACAGCAGCACTAAATGCTCTATCCAGGGTCAATGCTGGGGCAGTTTAGCCCATCAGTGTCCCTACAGCATCACAGGCATGCAACATTACAGCACAACAGCTGCTGCACCCTACAGAAGCAGCCTCCCCTCCTCTTCTGAAGCCACTACGAACGTACACTTGTCTGCACCCCGAGGCACCTTGTCCCTTCAAAAAAAAAGGAACATTTTATCCTCCTACCTGTATCTCCTCTCGGGAGAGCTGTGTGCTGTTGTGTACAAATCCTGAAGGTTCATCCCATGCTCCATCTCTGCTTCGCAGGTTATGGTAATAATGGTAGCCGCCTCTCACCCAATGCTTCACCCACTCGCTAGCATTGTCCCCTACAAGAAACAGAAGTGTAAGGCTCAAGGAGAGAGACAGCCTTCCAGCAAACAGACAACATTAACTAGAAAGTCAAAACAACTATTTAAATATGTAAATGTCTATTCCCCGCAAATAGATGAACACAAGATAACGTTCCCTTGGGATTTCCCTGAACTCCTATGACTGCCACCTCGCCTAATATGTACTAGAAGTGAAGAAGGGCCTACTAATCAACTTACATGCATCCTACCCTCTCTGTCATGGGAGAACAAGGCTTTATGACAGCATCTCAATCCCCCCCACCCCTTCCACACACACAATCCTGCCCCAATCAGTTTTCTCCCAACTAAAACATACCAAGTTCCTTCAGCCTAACCTTATACAGCTTGCTTTTCAACCCCTGTATCATCTTTGCTGCTTGCTCCTGAATCCTCACAAGTTTTTCTACATTCTTCTTAAAATGGCAGTCCCCAGACTGGGCTTGGTACTCCATTTACGGCCCAATGAATGCTAAGCAGAACGATACTAGCACCGGGGTGGGCAAAATATGGCCCCAAGGCAACTGACTGGACAGCCCACAGCTGTCCCTGCAGAGCTCTGCCTGGGGCCAAGTCCCGCACACTCCTGTTGGGGCAGCCCGTGCCACGCTCCAGCCTGCGCCCACTGGCCCAGGCCCCAACCAGCGTGCAAGCAGCTTCCAGCAGAGCTGTTCCCAGTGCAGCCACTGTGTGTGCATGTGTGTGTGTGCGTGTGTTTTGGGGAGGTGGGGGGTCAGCCAGGCAGGTCCTGCTTCAGTTTCTGGCTCTAGCTCCCAGCTGCCTTCCCCCCACTCCCCTGGCCCTGCGCAATGAGCAGCCACCTGCAGCGGGGCGGAGTGGGAGTGGGTGGAAGGAAGCTGGAGCTGCCCAGCTGAAGCTCCCCCTCCTTGCTCAGAGCAGCAGGGCAGAGGCAGGAGGAGCTGCTGCTGGAGGCGAGGGAAGCAGAGCAGCACACAGCTGGCCGCAGCTGCGCCAGGAACAGCCCCACCACAAGCTGCATACTGGCTGGGGCCGGGCATGGCAGGGGCTGCCCCAGGCTCAACCGCATGCGGAGCACCACAGGGCAGACACACCGCCTGAGCAAGCTCTGCTGCACATGCCCCACACCCCCCACACCCCTGGCTGGCTTCTGGCACTTAGCACCCAGGCAGCCCCCCCACCCACATGCTCTCCTCACCCCCCACCCCCCACCAGGCAGGGATGCGCTGGGAGTAGATTAGGGCTTGGCTCGACACCTGGCCCCCAGCCCCGCCACCGCAACAGCAAGTCCCATAATTCACCTGCTGCCATTTTCTTCTTCTTCACTTCTGCCAACTCTCGCTGGTATGTCTCAGCACATTCTGGAGTGACTCCATAAAGCCCGACATCAGGTGAGCGCAGGGCGCTGAGGGTTTGGCTAACATCACCACGGTCCACTGCTTCATTAATGGCCAGAATTCCTAAAGAAACTTCAGTAATACAGAGAAAAATGAGTCACCTGAGCATGCCGGGATTCAGTGGTCCACACCAAACACCGGGCCACGTGGTGAAGGAAAAGTAACGGTGACTGCTTATTCAGGGGCGGAGGATGATGGACTTTGGGGTCACATCTGTAGTAATAGAGTATCTTACAGGAGCATGACTGTTCACAGATATTTTACTTTCATTCCACTCTGTCCAGCTTAGCTATGTGATTTTCAGTTCACTAAGAGAAGCCGTGGTCCATGGATAGTTACACTGAGACTGCAATTGCAAGACAAAACTGAGTGTGTTGGGTTAACATTTAGGTCATGGGCAAGCATCCCATGAATCAATCCTTGCCCAAACAAAGCCAATTCAAGAACACAAGAATCACGTACTGGGGCAGACTGTAGGTCCCTCTTGCCCAGTCTCCTGTGTCACACAGGGGCAAAGAGCAGATACTGAAAGGCAGAGTGAACAGGGTAAAACTAGGGGTTTTTTCCACAGTTCCTCTCCCACTTGCAATCTCCAGGATTTAAGGTCTAGGAAGTTCTAATTCAAAGGCCATGCCCTTAACTCCTGCACTCGATAGCTACTGATGCACCTTTCCTCCAAGAATTTGTCCAATCCCTTTTTTAATCTGGTTAAACTGTTTCTTAATTATGCAAAGTAGTACGCAAAGGATTCCTCATAGCTAGTCTACAATCTGGTGGAAAGAAACAGGCCGCAAGCTGGGTGCAGAAGCACCGGCTTCCCTTAGACTGAATATTCCTTGGCATTACCTTCAAGCTGCTCCCCTGGCAAAGCATCTGCTTAGACAGTTCTAGCAAGTAGAGCAGCCTATCGTCCTGGTACTAATGGGAACAAAAGATGAGATGGACTGCACTCTAGATACATTCCTAGAGCTTTTTTCATACAGAATTTGCAGAAAAAGACCTTGGCCAAATATTGGTTTATAAGGGAAATCCATCACCATCTACTAAAAGGATTTAGGAAATGCACATTAAACTCCTTGTTCTGAACATTCACACTGGATAGTTCAATTTTTTTAAGCTCTTGCTACTGTGCAACATTTACAAGACAAAATGGAAATGGAGCAAGGAAGTACACACAATACAAGTCCAAGGTCACTTTTGAGACTAGGGAACTGGGAGGTCCGTGTCTACTGCACCAAAGACCCTGAACAGCAGGAGCACAAATGATGCTGTGGCACCACGGTACGGGAAATACACCCTGCTGTGCTTCAGAGCCACCGGCGGGGAACACTGAGCTTCCACGTTCCCGTGTCTGAAGAAGGCACCCAAGCGGCTCATTGAGCATCTCTGAAAATGTTCAATACCATTATATTGAAAACATAATTATACTTTCTTTAATTTCTAATAAATACTTTCTAACCACATCACAGACAGAAAGAGCACTGAGAAAAAGGTAACCTACTCATGGGTGGGGAATGGGGGCCCAAGAACACACGGAGGATAAAAGGCTCCAGAACCGTGTCTTAGATTTCCGTACAAGGAAGGCTGACCAGTCCGCATGGCAAACACTATCATGAATGAAAGACTGAAAAGAATCTGGAGAAATAAAAGGCAATTGAAAGATCTTGATAATTTAATAATTCCCAAATTAACAGAACTCCCACTTGCCTCAGAAAGCTAACATGGCAAATGAAGGAAAACTGGCAAGCAGAACTTCAAAAGGCTGTTTCACATCATTTGCTACAAAAGACCAATAAGAAAATTTAAAAACACAAAGTGAGAAGAAAAATCCTACTAAGAACAAAAAAAAACAACAAGAAAAAGAATTAAGAAATAGAAAGCCAAGAGCAGGAATCTACCAACATTTCCAGAGGCTGAAAGGAGGTAAATAGGGAAATGCCCAAGCAAATAGTGCAAGGTTTAGCATTCAAGGTCTTTTTAAGCAATCTGAAAGCTGTGGGGAAATGACAAAGGTGAAGACTATTAACATATGAAACAATTTAACTTAGGAATTCCCAAAGCATCTAATAAAACTCAGCAATTAGGCAAAACACTGGCAGAATGAATTCACTGTAAGTAAGGATATTCTGACTTCAGCAAGGCTTTTGATATGGTCTCCTATAACATTCGTGCAAGTAAACTAAGGAAGTACGGAGTTGCATGAATGAACTGCAAGGTGGATAGAAAACTAGCTGGATCCTCAGCCTCAGACGGTAGTTATCAATGACTCAATGTCTAGCTGGCGGCTGGGATCAAGTGGAGCGCCCCAGGGGTCAGTCCTGGGGCCTGTCCTGTTCAGTATCTTCAACAATGACCTGGGAGATGGGATGAATTGCACCCTCAGCAAGTTTGCAGATGACACCAAGCTGGGGGGAGCAGTAGATATGCTGGACAGTAGGGCTAGGATTCAAAGTGACCTAAACAAATTGGAGGATTGGGCCAAAAGCAGTCTCACGAGGTTCAATAAAGACAAGTGCAAAGTCCTGCACGGAGGATGGAACAATCACCGGTGCAGGATGGGGGCTGACTGGCTGGGCAGCAGATCTGCAGAAAAGAATCTGGGCAATGGACAAGAAGCTGAATAGGAGCCAGCAGCGTGCCCTTGTTGTGAGAAGGGCTGACAGCATCCTGGGCTGCATTATTAGGAGAGTGATTCTTTCCCTCTATTCTGCACTGGTGAGGCCGTATCTGGAGTTGTGTGTCCAGTTTTGCCCCCCCCACTACAGAAAGGGTATGGACACATTAAAGACAGTCCAGTGGCGGGCAACGAAAACGGTTCAGGGGCTGAGGGACATGACTTGTAAGGAGAGGCTAAGGGAACCAGGCTTACTGAGTCTGGAGAAGAGAAGACCGAAGGGAGATTGAATTAGAAGCCTTCACCTCCCTGCAGCGGGTTGAAAAGAGGATGGAGCTGGACTGGTCTCAGTGGGGGCAGATGGCAGGACAAGGAGCAATGGGCTCAAGTTGCAGCAAGGAAAGTTTAGGTTAGATATTAAGACGAACTTTCTCACTAGGAGGGTAGTAAAGCACTGGAACAGGCTCCCAAAGAGGGTGTGGACTCTCCATCCTTGGAGATTTTTAAGACCTAGGTAGACAAAACTTTGACTTGGGTAGACAAAGCCTTGACAGCATGAGTTCATTAGGGGCAGGTCCCGTCAGACCAACCTGGTGGCTTTCTACAATCAGGTCCCAAAATCTTTGGATGGAGGTGTCGCGGTGGATGTAGTCTTTCTGGACTTCAGGAAGGCCTTCACCACTGTCTCCCACCCCATTCTCATTAAAAAGCTAGCCAACTGTGGCATTGATGCCTACAGTCGGATAGGTTGCAAATTGGCTAGGCGGCTGCACCCAGAGAGTGGTGGTGGACGGGTCATATTCAACCTGGAGGGATGTGGGCAGTGGGGTCCCCCAGGGCTTGGTCCTTGGGCCCGCACTGTTCAACATCTTCATCAGTGACTTGGACGAGGGGGTGAAAAGCAGCCTGTTCACGTTCACCGACGATACCAAGATTTGGGGAGAGGTGGGCATGCTAGAAGGGAGGGACACGATACAGCTGGATCTGGACAGGTTACAGGGGTGGGCAAATGTGAATAGGATGGGATTCAACACCAACAAGTGCAGGGTACCGCACTTAGGCAGGAAGAACCAGCAGCATACCTACAGGCTGGGGAACTCCCTGCTTGAAAGCACAATGGCAGAAAAGGATCTTAGAGTCATTATTGATGCCAAAATGAACATGGGCCGACAGTGTGAGGACACGGTCTGTAGGGCCAACCGCACCTTGTCGTGCATCCACAGATGCATCTCGAGCAGGTCCAAGGAGGTGATCCTCCCCCTCTATGCGACACTGGTCAGGCCGCAGTTGGAGTACTGTGTCCAGTTCTGGGCGCTGCACTTCAGGAGGGATGTGGACAGCATGGAGAGGGTCGAGAGGAGGGCCACCTGCATGATCCGGGGACAGCAAGGCAGGCCCTACGAGGAGAGGCGACGGGACCTGAACCTGTTCAGCCTCCACAAGGGAATGCTGAGGGGGATCTAGTGGCCATCTATAAGCTTACCAGGGGGACCAGCGGGGTATGGGAGAGCACTTCCCCCGAGCACTACCAGGAGTAACGAGGAATAATGGCGATAAGTTGTTAAGAGAGTAGGTTCAGGCTAGACATCAGGAGACACTACTTCACAGTCAGGGTGGCTAGGATCTGGAACCAGCATCCAAGGGAAGTGGTGCTGGCTCCTACCTTGGAGGTCTTTAAAAGGAGGCTGGATAACTACCTAGCTGGGGTCATTTGAGCCTTAACTTAGTAGGGGTCATAACAGCCCTGCATTCATTCCTGCCCAGGGCAGGGGGCTGGACTAGATGATCTGCTCAGGTCCCCTCCGACCTTACTTTTATGAAACTACAGATGATGTAGTTGGGGCTCGTCCTGCTTTGAGCAGGGGTTGGACTAGATGTGACCTCCTGAGCTCCCTTCCAGCCCTCATTCTCTATGATTTTAAGTAAATAGAAGGTTATGTGCATAGGAAGATAATTTTTTTATTTTGAGCATGCCTGTATACATATACAGATTCATAGACGTTAGGGCTGGAAGGGACCTCGAAGATGATCAAGTCCAGCCCCTGCCACAGGGGCAGGAAGTTGGCTGGGGTCAAAGGATCCCAGCAAGATAAGCATCCAAGCGTTTCTTGAATGGGTGCAGAGTAGGTGCCTGCACCACTTCTGCAGGGAGTCTACTCCAGGTCTTGTGGGCTCAGACAGTAAAGACATTTTTTCTTATGTCCACCCTAAAACAGTCTTGTAGGAGTTTATGCCCATTGGTCCTTGTTTTTCCTTGGGGCGCTCTGGTGAACAGACGTTCTCCCAGATCCTGATGCACATCCCTTATGTCCTTATAGGCAGCCACCAGGTGCCCCCTGAGCCTGCGCTTTTCCAGGCTGAAGAGTCCCATGGCTCTCAGCCTCTTCATAAGGCCTATTCTCTTGTCCTCTGATCATGCGCGTGGCTCTCCTCTGGACTCTCTCAAGCTTCTCCACATCCTTCTTGAATTGTGGAGCCCAGAACTGGATGCAGTACTCCAGCTGCCGCCTCACCAAGGCCGAGTCCAGCAGGAGGATGGCATCCTGGGATTTATTTGAGAAGTATCTATGGATGCAAGCCGGGATTTGGTTTGCTTTACCAGCTGCGACATCGCATTGGCGGCTCGTGTTCATCTTGTGGTCAATCATGACCCCCAATTATCTTTCAGCCATGGTGCCAGCGAGCATAGCATTGCCGAGCCTATAAGTATGCTGCAGGTTCCTCCCCCCCACCACCTCCGGGGCGGTATTGAACATCATCAGGTCAGTATCCACCCACTTACTAAGTTTATCCAGGTCAGCCTGGATCACTAGCCTGTCCTCTGGTGTGGATGCTGTGCCCCAAAGTTTAGTGTCATCAGTGAACTTAGCCAGTGCACTTCTGATACCAATGTCCACATCACTGATAAAGATGTTAAAAAGAATTGGTCCAAGGACAGATCCTCAGAGAATGCACCATGATGATTCACTACCATCGACCACTACTCTCTGCGTCCGACCTCGGAGCCAGTTTCCCAGCCATCGGACTGTGGTGTAGCCAAGGCCACAGTTAGCCAATTTTTCCGTGAGGAGGTCATGGGACACCAGATCAAAGGTGTTTTTAAAGTCCAGATATATGACATCAATCTCTTCTCCCTTGTCCACGTGATATGTCACCTGGTCATAGAAGGCGATGAGATTGGTCAGGCAAGACCTACCCGTGACAAACCTGTGCTGGCTATCCCTCAGGACGCTGCCTTCAGCCAGCTTATCCAAAAGGATCTCCTTGATCATTTTCTCCAGGATCTTACTGGGGATGGAGGTCAAACTGACTGGCCTGTAATTCCTGGGATCTACTTTCTGCCCTTTCTTGAAGATGGGCACCACATTGCCCTTCTTCCAGTCTTCAGGTACTTCACCCGAGTGCCACAAATTTTCGAATATTTTTGCCATTGGTTGGGCTATGACACCTGCCTTGAGTACCCTAGGGTGCAATCTGTCAGGACCAGCTGACTTGAAGGTGTCCAGTCTCTCAAGGTGATCCTTTACTAGATCAACACCAATACTGGGTATAAATACGCCCTCCCCCTGGCCGTCCCGCATCTTGCTAAGCAGGGCAGTCCCACTGGACTGATGAAAGACCGTCACGAAGTACTCACTGAGCAGGTTGGCCTTTTCCTGAGTGTCGGTTATCAGCTGTCCCGTTTGGTTCAGCAGGGGTCCAATGTTACCCTTGCTTCTTTTCTGACTCCCTACATATCTGACAAAGGACTTTTTGTTATCCTTGATATGTGAAGCCAGATGCAGCTCGGTTGCAGCCTTGGCTTTCCTGATCCGCTCCCTGCAGGTACGGACCAGTGCGAGTACTCCTCCTGGGTGGTACTTCCAACCTTCCACCCTTTATCAGTCTCTCTCTTGAGGTGTAGGAGGTCTTCAAGTTCCCTGCTGAGCCAAGGGGGCTGCTATGCCCTTTTGCTACCCTTCCTTCAAGATGGGATGGCCATCCCTTGTGCTGTCAGGATCGCTCCCTTGAGGAGCAACCACTTCTCTTGGACTCCTCTTCCTGTCGAGTCGTGGTCCCTTGGGGCCTCGCCAGCGAGCCTCCTGAGCTTGTCAAAGTCAGCTTTCCTGCAGTCGAGGACTTCTGTAATGCTGACTGACTTGCCAGCTTTGCAATGGATAGTGAAGGTGATCAGCTAATAATGCAGATAATAATGAATTAGCTGCAGCCTCAGGGAAGAGATCTAGATATCCGATGGCTATACCTTTCCAACGTGCTACAGTGGATATGGATACAAGACTGGGTGTTGGAATATAACCAGAAGGTGACAGAGAATAATGAGGATAAAGGGAACATATTAAGTAATTGGTTAGTAACGGAAGGGCCATCCTCACTATAACAGTTGTCCTAAGTCTACTTGCTTCATGTCCAGCACTCTTCCAAGGGTCTCTACTGCCACCCCGAGACTACCAGCCCTGTTTCATAGATTGTCAGGGGCTGGAAAATCACCGAGTCCAGCCCCCTGCACTGAGCAGAAAAGACAGCTGGGGACAGGTGACCCCAGCAACGTAACCGTCCAGGCTCCTCTTGAAGATTTCCAGGGGAGGCGACACACCACCTCTGGAGAGAGTTTATTACACAGTCTGGACACCTTGAACGTGAAGAAGTTTTTCCTGAAGCTGAGCCTGAAAAGGTCTTCCAGGAGTCTGTGGCCATTACTCCTGGTTTTCCCCAAAGGTGCCCTGGTGAACACTTGTTCACCAAGCCCTTGATGTATTCCCCTGATATAGCAGTAAGCTGCTACCAAGTGCCCTCTCAGCCTTCTTTTTCAGGCTGAAGAGTCCCAGGTCCCTCCGCCTTTCCTCGTATGGCTTGCTGTGCAAGTCTCTGATCAGATGGGTGGCCCTTCTCTGGACTCTGAAAGCTTTTCCAAGTCCTTGCTGAAGTGCGGCACCCAGAACTGGACGCGGTCCTCCAGCTGCAGCCTCACCAATGCTGAGTACAGCAGAAGAATCACTTCCTTGGTTTTGCTGGAGACGCATCGGTTGATGCCTGCCAGCGTATTGTTTGCCTGGCTGGCTACAGCATCGCGCTGCCGGCTCACGGTCATACTGCGGTCTATTATTACCCTTAGGTCCCTTTTCGTCATGTTGCTACTCAGTTTGGCACCATCGAGCCTGTAAGTACGATGGGGATCGTTTGTCCCCGGATGGAGCACTTTACATTTATCAATGCTGAACTTCATCTGTTCTTTAAGTAGTGTAAGGACTAATCCCCACCCCCTGCCTTTCTGCTACATGTGTCAGGGTATTTTTTAGCCAACACCCAATGCCTGAGGAAGGCTTAAGTCAAAGTTGGGGATGTTGACTGGAGAGTGCCAATGCTCCTCCTGGGACCAAAGCCAGAGATTGCTGGCTAGAGGGTCTTGGCCTGCTGCTCAGGGTTGGACTGATGCCATATTCGGGGTCAGGAAGGAATTTTACCCCATGGTCAGATTGGTATGGACTGGGCATGTTTGCCTTCCTCTGTAGTGAGGAGGCATGGCCCTCTTCCTGGATCTCTTGAGCATACACTGACAACATTTCATAGAAGCAGGACGTCGGCTGCCGCAGTTCTCCTGCATTACCAGTGGCAGGTTAGGGTGTTAATTCTGTGTTGTGTCAGGGCCAAGCGTAATCTTATGTAGAGTTTAGATTATGGATCATATAGGATGGTTTGGACAGGGCTATTTCTGCCTCAGACCGGGGTTGGCCTAGATGACCTCTGGAAGTCCCTTCCAGCCCCACTTCTCTATGATCCCATTATTCTTTGATGAAGATTAATTGAAACATTAATGCATGACTTACATTTCTGTGCCTCCTCCGTGTCCTTGTTGGCCCGATGAATCCCATCCTGAATTTCATCCAGCCAAAGCACAGCTGTCTCATCCCGAGTGTCCTGAAGCAAAAATGGAATAAATGAACAAACAAACAATGTCTCCAGCTACACATCTAAGGGACTACGATTAGTGAAGTTAGCTGCGCAGTTGGCAAGTATCCATGTATTTCCTTTCATGTACAGAGGGGAAAAGGACACGTTCTTCTTTACATATTCTGCATTTCACTGACGCACAAGAATTCAAATTTCTTGTGCATCTGTGACCAGCAGAGGCTGCTACAACCGCAGCTCAGGCAAGTTCTCCTATCCTCCCTTCTCGCCACCTCCAAAAAGAAACCTGCGGAAGGTGGGAGAGCCACAAAGCTACACGCCGCGCATAGCTCGGATAAGCAGAGACCGCAGACACGAGCGCTGAGCCACTGAATCAGCACCTTCTAGCTGAAAGCCGTGATGCTCTTCTTCCCATAGAACATTTCTTCCCATATTACCATGAAAATGAATTGTGACTATACAACCAAGGGGTGAACAAAATTCAAATAAGTTTGACCCCGTCCATACTAGGAGGCCAAAGTGTCAGACTCTCTTTGTCTGGAAGTGCAATTAAACAAGGTTTCTGCTATGCATGGGAACCCTGTTTTAACAGGCTGGCACATGTGGGGTATTTACCATGCCATGCCCATTCTGGCTCAGCTTTGAACAAAACTAGTCAGCTGTGTTTATGCGCAGGAGACTGAAAGGGGCCTACGGTTTAACAAAGGGCCAAAGCACCTTCACAGGGAACAATGACCCAGCAGCTGCCAAGCGGCCCTCCCCAGCCATAATTTGCTTCCTGTTGCTAGCTTTCAAAAACAAAAACCCAACAACAGTAGAGCCAGCACTCCCACCTCCTCCAAAAGCCCTTGCTGGTGCAGCAAGCAGAGTAAAGGGAAGGCCCGACCTCAGTATGAAGAGCCCCACAGCCACCCAGAATTAAAAAGTCCCTTCTGGGAAGGGGGTGGGCAGGAGGGGAGTCTCAGGGCCAGTTTCACAAGGAACTTTTCTTAACACACCTTCCAAATGTTCCCTTTTAGCACAGTTTTATTCTACAGCTTTAAACCCGGCCACGCTGAGTGATCTAGACACTGAGGTTGCTGTCGAGATGAAACGCACATCTGCCAAGGGCAGATCCAGCTGAGAGCCAGCGTGTCTCAGGGAAACGGGAGGTGCCGTCCAGGCGAAGGAAGAGGAGGGCTTTTCTAGTCCACTTGGTAAAAAGCAACCAAAGGAAAATAAGCTTCAAATGTCAGCCTCTCCTAAGAATCAATCCAGACTATCAGCACGACTTCAGGGAAACCCCCCACCCCCGAATGCAGCGCCAGAGGGCTTTGGGCACGTGCACTGAAGGGACCGATGGCTTCGGCTCTACTCTGAGAACAGAGCTTGCTTTCTACTCCTCTCCTACACGCTCCCACGCTTATTTGCCGCCTGGAAGTCAGCGCCACGCATACCCTGCAGCCCCCCATCTCATGAGTGTTGTGACCACATTTCTGCTCAGTCTCAAGTACAGTCATTACTGGCCAGGGCATCGTGGCTAGTTGAAGACATTCACCACTTTCCTGCTATACGTCATCGCAGACTGCTATCTCAATCTCTAAAATTACTTCAAACGCAGCTGGGAGGAGCCCTGAAGCTGAGCATATGCCTAAAAAAGGCAATTTCACCCAACTGCAGTTACCAGCCCAGCCTGGCACCGGCTCCCGCCTGCACTAAAAAGAGCTCATTATTTCACACTGACTCAGCAAAGGGAAATGCTTCAGCACAATCGGTTCCTGGGACAGTTTAACCCTCTCGGGGCCTCTCCAAAGGAAGTTACTCTGCGGTAAAGAGCAATTTGCACAACAGGCAGTCACCTCCATGTCACAGTGTGAATGTCTAGAACCGCTGCTAAACCCAATTCAACCTCTGGTAATGAAGTGATGACAGCCTCTGAGGTGGGCAAAATGAAAACTTCCTCCTCAGGTCACCAAAACCAGGTAGGTAAGTCTAACACCCTCTTCCCAAGGAGAAGAGAGAAGGAAAGGCTTGCCCGAGGCAGGCACACAGCAACACCGAACTATGCCTGCCCCGTCCCCAGCCAGAAGACAAGACACCTGCTTCCTCTTCCTAACTTCACCTGGTTATTTCGCTGGTGCCCAAAGCACAGCAGGGTCTTTACAGACAAGTAAGGACAGCAGGTTCCTTCTGGCAATATAAGCCGGACACGCATCAGGTCAAACCCACCCAGGTGGCTAATGGCTGCATGGGTGACCCAAGCGGGGAGGCAGCCTCTGTGTAGGGCTGGGGGGCGCAGAAAGCAGAACGTCCGGTCAGGCAGGGAGCAGAAAGCAGAGCAGAAGACTGGGTAAGGGAAAGGGATCAGAGGGATACTCAGAGGGGCAGGGGGACTAATCTGTAGCACTCTTGTCAAGAAGGTAGGGCCCCGCTGAGTTAAGGGACAACAAAAGCGTGATTGAGAGACGAGAGCCTATCAGAACGCAGCTTTTACTAGCACGTTTTACCTAATCGCTCCTTCCCAAAATCTGTACTGAACTACTGGTTCTCTGAACTTTCGTTTTCTTTATTATAGATGCAAAGTACACCTACATCCATAATTATATTTGACATTAAAAACCTAAAGCAAAAGAATATTAAGTTTGCAAAATTAGGCCCTCAAAAGTCAGGAGCTGCCAGAATTAATCTGGCTCCCGTGCAAGGGAGTCACATTTTAGGGTCAGGAAGGAATTTTACCCCGTGGTCAAATTGGTGTGGACTGGGGGGGGAGGCACTGCCTTCCTCTGTCACCAGGAACGCGGCCTCTTCTTTGGACATCTCGAGCACATTTTAACAACCTTTGCAGCAGCCGGACGTCGGCTGCTGTGGTCCCCCTGCTTTGTGCGTGTCAGGTTAGGGCGTTATGTCTTGGGGGTGCATTGGGGCCAACTGTGTAGTTTTGCTAATAGGTTAGATAATGGAGTTGTCCGAGATGGTTTGGATAGGGATGATCCTGCCTCAGGCAGGGGATTTGGCGAGATGAAGGTCCCTTCCAGCCCTATGTTTCTATGATTTCTAATACAGTCTTCAATTACACAATCACATGCAATTTTGTCATTTGGGACTTGGGTGGATGGAGCTATTTGGTAGCTCTCCTTACCCTTAACAGTCGATGGACAGCCACATGCACTGTTTATTAGCAGCTTCCTAACCCCACACTGCATGCAGAATTATCAGTTCCCTTAAGACACAACAGAAACGCACAAAGGGGTCTTCAAGAGGAGGTTAGATGAGTATCTAGCTGGGGTCATCTAGACCCAGCACTCTTTCCTGCCTATGCAGGGGGTAGGACTCGATGGTCTATTGAGGTCCCTCCCGACCCTAACATCTATGAATCTATGAAAGCTCCAAAGGACTGTGAAAAGGTCAAAAAATACCCCTCTAAAAAGGCAAAAAGGAGGACTCAGGGAATGACGGACAGGTCAGCCTGACTTTACTACCCAGGAAGTTACACAAGCAAATTAAAAAGTCAAATAGTAAGCATCTGGAGGAGGAAAGGCTGATCACGAGCAATTAGCATGGACCTGTAAAAAACAAATCATGCCAAACCAAACCGATCTCCTCTGACCAAGTAACTAGCTGGGTGGGGGTAAAGGGACTGCAACGGACACAGTGTACTTGGACTTCAGTAGGAGTGTTGATAAAGGCCCACATGACTCTCTCATAAGGAAACTGGAGAAAGTGGACTACATACAATTACTACAAGGTGGACGGATAATTGTCTCAATACCCTCAAGCAAGGTCATTATAAGTGGATCAGTGTGGTGGGGTCCCACAGAGGTCTGTCCTAGGCCTGGTGCTGCTTAGCATATTTATTAATGAGTTGGATGCCAGAATAGAGTTTCCTGAGCAAATCTGCAGGTGACACAAAATTGGGAAGGATTGAAAACACCCTGGCAGATAGGAAAATATTCCAGAAGGATCCTGATACACTGGAAAGTTAGGCTAGAGACAATGCGATGAAGTTCAATGCAGACAATGCCAGATGCTATGATTAGGGAAGAACAACCAAAACCACAAATACCAAATGGTGACTTGCACTGAATCATACCCTCAAAATGAGTCAGCAATATGATGCAGTTGCACACAGAGCAAATGCAATTTTGGGCGGCATCAATGGGAGAACAGGACTATTGGGTATAAGATGCATGAGGGGATATAGTATCGCTCCACTTTGCATTAGTTAGGCTTCATCTACGGTTCTGCCTGCAGTTCTGGGCCCCACATTTTAAGGGGGACATGGGGATGTTAGAGAGGGTCCAGAGATGGGTGATCAAAATCATCAAGGGGTTAGAAGGTAAGCTGCATGAGGAAATGTTATTTAAGCTTGCAAAAGGTCATTAAGCAGGGACATAACAGCAATCTGCAAACATCTGAAAGGGCCCCATAAAGGGAAGGAAGCACAACTTTTCTCCCTTGCTGCAGAGCGAGAGACATGAGGCAATAGCTTCAAACTGCACCAAAGTGGAATTAGATCTCAGGAAAAGCATCCTTGCTGCCAGAGCCCTGAGGCAGCAGAAAGCCCTGCTTGTGGGAGCGGTGGGATGCCCTCACTGGAAGTTTCCCAGAAGAGACCAGATAAGCAGTGGGCAGGGATGAATTAGGAGAGATGCTTCCACTTGCATGCAGGGGTTCCACCTTCACGCTCCTTCCAGACCTGGATTCCACACACATCCTTCACTGCACAACTCGGATTCATGTCCTAAGCACCATCAAGCCTGTGCCCTGACCAAGGCCTGGGTCCTGTGAAAAGACTATGTGATCAAGCCCTACAAGGAGAGACTGGGGCACCTGGACCTTTTCAGCCTCCGCAAGAGAAGGTTGAGAGGCGACCTTGTGGCTGCCTATAAGTTCATCACGGGGGCACAGAAGGGAATTGGTGAGGATTTATTCACCAAGGCGCCCCCGGGGGTTACAAGAAACAATGGCCACAAGCTAGCAGAGAGCAGATTTAGACTGGACATTAGGAAGAACTTCTTCACAGTTCGAGTGGCCAAGGTCTGGAACGGGCTCCCAAGGGAGGTGGTGCTCTCCCCTACCCTGGGGGTCTTCAAGAGGAGGTTAGACAAGTATCTAGCTGGGGTCATCTAGACCCAGCACTCTTTCCTGCCTATGCAGGGGGTCGGACTCGATGATCTATTGAGGTCCCTTCTGACCCTAACATCTATGAATCTATGAGTTACACATGCTCAAGGTAGCTGAACCCAAGCTGTACAGACAACCTTGATTCTGGCACAGCTTCCCTTTCAAGCCGTAAAGTCAAGCAGTCAAATGTTCTTTAAAAGTTCCTTGGAGAAAAGGCACATTTAAAAACATGTAAACAGGGAAATAAGTTGCAGTAAGGAGGCTGCATTTCCTCTGCATATGATCTTGTTCAAATAAGTCCCACAGAGGAGGCAACGAGAATGATTTACTGGGTGAGAAAACCTGCTTGAGACTGAAGGAGTTTAATCCATTCTCCTCATTAAAAATAAACTAAGAGGAAATTTAATCCAGGTCTACATAGACCTCCACAGGGAGAAAATATTTAACAGTAGAAGACTCTTCAATCTAGCAGGGAAAAACGGAACAAAATCCTCTGGCTGGACATTTCAAAAAGCAAGCTTTTCATTTGCTATTCATATTTTATATTGAGAGTAGTTACCTCCAGAACAGTTCACCAGGAGATCGGCTAAACTATCCACTAAGTAGCAGAAATTTAAATCAAGACCAGATCTCTTTTCTTGTTCAGCCATAAATTACCAGACTATGTGCAGGAACTACTGGGCAAAATGTTATTGCTCGCGTTATGCCGGAGGTCAGACTTGACATTCATAATTGTCCCACATGGTCTTTTTCTAAGAACCCATGAAAATATGGGATTTCAAAAACGGTAAATCCACCTTTCACTTTTTATACACAAGAGACCTACTCAAATCACAATTTTGCTGTTTTCGAGACTACCACGAAAAATGATGGTTTCTGTGATTTTGCACAGAATCCACGGAATACTAGACGTGAAAAGCTGGCTCCCCGGTGGAAGCCGATGGCCACTGCAGCATAGCCTCGCAGACCACTGTGGGGTAGGGAGGGCTTTTCACTGCTTACAGACTGAACCGCAGCAAGGACCAAAGCTGCAAACAATCTAATACACTCGTGTCCCCTCCCGTGGCTTCCTTGGTTTATGGAGGCAAGTGGTCCTTTACTGGACCAGCTATACAGTCGGGAGACGAGCTTGACAGGCTTTCAGAAACATGCAGCTTGTGGCTGTAAACTGCTGTTTCTCTAATGTCGATGGTTCCCACTGTAAACACAACCATGCCCCAAACTCCTATAGCACATGCACACTTCACTGCCCTCAGCAGTGCTGCTGAAACAATCACATGACGGACTGTGCTGGCCTGCACATGCTTGTACACACACGTCTCAGCACTCACCTGGGCTTTCTCCCTCTTGGCTCGTAGCAGCGTGTCCTGGTAGTGCTGTGCCACTTCTGGGGTTACGCCCTCCAGTTTTGCTGCCGGGATCTGTAAGGCCTGAAGGGTCTTCTTGGTGTCTCCCTCATCTAGCGCTTCGTTAATAAGCCCAATGGCTAAAATCCCTAGAAACACAGGTACACAAGGACAGTTTCTGATCAGTGAAGAAAGCACATGCACTAGTCCTTCCCAACCTGACATCACTTGAGTATTTCAATAGAAACAGCTTTTTGCTAGTAATGGAAGTTACATGGTTTCTTCATATGATGAGCACCCACTCAGTGGGCTGCATACTGTGCAAAAATGAAAGCCCTCAGCGAGTGCAGGAGGCTGCAGAGAGACAGAAGTCAGACAAAACTCATTGTGCAGGTGTGTACATAGGTCTTTCCCCCGAATTAGCCTGGAGGACCAGCAACCTGGATACTTCCAGTGTACGATATGTAGCCACATTTTAGTTACACATTCCTAAAACTGTGTACGCACGCACACACAAGCATAGCTGAAAAGTTAAACTTGCCACAGATGAAAGGCCTAGTAGCAATTCTGTTGGCTCTATTAGCTGCCTTTCATACCATTGCAGGTGGGATGGGATAGGCATATTTGCAGTCTCCAGTAGGAGAAGATGGAAGTGGGTTGGAGTATCTCTGCTGTTGCTTGTTTGAAAGGACCCATGGGGAAAAAGTAGGGTTGATCCTATGAACCGAAAGCTCTCTTGTGCTGGCTGCCATAGGACTTTCTGGGATTAATTACTGTTTGCACTTGAGCATATATTGTTATCCCAGTACAACAGAAGAATGGAAAGTGCAACCGATGCCAACCTGGCTAGACAACAATCTCTTCAGTGAACTGAAAGTCAAAAAAGAATCTTACTGAAAAGTGAAAACTTGGTCATATAACTATGGAAGAGTATTGCACAGGCATGCAGAAAGAAAATTAGGAAGGCCACAGCATGATCTGAGATGCAACTGGCAAGAGACCTAAAAGGCAATAAAAAGGGATTTTACACATGCGTCAAGAGGAAGAGAAAGCTCATAGAAACCACGGGTCCCCACAGAATGCAGAAGGCAGTCTGCTTACAGCCGGTGCAGAGGAGGCTGAAGTATTTTTCATTTCAGTCTTCACAAATAGGGGCACCTCCCAGAAGGCGAGCGCAGCTGGCCCCCACTAAGGAAGAAGTCAAACCCCTAAAGCAGGGGTGCTCAACCTCCAGCCCACAGGCCAAACAGGGCCTGCAGATCTGCCCGCGGATCGAGAAATTTGGTGGCAGGGGAGAGGTGACAATAAATGCAGTCACCCTTCCCCACTGCCAAATTCTCAAACCTCGCGCAGCAGGCTGGGGCCAGGTCATGTCCCCTCCCTCCACCCCACTGCTGGATGAGGCCAGGCCAGGCCCCTTCTCCTGTCTGGATGGGACTGGGCCACACTCCCTTTCCCCCTGGGGCCGGGCTGCACCCTCTTGCCCCCCAGGGCCGGGTTGGGGCTGGGCCATGCCCCCTCCCTCCACACAGCGGGGCTGGGCTGGAGCCAGGATGCCAGTTCTGCAGAAAAGGTCCGGGGAGTCATGGTGGCCCGTAAACTGAAAATGAGCTGAGAGCGTGCTCTTGCGGCAAAAACGGCCCACGTCGTACTAGGCTGCACGAGCAAGAGCATCCCTTGAAAACCAAGGGAAGTGACTACTCCACTCCATTCAGCGCTAGGGGCCTATGTCCAGTTTTGGGCCCTGCAAAAAGGATGTGGACCAACTGCAAAGAGTCCAGTGGAGAGCAACAAAAATGATTAGAGGCCTGGGAAGCATGACTTCTGAGGAAAGGCTGGAAAAACCAGGATTATTTAGTCTGGAGAAGAAGCATTTCAGGGGGGATTTGATAGCAGCTTTTAAACAGCTGAAGGATGATTAATAGAGAGGGTCAGAGACAACACGTAGGGGGTGCCCCCCCCCGTGAGCGCCAGATGTAGGCTGCGGCCACTTCCGGGAGCACCACAGCCGCTCACCGGTGGGTACGTTTTGCCCGGGGGGGACAGGACCCATGTGTCCCCCTGACCAAGGTGGCACCAGTCACCCACGGAGAGGACAGAAACGGGCATTGCTCTGCGGCCGCAAGGGACAAGACTGGAAGCAGTGGGCTCCGGCGGCAGCAGAGGACGTTTAGGTTGGAGATGAAGAGGGTGGTCAAGCACTGAAACAGGCACCTGGAGAAGTTGTGAAATCTCCATCCCTGGAAGCTTTCAAGATCAGGTTGGACAGATGCTTGGCTGGGATGGTGCTGCCTTGAGCAGGGTCTGGATTAGATGACTTTGTGAAGTCTCCTCCAGCCCTACTTTCCTCTGATCCTCATATCTTTTAGATATGCACCTACTCTTGGTTCAATGAAGGAAAATCCTTCACAATCCTTACGAAGTCAGGCTTTTTTGCTGTCAGACTCATGCCTATTTTTAACCTGAGGCCAGAAACACTCCACATCCAACCATTACATCCAGTTCTGCTTGATATTCCTTTTCATACATCCACAACCGCTGCAGCAATAGCACGTGTGCAAGTTCAGGTTCTTCCCCCCGCACCTCAGGCCCTTTTCAGAGTCACTGCTTCCCAAGTCAGAGTACCCCAACCTGGCAGCGTGGCCTGTATTTCTTCCTACATGCAAGTCTTCACATGTGGCTTTATCATTTGTATTGAAGCGAGCCGGATGGCTCCGCCTCAGTGACCTGACCTCTTCACTACTTGCCACTCTCCCTATCATTCAAAATGTTGTTAAAAATGATTTTAATTCCAGCTCATTAACAGAAATGTTAAAAAGTATATGGCCAAGAACCAAGCTTAGGGGACCAGCCAGAATACCCATTCCCAATACCATGCGAGACTTGACAGTTAGGTAATTTTTAATCAATTTAATGCATGCTGTATCAATTTTGGATTAGCCTAGTTTCCAACTCAAAATGTGAAATGGTGTTAACTCAAGAGACCCACAAAAATAAAAATATATAAAAGCTGCTCTTACCTTCATCAATAGACTTGTACAAAAAGACAGGTATTAATCAAGTTGGCTTGATCAGATCTTATTGATAGCATACTGATTGATACCACACTGACACCCGTAACAGTTGGTATCAATTAAATTAAGCTTTTTTTCCCTTCTTTCTTTTAAACTAGAGTCCTGTGTCAGCCTCTCCAGTTGCCTGGGATTGGTGCGAGATACCAGGGCAGGAGCAGAGTGAGGAGGGAGCTGGGCGCGCGCGCGTCCCCTTTCCTCACCGGCAGCGGCGGTGGCGGCGGCAGCAGCAGCAGCTTACCTCCCTAAGGTCAGTGGGTAGAGGGCAGAGGGAGCCGGCGCAGCTGAGGCGGATCCGGACGGGACGCCCCCTGGTCCCATTTAGCTCAGCCGACGGAGCCGCGCACGTGAACAGTGCGCACAAACAGGTGTGCTCTGTAAGGGCGTGCCGGCGTTCGCGCAGCAGCGGTCCACCAGGGCCCTCCAACAGACGAGGGAAGTAGACGCACAGCTCCGCGCACACGGTGCGGACACGGAGCGCAGCTGCTAGGGGTCCTGCCCCGGTGGCGCCGCCTGGCCTGGGCTCCTCTGGGGCCTCCGCCCGGACAGAGCTTGTGGCGGGGTCGGTGGCCCCCTGCCCCGTCCATGGGGGTGGCCTGGCAGGGACCCAGCGGCTGGTGGGAGGAGGGGTCGGGGGGGGTCCCTTGCCTGTCCCTCCTGTGCCCAGCTTAGGGCCCTGGAGGGGCAGGTGCGGGAGCTCCAGGCTGAGGTGAGCAGCAAGGCAGCAGCCTTTGACTTCAGGAGGGCCAACTTCAATGAGCTGAGGAGATGAGTGAGAGAGGCACCGGGGTCCTGGAGAGTTGGGGAACTGAGTGTCCAAGACGAGTGGTCGTGCCTTAAGGAGATGATCCTCCAAGCCCAAGAGGTGACAATCCCAACGAGAATCAAAGTGGGCAAGAGTGCTCAGAAGCCACCCCCCCCGGCTCACCAAAGGCATTCAGGAACGCCAAAAAGGAGGCGTACACCCAGTGGAAGGGAGGGGCTCTCACCAAAGAGGAGCGTACCTCCATCGCGCTCGGGTCTGTAGGGGGCTGTTAGGAAAGCTAAGGCAGAGACGGAAGTAGGGCAAGGATCAAGGACAACAAAAAGTCCTTTTTTAAATACATAGGGAGCAAAAAGAAGGCACCGGGCACCGTGGGGCCCTGCAGGATACACTTGGCAATCTGGTGGTTGCACCAGAGGAAAAGGCAGACCTTTTTAACAGTTTCTTTGACTCCATTTTTCTGCGCAGGGACCAGGACTCCCCCACCGAGATTCAGGACGGACTCAGGAGAGACTCCGCCAGGCCCAGGGTCGGGGAGGACCGCGTTAGGGAACTGCTGGAGGGGCTGGACGTGTTCAAACCAGCAGGTCCAGACGCTCTCCACCCCAGGGTGGAGGGAATTGGTAGGGGCCATCGCGGGGCCCCTGGCACGGCTTTACGAGCACTCGTGGTGCTCTGGTGAGGTGCCGGACGACTGAAAGAGGGCCAGTGTGGTCCCCATCTCCAAAAAAGGGAGAAGGGAGAACCCAGGAAACTACAGGCTTGTTAGCCTTACTTCAATCCTGGGGAAGCTCTTTGATAAGATTATCCAGGAGCACATCTGGGAGGGACCGGCACCGGGGACGATGCTCCGGGGCAACCAGTGTGGGTTCATTAAGGGCAGGTCCTGTCAGACCAACTTGGTGCCTTCTACGACCAGGTCACAAAATCACTGGACACAGGTGTCGCGGTGGATGTAGTCTTTCTGGACTTCAGGAAGACCTTTGACCCTGTCTCACACTATTCTCAGCAATAAACTAGGCGACTGTGGCATTGATGCCTACACAGTGAGATGGGTCACAAATTGGCTAGGGGGTCGCACCCAGAGAGTGGTGGTGGATGGCCCATATTCGACCTGGAGGGATGTGGGCAGTGGGGTCCCCCAGGGCTCGGTCCTTGGGCCCACGCTGTTTAATCTCTTTATTAGAGGCTTGGATGAGGGGGTGAAAAGCACCCTGTTCGAATACACTGACGACACCAGGATCTGGGGCGAGGTGGGCACGCTAGAAGGGAGGGACAGGATACAGCTGGACCTGGACAGGTTACAGGGGTGGGCGGATGAGAATAGGATGGGATTCAATACTGACACGTGCAGGGTGCTGCACCTGGGCAGCAGGAACCTCCAGCACACTTATAAGCTAAGAAACTCCCTTTTTGAGAGCATGGTGGCGGAAAGAGATCTTGGAGTCATTACTGATTACAAAATGAACATGGGCCGCCAATGAGGATGTGGTCGGGAAGGCCAACCATACCTTGTCGTGCATCCACAGGTGCATCACAGGCAGGTCCAAGGAGGTGATCCTCCCCCTCTATGCGGCACTGGTCAGGCCGCAGCTGGAGTACTGCGTCCAGTTCTGGGCACCGCACTTCAAGAGGGGTGTGGACAGCATGGAGAGGGTCCAGAGGAGGCCACTCGCATGGTCGGGGGCAGCAGGGCAGGTCTGACGAGGAGAGGTGACGGGACCTGAACCTGTTCAGCCTCCACAAGAGAAGGCTGAGGGGGGACCTGGTGGCCGTCTACAAACTTACAGGGGGACCAGAGGGGAATGGGTGAGACCCTGTTGCCCTGAGCACCTCCCAGAGTAACAAGGAATAACGGCCATAAGTTGTTTGAAAGTAGATTCAGACTAGACATCGGGAGGCGCGACTTCACAGTCAGGGCAGCTAGGATCTGGAACCAACGTCCAAGAGAAGTGGTGCTGGCTCCTACCTTGGGGGGCTTTAAGAGGAGGCTGGACAATTACCTGGCTGGGGTCATACGAGCCCAGTGTTTTCTCCTGCCCAGGCAGGGGGTCGGACTTGATGATCTACTTAGGCCCCTTCCAACCCGACATCTATGGAAGGCCTATAACTCAGGGGTGGGCAATTATTTTGGGCAGAGGGCCGCTTCCTGAGTTTTGGCAAGCCATTGAGGGCTCCATGACAGGCAGCCCAAGGCAGATAAATATTAATTTTCTAAATTTTTTAGGGGCCCCGCAGGCTGGATAGAATGGCCTGCTGGCCCGCATCTGGCCCAGCCCTGCTGTAACTGCTCAGATCACCTCTCTTTATCCTTTTGAAATATGGGCACAACATTTGCTTTCTACTTGTCATCTGGACTTCCCCAATGCTCTATGAACCACTGAAAATCAGAACTAACCATCTTCTGACATCTCTTGCCATGAGAAGACAAGAACCTGTACGTCGACCTGGCGGGAGGTAGCCAGTGGGGTCCCCCAGGATTTGGTACTTGAACCAGAGCTTTTCAACACCATCAGTGATCTGGATGTGGGGATGAAAAGCACACTGGCAAAGTTTGCTGATGACACTAAGCTTTGGGGAAGTGTGGCCACGCATCAGGGTAGGCGGACTATGCAGGCGGACCTAGACAGATGAGTGCGACGGGCGGACCAGAACCAGATGCTGTCCAACACTGAGAAGTGTAAAGTTCTCGCTGGGGAGGAAAAATCCACAACAAACTTACAGGCTCGGTGGTGCCGCGCTACCTAGCACCACGTCCGAAAGGAACCTGGGGATCACAATTGACCGTAAAATGAATTTGAGCCAACAGTGCAATGCTACAGATAGCAGAGCAAACAATACGCTGGCATGCAACAACCAGTGCATCTCCAGCAAAACTAAGGAAGTTTTTCTCCTGCTCTCCTCGGCATCGGCGAGGCCGCAACTGGAGCACTGCGTCCAGTTCTGGGCACCGCGCTTCAAGAAGGATGTGGAGAAGTGAGAGAGAGTCCAGAGAAGAGCCACGCGTATGATCAGAGGCCTGAAGAGCAAGCCACATGAGGAAAGGCTGACAGATATGGGACTGTTCAGCCTAGAAAAGAGAAGACTTTGGGGGGATTTGGTGGCAGCTTACAAATCTATCAGGGGAGAGCATCGGGGCTAGGTGAACAACTATTCACCAAAGCGCCCCAGGGGAAAACCAGGGGCAGCGGTCATAAACTCCTAGAAAGCTTCAGACTGAATATAAGGAAAAATTTCTTCACAGTTCGTGTGACCAGACTCTGGAACAGACTCCCAGCGGGGTGGCGCAGGCACCTGCCCTGGAGACTGGACGTACACCTTGCTGAGTTATTTGACCCCAGAGCAGGGGGGCTGGACCCAACGATCTCATGGGGTCCTTTCCAGTCCTAAACTTCTGTGAATCTGTGTAAACTGCCATTTATTGGGTCAGACCATGGGTCCATCAGGCCCAGGACAACACCTCTCAGCAGCGGGGAGCTGATGCTGGGGTGGGGCACACGGGGGTGAACAGGGCATGTTGACTTGTCCAACCCCCGGTTCCTCTCCCAGTGCAGCTTCCAACAGTTAGATTTAGGAGGTTCCTATTCAGAGGCTGCCCCCTCCCCTCTACCACATCCAGTACTACTAATGGGCCTTTCCTCCAAGAACTGGCCCAATCCCCTTTTGAACCAAATTAACCTGCCTGCCTCTACAACAGGGCTGGGCAAGTATTTGGGCTGGCAGGCCACTTAACAAGTGTTGGTGAGCTGTTGAGGGCCGCACACACAAGGACAGAGAGTACATGCAGCAGAACTCACTGGGGCAGTGCAGTGCCAGTGGGGTCTGCTCCCCCCTTATCTAGGCAAGAGCTGCCCCGCAGCGCTCTGCACGGGGCTGTGGCCTGCCCGCTCCCGCCCGGGCAGCATGCGCTGAGTCTTGCAGCCACCAGTGCTACCACCTCAGCCCCGGGCAGCATGCAGATTCCTGGCAGCCATCTGGGTACTACTCAGCTCCCCCCTCCCGTCTCCAACCCTTCTGCCTCCTCCTCGTGTCCCCGCTGCGCGTCTCCACGCAGCAGGTAGCGTGGGGAAGCAGCGGTGGCCATGGGGGCACGTTCTGGGCACCACATGCTCAGCCAGGCAGGGGGAAGCTCCTGCCCCAGCGTGCAAGCCTCCAGCTCCCGGTGCCTTCTGCCCGCTTGGCCGCCCGCCGGTGGCTGCTCGTCCCGCCAGGCAGGCAGAGTAAGTGGAAGGCAGCCAGGAGCTGGAGTGGGAGCTGAAGCCCTGCATGCTGGGGCCCCCAGTTGCAGCTTCCTCCCCCGCCCCCAACCTGGCTGGGCACGCGGTATCTGGTACGTGCCCCACGGCCACCGCCGCTTCTCCGGGCTAGCTGGTGGGACAGGAGGAGCAGGAGGAGGACCAGCTGGAGGCAGGGCGAGCTGAGCAGCACCCAGGCAGCTACAGCAGCAGCAGGACCAGCCCCGCGGGGAAGCTGTGCGCACTGGCCAGGGCTGGGGCTGGGGTGCGGAGGGGAGCAGGGTGCAGGCTGCTCGGGGTGGGGCTCGGCCCCATGCACAACGCCATGCAGGCAGCCATGGGCCGGATACAACCAACTGCGGGCTGGATCCAGCCTGCAGGCCATATTTTGCCCACCCCGGCTCTACGACCTATTACATAATAGTTGCATCGTATATCCCGTGGTTCTAGTATTGTGTAAAATCATAAATAAGCAACACCTCTTTACTGCACTGCCTATATGCTGTAAACCTTTACTGTGACCCTCCTTAAGCATCTGTTCCAAGCTGGAACATCTTAGCCTATTTCCTCTCTCCTCATACGAAAGCCCCTCCATATCTTAATGCTCCTTGCTGCCTTTCTTTGTACTTTTTCTGGTTCTTCTATATCTTTTCTGAGGTGTGAGGCCTAAAACTGCACAAAATCAGATACAAGTTTTCTGGGCCTACTGTTTTAAAAATCTCTAGCTTTAGTACTTCCTGTTTATGATCCTCCTTAGTTACTGCTGGAATGGAAAGTATTTCACCATTGCCATCATATGATATGAATATATCATCTGGCTTTCCCCCAAGCACAGATCAGAAATATTTACTGAATACTTCTGCTTTTTCTCCAAAATTACTGCTGGGTCTACTGTTTCCACTTATGAATGGATCAGCGTACATCTCTGTCATGGTTCTTGTAATTCCCAGTGTACTTGATGAACTCCTTTTTGTCCACAGAAGAAATGGGTACCCAGCCTGCTTCCTTTTATTTCTTCTATCAACTGCAATTCTTGTCTTCTGATTTATATTCACAGCTAACAGCTTCCTCCTGCTCCAGTCTGTTATACATTTTGATAGCTGCTTTCACTTTCCCTCAGCCTGGGTGCATTTTTTAAACAAGTGTGGGGTTCTCTGTTAATTGTGCATTTTTTGGGATCTAGCAAAATATTCTTAAGCAGTTTCTAACAATACCTTTATCTTTAAATGGTTTCTTTCCAGTGCTTTCAATTTTGTGAAACTGGCCCTTTAAAAGCCCCAAATAGTAATATTAGCAGTTTGAACTTTATTCTCTCCCAAATGCAATGAATCACAAGCACTTGCACTTAAGCAGCCACTAAGTTTTACTTCTGGAATCAGCTCCTTTTCATTTAATCACAGCGATTCTCAACCGGGGCCCTGTGGCACCCTGGGGCGCCGAAAGATCTTTTCAAGGGTGTTGTGAGATGCCACAAAATGTTTCCACAGTTACGTGTGCAAACATGATTCACAAGATTAAGCCCAGATATTTCAAAAAGGAACACAAAGTCAGAGACGTTCTGACCTGCTGTGGTCTTTCTGAGCTACGTGCAGTAGTAGGCTTGCTCTATTATTTTTCTGTCGTTAAAAAAGAAAAGAAGTAAAAACCAAGAGCTGGCACTTCATGGGGAGAAGGGGGATGCCCTGATTTGAAAAACAGGTGGAGATCCACTGACCTATCAAGGCAATGTCTAATGTAGAGTTCTTCTACGGTGATTTAAAAATTGTATCTACAGTGCAATTAGAAACTCAAAAATTAGAAACTCAAAGGACGTGTTGGTACTAGCAGCATGAGACTTCACAGGCAGGCTCCACGATGATGATACAGGTTTTTGATGATACCGACAGAGAACGTCAGTACATTAGACACTGGTAATACAGAACTAAGGGAACACCTCAGCATGGATTTTGGTAGTAAAACTCATTGCCACAGAGTATAATTGAGTTAAAAAACCAAAAAAAATTAAGGTGTGAAAGATGGGAAACAGTTGTTCATGTACATAAGAACACCCTCAGGTTATAGAAACATGCATAAATGTGTGCAAACACGTGTACCTTAAAGCAGGAGAGTTCATATATGCATAAGCCAACCACTACTTAGCCAGGTGACTGAGAAGTCTCCCCCATGGCCAGACTGCTCCATTATGGAGATTCCTGCAACTTCCTTTCGAGACTTTGGTACACGGCACTGCCAGAAACAGGGTATTGTGCTAGGTGGACTGCCCCATTTCTGCTCTGGTCGATATAAAATGTGTGCATTTCTCAAAGTCCTGCCCAAACAGTGCTGAGCAACTAACTCCTGGTTTGCACACTTGCTCGCTTGCTCTGTGGTTTCAACAGGAGATCTGCTCATGTGAGTCAAACAGGAAACCCAGAGTCTATTTGGAGCACTCAGGAAGCAAGCTAATCAAGATAGCGAGCACTTAAATTAAATTTTAACCCTTCCCGTTACTTACAATCTCTTCAGGAGAAAGAGAGACTGTTCAATAACTGTGACTTGAGACTGACCAAATAGGCTTGTTCTCGTTCCCACTGATTAATAATTGCTTGGCCCTTAGCATTCGTAGCAAAACCCTCATGCACTCCTGCAGAAGATCCTGGGATATGTTTAAGTTATTTTATGCAATTTATATGTGCAGGTGGTTCAAGGCATTGCACGAGTCACAAATGTCATGTCTTCAAAGAGTGAAACAAGAATTAAACGAGTAGGAAATTCAGCTAGCCTAGGAATAGCCCTAGACACAGAGCTGCTCTAGGAAACTCCAGACTTCTAGCAAGTCTGTAGGTAGCATGCCCTTCAATAGCCAGATGTTATTAACATAACTAAGGAATGCCTTCTCCATTATATGAGCATGATATTGTATGGGAAATGGCCTCTTAACATCTATAAAAGGACATGTAAAACACCTGCCTAGAAAGAACTGACTTGCTTGCACTGCCATCCTGTATGCTAAACCACTGCTGCTGCTGTTAGCAGGCAGAACAACCGCCAAAGGTGCACATGAATCTTTATAAACAGAGGAAGGCGTCACCCTGCTCTAAGATGTTCACAGTCAAAAGAGACAGAAGAGGACAGGTGAAAGGAAGAGGGGAAAGGCAGCTGGCAAGCAGTGGGGATCTTGGGAATCACTCCTCACGCCCCAAGACATTTCTCTCTGAATCTCAGAATCCTAGGGCTGCAAACTATCTCAGGGTGATCTTATCCAATCCCCTGCACTACTGCAACCGTTTGCTATTCCTAAACCACCCAGACAGATGTCTGCCCAGACTCTTTTTGAAAACCTCCAATGAAGAAGATTCTACCTCGGGTCATTTCACTAATTCCACAGATTAACAGCACTGCATTTAAAGGTGAATTACCATATTTTATGGTGTATAAATCGAGTTTTGAAGACCAGTTTTTAACTCTGAAAATTCAATCTCGACTTATACATCGTATCGCAGGCCCCTGGGAATGGCACTGGGCTCAGCGCTCAGCTTGCACGGCCCAGGCAGTGCCGCTCGCAAGGAACGGGGGTGTGCCAGCCGAGCGCCGAGCCCGGCGCTGCTCACAGGGGATGGGGACAAGGACAAGGACAGGATCTGGCTCAGCACTCAGCTGGCACGGCCCCATCCCCTGCGAACGGCGCTACGTGGGCAGTGCCGGTCGAATGCCAAGCCTGGTGCTGCTTGCAAGGGATGGGGCTGCGCCGGCCGAGCGCCGAGCCTGGCCCCGTCCCCTGCGAGTGGTGCTGCCGAGCGCCAAGCCCCGCTGCACCAGCCAAGCGCCAAGCCTGGCGCCACTCACAGGAGACGGGGCTGGGCTCCGTGCTGGGCAGCGCTGCTCACAGAGGACAGGGCCAGGCTCGGCTGGCGCGCCCCCATCCCCTGCAAGCTAAGCTGCCTGGGCCGCGTCGGCCAAGCACCGAGCCCAGCCCCAACCACTGCGAGCATTGCTGCTGAGCGCCAAGCCCATTGCTGCTTGCAGGGGATGGGGCTGGGCTCGGCAACGCCGCTCGCAGTAGATAGGGCCAGGCTTGGGACTGGGCTGACACGGCCCCGTCCCCTGCGAGCAGCTCTGGGCTTGCTACTCGGCTGGCATGGCCCAGGCAGCGCTGCTCATAGGGGATGGGGCCATGCCAGCCAAGCCCAGCCCCGGCCCCTGTAAGCAATGCAGCGGCACGTCTACCCCTTGGGTGCTCAGTCCACAGTCTAAGTTAACCTCATATTTCTGATCCAAAAAGCTAGGAATTTTGTAGATTCAGTGTATAAGTCAACCTAACTTTCTGGATCAGAGAAATGGGATCGACTTGTACACCGTGTCAGCCTATCCACCGTGAAATACAGTAACTCGTTTAAGTTTTAACACGTTCATTTTCAGGCGCACGACTTTCTCAACCTGGGTTTCAGTTAAGTAACATCGTCTGGCCAGGAGCGGAGTTATTCGAAGTATCTTTACAGATGTTATTTGTGTGCCTACTTCTGTACCTCCTCCTGTTGATGCAGACAAATGGCAGCCTTTTAATCAACATGGATTTGTATCCTACTTGCAAGAGGCAAGGATTCGCATAATTCCTGACCATCACAGCTACACTTATCCTACTTGCATGCATTTCAAATACAACGAAACACTCAAATGGGAACCTCAGACAACACAGTTATGAGCACCGTATTAAGATAAAGCAAACAACAATTCCTTTTGGGGGGCATGCAAGATTTTGAATATGTAACCAATGGGCCTTAACGTTTCTCACAAATTAAATGTTATTTTTTATTTGCATTTCTCAAATCATTTAACTATTTTCATATTTATTTCTCCCTCCCTCTCTCTCCCTCCTACTGCAATGATGTCTTTGCAACAGAGTAAACAGGCATCAGCGGCAGACATCAAAGAGACAAGAGTATTTTTATGCCTCTCAAAGGAATTGCAAACCAGGAGGTTTGGGGGCAAGGGAAGAACAGAATTTAAACAGGCACAGAAACGAGCCAGCGTTCGGAGCTTTACCAAGGCATCTGTGTACAACGAGGGCTGAAGGGGAACCACACACACACACACTTCTGCACTTGTGGCAGGAATTTCCTTCCTGTATACTCCAGTTAAGAAATCCAACACTAGCTCTTGCCACATGTTTCTTCAGCTAGTTCCCATTCTTGCTGTAGCAGTTTGTGCTAAAAAGCGGGCATCGACCTCCTATCTCAAGCACGTGGCGTTGGCACGCGCCAGCTGAGTCCCACAGCCACCTTCGGCAGTCTCCCACGACAGGGACCCCGGCAAGACCCTGGGATGCACAAAACTTGAAAATGCTCCTTGGAGGACCGAAAGAGTTGCCACCGGGCAATCAACAACGCACAATAATTTTCAGGGGTGCGAAGCATTCCAGACCTCCCCTGATATCAATTTATACTGTAAATATTCAGCCCCCTCAAAAAAAGCAAATCATAGGTATTTCAAAATAAATGTCCAAACTTGACATACTTAAAAACTGAACTTTTTTGAAAACGTGTGCCTACAATGTCCCACTTGGGTCACGTAAAACAGGATTGATGCCTCTGCTTCAAGCCTGCATTTGTTCGTATCAAAAATATGTTATCACAACTAACCCAGTTTAATGCGAGTTTCAGTTCTCAAGAGATGGTTCAGAATTTGCCTGGACTCACGTTTGTCCAAGACTCCTCTCCAGAAGAAGGTGCAACCTAGGGCCCTCTCCTCACTCCCACTAACTCAGGAATAGCCGGTCCCAATCGGGACAAGCTCGGGAAAGGTCCTACATGTTATGTGCAACGCAATGGAATTTGGAAGACACTTTCTAGGTCAACAAGTCCATGAGTTGGGACAGCGCCATTGCTCCAAGAGCGCTGCGAGATCAGCACTGAAGGACCCTGGTATGGCTGTGCGTACAGACAGCTTAGCGCAGGAACCTCAGCAGAGCTGGTGGGGCGATTGTGTCAGACCTGGATGGGCAGCAGCAGCTGCAAGTCTGGATCCAGGGACTTCAGCAGAGATGTAGGAGTCCATCTGGACACCTCTTCTTGGTCCCCGATCTGCCCAATTCCGAGCAGTGCTATTAGCCAGGAGTTAAAGGATTAGAAATATACCCTGCCCATCCAGCTCCACAACTCCTCACCCACCAAACACTGCTTTCTTACAAGTGGAAACTTGAGCAAATGACCAGGGAGGGGTATTAGAGCACTGCTCGGGCATGCAGGGGTGAAATCAGGGAGGCCAAAGTGCAACTGGAGTTGCAGCTAGCAAGAGATGTGAAGGTTAACAAAAAGGCTTTCTACAAGCGTGTCAGCAACAAGAGGAGGATCAGGAAAAGTGTGGGTCTCTTACTGAATGGGGGAGGCAACCTAGCGACACTGGATGCAGAAAAGGCTGAGGGCCTTTTTCACCTCAGTCTTCACGGGCAAGGGCAGCTCCCAGACTGCTGCACTGGGCAGCACCGTCTGGGGAGAAGGAGCAGCCAACGGTGGCAAAAGAACAGGTTAGGGACTACTTAGAAAGGCTGGATGCGATGCACCTGAGAGCGCCGAGGGAATTGGCCGATGCGTTACAGAGCCACTGGCCATCATCTCTGAAAACTCATGGCGACCAGGAGAGGTGATTGGGAAAAGGGCAAATCTAGTGCCCATACTTAAGAAAGGGAAGAAGAAGGATCCAGGGAACTACAGACCAGTTGGCCTCACCTCAGTCCCTGGAAAAATCATGGAGCAGGTCCTCAAGGAATTTATTTCTAAGCAGCTGGAGGAAAAGAAGGAGATGATGAAGAATCGCATGGATTTACCAAGGGCAAGTCATGCCTGACCAACCTGATTGCCTTCTGTGATGAGACGACTGGCTCTGTGGATGCAGGGAGAGCAGTGGACGTGACATACCTTGACTTCAGCAAGGCTTTTGATATGGTCTCCCACAACTTTCTTGCAAGCAAGCTAAGAAAGTATGGGTTGGATGAATGGACTGTAAGGTGGATAGAAAACTGCCTGGATAATTGGGCTTAGAGGGATGTAATCAATTACTCGATGTCTAGCTGGCCGCCAGAACCAAGTGCAGTGCCCCAGGGGTCAGTCCTCGGGCCTGTTACCCAGGGAGGTGGTGGAGTGTCCATCCGTGAAGGTGTTTAAGACCCAGGCAGACAAAGCCCTGGCCGGGATGTTCTCGTTGGCGCTGGTCCTGCTTGGAGCAGGCAGTTGGACTAGATGTGACCTCCTGAAGTCCCTTCCGAGCCTCATCTTCTACGGTTCTGCGACTCTCCCTGTTCGCAGTCTTTCCAGAAGTCTGGGATGGGCGGGTGACCAGGCCAGAATCTAAGACTGAACTGTTCAAAGTAGCAGAGGGTTTTGCTCTTCCTCTCTACTCTTCACTTGGACACTGGCTTTGTCCCGGTGCGCCTCGGGTGTTCTCTTCCCCCTGACAATTTTTCTGAACACATGTCAACTTACTTAACCTGTAGCCTTGACTGCAGCAAGCAATAGATAGAGACTCAGACCCATACCAGAACTACAAGAAACAGAAGGTAAACTTATGCTCACTTCTTTCTGGTCCCTGAACATTAACAGTCTACATCGGGGCGGGCAAAGTCTGACCCGCAGGCCGGATCCAGCTGGCTGTGGACTCCATTTCCCAACAGCCCCTGCCCGCGTGGCTGGGGCTGGTCTTCATGGAGACCCCAGCCGCAGCTGTGCTGTGATAGCAGGGGCATGCAGGCAGCAGATCGCAGCTCTGCCCCGGCTCAGGACCACGCTGTCACTGCTGCAAGGAGCCGGGGCAGAGCTGCAATCCGCTGCCTGTGCGCCCTGCCCAGAGCACGCAGGCTGCAGGTCACGGCTCTACCCTGGCCCTGACCAAGCTGCCCCCCCCCCCCACGATCCCAGGGGCTCCGGAGCAGCCCCCTGCACTGCTACACACCCTGCCAGCGTGGCTGGGGCCGGTCTCAATGACAACCCCAACCTTGCTACCACAGCGCAGCGGGGGTCTCCATGAACAGGGCAGGGGCTGCTGGGAAATGGAGCTGCCACTCTGCCCACCCCCGGTCTGCACCCATGCACACACGCCTTGAGGCCGTAGTGCTCAGGAAACCTAGTCAAGAGCAAAAGACCCACAGCACGACATGCTGTACAGACACAGGCCCCTTCCCTACAGCTATTACAATCTAACCAAAGCTCTGGCCCTGGACAAGCTAAAGCATTTCGAAGGGCAAGATGAACCTGCCTACAAAGTGCTCTAATACTGGTCAACATGGTCCACAAAGGACACTTCTCTTCAGCACTTCATTTTGAAGCCCTCCCAGTTAGGTGTGCACGCTCAAGCATAGCATGATACTGGGTTGCTGGGTATCCCCCAATGCTCAGCTCCTCCCCCGCCTCCACGGACAGCCAGCAAGTGCTCTCCTGCGCCCTTGGAAGTCGAGACCCACCCTCGGCGGTCTCTGGAAGCTTTGGGCTGGACAGAAAGATTCCCGGCATGGCTCCTGGGCTCAAAACTCGGAGATCAGAGGCCAAGTGCACAGAGGAGTGCCTCACTCATCCTCCCGCACGCCCCAGAGGGCCGGGGAAACAATCTCAAAATGGAGCAAACCCCCACTCAGTCCCCTGTCTGGAGCGCATGCTGCTGCATGTTGTGAGTGGTGGAGGCTGCATGTCTGTCCATGGTATTTGGAGGTCTCTAAATGCACATTTGTCCATGGCTTCTGATAGGACACCAGTGGATCATGACTACAAGTGTTAAATCCGGACATGAGGATGTTGCTGTAATCAAGTGGTGAGAGCGGAGGAGAGTTTTAGCTGCATGGATGTTCAGGAAAGGCTGCATCTCGGAGATGTTATATTAAAAGAATTTGTATGACCAAAGCACAGCATGCATCCCAGGACCTAGAGAGCAGTTGAAGTTGAAGACAATGCCTAGTTTATAGGCATGAGGGATGGGGAAGATGACAACAGTGCCATCAGGGACCAAAAAAAGAGGTTGTGGAAAGGGATTTAGGTCTCTGCTCTTAGCTGCAAAGACCCTGTGTTGATAGCTCAGTATCTACAGAGAAATGGCAGAGACAGGCTGAGATTTAGCTTGGACAGAAACAGGGAGTTCTGGCAAGGGGAGAGAGATCCATTAATCACCAGAATAAAGCTGACAGCAGGATATGAGGATACCCACAGGAAAAGCACAGACAGCAAAGAGCCAGGAATCAAGGACAACCTGCAGAGCCCCACAGAGGGCCAGGAGGAGGATCAGAAGGAACTAGCGAAGGGCACACAGAAGAGTGACTAGGGTGGTAGCGAGATCAGTCATGAAAGCCAAGGGAGGACAAGATTTCCAAAGATCAGCACAGAAGTTATGTGATAGATGAAGAGTGAGGAGAGTAATGGTTCCAAGATGTGGCCACACTTAGGTCAGTAGAAACTGTGGCAAGAGCAGTTTAAATGAGTGCCAGAAACCAAAGACAGATTGGAGAGGCTCTAGGATGGAAATGGAGGAGAGGAATGCCAGGTGATAAACTGCAGACAGCACATCTGTGAGCGATACATACACTGGAGAAGTAAATGGAGTCACGGCTGGATGGCCAAGCAACATCAGGAACCCCTCTGGTGCCAGCATTTATGAGATCCCAGGGGCGTCCAGCAGAGATAAAGTGGAAGAACTTACTCTCATGTTCCTCATGCACTACGATGTTCATACGGTCAACACAAGACTGGATGTCGTTCCATGTGACAAACTCATTCCCTTCCATGTGTGCCTGAGCTTTCAGCTTCATCAAGGCATCGATGTATCTGCCGTACAGAACAGAAATAATAAGAGACATCATGTGGGCCCCACCTGGCATGTGAACCCAGATGCAGTGTGAAGGACTAATATGGAGAGGCAGCAAATGGGATAAAAGTGGAACTCATACAAAAAGAGAATAAGGAGTATTGCCACAAGCATCCAGCAAGAGAGAGAGCTCCTGGGTCATGTGAAGAGTGTGGCAGCACAGAAACAGACAGCAGAACAGTGAACCCCAGGCCACTGCAAATTAGGAAGATGGGCATGACCTTGATATGGGACACGGGGAAGGGAACAGCACCAGCAAGAGCTAACAGTGCCCAAGCACAGGGATGCTCTGAAGGGTGGGAGGAGACTCCAAGAGTTAGCACTTGACAAGGCCTAGTACAATGGCGGGGTGCAGAGATCATATGCAAGACAGCAAGCATCTAGGGCCAGGAACACAGGGCTCCAGAGAATAATTTGCACAATGATTAAGAATTTGGAGAGAGAATTTGAAGAGTGAATAAAGAAATGTCAAAAGGAGGACAGCAATGTAGGGACTGGTGCCCCCCACGTACCCACCTCTGGGAGTTCTCATCCTCAATGTTGGTAAGCCCTGTGACTGGACTGCTCAGCTGTTTCCATACTGTGTTCACATCCCCCGAATCCAAAGCCCTGTTGATCAGGGCCACAGACGACAGCATCTCTACTGCAACCGAGAGCTCTGGGTGCGTGAGGTTCCCCTGTACACAAAGAAGGCAATGAGCATCGTACACCCTTCACACATTCATGCTCTGTGCGGGTACCAGAATGGGGCAGCACTTATACCGATAGACAAAGACTGGAGACAGTGCAGCCATTGGTACCACGCAGAGAACGTGCTTTTCACTGGGATGAGAGGAAGAGTCTCACAGGTGAGTTCAGCAGGCAGAAAAAGGGACACGAAACACTAAACCACACCAAGCCCTTGGCGGTTCAGGGAACACACCTGGGATTTAGGGATTAATGGTGCACCAAACAGCAGCACCGTGCAAGGATTGCTAAAGCAGCTGCATTCCAGCAGGAAAAGGGGGCGAGGAACTGGGCAAGCCTCGCCCGGCCGGGAGTCATCGCACCGATTTCCAAGCGCTAACTTACACTGGGGCTCTGCTGCTGCAGGGTGGCAAGCTCCTTCTGGTAAAGTGCTGCCGCGAATGGATACACCTGGGGTAACTGGGCCTCTGGATGCATCAGCTCGGCCACAGTCTTGTCAGCATCACCGCTTCGGACCGCAGCATTAATCCTCACCACTGATGCCAGCTCTGGGGGTTTAGGGAAGGGAAGGCACAAGAGTTATGAAGGCAGACGCTGTCTGCACTCGCTAACAAAGCATTGTTACCCACCCATCGTGGAACAGCCTCTCTCACTCAGCACCCCGGCTAAAGAGCTGCCTAGAGCCTCCTCTCACAAAACCGGCGCTCCCACTTCCCAACCAGCTTCCGCACCTAGCCCCGTTGGATTCGCTCTCCCTGAACGCGGTGGACCAGAACTGTACGCAGCAGTCCAGACCTGGTCTCATCCGCGCCCAGTGCAGCAGCATTAATACTTATGCAGGAGCTCAGACTAAGTAATCACAGCGGTCCTTTTCAGACTTATAACGCACGCTGTTCCAAGCCTTGTTGTCAATCACTTGATACAAGCGATTTCCAAAAGCAGGGAATAGGCTGGCTGTCAGGGGTCAGATATTTCACAATACAATTTAGGGACAACTACTTCTTGCTCAGTTCAGATCACTCAGAGAGAAGTGCAGGGATCAGCGTTGCCCCTGCAATCGCCTTCCCACCAGCCTGCTGTCTGCAGGCATGCCAGGCTCACGTCTCAATGCAAGAAGAACTGCACTCATCATGAGCATCAGTGGGTGGCTCTGGGCTCTGTCCCATCAAACCCCCTGGATTCACAGGCATTCACAGGCCTGGCCTTTCAAGGGCAGGAGATACCTAAACACCCAAACGTCCAAGCATATTCAGTAGTTTTTAGTTTGAAGCGTAATCTCCAACTGTCACAAGACTGAGTAGCCTGAAGACAGTCATACACTGGGGTTCTGCCAGCTTTTGACTAGCCTTGAGGGGTTTAAAGAAGTCACGAGGGCTCAAAACACTGATGTGTTCCAACAAGTGTATAAACGTTGCACTGCCTCCTCCCCCTGATCGCTCCCACCAACTCCTGGTCTCTGCTGAAAGGCTCCTTACTTCGCTGGTACTGCTGTGCCGCACTATTAGCTGCATCTACCCCTTGCTGCAAATCTTCTTTTTGCAGGGGGCCCGTCAGGCCGCTCTGAGGAAAAGAATAATCACATGTAAAGAAAATGACTTGGTACAACTGCAGCGAACATACACATTTCTATCATACTCAGTCCTCTACAAACAGAGGGAACCACACAAACACAGAAGGCAGAAATTATGCACTGGCTATTTACAGTCCTTGTGGTGTACGCCAGGCTTAGCTCTCATCTGATACCACACACAAGATGAGAGGTACCGAGGGGGACTGGCACACTGAACACGAGCCGAACACGGTCAAGATTCCTTCGGCGTGGATTTGGACTTTGCTACTCATTTGCAAAAAGGTCTTGGATCCGTCTCCTAATGTGTAAGAGTCCCTATTTGTAAAACAGGTGCCAGACAAAGCATTTAACAGGAGATTGTTCTTCATCCCTATTATATCTTCTCAGGAGACTCACTTGTGGGTCATGGGAATATAGCTGTGCCAAACTGGATGAGACCTTTGGTCCATCTAGTCTTGTATTCTGTTGCTGAGTGGCCAGGACCAGATCTCAATTTCTAGAACAAGACAGCAGAAACCCCAGGCACCCAAGGTTTGCTTGCTGCTCCTAAGGACACTGTTACTGGTCCTGGTGGTGACTCGTTCCTCTCTACCCACTGTCCCATAAAAGTGCCAGCCAATTACTGTGTACAGTCACCATCTAAAACTTAAGACAACCATAAAAAATTGAGATAAAAGGCATTTCTGATAGGGCTTCCCTGTACCCTACTTGTCTGGTGTAAAGAAGCTGGTTTATACACATGCTTGGTGGGGTGCATATGTCAATTAAAGTAGCTCTAAGAGCTGCTCTAATTAAAGTACCTGGCGTATCTTGTGTATCAGTGTCCCTGCGCTTCAAAATGGCAGCAGGGGTGATTTATCTAAAGCTCATCAAATAAGCTTTAGATAAAGCTCAGTGCCTCCTTTGGCTTCCCAGCCATACCCAATAGTGCTAATTTTGTGCTGCACCCTTACAAGGATCTTGTGGCACCCCAGGATGCCAGGACACCCTTTTGACAATCACTGGCCTATACATAGGCTACAGATTGTGCACATTTTTATCAACTGACCTATGTGTATTTAATTGCCGACTCTGAATGTACCTGCTGTCCTATTTTTCTAACTTGTTATACATAAAAATAAAAAATGTATAGTAATAATATTAACTCTCCTTCACCAACTTATTTCCTGACAAAGCATAGTATAGTATACTATACTATATTATTATATAATAATATATATTACATTTTATATTAGCATAGCTTGAGGCCATGCTAGTTTTGAAATCTGCACTATGCATTTTATAAGCTTGAAATGACCTCATGAAGCCCTTACCAGCCATACTTTCCTATGGTCCCATAAGCAACAAGTATAAGCAATATGCATGCAAAATTCACTGAAAATGGGCTCGTGATGGGAGACCAAGTTCAACCTTAGCTGTGGAGAAATTCCCTATAACAAGACAATATTGTGCATTTAGCCATCTCTCAGATGTCTACACAAAGTACTTTGACACTGAAGTTTTCAAATTAAGAGGGCATAAGCCTACATCACATAAAACCCATATATGCATATGTTTGCAGATATATAGTTTATATACATTTTTCTCGTGTTGAGGCAAAAGCTGCATGCTAAACAGTCAAGTTTTTCACAGTTACATTATTTGCAGGTGGAAGTATGTGTTCAGCACAGACAATTAAGAGGTTAGGTCACGTGTCATCGATTCATAGATTGTAAGGGGCTGCAAGGGACCTCGCAAGACCGATCAATACAGGTTCTTCCATACCTCCTGTCTCTGTTGTCTATCACTCAAGAGCTGCTTAAGATACCAGTCGCAATTTTCTCGCTGTACACCTCGGAGCCCCAAAGATGGTGATGTTAAAGCTTCGTATAATGCTACTGCATCTCCCTGTTCCAAAGCCAGATCGATCTTTGATATAGCTGTATGTGCTAGAGAAAGAGCAAAGTAGGGACTGAGGGAAAAGCTAAACATGGTAATCATAAGTTTATACAAAACAGCCCGTGAAGGCATATTTTCCTCAACACGAATCTCTTGGAAGCCGAGATACAGAGTGTGAATTGGATACTCCAAAAGTCAGGTAACCCAGGAGGACTTCAGCTAGCGGATGACAAGGGATGAAAACAACATGTATTAGTTAAGGCAGCAAGTTTAGTGGGGACGCTTTATTGCGTAAGCAGGGAGGGAAGGGATTTGGGATATTGCAAAACATGATTAATGAACACAGACAGCAAGGACTGTAACCTCACTCTGTCCAAAGAGAAAAGCTGGAAGGGGGAGTAGAAGTCCATTTTGAATACTCTTTATCTAGGGTGACCCAGTCACTGGAAAACTTACTGTTCACTTTGTTGATATTGCCCTGAATCTCAGCTTGAGTCAGCAGCTCTTCGTACACATCTCTCTCTCTCTCTGAATTTTCAGAGGCAATCTGAAAGTTGGGGGGGAAAAAACCCCTATTAGCACAACTCCACAGCAGACTTTGCAATCCACCACTCACAAACTCTGTACATCTCCCTAAGACAGAGGGGTCAAACACATGGCCAGCAAAGCCCTGGCATCTGACCCCTGAAGCTGCCCTGGGTCTAATCAGACCCACACAGGGCACAATGCATGCCCATGGCACGGGGCCGATCGGCAGGCCAGTTCCGGCTCAGTCTCCACCTCTCCCCCAGCACGCCAGATCTGGTGGCTGTCTGCACAGTTTGTACCCCAGGGCTGCCATCTGTTGCACAGTGTGGCTGGAGAAACAACCCCAATGCACACTGTGGCCACCCTAGCTAGACCGCACCACATGTAGCACCTGCTCTGGGATGCACACTCACACGGTGCCCTGTCCAGCTGATTTGGGACCTGTGCCACACACGGTGCTTGCTGGTTCCATGTGGGTCCGAGTCCAGCTGGAGCTGGAGCTGCGTGTGACATCTCTCAGCTGCTGGGGCAGGCACCAGGTGTGGCACAGTCTGGCCGGGGCCAACATCACATGCAGCCCCACTGCTGCTCCAGCACATGGCACCTGTTCTGGCAGCTCTGGAACGTGTGCCATGTGACCCGTTGCAGCAGCCCGCGGATTAGACATGCTGGGGGAGAGGACGGGGGAGTCCAGCGCCAAATCCAGCTCATGGACTGGCTCTGTGCCACTCACCCAACCTGCAGGGCTGGGTAAGTTCGACACCCCTGCCCTAACAGAAGGGGAAGAAACCTAACTGTGCTCGCAGTGTGTTCTCACAGATGACATACTAGGTCAATGCCTTGTGTGCAACCAAAAGCGTGTCTTGGAAGTGACTAGGTAGACCCACAAAGTGTGCTTCCTTGAGCCCTACAAAAGGATATGCACTAGGTAAGCCTGTGGCATTTCATTTTATAGTACACAGCAGGAATTCAAACACACAGATCCAGTTATGCATTAGACACTGTTCTCCAACAACGAAGATCTTCTAAGCCAAATAAATGCTCCTGATATTCCAGGACACGCTGAATTCTCTACATAGCTTCATTTACTAAACAGCATACTTCCACGCAAGCTTCTAATAGCGTGGCACAGAAGGCTCACTCACAGCTCAAGCGCACTTTGAGTATGAGATTTACTAATCAACCACCAGTCTACCCCACAGATGGAGTTTTAGAAGTAGATCCAGGCTCTGTGGTAGGGAGATGGTCTCACTGAATCTGTCTAAAAAGGGAAATGATTGTCAAAGAAATCCTATGAAACTAGAGAACAGTTTTTTTCTCATAATTTAAATAAGACATTTCCTCTATTTTCACATCTCTCACACTCGGGTGTCTCCAGGTATAAGGTAAGTTAGCTATAGATCAGAGGTACAGCTACAGTGTCAGTCTTTTTCTATGTTATAATTGGTCAACATTTATCCCTGAAGGCCACAACAGAATTTCACCAGAGATCAATCTGACCTAGGATCTTTAAAAAAATAACAGAATAATAGGCTGTTATTCACTGACAATTTCTTCTGGCGAGATGATGAATCCAGTATGATGAACACAAATTCATAGTTTAAAGAATGCATTTTACCCGGTTTTTAGCATTCTCCATCTTGTCCTGCTTTGCCCGGTACAGTGTGTCTTGGTACGTGGGTGCCAGGGGATCACTGAGATTCACCAGCATGGCATTAGGATTTTTCATTGCTGTGAGCGTGTCAGCCGGGACTTGGTGGTCTACTGCTTCATTAATGGCAATCACAGCAGCATGCACTGAAAAAACAAATCACACCTTCTTTGTTAGCCACAAAGATGACTGCTCTGTCTGCAACCAATTCAGGTCATCACTGGGAAAGAAAAGAGCAGCTGAGCTTTGGTATAGAAGACAAGAATGATCAGCGTATACCTGGGATTCTGGTCAGGCTTCACATTTTTGACAGAGGTAGCGTCTTATTTCATAATATTGTACTTTGATATTAATCAGATTCATATTTTGTAACAAAGAATGCTCCATTCACAGACTGCATGAGCGCAATGAATAAGGAACATCAGCCCCAGCAATGCAACATGTAACTGCTGTCTAATCTGGCAATTCAGCTTCTCACAGAGAATGAAATCCCATTTCCACTTACACGCTGCTTCGTCCACAGAGAGCTCGTTAGCTAGGATGCCTCCAATCTTGCTGAAGGCAGGCATCTGAATTCCGTATTTGTCCAGCTCCAGCCGCATGTTACTGATCTCTTCCTCTGAAATGCAAAGGAATGACTGTAATGCAGGCAGCACATTCAGAATGAACAATGACATTTATTCCCCCTATGTAAAACCACTGCAATAAGTTGCAAGTTGCTCTTTCACAAATATTCTATGCCACAAACTGGGGAGAGTCTAAATGCATGGGGGTGAGAATTTGTATTTTCCCTTAAGTTTTCCCATCTATGTTCCAGTCTCTCCAAGAGAAGAAGCCACAGAAGGCTGGCTCACTAAACTACATCATGAGTTCAGTGCAATAGTTTGAAAATGATTGTGTGAGCCTTGTACACCTCGAAAGGTGGCTACCAACAGGACTGAGAAAGCAGCAGCATGTTAATATTAACATACTTCTGCGGTTGGTGCTACAACAAAAAAACCTAAATGTAAGGGAGGGGGATGGAAAAAGGGAGGAGAAATGCTGCTGCTAACTGCACTGATGATTCAAAACTTCCTCTAAAAGATCTCAAATCCCTCACTCACTTGACACAAATAAAATGCAAGCAGTCCCCTTTCATTGAGGATGTAAAGCATCATCTAGCACAAGAACAAAAGGAGCATCCAAGCTCACACGCGCTGAAATCCTGGAAAGGCAAGCAGGCACCATACCTGTGAAATCCACCTTCCCGTACAAGTCCTGAATCTGAGGAGCCAGTCCCAGTTTGAACAGGTACAAACTAGGAAAGAGGACATAAGGATAATTAGTACCACTTCGCTCTTTGGGGCCCTAATGCTGTTCAAACGTAAATTAAGGAAGACATACAGGGAAACATTCAGCTAAGTGGAAAGACTTCCAGATTGAAAAGGGAGATTTAAACCACCGTGATGACAATCTGTTCCCTCGTGCATAAAAATGACACCTGAAAATAGAAAGATCCTTTGCTCAAGCCACGTGGCTTGGGACCTCTGGATGTAAAGTTCCCCTTGGCCACAAGACATCTGGCTGTACATCCGAGTATCTGGTTACCACACAAAGCCAGCTTACAGCCAAAAGCACACAATGCAGCCACCTCAGACAGTTCAAAAACCACACAAGCCATGCCTGCCACTGCCAGCTCCCTCCGTCTAATCTCCCTCCCTCTCTCACCCCCATCACCATCGCCATCTCCAAGTAGAAACATTTGGTCGCTTGCCCTGCAGCAAGGCCACCTGCCAGCAGTTCATCTGCCTGATCTGAATCTGAATCTATTTGGTGCCTGTGCCCTCAACAAAGAGAGCCGGCCCTGGGACACCGGCCCAAACAGGCACGGGATCTTCTGGAGCAGCGGGGTGTATGCGCCCAGGGGTGGGGGATGGCAGAAGCACGTGTTCGGAAATTGGGACAGGGCACCGCATACATGTCTGAAGGAGGGGAGAAGACTAAAAAGCTCCGGTGGTGGACATGTTTTACACGTCGTAGTTGTCACAAGTGCAGAGGACTGCTGTCCAGGGGCTTGCTCAGAGACACAGTCTTCAATTAAATGCCTGCATACTAGTCTTTTTGCTGGGACCCTGCCTCATTCACTGCATGCCCTCCGACCTACATCGTGATCCTGCAGGTAAAGCAGCACCTGCACATGTAAATAAGATAGGATGCAATACATTCACCGAGCAAGGGCACGCAAATTATTGTGTCCTGATTTCAGAGTATCACCTGTAAAACTTTATTCTTTAAAACTTGTTTCCAATTTCCTAATCTTTGGTTTAATAAAAGAAACATACAACACAGAAATATCAGCAGTACCTTGGATAAGACGAGCACTGAGGCAAGAGATCCTGAACAGCCCTCTCCCTGGGCGCACGTTACAGTGCTCAGTGCAATGCTTCCCACCTCATGCAATGCTTATTTTAGCACAGAATGAGAAAGCTCCTTCAGTTCACAGCCTCATCTAGACCAGCCTTCACAGAGCAGCGCACACAGGCCATGCTGCAGTTTCCACTCAACTTTTTAAATCATTCACACAGAGGCTCTGTGTCAGCAGAACAGCGCACATCTGCAGTACAACTGCCTTACTGGGCGCTAAAAGTCAACATGCAAAGGCAAAGTCTGAAGCAAGGCTTTATTACTTGGTAGCATCTAGACTGGTTTTCACTGGACTCCCAGTGCCCCCTTTCCCCCGCCAAAGTCTAACTTGGATATTGCTGTTGTGCCAAAGCTCCAGATGTTTACCACAAAATGAGACAATACAGCTGTTCAAAGAAGGCTGGACTGTTTTCTAAATGAAAATGTCCTTTTTTCATTATTTGTTCTTAAACAGCTCTTTGCAACAGACCACCTTGGACAGACACTGTAGGTGAAAAATCCAGCCCAAGAAGTGAATATTTGAAAAAGCCAAAATGTACCTGAAAATCATTTTTAGATAGAAACATATCTTTATTGTCCCAACACACTCTGCCTTCACTATTCTGTATTCTAAGTAAGGCTGTCAATTAATCGCAGTTAACATGTGCAATTAACGTATTAATTGGTTCCCGTGTTAATTTTTTTAATGGGCTAATCACACACATGGTTTTGCAGCCTGCGCCAAGGCTTCACTTGGCCACCTCCAGGGCAGTGGTGGCAGCTCAGAGGACCGCAGGGCAGCCTGGGTGCAGGCTCTGGGTAGCTGCAGCGCTGGGGGAAGGGCACACACAGACACACACACACGAGCAGCCACAGCCTGCACACTGTGTGTAGAGCAGTGCCGTGCCAGTAAGACTGTGGAGAGGAAGAGGAAGGGGCAGGGGGGTGCAGATCGAGGCCCCCACGGTGAGGGAGGGAGTAGGGCGGGGGCAGGTGCTGGAGTGAATGGGGCTCGGGGCCAGGGTGGTTTGTGGGATGGAGCTGCAGGCAGCTCATCCAGGGTGCGGAAGGAGTGGGGGGGCTTCAGGGTGCTCCTTGTTGCTGCGTACACCCCTGGGGGAGGCATGGGGGGGCACGTGCCCCCTGGATCTGTGCACAAGGCAGAGGTGGTCTGCTCGCTGTGGGCTGGGGTTCTGCACCCTGCTGCCTTTGCCCTGGGAGCCGCATGATGCCATGTTGTGCCTCTTGCCGGCAGGCAGGCAGGGTGTGTGGTGTGGCTCGCACGTGGCTCCCAGAACAAGGGCAGCAGGGCCCCAACCTGCAGCCCACCTCCACCCTGTGCACAAGTCCAGGGGGCACATGCCCCCCCATGCCTTCCCTGTGCCCCCTTTCCCCCAAACCAGCCACCCACGGCTCCATCCCATGACCTGCCCTGGCCTCGGGGTCCCATTCACCCCAGCACCTGCCCCACTCCCTCTCTCACCACGCGGGCCTCAATCTCCCACCTGCCACCTCTTCCCTTCCCCCGCATCCCTCCCCCTCCACAGACTTACCTGCTGAACAGTGTGTGTGCGCGCGCGTGTGCATGCGCACACACGCCGCACTCCCAAGCCACAGCCCCCACCCAGCCCTGCTGCTGCCTCCCTCTCCTGATCCATGGTACCCCGCATCCTGCCAGGCCATGAGGAAACCCCCTCCCTGGTGCCCAAGCCCCACACACCCACCCACCCACAGCCGCCCACACCTTCACAAATTCCGCCTGTACATCCTCTGCCCCAAACCATACAAAGAGTCTGCATAATTTTGAGTTTTTCTGTGCATAATTTTGAGTTTTTAGCTGTGCAATTAAAAGTGCAATTAATTGCAAATAATTTTTTTAATTGTGCAACTAATCACCATCACATTTTTAAATTGTTTGACAGCCCTTATTTTAAGCTAATTTTTTTTTTTTGTCTGCAATCTACTTCCTAGGGCACCTCATTTTATTTTCCTGAAATACAGATACAAAAAGTAAAGGGACTGTGGTCCAAAACTCTCGTTTCTCTTTTACTCATGGAAAGCAACTGCTTGTCCATTAGTCACATCTCAGCAAAAATCCAGCACGCACCAAATCCCTGGATCCAGATTTACACACGACTGGGAAAGAGGGCCAGGCTGAGACGAGACCTGGACTCCTGCCAACGGAGCCGAAGCACGCCGAGGAACTGAGCAGCTATCACGAGGCTGCCGATAAGGAGGAGCTTCGCTACTGAATGACAGAAACCTCGCTCACACCAGTCACAGGAAGATATGCAACAAAGCACCGCGCCGGGCCACCGCACAACTCGAACTGACCCCCACCCTCCAGCATCGCGCGCGTTGCTGTCTGGGCTCCGAGCAGGCTCAGCACTAACAACTGATAATGTGATTCCAGACCAGCCTGACATTTCTATTGGCGCTCAGCTATTTGCAATCTGTCTGGATTTTCCTGTTCAGATTTCTCCCTGGCAAGAGATCAGAGAGCAGGAGAACAACCTCCTTCTTGAGAACCGGAACTGAACACGCTGCAGACGGAGACGCACACGCACTCAGCCCTGAGCTCTCTACACAGGACGTCTGCACAAGCAGTCCTCCTGACACGAGGCCATGTACACTGCCTTCACCCATCAGGCTGAACACCTGCATCCAAACTGGCACCAGGAAGGAACAAATTCAGTGCAATGCCCCACTCCATCTCTCTGGAGACACAGTAGCAGTTAAACAATCCCCCTCAACAACAGATTAATGAGGCCCTGCAATTAAGAGAACAGCATAGCTAGATGCACCTTTCTACAGCTCTCAAGAGCTAAGACATTACCCCCCCTCAGCTTGTGCAGGATTAAAACTTTCCTTGGCTTTTTACAAAGCCCCCTATTAATTCATCCTAAAAATACACATGCGGCATACAAAAGACCTGACACGCCCCACTCTTGACCTGCTGAAGCTGAAAAAACAAGCCTGAACAGCGTGAAAGGCATAGTTTAGCAGCTGAAAATGACAGTGTAATCTCTTCTCCCTGGGTCTCTCATGCAGGAGCCCCAGATACAGATCAGACAGCTCACACCAGTGAAAATCCAGAACTATTATAAATGCAGACACACCTCTTGGGAGACAGCAGGGCATGCATATTCTCACCCAGGATATTCTCCCTTCACTGAAATGACAGTTCGAGTGGCCAAGGTCTGGAACGGGCTCCCAAGGGAGGTGGTGCTCTCCCCTACCCTGGGGGTCTTCAAGAGGAGGTTAGACGAGTATCTAGCTGGGGTCATCTAGACCCAGCACTCTTTCCTGCCCATGCAGGGGGTCGGACTCGATGATCTATTGAGGTCCCTTCCGACCCTAACATCTATGAATCTATGACAAATTCTGTAGGTGCTGCCAAAGTGAAAACAAAAGCCAGCTGCCCTGCATGCATCTGGTAGGTCGTGGTGTCAAAGATACGGCCCATGGGCCAGGTCCAGCCTGCGCAGCTGTGTTACCTGGCCCCCAGGCAGCGTGCAGTGTGCCAGGTGGCCTTGCACACCTCACAGACTGCTGCTCCTGCTCACGTCCAAGAGCAGTAGAGCAGCTCCTGCATGCAGCACAGCCCCAGAATGACCACGTGCCACTCGGGTGCCAGGCCGCATGCAGAGGCAGCTCCAGCATTTGGCGCAGCCCCGCAGTGGCAGCAGCAGCTCCAGGGCCATGCAATGCAGCCCTGCAGCAGCTGGAGCAGGATCGGGTTGCACATGGCACCCACTCTGGCCACTCCACAACTAGAGCTGAAAGGCACAGGTTGGTCTGTGGGTCTGGTCCAGCCTGCAGGGCCAGATGGGTTTGACACCCCTCTGGTAGGTGATGGCAGTGAAAAATAAAGGAGGTAAAATCTGTCCAAGAGAGGGCTTACACTCTGCTTGGGATCTCATCCTTGCAAGCATTTATCATTAGAAGTCTACTTAATTTGTGGTTTTGCGGCTTTCATGGAAACTGTGGGAAACGATGTTGTCCGCAATTGCCAGGAAATACCGCACTGGCTGCGGTTTCCTGCAAAATCAACCTAAAAAAGAAACCAGCGTATGATTCATATAATACCCTGCTTTGGACAGTCCCAATGCTTACTGCAAAACAAAGACAACGGGACAACACTGAAGCCGTAGATCACTTGATTGAGAGCTACTGTCTGCTGCTGGCATAGACTAAGTGAAGGTGCCAATCAGTGAAGCGAAAATGTTTCTATTAAGGTTAGCACTAAGTAGTATTTCTAAGCTTTTTGTAGAACGCTACACATAATAATAAATTATGAAGATATGTTACAATTTATACTGTATATACATTTATAATATATTTAAATTTTGATTTACTTCCTGTGGAACTTGCTATTAAATTATACAGTACACACCTCTCCACCAATCAGCAGTTAAAGGGCGGGGCCACTGAGAAAAGCCCGCAAAATCGGCTCTTCATGCCTCAACCAAACAGCAAAAAATGGTTTTGTCTCCCCACGAGGTAAGTAGACCCTAATTATCATTAAGGCCAGGTTGCTATACAATGTGATGCCATCTGTGCTGTGCCAGGAACAAATGCATTCTTCCACGGGATGGGACGCTATGCTGAGTACTCCAGGATCTGGAGTACAGTGCATGCCTCCTACGCCTGTACCTTCACTAGCACGCACCCACGTGCACGTGCTTCCTGGGATAAGAGGCTTACAGCTGGCAGATCCCAGTGCCTTAGATCCCAGCATGTACTTGCTGCCTCCAGCTCCCAAATGCTTAGGGCATTGATTGTTGGACACAGCAATGACCCTCATTTTACAGTCAGCATTTCTTGTGGCATTAAGACTCTCCTTCAGCCCCAGAGTGTATTAATGCCACCAGTTCCCTATTCAGAGTACACGCTCATTCTCTCAGCTTTTAGATGTTCACACAATCTTCATCCCTAGTCTCCTGAGCACTGTGCGTTACCTGAGCGCGTGGATGCAGTAGATGCAGCGCGGCATGTTTTTCCGATCATAGATGTCTGTAGTTTCTGGGTAGAAAATCTACAACGAACAAATGGTAAGAGTCAGAACAGACCAGCTGGCCATGCACACAGTACGGGAATGGGTTCTGGACTCTGACGAGCCCTGAATGCTCCCAGCAACTCTGCTCTTGCTCTCCTTTGCCCCCATGGGCCCTTCGCCAGCTGCATCTTCCTTGCACAAAGCTGTTTCCTCTGCTTTCCTGCTCAGCCCCCATGTTCCTGCTGCAGGACCCTCCCTCACTTTGGCTCCTCATACAAATGCTGTGCAGTACACCAAGAAATTGGCCCGGGGGGATGGAGACATGCAGGGAGCCCAGGGATATGGTCTTGCTGCTCCAGCTCCTGGGTCCTGCTGTCGATGCTGCCTTGTCATCTTTGACCAGCAGCCAGGGGCAGATAATCATTAATTTTCTAACTTTTTAGGGGCCCTGTGGGCCAGACAGAATGGCCTGGCAGGCCAAATCTAGCCCACGGGCTGTATTTTTCCCGCCCCTGCTTTAGACATAGTCTGTGAACCCCCAGGGTCACAGACTGAAAGACACTGGACTAGAGCATATCTTCAAGAAACAGAGCATCTCCCATTTTCCCCCAAGGGTGGCTCCTTTCATTCATGAGTTCCCCAGGAAGTCTTAAAAACTGCCACAACCAAACCGTAGCTCAGGCACGTGGCTCAAAAGAGCGATGAATAAGAAATGTGATGTCTGCAGTGCACCCAAGATCATGAACGTTAAGCATATGGCACTGAAAGAAAAAAAAAAATCACTGTCTCTGAGCTCCTCAGGCACGCAGCGCAAACTTCAAGATGGAACGGCTAGAGAGAAACAAGTCTAGGAAACCGAGGACTAGCTACCAGAGTCTGCTAAACCTTATACAACAGCAACACTGCCCAACAACAGTCCAAGCTTGGACTTGCGCCTATACAGCGCGGACATTACCTTGGGGAGGCCAATCTCAGACATGGCGTTCAGCCACTGAATCACGTTATCAGTGTGCCGGAAATGGAGACCAGTTGCCTGAAATGAAGAGGAGGAAGAGATAAAAACCACGCACATAAAACATCACAGCCACTGAGATGTACCAGGGCATTTTGCTAAGACAAGCACTGGACAAAAGCTACGTCTGGGAGCTACCCGCTTGCAAAGATGTGCGGTCTCAGATGCCGCAAGGAACGCTCTAGAGAGCAGGCTGCGTTTGGGACTTACAGCAACAGGCCAGTTCTCGGGCTTTCGCTATCCCACCCCCAAAGACAAAACTAGAGATTCGCCTTCACTTGACTTCCCATTATTCAGGAAGAATTTCTTATAACATGTCAGTCTAAATTCCCCATAATCTACCAGTGCCTTGACATTTCCTCGGGCCCCACATCGCCTATTCTCTACACTGCCTCCTGCCGCCCACTGTCCTAAATCCCACGCAGAGCACTTACCTTATACCTGGTCTGTTCCCGATCATAGATTTTCTTCAGAGACACCACTTTGGGGGAGAAAAAGTTTCCAAGTTTGGCAAGATAGACTCCATTTCTCAGTCCCTCCTCCAGCTCCGTCGTGGGGGGCAGCTCCTCATTCAGGCAGGCTTCCATCCACCTGGAAATGGAAAGGGACACGCAGGTCACACCAGCGCTCTTCTGATTTACCTTTTTACTTGTCCTCCCAGAGGGACACGAACTGCTTATTTTCCAAGCAGGTTCTGTGCTGTCTCCGCTTCATTCTTCCCTAGCATATTTGTTCATTGTTTCATAATCTGACAACAGGTACAGGGCGATAAGGCGGTCTGAACCCCAAACACTGCTTTCCGACCCCAGGGCTGAGTTTTTCCTGTCCATGTTGTGGTTCTTTCAGCTGACATCCCCAGATAAAATACCAAATAAAAGTACTGAAACCAGCAGTCAAAGTTGCTCAATTATTTCTCCAACATCCTTTCACTCATTAATTTCTTCACTATAGGCCATGGTGCAGTTTCTACCAGTCTAAACTGATTAGCCAAGAAAAATCCTTCTTTGAGGCACAAATCCATTCACCGGCTACCCTTCATTGCACCCCTCTGCATCCAACACACCCCAAAGCCCCTACCAGTCATCTGCTGGCTTGGGTCCCTGATTCAAGTCCCTTCAAGTTGGTCAAAGACCCCTGTGGGCAATGTTGGTCGTTACCTGTATTTCCCACCATCCTTTTCTTTTTAACAAAGTCTGAAATCAGAACTGAAGACCTGCGTATCTGCTACTATTCAAAGTGTGATTTGGTTTTCCTTGTTAGCCATCCAATGTCGTTATGTTCTACTGGCCATTTCCTTATCGTTTCTCCTTATCTAATGTAATGGCTGTAATTGCTATACCTGAAGCAACTAAAATTACCCAAGATTACAGAAAGCAAATAATCTGAAAGATTAGTTACAACTGAAAAGATATGCCTGAAAATGCCTCCTTCGGGACGGCTGACATGGTACATTTCTGAAGTACAGAAATGGGATTTACAGTTTACACCGAAGAACGCAGAATCTCTGGTCATCCCAAAGCCTGTGGAGGAAGTCCCATTACTCCGGCTCATCTTCTAAAAAGCCCCGATCCACTTTAGTAGCACTAGAGCCTTGGTAAGGTAACAGCCACATAAGATGCATAAGAGCTAGAAAAATCAGACCTAGTATGGCACATTGAGAACGCAGAGGTCAGTCAGAGGTGGAAATGGTGAACTTAGTTTACTGATATTGGGAGTGCGGAAAGAACAGCTGAGAACGCTGCTGGCTCACTAATGTCAATCTTCAATAAATCCTGGAATACGAGGGGAACTCTGTATGCTAGCAGCACGCTAAATGTATGCCAATATCAAAAAAGGACAAGCAGAATGGGATCGCTAACGGGGTCAGTTAGTCAGATGTCAGTCCCAGGCATAACAATGGAGAAGCTGATACAGGATTCATTTGATAGAGAATTAAGAGGTGAAAATATAATTAAAATCAGCTAATGTGTCTTTATGGGAAATAAATCTCAAACAATTTCATTCTTCAATTATATTACAGCTTGGCTGGCAAAGGTAACTGAATAGATAATTTAAGACATTTGACTTAATACTGCACTGATTAAAACTTAGCGCTGCATTTTCAATGAGCTGGAAGTAAATATAAAGTCACAGCTGATAAAATTTGCAGGTAGCACAAAGATTAACGGGAGGGTCGATGCTGTAATGTGTTCTCACTCAGAAGCAAACCTTCAGGCAATGGACCATGTCTTTACCGAGGCGTACAAGGAAACAGGACTCACACTTAACATTCAGAAGACTAAGGCCCTCCCATCAACAAGCTCCCCATCTTGAGCAGTCCCCAGATCTGGTAATCCAGATTTATCTTGAGACTCTGGAAAATGTTGGGTATTTCCCGTACCTTGGAAGACATCTCTTGCAGAAGGCTGACATCAATGAAGAAATCCAACACAGCCTCAAAAGTGCAAGTGCAACCTTCGGATGCCTGAGTGTGGCAGAGTACCTTTGGGGTGCTCACCACGTGGCAGAGGCTGCAGGAGGCTGGGGCAGAGCCCAGCAGAGAAGGCAGGCTACAGAAATCCCCCCGAGTTCATTCAAAGGGGGAAGATGTGTGACAGAGCACTTTTGAGGGTGCTCACCACTTGGGGGCTCCCACAGGCTCTGGTGGGACCCTGCTTTGGAGGAGCAGCAGGGGAAACCCCCTAGGTACCATTTAAAGGGGGAAGGTGTGTGGCAGGGCACTGTTGGTGCCTGCCACTTTAAGACCAAAGCTAAGCAGCCTGCAGGTGCGTGACTCGGGCAGCCATTTTAGATCTCTGGCTGCCTATATAAAGAGCTCAGTTCCCTGCTGGCTGGGAAGGCAGCAACATTGTCTGGCTGCGAGGCTTCACGTGTCATTCTCGAGGTAAGGGCAGGAGCCGTAGGCGATGGATTGGAGGCTCCTGGTTCTGGACATGACCTAAAACTGCACCTTGCCAGGAGTGGGTGGGCTGGTGGGGCTCTCAGTGGCGCGGGAGCCCCCAGGAAATGCCAGGCCAGTGATCACCCTGGTGAAAGGCAGGTAGGGGCGTTTTAACCCTAGCCCTCACCTTCGGGTGGGTTTGCATGACACCAGAGGCAGTTGGGGCCCGGCACGGCTGCGGCCACCTGAGCCCACCGGGGAGGGAAGCCCCATGGCCCCGAGGGAAGGGGGCAGAGATGAGGGGCCCCGAAGGAAGGGGGTGGTGAGGAGCCCCAGGTGGGGGGAGTAGGCCCATGTAGGTCTTCGGATGCCTCAGGCTGAAGTTTGGGCCAGAAGCTGAGGAAAGGGGGCTCATCCCAAGAGAAAGAAGGGCAAGTCCTGACCCTGGGAAGTCCTCCACTGCTGGGAGGCCGAGTGTGGGTCAAAAGTAAGATCTTAAGTAGCACCATGACCTGCTGCCCTGGGGGGGGGAGTGAGAGTCCCCTGTGAGACCCTGGAGCACCAGTCATGGTGTGAGGTACCCCAGCTCCCACACCCAGGGAGCTGGACCTGAGAGAGAGAGTGGGGCTAGTGAGAGAGGCCAGAGGTAGAGTACCCCCTCGACTGGTCAATGCTGGAGCCAGGACGAGGAAGGTCAAAAGGGCCAGGGGCTCACTGCGAGGGACGCCCAGAGCAGAGGGCCTGGGGTCCCGCCTGGCCTTGGAGATGAGGCCAGGGCCTGTGTGAAAGGTCCCGGGGGGACCACGCCCGAAAGGGGAGCGAGCTACAGGGAGCTCGGCAGCCCAAATGATGGCGGAGTAGGACGCCTGAGCAGAGGGATCAAAGGGGGGGTCCCGATAGGAGGATTCTGGAGCCCAGTGTGGGGCTGGTGACTAACAGCTGGATGCCATCTGCAAGGCATGGGCTCTGGTATAGGGCAGGTCCGGAGCCGCAGATAGCGCCCCCGGCATCAGAGCATAAAATGGGCAGCCTCCTGCCTTAATTAACATCATAATTAATAACAAGGCATGGCAGGCGAGTCAGGTGGGGGGGCATGCCCAAAGGCAAGTGGGGAACCTAGCACTGTGGCTAGGTGGGGAGCCCCACTTCGCCACACTGAGGAAATGGGTGTTTGAAGACCACAACATCAGATTAGAAACCAAGCTCATGGTTTATCAAGCAATCATGATCCCTACCTTACTGTACAGAGCTGAGACATGGACAACGTACAGGAGACCCCTCAAGCTGCTAGAGAAGTACCATCAACGCTACCTACAGAAGATCCTTCGAATCCAGCGGGAAGACAAAAATGCACCAACATTACCGTCCTCTCGCAAGGAAACACCATGAGCATCGAGACAATGATCATCAAAAATCAGGTTTGCTGGGCTGGCCATGCTATCCACATATCAGACTCCAGACTCCCAAAGCAAGTTTTATTCTCCCAGCTCAGTTAAAGTGTTCACTTAAGAGGAGGGCAGAAAAAGCCATTCAAAGACGTCTTTACGGCCAACCTGAAAAATGCAACATTGACATCAACTTATGGGAAATGACTGCCCTGTACTGCCCCAAATGGAGGAAGAGTTTGCTGCAAGGATCTCAGTACTTTGAAACCTCACAACAACAAGAGGCAGAAAGGCAGGAGTGGCAGAAACAGCATATTGCAGACCAAGTCAGGAATCCAGAGCCACCCACCCTGCACAGAAACACATGCCCACATTTCAACAGAAGCTGTTGATACCAGATTGGCCTTGTCAGCCATCTTTGGAGCCACAGATAAGACAATCATGGAAGACCATCATCCTCGACTGCAAGGGATTGCCAATGGTGATGAATGGGAGGGTAAATAATGACAAGGGAGGCATACCATGCAAATCTGGATTACCTGGTAGACTAGGACCAATTAAATAAAAATGCATTTTAATCTTGCCAAATGAAGAGCATCCCATCTAGGAAAAAAGACTGTAGGCCATCACTACAGAAGGGGATTATACTCTGGAAGGCAGTGACTAAAAGGGGTTTTAGGACAGGGCTCAACAATGTTTTTGGGAAGAGTGCCAAAAACAACCGCAATCTCAATTTATAAGATGTTGGCATGCTAGGGGTGAACAACAAGGGGCTTGATCCTTGTTGTGGCAATGCAGCCTTGGCCCCTTCCCCATCGTCTGCATCAAGGTGCATGTGTCAAGCAATGTCCCATGCTCTGGCATGCATCCCCGGGGTTGCTGACCCACAATTTAAGATATAGCATGGATGAGTGATTCGTTGCAACCTCCCAGGTGGAAGGAGCAGTCAGCCAAATCCAGAAGTTCATGTAGGTTCTTAACCTGTGTGCAGGACCTTCACCTAATGCAGGAGGTACACGGTCCCACTAGGGGGAATGCCATACTGGACTTGGTGTTGGCTATGGGGGAGGACCTGGTAGGGGAGCTACAGATTCATGGTCACCTTGGGGACACTGACCACCAATCAATCGAATTCATCATATGGCATGGGGTGGGTAAGGTAACTAGTAGGGTGGAAGTGCTTGACTTTAGGAAGGCTAACTTCAGTGTGCTCAGGAGTTTAGTCAATGATGCACTGCAGGACAGGAGTACGGGCCAGATGGGAGTCCAGGAAGGGTGGTTGTTCCTAAAGGAAGCGATCCTTCAGACGCAGAGGGAAACAATCCCAGTATGAGGGAAAGGAGCCAAAAAACTTTCAGGGAACAGGGAAATCCAGAGGAGCCTAAAAGCAAAAAAGGAGGCAAAGTACCCAATTGTGCTGTAAACATGAATTCTTCACAAAATGGGAAGCTGAAAAGGCCTAAGTAACAGGGTGCAAACACTTCTCATACGTGGGGAATCTACCAAGGAGGAGTATACCTACTTGGCCCGCACTTGCAGGGAGGCAGTTAGAAAGGACAAAGCAACTACAGAGCTGAGGGTGGCGACACAAATTAAAGACAACAAAACGTCTTTTTTTAGGTACGTAGGGAATAAAAGGAAGGCACAGGGCAGTCTAGGACCCCTACTGAACAAGGAGGAGCAATTAGTGACAGATAGCGGGGGACAAAGCTGAGCTTTTCCATGAGTTTTTTGCCCCAGTGTTCTTGAACAGAAGTCAAGTCACGTCTCCTAATGGGTTCTTAGACGGGCCTCAGAGGGACACCAGCCCACCAGCCGTTGACGCTGACTTGGTGCAGTCGCTTGGACGGACTGGACGTGTTCGGGCCCGGATGAGCTGCACCCGAGAGCAATGAAGGACTTGGCCGGTGTCAGAGCAGAACCACTGGCACGGCTGTTTCAGCGCTCGGGGCAGGTCTTGGAGGGCTGGAAAAGGGCCAATGTGGTCCCTATTTTCAAGAAGGGGAGGAAGAAGGATTCAAATAATTATAGGCCAGTCAGTCTCACCCCCGTTCTTGGAAAGATCTTTGAAAAGATTATAAAGGATCATATTTGTGGGAGTCCAGCGGGAAAAATAAAGCAGCAGGAAAACCAGCATGGATTTGTAGCAGGTAGCTCATGCCTGACCAATCTGGTTTCATTTTATGACGGTCACAAAACACTACGACGCAGGAGTAGAGGTGGATGTCGTTTTCTTGGATTTTAGCAAGGCCTTTGATACAGTATCTCATCCCATTCTCATAAATAAATTAAGGAGGCTGTGACTTGGATGACTACCCAGTCTGGTGGGTGGCAAATTGGCCTGGGGGTCGCACCCAGAAAGTGGTAGTAGACGGGTCGGTATCGACCTGGAAGGATGTGGGTAGTGCAGGTCCGCAAGGTTCGGTCCTTGGACCTGTACCCTTCAATGTCTTCATCAGTGACTTGGATGTGGGTGTGAAGTGTACTCTGTCCAAGTTTGTGGACAATACTAAATTGTGGAGTGAAGTGCACACTCCAGAGGGTAAGGAACGACTGCAGACAGACCTGGAGAGGTTAGAAAAGTGGGCAGTACACAGTAGGATGCAGTACAGCAAGGACAAGTGCAGAGTGCTGCACCCAGGGTGCAAAAATATCCAGCACACCTACCGACTCGGAAGTGACCCTCTCAGCCACACAGACGTGGAAGGGGATCTCGGAGTCATAGTGCACTCATGTTTATCTTGAGTTGTCAGTATGACCAAATCATCAGCAAAGCTAACCACGCTTTATCGTGCATCAGTGGATGCATGACGAATAGATCCAAGGAGGTGATAGTTCCCTTGTATGCAGCACTGGTCAGACCGCACTTGGAGTACTGCGTCCAGTTCTGGGTGCTGTACTTCAAGAAGGATGTGGATAGACTCGAGAGGGTCCAGCGGAGGCCACCCGTATGGTTCGGGGCTTACAGGACAGGCCCTACGAGGAGAGACTGAGGGACCTGGACCTCTTCAGCCTCCGCAAGAGAAGGCTGAGAGGGGATCTTGTGGCTGCCTACACATTCATTAGGGGGATGCAGCGAGGGATCGGAGATGCTCTGATCACCAGGGCACCGCTTGAGGTAACAAGGAACAATGGTCATAAACTGACAGAGGATATTTAGGCTGGATATCTGGAAAAACTTCTTCACGGTAAGGGTGGCCAAAATTTGGAACGGGCTCCCAAGGGAGGTGGTGCTCTCCCCTCCCTCGGGGGTCTTTAAGAGGAGGTTAGATAGGCATCTAGCTGGGGTCATCTGACCCCACGCTCTTTCCTGCCTAAGCAGGGGGTCGGACTCGATGATCCATTGAGGTCCTTTCCGACCCGAACATCTATGAATCTACTGTGAAAAGGTTAGATCTTTTGTTGGATGGATTCTTATGAATAAAGAGCAACAGTAGCTACAGCTCTGACTTTACCTCTGTGATGGCCCTGCTTGTGATATCGGTGCTAGAATACTTCATAAAAGCTGGGGCCCACATTTTCAAATTACTGCTGAGAAACTGGACAGCTTGTAGAGGAGAACTGCAAAAATAATTCAAGGACCAAAGGACAATCCTTGGCCTTGAGGAACTGTTCAGTTTACCGTAAAGACTGAGGTGCAACTTGATTGTGCTTTATAACTGCTTTCGCTGGAGGGAACATACTGGGTATTAAAGAGCTCGACTCCAGCTGAGCTGCAATGCCTTGGAGTTTGATACAGACAACATCACATTGAAATGAGGCACTTCAATTTTTCTTAAACGTTGAGGTTAAATGACCATTGGAATAAAGCAACAAAGGTGAATGTCTATATTTTCAAGACCTGATGCCTTCCTAAAAGGTAAGTTGTAGAGGGCACGCATGTGTGCGCACACAAAATTAGCACTGCCAATCTTGCATATGATAGGAAAAATCATAATCTGATCAGCAGCAGACAATAAATTGTCCTTTCTGGCCACTGAGGACAACTGGATGGCCAGGAGGAGCGAATATCCCTGGGAAACGGGCGTTCGGGAACACAGGGCTGGCAGGGGCTTCTCCCGGGCCACCACGCTCTGTCCGCAGCGGTCACAAGCAGGAGGACAGATGCTGGGAGTCGCAGAGTTGTTGAGGTCTTGTCTGTTTTTCCAAAATGTTTCCTACAGTCTTATCCCCACCACCTCCTGTGTTGCCCGGGTTTACTTACAACCATTACTGCAGAGCTATCCTCTAGTCCAGGGACAGGCAACCTCTGGCACGGGTGCCAGAGCGTGGCACGCAAAGGCATTTTGCTTGGCGTGTGTGCGTCTGGGTGGACGGAGGGGAAGGGGCCAGGTCTGTGCTGCCACAACAAGGATTGGACCCCTCACGGTTCCCACGCCATCCGCCCCGGCACGCCAACAGCTTAGAGTCGAGGTTGCAGCCCGAAAGCATTGCCAACCCCTGCTCTCGTCTTACACAGACTATAACTTATCACTATGTGACATCCAGCCTTACGTGGAAAAACCTACAGACAACATTGAAGATACGCTGACATCCTGATCACTCTCCAGATCTCTCCTGTTCCTCAAGAAAGTGTACTGAAGAAAACCATTCACTACATTTGCCCTTGCTGCTATTCTACCCTTCCCCACCTGAAAGCTTCAGGCAGCGTGGCCGCTTTGCACTAGCTTCTCATTTGCCTGCAAGTGCAATTCAATTTCTGAGCTATAAAGCCCGAGGTATTCCTAAGACTGCCTTTCCCACTGCAGACATGGATCTCGGCCAGAATCCTCCTGCTCTCTACCCCAAGACTGAAGCAAAAATGAGTGTCGGGGCATTTCCAGCAGAAGGTCCTCAGCTCTAGAGTTCGCCCCCTCCCTCCCGCAAGCCACCCGAGTTTGGCTCTTTTCAGGCTACGGAGCAAGACGCCCCTTCTCAGCAGGGTGCGTCAGCAGGTGAAAGTCATGCTGACATGTCTGTGATTCAATATGGATCAGCAGATGAGGAGGGGAAAGGAGAGAAAATTGTTCTGATTTCATAGCTGTGTCTTTTTTAAGCATCTGTCAATCACAGCCAGATACTTCAGGAGGATTGATAAAAAGTCACCTTGGAAGTAAATCATATCCCCCCACCAGCTATCCAGTGCCAGTCACTCGTGCACTCTTCAGATCTCAGTTTTACTGTCTCTTACAGCCAAACACAGGCAGTGACTCGACGTTTACATTCTTCCCTAAGCCCAGGGAGCAGCCTTTTTCCTTGCTTGGCTCCTCCGCAGCTCGCAGCTGTAGTACCAACACCTCTGGAAAGCAAATCGAAGGAGGGCCAAAAGGGGTCTCCGTGGGTGTTGTCACAGTAACTGAACTAGCCGCAGAAGCACGCTGCGATCCAACGCGGACTACCCTTCAACAGGCAGCGACGTGGAGCGGCTCCAAGCGAAGCACCTACAGCTCCGTCAGCAGCAGCTCTCAAAAGCGTCAGCAAGACGAGAGGCGCTCTCCACCGGCAGCCATTCTGGGGAAGAAAACTGCGTTCCAGGGACACGAGAGCGCGTTTCTGCAGAACAGCGAGACAAAGCACAAGGTGCTCCTGGTTTCTCCTGCTCCCAACTCTAGGCTTTCCATTCGCTCTTTCCAACCTCAGGCATGGCAATAAAATTCCCAGGTAGTGACTTAAGCAGGCAATTTTCTAAAAAATGTAGAATATGGCATAACTTCAGACCACACCCAGAGCATCGGGTACAATGGTGTCTGTGTGCAGACTTCTTCCTCAGCAAAGGAGCAAGGCATCCAGGGAGGAGAAATATATCTACAACATAGCTTCTGAGACGTCTCGGCGCTGGACATTAAAAGTTTCATAGTTCTGTACTAAACACGTCCTGAAATAAGCTCTCCCCCTATATAGGGCAAAAGGGAACATCCTGCTGCAAAGGCGCATCTCGCTCTGCCCTTCCAAGACCCGCTGCTCTAGAAATCCCCACCTAGCAAACGGAAACCCCCCAAGAAGCTCCCGCCCACCACCGCTGCTCTCATCCACCTGCCCCACGCACACCGGTCATCCCCCTTCCAGGCCCGCAGCCACCAGCACCTTGCCAGCGCGCCTGCTGAGGCTCTGCGCAAGTTTACGCAGTCCCTGCGACTGTCCAACGCAAGCAGTACAGCGATGGGGACACCGCGCCTTCATCCCTCAGGCAAAATGGGCCTTTTTAAACTTGAGGCCCCCTCCCCCCCCGTGTAAATGCCAGCTTTCCACTCTCACTCATTTTTTGGCCACATAAAAATAATAGAGCAATTCTTCTGTTGCAAACACTCAGGAAGCCCCAAGAAGTCAGAATGTTTTTGACACCTTGGCTTTCTATTTGAAATCTCTAGGTTGAATCCTGTGAATCACGTGTAGGTGTTTGCACAACTAACCGTGCCAATACTGCACGGCACCCTTACGAGGGTCTCAGCACTCGCTCTACTTGAGAATCACTGACCGAGGGCTGAACACGGTCTGCAGGAAGCGGGATCCTACCCAGGTAAGCGAGGGAGCACAGTGGTTAGCAGATTATCAACTAAGAAGTCATTTAGCATCTACGCAGGGAAAATGCTTCTGCCAGTGAAGGGCTCTAACTGAGCAGACACAGGACTAACAAAGCCAGTTCCTGCAAGCTGAAGTTGGAAAAAATTGAGCTAAGACAAAGACAGGTTTGTAAATAAGCAGAATTGGCCTCTGGAACAACTTGTATGAGGATCACAGGGATTTCCCAGCATTTGAAGTCTTTAAATCAAGATCTGATTTTTTAAAATAAAACGTGCACTAACTAGCTCAACCACAAAACTGGGCTCAACGGAGGGATCGGCGTGGAGCCCCGCGCTGTTCTAGAGGCCCAGCTAATCGTAACGGCTACTCTGGCCTTCAAATCCACCACCTGAGCACTGCCCGCTCCTTCCCAGGAGTCACCGCAGGCTAACGATGCCAATGTCGGAGGGAAGCAAAGGAACAGAAAGACCATCTGGTAACCATGCATCATAGCAAGGTGCCCTTTTGTGGCAGCATTTTGGGTAGACTAATGAGCATCTGTAATGAGAATCAGAGCTAGATTCACAACCAATGTTGGTGCAAGGGGAAGGCAGGTCAAACAACTGACGCTTTCAAGCCCCCAGGAAAGGGTGGGAAAGCTTCCACAGGCAATAAGCAAGAGCCATAAAGAGAAGAGAAGAGCTTGGGAAGGAGGAAGAGCGCAGTGTCACCACGCTGACCTTCAGGTGGGGATGGGACCTCCACGCCGAGATGCAAGAGCGGCACTACGAGTGTCAGGAGCAAAGGGAGAGAAAACAGGAGCGGCAAGCTTGGGCCTTTAAAGGAGATGCACAGAAACAGGCACGTTGCCTTAACGTCTTTTGTTCAGTAAGTTGAGGAATGTCCGAAGCGCTAATGAGAAATCTTGGGTCGTTCATATTAAGTGTGAACGCGGAGGCTTGGATGTTCAGTGGGGCTGAGGAGGGCTGGTTCCTTGCTCGGGGACGTACAGGATCCCCCATAGAGGGGATAACTGTACCTGGGTACACTTGCCTGGAGATTAAAAACAGTCCGGGGGTGGTGAAAAATCAGCCAAGGCCAGACTTGAAAGAGGCTACCAGGGAGCGGGAGAGAGGAGCAGTAGGTGAAAGCCGGCAGAAGCAGGTTAAGAAGGGGAAAGAACAAAAGCCAGGCGAGGACTGCCTGGAGGCGGGATGGGACGGGACAGTCTCGGGTCCAGGGAGTGGCTCTCCAGCCCCGCAGGCACCAGACAGCCCAAGGAGCGCAGGCGGGAGCTCAGGCCTTGCTGCTTGCCCAAAAGGAGTTTATTGGCGACGTCACTAGTGGAATTTGACTCGTGTGCAGAAGGCTTTCGGGGGCTGAAAACACCTACACCGAAGCAAGAGGAGCAGGTGTGCCGAATGCAGGCGGTCTTCCACGAAACCAATGGGTGGAGACGGGCCAGCTCTCAGAGCCCGAAAGGGCACGTATGGAAACAGCGTTTCTCAGTCCCTGCGGCTCTGACATCTGACAGGCGGCAACTCCAGTAGGAGCTAGAGGATTACTGCTACTACCACATGGCCCAAGCTCCCACAGCACCCAATGCCCGGAAGTGATAAGAGGTTTCCCAGACCAAGTTACGTACACTTGGAACAACTCAGAAGTCCTGGGCTAGCCACCAGCAAAGGCAGCTCTGCAGCCCTGATCTTAAGGCAAACAGTAAGCCGTGCCTTCCCTTCGTTTCTGAGCTCCACACCTCCCTGGGCCGTGGACCTCAGAAGAACAAAAGGCTGTTTATGCAGAGCCTGGGAGCTACAGAAAACCAGCCCAACCCAACAGGGGAAGGCGAGAGAAGGCAGCAGTCTGAAGCTGAAGCTGTAAAAATCAAACCAGTTCAACGAGTTTTGGCATGAGCTGAATTTTCCTCTTCCCACCAAATGGCTTCCTAGCTGCACGCAATAAAAAAAGGAGGAGCCGGCAGTCAGCCTCCTAGTATTCAGGAATCAAGGAGAGTTCACATGAGAAGCAATCGTTCACTACATTCATGCAGGGAATATGCTCCAAAGCACTGCACGTCCCTCCCTTGAGACAAGTCTGACCGTCTGGCCCTTTGATCCTCCCCTGGGAGGCACTCCCCTCTCCTCTAACCCAGGGGTGGGCAAAACATGGCCCCTGGGCCAGGTTCAGCCTCTAAACTGGTAGGATCTGGCCTGTGAGCGGGCGCCCACCAATTCTGGTCCACAGCTGCCCCACGGCGCTCTGCACAGGGTCAAGCCCTGCCCAATCCCGCCTGGGACAGCTCCGGCCGGCACACGCAGCTTCCCGCCGGGGACACTCCCGGTGCAGATTCAGCCGCCCAGGGACTGCTTGGCTCCCCCTGCCTCCAGCGGTTCCTCCTCCTGCTGCACCACTCCGGGCAGCAGGCAACGTGGGGATGCGTGCGGGGCAGCAGATGCCCAGCCAGGTCTAGGAGGGGACGCTGCGACCAGGCAGCTCCTGCCCCAGCATGCGGGGCTCCAGTTCCCAGAGGCCTTCCACCCACCCCAGGTGGCTGCTCATTGCGCTGGGCAGGTCGAGTGAGTGGAAGGTCCTGAGCACCCCAGCTGCAGCTTCCCCCCCGCCTGGCTCACCATCTGCTGCCTGGCACACGTCCGCACCGCTTCCTGCACTACCTGCTGCCTGGAGTGGTGTAGTATGGGCAGGAGGAGAAGGAGCCACTGGTGGTGGGGGAGCCAAGCAGGACCCAGCAGCAGAAGTAGCCTGGCTGAGAAGCTGTGCATGGGGGCTGGGGCAGTGCTACTGGGTGGGCGCAGGGTGAGTGCAAGTGGGAGCAGTGTGGGCTGCCCTGGGTGGGAGTGGGTAGAGCTCGGACCCATGCACCACAGGGGCAGCCACAGGTCAGACTGGCACAGGGCGGTGGGGGCAGACCGCACATACACCATACTGCCTGAGGAAGCTTTGTCGCACAGGCCTCCCGCCTAGGGTTCCCATGCATCCGGGTCTTCCCAGACATGTCCTCGTTTTTGGCCCCCTGTCCTTGTGTCCGCAAGTTTTTAAAATGCAAGCAAACGTCTGGTTTTTGCTTTGCCTCCGCTTTCCCGGGCACTAGCAGCTTGGCTGCTTGGGGCTGGGAGCAGCAGGGAAAGTGATTGGCTGTCGGGAGTCATATGCTCTGCAGTGTGTGTGTGTGTGTGTGTGTGTGTGTGTGTGTGTGTGTGAGTGTGTGTGTGTGTGTGAGTGAGGGGGGTGCACACGCATGCACTTGGAGGAGCTGTGTGGGCAGCAGGGCTGGGGGTGCAGGGGGCTGCAGGTCAGGAGTGAGGGGCACCAGCAGAGCTGGGAGGGGGGGCGGCAGGGGCTTAGGAGTGAGGGACAGAGGCAGGGCATGGGCATATCACTGCCCACCCTCCCCTATCAGATGCCCCTCTCCCTCTCCTCCCCCCATCCCGCCACAGGTGTCCTCTTTTTTGATCCTGGAAATATAGTAACCCTACCCCGCCGGCCACTGCCCGTCCCAGCCAGCTCCTAGGACCTAGAAGACGGGCAGTCCCCCGCACGCTAACACAGGATACAGGCGTGAGAATTTCTGCAACGGGGGCAAAACTGAACATTTCACATGCTAAGTCTATTTTCATTAGTGAGCGGAGAGATCTGCCAACGGAGGGGGCAGGTTCCTGTAATAGTGACGAGGTGCGTGTGGCCCCTCGACCACAGCAGGTTGGTAGCAAGCCCAGCATGTACTTTTCAAGGCCTAAAGATGAGCCCTCAAACCATTAAAACACACACTTCAACAAGCTGAATCTATACTTTTTGAGGAAAGGGATAGTTTGTGTGTGTTCATTACATGCCATACGTGCTTACTATAATTCACACCATGTCTAAAGGTATCTACTGCAAAGATGAGATGCCTCACTGATCACTACGAGAATCAAGGGCTGTGTGCTGCAATATGAAAGAAAGAAGAGAGCGCTTGCAGGGCCCGTAGAAACCCAGGAGAGGTAGACCGAACTAACACATAAGGAAATCTGAAACAAACTTTTTTTTTTTTATTTTCAAAAATATATGCAAATGCGGGGCAGGGCAGGGCGGGGTGGGGGAACATGCAAATAGCGCATGCAGGGCAGCAACTACAAACCTGCACATTCAAATCCCACCTCAAACTTTCATTTCTCCCACTAGTCCTATCTCCCTCTCTAGTGTCAGCCCATTTGTACTCACGCTCAATAACTACAACTGCACAGTGGAACTGGGTCCAGAGAAGGTCACCTGGCGTTTGCCTATGGAGGAGCTTCAGCTGCATCTCCTCTTCCAGGGGCAAAGGTATATTTATTTGGTTGCAGCCTGCTTTCTTTCTAGGGGAGCTCCTACTATCAAGAAGAAACACACAGGTTTCCACAAATGACTCTTAAGTGGTGACCAGCTGAGTTTCTCCAACAAAAGCTGGACAAATGAAAAGAAAATGCTTAAAAGACTTAAAAAAAATGCTGGATCATCCCCCAATAAATGCCCACATTAAGCCAAGCAAACTGCTGTCCGGTCAGACCACGCTTCCCTAATTCCAAACCTCCCTGGCAGCACGTCTGTGCTCCTGCCTCTCCCTATGGCATGGTAGCTTTCTGCGCTGCCCTGAGTCCTTGCAACTGGAACTTTTTTCAAGTCAAAAGGGCACTACCGGAGCATTGAGGAAGCCCCATTTGCTAAAAACACTGACCATAACTCCCTGCCTGAGAGCCCCATGGAGGCAAACTACAACCCTACTGCTTTCCTTTTCATAGGTTATGGGCTGGACACACAGTCGTCACAGCACTTAAAGACCCTACTAAGATGCACACTCATGCTATGGTGACAGAGGCAGTGCAAGCGTCCATGCAGAACAGGATTTCAAAACGCACAGAACAGGGAACAGGCACTTTCACTGCACAAGAACCAGGAACAACCGAGAGCTCTTACTCTTGTTTCAACAAGCCTGCGCAGAGGTGTCTGCGTGTCGGCATGGCTGGTACATCAGGGTCATGTGCCTGGAGTTAATGCAGTGTTCCCCTTTCTGCACTGCAGCTTACCTCTTGCTGAAGCGCAGACCAGAGTCCTGTCTTTTCAAAAAGCATTGCTCGGGGAACTTTTTTTTGCATTTAAAACCTTGGTTTTGTGAGAAGCTCACAGATGCCTTAAAGACAAAATGTCACACAATTTTCAAAAATTTCCAATGCCTTTAAAGGAGCTAGGTGCCAGATCCTGTACGTTTCTGAGCAAGGAACCAGCCCTCCTCAGCCCCACTGACAACCCAAGCCTCCATGTTCACACTTAATATGAACAACCCAAGATTTCTAATCAGTACTTTGGACATTCCTCAACTTACTAAACAAAAGACATTAATGCAATAAGTCTATTATTGTGCATCTCCTTTCAAGACTTTTACTTTTGTTGGGGTTTTTTTTTACTTTCAATAAATGCAAGCCTGTTTTGTTGCATCTAAACCAGAACATGGAATTTCAGCCTGATGTTTAAAACTAATAATTGCCCACACCTATACCCCATCTTCCTCCTCTGCTCTTTTTCAGGGGTTATTTCTTCAGTTTGTAGTGACATGAAGAGGTAAGTGCATCACTTAACAGGTGGACAAGGTTCTTTGGGAAAATGCAGTATCTCTTATTAAACCAACTAAATAGTTGGGAAGATTGTTCTTTGCAAGCTTTCAGGCACAAACATCCTTCTTCAGGCACAGGGAGAGCCTGCTGATGTTTCTGTGCTCTCCTGGGCACAACAGAAGCTTACGCCTATATGCAAAATGCAGGTCTGTGAAAATGCAAATAGGCGGCAGTAAAGACCAGAGGGGATGGGAGACTATAGCTGCCAGACAGGTAGGGGAGGGGAAAGGGGGTGCTCTTCTTTATTTGCAGTCTGGTGATAAGTAACCTCATCCTTTGATCTTGCATAGTTCGGCGTCTCCACCCACACCCCCACACACCCTCCACCCCCACCTTTCTTCTTCCCCATGCGCAGCACTCCAACCGGTTCAGAATTAGCATGTGTTTTTGGAAAATGGGTATCCCCAAATTAACTTGGTATCTTCTTTAAATAAGATGACAGATATAGTTAAAGGCAGTACTGCTTATAAAGTAGGCTTCATAATACAGCTGATTTAATAGCATATGACATTTTATGGCACTTTTTACAAGGATATAATATCACCATGACCCACACTAATGAACTAAAAACTGGCAGGCTCCAAAATCAGGAGGAGGAGTGGATGTCGTATACTTAGACTTCAGGAAGGCCTTCGATACGGTATCCCACCCCATACTGGTGAACAAGCTAAGAGGCTGTGATGTGGATGACTGCACAGTCCGGTGGGTGGCGAATTGGCTGGAGGGTCGCACCCAGAGAGTCGTGGTGGATGGGTCGGTCTCGACCTGGAAGGGTGTGGGCAGTGGGGTCCCGCAGGGCTCGGTCCTTGGACCGATACTCTTCAATGTCTTCATCAGCGACTTGGACGAGGGAGTGAAGTGTACTCTGTCCAAGTTTGCAGATGACACAAAGCTATGGGGAGAAGTGGACACGCCGGAGGGCAGGGAACAGCTGCAGGCAGACCTGGATAGGTTGGACAAGTGGGCAGAAAACAACAGGATGCAGTTCAACAAGGAGAAATGCAAAGTGCTGCACCTAGGGAGGAAAAATGTCCAGCACACCTACAGCCTAGGGAATGACCTGCTGGGTGGCACGGAAGTGGAAAGGGATGTCAGAGTCCTAGTGAACTCCAAGATGAACATGAGCCGGCAGTGTGACGAAGCCATCAGAAAAGCCAATGGCACTTTATCGTGCATCAGCAGATGCATGACGAATAGGTCCAAGGTGGTGATACTTCCCCTCTATCGGGCGCTGGTCAGACCGCAGTTGGAGTACTGCATGCAATTCTGGGCGCCACACTTCAAGAAGGATGCGGATAACCTGGAGAGGGTCCAGCGAAGGGCAACTCGTATGGTCAAGGGCCTGCAGACCAAGCCCTACGAGGAGAGACTAGAGAAACTGGACCTTTTCAGCCTCCGCAAGAGAAGGTTGAGAGGCGACCTTGTGGCTGCCTATAAGTTCATCACGGGGGCACAGAAGGGAATTGGTGAGGATTTATTCACCAAGGCGCCCCCGGGGGTTACAAGAAATAATGGCCACGAGCTAGCAGAGAGCAGATTTAGACTGGACATTAGGAAGAACTTCTTCACAGTTCGAGTGGCCAAGGTCTGGAACGGGCTCCCAAGGGAGGTGGTGCTCTCCCCTACCCTGGGGGTCTTCAAGAGGAGGTTAGAAGAGCATCTAGCTGGGGTCATCTAGACCCAGCACTCTTTCCTGCCTACGCAGGGGGTCGGACTCGATGATCTATTGAGGTCCCTTCTGACCCTAACATCTATGAATCTATGAAAATACAATTCAAGATGGAAAACCTATACGAAGGGTCTCTGTTATCACTGGGATCCTGCAGGTATCAGTTCTTGGTGCTGCACTATATAACCTTTTTTATCATAACTTGGAGAAAACAAAATCATTTACTGATAGTCCACAGGTGGCAATAGTGAGGGAGTGCTAAATAATGAAAAGGACATGTCAACTGATCTAGGAATAAGAATACAAACTGTACTTACAGAAAAACACACTTCTCCCTAGAAATGACTGCCAAAGTCCTAATGGATAATTAACAAACCAAGAGCTTAAACTGCAATGCCAATGGCCAAACGTGCTAATGAGGTTCTCAAATATCTTGGAGGGAAACAGAGAGGCTGTGCTATTTCTGTGCTTGGCAGAATGCTAGGCTGAGCTCTGGACATAACTCAAGGAAGAGGCTGATAAATTGAAGCAGGTTCAAGGAAAAGCCAATTTATAGCTATCTTTCCCAGTGAAAGGCTTAAGAAACTTGGTCTACTGATCTTATGAAAGAAAAGGTGGAGCCAAAACTCCTAATCACAGCCGAAGCGTGCACATGAGAACAGAAGCCTGAGAAGAGCAGGCTCCGATCTGGCTGAAAAAGGTTCATGAGATCCAAGGGGAAGCAGTAGCTAGACAAATTAAAAATGTCCACTTTATTTCTAGGTTTTTCGTTGTAGCCGTGCTGGTCTAAAGACATAGGCAGGCAAAGAAAGGTTCTTTGGGTAGATGTGATATCTTCTATTAAACCAACTGAGTATGTAGTTGGAAAAAAGTTTTTTGCAAGCTTTTGGGTGGAATCACCCTTCTGAACAGCAGAGATTTCCTATGCCTGAACAAGTGCGATTGCACCCAAAAGCTTGCAAAGAACTTTTTGCAGCTATTCAGTGGGTCTAATAAAAGATATCACATCTACCCAAAACACAATTTCTAGTCTGAACAGGAAGAGCAGTTACCAATTGGAACAGCACATCCAGGGTTACAGTGGGCTGTCCACCACCCACATTTAGAAAACAAGGGTTTTTTCCCTAGAAAATATGCTTGGCTGCTTCATTTACTCTTGCTTGTAAAGTACATTGGCCTGTGCTACCCAGGTGCCATCCTAGGTGACCACAACGGTCCCTTTTGGTTTTATATGAATGTGAAATGCATCATCCCTGCCCGTCTCCGTGTCAGTCCCCTGAACTGGTGTCAGCAATACTTCCAGCACGCTCGGTAACTGCACCCCCGCCTGCCCAGGGCTGTAAGGTTCTTTCTTCTAGCGGAGCCTTCTGCTCCAATCTGTGTATGGGAAAGTATCCGAGTCTAGCAAATCTCTTCCTTTCATTGCTGCTCTTTCTTTTTGGGGCTTTTAAAAAAAATGCTGCAATTCAAAATGTCTGCCTCCTCAAAAAGACGACCTGCATCAGCATTTGGAGATGAAGGAAATATGACAAGTCTGAAAATGGGGAACAGAAACGAAGGTCACCTTCTGTTCAGCTGCTCTCACAACAAACACAGCGCGAGCACAGGTCCCAAAGCAAGCGCATTTGTCAAGCCACGAGGAGCATGCTAACCTCTGCACAGGAAGAAACAAGCACTGTGGTCCTCGCGCTAGGGAACAGGCAGCCTAGATTTAATCTGACATAAATGAGAATCACAGGCCGGAAAAGGAAGGATAAAAATCCTGTAGTTACAGTGGAAGGAGGAGTCACAATTCAGTGGTTCAGCTAAAACCCGTTTCTCTTCTCTCCCTTGTCTTGCTTACTGGCCACATTCGTCGTGTCGTCGCATGGCCACAACAGCAACGCGTCTTAGAGAGCGGTGGAAGGTGGCTGGTGGGAACGACCCATTAGGCTATCTAGTCCGTGTGACTACCACGAATAAGATCCCGCCAAACTCACAGTTGAGCGCTGCAAGCACTGGCCAGGTCAGCTCCAGGGAAGGACGAGTGCTGCCAAACCAGCCGGCGCGCGCCGCTCGTCACTGCCCAGCCCGCACAGCGGAGCGGAAAGGAGCCAACGCGTCAGGAGAGCCCAGAAAACAAAGCCGGCCTGGGCTGCTGGCAGATCCTTGACACAGAAAAACGAATGGAGCGATCCCAAGCTACCACACAGTGCCGTGTGGGAAGTCATGTGTTAGTTATACTGGGGGACATGGGGACGAGATGCTAGTAAGGTGGGTAAGGAATGGCTAAAGGGATAGCACTGAAAGGAGGCTCCCAGAAGAGTCCCTCAGCAATCAGTCTTGGGACTGATCTGGTTTAATATTTTCATTACTGAGACACACAAGGAACAAGGAAGATGAAATCTGCCAATGAGTCTAAGTCAGAAGGCCTTGCATAATTACAGGGGAGGACTGGGATGTCACGCAGAAACTACAGGCTTGAAAACTGGGTGGTTTTCAAGACTGTAGAGCTCTTTCCGTATGATCTCCCAATCCAGCACTAAATATAGAAATTGCATAGTCTCTGCTGCGATGCCAGAAATGGGGCGGAATACACCAATATGCAGTGCAGGGTTATGAGGTCACAGACTAATAAAGGAAGGCTTCTATGAGCGGGGAGCTCACCAGTTTCAAACAAACGAGAGAAGGACCAGCTGATCACAGAACGACTATGAGCCACAAGCGTGATGTACACATAGAAAAGGCATTGTATTTTCTTGAAACAGGTTATTTCAAGAGGATTATTTCTACTAGAGAGAGGGAGATATCAATGACCCCATGCAAGCGTTTGTATGACATCTGGAGAGGCCCCATGGAGCGCCGGAGAACTGTGGTCACCCACGTCCAGGAAAGAGTCACCTGAAGGGGAACAGAGCCAGAGACGGGAGAGTGGGATGACTGTGAAGGCAAACGTCAGGGAGGGAGAAGAACTATTCAGAGCGGAAAGACTGACTGTTCACACAACAACAAATGGGTGTAAACTAGCAACAAATGCATGAAGGCTGGAAGTTAGGAAAAGGTTCTTGATTCTTGGATCAGCTAACTTCTGACAGCCTCCAAGCAGGAGGAAGGGGGCCAAGCATGCTGACTAGCGTTAAGATGGAGCTTGAAAAAATATGCAAAAGAGGTTTAATGTTATGGTGCCTGTGATACCAACCGAGCAGACCCCGTGACCCAGCTCCTCCTGGCCCAGATTCCCAGATGACAGCAGGGCCAGCACATATAATACTTCAATGACATGCCTTAAGGCACGGTATAGCAAAGGCAATTTCCCACGCTGTAGAGGTACACTATATTCCCAAGGCAATAGTGAACAGTAAGCTCTCCGATGGAAGAGGTGAACCTACTGCTGAATATGAGACTGCTGCAACACCAAAAAGAACTATTTAATTCAGTAGTAGGTTAGGAGTATTGTTGTCATGATGGTCCAGGAAACATAGGAGAAGCAAGAAATTCAGTGATATCTTTTACTGGACCAACTGTGTACCTGGGAGAGCTGCTGCACAAGCTTTCAGGCATCACGTGCTCTTCCTCGGGTCTAAGCCCGAGCTCAGAGAAGGAAGCTGAGAGCCGAGGCCTGATGCCCAACGGCTTGTCCAGGAGCTCTCCCAGCTATACAGTTCGTAGACTGTAAGGCCACAAGGGACCTCGGCATGATCCAGTAAAGCATATCACAGAGTCCCTCACTTCTCCTATATTCAATTCTGCACAGATTTTTAATAAGTTGTTCCCAAATGAACATCCTGAGTCTTGAGGTTCCTGCAGAGCAGTGAGGCCCCTCCTAGATCAGCGATAGTGAAAATCACACCTGCCAGCGGGCTAAGCACGGGTCCAAACACGCTGCATCCTTCCCTCAGCCCAGCAGACTTCATTCTTCCCCTCGCACTTCCTTTCTCATGATCGAAGTGTACTCCATCCGCCAAGCTAAGCATCCTCAGCCCAGCCCAGATCTGCCTGCCTTCTCTATCCCAGGCCGAGATCATCGTGCTGGCGTCCCTCGAAGTTACCGAAAGGCAGCTTCAGTAATTTAACAAGCTGTGATTAAAGGTGGCTGTGTTAAACTCTGCAGAGATACTGGACTGGATCAGTCACACAGGGACATTCAAGCCTCTCACACAGGCTCTTCCCAAAGCATCAGACGCATCAATAATCCTTACGACAATTCAGTGCCGAAACCCAGCCAGGATGGAGAAAAGGATTGGCATGTTCATCCAGATATATAATAAAGGTGCTCCTAGTATTGTCAAACAGTTCCAAAAACTGAAAATCAAGAGACCTTGACCCATGGGCTAGAGGGTAAATTACAGCAAACGTTTCACATGGGTGGGCTGCAAGCACTTCTTTTAAATGCCATTAGGAACATAAAGGACTTGTTATAACAATTAACACTTGGCTAAGGGGCCAACAGTACGTCACATCCCAAAGGGGAACCCGCTGCACGGACAGCTCTACACAGGAGCAGCATAAAGAACAGGAAGTATTTGGGAAGAGGGAGAGTTTGAAAGTTCGGAAGGTCACCAGCGGGAAATCAGCCTGTGCTCCGAGCGGTGGGCTACGGAGGGATCCTTTCAGAGAAAGCAAGTCCGCTGCCACATGTCCTGTCCAGGAACAACTGCACAACGAGCTGTCCCAAACACAATCAGCAGTTAAAATGGAAAGCGGTTTAGATTCAGCAAGACCGCCCAGCTTTTCCCTCAAAAAACAAGCCTACAAACAAGGACTGAATGTTATTTGCACCTGCAAGGCTTGTATCCTGTTGACCCTGCCTTCCACCTACCTCCTTAAACCAGGTGGACTCTAGTGACATTCACCTTCGACAAACCGAGGTCACCTCTAGTCTCCCTACTCTCTTCCCTGCACTCCAACCTACCTCATTTAATCTCTCCCATCTACCCTCCTTTTGTAACCCTTGTATGAGGTCTAGCAAGGACCAGAAAAATCAGTGTGCACTCAGATACCACGACCATGCCTGATGCCTTATCAACACATACCGAAAGGTGGGGGGAGGTGGGATGGAAAGGTCAGCATGGTACGTTGTGAGAGATGAAACAAAGAAAAGATGCTTGGCGTGTGGAAAGCAGAAGACCAGATGGGAATCCAGTTAACGCAGCAACAGAGGGAGTTCCTGTCCAAGAGCCAAGAAGAGGCCTTTGCATCCCTCTCAGCTTCTGTGAAATCCTGAAACAAAAACTTGTCTGAATAGCTATTCCTGGCTATTCCTCATTATTCTCCTCGTCACAGAATCATAGAAAATGAGGGTTGAAGGGACCTCAGGAGGTCACATCTAGTCCAATCCCCTGCTCCAAGCAGGACCAGCCCCAACTACATCATCCCAGCCAGGGCTTTGTCTAGCCGGGTCTTAAACACCTCCAAGGGTGGAGATTTCACCACCTTCTCTGCATCCTGTCCCAGTGCTTCACCACCCTCCCGGTGAGAAAATTTTTCCTAATATCCAACCTCAACTTCCCTTGCTGCAGCTTGAGCCCATTGCTCCTTGTCCTGTCGTCTGCCCCCACGGAGAACAGCCCAGCTCCATCCTCTTTGCAGCCCCCCGGCAGGGAGGTGAAGGCTGCTATTCAATCCCCCTCGGTCTTCTCTTCTCCAGACTCAATCAGCCCAGTTCCCTCAGCCTCTCCTCACAAGTCGTGTCCCCCAGCCCCTCACCATTTTCAGTGCCCTCCACTGGACTCTCTCCAATTTGTCTACCTCCTTTTTGTAGTGGGGGCCCAAAACTGGACACAGGACTCCACATGTGGCCTCACAAATGCCAAATGGAGGGGAAGAATCGCTGCCCTCCATCTGCTGGCATTGCTCCTACCAGTGCAGCCCAGGATGCCATTAGCCTTCTTGGCACCACGGGCGCTCTGCTGGCTCCTGTTCATCTTATTGTCCACTTTAACTGCCAGGTCCTTTCCTGCAGAGCTGCTGCTTAGCCAGTTGGTCCCCAGCTTCTACCGGTGCAAGGGATTGTTCCATCCTAAGTGCAAAACTTTGCACTTGACCTTACTGAACCTCAAAAGATTTCTTGTGGTCCAATCCTTCAATTTGTCAAGGTCACTCTGAATCCTAGCCCTATCCTCAAATCTATCTACTACTCCCCTGAGCTTGGTGTCATCTGCAAACTCACTAAGAGTGCACCCCATCCCATCTTCCAGGTTGTTGCTGAAGATACAGAAGAAGACTGGTGCCAGGACCAACCCATGGGGCACTGCACTTGATACCGGCTGCTAAGTAGACATCAAGCCTTTGAGCCCAACCATCCAGCCAGCTGTTCATCTGCCTTACAGTCTATTTATCCAACCTGGACTTCCTTAGCTTGCTTGCAAAAATGTTGTGGGAGACTGTATCAAAAGCCTTGCTGAAGTCAAGGTCTGCCCCGTCCATTACTCTCCCCGCATCCACAGAGCCAGTCGTCTCAGTGTAGAAGGCAATCAGGATGGTCAGGCAGGATTTGCCCTTGGTGAATCCATGCTGCCTGTTCCTAATCAGCATCATCTCCTCCAAGTGCTTAGAAATGGATTCCTTGAGGATCTGCTCCATGATTCTTCCAGGGACTGAGGTGAGGCCGACTGATCTGTGGTTCCCCGGATCCTCCTCCTTCCCTTTCTTCAAGGTGGGCACTAGATTTGCCCTTTTCCAATCATCCAGGACCTCTCCCAATTACCACAAGTTTTCAAAGCAGCTCTGCAATCACATCCGCCAGCTCCCTCAGCACCCTCAGGTACATCATGCCCAGCCCCGCGGACTTGGATGTATCCAACTTTTCTAAATAGTCCCGTACCTGTTCTTTTGCCTGTACTGGTACACTGGACTTGCTGTTTGACTTCGCTCCTCCTCCTCCTCTCCTGTTAAGAGCTGCCAACCTCCTTCGCAAAACAAACTGACTGGATCCAAGAGCTTTCCCAGTTCCATGGAAGCTGAGCCTGAAGGGAAGGAGGTACATTTTCACACCACTATTGGTTGGTTTGGATCAGCGTTGACTGAGCAAGGATCTCCCTCACATGCACTGCTTTTGAAATACTCAACTTTGGTAGACTGGACCAGCTGCAATTCAGACCTGTGCCTTTCTGGAGCAGCAAATACCAGCAAGAGCGCTGCGTGACTACGGACAGAGGAAGCAAGTGGCGGTGGCAATCCAAAGAGCTGTGGACCTCCAAAGACATGTCAGACCCCTTTCAACCTGGCTCAGCGCACGTGCCCCACTGGTGGATAACAGGTCGAGTCTATAGGGCAAGCTGTAAGGCCTGAGAGCAGGACATCCCTGGTGCGGGGGCCTGGACTGTCGAACTCATAACCAGAGAAGAGAACGAGCTGGAGTCTCGCCACTTCTAGGAAACGATACCACGCCCCTCCCTCTGCTACTTGCCTCGTCCCCCCCAATAACGACATTACAGTTATGCCAGCTGCACGCCTCAGAAAACAACATTTGTGAATTACTTCCTTTGGAGTAAGCAGGTTTCTAGGTGAAAGGGAGGAGCTAAAGGTGGCTCCTTTTCAGAAGCATCTTGTGTTTCCTTCCCACTGGGGCATAAACAAGGTTTTGGAGAGATCAGGCAACAATCTGAGACCAGCCCCTCATACAGAGGTCATGCCTTGTGGGGCTGGCTGCATGTCCTTGGTTGGCATGGGTGACCCCGCAGCAGATCGCCTCGGGATGCCCTGTCCCCTCCTGCCACCCCCTGGAGCACACGCCTGACGCCTGTGCACTACACTCACACCGCGGCCACAGAAGGTGCCCGTCTGCACGCTGGCCGTTCTCATGAGGAATTCACCAACGTTATTTTGATCAAACAGCTAGGAAACTACCCTTCCTTACCTACTAGTCATACTTTCCCTCTTATGCCCATCTCTTCCAGAAAAGCCTAAGAAAACAGGCAGATGTAATCCTAGAGCAAGGAAGGCAAGAAGACTCCAAATTCAGGGACTTACTGCAGATAAAGTGCTGCTACAAACCCAGTCCCCTTTGAACCAAGACCTCTTAGTTCAGGTAGGTCAGCAGATGGTGACCAATGCAGCACCTCCGAGAAAAGGTGTCTCAAGATGCAAATCATTAGGCAATAACCGCCAAAAACCACTAAGCTGCACTTGACCGCCAAAGCAACACTCGGCTGTGTCAGAACACACACGGCACGTTTCTTGTACGAGATGTCACTCGACAGGCAAGCGGGCACATTTTGCACTAGCAGAAGTTTCCAAGTGGTCCTCCGTAGCACAGCGTACCTCCGTGACCCAGTCCAAGGCGACAGCAGCACGGTTTGTGCATTGGGAAGGACAAGGTGCAGCCCTGCTGACAAGCACCCGGCGCGGAGTCTCCGTGTGAGCTTCTGCTTCGCCCTCCAGAAGCAGACTCCACGGTGGAGAGCTGCATGTCAAATGTCAGGGGCACATCTTCCATCGGAGCGCTAGAATAACCTCTCTCACTTCCTGGCGTGGCGAGACTGGTCATAGCCAGAAAAAACAGGCACTCGAGAGGTGACGAGTACCATCTACACTGAAGACACGGCTCCCCTCACCTCAACATATTAAAATGCCCATTGAAAAGGGACCGTACAAATACTTTTAATATAATACTAAGAGTTTCATTATGGCAAAAGTTGTTACTTTACACTGTTTCAAATCATTGGGTAGAATTTGGTATCCCGCTTGCTGGTATAAAACAAAGGTCCCGCCCGCTCAGTCATCTCTCTGACCTCGTACAAAACAGTAACGGATAAAAGAGAAAGGAAGGAAAGAAGGGTGGTCTAGGGGTCAGGACATTCGCCCAGGTGCCAGCGCGCTGCTCCTTCCGAGAGACTTCGGCTAACCGCCTCTGGTCAGCCACAGACTTCCCGTGCGACCTCTCCACCCTGCTAGGGCTACGGTACGGTTGCAGACATGGAGGAGATTTCAGGCTAGCGGGAAAATGTAAGTCAATACTTTCAGGAATTTGCTTTTTTACTGTGTTGGCATGAAAACAGAGTCTGGTTCTGGACAGAAAAATGATCTGCGGAGACTGCTGCAGGATCCACTCCTACTGAACCGAGGAACAGGTCTGATTGCTGGAGGAAAGGAGGCCAGAACTGCTGGAACAGGACTTGTCGCTGGTGAGAACCGATGGCGAGCTACCCCAATAGAAAATATCTTCTATTTGGCTGCGCATTTCAGCCTGGAAAGCAAAAAGTCATGCTTTGAAGCGAGATGTTCGAGTTGCAGCCGCTCATCTTTTCTCGGCGGACACATCTAGGCAGGACGAGCTGCGAGGTGCGGCAACGCCGAGTTCTGACACGGAGAAATCAGGTCAAGCAAAACAGGACAGTAATGAGCTTCCGTATCAGCGGAGGCCCTAGATGTAGATGTTCATCTATCATGTCAACGTGATCTGCATTTTGCTGGGTTTCATGGGTGTTGCCAGGAAGGCAAACGAGAAAGCTGGAAACCCCAGGAGGGACACGCTTGGAGTCGCCTGATGAGGTCTGTCCTTGCCAGCCTTGATCCCATACAGCTTCCATTACCGCCACGCTCCGGGGCAGGGCCAGCGTGGATTTTTCTTTGTGCCGAGTTCCAGTGAAACGAAGAGATTTAGGGCAGTGCGAGGTGAGCTGGTCATTTGCTGTGGTGAGCCAGATCCATCTTCTCAGGTGCACTACGGCCACAAACTCTCAGAAGCCAAAAGCCGTAGGGCTGTGGATCCCGACTACTGCCCACGAGCTGGAAACAGGAATCTCGTAAGCGGAGAGCTAAGGGCTAGTCCTTAGCACGTGTCCTTGCTGTGGTGGGGAGGGGGTGTCTCAACCCAGGAGGGACGTACGATAAACTACAAACCAAAACGGCATCTATTCGCCGCACCGGTCCAACTACACGCGCACAAAGCACATCTGCACCCAGAGCTGAACCTGCAGACAACGCGCTGCGGGAAGGCTGGGAAGCCTACTCCCCCGCAGCCCATCCCAAAGCAGCACGACCGGGCGTGCCTCCGTAACTACAGATTATAACAGCACCGCGCACTCCCACTCATTCTCAGAGAAGAGGAACCACCTCTCAGGCTTCAGCTTCCCTTAGCTTCGTAAAGGAAAGGCTCCCCAGCAGTTTACTGCAGGGGTCTCGGGATCTAGCAAAGGGAACATTTCATCGGAGCTCTCCGCAGGCCTCTCAGCTACCACCAAAAAAGGGGAAAAGGCAGGAAAGACAAAATCTCTCCGCGCCAGTTCTCCACTGCTCTCCGTCGGGGACTGCGACTGCCCAGGCACGCAGCCAAGGACTGGAGAGGCGGGCAGGTGGCACACCCAGCACCGCTGACAGGAAGCGCTTACTACACAGTTTAACTTTTCCTGTCCAGGAGACTCCTCAACAGAAAAATTCAGGCACCCTGTCTACAAATCTTACCTACATTTTTCTGCTGCACCAAATTCCCAAGTGTGTTGCAAAGTTCATAGACAGAAACACAGAAAAGCAGGGCTGGCAGGGAGGTCATCTAGCGCACGGCGGGGCCAAGCAGAGGCGTGCGCAGCATGTGGCCAACTAGGGAGAAGGCAGGACGCACAATGGCAAATAGGGCAGAAAGCAGAGCAGCACATCAGGCAGGGAGCACATGACAGAACAGAAAGAAGAGCAGTGGATCAGGCAATGGAAGTGGATTGGAGTAGCATTTGGGAAGGGTGGGGGCTTCATTTGTGGCACACCTGCCAAAAAGGTTGGTTCCCACTGATCTACTGCGATCCTACGCACACGGCAGGATCAGCCCTGACAAAAACCAGCCCAAAAGAAGTGTGAACTATCATCAGTGAACTGACAGATTAAAAATGTAATTCACAGCGACGGAGCCGAGATATTCTGGGGCTTTAAAGTGCATGTATGCGCTGGACAAAATCTTGACGCTCTTGCAGAAATGAACAGGAGACAAATCAACGGGACTTGGCTCCTAGCCTGCTCAGGCACTTCGGACAACCCCATCACGCACCTTTTACACCAAGTGCTTTTGAACAGGTGGCCGGGCCCCGTGTCTGTCGAGCTATTCCAGGTAACAGGCCTCATCCCGTCTCTCACGTGGGATTCACCGCTACACTGGGAGAGACGCGTCCTTGATTTTTCAACTCGGAACAAAACATTTTGTAGTAAAACAACCGTCTCTCTACACCTGCTAGCTAGACTGACACCAAAAACAAATGAGGCAAAAACCTTTTTGGTGGAACAGAAACTGAAACACCTTCTTTTTGTTTGAGCGGGCAGGGGCAAGGGGAACATAAATACCAGCATTTTTCCACCACAGAGACTAAAAATAATGTAGATACTTAATGCAGCGAGTCTCATTGTGGCGTATTTATAAATCTTGAGTCTACCTCAAAAGCTAAACTGTTTCCCTCCTGGGTCTTTATCACACTCAAAAAGCAGCACCTTTCAACAGCTCGGAGTTTGAGCAGGGCTTACCGAGGCAACGCTCTTATTTTGGTCATTTTAAGAGATGACAAATCTAGACAGTAAACAGGATGTCAACTCTGAATGTAGAATGTGATCGTCTGAACATCAAAATCCAATCTTTTCTTGATGTTTTCTACGTTTTGTTTTCATCCATGCAGTCTTAAACCTCATTCAGAAATCAAGCGGCAGCCCTCGCACATGCACCGCGGGCTCGAAGGTGTAGCCCGAAGCGCGGCGTGCTGCAATAATTCAGCACCAAGTGGGTGGAGTTCACGCGTGGCTCCAGACACAGGAAACGCAGCAGGCCGGCGGCGAGCCCCGCGGCCCAGGGCGCCCGCGCAGCACATCCGGGCACAACGCTCGCTGCCGAGCGCGCGCAACGTGCATCTCCACGGCTTGGCTCGGCCTCAGACAGGTAATGCTTGCAGAGCCAGTAATCCCTTTCAGACGAGCGAGTGCGGCCCCCACACCACGTGCAGAGGAAAACGCCTTTTGAAGCTCCCCCCATCGTCACTCGGGCAGAGCCGTCCTCCAGAGCGGCCTCCCAGGAAACTGCGGCTCATTTTTACAGTAGCGCTTCAAACCCGGGGTGGGACAGAGGCCTGAAAGTGTGCAACGCCCTACCAACAAGATTGTGCCTGCTCCAGATGGCTCAGTCTTTTTTGCACCAGGAATTCAAAGCCAATTTAAATCTCAAACCTAATACGAACAGAAAAAAGTCATTTGGGATGCTTTGTTAAAATAAAACAGGCACAGTGAAAGCAGCTGAAGACAAGGCATCTAAACAAGCGCAGCATAGGATTGTCTTTACTGAAGTACGGTGAATCATTCCAAGTAACACGGGAAAATGTGGCAAGAAGGGCAGACCTTGAAAGGAACGGAGGAGTGCTCATTTCAATAAGCGATTCATTGCTCACTCCTCCCTCTCCCCACAGCAAACAGCTGTGCCTCCCTAGTCTCTGGCCCTGGCTCGGCTCCTCTTCCCAACCCCTGGATGGTCCCAACGCAGCGATTCTCACCCAGGGCTGCCGCGTGATATCAGTGCTGTTAGCTGTGCAAACACCTACATCTGGTACACAGGGCAAACCCAGAGATTTCAAATAGGAACCCATGGTGTCAAAAACAATCTTTGGTTTTTCCGAGTTGCTTGCAACACAAAAATTGCACTATTATTTTTCTGTAGTCAAAAAATGAGCAAAAGGGTATATTCCAAGTGGTGCTTTGAGTCTTAGGAAGTTGAGAAACGCTGTGCTGGAGAAAACCGAGTGCCAGCACTTCCAAGCTTGCTCTCTCTTCCTTCGGCACTCACGCACACAACTGTGCACATCTGCCACTCTTACTTAGCTCCTTTCTCCAGATCCATCCGTATATCTTGTCAGGCTTTTTGCCTCAGTTACTTCTCCTAGGAAGCTGGTTACACTACAGTTGTATTAAAGTGTAAACTACTGCAATTTCTCATTCCAGCCTGCTCCTCTCTGAATGGATCTCCAGGCCCCCAACACACGCTACATTTAGTCACCCCTTAAATAGCAGCCTGCCCACCAGCTAAGGTGAAAATACCATAACCAAGCCACAACATTATTCCACATATAACATGTAACAGCTTCACAGCTCGTTTGTATGGCCCCTTAATTGAAGGCGGCTGGTTGGGGCTAGCTCGGGACAGAGCCCACCACTCAGCTGGGTGCCAGGATCTAGGTGGGGCAGCCCCAGAGCCCAGGACAAGCAGGTGGGGGCAGAACCCGTGTCTGGACTTCAGGCCCTGCCTGAACCTCAGAAGCAGATGTGGAGGTGCAACGAGGCCCAGACTGGGGAGAGTCTCGCCCGTCTTGGGCTCACTGCACCTCAGACCTTAAAAATAATGACCCTGCAGTGGCAAGTAAGGCACAAGTGGGTTCTTAATGCCCCTCTCTGAATCACGTGTCACGCCAGACACGTGTGGCATGGCGGGAGGCGCAACTCTTGGGACCGCGCATCAGATCCTACCGCCCTTTTACACGAATGTCTGTCAGAGACCTAAAAGGTCACTCCCCACCTCCATTAGCAAGCAGCATCTACTGCCGTTACTCCATCATGCCACTCGCTACCTTCCATGCGCAGATCACTAGTATCACCCCGCTCCCGTCCATGGTCTTGCCGTCCCTTTTTCAAAAGGTCTAAGGCCCAGCCTATGCTGGCAGTGCGAAGCCAGCGTCACCACGCACCAACAGGAGCTTCTCAAACGAGCTCTGCTGTGCGGGGGGAGCTGGTGCGAACAGCAGCAAGACTCCTTGTAATGCCGGCACAGCCACATCTACGCCTGGCCCGCTGCCATCGCAGCTCTGGTGACAGTGGTCTCCTGGGACGTCAAACCCTGTGCGCTACGCTGCAGAGTTCATCCGCTCGATCTGCACAGTCTGAGACTCCGACAAGTACAAAATACACAAGCAGTGCCATAGCAAGGGGGGCAAGCGGGGCGACCACCCCGGGTGCCAAAGCCTGGGGCGGGGTGCAGGATACAGCTGCAAGTGGCTCGTGTTGGGGGGCATGGGGATGCGGGGAGGGCAGCTCCTGCCACTGCGTCCACTCCCAGGCAAACATGGGGTTGGGGGGGGGGTGCCCCCCGCATCTGTGCATGGGGCAAGGGCGGGCTGCTCCCGCGGGCTTTCCCCGGGCGCCAAACTTCCTTGCCACGGCACTGCACACAAGAGCACAGGCTCTCAAGTACCCTGCCTCAGTACGAACAGGCGTCTCTGCAGTTTTCAACAGGAAGCCAGACACGAGCCAGGAGTCACCAGTAAGCAGCCACTTCGTTCCCTTTACACAAACAACAAACTGTGCAATAGCGAGAACTGCGCAATACCACGCCTTCCACGCAGGCGGCACAGCTCAAGAGCTGTCCCTCTCCAGGCTTTGCCTGCCTCCTACAAGAACGGCTCCCGCCCAGGAAAACTCTGCGCTGCCCCCACAGACTCCAGCACCAGCACCAGTTACCAGTGTTAGCAGACTTTCACTGGGCTTCTGCGCAGTCGAACGCCAACCGCTGCCAGCCGGCTCTGGAAACGAGCACCGCGTCGGCAGTAGCTGTCCAAGGCCCGGGCAGAGGCTGCCGCGGCACGTTTGTGAATGTTAGAGTGTTCCCACTCCTTGAAAGCTGCATTTATAAACTGGAGTCAAACCTACTAGAGAAAAAGTGTTTATAGCTAAGGCCTTGGGAACAAGGAAACTGCCAAAAGACTCGACTAAACCGGATTCAGGGTCCTCCGTAGCTCCTCGCATCCTTCCAGGATGGAAGCTTGATTTTTGCAGAACGCAATCCTGCTAGTTTTTAATGAGAATGTGATAAAGTATTAAGTCAGTTGCCTTATCAAACTTCTAGTATATTGTATTTGCATGTTCTCCTATTCAATTAACCTTGTAATTTAATCACAAAATTACATCAGATTTACCAAGAGCCATTTTCCATAAAACCATGTAGACTATTATACATGATATTCTTATGCTTTATCATTTGAATCCTGTATCTGATTTTCTTCCTTGCCCCCTTCCCCCCCTTAGAATCGTGTCAGCTGACGCAGTCGTTCCCTAGGCTCTTTCTGACTATCAGGACAACATCATCATTTCCCCAGCAACTATCCACGGCCCCTTCAGCTTGACTGAATTTCTCAAAAGGCTCATGACCAATTTCTCCCACAATTCACGGGTATATGTGAAATAGCAGGACACCTGCTTTGCCCTTACTGAAAAGTTTTAAAAGCCGTCACAAAGAGGGAAACAGGTGTTCCTGAAGGATGAAGAGACTGCTGGGCAGCGTTCTCACCAAGTACAAAGGAGGGAAATTGAAGAATTTAGAGAACGTAAAACTTGCTTAAAGAGTCACTTCAATTTACTATAACTTCTAATAATCCTCTGAAGCCACATGAATGATGACAACTAAACGCATACACGGGTGGGGACATCCCAAATCGGAGTTCTGGTGCATGCTTCCGGGGGGAAAAGATGATGTGCTACACACATTCAAAGCCCCGTGAGCAAACATCCCTCCACTCTAAAACAGTCAAGTAAATTTTAATTAAATTTTCAAATAAAAACACCTTCCAGAACTGGAAGTAAAAGGTGAGACATGTCAGTCGAAACATCAAATTTAGCTACGTCGTACACAAGAGGGAAGTGAGGGCTCAAAGTTTCATCATCTCCTCTAGAAAGAAAAGCAGTTGCCCCAACTCAGGCACCTCTTGAACAATGTGGTGACCTCCTCCTCCCAGTATGCCTTTTATCAACCATGCCATTGCCAGTCAGGGAATGGCACCATGACGCTGGCTCCTGGGTAGCGTGGGCGAGACCCACGGGCTTTGCCACTGTACCGCTGTGACCTGCCCTGTAACATCTACTCCCCCAGGACACCTGCACCCCCTAATTCCCTCAAGCTGCAGCAAGGGAAGTTGAGGTTAGATATTAGGAAAAGCTTTCTCACGAGGAGGGTGGTCTAGCACTGGAACAGGCTGCCCAGAGACGTGCTGGGGTCTCCATCCTTGGAGGTGTTTAAAGCCCTGGCTGGGACGATGTAGTTGGGGCTGGGGCTGGTCCTGCTTGGAGCAGGGGGCTGGACTAGCTGTGACCTCCTGAGCCCCCTTCCAGCCTCAATTTTTCTAAGACTCTACGATTCCCTCTCCCCTTCTGAACCGGTCCGACACCAACGAACCGTACCTTTGTCCTAGAGCCCGTGCGATGCGACTCTATTACATGACAAGTCCCTCTTACAAAATCTTGTCTTTATCTAGGATGTTTCTCAGGAGCTTTTCTGTAGGTGTATTGTAGTCTGTTAAACTTGGAATTTTTTAAATTTTAACAAAATTAGACCTTTCAAGAACAAGAACAGTTTAGGATGTATGTATGCACACAAGAGCTTATAGTTGAAAACTTATACCAAAGATTGCAAAAGTAACTTCTCCCGGAGGATGCCCACTCCAGCTTGAGGCCTCTATCATCATATTCTTATGGTCACATTTTGTTCTTTAATTCAGCTGTTAGGTATGAAATATTCCCCCAGCGTGGAAGTACGGGTTAAAAGCTTGATTTCTGCCCTCCCAACATCTGCTCTGCCCTGGGCACGGAAAACACCTGCATTCCAACCAGCTTCCTCCGCGCTGCTCATTTCCTGTAGCACCAAGGACCAAGGACTTTTCCAAAAGGGTAAACAGATCCACAGGACGGGTCAACGTATTAGAGTAATCAATTTTAATTCGAATTTAAATTGGCAAGCAAGAAACTGGGGTTTATATTACCTACTTTAATTTTGCTTTGTTTTTGTATGCTTTTAGTTTTTTCATAAAGAAACACTGGTCTTCGGGTGGTTGGTAACCATGAAGATAAATCTGGTACCCCTTTTTATTGACCAGAAGGATCCAATCCATGAGAACATAGATCTTAAAACATTCTCATACAAATTCTCAATTGATATATTCATTTTGATAGATTAGAAAATGGTGAAAGACATTTCTTATTTCCTAACTTATTTATTTTTTAATAATGATTTGTGTTGAGCTGCTTTTGGATTGAAATTATAATTCACTTAAAATGAAAAAAAGCAGCATTTCAGAATTATTTTTTATTAAACTATGTTACATGTGCACATACTGAACAAAGGAAGCATTCTCTGTAGGTAATGAGAGGAACTGATTGTTTCTGCTCACCAAATACTGCAAGATTTTAGAATTAGTTGCTCTCAGCCTCTCATGCCTAGTTTTTAATTATAAATTAAAAAAGGGAAGACAAACTTTCCTTCTTTTTCATCTTCCAAGCAATTTAACTTTGAGTGAGTTAATTACTGAGCTGAACTAAAGAGAAATAGAGGCGTATTCCCTCCGACCCTGCAAAAGAGACTGCAGCTGTCAAACACTTGCTTGAAGCTTCAGCAAACCGGCTCCGAATGCTTAGTTAGCAATCCCCCCCCCCCCACCTTGGCAGTAGGGTGACTTCTTTAAAATCATGGGAGCAAACACGTACTGCATAATATTTAAATTATGTTAATAGGTTATAGGAAATGTAGGCGTCATTATAAGTTGGCAAATTTGACAAGACTCGTTTTATTTTTAGAAATTTGAAAAGTATGCTTCATATAAATAAAAGATTCAGTTTACACAAAAATGTGTTTTAATTTTAATATTCATTTTTTATCCCACTTCTCAGTAACTGAGGCAACTCCTGTCTTTGGCACAGACTGCCCACTTTCAGCAACATCAAAACTAAATTCCATCCTTCTTTCTTCTCGTCCTTTAATTTACCCCAAAGGCAACGGGCTGAAGTCGTCTGGGAAGAAAAGGACCCTACGTCACCGCTTCCCTCCGTACTTTTGTCTAGGATCAAGAAAGACACCTCTAGTAGGAGCAAACAGCTGAACCATACTAGACCCCATCATGCCTCACGGGGCCTCTCCTGTGATAAAGGTAAGAGCAGGCACCAAAATGGCTCTACAGGATCAATCGCTTCCCGCTTCCAATATCAGCCTGGGCGTACACAGGAACAGCGGGCTGGAAAGGGCTCCCTGAACAGTTGTGTCAACCCTGCTTTCATTCATTCAGGACACAAGGGCACTGCCAGAGCCCTGCCACTAAGCAGCAAGGAAGTTCTTCCCAGTAGTGCAAAGATGCTCAGGTCTTAGGAGAAGGTCTGTACTTCATGCTACAGAGGAAGGCAAAAACGCCCAAATCTGTCCCAATCTGACATAAGGGAAAAATTCTTCCCGAGTCCAGATCTGGCAAGCAGAACGACTCTGAGCAGAAGAGCAAGACTCTCCAGCCAGGAAAAACTCTGCACTCGCTGTAGTTAGCAAGAGGAGCATCAGCATACCCCAGTCAAAGCCCCCAGCCTTAGCAGTGCCCGAATGTCCCGCAGCTTCCAAGGCAGGCAAGTGCAAGCCTTACACCCCCATCCTTGAGCTCAGCAGCACTCAGGAGGTAAAACCACCCCTCCTGGGAAATGTTTTCAGTGCACGAGAGAAAGGTCATTCATCTCCGACTGTAGATATACGCTCGTGGAAGCGCTGCCGGAACGGTGCAAAGGCAGCGAAGCCACCTTACAGAAATGAGCAATTACCAGTGCGTTGCACGCTGCCTTCAGCTCACTCACTGACTCCACGCGGTGCCAGGCGGCCGGCAGAGACACGCATTCTGCTGAGAGATTTGAGGGCACACACTAGAGCATGTGTGCGAGACTGCACAGCAATCGCAGGACCCAAACTCTGCCCAACAAATACAGCTCTCAGAAATAAAGGTCTGGAATGCCTCTGACGGTCAGCACTGAGCAAACTCCTGAGACACCAGCTCAGAAAACATCTCAGGAAAGGGGGCCCCACAGGAAGGCACCAAGAAAAAAATATCTGGATAGACAGAACAAGGAAGGATCCTCTTCCAGAGAACCAGATGCAGTCTTATCGTTACTCTGATGTAAGCAGAAGCCGTGGACGGCACGTGGAGCTAAGACACTCGCTGCCCAGAGTCACCACGCCACGGAGCTTTCTACCGCCCTCACGGGTTGCGAGCGAAGGGACCAGTGTGATCATCTAGTTCGACTTCTTGCGCACAAAGGCCAGTGACTTGATTCAACGATTCTGGCCTCTGGCCTGACAACTTATGTCTGCACTAAAGCTTGCCTACTGATATGCTCAAATCCAGCTCCTATTCTTCTTTACAGTATCCAACAAGCCTTTCTTGCAGTCCCAATTCCTGTGCTGGTAAAAGCTGGTGAAAATGAACTTGACTCCTCTCCTTAAAAGAAATTTCACCACATTTCCTGAATTTGCAAAACTGCTCGTTATGACATGGGCAGAAGTTTCCAAATAAATGCTAAGTCTATGTCCCTGAGAAGTTGGATGGTTTTACAATCAAAGTTCCTCAAAAACAGAATTCAGGCAGTCTCGCTAGCTCAGCTAACTCCTTTAATCACTGAAAGAAGATTTAAAAAGACGCAGATTATCTCAGGTGGCTACTTGTAAGTTAGGACATGATGAGCATCTCATAGCACTGTTGCCATAAACAGAAGGACTAAAAAAACCCCCAAAACTTAAAAGAGCCTGGAAGTCGAGAACAATAATGGCAGGCCTGACAGACCCACAAAGATTTTACGCTAGTGCGTGTTGGCTTTTTCCGTATGCACCAAAACCTCATTCTAAGTGCTCCTTTCATGCCACTTACTGTCAAAAAATCCAAGCCCTGTGCCTCTGTGGAAGCAACTACTGCTGTTCCCCTTCTGCTTCTCATTACTGTTTCCAGTGCGTCACAAGGAAAGCATTCAGAGTTGGGAAAAGATGGTGGCACTCTGCTCCAGTCCCCCCCATTCTCCACCCAGTGCTCAAAATACTGCTCTGAATGCACGTCCCATGACAGTCTCGGCTCCAGCTGCCACCCCAGCCAGCTGCATGAGCTCATCCAGGAAACGGCACAGGGTACAGCTGAAGCCCAAACAGGAGCTAATGAAAAACTTCTGTTGAACTGCGGTGGATGAGACAGTATCTGCTCCAGCCTACAGCTGATGAAACAGGATATTACTACTAGATTACTGTAGTACTCAAAGCACCAGGCACGGACAGGACCTCCTCAGGAATCCTGGTTTTCTCTGTTTAAGAATTGCAAATGCTCTGAGGGGGGTGGGGAGAAAACCCCACAAATCCTCCGATTAGAAAAAACAAAATCTGCGTTTTTCCATGATTAAAATGAAACACCACTATATACACCGGTATCAGTTGAACACAATGTTTTATTGATATATTTACAATTTTAAAGCCATTTGAAAGCCTACCAGAGCCTCAATCACTGTAACATACATTCGAAACACCTATAAACTTCGGTGCTTGAGTTAGGGTTTTTATCATGGAAAATCAGAGCTCCCACTGCCCCTTCACCCGCCAGGACACGGGTCCAGCTGCGGCTCCCCCCACTGCTTTGTGATGTCTGCTCCCTGCCCATGCCATCTTCCCTCACTCCTCACCCACAGCCCTGCTGGAGGGCCCCAGCTGCCAGGGCTATGGGGCCAGGACCCCTCCCTCACTGGGGGGGCCTCAATCCATGCCGCCCTCCCCCACCACACTTACCTGCAGGAGCTGCTCTCCAGGCTGCAGCACAGCCATGTACGTGTGTGAGAGCGCATGCACACGGCACCCCTGCCTGCCTGCCCCCCTCCCACTCCCCTTAGCCCCTTGCAGGCCAGAACTCTGCTAGCTTGCAAAGGGAAACTCACCTTAAAATGAGAAAATCCAGATTTGACTGTGTTTTTCCATGGCAAACTGAAAACCTGGATCCCCGCTCAGCATGCTAAGCACCATACAAACACAGAAAAACAACAAAAGTAGAGTCCCTGCCCCAAAGAACTGACAACCAAAGACAAGAGATGGATATACATGGGAGAGCGGAGAGGTTATGCGACAATCCCGGTCAACATGCTAAGCAGTAGTAGCAGGATGGACAAAGCAATCCAGTTCCTTTTGCAGAGACAGTAAACCTCACCATGAGTCCATCCTCACTCAGACTTGGAGACAACTCTTGCTGACGAGCGTACAACAACTCCCCCGAGCATGACTGTCTACGACAGGACTCCTCAAAACGGGGCCCACAGCCCACCTGCAGCTCGCGAACGTCTGCGTGCCGCCTGCACCGGGGCTCTAATGGTGGCTGTTCTCCGCCGCGCCGACCGACACAAACTGCTCAGTACGAACTGACACGCCTTCGCGGCAGCCCTGGGCCTCTCCTTATCGTAACCTGGTATATGTAAGGTACAGTGTGTTAAATCCAACTTAAACGGAGCACCATGCCCCATTGAGCCTCTGCTGAACATAAAGGTACAGCACTGCAGACTTGTGTGGTTATCGAGCCCTACTGTGATGCCCCATCCATTAAGTGTCCTCCACAAACCACATTTGGGGAACCCCTAGTCTACAACAACTACTTATTATTCCACGTCCATCGCTGTTCCTAAGTCTACCCGTGGTAGATCTAGAGAGAATGGCTGACGGGGGGTAGAGGGAATTAAAGTTAGAAACTGAAAACAGATGAACTCCAAAATGGTACTGAACTCTATTCAAGATATGCGACTGCCTGCTGAGCAAAGGCATGCCTGATTTTAGCCTCTACACAACTGCAGGAGCCTTTTTCAGAACACAACTTTAGATTAAATAATTGAGACCAGTGGGACTATTATGGCCATTTAGTCTGACTGCTTGCATAAACTCAGGCCACAAACTTCACTTCCTACATCACGCTTAATTTGTGACTGAGCCACAGCAAATCTTCTTAGAAATAACTCTGGTCTCGAGTAAGAAAGAGATCACCAAACTCCCTGGCAAGGTGCTCGATGGCCAACTGCCCTGCCTCTAAACCCACTGCATTTTATTTGAATGAGTCCAACCCAGATCTCCAGTTACTGGATCTTGCTGTGTGTCCCTCTGCTCTACCAAAGAGCCCTTCAGCAGCAAAAACCTTCTTCCCTTGTAGACTGTTAGCAGCTATGATCAAGTCATTGCTCAACCGCATTTTAGATGACTTTTGGAAAAAATTCTTTCCGAGTTCTGGAAAGAGGAGAAGGTGCGATGCCAGGCTAGAGATGCCATTCTGCATCCCGCTGCTGCAGAAGGCAAATCCCTTGCAGTTTAGAAATGGAAACTGCTCATGTTACATTTTTTTCATTTTCCTCTGTCACGCTGAAGCAAGAATAGCCGCAGGATTCACCACTCTCTAGAGGCACCAGAAGTCATGGACACACATGTTCATAAATCACCCAGACAGTGTTAATCTGTAACCAGGGTGTAGGTGTGTGGAAGTTAGATTAGGAATTAAAAGCTATTAATGGCAGAAATATGCCAGGTGTATGCAAGTTTGAAAAACAAATTCAGTAGTTTACAGGCCTAAACCAAATCTTCGCTTTGGATGGATCTGGGGGTCAATGAAGTCATTTCACGACTGACACGCTTCTTAGTTTAACAGCGAAGAAAGGGAAAATGCCGTTTAACTCCTCGGTTGCCAGCTGCAAGCTCCTGGCCCACGCGCGCAGGATCCCAGCGCTCCACGCTGCAATCTCCAGGGTGCCCCGAAACTCCAGAAGAGTGTTTAGCGCTGGGCGCACGAACTCCACAGCTTCAAGGCTCGTATTGGAAACCTACACCTAATACAGAGATACATTTACACACGAGTTGTAATGAACTGAGAGACATGCACACAGCTATTTTTACTTGGAGGCTCCATGTTTATACGCTGCTTGACCAACACAGGCAGGAAAAAAGATAAAAAGCAAATCAAGACTAGGGAGAGAAAGGGTTGCTTTCTCTGAATTTATCTGTGGAGTAACCACTAGAGGAAGACAAGCATTATTCAAGATAAAGGGCAGCACAGTGAGGTTTCGTGAGCTCCCAACAGGAGTAGCGTAGACAAAACCCCAGTGAGTTTAAGGTTTCTATACTGCTCAGTGATAGTACACAAGTCCCTGAGAATGGTCACAACTCTTAACACAGTATAGCACAGGGCTGTCGCTGTCATTAAAATACTGAGAGATCTCAGCAGGTAACAGTCACACATATATAAGGAAAAAACCGGTCAGCTCAGGTCCCAGATCAAGAACATGGCAACACCAACTCCCACGCTTCTGATAAGGGCCATCCTACCATGTCACAGCTGGTGGCGGCTACTCCAGGGAGCGAGCCCAGGGCATCTGTACACACGTAACACTTCGTTTTTGTTATACCTGCCATATAGCTGTTCGTACTGCTATGCTTATTCTGTAGACTCTGCCCAGACCCATGGCGATTTGCAGCGTCCTGCTGTTTCTGGAACTTAAGCAGTGTGTTATCCAAAGGAGAAATCTGGCTTAAGGACCAGACTGAAAGACAGGAATTCCTGTACCGCAGTCTTGCTTTGGCACCAGTTCCTTTTGTGGCCTGGGGCGAGTCAGTAATACATTTTGCCAGTCTTCTCCTAGTAATATAATGGGGATTACTTACGTCACAGGGAGGTCGAGAGCCATTGTGCTTACAAAGAGAGCTGGAGCCAAAAAGTGCTAAATTACAACAGAGTCATAGTGACAAAAAACAAAAGCCTGATACAACTTTCCCTGAGCACCAGCCCAAGACACAAGTGTTCAGTTCATACGTTTGCAATCTGCGCCTCTTTATTAACAGACTACACCATCATCAGTTGAGCTGCTGCACTCTCATTTTAAGGCTGACAAACCAGAAATGTGAAGTTTTTCTTACAAGGAACTTATCCGGACTCACTTTTATGTGAGCTTCTTTTAGCATGCGACCCCTGCTTCCAGTTCTCAGCGCAGAGCAACAGCAGAACACACAGCAGTGCTGGTGTGATGGAAGTCCGTACAATACGTGACCCAACAATTTTAATGGACACGTAGATGATTCTAAGACTGTCCTAATGAAACAGCAGTGCAAATACACAGAGCAATTTAACAAGACGTGGGGAAGGTCATCAACGCAGCCTTCCACGAGGGTGACCGCTCAATGGCAGCTCAAAGCCTGGGCGCCAGATCCTGCTCCAAGGACTGTTTGTACAAGTGACATTTAACAAGCACTGATAAAAGGTATGATCAGCCCCGAGATGGACACTAGAACGCAGCTCTTCCTCCCTCGCTTGTGTGTCTTGTCCATTAAACTAGAAAGTCTTGCTCAATCTCAATCCAGGCGCAATGAAAACGACTACTTTAGGCAAACTGGCACAGATTCAAAAGGATGGGGGCACCCCCCACAGCTTATAGCACAGAGGGCATTTAGGGCAATCTCCTAGTAAGTAGATGTGGGTCCAAATCCCTCAGAGGAAGAAATTAAACACCCATATCTACCACATCCTAAGCGAGTGCTCTAACCACTGAGCTACTGGATGAAAGGGAGGCTGCACCATCACTACTCTTAATTTTATATGAAAGCAACTGCTGTGACTGCACTGCATGTAGAGAATAATCCAGCGCACGCAGCAGAACGAGCCCCTGGGGCTAACGAGGCAGAGGACCATCTGTTTGCAGACTCCAGCACAGTTTACATGTGAACTAAAAGCCCAGGCACAGAGCCTTGTCGAGACTCAGGTGTTTCTTGACACACGCACAAGCAGAACTTTAAGTGCCTGGGGACTTTTAACATTGAAAACGTAAGTGCCTGAGGACTTTAGGTGTTTCTAGGGTTAGAGAGCAGCTGAGCTGCTGGTTTGAGGACCTAAATTTAGGTAGAATTTAGGGGCCTAATTCCAAGTCCTTGTGAAACTCTGGACCTGGAGCCTAGAACAACGGGTCTAAACTTTAACAGAATTTGTAGGTAAGCTGCGATGGAGAAATCCCGTAACACGCAGCGAGCTCTCAGCAGGGTCAATTCTGAACCATCAGCAGAGAAACCAACAACTGGCACCGAGGTGCATTCATGCTGGCAGGCAGCTGCAATAAGTTACTACTGCTTACAGTAACTGAAACTATAAATGCAGCAGCCACCCCTTTTGCAGACAGTACACCCAAACACACAGATAGAGCAGATGCTTTCCGAACAGCGGTCTAGGACATGACTTCTACTGCCAGGTCTGCCAACAGGGACCTCACAACATCTCTGTTACCTCATCTGTAAAATGGCAAAAATCTGTGCCTCCCACTAGAGCTCGTAAAATGCTTGGAAACACTCTCTCCATCTCCTGGCACCTATGAAAGTAGGCAGTCAGACTCGGGCGACTCAGTGAGGCTCAGTAAAATGAACAGTGGAAATATGTAGAAAATCAGTGAACAAAGAACGAGAGCTGCACAACGGCGGTCACCTGTGGCTTCTAACCTAGCAAACACGGCTAGACTTTCATGTGGACGGCAGCTCTCCCTCTGGCCCCATGACTAAACAACCTGTCAAATTTCACATTCTTGTACCAAATTACAGAAGCACTAGAGTTGCTCAAAAAAATAATAGCTGGCGTTTTGGTATTGGAAAATTTGTCTATTTTCCCCCAATATTATTCTTGGAAACTCATTTTTACTGAACCTTCCAAAATTTGACCAAAGCCCAAGACCAAACCTGTAAAATTTACGCCAAAACAATTAACTGTTGGCAGTTACAGGCAACTGAACATAGACTGCCTTATCTGTGCCATTACTCTTGCCACTTATAATGGAGACAAAGTTTATGCATGTATAAAGGGTAAGATCACTGCAACACAGACTTCGGCAGTGTCTTTGCACGCTATTTTCTTTTTCTTACAACAGACAGACATGTTATCTACTTGCCTCCCTCAAGAGGCAGCTCAGCAGCATGGCAAAGCACTAGCTGTATCCAACTATACCATTATTAGGTACACTGATACCTCCCATCAGGTTTCAAACCCGCTCCCCCTTACCTCTTTGCTTCCTCCAGATGACAAAGATATTCGTACGCCACATTCTGAAGTCTCCTCTCGTCCATCTCCTCTGCTGTGAGCCTCTCATTATCAAGGACAGCTGCAAACAGACAAGCATCCCTGTCAGTCTTCAACTCACCTGATACGCTGATTGATACACAGATAAACCTAGAGTCGCTTCGGCAATTAGTACATCTCACCACAGCAAAAGGAGAAACATGCTATTGATGTTCCAGGAGGAGCGTACGTAATGCTAAAGCCATGCCCGAGCAGAGGCATCCCCACGCAGACTGCATTTATATTACGGTAGCGCCTTGAGGCCCTGAAGACGCAGGGCCCTGCACAAACACAGGTACAGCCCCTGAACTGAAGGGCTTGCAGCAGGGGGGCCAAACACACTCAGTCCGGCCTGCGAGGACACAGCTGCCAACCCACTGGATCGGGCCCACAGGCAGCTGGCGCCTGCAGCTGCTGCGAGGTGCAGGGCAGGCAGGCGGGACCGCTTCCACCCAGCAGCATCGCCCTGGACGCTGCAGCATCAGCTGTGGACCCGGGCACAGAGGATGGGTGGCAGCATCAGCTGTGGCTGCCACCGGCAGGTTCAGGAGCCCCAGCGGGCCAGCGCAGAACCTGGTGGCAGCATCCACAGCTCCCAGCGCAGCGGAAGCTCCTGCCCGGAGCCCAGCCTGGAGCCTGCTGGCAGTGTCAGCTATGAACCTGGGCAGCAGCTTCTGCCATGCTGGGCGGGCAGCAGCACCGGCTGTGACGCTGCCAGCAGGTTCCAGAGCCCAGGCGTCGGCTCTGGAACCTGCTGGCGGTGCCCACAGCGGATGCCACTGCCCGCCCGCTGCGGTGGAAGCTGCATCTGGGTCCACAGATGAGCTACGGGGCTCCTGGCAAACCACAGCTCCGGCTGGGCTCTGGAGGGACACAGAGGAGAGGCAGACAGACAGAGAAAAGACGAGAAGAGAGACAGACAGACAGACAGAGAGAAGAGGAATCGGGGAGAAGGGGAGAGATGGATGTGGCCTTTGACAGGCCTCCAAAACTCATTAAGTGGCCCTCCAGCTGAAATCATTGCTCACCCCTGGTTTACAATATAAGCTGACAAGATAAAGGAAGGGAAGGAAGGGAAAACACGAAGAAGACAAGTGAATTGCCTAAGTTTTCTTGACAAGGCAGTGAAAGAAGAGGAAACCGAACTCATGTCACCTGATTCCCAGGCAAGAGCCCCGTCCCAAGTTACCCAGCTCACAGCCAGGAACCTCATCCACTGGACCACACAGGTCCTTTGCGCTGCTCTCATTCATCACACCTCCAAACCATCACTAACGAGTGTTACAGCTGGCCCCAGATTTTCATTACCATGAAGCAAGCACAGGACTAAGCTGACCTTTCCATTAAAATGAAGCAAAATACAATAACCAAGCAGTCAACCTCCTCGCTCTCCCCTCTGCTACAGGTCACTGGCACAAAAATCTTGTCTTCTCCCTTCACTGAAGCAACCCTGCCCCTTCTGACCGTTCCCACTCACTCGTCCAGGTCCCCACCCCTCAGCGGCAGCCCATTCTTCCCCTTCGCTATGCAAGCGCCGTTAAGCATCTTAAACTTAAACCCTCGTAAAACCCGGGCATCCCCCCACCTATCTCCTTGCTTCTGAAATGAAGGATTGGAAAGGACCTCCTAGATTAGCAAGTCCAGCCCAGTCCTCCGTTAGGAGACTGCATCACAATTCCCTTCATCGGTGTTTGAGCCCTGACAACGCGCTCCCAGCCCGCGCTGCCTACAATTACCGCCTGGAGCTCCTCTCCTTCAGCTCTTCCCTGGGCTCTCTCCAGTTCGGCTTGGAGTCTGCATGGAGACCGCTCTCGCTACAGTCTCTAATCGTTCTGTCCTGGGAAAGCTCAGAGCCAGCCTTCCATCGCATCCTCCTCGGCCTGTCAACTGCCTTCATCACAGTCAACTGCGGCCCACTTTTTGACCTCTTGTCTTCCCTTAGCTTTTGTGACTCTCCGTCTGCTTGCTCTCCCCTTCCCTCTCTAACATTTCTCTTACAACATCTTAGAATCACAGAGAAGTCAAGCTGGCAGAGCCCCCAGGAAGTCACATCTAGCCCAGCCGCCTCCCAAAGGCAGGAACATCCCTGACTGAAGCATCCTACACGAGTAGATAACTTGCTCCTGAAAATGTCCAACAACGGTGACCCCACAACTTCTCTATGCAGCCTGTCCCAGTGCTTGACCACTCTCAGAAAATCCCTCCTAGTCTCCAACTTCAATTTCCCCTGCTGCGTTTGAGGCCGTTGCTCCCTATGGCCACAAAGAAGTCTCTGCTCTTCATCCTCTCTTTAACTATCCTTCAGGTATTTGAAGACTGCTATCAAATCCCCCGTCTTCTCTTCTCCAAACAGGAGTCATGTTTTCCAGGCTTCATCGTTTTGGTCGCTCTCCAGTGGGCTCTTTCTAATCTGTCCATGTCTGTCCTGAAGTGCGGGTCTCACTACTGGCCCCAGTACTCCAGGAGAGACCACACCTGCGATCTGCAAGTGACACTCCTCTCAATACAACCCCGGGTGTCACTGGCATTTTTTTTTGCAGCAAGAGCTTACTATTAGCTCATGTTCAGCTTACAGTCCACTTCAACCCCCAGGTCCTTGTCTGCAATCCTGCAGCCTACGCAAACATGTGCATCCTCCCTTCAACTACCCCTGGGATATGGAAGTCTTGGTAGATCACAGACTCGGCATGAGTCTGCAGCATGATGCAGTTGCACAAAAGGCGAATGCAGTTTTGGGATACGGTACCTGTAATTAAAGCGCCCGGAGCATCTCATGCAGTGGATAAGCATTGGTCAGGGAGGATCTAGACGCAGCTACTGCCATGCTCTACTGTGGGTATTTCCCAGGCTTGTGGGCTTTGCTGGGTCCCAGATGGGGCTGGGAGGAAATTTTTCTCCCCCTACTGCTGTGTGTTTTAGGGGTTTGTTTGGTTTTTTGCTTTCCTCAGAAGTATTTTACTGGGGTGTGCCTATGCTGCTGCTGGGACTTGCACCCAGAGGCTCCTGGCTAAGGCCAGACCAACACTACGCTGGGGGGTTTACCTTGCGGTCAGATTCGTACAGACTGGGGGGGGTCCATACACCTTCCTCTAAAGGGAGTGGGGCCTGGCTCTCTTCTTTGGACCTCGAGTGTTTTTTAACAACCGTGGGACGATGGCCGCCATGGCCCCCCTGCTTTACCTGTGGCAGGTTCAGGTGTCGTTGTGTGACTGTGTCACGGCTGACCACGCAGTTTTGCTGAGAGGTTAGCTAATGGATTTGCCTCATGCAGGTGACTGGATTAGACGACCTCTGGAGCATCCTTCCAGCCCTGCTTTCCCACGGTTTTGTGATTCATACTGGGAGAAGCAAGGATTTCTAACAGCAATGTCTCTGACTGGACCACCTGCATAGCTGGAGTAGTGCTAGACAGGATTTCAAATGAACACTGTCAGTGTCTAATCTTGGCTCGACCGTGAATTTTTGGGGAAGTTTGAGATGAAGGGGGAAGATGACAACTACATAATCTGGTAACATGGATATCTGCACGCTCCTTCTGACCCAAAGTGAGCTGACAGCACAACTGCTGTTATAACACTGTCTGATGCTTCCTATTTTATGGGGCACAACTTCAAACTTTGGCTATTTAGGCTGAAATTCTGCATACTGGTCGCTAACCTCAGGCTGAATCATTCTGAAAATTTTCAGACAAGGAGGTTCAGCCATTTCCAAGAATAAGTGGAAAGAAAAATATATTTTGCCCATTTTAAAATAACCTGATGACATTAGTTTTAAGAAGCTCTAGCACTGCCATACTTTTGAACAGGAACTTGGCATTTGGTACATGGGTGGCCTTTACATCAAAAAAGTGCCTTTTGCTGTCCTATGAAAACCCACCCAAATCTGGTCAATCTATAAATCCTTTGGGGGAAAGGGCTAAAACTGCCCTTCACAGTGGCTTAGTGATTTTCACAGCTAAATCCCAAAAAAGACTTCAACTGCATTTAGCAGGGTCTAATCTGGGGTTTTTAACATAATTAAGCTGCAGGCTGCCATTAATGGAGACAGGGCTTGTGCAACACAGTCTCTCATTTCACATCTGCATAACGATACAGTGTTTAAAATACATAATCACATACTATTATTTCCTAACTATCCTAGACTCATTTAGCATGCAATTAGCACCTGTACTCCTGTTTCCACTACTACTAAACAGAGACCCCTCACCTTACTCAATATACATAGCGTCCAAATCTAACAGCTGGAGCTGGTCCTACTTTGAACAGGGGGCTGGACCAGATGTCCCTTCCAGCCCTCATTTTCTATTTACCCATTTACACACAGGCATATTCAAAGTAAGATCCATTTGCTTCTATGCAATTGTGACAATTTAGGTCTCAAAGCAGCCATAACCCCACAGGAGCACTTTTTCATTCTCTTGGAAGCCAAGCCTCATCCCCCTTCTAACCGGTACTGAGAATGAGACCCGGAGCCTGTGCAAAGAAGGGTGCGCAGTCACGTCCTTCACCATGCAGATACAGAAGGGGCAGAGGTAAAGTTAAAACATTAACGCTACAGTTTATCAGCTTTTCAATGTTAAAAATTACATTAGGACTACAAACGGGAACAGATTATGTATCGATTCAGAAAGGAGACAGTCTCTTTGTGCAGAAAAAAGGAATCGTCTTGCAACAACCAAAATGTTCTTGTATCAAATGAAGCAAGAGGAGACATATGGAAGGGCAGCCGGGCGTCTGACGCAGGCGAGTAGGAGGCACGAAGAGAGAACCGGGCACCTCACGCCGGAGAAGACGTGCGTACGGACTGCAGCCCATCTCCACCGCACAATGCTGGGCTGTTCACATGGGACAGGGACGCACACAGGAGAAACTGGAAACTCCACCATGTTCAGATCCTAACCCTGAGGGTCTGTGCAGCATCTGCACGTCGTAACAGGCACCTTTGCGCTCCTGTTACTTCAGGAGAAAGGCTCTAGGAAGAGCCCAGGTGGCATTCAAGGGACTGGAAGGGGCCAGGTGAGAGCGTATAAGCCCGGGCCCGAGCGGGGGCAGGTATGGGAGGAAGAGCTCCCACCCGGGAGGGCAGCAGAGGAGCCCCTGACTCGCACCAGGGATACGCTTGAGCCTGGGAGTAGGGCAGGCAAGTAGAGTATTGTGGACCTGCCTGGAAAACACTGGTGGTTTGGGCCTGGGACCGGGGGTGGTGGAGGGCCAGAGCCCAGGAACAGGGCCGAGGAAGAACGAGAGCTGGGGCTGGCGAGAGCCAGTCCCAGAGAGGGCAGAGGCAGGGCTACAGAGCCCGGAGCAGGGCCTGAACTGAGTCATCGCTGGCAACATGTGCCAGGCCTGGGTGCAGCTGGGAGGTGAGGAGGCCAGGAACCCAGCCCTCCAGTGCTGGATGAGCAGGGAGAGGTAGCTGCTGAAGGGGGATCCCCAGGCAGCCTCCCTTCCCGGGCTCGCACGTGGGTGACGGCCTGGCAGGCGAGGAGGGAAGCCGGCCCCAAGGCCTGGGGGAAGCCAAGGCCGAGCACCCGGGGCCGCACGGCCACCCCACACGCCCGGCACAGGCTGCTCGGCGCTGCCACCCAACGCACGAGCAGCCCCCGCGCCACGGGGGGAAGCTGCCCACGCGACACGGCCGGGCCGGGCCGGGCCGCGAGACACCTGCCCGGCGCCCCGCGCCCCCGCTGCAGCGCGCTTCGTGCTGGCGGCCCGGGGCTCAGCACCGCGCCCGCTCCGGGAAGGGACGGGTGCCAGGGCCCTCCGTGCGGGGCGGGGCGGGGCGGGGGCTGCGGGCGTCTCCTCCGCCACCGCGCGCTGCGGCCGCTCCCCACGCCACGCGCGGGCGGGTCACCGCGCCCCCCGCCCGCCCGTCCGTCCACCCTCCCTGCCTGCCTGCCTGCCTGCCGGGCGCGGTGCGGGGCGGGGCGGGCGGAGCGGAGCCGGTACTCACAGCCATAGTGTGGCCGGGCCACCCCGGGGCCGTCCGCTTCGTCCGACACCGACATGGCGGCCGGGTGCGCTGGGCGCGGGGCTGCGCTGCGCTGCGCTGGGCTGCGCGGGCGGGCGGGCGGGCGGGAGCGGCGGTTCCTGTTCCTGCTCTGCCCGGGCGTGGCGGCGGGGAGGAGCCGCCCGCGCCCGCGCCCCGGATCCCGCCCCGCTCCGCTCCGCTCCGCTGCCTGCTGCGCCGGGCCGGGGCGGGGCGCTGGGCGGCGAGGGCGGGCAGCCCCGGGCCGGGGGGGAGCGGACACAAGCACGCCGCTGCCCCCGTGCACGGGCGGGGGGGGGGTCCAGCAAGGCCCCCGCGCGCCAGGGCAGCCACCCCGCGGGCCGCACAGCTGCAGCCGCCTCCTCGTGCGGGGGCGACTTTGTTACAGGCCCAACAGCGTGGCGGGCGGGGGCTGTACGAGACCCGGTGGCAGCCCGCGCCGTGACACGCCCTGTCCGCGCACCCACGGCACGGGGACACCGCCCAGGCAAGGTGTGACTCGGCGGTGGCCGGGCGGTACCAGCACCTGTTCTTGCAGCACAGATCTGTGCCACGTTTCGCGGAAGAGGGGTGAGCGAGCGGGTCATCAACGGGGCAGGCAGCCCCACACTCGTGCCAGCGCCGGCGTGCCCGCCTCGGGGCACACGCTGGGGAAGGGGCTGGGGCCGCACTGCCACGCCCGGGCGCAGGCCCCTCGGGTCCCCTGCCATGCATCCCAGCACCCCGACACCTTACCAGTCCGGGTCGTGCGGGGGCTTCTGGCGCTGCCCAAAAACGCTGTGGGCCCCGGCGTAGATCGTAGAGAACTAGGGCTGAAAGAAACTGAACAGGTTTCTTGAAAAAGCATTAGTTGGTTCAGATTTGGTCCAAATCTTAGGTTTGCCCACCCCCTGCCAAAAACCCCCACTTTTTTATTAACTCATTTCAGTTGAATACTTCCAGCAATGGTTGTTGTTTCTAAATCTCCCGGTGGAAGCAGGAGACACTACCGTGGCGTGCGCACGTGGACACAGGAACGTGGGACCGGGCGACAGCTCCTGGGTCGCTGAGCCTAGCAGTGTCCTGCTGCTGCAGGGAACCACGCCGCGTGGTCGCATCCACACACTGATGCTCCATCGTAAAACGAGTCCCGTTTCTTGCCCCCACTTCTCCTATTGGGAGGCTCTTCCAAAACCTCACTCCTCTGATAGTTATGAGCCTTCTAATTTCAAGCCTACATGATTCACAGCTACGTTAATCTCCATTCATTCTTGTGCCAGCGTTGTCTTTTATTTTAGACTGTTTTCTTTCCCAGCCATGATGTTTACCTCCTTCCTGTATTTACAAATTACAGTCACATCACACTGCATCTGTCTTTGTTTCGCTAGATTAAACAAACCCAACCGTTAGGCTCTCAATTCCCCAGAGCATCCCAGTAACCCTCGTCTATACCTGTTCCTGTCTGAATTCCTCTTTCAACTAACTGGAATCGCATGCAGTCTTTCCGAGGTCTCGCCAGTGCCCTGTGAAACTGCAGTATCGCACCAGAAGGCAAAAACATTGTAGAAAACAAACCAGGCCATCTACCTGGGCAGCACCATGTTACCAGGAGAGAGCTCAGTGGCATCAGAGACGGGAATAACATCCACATTTATTCAGCTCAACAACACCTGCAAAGCAAAGATACGCAGCACTGGAACCACAGTGGAGAGTAGTCTTTACAACTCCAATATAATCTATGCTACAGCAGGGCTGCAAGAGCTGGGGATTTACCACATTATACAGGAAACAGAACGTCCTCAAAAACGAGAACCTGTGAAAGATTGTGGGCACTGCACGGGCACTCTTCCTCGCCACTCAAGAGGTCCAAGAAATCCCCAGCCAGCAGCTCGCCTCCGCCAGAATCAGAGGGAAGCACTAGACATCTGAGGCATGTTGTTTCCGGATACCAGCACAAAGATTCCCACGTGAAATAACTGATGGGAGTAAGGAGGGCTTCCCTGGGAAACTTTCAGAACAGCCCTTACCAAGGAAGGCAGAGCAGTAAATCTCAGCACCATAAGGCAAATGGAGGCAGCAGCAAATGAGAGAAAAATTAAAGAAATGAATGCATGTCCTGTGCACCAGTGTCAATGGGGGAAGGCTGCCATGGAAATACCTCACCATCCCAGGATCACCGCCACGTCACAACTGAAGTTCTAGTCCAACAGTTCATTGTTGAAGCTTCTTGTAGCAGTGTACAAGCATCACAGGTTCTTCCTCTCTGACCTTGCCCAATTTCCCAGTGCAATTACGTACCTAGAATACAAAACCCAACATTTTAAACAATGGTTTTTTTGGTTGCAAACTCATTACTAGATACAAAGTTGCTTCAACGATTTTATATCTTCCCCTTTGTGCATATGATGCAGCTAGTTATACGATCAAACTCTGCACAGAACACCTACGTGATTCCAGTTGCAGGACGAATGCCATTCAGTGAACGAGACAGGACTTCTTTTCCTTCGTAGGCACTGAGGGGACTGCCTCCCAAATCTGGGAGAGGATAGAGGATTGCCTCCCATCTAAACCCTGCACGAATTTCCTGTGCCTCAGTGAAAACCCCCAATGTGGGGTACCTGAGATTTGATGGTCGGAGCACTTATTAGCGTTTTTGTGCATTCAAAGCAAGGTACAGACACCGATCCTTGCAACCACACCTCTGGGAAACTAGGGATACTGTAATCCCCACCTGACAGATGAGGAAGGTGGAAAGGAAGATGCAGGGATTTGCCCCAGGCTACACAGTGAGTCAGTGGTGGAGCAGGATTCTAACTTGGGACCTTTGATTCTCAAAGCCGTGCTCCTTCTACAGCTCCCAAGGGTGTCAGCTGCGTCCTGAGTAACCCTTTCAAAAACCAGGCATCGGGTGTCTCAAGTCTGGTGCTCAGGTAGCTAGGGCCATTAGTACCATCATTGTCCAAATGCCACCTCAGTTTGCTATGCTGCCAACTCTGGGTTTTGAAACAGCTCTCATTTTAACCAGAGCAAACACAACCATAGCCCAAGTTTTGCCCTTAGTATGTAGCTCTTCTCCTGTCAGGATCAGCCGTGCACTTTCCTAGCCTGCTCCTGTCCCAAAAGGCATCCTGGGTGGGCTTCCAGCGAGTCCAAACTCCTGTGCCCCGTCTGTCCAGAGGGAGATGTCTTTGTTCGATAAAATATCCAATCGCACGATTTGCTTACCAACTCATCCTTCGAGCTGCATGGTATGAGACGAGAGGAGCGCTGACTTTATATCATTTCACTACCTTTCCCAATGTCTGGCAATCTACTGGGAAAACTGAAACCTTTCCCAGAGGAGGGAATGTTTTATTATTCATTTGGATAGTGCCAAGTATAATGAGGCCCTGATCTTTGATAAGGGTCTTTTGGCACTGCTGGAATAGAAATGAATACACGTAATTAGTTGGAAAAGACTGTTGAAAATGGAAATGACTCCTCCCTTCCCTGTTTTTGAAACAATTTGCAAAGATCTGGCAAGTAGGCAGGGTCTCTGTTGCTGTTCTGTCCCAACGCAGCATCCTGCTCAATTGCATCCCTTTCTTTTTCCAACTGGGAAACAATCCCTAATTAAGGAACTATCCTGGGGCAGCTCCCGTGCCAGTTACATGGCAGCAGAGAAGACTGGGCGAGTCTTGGAAGTGCAGCAGGCTCCCCAGTTACCGTGCGCGCCCTGGCACCGTCAGCCATGCGCTAGGCACAGCGAGCTGGGTCTCTATCAGTGGTCTGAGCTGTGGCTGCCGCTACAAGCTCATTAACATCCAGAAGCAACCAGAGCTCTCACCAAAACCCCTGGAGAATTCAGTAGGCCATTTTCATTCCACTTCATCCAGCTTTTTGTCAATTGAAATACACTTCTGCTGCGGCCTCTTGGGATTTTACTATCCAGTATCTGTTTCAGGGACACTCTTTCAAAGTGAGTCTCTGGAAAACAGCTACATTTGAGGAAGAAAAGGCATTTTGATTGTAAAGGCCAAGCTGGAAATGAGATCCAAGCCAAATTAACTCCTCCAGCCCCACTGCTGAATTTTCCTCAAGTAGCATAATGTACGTAAAATGCACTGTCAATCCAGTTAATCTGTGCCTTAAAGAATTTGCCCCCATGTCTGTAAGGTACTTAGCGTGCCATCCAAGACTGTTTGGAAGGACAATTTGTGCAAAAGACACTCCCCCCGCATTCAAGAATCACAGCCACATACGCCCACTCAAAATGTAATTCCTGAGGTCACTCCCCATCAGGCTTCTGCTCTAGATGCCCTAGCTTGCTGGGCTTGACTTGTGAACTGCACAGGTCCTTTGGGCACATAGCAGAACCTTTCTGAGACAGCGATGCCCATCTGGCACTGGAGAGGAATACACGTAGGTGCAGGAGAGGTGCTGAGCTGAGTACAGGCTACTAACAATACTTTTGGGTGTCAAGGTCGTTCACTCCCTTTCAAGTCCATTTCCTTCTACTCTGCCTTCAGCTGCTCTTGCTGCTATTCTTTAATGCAATCTATGAGAAACTCGGGGCTATTTTGTTCCAACAACCCTGTGCCCAGCAACTCCATGGAATGCAAGGAGAGATCTTCTCCAAGCCAACACTTAGTTCCTGCCACTGCTTCAACGATCAATGGTAAAGCAGTGGGGAAGGATGATAAGGAATATCAGCCAGTTACCCCAAAGGACCACTCTCATCAACATCGTTGCTAGATTTCTATGAAAACTACCACAGGTAATGATATATTCAGAGTTCTTAGAAAAAATACTGTTTTTAATTGTATAGTGTTTGTCACCATGGTAACACACTTGGTATCTGCATGCACAGATTGATCACCAGAAGTTACTTGTTACACATGCTGCAATTAATTCATTTCAGCATTTCTATCGAATAGGTTCAGCACTGGTGGTGAGTCTGCATTAATACAGGGGACCCTGGCATTGCTTGCTCTGAAAACTTGGGTACTCCCATCTCCAGTTATCAAAAACACTGCTACAAGGACCATCAGATTTGCCTGCTGCTCTAACCACGTCCAACTCTTCTTCTGACCCTTGGATTCTCTTCATTTTCCACATCGCTGCTTGGGTACGTGTCATTTTCAATGTCTACAACTACAATGTCCCCTTAAAAGCTGTCCAGTTTTTGTGAGCAGTGGCTGACTTGCCACTCGCATTGTTTCCTCTCTGTCGGAAGAGCTGTTTCAGCATTAATTGCTGCAGCTTCTAGAGCCCACAGACCAACTCTGCATGCTGACACCACACTGAATCTGGCCCATGGAGCAATCTTGCCTACCGGATCAGCACCACTCACCTGGCCCACAGGACCAAAGGGTTGAGCACCATTGCTCTGCATCACTGATACAGTATTGCTCAGGGGCAAGAACAGATCTTTGCTGGACATTGCAAGAAATACCCCACACAAAGATGATTCCTGATCTACAGTTACTTTGAGATCTAGCAGTTAGCCTGTCTTAATCTAGTTAACATATGATGCATTAATTTTGTGCACTTTAAATTTTAGCGCTAATAAAAGTTTGAACCCCACTGAAAATCTCAGGTGCAGAAAGCATGCACAACCTACTGCGAACAGTCACATGTTGGTGTCTCAAGTGGGTGAAGCTTGGACAGATTTTATTATCTTTTTTGTTTTAGTTTGGCCCCTGGCTTCCTGTGCTCTTAACACAGTATAAAACCCTCTCAAGCCACTCCGGCTCTTCTTTGCACATCTTAAAATACAAAAAAGGTTTCTGTAGGAAGGACTGGGATAAATCTGTAGGGAATGACCTGCTGGGTGGCACGGAAGTGGAAAGGGATGTTGGAGTCCTAGTGGACTCCAAGATGAACATGAGTCGGCAGTGTGACGAAGCCATCAGAAAAGCCAATGGCACTTTATCGTGCATCAGCAGATGCATGACGAATAGGTCCAAGGAGGTGATACTTCCCCTCTATTGGGCGCTGGTCAGACCGCAGTTGGAGTACTGCGTGCAATTCTGGGCGCCGCACTTCAAGAGCGATATGGATAACCTGGAGAGGGTCCAGAGAAGGGCCATTCATATGGTTAAGGGCCTGCAGACCAAGCCCTTCGAGGAGAGACTAGAGAAACTGGACCTCTTCAGCCTCCGCAAGAGAAGGTTGAGAGGCGACCTTGTGGCTGCCTATAAGTTCATCACGGGGGCACAGAAGGGAATTGGTGAGGATTTATTCACCAAGGCACCCCCGGGGGTTACAAGAAACAATGGCCACAAGCTAGCAGAGAGCAGATTTAGATTGGACATTAGGAAGAACTTCTTCCCAGTTCGAGTGGCCAAGGTCTGGAACGGGCTCCCAAGGGAGGTGGTGCTCTCCCCTACCCTGGGGGTCTTCAAGAGGAGGTTGGATAGGCATCTAGCTGGGGTCATCTAGACCCAGCACTCTTTCCTGCTTATGCAGGGGGTCGGACTCGATGATCTATTGAGGTCCCTTCCGACCCTAACATCTATGAATCTATGAAATTGTTCTCTGTGTTCACAGCGGTCAGGACAAGCAGCAAGGGGCTTAAACTGAAATGACAGAACTCTAGGTTAGATAACATAGAGTCATAGATGTTAGGGTTGGAAAGGACCTCAAAAGATCATCGAGTCCGACACCCTGCATAGGCAGGAAAGAGTGCTGGGTCTAGATGACCCCAGCTAGATACTCGTGTAGCCTCCTCTTGAAGACCCCCAGGGTAGGGGAGAGCACCACCTCCCTTGGGAGCCTGTTCCAGACCTTGGCCACTCGAACTGTGAAGAAGTTCTTCCTAATGTCCAGTCTAAATCTGCTCTCTGCTAGCTTGTGGCCATTATTTCTTGTAACCCCCGGGGGCGCCTTGGTGAATAAATCCTCACCAATTCCCTTCTGTGCCCCTGTGATGAACTTATAGGCAGCTACAAGGTCGCCTCTCAACCTTCTCTTGCGGAGGCTGAAAAGGTCCAGTTTCTCTAGTCTCTCCTCGTAGGGCTTGGTCTGCAGGCCCTTGACCATACGAGTGGCCCTTCTCTGGACCCTCTCCAGGTTATGCGCATCTCTCTTGAAGTGCGGCGCCCAGAATTGCACGCAGTACTCCAACTGCGGTCTGACCAGCGCCCGATAGAGGGGAAGTATCACCTCCTTGGACCTGTTCGTCATGCATCTGCTGATGCACGATAAAGTGCCATTGGCTTTTTTGATGGCTTCGTCACACTGCCGGCTCATGTTCATCTTGGAGTCCACTAGGACTCCGACATCCCTTTCCATTTCCGTGCCTCCAAGCAGGTCAACAGGCTGGTTGAGCATTGGAAAAGATCACCTAGAGAGGCTGAGGAATCTGTCATTAGAAGTTTTTAGAGCAAGTTAGATAAATAAATATTTGTCTGAGATGTGTTAGACAGAGACAATCCTCCCTTGAGCAGGGATTTGGTCTTAATGATTTGGAGACTTCTTGCAGGCCTATTTTTCTATGATTTTATGAATCATGATCTAAATGCTCTTTCCGTAGACCAGTGGAAGGAAAAAAACCTGTCCAACAGCATCTCAAATGTCACTTCCTACCTGCTTCTACAGCTTCCCTGACCTCTGTGAGCAGCTGGAAACATCAGTTGGTTTAGATCAGTAACAGCCCATTTCATTATGGGCCTCTTGGGTCCTCTTCCTGGTAGAATCAGCTGTTTCTGCATTCTCAAGAGGTTGGGCAAAATCTCTGATGCAACTTTAAAGCCTCATCAGTGTAAGTAACATGCTTCTGTGATATTTTATGGATTTAAATTAGACTGAAAATACCTCTGAGGAATGAGATTGCCTGTGACTTAACCATGTAACATCTCAGGGTACAGACAAGGTAAGATAAACCACAGGGTTTAGCAACAAGAAGAGCAACCAAGAGAGCTAAGGGAGGAAGTGCTGTGCTGTCCCCGCTCCCTGGAGGCAGTGGTTCAGGAGTACCATGGAGCTCTGCCATTGCCTAGTGACACACCCACAGGTACTTCTGCATGTGCACTGCGTAGTGGTGAAGGAAATGGTGTTCTCCATGTCGAATTCACCCTGTGGCCACCCCCTTCCACCCCCCCACACCCATTTTCAGAAACTGCCATCACTCTGATTCAGTACCTGCCATTGTCTTTAGCAGCAAAGGCACGTATTACCCACCCTCCAGTGCCAACCTGAGACAAACCCCACTCATGTATGCTTGGTGGGAAGTGACCGTTTGGTTTTGCATATTCATAAGTGAGGCTTGTACTTCCAGACGGCAATAAGCAGCTACGTAAGAGAAAAGGCAACAGTGCCCAGCAGTGAGATCTGCCGGCAGCCGCGCCCGTCCACGGAGAAGGGGAGGGAAGGAGCTCGCTCTTGTGGCTGAAATGCGGAGCTGTCTCCAAACAGAAGTCTAGTCCCGAGAAATGACTAAGTGGTGGTGAACAGCCAGCTCGGTATTGCTGCTGTCCCTGCTATCTGCCTTCAGCGTCTCACCCGTTGCGTACGAGCAAAACTCCAGCTGGACAATCGGCCAGAGATTTTTGTCTGAGCTTAGGTGGCCCAGTGCTGCACACGGGTTTGACCCTGCAGGCCAGGCCAGGCCAGACGCATGGCACAGAGCTGGTCTGTGGGCCAGATCAGGCCCCACATCGCCCCGCTGCAGTAGGATCTGGCCCTGGGGCACCACGCTGCCTCCACCCAGCCAGAGCCCAATCCTGGCAGGGCAGGGAGAGCACAAGCCCCTGGAGCCTGATCCTGGCCACACACGGACAGTTTGGGGCCCCCAGAGCCTGATTCTGGCATGTGGGGCTGGGTGGAGGCAGCACAGGGCCTCCAAGGGCCTGATCCTCACCAGGCAGTGGCAGCACAGCACTCCACCTCGCCCAGCCAGGGTTGGGCTGCATGCCACCCCCACATGCTGGGCTCATGCCTGGCATGCCTGATCTAGCACGCAGGGCCACGGCCTGCAAGTTTGCAACAGGATCCCCATGGGGCAGAAAACAGTGCCAGGGGCCAGATCTGGCCCATAGGCCAGGGGTTACGTACCCTGATTTAGCTCATTCTGGCATGTCACTGATAGCAGCAAGCACTACCACTCCTCCTGCCCTTCCAACTGGCTCCTTCATCTCGTCCTGACTGTGAACAGAGAAACACCTGCCATTTCCAGTGCCAGGCCTGCATGTTCCCCTGGAAGTGGAAGGTCCCAGTAAGACACTGTGTTGCACGTGTCTAGGTCCAGGTCTTTCTCCCCATTCCTGCATTTCCCTCAACTGCCTCCGAGATCAGACTCAGCTACTAGCTTCACTCATTTCAAGAGTTCTCCATCTTCTCCGGGAAGCAAAAAGGCAATTAAATAAGATACATTTAAACTCTTTAAAATGTTCAAGTGGCCACAGGTCATGTTGTGAAGGTGAGAGTTGGTGTGTCAGCAGAGAGCACTTCTGTCACAATTTACCAAAAATCCTATGGAATCAGCATTATAAAAAACCCCCTAAAAGAAATCTAGCTGTGTTCCTGAAATAACCTCTTATCTCATTGCTTTAAATTCTAAAACGTAAAGATGATGGCGTAAATGTCAAGACTGACTCTTTTATTGATGATTATTTTAGCAGATGATTTGAGAAAGGGGGGTAGAAAACTGGAGATTGATGAAATAGAAAAAATGAGAAGGGAAGCGGGAAGGCAAGAGACAGAAGAGAGGGTAGGAGAGGAAGAGTAATCAAGGTAGGGGTCCCAAAGAGTGGCTAATTTTCCCATCAAGCAGTGCCAAAGTTGGTAATAGGGCACTTAAGTAATAAATAACAATAACTAATGGCCAGGTTTTCAGTCATGCAGCAGCACCTATGGAAAGCATTCAGAGATGCTAGGTAAACTGCTTAAAATCTGGCTCTAGATATTTTGCTACCTCTCATCCGGTGACCATTTCAGCTGTACAAGTTTGAGAAATGTATAGAAAGTTTGGACTTTAAACAGTTATTATATATCCAGAATAAAGTATAGGAGTGCTGGACTGACACAGAAATACAGCCTGCACTGACGCCACCTACTTGGTTTTGAAGTGGAGCACACAAAGCAGTAAGAACCTTAGTTTATACTGATCCACCACCCACGCTGAGGTCTTGCACCATCCGAAGACCGCTGATAGACAAACCTTGTAGCCACGGCCATTCTCCTTCCACCCTCTCTGGCAGACAACGGCCCTTGCTTCTTTGTCAGGAACATTTTTCAGCCTGTGGAGCAGGCAGGGATCTGGGGAGCATGCAGCTGGGGTAACGCACTGGGGACTGGGTTAATGGAAAAACAGCAGCGCGACTGTTATCTGCACTATGGTGGGATGAAAAAAAGTGAGATGTACAAATTCAATAAAAAAATTACATGTTTTGGTTAAAAATGTGTTTAATGCATCAGTCTTCTCTATCTCCTTCCTCTATCCTCTCCCAGATTTTCTTCCTCCTGCTTCTGCCCCCTCGCTCTCTTCCCTCAGTCCACTCTGCTCCCACCCCCCTGCTCTCCTCCCAAAATCTCTTTGCCTCACTCTTTCTCTCTTTCAGGTTAAACCGTTTATGTAAGTAACAACAATGACAGATATAGAGAAAACTACCTTTTATCCTCGTTTTTATCTTGTGCCTCGGACTCTCCTGAGAAGAGAGATGGGACGAGCAGAGCACCGGGGTTCAGTCAGGGAACTTGTGATCTGCAAAGGCATGAGAATCGGGGCTGTGCTGGGGGGCTCTCAGCAGCGTGGCAGCAGCTGCTCAGACTCTGGACCTGTTCCCCAAATGGGCAAATCCACAAAGCTAGATGGTCTGGTGAAAACAGCTGCCATGCTCCTTTTTAAAGCAGAACCCCAATGAGCAATTGCTTAGCTCTGATGTGTTAAGACTAGTCAGTGGCATGCTCCTGTAAATCTTGACTGGGACACAACCCACCCAAGCTGAGATACAACAGATCCAAAACGAGCACTAGAACGAGCAATGATCCCCAAATCCCCGTGTTTCTAACAGGCATCTTTTGAGAGACAGTTTGACAGCACTGACTAGCTCAGCCCCATAAGGCACCTGGCACTGCACCATCCTGCACGGCACTTTGAGACCCATGTCACAAAAAAGGAGACTGTCACCTTGGAGGGAGCCAGCAGCACATTGGTAAGGCAGGTCAAGAGCTACACCACCGACACACAGCAACGTTGGCTGAAGCACAAGACAATTAATCAGAAAGTCAGGGGTTGCTGTATGCACTAAACAAATACTACAGAGATAATGACAAACAAGCATAGAAAAGACATTTTAAAAATTAAATCTTCATGTTTTAATCTTCGTGCTGGAGCTTTCAACACCACGTGCCTTTACCTTCCAGATTCTTCACCAAGCATCTGGTTCTAGTCTCCCTCTCCCCCGGTATTTCCAGACCTTTGCCAAGAACCTGTAGCAGAAACCCCCTTTTCCTCTTGCCTGCATTTGCTTTCCCCTCGTTGGATATGCTTCTCCTCTTCTACCTTTCTTCCTTCCTCTTTCTTTCACTACAAGATAAGGAATTGTGTTTTAAAGTTGGTATGTGTGTATTTTGTATCTCCCCTTGTAATTTGGTATTTGTATCTATTTGCCTGCCATGGCATTACTCTTGTAGCTTATATTTTATACTCCTCACCTTTTACCTAAATGTGTTTTAGTTTTAGAACTACACCCTTTTAGTTTTAGAAGTAAGTTATACACTGTAACAATGCTAACAAAGGCAGGAATCAAACCACAGCTTCCTTGCATCAGGCGGGCCCCTGAGTGAATCAGTGATTGAATGCATAACCCAGTAGCAGGTGGCCAATAACATCCAGGGAAACCGCAGATCAACCAAGGGAAGAAATCAATAGGAGCCAATGTAGTAACCGGGAGTTCTCTAAATGTCACTGATCAAGGGCTAGAAGCCCCGGTCTGAGTTAATCAACTCTGGGGACCAACTTTTGGGCTGAATATCTCCAGATCGACCGCTCCCAGAACCCTATTCAAAATGCATCAACGAACCCCCAAACCTGCACGTACATGTGGACGACCCCTGGGGCTGACAGATGCCGTCCAGTAGCCACCGGGGGGGGGGGGGGGAGGGGGGGAGTCCCATGAGGGTCAACAACCCCTGATTGGGCAAACCTGAAAACTGGGCAAGTCACCAAAGTCTGCCAAGAACAGACAAAAAGCAGTGAAAAGTGACCCTCAGGGGTGCCCTCTTGATCTCCAACTTGACCAGCACCCGACCTGTCCAGCCAGAAGGACCAGCCAGCGACCCCCTTCTGGAGGATAACACCACGCTAGGAGAAGCCTCGACTGGCCATCGACGGCAGACTCCAGCGCCTGTGGGATAGGTATACCCGACTCTTGTAGCTCGCTACTCGTGTGTGTGTGTGGACAAGCCCCAAGGTTTATGATTTGACTTCATTACAGTGTTTCAATCTGCCTAATAAACCAGAATTTTCAGGATCCCGAGTTGGACATTTGTAGCCAGCAAACCAATGTTAAAGATTACACTTGTGCGTACCAGCAGACACAATTAACACATGTGGACCTCTGAAGAATCTCAGTCTGGCAGAGGAGACACTATACTGCTTATTTAAGCAATTTCTCCTTTGTGCATCTTACCACTAGCCTTTACCTGTGTTGTTGTTACATGTCATCTGCTTATCTTTTCAAAATTAAAGTGGAAATAGCATGGGATGGCTTCTGGCACTGTGGTGACCACTCAGAAGGATGGGTTGTGGTTAATTCCTGGATCAGATCAAGCACAAGGACATGACTAGCAGGCTCCCTACTTGGCTGGCTGGCCCATATCCTTTCCACTTGACCGGATATATGAGCTTCCTCCAACCAGCCTGGGGCAAGAATGTTTTCACATACATTATTCTCAAGGCCCTTGAACAGCAGTCAACATGGGCAGAGAGTTCGATCATGCCAGAAACAAACTATCTTGACTTTAATAACGAGATCTGAAAAATCAGGTCGTTTCACTGACTTGGGTAAATATAATTTGAAGATGAGAGAGCCGATTTGCTGGCTGACTTTGAATAGATTCAGATGTTGGTATTCCAATTTGTTTGAAGTTTGAGTAAAGTCAAAAGTCTGTGGTGACATTCACACTGCATCACAAACTCTGTCATGGGATGCTTCCCAGTGCCATTTGTCTGCACAAGACTGATGGGTGTTTTGGCAAAGCTGAGATGCTCTTTCAGTTCGTACCAGGCATGGCATAGACTCTGAACTAAGCTGGTAACTTTAGGAGTATAAGGGACCGTAGCTAAGCACAGATGAAAAACTGTGGATGCAATCTCTAATTGTTATACGAGGATCTTTGATGGGTCAATAAGTAGTCAGAACTGTAGCAGGCACATGCAAGAAGAGGAGGAGGGAGACCCACTGGGTGATAACTGACAAGATAACAGAGACACTGTCTAAGGACTTGGCTAATCTGGTCAGTCTGCCCATCAATCTGGAGACAGTAGGTAGAAGGTTGTAGTTCAAAAGTTTAAAAGATTTACATCAAAACTACAAAGTTTATTCGACACTTAGGTGGCTGCGATTGATAGATAACAGACCAACAGTTTTGAAACCGTGAACCAATAAGTCCCAGGCCAGTCCCTCAGTAATGGGAACTTGGAGGCATGGTATGAAAGGTGCCACTTCAGTGACTCGATCAAGAACAGCTAAGATAACTATGCTGGCTTTGGACCAGAGCTGTTTGAGAGTGGAATGCATGGAAATGTGTAACAAGAGCAACTCCTACTGCCAGGCCCTTCACCCCCAGGAGCCAGAGCGTAGACCATGGTCTCCCTCCAGGACAAGGGAGGACTCAGGGACCTCCCATTCTGTCCAGTCAAGGGGATGGACCAAAGTGGTCAAGGGGGCTAAGGCCTGCCGCACCAAGGTCTCTGCCCTGCTGGAGCTTCAAGGCCTTGCCCCGCTGGAGCTCAGCAACAGGTACGAGCCTCTTGCAGCCCCAGCAGAGCCTGCTAAGTTGCCAGCTCCTGCAGGCAACACAGGCTCAAGTGCAGCTACCGCCCCGCTCTCCCCAAGACAAAACGCAAAGCCCTTGTCATGGAAGACTCCTTCCTGACGGGGACTGAGGGGGCGATCTGCTGCCCCGACCCCTTAGCCCGGGAAGTTTACTGCTTCTCGGGGGCTTGCATCCGAGACATTGTGGAGAAGATCCCTGAGCTCCTCCGGCCCACTGACCACTACCCCATGCTCCCTATCCATGTGGGCACCAATGACACGGCTCGGAGCGCTCCCAGCCGGGGCATGAGGTGCTGCAGGGATTTGGGAGCGGGGCTCAAGGGTCTGGGGGCGCAGGTGGTGTTTTCTTTGATCCTCCCAGTCTCAGGCTATGGGCTGAGGAGGATCCAGGTAGCGAACCAAAGACTGCGGCGCTGGTGTCGTCGGGAAGGCTTCGGCTTCCATGACCACCGCCCGCTCTTTGGCGAGAGAGGCAGCAAGCTGCTGGGAAGAGATGACCTCCGCCTCTCTCCCCTGGGGAGGAGGCTCTTCTCAGCCAGACAGGCTGACCTGCTCCACCGGGCTTTAAACTGAGCCTGCCGGGAGTTGGGGGGACCACCGCCACTGCTGGCCGCTGAGCAACCCTTGCAAAGCCGGCAGGCCAAGGCACTTAAGGGAGCCCACCCCTGCAAGGAGCTGTAGGCCAGGCAGGGCCCCCAAAAGGGACACTTGCCTGCCTGCACACAAACGCCAGGAGCTGGGGGAATAAAGAGGAGGAACTCGTCCTCCTGCTCAACACACATAATTACGATGTCAAAGGGGTAACGGAGACCCGGTGGGACTCCACCCATGACTGGACCATGGGTATAGATGGCTATACCCTGTACAGGAGAGAGCGAGTGGACAAAAGGGGCGGGGGTGTAGCTCTCTGTGTCAAGGAGAGCTACGCGTCCCTGAGAGCTGACACTGGCGCCCAGGGTGGACGGCTGGAGACCCTCTGGGTGAAAACCCGTGGGGAACACGGCACAGGGGACATGATGGTGGGAGTCTACTACAGACCTCCCACCCAGAGTCAAGAGCTCGACCAGGAGTTCACCAGGGAATTGGCTGAGGCCACGCACTCCCGGTCCATGGCTGTCATGGGAGACTTCAACTACCCCGACATCCCATGGGAAGAGTGCTCGGCCAAATCTGAGCAGTTGCAAAGCTTTCTCTCGTGCGTGGATGACCTCTACCTGATGCAAGAAGTCTACAGGCCAACGAGAGGTAAAGCGCTGCTCGACCTGGTACTGGTGACGGGGGACGACCTAATCAGTGACCTAGCGATCAAAGGGAAGCTGGGTGACAGCGAACATGAGCTGATTGCCTTCACCATCCGCCATAAAGCTGGCAAGTCAGTCAGCAATACAGAAGTCCTCGACTTCAGGAAAGCTGACTTTGACAAGCTCAGCAGGCTCAACAGTGAGGCCCTAAGGGACCACAACCCAAAGGGAAGGGGACTTCAGGACGAGTGGTTGCTCCTCAAGGGAGCGATCCTGGATGAACCAGCAAAGTCTATTCCATCTCAAAGGAAAGGCAGCAAAAGGGCACAGCAGCCCCTTGGCTAGGCAGGGAACTAGCAGACCTTCTGCAGCTAAAAAGCAAGACCTACAAAGGATGAAGGGCTGGATCCACCTCCAAGGAGGAGTATTCTGCACTGGTCCAGTCCTGCAGGGAGCGAACCAGGACAGCCAAGGCTGCGACTGAACTTCAACTGGCTTCGAGTATCAAGGACAATAAAAAGTCCTTTTTCAGATATGTGGGGAGCTGGAGGAAAAGCAAGGGCAACACTGGACCCCTGCTAAACCAGATGGGGCAACTGACAACTGACGCCCAGGAAAAAGCCAACTTACTAAATGGGTACTTTGCATCAGTTGTTCACCAGTCCCATGGGATGCCCCTGCCCATTACGGGACGGGAACACCTGGGTGAGGGTGAGTCCTTACCCTCCATCAGTGCTGACCTTGTGAAGGAACCTTGAGAGGCTGAACACCTTCAAGTCAGCCGGCCCCAACAGTTTACATCCCAGGGTACTCGAGGAGCTGGCGAGCATCATAGCCCAGCCCCTGGCACGGGTCTTCGAGAGCTCCTGGCGCTCTGGTGAAGTGCCCAAAGACTGGAAGAAGGCCAGTGAGGTGCCTATCTTCAGGAAAGGGAGGAAAGTGGATCTGGCAAACTACAGGCCCATCAGCCTGACTTCTATCCCGGGGAAAGTCTTAGAAAAGATTATCAAAGAGGCCATTCTGGCCGATAGCAACATCCTGAGGGATAGCCAGCACGGGTTTGTTGTGGGTAGGTCTTGCTTGACCAGTCTTGTTTCCTTTTACGACCAGGTGACCTATCACCTGGACAAGGGAGAAGAGATTGATGTTGTATATCTTGACTTTAAAAAAGCCTTTGATCTGGTATCCCATGATCACCTCTTGGCAAAACTGGCCAAGTGCGGCCTTGGGTCCACCATGATCCGCTGGCTGGGGACTTGGCTCCGTGGTCGGACCCAGAGGGTGGTGGTTAACAGAAGTCAATCGTCATGGTGCCCTCTGACCAGTGGGGTCCCCCAGGGCTCTGTGCTTGGGCCATCACTATTCAACATCTTCATTAATGATGTGGACACTGGAGTCAGAAGCGGACTGGCCAAGTTCGCCGATGACACCAAACTTTGGGGCAAAGCATCCACACCAGAAGACAGGAGGTGATCCAGGCTGACCTGGACAGGCTCAGCAAGTGGGCGGACGAGAATCTGATGGTGTTCAACAGTGAAAAATGCAAGGTTCTCCACCTTGGGAGGAAAAACCCGCAGCATCCTTATAGGCTCGGCAGTGCTACACTGGCTAGCACCATGCAAGAAAGAGACTTGGGGGTCATGATTGACCACAAGATGAACATAAGCCTTTAATGTGATGCTGTGGCTAGTAAAGTGAGCAAAACGCTGGCTTGCATCCATAGATGCTTCTCAAGCAAATCCCGGGACGTCATTCTCCCCCTTGTACTCGGCCCTAGCAAGGCCACAGCTGGAGTACTGCATCCAGTTTTGGGCTCCACAATTCAAAAAGGATGTGGAGAAGCTTGAGAGAGTCCAGAGAAGAGCCACGAGCATGATCAGAGGTCAGGGAAGCAGACCCTACGACGACAGGCTGAGAGCCCTGGGGCTCTTTAGCCTGGAAAAGCGCAGGCTCAGGGGTGATCTGATGGCCACCTACAAGTTTATTGTAGTGATCACCAGGATCTGTGGGAACGTTTGTTCACCAGAGCGCCCCAAGGGATAGCGAGGTCGAACGGTAATAAACTCCTGCAAGACCGTTTCAGGCTGGACACAAGGAAGAATTTCTTTACTGTCTGAGTCCCCAAGGCCTGGAATAACCTGCCATCGGAGGTGGTTCAAGCACCCACATTGAACACCTTCAAGAGAAATTTGGATGCTTATCTTGCTGGGATCCTATGACCCCAGCTGACTTCCTGCCCTTTGGGCGGGGGGCTGGACTCGATGATCTTCCGAGGTCCTTTCCAGCCCTAATGTCTATGAAATCAAAAGGTCTCTCCTGGCGAGTCTTTGTTCAAGGACATATAGCACAGGAGTTAAGATTTGGTAAAGAACCACATCCTCTGCCACCAGAAATTTGGCAAGAGGCGAGTCATAACACACATCATCACAAACTCTGGGAATTTAGTTGTGGCTGGCCGTGTAGGATGTAGATGTAGTAGTCGCAGCAGAGAATTCTCTGTTCAGGAAATCAGAATCAGAGAGTTGGCTGCTGGTGGCAGCCTGATCAGAAATAAATCTTGCTGAAAAGGGATAGTGAGATCCGATGAGTAACAACATCATCTATGTTTATCTTTGTTTAGCATGACCTCCTCCACACCTATCATTTGGTTTGCATCCATGAAAGCAATGGAGAGGGGGAAAAAGTGCAGACCTCAGTATGGCCATTTTGAGTATCTGGTGATGCTTTTTAGTTTCTCAGATGCTCCAGCCACCTCCCAAACTCTGTCAGTGGCATTTTCTATCTAGCCCAAATCATGCTGGCAATACCACTATTTTCTTAGAAAGCCAATCTTCCCATGGACAACATGTTTGGCTAGTCTTTAAATGTCTCTAGGAAAGTAGTCTGTACGTGAAGTTAGAAAATGCTAGTTAGACCAATCTTCTGTGTCATTTTTAGATTACTGGTATATAACCTCCCTCAATGGCATTAAAGACTTCCAAACTGGTACCCCAAATGACTGCACTTCTCTGAAAGGACATGCAGTTCCTCTTCAGTTGTTTAAAGGAAGAGTACACACTAAAACCTATGTTCGCATATGTAGATCTTGTAAAACCCTTTATAATCAAAACAGATGTGTCCAATTCTATGACCAGAGCTGCACTGTCACAGTAACGTGGCCCCCAGAATCACCTCCAACCTACTTTTGGAAACTCACATCTGCAAAGCAAACGTGATGATGAGTCACCCCTCAAAGACGGGGCAGACACATGCCCACCAAGAATTAATAACACAGAGCCCACTGGGATTGGCATTTACAGCACGAAAGGTACGCACGCACACAGGCCCTAAAGCCACCTGTTGCTCTCTGCTCAAACCTGAGCACTGCTACACCTCTGACAGTTGGACGCTTTAGCAGGTGGAGCTGTAAAAGTACATGGCACTGGTTTAGGAACTACATTTCTCTCTGCTGCCATGCCACATCCAGTAATGAAACCAGCTTTGCAAGTCATGAGCTTCTGCCTGCAGCACAACATCCTGCGCCTGTGGTTTAGCAACTTGGTCCTGGAGGCTTCGTATTAGATTCAGAACGTCAATCAGAGGATGAGTAACAGGTGTGGCAGACTAACAGCTATCCGCTCAGACTGCTCGGAACGAGAGACTCAGAGGGACGTGCCACGCGACAGGCACAAAGCTGGGCAGCAGGCCAGGAAATGCTGTATTGAACAGAGTTCAGATAGGCTGTATTCACAGCGTTCTCATCGCTAGCGTGTGACAGCATCTGGTGCTGCAGTGACCGATCCAGAAAGGGAAGGGCCTTAATTGATCATGATCAGAGGGCACACACGCATGATCACAGGGCAAGAGAACAGGCCTTATGAAGAGAGGCTGAGAGCCATGGGACTCTTCAGCCGGGGAAAGCGCAGGCTCAGGGATGACTTGGTGGCAGCCTACAAGTTCGTAAGGGGTGTGCATCTGGATACGAGGGAAAGCCTGTTCACCAGGGCACCCCACGAGATGACAAGGTCCAATGGTCACAAACTCCTGCAAGACTGTTTCAGGCTGGACATAAGGAAAAACCTCTTTACTGTCTGAGCCCCAAGGCCTGGAATAGACTCTCCCCAGAAGTGGTGCAAGCACCTACTCTGGACACTTTTAAGAAACATTTGAATGCTTTTCTTGCTGGGATCCTTTGACCCCAGCTGACTTCCTGCCCTTTGGGCAGGGGCCTGGACCCGATGATCTTACAAGGTCCCTTCCAGCCCTGATGTCTATGAAATCAAGGGAATTCACATAATGCTGCCCCAGGAGGCTTGCGCCTGAACCTGTTTCTGGTACATCAGTGGCCAAACCACCAGGCTACAACGTCACAGAATCATAGAAAATTCAGGTTGAAGGGACCTCAGGAAGTTACTTCTAGTCCAACCCCCTGCTCAAAGCAGGACCAGCCCCAACTACATCATCCCAGCCAAGGCTTGGTCTAGCTGGGTCTTCAAAACCTCTCACTTGCTTTGGCCCAATAAATATAGGTTTACACAAAGTGGAACAATTTCAAAAGGAGACTGAAAGCTATCCAACTGCGAATGCCTGGCAACTCCGTACATGGTACTCTTCAGGGAGGCAGGTTATGCAAGTTCAAATGCCTAGTCCAATTCAGACAGGAAAAGTATTTGAACACACGTCTCCAACATCCCAGGGGCATGCCCTAACTTCTGGGCTGTTGGATAAGAGGCTCCAAACCTACGTTTTATACCAACTCCCTTGGGTGTCACACGCTGCAAACATGCCTACCAGATCAGGCCTTACAAGCAAGAAAGATGGAGAAATGCCTAGTTTGCAAATCCTCTCGGTGTTTAGTGTTAAGTCACTCAGCGCTGGCAGAGTTTCAGTGGTTCGTTTTCATGCTCAGAGGCAGAGGTATAAGCATCCAAGGCACTTCTGTGGTAGAAATGTATCTGACATGGGAAAGTAGACACCTTATCTGTTCAGTGGCAACCGGGCAGGGACCTCAGGTCTGGGGCCTGAGACGGGGTGGGCTGCCACTGCCACATTACGGACTAGCCCGTAAGAGCCAAGCAGCTTGAGGCTGCCCTCTCCTGTTCCCAGAGCCCTACCTGCTCACGGGTGCTGAACTGAAGAGGCAAAAAGCCAGCAGCAGCATTTTGGTTAAGGAAGAGGACAGACAGGCTGCTCTGATAGGAACTAAGGAGCCTAGCAACTCAGGAACTGTCTGAAGGCTCTGGCTTACCAGAAACCCTGGCGGGACGGCTGGCTTCACTCTGGGCTGCTGTGCTTATCAGAAGCCGAGAGCTGGTTGCGGGGCTCTGCGAGAGGCTAGTGCCCCTGGGCCCATCTGCAGCAAAGGGAGACTGAACAGGGGGCTCAGGGGCTGAAGCACAACTGAAAGGAGCCATACGTAACACTGAGCTACAGACGAGCCACTCAGAGGAGTGGGAAATAGAAGCACAAGAAATAAGTGAATTAAAAATGCCTTCATGAGAGGTGAGGTAGGAAGCACCTTGGGGATGCAGCGCCAGACCAAGGAAAACTGGCTTCAACTGTTTTATGCAAGGTCCCTGGACTAGGACTCACAGGAATAAGGTGCACTTGGGTTCCTCTACCAACCCTTGCGGAGAAGTGTTCAAGGCCCAGAAAAACCACTGGATGCCACTTTGAGAGAAGAGTCTCTCTCAGGACCCTGGCAGACAATGTAGTCACACAACTGAGATCTGTGACATGTCATTCTGGATCCCCAAAAGTGCAGGTCCTGTAATGCCGGGTGTGCTTGACAAGACATGAGATTTTTGGGATCTGGGATAAAATTCTTCAGATCCCAGTCATGCAACTGCAAGCATGCAAGAAGCCTGGCACTGGGGATCAGGCCAGCTGCAGGTATGCTTTTTCAAGCTCAGCATCAGGGCCCAAGTTCTGTCTGTGCCAGGAATGTCAAATACATGGCCCAGGAGCCAGACACAGTCCACAGAACCGTATGATCCAGCCCAGGGGTCACTGGACCACCCCATGCTGCTTGCAGCTCCGGGTCTGTCCCACATACCATGCTGGCCCCACATGCACAGCAAGCCTCTGGGCCAGCACGGCTGCATGTGAAGTGTGGGACTGGAGCCCATGTCACGGGCACGCACAGGAGGTCAGTCTGGTCTGGCCCACAGAGGGGCCCAGCGACCCTCATCGGCCCACAGGGCCGGATGTTTTACATCCCTGCTCTGTAGCATAGTAAGCATGGTGAAGGCTCTCTACTTTGCTGGTTCTAAGGTTGTGGAGCAATCATATAGGAGGAAAGAGATAGGAAGGAATGGGTTATTCAAGCAATAACCCCTTCTACATTGTTTTCTACAAAGGACCCAGTTCTGACCTGTGCGAAACACTTGAGTAATCCTAGAATAGAAGGTTATAATTCTTGACACTATGTACATACTGGTGTTAGAAATAATCAGCTAGCACAGCTTGCTTTGGCAAGGAGCCCGTGTCTTGGAGGAGTGGGACAAGGAAGAGTGTACTTCATATTAGTTTCCATCCCATACAAATCCATTGTCTGATCTATTAGCATAACTACAGTCAACCCCAACTCAACTACAAGACATAACCCCCTACCTTGCCACAAGCAAAGCGGGGGTACTACAGGGTGTTAAATGTGGTGTAAGAGTGTTGTTGCCATGACTGCTTAGAAATTATGTAAGGCTAGGATTTCCTAGGGTGATGTCTTTCATTGGACCAACTGTACATTTAGCATAGAGTTAGGCAAGCGTTTGAATGCAAGACATTCTCCTTCAGCTCTGACTAGAACAAGCCAGGCACAGCATAGTGAAAAGCAGTTGCAGGAGGGGATGAGAGAAAGTGCCAGGGGTAGTTAAACACACTTAAGTGATCTAGGGAAGAGGGCTGCACCTCCTTCCGCACTACAGAGGAAGGCAACACCCCCTTCAGTCCATGCCAACCTGACCACGGGGGAAAGTTCCTTCCTGGCCCCAAATATGGCAGTTGGTCTGACCCCGAGTGGAAGAGCAAGACCCGCTGACCAGGAGTCTCTGTTTCAGCCCCAGCAGGAGCAAGGGCAGAGCTCAGTCAAAACCCCCAGCCTCAGCTGCAGCCAATACCCAATGCTTTTGAGAAAAGCCACAAAAAAAAAGCCTGAATGCACATAGCAGCAGGTGGGAAATATTCCCTCCCAGCTCTGTGCAGCAGCCAGCAATTCCTAGAGCCTAGGAAATCCCCATAGTAGAGCACATGTCTAGCTACACCTATATCCTCCCTGACCAATGCTTGTCCAACCTCTTCTTGACAACCTGCAATGACGGAGGTCCCACAGCTCCCTGGACTATTCCACTGCCTCACTGCTGTAGCAGCAAAGAGGGGTTTCCTGACACCCAGTCTAAATTTACTCCTAACGGCAGCCCTTCAGAGGTTTGAAGGCTGCTATTATGTTGTCCCCTTCTACGCCTTTCCTGCAAGCTGAACATGCCCAACTCCTGCAATCTCTCCTTGTATGATCTGCCTTCCAAGCTCTTCATCATGCTTGTCACTTGCCTCTGGACCCTCTCTTCTTATTGTTCACCTGATGCCAGGTTTCTGGCAGGTTTAACACTGCCCAGGCATCTAGCAAAATTATTTTTTCTGTCAAACAGATGAGGATAATGCTAGTAGGAGTTGAAACCCAGTGCCTAGGGGCTTTACAAACTGCCTAGAGCAACGGGATCATTCAAAAGAGGGTCACAGTCAGTTCAGCTGGCCATTTGGAAAACGTCTGTGTCAAAAAGAACAATAGAGAAGAGCAATAACAGAGACAAGGGAGCAGGATCTTTTTTGCTGACACAGAACCACTGGAAACGGACTAACTGCTGACTAGTAATTTATGCAAATACGCCTATATATTTTTGGTTTGTCCTTTTCATTTATCTATTAACTTGTCACCCATTGCAGTTCTCTGGGACAGAACGTGTGTTACTTGTCTGCACGTGCCCCGTGACAACCATTTTTTGACTAACCCTCGCCTACTGCCAGCAAGCCCAAGTTTTACCAGAGTTTTAGTTCCCCCTCAGTTGAAGCCATTGTCCAGTCTATTTTGTCTGGATCTTCCAGGTGTATTTGATGAACATATTTTATAGCTTAATTTTATTCAAATAAATTGTTTGGTATTTTGATATTTAGATCCCTTCAGGGGATCAACAGTATAGGTGTTTTGAAAGTTATAGCTGTGGAAAGATCTTAAAAATCATAATAAAATTATAAAAACATGTCTGTCCAGGGAAAACATTGGTAAACAATCTGGTCCACTAAGTATTCAAGACAGCAGCCTGGGATCACCTTTGTCCAGACTGAAAGAGTTAAAAAAGGTACTGTTTTGGGTTTTTTTAACCTTTGTTCTGAGCTTGGAGCTAATATGCTCTTCTACAATCTAATTCTCTCAAAACTAGCCACTTTGGCTGTGTCCCCACGAGCAGGGGCATGCGGTTGTGCTGTTGTGTTTTTGCCCTGGCAAAACCCCTGTACGTGGGGTTAGTGCAGGGAAAAATGCTCCGGGTGGGGCAGAGGAGGCTGAGGCCGGCACCTGTGCTGGCCCCAGCAGCCTTACCTGGGTCCTCCCGGGGCAGCAGCGGCTGTGATCAGGCAGCAGGGAGCCTGGCCAGCAGCCAGATCATGGCTCTGTGGTTGGCCAGGGTCCTGGTCTGGTGGCACAAGCTCCTGCCACATGCACTGCACCATACTTTCTTTGGGGTAGTTTTTCTTGACACTGGGATTTCCCAGTGACAAAGAAAACCCACCACACTACAATTTCACAGCGCGGCAAATATGGGCACGTGTGCAGTTTGCGGCGCCACAAACCACACATACGTGCTCACCTGGAGAAACCCTTTCTGCCCGAGAAGCCTCTGCATTTCAGTTAATTAAATTAACATTTGCAACTCGGTGAGCTATCACCGAGCATGACAGGTCTTGATGTTAAGAACTTAGCAAAATACTGGACATGCCTTGGGTCCTGGATGCAACTCAGGGAAGAAGACCCCCATGACATGCCAAACAGCAATGAATTTGTACATCTAAATAGTTGGTGCTTGTTTAAATAGATAAGTAAGAGAAAATCTGAGCTACAGGAAGGAAAACAACCCAAACTGAATGAGAAGAGAAACCGTATCTTGGATAGCTGGTTAGATCTAAATATTCTTTTTCTGGTTGACTTAGGTTTCCATGTAAAATCAGGCACCTCCCAAGAAAAGCAGTACAGGATCTGAAAAGAAGAAAAGAAGTGAGGTGGGGTCCCACTAACCTGTTAATAAAACCAGCTTCTTCCCTAGTATCCACAAGAAGTAGGTTTGCTTGTCCAAGTTACACTTCCACCTCCGGATTTTCCACAGTGCCTGTGTCTTTAGATGTGAAACCCTTCAGAGCAGGGAGCCAATTTTTTGTGCGCTGTGCTGTGCTGAATACATAGTGATTACTAAATTCATTTGATACAGCAACTACAGCTTCAGCTAACAAATTACATCAACCAGTAAAGGGTAAGGACAGTATTTCAGTTCTGAAATGAGATCTTTTCTGAATGCAGCGCTTCCTCTTTCCTCTCTCCCCTTGCTAGAAATCCAAGCAAAGACAGCAATGAGTAAGTCTTCCAACAGCAGCTATATTCAGAAAGAATAAAATTCACCCCTGAACTGAAAACCAGCACAGAGGCTCATCACCCTTCAGTATTATGAAAAGATGACAAAATAGAAAGAAAGCGGTGCTTTGGCATTGACCCTTGCACGGGGATGAATTTTAACCATCATAGGCTTGGCTGAATGCTAATGCCCCAGGAGAAGAAGGAATCAATGTTGCTCTTTCTTAGGAAGAATTCAAGACAAATTCCCCCAAACCCCAGGAATTCAGGATACGTTTGCAGGACCATTACCTCAAGTCCATTGCCCAGCCAGGAATCACTCTGACAAGTTACCCCATTTCTCAGGTTTCCTACTAACCAGAATCGCGGTCTCTCTCATGCAGCTCTTACCATGCTCCCTGATGTTGACGCTGTGAGCGATTATAAACAGCAACAGGCTGACTCCAGTGGCACGTGGGATCCTGCCCTAGAGAGGTGAACTATACTAGTGACTCCGCACAGGGGCAGGTAACCGAGGTCCTCTCTGACGGCAGCCCACAGAAATGAACTATGTTGTTATCTCTGTACACAGCAGGTGACTCACAGGCCATGGCTGAGTAGTGACTGCGGCAGCTCATTTTGGTCAGAATTGTTCTCTGTACCCGAGCCCCTGTGATTCCTTAGAAAATGGACACCAAGACCCCAAAACTGATGGGCACCTATTAGGAAAACAAGGCACTTTGTCTCCAGCCCCCTGGAGCTGCACCTGCTTTCCCCTGTCCCAGTCCAGCCACCGAAGACAATGGCAAGCCGGCCGTAGGGGAGCCAACTTTCTGCCCAGGTGTGGGAGACCTATCTCAGAGCTGCAGCTGTCCCAAGGCCTGATGCTCCCAGGGCCAGAAAGCACAGGTGACAGCAGCATGATTGATCCAGTGGTGGCACATGCAGCAGCAACCCAGGAGCATGGATCAAAGACCAAGCTGCTCCTGGTGCCACCTCCTTCCGCCCTGGCAGGGGTGGGGTGGGGCAGGGCAGGGCAGGGAAAAAGAGGCCGTGCACGGAGTCAACGGAACCAGGTCGGACCTGACCAGAGCGGAGCCAGCACCAGCACCAGCACGAGCACCAGGGACAGCCCGGCCTGGCTGCTGCTCACTGCTGGGTGGTGCTACTGCTGCGGGGCTGTGGGCTGGGGCCCAGGGTGTGCAGAAGCCTCCTGCCTCCAGGGAGGAGCTGGCGAGTGCAGGCCAGGACACAGCCAAGGGAGCAGGGATAGGCAGGTCAGGGCTCACCAGTTGCCCGTTCCCACCCACTGGTCCCACTTGCACCTATGGCAAGTCTCTGCCAGCCATAGACGGCGCCATGGCCCAGGCCCCACAAGTGACCACGTCCCCAGGGCAGGGTGGGGGTAGAAGCAGGCACCACAGCTACCCCTCTGGGAGGGGTGAGGATGAGGGCACCAGAGGCCAAAATGCTGGGCCATGCCCAGGCAGGTTCAGGATGAAGCAGCACAGCTGCCACTGGGCAGTCAGGGACACTTTCTCCCTCTTACCCACAGTGTGGGTTGCAATACCACACACCCTCTGGAAGTGCCTGCACATTGCGAAGCTCTGCCCGGTGCCTGCAACATCTTGCCCATGGGCGGCACCCCTCATTCATGGGCACACTGGAGGGGAGGGGAGGGGAGGGACAGGATCCAGCTAGATCTAGACAGGTTACAGATGTGGGCGGATGAGAATAGGATGGAGTTCAACGCAGACAAGTGCACGGTGCTGCATCTAGGGAGAAGGAGCCTGCAACACACCTACGGGCTGGGAACTCCCCTCTCAACAACACAGTGGCTGAAAGGGATCTTGGAGTCATTGTTGGCTCCAGGATGAACGTGAGCCGCGAATGTGAGGCAGTGGTCAGGAAGGCCGACCACACCTTGTCGTGCATCCACAGATGCATCATCTCGAGCAGGGCCAAGGAGATGATCCTCCCCTCGATGCGACACTGGTCAGGCTGCAGGTGGAGTACTGTGTCCAGGTCTGGGCGCCGCACTTCAGGAGGGATGTGGACAGCACGGAGAGGGTCCAGAGGAGGGCTGCCCGCATGGTCAGGGGCAGCAGGGCAGGCCCTACGCGGAGAGACTAAAGGGCCTGAAGCTACTCCACAAGAGAAGGCTGAGGGATCTGGTGGCCGTTTACAAACTCACCGGGGGGACGAGCAGAAAACAGGTAGGGCTCCGTATCCCCAAGCACTACCTGTGATAACAAGGAATAGTGGCCACAAATGGACGGAGAGCAGGTTCAGGTTAGATATCAGGAGCGTTACTTTACGGTCGGGGCTGCCGGGCTCTGCAATGGGCTCCCGAGGGAGGTGGTGCCCGCCCCTGTCTCGGGGGTCTTCAAGAGGAGGTTGGCTAGAGCTCTGGCTGGGGCGATACGATCCCAGCGCTCGTTCCTGCCCAGGGCAGGGGTCGGACCTGATGATCTGTTCAAGTCCCTTCCGACCCTAGTAACTATGAGACTCACACGTGCGGCTGAGCAGCGATATCGGCTGGACAACCCCTTCTCCCCAGCTGTCTGCCCTCAGACTGCAGGGCAAGGCCGAAGCGGTCAGTGCTGCCAGGTGGCGGCTGCTGGAACGAGCCCTGCGTCCCGTCGCTGAGCGCCTGCCGTCGGAGCTGCGGGAAGGCTGGACCGCTTCCCACGTTTGCTGCGACACCCTGAAACCGGGGGGTGGCAAGACTACAGCGCCGTGGGCGCCGCTTTGCTGTGGGAGTCGCGTGTGCGCACAGGGAGGAGACCGAGCGGGAAGCAAAGGAAAGGGAAGGCGCAGGTCTGCACCGTGACGCTGGGGACACGAGGCGGGGACAGACCGCAGACGCTCACCCAACACCTCCTGCCTCCGACCCCGCGCCGCACACGGGGAGCTACCCCGACGCCCCGGCCCTCAGCCGGGCCCCGCCACCCAGCTAGCGCCACGCGCCTCTGCCTCTGGGGGCGGGCTGTGTGCACCCTCAGCCCCGGGCGGGCGGGCGGGCCTGGAAAGCAGGCTGTGCCGTTACATTGCTCCCGACCGCCCGGGGCCGGCGGCTCCCGCACAGCAGACTGCCGGCCCGCGGGCCAGCCAGGCGCGAAGCCCAGCTCGAAGGACGAGGACTAGGACGAGGGCGTGGGCCGCGGCGGGGCGGGGGCTCGGGGGACGGCGGCCAGGAAGGGCCGGAGGGCGAGCGCTCGGGCAGGAGCCGGCCCAGCTCCACGAGCGCCCGGGCCGCCTCCCTGCGCTGCCAGCGGCGCGGCTCCGCGCGGAGCGAGCGCACGCGGGGCCCGGGCCTCCCGGCTTCGCACCAGGCGCAGCGCGCCCAGCTCTCCTCGCCGCCTCGCGCCCGGGAGTCCCGAGGGAGCTGGCCGAGGAGACTCCTGGGCGAGCCGCGCCCACGGCTGCCCGCGCCTCGCGCGCCCGCCCACGCCCCGCGCGCCACGCCTCCCGGCATGCTCTGCGGCTCCCGGCGGCCTGCGGGACTCCACTTCCCAGCATGCTCCGCGGCTCCCAGCGGCCTCTGCGGTCTGCGGGACTCCAGTTCCCGGCATGCTCCGCGGCGGCGGGCGGCCTGTTTGGCGGCGGGCGGTGTTTCCCGGCATGCCGCGCGGCCCCGGGCAGGATGATCCACGAGCTGCTGCTGGCGCTGAGCGGGTTCCCGGGCGCCGCCTTCACGTGGAGCAAGCGGGGCGGCCTGCAGGTACCACCGCCCCGCCCCCCCCCCGCCCCGTCCGCCCGCGCCGCGCTCCCGCCCCGCCCCGCCCCTGACCGCCCGCCCGCCCGCCCGCAGGTGAGCCAGGAGCTGCCCTTCCTGCACCCGAGCGAGACCGGCGTGCTGAGCCGCCTCTGCCGCCTGGGCACCGACTACCTCCGCTTCACCGACTTCGTGGCGCAGTACACGGGCCACGTGCAGCAGCAGCAGCAGCAGCAGCAGCAGCAGCAGGTGGGGCCGCGCGGCCAGGCGGGTTTACCGCCACAGCGCCCGCCCGCCCGCCCTGGGCGCGGGGCACGAGGCGGATCGGCGGGGCCGGGCCCTGGCACCAGACCCCTGCCCCCTCAGTGCCGCGGGGCCGTGCCGCAGCGCCCCGCCGGCTGTGCGTGCCCTGCCCTGCCCTGCCCTGCCGGCGCCGGGCGGGGAGCAGGGACCCCCGGGCAGCTTGCACTTGGCTCGGGCCGCGCCCCGCGGGGAGGCAGGCGGCGTCGGCAGCTCCGGCGCAGAGCCCTGGGCCGGGCCGGGCCGGGCCAGGCCGGGCGCGCTGGTGCAGGCGCCGGTGCGGCAGACCCGGGCCCCGCGGCAGTGGAGCGTGCCGGGCTGTCTTGGGGTCCGCGTCCCCTCGCTGGGGTCCTGGCTGCGCTCTGCCCGCGTGCCCGGCGCGTCGCCCTCTGACATCCCAGGTCGTCCGCTCAAACTCCTCCGTGGGCCGGCCGAGAGCCGCGGGCTGGCCGGGCCCAGGCGCCGGCAGGGCCGCCGTTCGGCCCCTTGTCTTGGCACATCCCCGGGCAGTCTCGCTGCACGGCGTCTGCAGCCCCAGGCGCTCCCGGGCAGCAGCGGACACCGGTCTGTTCTTCTCCGCCTGGTGCTTTCCTCTGGGGCCTGGTTATTAACCCGCAGATTTACTTCTCTTTCTGTTCTGTCTTTTTCTTCTGTCAAGAAATGGGCTGCGCAGCTCGTGGTGTCTCTGGCCGCCGAGGGGGGACGTGGTTCCCAGCAAGGCAGAGCTCAGTTACAGCGTAGCAAATACAGCAGTCTCCGGTGGGGGCAGGTAGTAAGTGCTTTAGAGGGAGAGCCCATGGCCGGGGCACGATCCTCTCCGTGTCACCTTCCCTCGTTGGTTTAGAGGTCAGAGGAGGCAGCCCTGACTTCTGTCTAATAGCTCCCAACGGACCTGTCCTTCCTCTCCAAGCTGCTCATACCTTCCCCTGCCACAAGTCAGCTACGCACTGGACATAAACAAAAGCTTGTCGTCTGACGAGATGCCTGTGGCGGAGCGCTCTCGCTGAGCGACGGCCTCGGGCCCCTCGTTAGGACATTTCAGCGTTGCTGACCCCGTCGGTCACATCGCGTACTGACGGGTGGGCGGTCACTTCCATTTGGTTCTCCGTAGCGATGTCTGCCTTAGCGCAGTACTGTCTTACCCACGGCAATCAGGCTAATTTGGAGAGGGAAGGAGAGCAGCAGGGAGAGAATTACCACGAGCGCGAAGAGCAAAGGCTTGTGAAGCCCCTGCAGCCCCTACCAGGCAAACCTAATTCACCTGGGGAAGAACAACAACTTGCAGTCGCTCAGACTGGACAGGCTTTGCAAGACTCGAGGGTGCTCCCCATCCCGCTAGGCTGGTGGGGCTGTGGCAAGTGCTTTACATACATGTGCCTCTTTCAGTGGCTGCCCCAAATAACAGCAACATGTTAGTGGCCACCTTTATTAGATGGTCTTCTGCCTCCGGACTGCCTTGCAGTGGGCACCTGCCTCTTCTGTGGTGAGTAGTGTCTCTGAGGGGACTGAATCTAGGTCTGCTCCATCCTTGCCAGCGCAAGCACCATCTCGTAACCTGTCCGTTCTGTTGGCACTTGCTGCGGTTGTTCGAGATGGGTATGTTTGTAACTTGGATCACTGGGCTGGTGTTAAAGCACCATCCAGACCTGCCTGGGGCCAATCCAGACTTTCCTGTTTGATTGCAGGACCATCACCCATCCCAGCAGAACCCAAGCGGGCTCCATGGGATTTACTTGCGGGCCTTCTGCACGGGGCTTGACTCTGTGCTGCAGCCCTATCGTCAGGCACTGCTTGACCTGGAACAAGAGGTAAGAGGGAGGTGGCCGTGCGTGTGGCTGGGCGCTGGAAGTGCTGCAGCCTGAACTCTGGCGCAGTGGGAACCTGCCTCTTGTATGGCGAGTAGCCTGACAAGCAGCTGCCAGGGACAGGACAGGAACTTTCACTTTTCACTTTGGGGATGTCTTCCAAATGGCTACTGCAAGTGCAGTCACTACTGGTCAGCGTATTCTGTGTCACTGACTTCCTCATCCATGGGAGGGCTCCCTCAGTGCCCGGGCAAGGCTCTGTCGCTCCAGCTGTAGTGATCCATGCTTTTAGCTCTGAAGATTTTTGACTAATCCCCTTGTCATGGCCAGGATAGCAGTGGTCATGTAACCTCTCAGGTGGGGTCACTGAGTCAGTGGTCTCACTGTGAGTTGCAGCCTGAAGTGGGACATGGCCCAAAAGTCTGTGGAGTGAGCTGTGATCAGGCCATTCGCTCTCGCTTACCTTCTCATAGGCTGTGGATTATTTCAGTTTGTGCTAACTGCTGTTGTTGTTGCAGTTCCTGGCTGATCCTCATCTCTCCATCTCGCACGTTAACTATTCCCTGGATCAGGTATGTTGCGTAGGACCTAGAGGCTTCAGGTTTATGCACCTTAATACTCATAGGTACAACATGGGTAATGCTGCAGAGCTTGGCATTGCTGCTAGACCCCCATCTTTCCAACCACCTGACTTTTGTACTTATCTCCTGAGTTTTAAAGTTGCATCAATGTCACCATTACCCTTTAGACCTAAGCTTGCAAGAAGAAATAGAGTTTCCTTCCTGCAAGGTTGCAGTAGCTGGTAGCACATATGTCACCAAGGTGGAGGAAGCTACGTGGTGTCTGTTTTTAGGCATCTTGATTTCCGAAATCACTAAATCCAGTGTGTCATCATTCACGAGCTTTCCTCCATGGAGTCCTGCTAGGAGTCTTATGCTGTATTTCATGGCTGAAGAACTTCTGAGCTGGGGATGGATGCCTGGATAGCCCCCTTAAGGAGTATAGGAGTGTGCCGGGGCGCAAAGAGCTCTTGCTTCAACCATCCATCTGCCCCTCTGTTTCCTGAAAACTCATTTAGAGTCCAGCTCTGAAACTGGAGTGGTGGGGGGAACTGCTTGATTTTTTTCATATCCTGGAGCCAAAGTCTCAAACTTGTCAATTTGAGAAACTGCAGAATCCCACTGACACACTTCCAGCCTATCAGTACAATGTTGTGTTCCCCACAGCTTGCTTACTGTGCAGAGTGTCTCCTTCTTCATGATGCAGCTTGAGCCCAATGCTGGGGTAGTGTTGCATTTCCCATATCTTAGGCTGGTTGTCTGTCCATGCAGAGACTGAGGTCTCCTGTTCTAGGGGCACCTAGATCAGGGCGATAGTGCTACCCAGTTGTGGGGCAACTGAAGTGACCAGCTGGAAAATCACTACATTTTGCTGCTTTGCCCCAAGTGCCCTTGCTGTCTCTTGCTTAGGAGCCTGCTCTTATGTGTTGATCCTTGCTTTGCAGTTCCAGCTGCTTTTCCCCTCGGTGATGGTGGTGGTTGAGCAGATCAAGACTCAGAAGGTACAGTGAGGGGTGACTGGGGCATCCACGCTGGGATGTGGCGTTCCCCCTCTTTCCCTTTAGTTGGAGTTGCTTGTGGGTGGAGGTGCCACCAGATGATAGACAGGGCTTGTAGACGGTTGGTGGGTGCACCCATCAGGAAGTAACTGGTTTCTCAGGGTCTGTCTTTCTCTCGGAGGCTACATGAAGCAGGCAGCAGAGAGATTCTGATCATAAGCAAGAGTGAGGTAGTGGGGTGATTTGCATCTTTAAAGTTGAGGGGAAGAGACAGATTTTTGGCAGACAGGCTTGGAGCTGGGGCAGGAGGGGAATGTGCAGCAATTCTTTCCCTTGACCTGGTCACACTGCTGTTTTCAGTATACAGGGACGAAACGTGTTGCCACGTTTGCACGTTAGTGGCTGGCTTTGCTCCTCCTTGTGCCTGATCCCAAAGGATTCGCATCCCAGGAAATTGGGGGCATTTGCTAGATTCTGTGAAGCACTGGGAGAAGCTTGTGTGCTGGCTGCTAAGTGGTGCCTGGGAAAGGGGGCTCACGCAGCATTGCGTGGAGCAGTGGTTTTCAAACTGGGGTGGGCATATCCCAGCCGCACGTGGCTAAGTTGTAATAATGGTGGTGGAGCTTCTGATTGGCCAGTGCGTGATGAGCAATGGTATTGCTGGGTGTTGATGCTGGCATCAGTACGCTTCCTGAGGAGTGAATGTGGAGACGCACTGGGGTTGAGGGGAATGAGCAGCGATGTTCTGCAGGTAAAGGGGTGTTCAGCCAAAAAAGTTTGAAATCCACTCCCCTGGAGTTTGCGAGGCCTTTCCCTTCCGTTCCACGGCAGGTTGTCATTGAGACGTCCGGATTGCCAGCACTGCCTCAAGACAGCAACTCGCTGCTGATCCACTGTGACTGCTTTGTTTCTTCTACAGATTCATGGCTGTCAGATCCTGGAGACTGTCCACAAGCACAGCTGTGGAGGGCTGCCCCCCGTGCGCAGTGCACTGGAAAAGTAGGGAGATTCTCTAATCCTGCTGCTGAGTTCTTGTGGAACAGCTGGAGTTAGTCATAGAATCTCCTCTCCAGACATCTGTTTGATCCAGGAAATGGGCTTGGGGCTGGGCTTACAGCCCTGAGGGTGCAAATCCTCTGCTTATCCTCAGGATGAGCGCAGCCTGGACAACACCAGTGCGCACCTCTGCCAGACGCTGACCTGCCAGCTGTCTCATTGCTGAGCTGCTGGGGCATCTCTTGGGGGAGGGAAGTTCAGTCTCCATGGCTTCTCAGCTGAGGTGGCCAACAAGGAGCCAGCTGAGACTGGCTGGGTGGTGAGGGCTCTGCTAGTTACTGTCCTCGTGATTCCCCATTACCCCGTGCAGTTCCTGTGCACATCACAGTGGGAGCTGCTTCGTGGTATCACCGGAGCCCTTGGGAGTTTAGCTGGGTGTTCAGACAGTGGGGCAGTTTGGTTAGTTGCACACTGATAGAGGCATGTCCCCATGGAGAGAGACCTGGGCACTGACTTTCCAGGTGTGGTTTGTGGAGCTGCTGAGGTGTCCAGGTGGGAAGGAACAGCGAGCTGGAGGGTTGCCATGTGGCATCCTGGGCATGTCACTGTGTCACATGTCTGACTGCCTGTAATGGAGCTAAGCAGGTATCGTGCTTGTGGCAGGCCCAGGACCATCCATGTCTCCCTGGGAGCGCACAGCTTTCTGGCAGAAGAGCTCCCATCTGGCCAACTGATCTGATGCATAATATATGTTCAGTTCCAGCTGCTCTGTACACAGATCCCTCTTACTTCCCACTTCTCTTGGTCTCCAGGATCCTGGCTGTGTGTCATGGGGTTATGTATAAGCAGCTGTCTGCCTGGATGCTGCATGGACTGCTGCTGGATCAACACGAAGAGTTTTTCATCAGACAAGGCCCATCTTCAGGGAATGTCCCTGCCCAGCCAGAAGAGGAGGAGGATGACCTGGGAATTGGGGGGCTAACAGGGAAACAGCTGCGAGAGCTACAAGACCTGGTGAGGTTCCAGCTGAAGGCATAGCTTCTTTCGGGCATTTGTGGGTCTGGGCAGAAACGTGGCCAGTGGAAGAGCCATGTGCACAGGTGTTCTCAGTGTCCACAGTGCAAGTGCACTGTGAATTCACCCCCTGATATTCTGCACTCAACTTCCCTGTGTAGGAAGGTCAGGCCCAGTATAAGTTCCACAAACACATAGGCTAGGAAAGATAAAATAGATTTTTAAGGACAATTAGCAGAAGGCATAAAGACTTTCAGTATATCAAATGCTGGGAGTTGCGAAAGGATTGTTCAGCCTGCTGGATTCCCAGAGAAATAAAGGACATGGCAGAGGGATCAAATGCATCTCTTCCTCGATTATCTCCACAGGGGATGTTGGAGATGCCTATCCTAAAACAGCTTCTTTTCAGATGAAGAGATGAGGGCGCCTTGAAATTGAGGTGTCAGGAGCGGAGATGTAGGATCAGCTGATACAGTAAGAAACAAGGAGTAGAGGGTTCTTCACCTGAGTGCTGAGAGTTTGGAGCTGGGAGGGAGAGCAGCTAACAAAAAAAATGCAAGCTTACTGGAATTGGCTGTCGGATGAAGGACCAAAGGGTAATAAATGCAGCTCTCTAGACTTGGCTCTGCGGTGATCCCAGGATATAGCAGCCTGACCCATCAGTACCAAGTAAGCTGGGTGCAGCACTGAGTAGAGACATCAAACAAAACCAGCACAGCTTTGAAAGAAAGTAATATGGGTAGATGTTAAATGCCTATGAGGGGATTAGCTGGTACTGCGAATATGTTTGAATGGAGGCAAGCCCTCTCAGCTTACCTGCGTTATGTAGGTTGGGTTTGTCTTCTTCCACACCATCTCCATGGCTGATTTTCTTCTGTTTGAATTGTCCATCCCCTGCACCTTCCCTCATCCGTTCCCCCAACTCCTTTTTCTGTGTTCCTTTCTTGTCCTGTGATAGCGCTTGATTGAGGAGGAAAACATGCTGGCGCCGTCTCTGAAGCAGTTTTCCCTGCGGGTGGAGATGCTACCATCATACATTCCTGTGCGGGTTGCTGAGAAAATCCTCTTTGTGGGAGAATCAGTTCAGATGTTTGAGAATCAAAACGTGACCCTGACCAGAAAAGGTAGGACAGCTGCGTGCAGCTTCCCATGTTGTGTGGAACAGGGGCGCTTGTAGAGCATCGTGCCATGCATCCAGCAGCACGCGGCTCTGTGATTCCAGCTGAGTCTCCCTGCCCTCTGGTGCAAGGGCAGTCGCTTCTAAGCCAGAGGGCAGGGAGTCGCTTCTAAGCCTTTGAGCCCACTGGGGACTGTATTGTCCCATCCCAGCCCTCACAGTAATCGTCTTTATGAGTGTTATAGCAGCCACGAGGTATTTCTACATCCTCACCTAGGTTTCATCCCATTCAGTCTGCCAGTCTTCATCTTTCCTCCCGCACGTCTGCCAGTATTCTAGGAAAAGTGAAGTAGTGTTACACAAATCAAAAGGTTGAGACAGAGCCGTTGCCCAGGTCCAGTCTGGTTAGCGGTGTTCATGCTGTTCCCAATTTCCTGTGGTCCAGCTGCCTGTTGTCAGGTCCGAGGCAAACTACTGCGACACCTTCCTCTCCATGACCTGCCACGTGGCTCCATTCAGCCCTTCCCTCAGACCTGCTCCCCAGCCTGGGAGTCCGCTCGGGCAAGACGGCAGCATCCTCCGTCTCTGGCCTCTGAGCTCCTAGAACCGGCTCTTGTCTCATGCCCCTCTCTGTGCTAGCATAGCCCAGGTGCACTCTGTTTGGGCCTTCTGTGCAAAGACACTTAAGTGGTTGCGTTTCGTGGCATGAAGCACCAGCCGCACCAAGTCCCTTCTTGTAAGGGTGGGGCCTGCCGTTCAGTTTAGCTGAGCAAAAGAACTCCTGCATCCTGAAGTAGGATGGAAATAGAAAATGTCGCCTGCAGAGTGATGGAGGTTGTATCATTGGGACAAGCCACTTCTAGAAGTCCTCTGGAAGCATTTTACTACACACCAGGTTAGGCAGTGCTCTGTGCGAGGCAGGTGGGTACCCAGTGACCGAGATGCAGCTGGAGGGAAGTGTAGCCATCAAACTTCTACTCAGTCCCTTAGGCAAAGGCACCTGAGTGGCTTGTTGAGGTATCGTGCTCTTCTGTGCTGTTTTACCTGTGTCCCAACGCTCTTCTGTCTGCTGGGCAGGCTCCATCCTGAAGAACCAGGAGGACACTTTTGCTGCAGAGTTGCACCGACTCAAGCAACAGCCACTCTTTAGCCTGGTGGACTTCGAGTCTGTGGTTGATTGGATACGAAGTACCGTTGCTGAGGTAATCTCACTGCAAGGAAACCAAGCAGCCTGTGAGCTACCAGGAGGGGCGAGGCCCAGGTGGGGCGACTGCATTGCTGACTGAATGTGTGCCGTGATACTGCATCGTCCTCTTTAATCCGAACGTTGTATAAATAATGGCCTGCCCTTACCCGTTCGTTTTCATGTTCCTTGCTGTACCTATTTTGACTAAACGTTTAGAACATTACAGTTCACATCGGAGAGATTTAATTTACATTCAAAGTCTCAGTTTATTATAGAACTTGGGCATTGCACTCAGAGCGATGGGAACAGCGGAGGAGTCAGACATGTCCTCACCATCGGGAGGAGGCCAGGAATAAAAGCCAAGACTTGAGTTGGCTTTGTAACAGGGTTTGACTCCACTTATATCCTCTGTAGTGTCATCTTATGTGGATCTTGACTTATTTTGGAAATCTTGGGAGCAGTTTGCTGCTGGAGGAATGGGGCAGTGTGAATTAAAGGGTTCGTTCATTAGTAACATAGATCATTCTCGGGCAGGTTCCTCCCCTTCGCTGTGCTGGCCTGGCGGTGGGGAACAGCATATTCTGTTCTGGGTGCATTCCTGTACTGCACTTGGCATGCTCCGAGTTGCAGCTGAATCTCTGACCAGGTTCAGAGAAGAGTAGTGTTGTGGGTGTTGGGCTGGACTGAGCACGTTCTTGTGTCTCCACAGCACCTGTGGAAGCTGATGGTGGAAGAATCGGATTTACTAGGACAGCTGAAGGTAACAACTGTCTGCGCACCCACGCACGCTTCTCTTCAAGGGGTCATTTTAACAGTTTTCCCTCGTTTTTTGGGTTTTGCTTTTGTCTCCTTTGGGTAAAGCTGTTTCCATTGCTTCTGTCACTGAGATAGGAGCGGCATAGCAAGGACTGACAGAGGCAGGCAGTTTCTCTGTGGGGTACATGGTTTCACAGTCTGCCCTCTAAGGAAGAGGAATGACATTGCTGGCCATCCAGGCAGGATGGATGCTGTCCAGAGCCACAGGCCTCTGCCCAATTCAGGTTCTGCAGCTGCTCCTCAGACCAGCCCAAGCCACAGTCTGTGGAAGCAGTAAAAGAAACAGATGTTTGTACAATTCTTCTTCCTCCTCCTCCTCTTGGAATTTCATATTTAAATATCTGTCTTCACAGATTATTAAAGATTTCTATCTCTTGGGAAGAGGAGAGTTGTTTCAGGCCTTCATCGACACTGCACAGCACATGCTAAAAACGCCGCCCACTGCTGTAACTGAACACGGTGAGTCCCATGCTCAGTCCTGCCCACTCTGCATGCTGTACCGAGAGGATAGTAAGCCCTGCAAATATGAGATCAATTTAGTTCTTGAACAGCCAGCAAGGAAAACCCCATTTGGTCCCCACTCAAGTGCTATGCCAGTCAGTCTTCCTGCCCTTTACACTGACCAGGTCTAGGTAATGGCTTTAGGGAGCAATCCTTCATTAAGGAAGGGGTGAGATGGATTAAACTGCACGTTAACAAGGTTTTTCCTACCTGGCATTAGTAGCATGGCTGCCTCGCAATTGGGTAAGTTACTTTTTTAAATAGGAGCAAGTCAAACCACTGGAGTGCTGCCCTGGGAGACAGATGGAGGGCTCCCCTTTCCTCCATGTGGGCAGTGGCTTATCCAGCACTGTACTGTCATGAGGCCAGGCTAGGGCCATGCTTTCGTGAGTGCCCAGTATCCTGTGTGGAAGAGCAGGTTCCACTTGCACAGCCCCCAAGAGGGATGGGAGTGGGCTGCCCGTGGGTGGCCGAGGTGCGAGAACAAACTTCTCAGCCCCTGGTCCTGGTAATGGCTCTGGGGTTCGCGTTGGCTGCACCACGACACTTGCTGAGGCTCGTGCTCTTTCCTTGCCAGATGTCAACGTTGCTTTCCAGCAGTCTGCCCACAAGGTGCTTCTGGATGACGATAACCTCCTCCCCCTGCTCCACCTGACCATCGAGTATCATGGGAAGGAGCACAAAGGTACCGACTTGAGCTTGTTGCCAGGGGGCGGGGGGAGCCATGAGCTGTCCTGCTTCAGTCTCTGCTCCACTCCACAGACCTTTCAGGTTAAGGAGTCTGAGCTTTCTGCGCACCCCGCTTTGACTCAGGCATCCTCCCCTGTGCTTCCTGGTCCTGGAGGGGGATGCCCTGCCTCGCTCTGTCCCCTGCTCTGTTGCTTGCAGGAGGATCTCTTCCTCCTCCAAGTGTCTACACCCAGGTCATAGTTCTGCTGTTCTGTTTCTTTCCAGATCCCTCTCAGGCCCGAGAAGGACCCTCCCGGGAGCTCTCGCCCCGCGAGGCCCCCACCTCTGGCTGGGCCGCACTCGGCCTCTCTTACAAAGTACAGTGGCCGCTGCACATTCTCTTCACACCTGCTGTCCTGGAGAAGTGAGTGCCAGCCCCTGCCTGCTTACAGTTAGCATATAGTATCTTGGATACCGGGCACACGGATGCTGTTGTCTACCAGTCAGTGAAAAGTGCAGAACTGCATTACACTCCTTACTTGCAGTATAAGAACGCGTTGCTGGTGTCTGGGTAAGCAGCTGCAAAGTGCTGGTCAGTCTGTGTCCCTCAACCAGCAGTGCTTCTCCTGCAGCAAACCCGGCAGCTCCATTCCTTTCTCCTTTGCAGCACCAGGGCGAACCCCGAGTTAGTGCCCCTGGCCGCTGGAAGCATTTCTGTTCAGAGGCAGGCCGTCACCATGCCCGCTCTGCCTCACTGTTCAGCCCCCTGCCTGCCCCTTGGTCTCACATCTGCGTTGTTCTGTAGTGGGTGTTTGGGTCCTGAGGAATGTGCATGGCTCAGAAGGTCGGTCTTTGTCTTGGCTGCAGGTATAATGTCGTCTTCAAATACCTGCTGAGCGTCAGGCGGGTGCAGGCCGAGCTGCAGCACTGCTGGGCCCTGCAGATGCAGCGCAAGCACCTGAAGTCCAACAGAACTGATGCCATCAAGTGGCGTCTGCGGGATCACATGGCATTCCTTGTGGACAATCTCCAGTACTATCTGCAGGTCAGGGTACAGGGGATGCTGAGCAGGCACCCAAGTCCTGTGCAGCAAGATGTAGCTTGTTCGCTGGAGCTTTTCCTCCCCGCTAGGTTTTATCTGTAGGATATGGGGTAGCAGGGAGGACAAGGGTTAACAAAATACAGAACAGGACCAGCACGTGCTAGATTACATCCTGAACAGGTGCTAAAGAGACTGGTTCTCTGAGGAACCAGTACACGACTAAAGCTTATGGTCTCCTGAACTGGCAGAGCTGTAAGCAAGCGCTTGGTGCTCTTAGGGAGGTGGGAATCCCAGCTTCCAAATGGCACCTCACATTCGCAGCAGCCATGCTGACAGAATCCATGTGTTCAGGGGCCTTTCCACCTTTCTCCCTCTCCACATCAACTCCATCCTGAATTTAGTGTTTAGTATCTGAAGAACTGACAGAGTATAAACAAGACCCTGGTCAAAAAATGTCAATATAAAGTGTAGAGGTTAGATTATGAATCTTTTGCTGAAATTTAGCAGTATAACAGTTCTCACTGATATAAGCTGTGACTTTCCACTCAAGCTGTATGTAGGGTGAGAAAATGTTACCTTCTCCCTGTATTATAGCTGTATTTTCTTCACTTGGCTTACTCTGGCAATTACACTGCTTATTTAACAAGGAAAGGACAGTATGAGAGTTGGGGAAAAGAGTAGAAAACGGGAAAATATTAACTTTTTCTTGAAACTCTGGTACTTTGAACTAATTTGCTAATTGACCAGACAGAACCCTCCAATTTCAGTTCTCGTTTATTCACAGTCCTGTTTTTCCAATAGGAAAAAGTGGGTGATAATTTTTTATTCAACAGAATAAAAGCCTACAAGAACTACAAACAAACTTTAGACATTTTCTTTGAAAGAAAATTTCCATTTTTAGAAAAACTGTACCAGCAGACTACAAATTCTAACATTTAGACAAGGATGTATTTGGTAGCTGTGTTGGTCTGAGACAAAAATAAATGCAAAACTCTAGAACTCTTGGTTCAGAGATAATACCTTTTATTAGACCAACTAAGATATTGCAAAAAAAGTATAGCTTTTTCTGCAAGCTTTCGGGCACACATGCCCTTCCTCAGGCTCAGGGAAAATTAAAGATGGTAAAAAGTCCCCATAGGTAGAAAATAAACTTCATTTTTGTGCAGAAGAAGCTGAAGGTGGAAGTCTGTTCCTCTGGGTCCATGAGAGTCTTTGTGAGTTGCTCTTTGAGATGCAGATGAGGCGGGATTCCTTCCCTGGGGGTGTCAGACGGCAGAAAGGTAGGGAGGTGTAGAAATCTTCTTGTTCAGCAATGAAATTTAAATCCAAAGTCATTTAGACAAGCATTCAGCTGGGGTGAGTCATTCCTAGGGTTTTGCTAACCCTCTGCAAGCAGACTGACTAGATCGGGCAGAGGTGGAATGGCATCTGTCGTGCAAGGAGAATCGAATGATGATAATGAGACTTTTTTTTTTGATGCGTCCTTCAGGTGGATGTGCTGGAATCTCAGTTCTCGCAGCTTCTGCAGCAGATAAATTCTACCCGGGATTTTGAGAGTATCCGGTTGGCTCATGATCACTTTCTCAGTAACCTGTTGGCTCAGTCATTCATTCTGCTGAAACCCGTGAGTTGTTCTTACCTTCTGCAGTGTATCGCAGAGATCACGTGCTCACTCATGAATGGACATGACAGGCCAGAAGCATTTCACTAGGTTCATATTTAATTAACCTAGTGTGACCACCTGAATCACACAGGCCATTGGAATCCCAGGAATTAACCCGTCTGCATTTTGTCTAGAAAAGCATGTCTGTCAGCATGGCCTGTCTTCCTAGATGTGTGACTTTTTATGCTTGCTGCACTGAAATGCAGATGGTTTCTTTATGCCCAGTTGACCAGGAGACTAAGGGGGCTCTGTATCGGTAACCTGTCCTCTGCATTATTCACAACATTATTTATAGACTCCTAGGACAGGCATGGGGAGGGACAGAGCGGGGCCCCTGCGGTGAGGGGGAAAGGGGTTGGGGCAGGGGGAGACACCACACACCTGAGGTGGGGTGGGGCGGGGCGGGGCATGGGACAGAGCCAGGGCTTTGGGGGGGAGGGCACTGCTGCATGCACCCCAGGAGAGCATGGGGAGTGCCTCCTGGCTCTGTGCACAGGGTGAGCTGGGGGCTGCCCTGGGCTGGGCTCAGGCCAGGCAGTGGCAGCACTGGGAGGGGGCTACTACAAATTTTGGGGTGGCTGTAGCCTCCTTCCCAGTACCGCTGCTGCCTGGCCCGAGCACAGCCCTGCTCCACCCTGGCGCTGGCCCCAGCCAGCAGCAGCAGCCCACCCTCACCCCATGCATAGATCTGGAGGGCACACCCCACCCCCATGCCCTCTTGGGCTATGTATAGTGGCAGGAGCTGCTCACAGCTGTCCCATGCCCCGCCTTGCCCTAGTGCCAGCCCCGCCCCACTCTCCCCTTGCAGGGGCCTCGGTCCTTTCCCCCACAACAGACTTACCAGCCTGATGCTGCTCTCTATGTGGTTGGGCTGTGCTCTTGGCCACCTGCGTGCTGTGATGCGGCTGCACGCATGCATGCATGCATGCAACATTTATTGGTGACATCATCGGCAACATGAGCCAAAAAAAGCTGACTGCTAATAATGTCAATTTTCCTTATATTGGTGCTGAAACGATATGGGACTGATGTATCGGTGCACCTCAGAAATACATAATCTAAACTCTTCATAAAACCACCATCAACACTGACACAGCACAGGACATAACACCTGAATCTGTCATAGATAAAGCGAGGGAACCAGGGCAGCCAATGTTCTGCTTCTATAAAAGGTTTATTAATAAATGCTCAAGAGATCCCAGGCAGGGTGAGCCACAAACCCTCTAGTCCCTACCAGTCTGACCATAGCATAAAATGCCTTCCTGACTCCATATGTGGCGATCAGTTTGACCCGAAGCAGAGGGGCAAGACCCTCTAGCCAGGAACCTCCAGTTCTAAGTCTCAGCAGGCGCACTGGTGCAGCCCCTTTCTCCCCCCCCATCCCCAGCCAGCACCCAGTGCTTCTGATAGAGGCTTAAAACCACCCTGGCTAAGTACAGTCAAAAAGCCTGAGGCTGAATCAGTTCGATCTTTGCGGGTTAATACAAGATGCAGAGATTAAATTGAACCAGAAGTGAACAGATATTTACCTTTGACTCAGGAAATGCAGCCACATGCCTGCAGTAGCTCAGGCCACAAGCTGGGGGGCGCTAGAGCATGGTTCTCTGGCTGTGTGTTCACGTCCTCTTCAGGCTGCCCCCTCTGGGATTTGTAGTCCAGACTTACAGCAGCAGGACTCTGTTTAAGCCCCCCCCCCCCCAAGCTGGAGTTTGCCTGGAGGGGGCAGTCCCCATGCCTTCAGGCTGGGCTGCATCCCCAGCCACACTGCTGCCCTCCCCTCCTTGTCAGCCAGCTCTCGCTGCCCCAGCTAGGGAGCAGAGGGGTAGGGCCAGCCCTGCTCTCTGGAAGCTGGCAGCCCAGCCCAGCCCAGCCCAGGGTTGCAAAGTGCTGGGATGCTGGGGTCTGTGATTTAACTTCAACCGGGAGGGGGTCTGGGACAGAAGTTTCATAAACCGGTTTGACCCAAATCAGTTAAGCCTGATACTACATCCAACCAGGTGCATCTTAAACCAGTTTCAGCCATTTTGAAACAGGTTAATGTGCACTGAGCTTCTGTTCTGTTACGGGTTTAAACCAGTTTCTGATTATTTTAACCCGGTTTGTGTGTAACTTCTGTCCCTAGCCCCTGAAACATGTAGCAGAAAGTGAGGGGAGGGGGAGCAACGAGCCAAGCCCAGAAGCCTGGGAAATCCCCGTAGCCGAACATAAGAATCACTATGCCTAGATCGGGGCGGGCAATTATTTTGGGCAGAGGACTGCTTACTGAGTTTCGGAAAGCCATCAAGGGCCGCATGACAGGCAGCCCAGGGCAGATCAATATTAATTCTCTACATTTTTTAGGGGCCCTGCAGGCCGGATAGAAAGGCCGGCCCCCGGGCCACGTTTTGCCCACCCCTGGCCTAGGTCATCCCTGACCAGTGACTGTCCACAACCTCTTTTTGAACACCTCCAGTGATGGAGAGTCTGCACCTTCCCGGGCGACTGCCTCCCTGCTCTAATGGTGAAGACCTTCTTCCTGAGATCCAATCTCACCTGCTTTGCTGCAACTTCAGGCCACTGGCTCGTGTCCTACTCTTCGCAGCAAGAGAGAAAATATGTTCTCCCTCTTCTTCGCAGCAGCCCGTCACGCATTTGAAGTCTGTTGTCATGTTCCCTCTAGTGCCTTTTCTACAAGCTGAACATGCCTCGCTCCTTCAGCCTCTCCTCATAGGACTGGTTTGCCAAGCCCTTTATCATCATCACCTGCCTCTGGACCCTCTCTAGCTTTGCTACATCTTTTAAAATGTAGAGCCAAGAACTGCACACAATAATCTTCATCCTTGAAAGGCTAGTAAAAAGGTTGTTCAGTAATAGCAAGTGCACCCTGCACCTGTGCAGGGGCTTGGACTAGGTGGTCCTCGAGGTCCCTTCCAGCCCTAGGATGCTGCTCGGGTTCAGGATGTCTTCCCGGATGCACCAGGTGCACTAGCATTTCTTAAGAACAAAATCCAAGGGTTTGAAGCCACAAGGGACCATTACATTTCATTCACTTGCCCTGGTATTGAGCCCAGCACTTTTTGGCACCTCTTTGATCTGAAGATGCCAGGAGATGGAGAACCTACCACTTCCAGCTGGTGGCTTATTCCAGTTGGTTCTGCCTCACTGATAAAAGCTCTCTCTCTAGTCTCGTTTTGCTGATGCATGCCTAGGTTTCGGGTCTCTCTGAGTCGTCTGAATTAGCTCCTTGTTAACTAGGAGTCTTCTGCTCTAGCAATCCCTGCTTTTCGTTAAAATGCTGTTAACCCTTTTTCCATAGCATCAGTCCTTCCTACCTGATTGCACAGGAAGACTTATTTGGCCTCTAAAATTCAAAAGTTAAAGAGATCATGTCAATATGTCACAGACCTATTTAAGTCCCTGCAAGCGCCTAAAAGTGAATTTTTAAAGGCCTGTTGAGTGCTCCGACCTGTACTGTTTTTCTTGTCATCAGTCAGGCACTTAGTGCAAAATGATTTCAAACACCTACGGAGGGACATTTAGAAGTTAAGAATTTTCTCAACTTTGTAGCATGAAATTCCTGCTTTTACATCTTTGTAAAAATGAACTTTGGATAAGAGGTTTGGGCCACGTTTCGGCCGTCCGTGTTCTTACTCTTCTAAAGAAATGCTTTATGCAGAACATCCCACGTTTCAGAGCCAAGCTGTTATTTCACTTTAATTTCAAAAGAGGATTTCCAAAGAAGCTGCATGTTGCCTGTTCAGGAACAGACAAGTGGTGAGCAGGGAAATAACATTATAGAGGTGTTAGAAAGAGGGGTAGAAAAATGGCCAGCGTGTCAGCGTCCTTCCCCACTGAGTTTCCTGCTGTTTTTAAATGGTCAGGCTAAACAAGACCCACTGTTAGGAAATGGCACTTGTTACACAAATCTAAAACTCCCCCGCTGGCCCTGCCTGCCTTCTCACAGGTTTTCCACTGCTTAAACGAAATCCTGGATCTGTGTCACAGTTTCTGTTCCCTCGTCAGTCAGAACTTGGGCCCGCTGGACGAACGCGGAGCTGCCCAGCTGAGCATCCTGGTAAAGGTGAGTCTTGGGCCACGTGACCCCCTCCTCCTCTCCGCACAGGCACTTGCAGGGAGCCGGGTGGGATGGCAGTCCTGCCTGCTTAAAGCAGGGACAGTGTGTTCTATATCCTGTGATTTTTAAACTGATGTAATAAAATTAGTGCATGGAGGTGAATAATTCATTTTAGTCTAGCCACAGCAGGGTTGGACTCTGTTCAAGCTAAACTGGAACAAGCGCATGTAGACTGGCTTGATCAAGTAGAAGAAAACCAACAAGTGGGTGCAGTGCATGCAAAAAAAAAGGCCTCCAAAAAAGCAGCGGCTACATCCCGCTGTTTGCTCTCTGCAGAGCTGAAGGGTGCGGCACTTTCTGGCTGCAACATGGGGAAGTGCCTGCGAGAAAGCTAATAAAACTCACTGAAGACTCTCAGTTAGCACTAAAGGTCCTGGATATGGGAAGACTGGCTGAGTCTCTCTCCTAATTGTGTTCTGTTTTCAAGCCCTAGCACTGCGATGGTATGAGCTGGCTTACCTGCACAGTGACGCTACTACCAGGGGCTGTTGGCTTCTGGAAGGAAGCTTTTCTTTGGGTCGTGAACCATCCTGTTGTCAGGGAAGGGGCAGGAAGCTGCTGGGGCTTCAGCTCTCTGACGCTGGTCTCTCACCCGCAGGGCTTCAGCCGCCAGTCCTCGCTCCTCTTCAAGATTCTCTCCAGTGTCCGCAACCACCAGATCAACTCCGACCTGGCCCAGCTGCTGCTCCGCCTCGACTACAACAAGTACTACACCCAGGCAGGGGGCACCCTGGGCAGGTAGGACAGGCTGGGCACGGCGTTTGCTGACACCAGCACCCAGGTGTTTGAGACATAGATTCATAGAGTAGGGTCAGAAGGGACCTAAGTAGATCAAGTCCAACCCGCTGTCCTGGGCAGGAGAGAATACAGGGCTCACATGACCCCTGCTAGGTAATTATCTAGCCTGCTCTTAAAGACCCCTAAGGTAGGAGCCGGCACCACTTCCCTTGGACGTTGGTTCCAGACCCTGGCTGCCCTGACTGTGAAGTCGCGCCTCCTGATGTCTAGTCTGAACCTACTCTCTAACAACTTGTGGTCGTTACTCCTGGTAGTGCTGGGGGGAACAGGGTCTCTCCCATTCCCCTTTGGTCCCCCCTGGTAAGTTTATAGACCAGATCCCCTCTCAGCCTTCTCTTGTGGAGGCTGAACAGGTTCAGGCCTCTCCTCGGAGGGCCTGCCCTGCTGCCCCTGACCATGCGAGTGACCCTCCTCTGGACCCTCTCTGTGCTGTCCACATCCCTTTTGAAGTGCGGTGCCCAGACCTGGATGCAGTACTCCAGCTGTGGCCTGACCAGTGTCGTGTAGAGGGGGAGGATCACCTCCTTGCACCTGCTCAGGATGCATCTGTGGATGCACGACAAGGTGTGGTTGGCCTTCCTGACCCCGTCCCCACACTGTCGGCCCATGTTCATTGTGGCATCAATAATGACTCCAAGATCCTTTTCTGCCTCTGCACTGATGAGAAGGGAGTTCCCCAGCCTGTAGGTCTGCTGCTGGTTCCTGCTGCTGAAGTGCAGCACCTTGCACGTGTCAGTATTGAATCCCATCCTATTCTCATCCGCCCACCCCTGTAACCTGTCCAGGTCCAGCTGTATCCTGTCCCTCCCTTCTAGCGTGCCCACCTCGCCCCAGATCCTGGTGTCGTCAGTGAATTTGAACAGGGTGCTTTTCACCCCCTCATCCAAGCCGCTAATAAAGAGATTAAACAGCGCGGGCCCAAGGACCGAGCCCTGGGGGACCCCACTGCCCACCTCCCTCCAGGTCGAATATGGGCCATCCACTGCCACTCTCTGGGTGCGACCCCCTAGCCAATTTGTGACCCATCTCACTGTGTAGGCATCAATGCCACAGTCGCCTAGTTTATTGATGAGAATAGTGTGAGACAGGGTCAAAGGTCTTCCTGAAGTCCAGAAAGACTACATCCACCGCGACACCTGCGTCCAGTGATTTTGTGACCTGGTCGTAGAAGGCACCAGGTTGGTCTGACAGGACCTGCCCTTAATGAATCCATGCTGGTTGCCCTTGAGCATCATCCCCGGTGCTCACCCCTCCCAGATGTGCTCCTGGATAATCTTATCAAAGAGCTTCCCCAGGATTGAAGTAAGGCTAACAAGCCTGTAGTTTCCTGGGTCCTCCCTCCTCCCTTTTTTGGAGATGGGGACCACACTGGCCCTCTTTCAGTCGTCCGGCACCTCACCAGAGCACCACGAGCGCTCGTAAAGCCGTGCCAGGGGCCCCGCGATGACCCCTACCAATTCCCTCCACCCTGGGGTGGAGAGCGTCTGGACCTGCTGGTTTGAACACGTCCAGCCCCTCCAGCAGTTCCCTAACGCGGTCCTCCCCGACCCTGGGCCTGGCGGAGTCTCTCCTGAGTCCGTCCTGAATCTCGGTGGGAGAGTCCTGGTCCCTGCGCAGAAAAATGGAGTCAAAGAAACTGTTAAAAAGGTCTGCCTTTTCCTCTGGTGCATCCACCAGATGTCCAAGTGTATCCTGCAGGGCCCCACGGTGCCCGGTGCCTTCTTTTTGCTCCCTATGTATTTAAAAAAGGACTTTTTGTTGTCCTTGATCCTTGCCCTACTTCCGTCTCTGCCTTAGCTTTCCTAACAGCCCCCTACAGACCCGAGCGCGATGGAGGTACGCTCCTCTTTGGTGAGAGCCCCTCCCTTCCACTGGGTGTACGCCTCCTTTTTGGCGTTCCTGAATGCCTTTGGTGAGCCGGGGGGGGTGGCTTCTGAGCACTCTTGCCCACTTTGATTCTCGTTGGGATTGTCACCTCTTGGGCTTGGAGGATCATCTCCTTAAGGCACGACCACTCGTCTTGGACACTCAGTTCCCCAACTCTCCAGGACCCCGGTGCCTCTTCAACTCGTTGAAGTTGGCCCTCCTGAAGTCGAGGGCTGCTGCCTTGCTGCCCTGCGCTGGATGGTGAATTCCAGCAGGCGACGATCGCTGTTGCCCAGGTGGTCGAGGACCTGGAGTCCCCTCACCAGGTCATCGCCTGTGGCCAGGACCAGGTCCAGGAGGGCATTCCCCTGGTGGGACCGTGCACCTCCTGGGTTAGGTGGTGGTCCTGTATCTCAGCAAGCGGTCAGACCTGGCTGACTGCTCCTCCCAGCAGATGTCCGGATAATTTAGGTCACCCATGACGACTACATCCCTTGCCTGAAGTGCGGCCGCAAGCTGACCCAAGGACTCACAGTCCAGCTCCTCTCCTTAATGGTGGGGGTCTACTACAGACCACCCAACAAGTCCCTTTCCCCATGACCCCCTGTATTGTGACCTGAGCGCTTCAGCCTGCCCCTTTGCAAAGTGGCTCAGCTCATTCTCACAGATTTCTAGTGGACTCTGTGGGGAGATGGACATGAAATTTTCCATTTGAGCTCACATTCCTGATTTCAGAAGCCAGGCGAGGTTTTCATAGATTCATAGATGTTAGGGTCGGAAGGGACCTCAATAGATCATCGAGTCCGACCCCCTGCATAAGCAGGTTGTGCATCTCTTCCACTGTTTGCATCTTTGCTTTGAGATCCAGGGGACCGCCTGCTACCAGGTGTTCACAGGAGAGGCCAGCTGCCCTGCATGGGGTGGGTATGTGGGTGATAATATGTCTCTCTCTTGCAGCTTTGGGGTTTGAGCAGAGGCCTGTTCTTAGGACCGTGCGCAAGAACACTACAAGGTGAAGTGATGAGGATGAGTACAGATGAACCAAAAGCACCTTGCCACCAGTGGTGTTTCTGGGGAATTCACTCTGCTGTCTGAGCCCTTCCTGGCAACGGGCCCTGGTCACCTGTTCCCCAGAAAGGCCCCTCTCTTGGAAAGCGGTAACAACAAGTGTCTCGAAGCAAGGCTGTTCCACTCACAGAGCATTAGTAAACTTGCTTGCTGTGGCATGCATGCATCCCCTGCCACACACAGCCTGCTTGTGCAGGGCAGGGCCGTCTATCCCCCAGGCTCCATCCACATCCTTCTCTCCCTCCTTTAAGCAAATGCACAGGATCATACAGCTCTTCCTGGCTGTTCGCCTTGACCACAAGCAATGCAGAAAGTGGTGAGACATGTCCCCGTGGATGTGGCTGTGCCAGCAGGTACTTGCGGCAAGCAAGAGCTTTCTATTGTCCAACACATCATTTTACGTTTGCCACCTTCTTTGCTTCCGATGCACCGGCCCCAGGCTGACGGCTGGGCCTGGCAGCACAGAGGGAAAGCTTTTGCGTGAAGGGGCCTGTTACCAGAGTGCAGCAGGCTGCCAAGGAGGAAGCCATGTAGGCATCTGTGACCCTGGGCCTGGCTGCTATTTGAACAGCAAGGGAGGCCTGGAGAGGTTTTCACTCTGCAGCAGTAAATCTCACCTCCAGGGAGTTAGGGGACTGCTCCCTGCTTGGAGTCCGAGCCCACAGCATGCTTTTTCAGTAGTGGTGTCCTGTGCTGCTGTTCTGGTTTCTGAGGCTGGCACTGGAGCATCAGGAAAGATGGGCAGTGAATGAGAAGTGGGTGTAAGCCAGTAGCTCTCAGACTCTGGCTCGTGTATCACTCCGATTCCATGTTACAGACAATAAAGAGTAACACTTCGTGAGCCTGTCTTTAAATTATTGTGTTTCTTTTTCCATTTCCATCTTGTTTCCTTCAGCAGTTGATTGCATGTCCCAGGAACGTGCATACGCCAGTTTAAGAAAGCACATGCATAGCCTAAGTTAGTGTTTCTGGGACAGCAAGTTTGATAGATGGAAGCAACTTGTTCTGGGCTTAAGGGCCATGCTTACCTGAATCAGAGGGCAATGAAGATGCAGCGGGGTACGTCTGAACAGTGAAGTTGGTTGTAGAGGGATCTGTAGCCCGTGTCGAGCGGAGTTCCTGCAGCTACTTCCCGGGGTCCGAGACTCCTAGACATCGTACCTGGGGGCTTAAACAAGCAAACCAAAGCAAGAATGTGACAACCCGTGAGTAGCATGGTGATGTCTTTTCCCTTATTAGCAGTGAAGCAAGAAAGAAGGAAGTCAACGCAGGGAAACACAAGAGTGGAGGGTGAGGGAAGAGTAAGAGAAAGATTAAATGAACCTTTCAAAATGCAGGGAGGGGCCCTGACTAAGGATGGACTTAAGTCACGAAACCTGGAAGGGAGGCAACAGATGAGGCCTGTGTGAAGAAAGGATTATCGTTTCGGGGAGGAAAGGTAGGCTGACCAGTAGGACAAATGGCCCGAAAGCAAGGTGTGAGGGGCTCGTAAGTACCGAGGGAGTAGACCCTTGGGACATTCAAACCTGCCCTGCAGTGGTGCTGGCAGATATACGAGGGGGAGACCTTGTCCATCCTGCGTGGAGAACAGAAGAAAGGCTCCATCCTTGGCTGCTGGTGCTTCTGACAGGCTCTTTCAAGTGAAGGGTTCCCTTCCTTGTGGCCTGCTGGCATCTTCACCAGGTGCCAATTCTTCCTGCTTTCCCCCTGGAAAAGCAGGTAGGCTGGAGCTTCAGGTGCAGACTTTGCTTAGTGTGTTTTGGGTGGAAGAGGCACAGAGCCTGGAGCACTGCTGCGGGCAGGTGACAGAAAGAGGGGCAGGCAGCACCAGTGCCAACATCTTATCCACGCAGGGCTGTTTAGCTGGCACTTACCTGGGCAGAGCCGAAGGTGCTGGGAGGATCCGTCTTCACTCAGCTTGGCAGCGAGGAATGACGGCTCAGTCGGGTTTTCCAACTCGAAGCATTAATGTTCTACCTGAACGCCAGAGTTGGTGACTAGGTTGCTGCAGCATGACCGTAAACGGACACAGCTGTCACAAACAGGTTTCTCCCACAATTAATCCCTTAAATACAGCAGGCATCAGACGACACAAGAACATGTTGCTCAGGAGCAGCACACACAGTATTTAGGCACTAACACAACCGTGCTCTGGCATGCCAGACGTGCTGGTGGGGCCCTGGAAGTAACACAAATGACAACCAGAAGATGGGGGGGAACTGCAATCAGCGCATGGTTGTGAGTGCTGGGGAGGGTTTCCCCAGCCCTCATCTCCCTCCGAGGGAAGGGGCCTGTCCTGCCCCCATGCAGCAGCGGACTGGGCCGGGTTCTGTTGATTCTGGCCCTGCAGCATTGCTGCCATTTGTGAACCGGCTTCTCCCTGCAGTCCTGGACACCAAGGTCTTGATGGCTGGCTAAGGCCCATGCATCCTGGTGAGGCAGCAGTTAGGGCCAAATGCTGCACTGCTACTGCAGAACAAGCTTGCAACACCCTGGAATAAATCCAGGACAGTCGCAACAGGCTCTGCTCCAAGACATCTCCTTTCCCAGCAGATAGTCTGCCTGTATCAGTACCACACGCACAACTGATCCTCCCAGGCCAGGCACCAGGTCAAGTGTTTGCTCAGCCTCGGCCCAGCCCCCTCTACCCACCGTCATCTTGCATCACCTCTCGGGAACCACGAATTCGGCGCTCCAGGACACAGGAAAAGGAACGCGTGAGCAACGCTCCTCCCCACCCAGTGCACAGCAGGGAGGTGCTGCAGGCTCTCCGGCCTGCCGTGCTCAGCTCCTGAGCATGACTGCACCTGCGCATGCATCCTGCTGACCGAAGCAGTCGGCCCATCGCGCTGCACCGGCTTCTGCTGAGACTCTGCCCGCAGCCCTCTCCAGGAAAAGCACGGAGAACTGCACAGTGCAGTGTCTGTGTTTTCCCTCTGCAACCTCTCCCCTGGGAACAGCCAGGACACAGGCTCACAGGAGCTGAAAGCCCCAGCTACCACAACGAGAGATTCAACATTTATTTCATCTTAAAAGTCCAGCCATAAAACTATGTACAGTGATCCATGCACGCGTCCATTACACAGAGACATTTAAAACCTGATTAAAACACAGTCTGCACAGCAGCGGGACAGCAGGCGGGCAGGGTACGGGCAGCGCTAGCGGGGCATGTAGTCATATTTATACTTTGGATGCTTGTTGTAGCCCATTCTCTCCCCAGCAATAAGGCTCTGGATCACCCACTCTTGCGAGATGACGGGCAGACGCAAGGCTTCTGCGCACTTCAGGACAGCAGCCGGACAGGACAAGTCTGTTACCACCACGTCGAAGACCCCCAAGGCGATATCTGTGGGGAAAGGCTACTGTGAGGAAGAAGCGTCTCTCCACCCGCATTCCCTGGCTCCTGGAGGTGCCGCTGCCACCCTGCTTCAGGACATCTCCCCGTATCCTCTCAGCCCCAGCCAGGAAACCGCCCCCGTGTCGAGGGCACAGCACTCAGGACTCTGGTTAAGCTCAAGACCCGAAGGCACAAGACAAGGCTGCTGCCTGCATGCAAAGGATCTTGGTTTAGTGCCACAAGGCTGTGCAAGACGAAGGCACAGATGCTCACACCAGTCTCTGTGCCCTGCAATGGAAGGCCCAGCAGCTGTATGGCTGACAGCTTGCCAGCTCCTGTGCTCCCTTTCCCGCAGAGCCCAGAGCAAGGGGAAGCTTGCTGCAGCGCAAGGCGCTTCTCAGGCTCCCCCATCGCAGACTGCCAGGCTGCTGTGCAGCATCCGAGCTAGTGCCACAGGGACCTTGGCTGCAGAAGGGGTAAGACGAGAACCCCCACCCCCACGGTGTCTAAGCTGGGCCCTGTACCCCCCACCCCACCCCACCCCACCCCACCCTGCAAGCTCGACAGCAGCCTAGGCACTGAGCGCACGTGCCAGGCCTGCAATTGTGGCGGCACGGCAGTCCCAGCTGGGCGCGCGGCCCCCGTGCTCCCCGTGCGGCTGCAGGTACCTTTGTTCTGAGCACTCGAGTGATGCTGCTTCACAGACGCCGCGCCCCCCATCATGAGGATCTCTGACCACAGCTCCAGGAAGTTCTGGCGCTGGTCGGACACCAGCAGCACCTTCAGGTTTTGGAAGGGGCTCTCGCGAGGATGCCTGCCCAGGGAGGGCAGAGGTGAGGAGCTCAGACAGTCCCGCTGCCTCGGAGCCAACAACTCGGGCCAGCAGTGCTCCCTGCGCTGGTACTGGCACGGTGTCACCCGCCCCTCACTGGTGGGAAAGCCCAGGGACAGGCCTGTGGGGGACGAGGCCACAGCCCAGCACTTGGGTCCACACCTCGGGACCCGGCTCCCCCAGGCTCCTGGCTGAGGTGTTTTCTGCCTGCTCCCAGCCCTTCCTTCAAACCCATCCACACCCAGATTACTGACCAGACACTAGACTGGTGCGAGTGCCAGTTCCTGCAGGCCCTGTCCCAGCCTTCCTGCAAAGGGCTGTGGGCTGCTTTGCCAAGCCCACTCCCACATCTGCTGCCTGCCCTTACGTCCCGCTGGAGCTGGTTTTAAAGCAGTGCACCTCGTTTTGTGGGGCAGCACCCGCCCGTGCACAGGGCAGCACCGAGCCAAAAAGAGCTGCTTAAGCTCAGGTTGCTCCAAAACTCTGGACAAACACAGCAACTGGCTCCCCTTGCTCCTGCTGTTGGTTCCCACGGGGGTGAAGTCCTGGGAACCTCTGAAAACCCCTTTCCGAGTACTAGGTCACTGCCCTGAAGGCAGAGGTACAGGGAACATGAAGGGGAGAGCCCTGGGGTCTAGACCCTACCCGAGAGAGACGGAGAAGGCAGCTCCCTCTCCCCAGCTCAGCATGTACTTAACCTACTGCCCTGATGGAGCCCAAGGTATACGTGTAACTAGGGGGCATCACATCTGCTGCAGACGCAGACTCCCCAGCGGCGCCTGACGAATTCTGCCATCAGACAAGCCCAGGTGCTCCCGCCGCCCTGCTCGGGTCTAGCGTCTTCCTGTGCCCTGTGACGAGAGCAGCCTGGAGGAGGCGGCAAGCTCCCTGTGCTGCGTGAGCAGGGGCAGGAGCGCTGCTCCCACGTGCCAGGGAGGGTGGAGATTTGCTCCCCTCGCTCCCTAGATCCCGCTCTATCCCCCCAGGCCACCTGCGCTGTCACTTTGTCGCCCTTGTGCCCACCCAGCCACCCTCGCTCTGGCTTCAGTCGTGCGCCGGCAGCCCCAGCCGCCTGGTGCTCACCACTCCAGCAGCCGCTGCTCCTGCAGGCTGTAGCCAGCCGGGAGCAGGTAGTTCTGGTAGTTCTGCAGCTGGTTGGCGTGGCAGCTGTCGTGGACCCAGACGTGGGACACGCAGGGGATTCCGCTGGCAAGGCACAGTAAGTACTTGCGGGTTCGGCAGTGCTGGTCTGCAATCAGGAGGCACCGGTAGGCTGCGCTGCACTGTGGGAAGGCACCGGGACAAGGCTCAGGCCTGCACTGCTGAGTGCCATGGGCCAGTTGGGCCAAGAGGGAGAATCACCCCTTTCTCAAGCTGGGTGAGAGGCCCTTGCCCTGCCCAGGGACAGCCAGGCAGAACACCTGGGGGGCATCACGGGGGCACGAGCGCCAGGCTGGCTATGTCTTTGGAGGTGCATCTAGTCCGACCCGTGGCTCAGGGCAGGAGCACCCCGTCTACACCATGGCAGCCAGGCATCCCTCTAACCTGATCTCATAAAGCAACAGTGCCAGCGATCCCCCACCGCCCTGGTCAGACTGCAAGGACCCTTCTAGCTCATGCTCCCTCACTGCACTTTCAGCCCACTGTGCCTTGCACTGCCCCATGACACAGCAATGGGTCGCCATCCTCCTTGTAAGGGCCCTTTTTGTACTTCAGGACCATTACCAAGCCCTCCTGCAGCGACGTACAGCCCACACCCCTGCAGTGACCCCAGCTGACTTCCTGCCCCTGGGGCGGGGGGCTGGACTTGATGATCTTCCGAGGTCCCTTCCAGCCCTGATGTCTACGAAATCTAAGTGGATCCTGTGCCCAGTGACCCTCCCTGTTAGAGATCTGCACCTACATCCTGGCTTAAATCCGCCTAGCACCAGCTTCCAGCCTCTGGATCACGCTCTGCCTTTGCCTGCTAAGCTGATGTGCCCCCACTCTTTGGAGATCTCTCCCTGCAGTTCCTGGCACAGCAGTTGGCCCCTTCGACCCGGCCCACGGGTCAACTGCATGGATCACTTTTATGACTCTTTCATAGTGAGACATGTTTTCCAAAGCAACCAGCTGCCTTGTACTCTTCTGAACCCCTTGCCCTCAGCACGTGTCCTGGGTCGTGGCAATGCCTGCAAGCACCACCGATCGAGAAGATCCAATAATGCAGGAAGGGCGAAGAGGAAGAGAAATGCACGTGGACCCCTTCAGGACAGCACTGCTCACCCTGAGCCACTGGCACACAAATGGCAGAAGACCCCATTCCTGTGCAGGCCCAGCTGCCCCACGGTGCTGCTCCAGCCGCCTCAGCCCACGCCCTCCCCTGCAAGACGGTCTGAGCTGCTACAGGGCCTCACTGCCAGGGAGACTGGGGTCTTACCTGGGTTTCATTGAAGTCCTCCAGGATGTAGCCAGCTCCTGCACGCAGCTGCATTGCTGTGTACTGCTTGTTGTACGGCGTCATTTCCAGGAACTCTAGAAGAGAGGAAGACCTTAAGCCTTGGCTCTGAGCTGTGCCACGGCCCAGGCCTCATCTCCCTCAGCCATGGAAACCAGGAGGGCGGCAGCACCACATTGCTGTTCTCATGCCGAGCAGCAGGCGTGGCAGCAGGGCAGAGCCGAGCGCACCACTAGCTAAGCTGGACTCGCACCACGGGGATCTGCATGCCTGCTCCATGGGCTGGAAGTCACATCAGAGTTTCATAGTAGGTCGGGTCAGACAGGACCTGAGCAGATCATCAAGTCCGACCCCTGCCGTGGCAGGAAAGAGCACTGGGGTCAAACGATCCCGGTCAGATGTTCATCTTACCTCCTCTTAAAGACCCCCAGGGTAGGAGCCAGCACCACTTCTCTTGGAAGTTGGTCCCAGATCCTAGCCACCCTGACAGTGAAGTAGTGTCTCCTGATATCTAGTCTGTATCTACCCTCTGCCAGCTTGTGACTGCTATTTCTAGTCACTCCTGGTAGTGCTCGGGGGAACAGGGACTCCCCCAATGCCTGCTGGTGCCCTCTGACTAGTTTGTAACAAGTCACTAGATCCCCCTCGGCCTTCTCTTGTCGAGACTGAACAGGTTCAGGTCCCGTCGCCTGCTGCCCCCTGACCGTGCGGGTGGCCTCCTCTGAACCCTCTCCATGCTGTCCACATCCCTCCTGAAGTGCGGCGCCCAGAACTGGACGCAGTACTCCAGCTGCGGCCTGACCAGTGCTGCGTAGAGGGGGAGGATCACCTCCTTGGCCCTGCTCGAGATGCATCTGTGGATGCACGACAAGGTGCGGTTAGCCTTCCTGACCGCGTCCCCGCACTGTCGGCCCATGTTCATTGTGGCATCAATAATGACTCCAAGATCCTTCTCTGCCTCTGCACTGACGACATCCATGCACCCCCCACCCCACTATCTCCCTCCAAGGCCACATTCAAGCCTCTCGTGGCACATGGCAGCAACCCTCACCTCTGACTGCCTGGACCTACCTACACCCCTACCCACCCCCCTACCCCTGCTGGCAATGCCTCTTGCAACAGGGAGTCCCCTGTCGCCCTCACCCTGGCCCGGGCTGCAAACCCCCGGGAGCAGAGTCTGGGTCTTGGCCCCCCTACCAGGTGCTAAAGGCACGGCGGGGAGCGCAGGGCAGGAGGGGACACACACTTGCACGTGCAGAGCAACCTGCGCCCCGGCCTTGGGAAGGTTGCAAGGAAGGTCCGTCTCACCTTCCTCTTCCTCGCTGCTGCCCGCGGCACCGTCCAAGAGCTTCTGGCGATTGGCCAGCTTGTCACTGGGGGTTGCCATGGTGAGGAGGAAGGCATAGCCCAGAAAGAGGGTCTTATTGTGAGGCAACGGCCCATGATGGTCCTCCAGGGCCGAGGGGTCCAGCACGTTGTCGCCGCTCTCGCAGGAAGTTGGGAACTCTCCTGCCTTCACTGCGCCTGCGGTGGGGGGAGCACCGTGAGAGCCTCGCGGCCACGCTCCGGAGGGCCCCGACGCGCAGCGGCGCTGGCTCCCCACCCCGAGCAGCACTCCCCAAGTGCGCTCTACCGGCCCTGGCCCGCGTGGCTGCAGAGGATTTACAGACTGACATCGCAATGTTAGCCAGAGAATGCAGGCAGCAACAAGCATCGGGCAGCCCTCTGCATGCCAACAAGTGTTCGTCCTGAAGTAAACTAAATGTCAGCGCTCGGGGCCTCAGTTCTAAGCAAGCAGGTAAAAAGGAGGGGAGTGCTCATGTCATTACGATCTGAGCCCTCTGGCAAAGGGCAGGCCTCGGGACTGGGCCACAGCTTGTTCTAAGCCTTCAGTCTGGACCACAACCGCCATGGGTCGCTCTGGGCACGAGGCCTGAAGGACAGTCGCACTGCACTAGGCTGAAAGGCCGCCTCCTCGACCCCCTTGCTCAGGAGAAGAAGAGCTCCCCTTCTCCAGCTTGGCTGGGAGACGCCAAGAGGCGGTGAGCGAGTCTCAAGCAGAAGAGAGGTTCTTACCAGTTTTTATGGCTGCAGACTTGCGCCCACGCTTGGACGGGGACCTCTCGTCCTCAGAGGTGACCAGCTTCCTCTTCCCAGACAGCAGCCCCGAGGGCACACGCGGGCTCTCCGGCCCCTTGCGGGTCGGCGTTGTGCTGCTGCTGGATGTGCTGGGTGAGCCGAGGTTACTGCGCCTCTTCCGCTTCCCCTCCACCAGGTTGTCTGGCCACAGCGAGCCACAGGCTGTCAGCATCCCCGCACCCCGCAGAGCTGGACACCCCGGGCTCTGCACACCCAGGCCCTGGCCCAGGCAGGGAGCAGCTCCCTCACTTGGCCACACCCTGCCCATCTTCCCCCTCCCATCCTGCCACGAGGGTCAGTGTCTTGCCTTCCCTCCATAATGCCAAAGTGAGTACCGCAAAGGCCACTGCTCTCCACTCCACTCCCCCCATCCCAACCATCTCCCCCAGGCATCGCCCCTTCACCTTGGAGAGCGGTGCCCAGGTGACCTGCATTCATGGGGCACACGGGAAAGTATGCAAGGCTACAACATGCTCCCTGCAGGGCTGTGGCAATGAGCTGTGCACGGAGCAGAACGCTGCTGAACAGACTTTAACCCCCACGGGATCAAATGGCCCGAGGCCCGAACCTCTGCAGCATGGGCTAGTGCCCAAGGGCTGCGTGAGACTAGCACCTGCCCTGTCTTCACACTGCCAACAGGTATAACGTGGACAGTGATGAGCGCGTCATCGGCAAAGCTGCCAGCTGCCCTGGGTGCCACCGCTCCAGCTGGCAGGCAGCCTCCCCGGCCACGTCCACCTGCTGTGCCTTACCCAGGCTGATGTCCGCCGCCTTGGTCAGGGGCGTGGCAGGTTCGTAAGGACCCAAGCCAAACTGCTCCCGAAGCTTGTTCCCTTGCTCCAGGGACAGGATGACAGCCATCCGCTTGTACCACTTGCGCTGGCCTTCCTTCTCGACACAGTAGTACAGCTCTCCCGACTCCTTCCTGTGCCCTTTCACAACACCTGGCAAGACAGCAAGGCAGAGACCCTCGCTGCAGCTTCCCCAATGCCTGCCCCAGCAGACAGCAGCTCAGGGACTCGGGGTCCCGGCAGGCTCAGGCTTGGGCTGCCGAAGTCCCGCTGTTACCTGCACTGAAATACTCGTCTTCAGAGAGCGCAGTCACCTCCGTCTCCAGTGGGATGGGGTCGCAAAGCAGAATATCTTTGCCCAGGACGTCGCATTCGTACCCATCATCAAAGAGCAGCTTGTACTTCCCGGCCCCCACATCCTGGGTGATCTTCCCAGAATAGAAGTAGCCGTTTGAGGACCACTTGGCTACAACCCGGAGACCCACAAAGCTGCTCCCGGCAGACGAGTCCGCGCTCTCCACGGGACCAGCCACCACCTGCAGTGGGATTTCCGGAGAGTCGCTTCGGCGCAAGGTGCAGGGGCCGGCGCCCTCAGGCCTGTCCCCGCCCTCGGGCAGGCGAACTGTGCGAGCAAAGGCCTTCTCCTCAGACAAGGCCATGGCTGGAAGATCCTCCACGCCTGGCAGACCACTCCCAGATGCATCTCTGGGAAAGAGAGAAATGGGCTCCATGGGCACTGGAGAAAGCAGCTACCAAGGAGCCGAGGCTGCTCTCAAGCTAGATGCTTGCACAGCCTCTCCTCTCCTCCCGCCGCCCCCTCTCTACTCCTCCCTGCCATGCCCAGCACCCTCAGCACTCTCCCCGCCCCCTCCTCCTCAGGCTCCTCTCCCCCCGGCCAGGGCACCTTGTCCCAGCTGCTCGAGATGGTGGGCGGCCCCTTCTCCCTCGACCACGAGGTGTAACAGGGGTTTTCCCCCCGTGACGGTCATCCTCCTCCTCACACATTGTCAGTGCTGCTGTCTGTCCAGGCCTCAAAGGAGACCCTGGCTGACCAGTCCCTTTCCTAGGGCTAAAGAAACACAAGCTGGGTGAGTTGGCTGCTCTGGAAGGAGCCATCAGTGAATTCACACCCTCCACGTCTCTCTGGCTTCCCAGTGCTGTGCTGTTACGAGACTGCCACAAGGCACAGAGAAGCCCTGCGCCAAGGGGACACAAAGCCTGTCCCATCAGGAAGGAGCTAGACAGGTGCAGGGAAGGTTTTCCCTGCTCCTAGAGCATGTCAGATTCCTCGCAGGTCAGCCTCGTGCCTCGGGACATTCACCACCCACCTGCCTTCAGGATACTGCAAGCAGCTCGCCCTATCTCCCAGCCTCAGAGCAGCCCCCTTCTTCCGCCACCGGCCAGTCCCACCCGCAGCAAAGCACCTGCCCCCCACCGGGCTCCTCAGGCACCTCAGTTTTCCGAGCGCTCCTTTGCCGCTGGGTAAGGCAAACTCTCCAGCTTCCATCCCGCAGACTTTCCCTTTGGTAGATCCAGCTCCAGCTCCCCTCCCGGAGCTGCCGCCGCTGTGCGTGGCTGACAAACTGCTGCTTGCTCCGCTAGATGTGCGGTGGAGGCTGGAGGCCTTGGATGAGAAGGAGCTGACATCCCCGAGGTCCCCCGACGTCAACGAGGAGCCTCCCGTTGTTCGAGAGGGGGAGACATCCACCTCACACTCCTGGCACTCCACCACAGGCTCCTCCGCTTCCTGTGAAGGAGAGGCTAAAGGTCAGAGAGGCCGGTGGCAGATGAGGGCTCTCTACAGGTCAGACACAGGAGCTCGTAGGAAGAGGTTTCTGCCTTCATGTTGCTCGAAACCAGTGCCATCAATCGGGGCCAAGAGCCCGGAGAGTGCCCTGCCCCAGCAGAGAGGCCCTGTTCAGAAGTCCGGCAGAAACAGAGCTGCCTCTTCCCAGGCTCAGCCTGCGCCCAGAAACACCCCCCTGCCACGACAGCAAGGCTGCAGCCTGCGTCCCCTCATCGCTCCACTCCACAGGCGTTAACCACGACCTCTCTATTCACGTTCTACTAATCGAGCTGACCTTTCTCCTGGCACTCTGCTGTCTTTTAGCAGTGCCTGGTCTCTCAGCTCTTATTTCACAGCCTTGCAGGCTGTTTTTAGCTCTTTTCAAAATCCAGTTCGCCCATGGAGCCCAGTCTTCAGCAGAAGCTATGGTTTGAGTTCTTGGTTAAACAGGAAAGGGAGGGTGAGCAAGCTAACGATTAGGCTCTGTCCTTGCCCTGTGCAGCCACCACTCAGGAAAAATCTTTGTCTTCATTCTGCCCTCCCGAAAACAAGGTGCGTGCCTCATTTGGGGGAGCGTGGTTTGTGAGAAAGTACGTCTGTTGGGCCCGTGACATCTCTCTGGTTACAGTATCACACAAACCACAAGATGCTTGTATCAGAGTTCTGGTTTATTTCTGTATCAGCGAAGCAGCACCACATCCACAGGGTAACAGGCACAACACTGCATTCCTCACAAGCTGCTATAAAAAGCTTGGTTTCACAGTCACAGTCTACGGGCAGAAGGAACCATTACGATCACACAGCCTGGCCTTCTGCACAGCACAAAGGAGCAAGTGACCCTGCACCGTTAGCCCCTCGGTGCCACTGCTGCATGTTCCCAGTGCACCGCCTGGGCGCGCAGCATGGCACCCACACCACTCGGGCACTGAGAACTCTGGCACAGATGACGGCACGACGTGGGGAGAAGCAGGGCCTCGCATTTCAGTCTCCCTTTGCTCTGCTGGCTCTTCTTTCAAAGGTAAGAAGTAGCTCTCAGAGTTCAGAGTGGGGATGTGAGAATTAAACAAGCAGGGTAAGATGAAAATGTCGAGGCACTATGGCTCCTTCCAGCCACGAACAGCGTCTCTGTTCCAAAGCCGTTCTCAAACTTACTTGTAGTGCTTAACGGAGAAATCGTCTCCCTGCCCCTGATGTCACACAGACAATGTCCTCCTAGCCCCTGTGCTGACACTTCCTGCAGCCGACTGACCATACCAAAGAGCAGATCTAATTTAGGCTATTTCTAGTGCTTTTTAGCAACTGGCCTTGGGGAGAAGGGTCAGCCTGGGCCCCAGCTGCTCTGCACAAGTGTGAGAGCCCCTCACCATTCCTGGGCCTGGGCTTTCACCTGCTCCCTCGCTTTCCTGATCCAGCTTCCCCCTGGCTCGTGCTCAGCCAGAACCAAGTCCTGGGAAAGGCTGGAACGTTAAGACGAGCGGTCGGCTAGGAGCGCAGGACGGGAGCAGTCACCAAGCCCAGGTCCCCTCACTGTCACACCACCCGAGGGCCACATCCAGGCAGCAGCTGCAATTACTAATCTCTCTTTTGTACAAGGCTGCTAATTAGCACAAGGGCTCAACTGATCCTATAGTCTAAACCCTCCCCCGAAAACCTGCCATCTTCTATGCCCCAAAGAACCTGCCGAGGACTTTTCTGACAGGACCATACCAAGGTTTGGAGGAAACTGGCCAACAAGGTTTCAAGCAGAACAGTCAGGAACGCATCCTCTGACATCCCTAAACCAACGATGGCTTGATGCTGGGGTGGGACAGGCAGTCTGATGGGATGGATCACGCTTATTTTCTTAAAAACACTTTTGGCAATAGTCAAGCAAAAGATCCCAAAAAGAATGAAAGCACTAAATGAATAAACACCATTGATTTCTCTAGGAGAGAGAGAAACAGCAGAAGCTTTTTCAGAATAGCATAATGTGTCTAACAGACAAAAAAAGGGACATCAACACATTAACCCTAAATAAAGAAATACAGCAAAAGCTGCTTCCAAGGCACAGCGTAATGCCACGCTGCTCCGGAAGTCCTGTGCCAGTGTAAGCTGTTCAAATCCACGGGGGGTGGGGTGGGATGAGCAGCAGCTCAGGACAGGCTCTTCACTCAGTTCTGCCATTTCCTGCTGCCACATGACTCCCAGAAGCAGAAGTGCCCGCTCATTCACATCTGACCCATCCTCCAGGCAGCACATCACTGCACTCAGCCCTGCAGAGAGGGGCTTACCTCAACCACCTTCCGCTCCACCTCGGCACCATCTACGTAGTAAACGTCTGTGATGACACGCGTGACAACAGTGCGCACTTCCCGGATGGTTCTCACGTGGCGGTGCTGGACCCGGCATCCAGGCGGGTGAGACAGGTTACGCTCCTCCTCTTCCTATGACAAACGAGAGTTAAGCAAACCATTCTGCTGTCAAACAGCGTAGCCGGGCAAACCTGCGAACGCTGCCCTGGCAGTGGCTGTCAGGCAGAACCGAGTGCCAGGCGTGAGCAGATGGAGCTCCTTCCAGATTCTACATACGAGCTCCTTCCAGACCGCTCTGTGGGATCGCTAATACTACTTGTCCAAGATCAGCAATGGCCAGCCAAGCCTGCTATATGAAATATTAGATATCTGCCAAGGTTCGGGACAGAAATACCGGTAGAAACTAGACTGCTAAAGTTAAAAACTGTGATAAGGAGTCTTCAAATGTCCCAGTGAAGTTACAAACTAACGCAGCAAAGACCTGAAGGATTCTGGAAATGGGAGGAAGTGTTTTCAGTTGCCAAAATGTGTTTTTGGGTTAATGTGGCCACAGCAGTCTGAGCAGGCTGGAAACAGCAAGCTTCATGCTCAGGACTGCAATTCACTAAAGCCCTGCTGGAACCTCAGGATGTGCTGTGACCTGCTGGGCCTTCATCAGCCTGATCCTGAAAGATGTCCATTAACTCCATTAACAGCATCCGAGGGTGCTGAAGGCACTGGCCGACATCACTGCAGAGCCACTGGCGGGAATATTCAAACGCTCATGGCGCACGGGCCAAGTCCCGGAGGACTGGAAAAGGGCTAACGTGGTCCCCATTTTCAAGAAGGGGAGGAAGGAGGACCCGGGCAACTATAGGCCAGTCAGTCTCACCTCCATCCTTGGTAAAGTCTTTGAAAAAATTATCAAGGCTCACATTTGCGAGAGCCCGGCAGGGCAAATTATGCTGAGGGGAAACCAGCATGGGTTTGTGGCGGGCAGATCGTGCCTGACCAATCTAGTCTCTTTCTATGACCAGGTTACGAAACACCTGGACACAGGAGGAGGGGTGGATGTCGTATACTTAGACTTCGGGAAGGCCTTTGATACGGTATCCCACCCCATACTGGTGAACAAGCTAAGAGGCTGTGATGTGGATGACTGCACAGTCCGGTGGGTGGTGAATTGGCTGGAGGGTCGCACCCAGAGAGTCGTGGTGGATGGGTCGGTCTCGACCTGGAAGGGTGTGGGCAGTGGGGTCCCGCAGGGCTCGGTCCTTGGACCGATACTCTTTAATGTCTTCATCAGCGACTTGGACGAGGGAGTCAAATGTACTCTGTCCAAGTTTGCAGATGACACAAAGCTATGGGGAGAAGTGGACACGCCGGAGGGCAGAGAACAGCTGCAAGCAGACCTGGATAGGCTGGACAAGTGGGCAGAAAACAACAGGATGCAGTTCAACAAGGAGAAATGCAAAGTGCTGCACCTGGGGAGGAAAAATGTCCAGCACACCTACAGCCTAGGGAATGACCTGCTGGGTGGCACAGAGGTGGAAAGGGATCTGGGAGTCCTAGTGGACTCCAAGATGAACATGAGCCGGCAGTGTGACGAAGCCATCAGAAAATCCAATGGCACTTTATCGTGCATCAGCAGATGCATGACGAATAGGTCCAAGGAGGTGATACTTCCCCTCTATCGGGCGCTGGTCAGACCGCAGTTGGAGTACTGAGTGCAATTCTGGGTGCCGCACTTCAAGAAGGATGCGGATAACCTGGAGAGGGTCCAGCGAAGGGCAACTCGTATGGTCAAGGGCCTGCAGACCAAGCCCTACGAGGAGAGACTAGAGAACCTGGACCTCTTCAGCCTCCGCAAGAGAAGGTTGAGAGGCGACCTTGTGGCTGCCTATAAGTTCATCACGGGGGCACAGAAGGGAATTGGTGAGTATTTATTCACCAAGGCGCCCCCGAGGGTTACAAGAAACAATGGCCACAAGCTAGTAGAGAGCAGATTTAGACTGGACATAAGGAAGAACTTCTTCCCAGTTCGAGTGGCCAAGGTCTGGAACGGGCTCCCAAGGGAGGTGGTGCTCTCCCCTACCCTGGGGGTCTTCAAGAGGAGGTTAGATGAGTATCTAGCTGGGGTCATCTAGACCCAGCACTCTTTCCTGCTTATGCAGGGGGTCGGACTCGATGATCTATTGAGGTCCCTTCCGACCCTAACATCTATGAATCTATGAAACTCCCTGGGTTCAAAGCCAACAGCTCCAGCAGCCGCAGGGATTAATGCCACCACTGGAAGGCTGTCCAGCCCACAGGGTGAAATCAGTCTGACACCCCTGTGCTAAACTAATAGTAGCCATCACTCCAAGTCCCTATCAGAGCAGACACCGGCTGCTGCACAAGTGTCCTCTGACTCCAGCATTCATTCACCAGAAAACATCCCCCCCAACCCTTCTGGCTCTGGAGACGCCTTCAGACCGTGACCCCTAAGCTCTGTTGGCTCCAAGTCTGCAGACATTCTGTTCCACCCACTGCAGCATGACCCCAGGGCTCAGCAGGACAGTGGAAATGTCAGTTAAGGAACTCCCCTAACCTGCTTCTTCATACTACCTGGAAGGGATGGAAAAGAGGCCAGATCACCAACTGGGGGCAGGGGGCGGAGGGGGAGGCTACCGAAGAACTGCTATTCACACCCCTTGCTTCAAAAATGTATTTTCCTCTGGAGGGGGACAGGAAAGGTATTACCCTGCCAGTGCCAAGAGCAGGAAGGCCACCCACCCCAGCCCTCCAGACAGCAAGCGGAGAACGTTTCACTACCAGCTCCCTGTATCTGTTAGGGCTGATCCCTGCCTGCAGGTACGTCCTTTGCTGAGGGGGCATAGAGAGATGCACCTCAAAGGCACTACACGGACTTGAGTACCATGCTCCTATCCAGGGCACCACAGACCTGAGGGGCTGAAACAAGAACAAATGGCCCGAGCTCTTGCCCATCTCACCTGACTATGCAGGGACTCTGTGTCATCACCAGATGCATTCACAAGCTTTTCTCCACTCTCCTCAGTTTGGACCTTGGCATCCTGTCGGTCTGGCCTCTGCCCAGCCATGCTGGTCCCCGCTTCCACCTGGCTGCACGTTCCCTTTGCTGTCTGTGTTCCTGTTGATACAGTTGCTGGGGCCAATGGAAAATCTACAGTGGTTTGGACGCCTTTACTGCTGGTGCCCGACCATGCCTCCTGGCATGTATCCCTCTCTTTCGCCGACACAGTCGTACTCAGCTTTTCTTGCATGCTCTTCTCCCCTTCCGCTTTCTGATCCTGTACAACGTCAACGTCCATAGACTCTTCTTCCACACGGGACAGCTGTGGTTCGGAGTCCGGCGATACAGCCTGAGAAGCCTGGGCCTGCTCCCAGCTGAGAGGCTGCAGGCGTGGTGAAGCACCAGGATCCACAGACAGCGGCTCTTCCTCCTCCTGCGTGCTTGGGGAACTGAACAGGTTTCCCCTGAAAACCAATTACAAACAGGTCAATGCCAAGAGGCTCAGAGTACCCCCCTGGCTACAGCAGGATTCCCCAAGGCTCTTGTGGGCCTTCTGTGCAGTGGCTTGTTGGGACTGCTTCGTGCACACTTAACTATGCACTGGAAATGGGCAGTGTTTCCCCAAAAACACTGCACAAGCACTACCGAAGTGCTGCTTGCCCCACGCCCCAAGCAGACAAACTCCTCCTGGCAGCTGCCCCATCCTTACAGGCCATTACACCACTCCCCTGGTGTCACTAGCTCAGGACAAAGAAAGCTGGGGCCGGGAGCAGGTACACAGAACACAGACTAGTATTTTCTCCTGTTCTGGCTGTACCCTCTCTGCCTGGTTTTTACCTGCCTGTTTGCCCTTCCCTTCAGCCCCATTTCTGGCAGATCACCCTCCCCTGGCACTCCTGCCTGCTCTGTCCCTTCATTCTTCTCTTCCCTGGTCTTTCCATTTAGCTAAACCCCTCCTAACTGAAGTGCATCTCCAGAAAATATCATGGAAATAACCTGCCCTTAATACCACACACCACTTTCTCTCTCGCTTTGTAGACTCTCTACAGGGGAAGGGACTATCTCCAACTGTTTGCATTATGGGGCCCTGGGCACCCCTGTGATAAACAGTTAACCACAGTACACTTCACACTGCCCACCATGCTCCTTACATAAGCCAAAGCCCCTGTGCCTCGCTCCCCATCAGGTTAGCCAAGGTGCAGCAGTGAAAGGTTTCAAGGCACAGGTGCTAACACAGTTAAACGACATGGCGTTCCAATAGCTATTTGGTGGATCCATAACCCTGGTATTTCTCCTTAGTCAGAGCCCGCTGAATGTGGTTAAAACCACAGACAGGGAAGAGAAAGACAACAGCGAGTACAGCAACAAATAAAATTAAAAAGTGGATGTGAGGCACTAACTGGGACGAGGACATCTGCAAGACCCGACGTACAGTATGGTGCTCACTTCGGAGCCTCTCCACAGCTGCAATGAGAACACTCTCCAGCCACAGCACAAATCTGGGGAGGAGCGCAGCCCCTGTACAGCATGCCCCTGCCAGTCATGGAGACTCCCTACCCCACGCGGAGGCTCCTTAGGCATGGGCCTCCCTGCAAGGCCAACAGACGTGACAAGGAAAGCTCCAGGCCACTCACCGAAATCGAGAAATGGGAAGATTACGACTCCAGGCCTCATCTTCACGCCGGACTTCACAGACACGACTAAACACAGACATCTGCTGTGCACTAGTTGTACAGATTAAAGGAACAGATCACCACTACGTGAGCCGGAGGAGTCTAAACCACTGGCACCAGCACGGACGATGCAATTTAGACCATTGAAGGGCACAAGAGCAGGTGAGGTTGCCAGAGCCCATCAGCACCAGGAGACACCGCATGAACTGCAAGAGTTTTTCTGAGCCCCCTGTTCTGGGCTCCCAGAAACCCCGCACAGCACGCCCCATACGAGCAGCGTGGGGCTTTCCAGGCAGTCAGTGCCCAGTGCTCCCTCCCAGCCACGAGAGGGCAATGCTCCACCACCGACCAGTGCCTCGCACCTCCGAGCCGATACACAGTTCGTGACTGTGCCAGTCCCCAGCGCAGACTCAAAGGTCAAACTACACCAGGCCCCTGCGCCCCCCCGAAAGGAACAGCGACTCCACCCCGCGCCGTGCCGTCCTGCGGCTGTGCTCACCGAACACCCTTGCATCGGACCCTCCCCACTGCCGCAGCCCCCTGCCTGCCTGGGGCTCTTGTTTTTCCTCTGAATGTCAAAGCACCTAGAGCTGCAGCCCTGGCCTGGGACTTCGGTGTGCCTGGCACCGCAGGAACAGCAGCCTGTTCCGGGGGTTTTCAACACCAGAGACAGGCGAACAAAGATGGGGGACAACAAGCAGATGGGAGACTGCGGGCCAGCAGGATGGGCAGCAGTCTGGGCGCTGGTGGCCTAGCTGCCGTAAGGCTTTGCATGGATACCACGGCTTGGAGGAGGGGGAAAACGAGCTTCAGGACGGGTGCTGAGGCAGCACGGCAGCCATTCACAGGAGGCTCATCCCAAGGGCGAGGGAGAGAAAGCCTACCACGGGCGACGGGGCTCGGCCCCAGGGCTGACAGGAGACAAGGCTCTCTGCCGGGCCCAGCAGGAGACGTCACAGCAGGCGAGGTGCTCAGCCTCAGCCCCAGCCCAGCGCCTCTGCCCCCAAAGTATCACTTCAGGAGCCAAGGGGTTAACAACGCTGAGACTGGCTGAGCCAACTCCAGGCTGCTCCGTCTCGTTTTAATTTTTTCCCCTGCTGCTGGTAATGAGGAGAAAAATGATCTACCAAGAGCTTTGTATTCCTGCACTCTGCATAGCAACAAGCATCCGTTACCTGGCAACAGCTCCGGCAACAGCAGAGGATCCATTTTTCCTTTCACCGGCTGCAGGCTCTGAAATGGGAGGGGGAGGGGGAGGAAATCCAGCCAGCATCACACCTGAACAGCTTCCCCTCCTCCTCCCGCCGCCCCGGCAGCCCCGCAGCCGCAGGGCACGGGCAGACGTGAGCCCTCCCGCCCCCCGTGCAGCGGCACCCTGACCGGAAGGGCAGCCTCTGCCCACCAAAACGGACCTTCTCCAGGAAACAGGACCCACATCTCCCCTAGTCCCGCAGCAGGCCCAGGCCAGCACCGTGCCACAGCCCTCACCAGGCCCTCTCCTGTCACCATCCTGCACCCCGAGACCACACCTCCGGCGGAGGAGCGCTACTGGCAGGCTCCAAAACCACCTCCTGCTAAAGGGACAGTTGGGAGAGAAGGTCTCCCAAAGCTGCCTCTTAGCCTTGTTCACGTGAGTGATGCCAATACCAGGACACAGCCTGAACCCACGTTCCCCAGGCCGCTGTTCTCTTACTCTCCAAACTGAAGGACGGAGACTCATCACTTCCCTCATTCACAGGAGTAACGAGGCTCATTCGCAGACACAGCTTCCCATCAGCCGCAGCGAGCACGGCACAATCCCCTTTGTCACGCTCTTCCGATATGTCTGCTGATGTCACGGCACTCTCCACAGTGACATTGTTGGTCCCCAGGGTGCCCTCTGCTGTGACCTCACTGGTTGCTATGGTGCTGTCTGGACAGCTGCCAACCTCTAAAGTCGGGGGGAACAAGAAGGGGGGAGAGAGAAGACAAACGAGCACAGAAGTCAGACCCACCAAACAGTAAAACCCCAGGGCTTTGGTTTGCAGCAAATTCTGCTTTGCCCCCATTTGACAGCACATCAGCTGCTGCTTCCCAAAGCTGACCAGAAGACACCTGACACTCCAGAGGCAGAGAAGCATAAGGGACAATCTTAGTGAAGGGAAAGAGATTCGTCTATCTGAGCATCCCTCGACTAACACAGCACAGTGTGGAGAAGCTGCACCGGGTCGGCCTCCTGGGGCACACCATGCTCATCCTCTTCAGGACCAAATGTCCAAACGTCCTCTTCAGGGACATGGTCAGAGTGCAATGGGGAGGGTGTAGGAATGAGGAAATGTGCTGTAATCATGCAGTAGGTGATGGGATGTTTTAATATATCAGGTACAAGCCTCACAATCTTCCAGGAATCCATGGTTTGAGAGAAAGACATGCACACCATGCTAGCGCTGGCAGGAGGAAGTATAAGCAACCACGGATTTGGTAATGTAGGAGAAAAGGCGGGTGAACAGCAGCAAGGAGATTAGAAAGCTGAACTTGGCTTTGGGAGGCGTAGGCAGAAACCCGCCAGAAATAAACAAGGAATGTAAGAAGGTTTGTGTACCGGGAATAACAAGGTAGGTAGGCAGGTATGCCCGGCAGCCTGGGCTAGACTCGGCCACTTTCTATATTTCAGATGACGATGATGGTGAAGTGACAGATTCAGGGGGAGAGAGACAGAAGAGATGGATTCTTTGCTTTTGAAAGTTAATCTGCAGGAGCCAGCCAGTATGGGACAGCTAGGATCTCCCTCGCTAGCCCAATTTTAATATTCTCATCATGTGCTTGTAGCTATTACTGTGCAGGTGCGGTCCTTAGCAAGTAGTACAACGTTGCTATCCAATATAGAGCTGGAATTGTATTATGGTATTTCAGAACATTTGTTTAAAGTAACTGTATAACATCTGTTGGCCTTCAGGTTCAAGGAATTTTAGCTGAATTACTGACACGGTCAATCAAAGTCCAGAGGGCTGACGTGCCCTGCTCACAGCACTAGACGAGGCAGGCCTTGGCTGACATTACTCCCAAGTCTTCCATTGGGTCCTACATCAAAAATCAAATCCATTTCCACTGCAAAATAGGGCCTTTCTATCCAAACTCACCAATTGGAGTGCTGTGTCTTCTAGGTCCCTTTTGAAGCTGATTAATAGGGGATGGAGTCAGGCTGGTCAAGGGCTGAATTATATCACCCTCCTTGGGCAATGTGAAATGAAATGAAGTTCCTGAAAGAGAGAAAACACTGCATTATTCACCTTGGGAGGGAGGTGTGTATCTGAGAAAATCTGCTACCCCAGCACTCCTGAAGAAGAGGTGCTCTGTCGGCTGCTCTGAATTACAACACCCGCAAGAAAGCCTGAAGAACAGACTGAGAAAACACTCTGGACAGCTGATGATCTCCAGCTGGCCCCTCCACAGGTCTTCACCACCCGTACCTTCCCGGCATACAAACCTGCCATCCCAGAAATAACTCCTGGGGAGAATTGAGGGCTGACCCCGTGACTCAGAAAATCTGCCCCAAGATTCTAGCAGAGATGAGATTAATTACGTGAATTGGATGTTGATTTTTTGATATAAGCAAAGAGTCAGGGGCCCGTGCTCCAGAAATGACCTCAGACGGGGGGGGAAAGGAAAAGACGCATATGAGCACTTAAACTGTAACAGCAGAGCCCCATGTGCCAAGGGATGAGAAGCTTGGAATTGTGCCCTATGTTTAAAAAGCATAATAGCACTTTATCCTTGTGAGGCTTCACAAATATTAATCAAAACAGCAATACCTGCCTACACTCTCCATGGGTCCAAACAAATGCTGAGTTAGAGATCACAGCAACAACATTTTCCCAGAATAAGAAATAAAAAACCCTGAGGAGTGGTGACTGCCACGCAGTGTTCTTGCAAGTCTTAAAATACATTTCTGTGTCTGTTAATCAAATACTGCTGTTTGCACCCCTTCATCCAAGATCTTGGTCATTCTGCAGAGTTAAAGTCTGCTAATGCAGAGCTGAGGTAGTTCAGTAGCTGTTACAAAAACACAATGCTTTGATCAAGGATAGTTTTATAACTTCCCCACTTGCTCCTTTCCTTCTTTGTATCTACTTTGTGGGTACCCTGTAGGCCTGAGACTGATCTAAAATCCTAGGACTCGCACTTTAGAAACTGCATACTAAAAAACCCGAGTCTAGAACATGGAGAAATCATGTCATGACAATAAAGATCTAAGCTCTCCTTAAAAGAAACCTAAAAATACACAAAGCTAACATGGACATTTCAACAAGGCTGTCTGCGACCACCTGGCGCAGCGCCGCCTTCAGTCAGACACTTGATCCGCTGTCTGCAGAAGGCATCCTTTGTAATGGCCTAGCATCAGATCCCACCAGCCGAGACGCCACGAGGATCGAGCTGCACACGTTAAAACTGAAAAATGCTAGCATTACAGGGCTCACACTACCGGCAGCATTAAACAAAAAGCGAACACAAAACCTCTGCCAAAGTCGCAGCTATTAGATAACTGAACATCAACCAAAATTAGCTAGAAGGGTTGTTTCCTTCGGCAGGGTCTCAGACAGCAGTAAGCCACGCTACGGCACGCAGCTCATCCACTGCACGTGTCAGCAGCCTATGGACTTGGGGCTTTGGTAGCGGGGGCAGCTCCCGTGCTACAGCAGGGACAAGCAGTGACAGCACACGGGCCCTAGCGCCTGCCTGTCGCAGACACAAAATAGGTCACTTCAGCCCACGTCCGGAAAAGGTTGCCAGCCTCTGATCTACAGCACAGAACAGCCCTTAGGTGCCTGGGGAGGGAAAAAGCAGAGGCCTTTACTCACCGGCAGCTAAGGCACTCCCTGGTGCAACTTAACAGCATCACAGCAGAGCTCATGACTTGGACACTGGCTTATTTATGTCAGTACTTTAAAATGGTTATTGGATTGGCACTGGCTGATATGGTTGGTTAATAATTGGCTATCAGTATCGGACAAGAAAATCTTTATTGGTGCACCCCTACTGTAAAGTAATTGTAAGCGTATTTCTCATGGACAGAAGGGGAGCAGGGCCACAACACTGGCTGGGTCCCTCCGTGCAGGAGCGCAGGTCTGGGCCCTTCAGAGTTTTGGGCTGGAGAAGGCTGTGGGACCTTGCATAGCATCAAGTTCAGATGCTGAAGTCCAACAATTTGTGGGGCCTATGAGGCCTCTGTTGTAAAAACATGAGGCTGTAGATCAGCAATAATGAAGATAACCAAACCTGAGTATTCAGAAGAATTACTGTGCAAAGAAACCTATAGTCAGGGACTCACAAAACAATTGTTCATTTTTCCCTGTCTCGCTTCTGTCTCCAATCTTCTTATAGAGCAAATCCTTAGAAGTTGCGCTTATTCATGTAAGCTGTGCCAGGGGCGTTCAACCTCCGACCCACGCAGCTATGTCATTCGGCCCACGGGGCTCCCCGAGCGTCTGGAAATTTGGCAATAGAGGAGAGGTGTCCATGTTAACTGCCATTCCTCTGCTGCCAAATTTGCAGACCCACGGGGAGACCCATGGCCAGATAACATGGCCCTGTGCGCCAGCACACGGTCAGATTCAGGTGTGTGGGGTCAGGCCAGCTTACTAGATCGCACCAAAGGACTGGGATTGGTCCATGCTCTGACCAGGCACAGGATCCTGCTCAGAGACCAACCCCAGGCACAGGATGTGGCCCATGGTGCAGAGACTGGGCACTACTGCTCTATGTCACATCAATAAGTAATGAATCTAGAGGCAAAAATGTACAATTATAAAAGCCATGTGGCATCACAAGCACTGAGCCACCGCAAGACAGTAACAGCAGCTCACAAAAATCTTTAACCAAGTTGCTTTACAATGTAAGCAATTAAAAGCAACTCAAAGCTAAAGTAATTCAGCATGAATGCAATGACTTCATGCAATATAGTCTTAGGGCCTGACTCTACTGGTTCCCCAAATGGAGTACCAATATGCCCAACTAAAATGCAAGATTTCATCTTTAAAGCTGTAACTCAATCTTGTCCAAACTGGGCTCAATTCAGGTCTGAAATGGATCTACAGAACAAACAAGGTTTAAGGTGTTTGGCTGCAGTAAGAGTTACCTAGTCCTAAATGCTCTGGCCAGAATATCCTGGGAAAGTGAACTTTGTTCACGCCTCCTTAAAACGTATCTTTGCACTATGGACTGTGATAGATTGGAATGGAAGCCAGAATTCAAGCTTGGAATCATGATTAGAGCAACAGCTCCTAATTTCACTAGCGGCAGGAACAGATGTCCCAACAGACAAGTTTCAAAGAGCCGGCGGCACGTGTGTGCCCTCTGAAAGGTTCCAGAAGTGGCCGAAACACAGCAAAATACCAACGAACCTGTTTGAATTCGGTACTGTTCTGAAGCACTGCACTGCTCCGAACGGGTGTGCGCTGCAGGGGACACAAGGGACCCTGGGTCCTTCAGCATCTCACACAGGAGCATGAAGGAGAGTGGAGCAGACTGGGTACAGTCTCGGCTGCAGTCAGTACAACTTCCCCTTTGCCCTCCCTCCTGCTGCAGCCACAGCCAGAGACAAGTAGGTCCCCATGCTCTCCTGGCCACAGCCCCCCTGACACCCCGTTTCTGAAGCAGCCCCTGCTCTCCAGCCCCACGGTACATCTCTGGTTCTGGTAGGGGAGGGGCACTCAGGGCAACAGGTTCCCGCAGCCCCCAGCCAGAGTGGGGCAATTTGGAAGCACTCCAGCTAGGAAGTCCTACAAGGGCTGCGTGTGCACCCAGGGGCTTTTAGCAATACGCTCAGAAAGACTGCAGCTGTTACTTCTGTCTGCACCCGTCATTACATCAGGTTTGCCTAGCCAGACTGCACTGACCACGTACTAGTATCCAAAAAAATGCACTTCGTTTTCATTAAACAAACTAATTATATCCATTCTTCGCTGTGTGGGTGTGCCTCTCAGAGGCTGACAATTCAAGCACAATGAGTGGTCTAGAAATGCTTTCAGAGTATCAGAAATTCTCGTGACATCTGTTCAATACCCAAGCGAGAGTCCATGTTACCTTTCACCTATGTAAACCATCACGGTTCCTTCAACTGGATATAATATCCCTTGTTTCTTCTGAAACTTGTACATATCCGATGCCACAATAATACTGGCTATGTTCTATCCCAAAAGCTGGCTGCATTATGTTGACGGATGCAGTAATCCTACCTATAAAGTTTGTAATTCTCTAAAAGGCGGATGTGACGCTTCTGAAAGGTATTATATAACACACAGAATAAAACAAAAAGCAAACCCTTTAAACTGAGTTTAAGATGCACAACCCAGAAAATTCAGAGTTACAGATTCCTGCATTAACTCCATCAGATGGCACACATTTTTTAATTATTAATTCAAACTCATGCAACAAAAACATTAACCTAAAATACTCAAATCTTATTAAAAAGAAGCACAAAGAATAAGGTCAGTTACTTAAACCAAACTTGGAAACCCTACATTCTCAAGTTGTTTTTTTCACATAACTAGTCAGAGCATCCCAGCTGCAAAACCTGGAAGCACTGGGGCATTTAAATTATTGTGACATGACAGTCACCCAGCAGTGCACAGGCAGTCTAGCAAATATTTGGAGTTTATCAAAGAGAACATTTTGGTATAGATGGAGATGCCAACCAGGGACCAGCTCTTCTCAGTTTGATGCTTGTGAATAGGAAGGAATTATTTGAGAATATGACCATGGAGACAACTTATGTAACACTGACCATGACCATTAGCAGATGCATGATGAATAGGTCCAGGGAGGTGATGCTTCCCCTCTATGCGGCACTGGTCAGACCACAGTTGGAATACTGTGTCCAGGTCTGGGCACCGCACTTCAAGAGGGACGCGGAGAATCTGGAGAGGGCTCAGAGGAGGCCACTCGTATGGTCAGAGGCCTGCGGGCAAGGCCCTAGGAGAAGAGACTGAGGGACCTAGATCTCTTCAGCCTTCACAAGAGAAGGCTGAGAGGTAATTTTGTGGCTGCTTACAAATTCATCGGGGGGGGCAGCAGGGAATCGGAGATGTGCTATTTACTAGGACACCCCCTGGAGTAGCTAGGAACGACGGCCACAAATTGACAGAGAGCAGATTCAGGTTCAACATTAGAAAGATCTTCCCAGTAAGGGTTGCCAAAATCTGGAGTGGGCTCCCAAGGGCGGTGGTGCTCTCCCCTACCCTGGGGGTCTTCAAGAGGAGACTAGAGTTGCACCTGGCTGGGGTCATCTGACCCCAGAGCTCTTTCCTGCCCAGGCGGGGGTTGGACTCGACGTCCTCCTGAGGTCCCTTCCAAACCAAACATCTATGAATCTATGAATGACATCCCAGAGTCCACAATCCTAAAGAAAGGAAAGAAAAATAAGGACACTGGACTTCAGGAAAACAGGCTTTAGCAAAACTTAGAGAACCAGTTGGCAGGGCCCCATGAGAGAGAGGTCTGTGGGGAAGAAGGTCCAGGAGAGCTGGCTGTACTTTAAAGAGACTTTATCAAGGGTGCAGAAATAACTCAAGCCAGGACAGGAAGAGTAGCAGGGACCAGCCTGTCTAAAGAGTGAACTCTTCAGTGAGCTAACACTCACTGAAGTGAAAATGTGGTCAAGTTAATAGTGATGAGCATGAAAGTATCACCCAGGCTTGCAAGAATAAAATCAGGAAGGCAAGACACAAACTGAGATGCAGTTAGCAAGGTACATAAAAGGCAAAAAAAAGCACTTTATACATACGTTAGAGGTAAGAGAAAGACCAAAGGAAGTGTAAGTCCTTTACTGAATCTAGAGGACAATCTAATAATGGATCATGGAAGGAAGACTGAAGTATTTAATGCCCTTTTTCCTTCAGCCTTCAGAAAAAATGATCAACCAGCAGATTATGAGCATAATTTGCAGCAAGGATAGGGGAGAAGATAACCAGGCTACAGAAAGAAAAGAATGGGTAATGGATTACTCAGAGAAGCTGGTTGAGATGCATCTTAGAGTATTCAAGGAATTGATTATGGTAATTTTGGAGCCACTGGATAGTTCCTCTGAGAATTCAGGGAGGTCAGGGAAGGTCCCAGACAAGTAGAAGCGGGTTAAATATAGTGCTCGATTTTAAGAAAGGGAAGGAAGAGGATCCAGGGAATTACAGACAAGTCGGCCTGACCCCAATACCCAGAAAGACTACAGAACATGTCATCAAGGAATCTATTTCTAGACACTCAGAGGATAACTAGGTGTTCAGGAACAGCTAATATGACTTCATCAAGAGCAAGTCATGCTTAACCAACCTGTAATTTCCTTTTACAAGCTGACCTGCTTTGTGGATGCAGCGAAAGCAGTGGGTATAATATAATCTCAACCTTAGCAAAGCTTTCAATACAGCTTTCTATGACTGTCATGAGTAAACTAAGAAAATACAGTCTAGATGAAAGTACTGTAAGGTGGATCCATAACTGGGTGGATCACTCTCAAATAGTCATCTATGGCTTGATGTCTAATTGGGTTCCCTGGGCATCTGTCCTGCGGTACTGTTTAATATCCTCATTAATGACTTGGAAGATGAAATTAAGAGCACATTTAGCAAATTTTCAGACAACATCAAGTTAGGTGGAGTTGCAGACACCATGCAAAATAAATTTAGGATGCAAAGTCACCTTGGTAAACTGAAAAATATGTCATCAAATGAAATTCAGCAAGGACAAGTGCACACAGTCCTGTACTTCAGATGGAGCAATCACATGCACAAATATAGACTGGCTGGGCTGCAATCCTGCAGACCAGGACCTATAGGTTATCATGGATCATACACCGAATATATGACTCAACAGTGTGCTTGTGGAGTGAGTCAAGCCAACAGAACACAGCAGGCAACTATCGATCCTTCTGGATTGTGGTGTATGCATGAGAGGTCACCAGGACTGTTGACACATATACCGAGGCAGGAGTACGGAGGAGTGGAGGCTGCCCAAACCTTCCTCCCCCCTTTTCAGACTATTGGGACAGAATCCAAAGGCCAGACTGAGACGTTTGATGCCTCAATGGCTGTAGTTACATGTATGTTTCAATACGGACAAGTGCAGGGTGCTGCACGTGGGCAGTAGTAACTGGCAGCACACTTATAAGATGAGAAACTCCCTTCTTGATAGCACGGAGGCAGAAAGGGATCTTGGAGTCATCACTGACTCCAAGATGAACATGGGCCGACAATGCGAGGTCACTGTCAGCAGGGCTAACCGGACCCTATCGTGCATCCACAGGTGCATCTCGAGCAGGGCCAAGGAGGTGATCCTCCCCCTCTACGCGGCACTGGTCAGGCCGCAGCTGGAGTGCTGTGTCCAGTTCTGGGCACCCCACTTCAGGAGGGATGTGGACAACATTGAGAGGGTCCAGAGGAGGGACACCTGCATCATCCGGGGACAGCAGGGCAGACTCTATAGTGAGAGGCTACGGGACCTGAACCTGTTCAGCCTTCACAAGAGAAGGCTGAGGGGGGACCTGGTGACTGTCTATAAACTCACTAGGGGGGACCAGAAGGGTTTGGGGGAGACCTTGTTTCCCCTAGCGCCCCCCGGGATAACAAGGAATAACGGCCACGAGTTGTTGGAAAGTAGGTTTAGATTAGACATCCGTAAGAACTACTTCACTGTCAGGGCGGCTAGGATCTGGAACCAACTTCCACGGGAAGTGGTGCTGGCTCCTACCCTGAGGGTCTTTAAGAAGTGGGTCGATGCCTATCTGGCTGGGGTCACTTGAGCCCAGTTTTCCTCCTGCCCAGGCAGGGGGTCGGACTTGAAGATCTGCAAGGTCCCTTCCGACCCAACTTCTATGATTCTATGATGTCCAGGAACTGAACCCAGGTTGCCTGCATGGCAGACAAGGATTTTATCACCGAACCACAACAGTAGTCCAATAGGATTCGGGATTGAATTAAGAGGAGTGCCATCTGCAAATATCTGAAGAGTGGGTATAAAGAAGAAGGTGACAGACTATACTATGTAATGCAGGGGACAGGATAGGAAGTAACAGTCTTTAAATACAAAGGAAATTTAGGTTGTATAGGAGGGAAGATAAGCATTGGAATAGACTACCCAGAGAGATTGTGGAACCTCCATGATTATTAGTTTTTAAGAAGAGATTAGACAAACAAGTGTCTGAAATGGTTTAGATAGAGATAACCCTGCCTTGAACAAAGGTTTGGTCAAGATAACCTCTCGAGGCCCTTTCCAGCACTATTTTTCTACGATTCCAAGAAGAAAGGCTGCATAGATATAACATGGGCAAATACCCGAGACAGATCCATGTAGGTTATCCAGTTCTCAAAGAGTGTGGTTCACTCCCTTCTTCCTTGTCACAGTCATCTGACAAAGTATTTGCTGCTTACAAAAGCTAAACCTCTGAACCAGTTAGTCTGGGAACTGGTTTGGGAACTGTTTCACACAGTGTGAAGAGCTGCAGCTCCGACAGCGGGGGTAGGATCGAGCACCCAACCCAGCCTGCCTCACAAGGAGTGAGTGAGAAGGAGGATGCTTGCACCCATGCTTCGAGTCCCAGGGAGTGGGCAACCTGTGGCTGAGTGCACCATCCCTTGTCTGCTTGTCCTTCTCCTAAACACAAGTTCAGTAAACTCTGCTGGCCTGCACTTAATCAGTTAGCAGATGCTTGTCTGACGGGGGGGTAATGCTTGCAGGGGCTGGTGGGGCACAATACACAGCTGTGCTCAGGTAGGGAGTGACTGGTTGTTAGAAAGATGCTTTCACTGGGGCTCAGTGATAAAAAGTGCTAACAAAATGGAATTAAAAAAGGGGTGGCTGGGCTGGAGAGTTTTGGCCGTGTCCCAGCGTGGCCAGGTGCTGCAGTGGAGGGGCAATGCTATGTGGGAGGCCTGGAGAACCAACCAGGAACACCTGGTGTCCACAAAGAACCAGTTCCAAACAGCATTTTATTTTTTAAGTAAACTTTTGAACAGTTTCAGGCAGCTATAAAGCAGTTCAATGGATTTGTGCATCTGTCTGCTTCAAGTTAAACTGCATTTAAACCATTGAAGTGTTGTGCGCAACCATGCCTGAAGGTGCAGTTACTAATGCAACCCCCAGAAATATTCCCAATTAAAGCAAGAATTGAGAATCTGCCCTCTCAAACTGAGCAGCAGAGCTAGATACCAAGTAGAGAGAGTATGTGTTTCCCAGAACACGCGGAAAGAACTGCAGGAATGGGGATCTCTCTGCCAGACACATACCAGTGCTACACCATGGGAATCTGGTTGGGCTGGTCCTGCTTTGAGCAGGGGGTTGCACAAGATGTGACCCCCTGCGGTCTCTTCCAGCTCTCGTTGTCTATGTGCTAGAGCAGTGGTTCTCAGGGTCACTGCACCCCACCTCCACTTCTGAATGTGGCAGCACCTGCAGCTGAGAACCACTGCTGATACTGCCTTAACTACCTCAGTGCAGCTTAGCCAGGTTCTGCTGCCCCCAGATGAGACTGCCCAGCCTGCCCGGAAAGGGCTCATCCTGCATTACGGCTTTGTAAAGCCAAAGCAGGCAGAAGCTGCCTCCTGCTGTGGAGCCCTACCTACCCCAGCACCTCCCTGCACCTCTGGAAAGAGAAGTGGACAGTTGCACCCACACCTGTTTGCAGGAGCAGCATAGGCGGCACGCACCAGACCAGAAAGCACTGCACAAGACTAAGGCAGCTCCTGCCTGCTTTAGGCTGATTAGAGAGCCCTAATGCAGGCAGAGCGTACAGGGTGGTTTTACCTGGCTGCTGCAGCAGCCCTGAGGAAGTCTCACAGCACTAATGCATGCCACAGCACCCCAGTTGAGAACCACCAGGCTAGAAGAATGACCTCTGAAGCCCCCGAAGCACTGCCGCTCTACGAACGGTGCACCTCTTCCACAAATATCTGAATTCAATTTCACAAGAATAAATGAAAGCAGCATTTCTTTTGCTTGGAACTGAAAAGTTTATGCAACTTCTTAAATGGCTTTGTCTCATTCAAACAGAAACCGTAATACATAATGAGGCAAGGCTGAGGTAAAATTGGGTAGGATAAAAACTACCCAAAGCCAAAGGTCCCAAGTCTGAGAAGACAAACTGTCATTACGTATTCACACCAGAAACCCTGAACGATGTCAAAAAGAGAGGACAGAGGAACTCCTAACCAACCCTGGAGAGAGTGACTGGGGATCTTACAAAGTAATGAAGGTGATTCAGATAACAAACATTTCCTTAGAAGGAAAAAGCCATATTCATAGATTCACAGATGTTAGGGTCGGAAGAGACCTCAACAGATCATCGAGTCCGACCCCCTGCAGAGGCAGGAAAGCGTGCTGGGTCTAGATGACCCCAGCTAGATACTCATCCAACCTCCTCTTGAAGACCCCCAGGAAATTGCTTGCTGTATGAACAGACCTGCTTCCTACTCTCAAGTCTCTTCTCAGTCGCTGCTTCATTTGATTACACGGTCACCTTCCTCAAAACGTCTCACCAAGTCTAGTACTGGAGACACACAAAAACACCATCCAGACTTCTAACCAGCCAACTAACTAACACCTCAAATTCCCCTCACCCACTTCTGTTCAGCCACAAAGGAGGAATCTCGTCATCTGGCCTCTTTTGAAATCTGCGACTTGGCATGCCACGACCTTTCCAACCAGGGCCACACGCTCCAGGAGGCAGCATGGGTCATGTCACAGAAACTGAGAAAAAGGGCAGGGAATCAAGTAAGAATGAGCTGGAAAGTCTACCAGGAACCAGCAGCAAAAGCTGCTAAAAAAGGCAACGAAGGAAGGAGTTTTAGCTGGAGAATTCAGAAAAGTAATTCAGAGAAGGGCAAAAGAATTGATTAAGGGGCTAACAAGACTGAAAAGCAAAGTCTCATAAGAACATGTACATCTCAGCTAAACAAAGACTGAAGAGGAAGTAAGAAAGAGGCTTTTTACGAGCAGGGAGCAGAATTGTTCCATGTTTAGCAGTAGCAGAAAAAATTTCAGGGGAAAATTTAAGGCGAACATCAGGAAAATGTTTTGACAGCAGCATCTATTATTATACTGTCTAGTTCCTTATGTCCAGAGTTAAAGAGCATAATCACTTGGATGAAGCTGTGCAGAACAGACTCCAGACGATAATCCTGCCCTGGTCCTTCATCCCCGGAAAGTAAGACAAAGTCTACCTAATCTACGGTTTTTATAGGTTCCACTGGTCAAGACCCCAGATTGGGCAAATCTGAATCTGCCAGACCACCCACAAATTTACTTTTCCTGCAGAGCATCTAATTTAGCTCAACAGAATTGTGCAGCATTATTACATATAAAAAATACACATTCCTCTCGGGGCTAATGCACCCAGGAAAGTCACTGTGAGGATTTAGATAAAACTAATTTGGTAGAACACAGTCTTTGCAGGGCTGCAAACAGCCCACAATCACCCTACTGACAGTCAGCGTTTCCAGACTCTCATGACTGCCAAATTCAGAGGTAGAAATAGCCTCCACTAACCAAACAGGACAGAAAGATACATTTAGTTCACAGTGGGAAACCTGTTGTAAAACAACCTAAACTCAAGTACACCAGCACAGCCAGAGGAAAGAATGCACCACGTGGCTCAGGGGAAGTGTTATGAGTATGAAGTCACTGCTCTAGTCCTGCTCTGTAGCACATAGCCGTTTTGGGGAGGAAAAAGGTAACTTGTGAAATTTGCAAAACCTGGAGTAGGGAAGAAGGAAATCATATAGTTGCTCCATTACCGAATCAGTTATTATCCACTGCTGTTGATTCCCTTGTGATGCAAATTCATAGGCAGGGGGTGTCTACAGGGTTGACACCAGCCCCAAGAACCCTTCACTCCTGCTTTTGTGGCTAAAATATCAACTTTTACAATGAAACCAACTTCTACTGAAATTTTACATTGGTATTTGGTTATGCATGCGAAACTCATGGGATTAAAGAACTTCCTTTACAAGGGCAGATTCCTCGCAGAAGTTAGGGGAAGTGTCCCAGCGTTCTTGCTTACAGACCCAACAGTGCACTGAAAGGTGCTCAGTATTGATGAACCGTCTCATTGGTGTTACAGAGCGCTCACTTGCACACATCCAAGCATGGAAACACACTCATTTAATTTAAGACAGCCATCTACCACCCAAAAAACCCCAAAACTTAAACCACTTGAGAATGCCAGGACAAGAGAGAAAGTTACAGACGGAGAATGCCTGACACGGGGTAGAGGGACACACGGAGAAGGGCCTGCCCTGCCCATCGCCAGCACTAGTGCTGTGGTTCCTAGCAAAGCAATGGAGTCACAAACTCCTTGAGCATTCATCAGCAGGAGTGTACCCACCCCGTGCTTTCAAAGTCTGGCAACAATAGAGTTCTGCAACAGGGGAACACGAATGGCTAGGAAAGAGAAAGGAGTGGACAACCTTGACGCAGCCACTTCAAGCAAGGATGGGAAAGAGCAAGAAGCTGAATGGCAAACCCCAGGGCAATTCTGCGCTTACACACAACTACATTAGACTGGAAAACCCTGCCGGAGAGACTGAGGACAGAGCGCAGCAGAGACTCTCCATCCCTGGCAGACCTATGAGCACTCACCGCTGGATGGGCTGGGGAAGTGGTCGTCTGCCCTCTCCTGCAGGTGCGCCTCCTCTTGCTCCAGGTGAGTGGTCTTCACCTGTTTTTCAGGTATATCTCCTGCTTTCTCTGGCAGAATGAGAGGGGGTGGCTGGCTCTCCGGCAGGGCTGCAGACACCTGGTCCCCTCTCCCCAGGGCTACAGAAACCTCATTCCCTCTCTCCAGAGTGGGGGGCTGGCTCTCCGGCACGGCTGCGGGCTCCTGGTCCCCTCTCACCAAGGCTGTGGGCTCCTCATCCCCTCTCCCTAGAGTGGGCGGCTGGCTGTCGGGCAGGGCTGTTGGCACCTCATCCCCTCTCCCTAGCGTGGGCGGCTGGCTGTCCGGCAGGGCTGTTGGCACCTCATCCCCTCTCCCTAGCGTGGGTGGCTGGCTCTCTGGCACAGCTGTCGGCACCTCATCCCCTCTCCCCAGACGGGGCGGCTGGCTCTCTGGCAGGGCTGCAGGCACTTTCTGCCCTATTCCCAGAGGAGGTGGCTGGCTCTCCTGTGGGGTCACCAGCACCTCATCCCCTGTCTCTGGAGGGAGCTGCTGGTTCTCCCATGGGGCAGCAAGCACTTCATCCCCCGTCTCTCGAGGTGGCTGCTGGTTTTCTGGCAGGGTCAGGGGCACCTCATCCCCTCTCTCTGGCGGTGGCTGCTGGCTCTCTGGAAGGGTCAGGGGCACTTCATCCCCTGTTTTTGGAGGGAGCTGCTGGTTCTCTGGCAGGGTCACAGACACCTCATTTCCTCTTGCCAGAGGCTGCTCCTGACTCTCCCATTCCATTTCCTGATCCTGTTCCAGATGGCTTTCACTTTGATCCCTGTTCCCTTGAACATCTGAATGCTTTCTGGCACACAGTGCCACTGCTGGGGGAACACCTGCTGGTAACCGAGGCCAGGAGCCATCCTGTTGTCCCAGTGACTCTCCCACAAGAGGCTGAGAGGCAAGGTCACTGAGCTTTGCCATGGTTTCTTGACCAGCCTTCAGGGACAAGCCCTCCATGTCCTTCGCTTCCACAACACCCAAGCCTGTGGAGGCCTCTTTCTTCTCGGTCTCCTGATCCCTTTGGCTCAGTTCACAAAGCTTTTTACAACTTTTGCTAGAGCCCTCAGCAGATTCCACTTCCATCGCTTCCTGGCCTTTGTGATGCTGCTCTTCCCTTAGAACAGTCAGGCCCTGAGAGGGGGTTTGGCACAGAGAGGACCCTTCTTCCTCTAGCTGCTTCTCATCTGCACGCCTCTCACCTTGTTCCTCACACTGAGTCTCAGGAATTGCTTCCAACTGAGGCCTGGCTCTCAACAGTTTTTCCTTAATCTCAGTCAGTGCTTCTCGACCCAAAACACATGGCAAAGTGTCAGGCTGACTGGCTAGAGCTGCAATAGCCTGACTTCCAGATTCACACATGCGATCAATGCAACTTGTCTGTGCCACAGTTCCACCTGCTGTTACACCTGCAGCAGCCGCAGCAGTGGCAGGTGCTCTCATGGTCTCGCCCTCTTCTGCTTTTTCACCATCCTCTTCCATTAGAGTTTGGCTGTCCTCACTCATTCTCAGCTTCATGCTGTCATTCTCCATGGAACAGAGTTTCAGCTCCAAAGCTGGGGGTGTGGAATCCACCTCTACCTGTGTGGATTCACTGTCCTGGTCAGTCCTCAAGGAGCCTGTAGTTCCTTCCGTCTTTATGGGCTGGTTACATTCACTTGCAGAGAGCACTAGTTTACAGGAATCACTGGTCTCTGAAAACACAGGACCCCCTGTAGGAATTTTGGGCACAGCCTCCATGGGTCCAGAGTTATCTGCTGACAAGCACACATCAGGTAAGGCACCAGCCTTCTCTTCTCTTCCAGGCCTCTCCTCTAGACTCGGAGTTGGAATGAAAATATCCTAAAGGGATAGAGAGATAAGAAAAAAAAAAAAAGCACTCTTCAGTATACACTCTCCTGAAGGCAGGCTGTCTTATCCAGTGGTTCTCGACCTTTCAGTTTCAGTTGCATAGAAGTAGGGTCGGAGGGGACCTGAGCAGATCATCTAGTCCAGCCCCCTGCCCTGGGCAGGAATGAAAGCAGCGCTCTTATTACCCCTACTAAGTTTAACCTCAAATGACCCCAGCTAGGTAGTTATCAAGCCTCCTTTTAAAGACCCCTAAGGTAGGAGCCAGCACCACTTCCCTTGGATGCTGGTTCCAGACCCTGGCCGCCCTGACTGTGAAGTAGTGTCTCCTGATGTCTAGCCTGAACCTACTCTCTATCAACTTGTGGCTGTTCTTCCTTGTTACTCCGGGAGGTGCTCGCGGGATCAGGGTCTCACCGGCTCCCCTCTGGTCCCCCCAGACACTAGATCCCCTCTCAGCCTTCTCTTGTGAAAGCCAAACAGGTTCAGGTCCCGTAGCCTCTCCTCATAGGGCCTGCCCTGCTGACCCCTAACCATGCAAGTGGCCCTCCACTGGACCCTCTCGATGCTGGCCACATCCCTCCTGAAGTGCGGCGCCCAGAACTGGACGCAGTACTCCAGCTGTGGCCTGACCAGCGTTGCATAGAGGGGGAGGATCACCTCCTTGGCCCTGCTCGTGATGCATCTGTGGATGCACGACAAGGTGCGGTTAGCCTTGCTGACTGCGTCCTCACATTGGTGGCCTATGTTCATTTTAGAATCGATAATGACTCCAAGATCCCTTTCTGCCACTGTGCTGTCGAGAAGAGAGTTCCCCAGCCTATAGGCATGCTGCTGGTTCTTCCTGCCCAACTGCAGTGCTCTGCATTTGTCAGTATTGAATCCCATCCTATTCTCATTCGCCCACACCTGTAACCTGTCTAGGTCCAGCTGTATCCTGTCTCTCCCTTCTAGCATTCCCACCTTGCCCCAAATCTTGGTGTTGTCAGCGAATCTGAACAGGCTGCTTTTCACCCCCTCATCCAACTCACTGATAAAGATGTTGAACAGTGCAGGCCCGAGGACCGAGCCTGGGGGACTCCACTGCCCACCTCCCTCCAGCTCAAATACGCCCCATCCACCACCACTCTCTGGGTGCGGCCCTCCAGCCAGTTAATGACCCATCTGACTGTGTAGGCATCAGTGCCACAGTCGCCTAGCTTTTTAATGAGAATGGGGTGGGAGACAGTGTCAGAGGCCTTCCTGAAGTCCAGAAAGACTACATCCACCGCGACACCTGCGTCCAGTGATTTTGTGACCTGGTCGTAGAAGGCACCAGGTTGGTCTGACAGGACCTGCCCTTAATGAACCCACACTGGTTGCCCCGGAGCATCATCCCCAGTGTTGGTCCCTCACAGATGTGCTCCTGGATAATTTTTTCAAAGAGCTTCCCCAGGACCAAGGTAAGGCTAACAGGCCTGTAGTTGCCCAGGTCCTCCCTCCTCCCTTTTTTGAGAATGGGGACCACATTAGCCTTCTTCCAGTCTTCTGGCACCTGGCCAGAGCACCATGAGCGCTCGTAAAGCCGTGCCAGGGGCCCCACAATGACTCCTACCAATTCCCTCAGCACCCTGGGGTGGAGAGCGTCTGGACCTGCTGATTTGAACACGTCCAGCCCCAGAAGTTCCCTAATTTGGTCCTCTCTGACCCTAGGCCTGGCGGAGTCACTCCTGAGTCCATCCTGCATCTCAGCGGGGGAGAAGTCCCGGTCCCTGCTCAGAAAAATGGAGGCAAAGAATTTGTTAAAAAGGTCTGCTTTTTCATGTGGTGCAACCACCAGATGTCCAAGTGTATCCTGCAGGGGCCCCACGGTGCCTTCTTTTTGCTCCCTATGTATTTAAAAAAGGACTTTTTGTTGTCCTTGATCCTCTTTGCTAGCCCTAGTTCCATCTCTGCCTTAGCCTTCCTTTGGTACCTTACATACCACCCCGATCGAAACAGCAAAAGTGAAACCGGAAGTCCCACCGTGGCACTTCTGATTTCGCCTCCGAAAGCTGAGTCCCACTTTTTCCTTGTGGACCATGGCCTGGGGCAAATCAGCCTGTGCGGGGCCCCCATCCCTGTCCCCTGGCACAGTGACACCGGGGAGTGAAAGCCCCATTGCATGGGACACGGAGGGAGGGGCAGTGGCTGGAACTTCCAGCCTGAACAGGCAAAGACGCCTCCAACCAGCCAGGCGGGGGGGCAGGCCAAACTCAAAACACGGCACCCGCATACCCCCTGCCCGTGTCTTGTGTACCCCCAGGGGTACACGTACCATGGTTTGAGAAGCACTGGTCTAATCCAGCCAGCAGCAAGGCATGCAGGACAAGGCAGCTTGTTTACTCTTGGCAGAAACCCTGAGGTTTGGGAACAAAACAAATTCATGTACCAAGACCTGGAATCTTGGGAACCTATTTCCCACTTGCCTGAGCCATAGCTGCCTTCCTGTTGTGCTGGGAAGTGACCCTCCTTCACTTTTCTTTCAGTATCCCCAGCAGAGAGGGATGCAATCCTTGATTCACAGAATCATAGAAAATGAAGGTTGGAAGGGACCTCAGGAGGTCACATCCAGTCCAACCGTCTGCTCAAAGCAGGACCAGCCCCAACTACAGCATCCCACCCAAGGCCGTCTAGCTGGGTCTTCAAAACCTCCAAAGATGGAGATTCTACCATCTCTATGGGCAGCCTGTTCCAGTGCTTCACTACCTTCCTAGTGAGGAAGTTTTCCCTCACATCTAACCTAAACTTCTCTTGCTGCACCTCAAGACTATTGCTCCTTGTTCCATCATCTGCCACCACGGAGAACAGTCCAGCTCCATCCTCTTTGGAACCACCCTGCAGGTAGCTGAAAGCTGTTATTAAATCCCCTCTCAGTCTTCAGCTTTGATACAACTTTGATCTCACATGACGAGGAAGGGACACTCCAAGACTGGTGGAGTGCTACATTAAGTGCTTTAGGAAAATCCAAGTTCTTTTTGGCTCAGGAGGAGAAGTGACCAGCTTGCGACTCTTGCTTAGTTCTCCCAATAGAGTTTTAACCCTCCCACCTTGGATTAATGAAAATGGATGTTTTTAGAGCATAAATGACCCATAGGCATCCACACCTTTTGAATAGTAAACTAGCTTTGTGTAGCAAAATGACCACAGTAAAGACTAAAAGGCAAGGAAAATGGTAGCAGTTAGTTTCCTGTAACAAAGCATCTCAAATGCATTACTATAAAATACCAGGGTTTCACTCTCTCCATAATCATGAAAGGTGCTGGGGTCACACACAGCTCCCCTCCGACTGACATGTCCCAAGGGAAGTCTAGTTGGAGGATGCAGTTTGAGACACAGAACATGCAATTCAGTCCCTGAAAGCATACAACTTTCAAAAACATTTTAAGGAGAATCTCACAAATTCCCAGAACAGAATAAGAGACTACAGACTCTGGTTTGGTTCCTTTTGTGCTTCAGACCAAAGTTTTTCTTTAGGTATATGTATGTAACATAGGTTCAGAGCAAAACACTAACAAACAGATGAACTGATAGGGACAGGAAAACCTTGCAGAACCAAGCAAGCAGGAGAACCCCACATGCTATAGCTAAAGACTGACCCACACTAATCCCTTGCAACCAGATACATGAAAATAGCAGGGAAAATGTTGCAGGGAGTAATTAAAGGGGCAATGTCTGCTTCAACACCTACATGGGAGAACTCTGGTTGTGATGGTACAGGAAAGGATCCAGAAGTGAAGACTGGTGCACTCTGGGATACTGGAGTTGAAGCCTGGGGTAGCACTGGAGGTCCTGATGGGGTGGGAGGATTATCAACTTCCATCAGTTCATCTCCCTTCTGTTGCTTCAGGGCAAGTTCCCCTCCTGCTAGAGCAGCCATATCCATCTGTTCATCTAATTCAGAAGAGGGAGATTATAAAAGTTAGAGGTGCACCAAATGTATTGGTTGCATGTCGGATTGGCACCGAAAAAAGGAAAATTAACATTATTGGCTATCAGCTTTTTTTGGCCGGAATAGCCAATAATGTCACCGAGAAATATAATATACCTTCTGGCCGGGGCCCCCAGATGCTGTGTGCATGCGCACAGCCACAGCATGCACGTGGCCAGGAACACAGGCAGGCAGTGTGGAGAGCAGTGCCTTGCAGGTAAATCTGTGGAGGGGAAAGGGCATGTGGGGGAGGGGCTGCAGATCAAGGCCCCCACGGTGAGAGAGGAAGTGGGGCTGGGGCAAGGGCTGCTGCCCAGGGCAGTGAATGAGACCCAGGACCAGGGCAGGGAACAAGACAAAGCCACAGGCAGCTCATCCAGGGGGCAAGGGGGAGGAGATGGGGGTGGCTCCCTGCCACTGTGCACACCCCTTGAGGGAGCCATGGGGGCCTATGTGCCTCCCAGATTTGTGCATGTAGGTGGAGGCATGCTGCCGACTGTGACCTCGGGGCTCTCCACTCTGCTACCTCTGCCCTGACCACGTGTCCCCTGCCTGTTTGGCAGTAGCGGCGGCAAAAAGTTGTGTCCACTTCCAGGTGGGCAGGGGACACACGGTCAGCGCGCAGCTCCTGACACAAAGGCAGCAGAGTGGAGAGCCCCAAGCCCCAAACAGGCAGCCTGCCTCTGCTCTTAAAAGCATTCCTGCGCTTAAAAATGGTGACAGTGGCACATGAACTAAAACTCATCAAATGAGCTTTAGTTCAAGCACACCTGCCGCCATTTTTAAGTGCCTGGATGCTCTCTGGACAAGCCGCTCCCCACCCCAGCCCCAGGTCCCATTCACTGCCCTGACTGGACAGCTTCCGCACACCCTCCCTCACCGTGTGGGCCTCAATCTGCCCCAACCCCATGCTCCTTCCCCTCCACAGACTTACCTGCAGGGAGCTGCTCTCCATGGTGCCTGGCTGTGCTCCTGTAAATTGGTTATTGGATCAGTATCAGCCAACATGCCTGGAGAATAATCGGGTATCGGCCAAGCAAATCTTTATCAGTGCACCCCCAGTACAAGTTGATTGCTAGGGATTATGTGCATGTTACCCATACTTAAAGTTATTTTACATATTATTAGAAGACCAACGTTTTTTTTTATTGCTTATAACTTTGCCAAACCTTTAACTGTTTAAGCCAAAATTTTCTAAGCCAGTCATTTGCCTCAAGCTGAATTCTTTTAGGAATTTTCAGAAAAATAGTTTAGCCATATCCTAGGAGCAGGTCAGGAAAGAATGCTTTCCCTACATTACAGCAATGTTGTTGTAATTATAACAACTCAGCGAATATACGAGAAACAAGATTTGTTGGCTACTATTTTTTTTAGAAGACAAGCTTCCAGGCACTTAAGTTTTCAGGTGCAAACACAGCTCTTATGTATTGTCTGAACCATGCACGCACTTAGAACAACCTTAGCAGAAAGGAACACAACTGTACTAGTCCTCTGCATTCTCTAATGTGGACATCAGAGAGGGGGGGAAGTAGTTCATGATTGCACACTCTTTACCTTCTTCCAAAGAAACAGGAACGGCCATGTGCAAGGAACAGCCCACAGCACAGGCACGTGAGGAATCTATTATGACCACAAATGTTAAGACAGAGGAAAGAAGGGGGAAAAGCAAGCTGTCTATTCAGGTTGTAATGCTGATGTAATTCTAAGCAGGGCTGGGGAAAAACTGCACACATGCACACACACCAAAACCTGGGGGAAAGCATATGGGAAGAGATCAAACAGAACCCTATGCAGACAGGTTTTACCTTGCGTTTCTTCCTGTTCTGTGGGACTGCTGGGGATAAGAGCACTGGACCTGAAGATACTAGAAGGAGCAGCTGGGCCTGAAGAATCACTGCAGAGCCAGGGAGTGGGGGGTGAGGAAGGGAGAGAAAAAGATATGTAAAGATTTACTCCTCTTATTCCACAGTTTAGTTCCAGCTTTTCACAACAGGAGCCTGGCTCACTAATCAACACAATCAGCCTAAGTCCCATGAAGGTCTTGTAGATGAGCCTGAGCAGGAAACCAAACGCTCATTTTCTGTGAAGCAAATATCTACAAAACACAGCTGTACGCCACACAGCAACTACGCTAAATCTGAGAAAACCAATGTGGAAACAAGCCCGGTGCTGACATGTAGAAAGAGGGGAATGGAGCAGGGATTTGAACCCATGTCTTCCAAGTCGATTATCTCCTGGTTTCAGTCCAGCCCAGGTAACTTCATCATTGAACGCTTACATAGGTAATCTTTCTTTAAATGTTATAAAGCTATTTGGACTGAAATATAATCTGAAGGTAGTGATCTCACAAATTACAATTTCTACACAAATGTATTCCTTTCATCGGTTTTAAATTGCTACCTTTCAGGTTGCATCCCCTTCATTTTTCCAATTCTAAGAAAGATAATGAATAGTTAGGAGGATTCCTTCTTATGTTGTATGTCTCTATCATATCATACAAGGGTGGAGTACTGGTTTTGAGCTTTGGCTAGGAAGATTCAACAAGAGACTTCCCTGAGAGCACTTTCAGTGAAAAGCAGCGGAAAGAAACCAGACTGGGAAGGGTTCTGACCCCAACTGAAGGAGAGGAACCCCCCCAGACAGCTGATGAAGGGGAGAAGCGAAATGGGCAGTTGCTGAAGAAGTTAAGTGGGACAAGGTAGGGGGGGGGAAGGTTAACATGGGAAAAAAATAAAGCTTGCTTCTATTGGTTGGGGCAGAAGACTGAGGAAAGGGAGAGGCTGAGGAGAGAACAAGGGATACAGGGGAAGATGGGGAGAAGGGAGATCATGGGTTGGGATGGGGGTCATTAGGGGAGACTGAAGAGTTTGAGTATGGCACGGGGATGAGAGGTTTGTAGGTCAGTGACAGCAAGAAGGGAAACAGAGGCAGAGAGAGGTCACATCCGATCCTGTCAGCAAAATCCTGTGCAGGAAACAAGCTGAAGGTAGATTTGGGGAGGGTCAGAAGTGCTGAACCAACAGATGGGACAGCAGGTACAGGAGACAAGTGGAGAAGCAGAATATCTGACTGGAACTATAGCTCAGCTAAAGGAGGATAAAGAACTGTTAATGCTGGAAGTCAGCTTGCTCATGGGACTTCCATCAGATATGCCCTGCTCTCTGAGGTTGGAGGGGAAGATGGATTTTATGATGGAGGAAAGGGGCAAAGGAGTCCAGGATGGCAGAGAAATCATGTGTAGAGAATCAACTGCCACGTTCAGTGAGGATCTAGGAGGAACAGGCTGAGTGTGCAAGAAAAGCTGTTGTCTCCAACGGATTGGCACTCACAGAAGGACAAGGTGAGAAGAGGCCATGGACAACACAGAAGGAAAACAGTGAGAGAGACAGGAGGGGTTAGTTAGTGACACAGAGATCCAAAACAGCAGTGCGTGGGGAAAGCCACGCTCAGTAAGCAGCAACCCTGGCAAACAGGAGTGTTGATCCAGGGCTGCAGGCAAAGAGAGGCAACTCAGTCTATCCCTGCTCATCTATACCTGTCATTTCCTTTACCAGGGACCTTGACCTTTGTATTATCAGTGTTCCTAGCTCACATCTTCATCTAAGCAGAATGATTTTCAGCACCACTCACCTTCTGCCCTAGCTCTTAGCATATCTCCACTCCAAACACAAAACTAAATTTGTTAGTCTTCTTCACTAGAAATAAGAATCTCCTGATTAAAAAAAAGCCTATTCCATCTGCATAGGCTCAGTTACATCCATACTTTGCACCACCGTCTTGTCATCCATACTAAAACATCCCGAAACATCCTTGTCTATCCAACCCAGCACTAAAGTCCTTGAGAAAAAGCTGCCAGAGGTCCTGAAACATGCATGGAGCAGGGGACATCCTAGCAAGACACTGGGAGCTTAGGAGAACTGGTACAAGGCAAAACACAGCCTACTACAGTCATTGCTTGGAGCTAAAACTGAATAGATTTTACAATTCCTTCCCAACTTCCAACATAGCAGAAGGCAATAAGCATCCTTCTTAAACAAGCAGGACAGAGGGAGGTACAGGACCACTGTCTCACAATAAAGCCTATAAGGTCTCCTCTTTTCCCTTTGACAAAGATTGAAAAAATTATTAAAGGGGCTCAGTGTCTGTTCCCACAGAGAAGCCATAAATCAATGTCCTCAACTCCTGAAACCTTTGTTAGGAACCAAAATTATCCCTAATCACATCACACTTCAAAAGTCATCAGTTTGCAGGAAGTTACACATTCAGTTGAAAGTTATGTTCCAACATGGATTAAACCCCCCATGTTGTGTTAGGCTGTTTTTGTTGTAAACTCATGCAGGTTAGTGCAAGGTTGGGGGGGGGGGGGGGGCAGGGGAAGGCAGAGGTTACGCTTACATGGAAAGACTCTCCTGTGCAAGGGATCCCTGTCCAGAGAGATGCAGGAGGTGAAGAGTGCCAGCAGGGGTGCATGCCAGGGGACCTCCCTCTTCCACCTTGGTTATGGCACAGGCACTGCTTGAAGCTATGTGAAGCAAAAGGAAAGAGATTGGATTAGGGAGTCTGCTACAAAGTTAGCCAGACAACCATAAGGGCCAATTTTCACTACTGCAAAGTTCTCTCTTGGCAAAACACAGGCAGACCAACGCTGTCACATGGAGTTGGAAAAGGATTTTGGACAGCAACATCTGCAGGTCCAGTAAGTGTGAACACACAACTAGCTAAAGAGTTAAACTGGTGCAACTTTGTGTTCTGCCTTCCAAAGCACGCTCAGGTTTAACAGAAATATTAGTAACATGAAATTCACTCAAAGCACTGCTGCCTCCACCACTAACCCCCAGTTTAAACCCACAACGGTAATGGTTATATCCCTTGCATAGATATTTTGGCAATAGTTAGTTCATTATACCTGCTGAGTTGCTCTCAGGAAACATATCTTCCTGAGTTGATAGAATCTCTGGCTCCTGAAGAGCAGGATCACATGACTTCTCAACTTGCAATCCACTTTCAAGCAAATCGCAGACAGACCTTGGTTTCCTAGCAGTATCTTGAGGTGGTTGAGGAGTTCTGGGAAAGTCAGACATAACCTCTGACTTGGGAAATTCAATTTATCAAGGTATTGCAAAAACTTTTTCAAGAAAATGTACCACCCTAGACATAACAAAATATACTCACTTGTTTACCACAATGACAGTGGGAAGAAAAAAGAATATTTTATTTTTTCTATCAAAATGTATATGTATTCAAGTTGTATTTCCAAAGCTGACCTATACATTTTCTATTAATAAAAAATAAATTTGAGCATAATGTAAAAAGATTCTACTGACATCAGGTTGTTACAAAGTACACAAGAATGTGGTTTTAAATAGGGGTGCACCGATAAAGATTTTTTTGGTTGATACTGATAGCTGATTATTAACCAGCCATATCGGTGGCTGCCGATCTGATAACTGGTTTACAGCATGGAGTCTGTGGAAGGGAAGGGGCATGGGCTGGGGGCAGATCGAGGCCCGCCCCCATGGTGAAGGAGGGAGTGGGGCAGGGGCAAGGACAATGGATGCGACCCAGGGCTGCGGAAGGGAGTGAGGCTGAGCTGAAGGCGGCTTGTCCAAAGGATCAGTGTCCAGGCACTTAAAAATGGTGGTTGGGGAACTTGAACTAAAGTTTGTCAGTTCAAGGACCACTGCCACCATTTTTAAGCACGGGGAAGCTTCTAACCGGAGCGGAGCCAAGTGGGGCAAGGGCAGAGGTGGGCTGCTCGCTGTGGGCCCAGGGCGCTCTGCTCTGCTGCCTTTGCCTTGGGGCTCTGTGCCAGCCATGCATCCCCTGGTCACCTGGCAGCAGGAGGCACAACTCACCACCCCTACTGCTGCCAGGCAGGCAGGGGGTGCGCAGCCAGTGTGGGGCCCCTGGAGCAAAGGCAGCAGAGCAGAGAGCCCTGAGCCCACAGCAGGCAGCCCGCATCCACACCATGCACAAATCTGGGAGGCACATGTCTCCCCATGCCTCCCCTTGGGTGCACACAGCAGCAGGGAGTGCCCCCCCCAAGGCCCATGTCCCTGGACAAGTTGCCTGTGGCTTCATCCCGCTCCCTGGCCCAGGTCCCATTCACCATCCTAGCTGGGCAGTGCCCCTTGGCCCAGCCCCACTCCCTCCTTCACTGCAGTGGTTTCAATCCCACCCCATGCCCCATCCCCTCCACAGACTTACCTGCAGGGTGCTGCTCTCCACACTGCCCGGCTGTATTCCTGGCCACGTGTGCGCTACGGCTGCGTGCATGCATGCAGCCTTCCAGGGGACCGGCCAGAAGGCATATTATATTTATCGGTGACATTATCGGCTACGCTGACCAAAAAAACCCGATAACCAATAATGTTAATTTTCCTTTTATTGGTGACAGTCCAATATGGCACTGATATACTAGCGTACCACTAGTTTTAAAACACAATTTTTTAAACAATAGCCACTGAACAGAAAGCTGTCCCCTTGAAAGCCTGACAATGCTAATAGAGACAGAGATATCTGCCTTGCCAAATGACACCAGTGGAAAATGCAGGGTGTCAAAATTGTGTTTTATTATTTAAAAAATGGATTAACCAAAAAGTTTTAACAGCTTAACTCAACTGTTAAACTAACAACCACGAAACACCCCAATCTTGGACAGCATCTAACACAAAATGCTGCTTTTCTAATGAACCAAGTGCCTGTTAGCAAGTATCGCTTAACTGACAGGCTCCTCCTAACGGACCAAAGCCCATGCCCTGAATGAAGAGACTGAGGCAACAACATGGATTTCTGAAAGCTGCTTCAAAGCTCTATTTTATAAATGTTTAGCTTTTTAAGGTCCAAACTAATCACAGGCATGATCCTCCAGATGGCTGGACTTTAATTTCAAAGGTAAATGTTTCCATATCTCCTGTTCAAATGTTTTCCCTCCGTTTTCATTCTCCCAGCCAAAGAGGGATGGAAGCCCTTCTCCTCTCTTCTCCTAGATTCATAGATGTTAGGGTTGGAAAGGACCTCAATAGATCATCGAGTCCGACCCCCTGCATAGGCAGGAAAGAGTGCTGGGTCTAGATGACCCCAGTTAGATGCATATCCTAGCAAGCACTACTGGGCCATTCCTTTGGCCAACTCCCGTTACAGAAAGCTCTCTAGCAACATTCCTTGCCGTTTCCCGTTGTTCTCGGAGCCCACCACTCCCTTCCTCAGAACCGTTAGAGAAAATTATAAAAATTCAGTCACAGGATTTCAGTAAAGGATCTACATAGAGGGGAAGCTGTTTTACCTTTTAGACTCCTCCTCCTGCTGGTACTGTGTCCCAGTACATGTTTCTCCACCAGGCAAAGTTTCTTTCTTAACGGCGCACAGCTCTGACAGAAGAGAGAGAAAACAATGTGTTACTCAAATGATCTGGGCTGACAAACATCAACACATGTGCTTGGTGCTGCTATAGGTTACAAACATCAAAGCAGTTTCTATTCTAAAGGATGTACCGGGGGAGCCGACAGTGGAGGAAGAAACAGAGGAATGAAGCGTCTTGTACAGAACAGACTCAATGTCAGTTTTGAAGATAGGAGTACTGGTAAAAGATCCAGGCAACAATGTAAGGATGGAGGAACAAGCACAAAGGGAACAGAGGACAGAACTCCCTTTCAAGATGCCTCTGTCAGTCCTAATAATATATTTCCTGCCGAAAAGTGCCACCTGTAGGCCAAAGAAAGCAGAAGGAATCTACCCTCTGAGAAAAAGGGCTTTTTGTAGCCTGTTCACATACCATCCTCGGTCTCTTTACAGGAGGTTTCTGCAGGACGAAGGCAATGCTCATTGCCCTCCTCATGCAGTGAGGAGTCCCCCTCAAGGTCCTGGCTCTGTGACAGTTCCAGGGCTCCAAAATGCAGCTGCGACGTGCCTGAGCCTAGCACCACACATTCGCACAAGAAAAAAAAACCAAAAAACTTATAAACAAATTGTCCAGTGATGAAAGAACCGCCCCGCTGAGACATGCTAAAGTCCATGCTGTAACTCTGAGCAACAAGGAAACTGAGAAATTCAGCTGCACTCAAAACCTTACAAAAACTATGCAGCCCCACTTCGGTAACTAAAAGCCTATTAACATGACAGCCACAATGTCTGTCTTTTTTAAATCATTATTGTGAGGTAAACTGTTAACCAATGTAGTAGCTAGTGCAGTAATGTTGGCAATTCAAATCTCTGTGAATGGTAATTGTGGGCAAATACAGATGTCCTGTTCACATGCGCCGTACCAAGAAACTTTTACCACTGTTTATAAGCCAGCGTATTTATAGAGGCCCCTTTATGGCGCTCTCCTACTTTTGTGCGTCTCCTAACCCCCTTCCTGTCCCCAAGATGAGGACTACTGCCGAGATGAGAACTATAGCATCATAATTTAGAGAGTAGGAGACAGAATCGGTGGTCTGCAGAGAAGGGGAACAATCGCCAACAATCCCCTAACCCCAAAGTGCTTTGGATGAGCTCAAGGCAAACTGCTGATTTTGTAACAGTAAGTAGTTGACACATTAGCAAAGTCTAAAAAAGTGAGCCTGGGGAACAAGAACTGTATTAATTTATACAAATATTTGGGTGAGATGCTGCTGCTGTCCCAAGAAGCCTAGAAAAAATGTAGAGCAGAAGAATTACCTTCAGCGCCCAGTGAGTGGGCAGTGCAGTCTGCAGCATCTTCATCGGCCCCCTCAACAGCAGCTACCACCAACCCGAGAACACTTCAGTAAAGAGAAGAGACAATCTGCTCAGCAAGATACACCCTGCATATGGCACTGAGCTTGCCCAAGGCTGTTTTCTTACAGTTTATTTCTATTGACAAGTTTGTTCCTAGGGCATCCTCGGTACATAAACAGAACGAAACTACTGTGCCCCCTATGCTGGGGTATTCTTTGACGCATCGAAACCACCCCAGGGGATCACAGATATCCAGCATTCACACTAATCGCACAAATAGGATTTTGTTCGGCATCTGAATGGATTCACTACTGTCCCATTACATAGCAGTTCACTGCAGCGATGCTGGGACTGCAGCCTGCACTGCTCCCACAGAAGCAGAGGACATGAGGATAACCCCTCTACAAAAAAAGGAAGTAGAGTGGGGGGGTGAGTTTGAAGGCAAGAAATCTCATAAGCACCTGCTCTTGCTGCTGGGCTGGGGCAACTGGTCAAGGACTTCGCTGAGTGAACCAGTGGTCTCCAGATGGGTAGATGTGTCCATTGGCTCTGAAAGCATAACAGGTCGTTAGCACAGAAAAGAAGCCAGCCTCTAACTACAAGGACAGGCTTTCAACACAGCAGAAACTAGCAGGACTTTGACAGCAGCTCAGAGAGACCAGGCCCCCTACCCGCACGTTCCACATGCCAACCCCGCACTACTCAGCGCCTCGCAATGTCACCGTCTGCTCCTGGACAGCAAGTCCCAGCTACCCCATATCACAAGCATTACCCTGAGCATCGTTCTTCTGCAAGACGCTAATTTCTCAGACGTACATACAAGAAGTATCACAACCAGCACGTTCTCACCTGCAAGCTGCTTTTCTGGAGAAGGCTCAATAGCGTCGACCCCTACGTCTCCTCCCACTGTCCGTTTCTGATCCCGAGAGCTGGACATCATCTCCTGCAAAACACACGCCCCAGGGTCTGCCTCTGCCGCCTTCACCAGGTGCCCAGGGAGCCCTTCGCCCCGGACCAGACGTGCTCCCTTTGCATAGCTCATGCACACAGCAAAGGCCAGGAGGCAAGGCAGCCTCCCTGACCCAGCTGCAGCACACACGTCTGCAGGCTGCTGCTGTCCGTGCTGCGGCTGCACCCCGCGCACTGCCATGCCACAGGCGCACCACCACGTGCCGCACCACAGGCGGACCTCGTGCACCGCCACGTGCCCCGGCCGCACCGCGCACACCACACCCACCGCCGCGTGCCGCACCACAGGCAGACCTAGCGCACCACCACGAGCCCCAGCCGCACCGCGTGCACCACCACGTGCCGCACCTCGCGCGCACCTCATGCACCACCACGTGCCGCAGGCACACCTCGTGCACGGCCAAGCGCCCCGGCTGCACCTTGCACACCACCATGTGCCACTGGCACACCTCGTGCACCGCCACATGCCACGTACTGCACCCCAGGCACTACCACGTGCCGCGCCACAGGTGCGCTGTGCCGCTGCTGCGTGCTGCACCTCGCGCACCACCGTGTGCCGCACCTTACACACCCCAGGCACTGCTGCGAGCCCTCGCACACTGCCATGTGCCGCAGGCACACCTCACGTACTACCACACGCCACGTGCCGCACATCGCCATGTGCCGCAGGCACACCTCGCGCACAGCCAAGCGCCCCAGCTGCACCTTGCACACCACCATGTGCCACTGGCACACCTCGTGCACCGGCACATGCCACGTACTGCACCCCAGGCACTGTTGTGCGCCGCGCCACAGGCGCGCTGTGCCGCTGCTGCGTGCTGCACCTCGCACACCACCGTGTGCCCCAGCCTCACCGCCACGTGCCGCACCTCACACACCCCAGGCACTGCTGCGTGCCCTCGCACACTGCCACGTGCCGCAGGCACACCTTGCACCCTGCCACATCCTGCAACTTGCGCACCACATGCACACCTCACACCGCCACGTGCCACAGGCTGCACCTCGCGCACCGCCGTGTGCCGTACCTCGCACACCACTGCGTGCCACAGGAACACCTCGTGCACCGCCACGTGCCACGCCACAGGCGTGCTGCACCACCGCCGCACCTCGTGCACCCCACCTGCACCACCATGTGCCGCACCTCGCACACCCCAGTCACCGCTGTGTGCCCTCGCACACCGCCACGTGCCCCGGCCGCACCTGGCGCACCGCCACAAGCCGCAGGCACACCTTGCGCCCCGCCGCCGTGTGCCGGCCATGCCTGGCGCTCAGGCAGGCCGCGCGGCTCCCCCCCGCGCGCCGGGCCGCACGTGGCGCTCACCAGCACGGGGCTGGGGCAGGCGGGCAGGCGCGGGGCGGGCAGGGGGACGCAGGCATCGCCCGGCGAGTCCCCTGCCGCGGCGCTCTCGGGCTGCGAGTCCTCCACGATGAGGCAGGGCGCGTCGGGCGGGGAGAAGCGCACATCCAGCGGGCTGCCGTTGGGCTCCATCTGCCGCCCTGCGGGGAGGCCCCGGGTCAGTGGTGCCGCGGCAGCGCCCAGCCTCGCGCCACCGACTGCCGCCCGCGCCTTCCCCGCCCCTCGGCCCCGGCCCCGGCCCCGGCCCCGCGTTCCCGGCCCCCCGCGCCGCGCCGCGCCGCGCCGCGCTGCCCGGCCCGGCCCGGCCCGGCTCCACCTCAGCTCCCGCCGCCCCTCCCCCGCCCGGCGCGTGCGGCCTCCGGCGCCGCCGCTTCCCGCGGCCGCCATGTCCCGCGCGCCCATTGGCCTGGGCCCGGCCCCGCCCCGCCCCCGCCGCGCGCCCATTGGCCCCGTCCCGCCCTCGCGGCCGCCATCTTCCGCGCGCCCATTGGCCCTGGCCCGGCGTCACCACAGCAACGCGGCGCTGCCCGGCACCCGGCCGGCTCCCCGGGAGGGCTCGGGCCCGGGCCCCCGTTTGTAACGTAGCTAATTCGGTGCGGCGCCGGGCGAGGTAACGGCGTCACGGTCCACGCGCCCCGCCCCGCCCCGCCCCTGGCTGTCCGGGTCTCGCCGGCGCTGCGCCGCACCTGGCTGTGCTGTGGCAGCGGCCCGGGGGAGGCTGAGCCCGGCGCTGCGCGGACACGAGCGCCCGCCGGCGGCCCAACGCCGCGCTCTGCGCAGAGCTCGGGGGCTCCAGCCCGGCCGCGAGCACCTGCGCGTCGGCCTGAGCGCACGGCCCGGTGGGCGCGGGCACGGCCTGCCGCGCGGAGCTCTGCGCGCTGTCTCGTGCGACACGCGTGAGCTTCGCGGTGGCAAAGTGCCCCGGGCCGCGGGCGGAGAAGCAGGCGTTGAGGGGAGCCGGGAAGCGGCGCAGCCCCGCTCCCGCTCCCGCTCCCGCAACACTGGCCCAGAAGCCGTGCGGCGCCGGCGCTAAAGCGCGTCAGGTGTCGCGCCGACTCCCGGCCCCGGCCCCGGCCCCGGCCCCGCGCCGCGGCTCGGCCGAGCCACCGCCCTCCGCCTGCCGGGCCGGGCCGGGCCGGGCGATACGGGCACCGGAAACGGTTGTGCACGCCGGTCTCGGTAACGCGGGACGCGGAGGATCCTGACCCGTGTTTGGGTGGCCCACGGGGGATGCTTTGGCGCCTGGTCTTGTGAGGAACGTCTTTCCTTCCAAGGAAGGCAGGAAGTAGAGTTTTGGCAGGTTGGTTTTGGGGAATTATAAAAATCACTTTATGTTGTGATAGCTTTGTAATAAAAGTATATTCAAATGTCTGTTCTGCTGCTTAACCACCTGCACAGCGGGACAGTTCTTCTTAATATCCAGCCTAGAGCCTCCGTGTTAAAATTCAAGCCCACTGCTTCGTTGGTGGCCCGCGCGGGCGTGGGGACAACCGCTCGGTAGTCTCCGCACAACAGCCTGCTCTCTCCTGTTCTCTAGACCGCATATCCCAGTCCTTCCCGCCTTTCCTCATCATGCTTTCTCGATCTCTAATTCATGTCGCCTTCCTCTGGCCCACCCCAGTTCATCCGCATCTTCCTTGGACGGCCATGCCCCAGGTGAGGCATCGCCGCGCTGAACAGAGCGGAGGCGGCGCCAGCAGCACGGGTGGGAGTGCGCGACGGGGGCACCATGGCGCCCCAGGGACCAACCCTGAGGGGGTGCAAGAAGCTGGGCCGCTGCCACCGCCGCTCCCAGCCAGGCGCGGGAACCGCCGAGGCCCCTGAGAGCCCCATCCCGTGACATGTCCGTGACACTCCTGTCAGTACACCCCAGCCCCTTACTAGTCTTTCTGGAAGCAGTGTGAGGTTGCTGACTCATGTTTTCGGCTCGAGATCCCCTGCAGACCTCGGGTCCTTTTGATTGCAGTACTGAAGCCTATCGAATACTTCTTTGTTTTGTATTTGTGCATCTGATGGTTGGTGTTTTGTGCAGTTGTCCTTACTGAAATTCTTCCTGCTGATTTCAGACTGTTTTTCCAATGTATCATGGTCATTTTGAACCTTAATCCAGCTCTCTAAAGTGCCTGCCTGCTGCCTGTCTACCAGCACCCAGGCTGGTATCACCAGAGTGTATGCCCAACCCCATCCTTCAAGTCATTAATGAACATAACGAGAAGCACCAGACCTAGGGCAGATCCCTGGGAGACTTAGTTCAATACCTCCTCCCAGTTTAACACTGAGCCTAAGCCATTCATGATGGGTGAAAATATAAACTACCAAAGAAGGGTTGCTTTACACACCCAAATAAAGCATCCTGCCCCGGGGGGGGCTCCAAAGAGGACGGAGCTGGGCTGTTCTCAGTGGGGGCAGATGGCAGGACAAGGAGCAGTGGGCTCCAGTGGCACCAAGGGAGGTTGAGGTTGGATATTAGGAAAAACCCTCCCACCAGGAGGGTAGTGAAGCCCTGGAACAGGCTACCCGAAGAGGTGGGGAAATCTCCATCCTTGGAGGTTTTTAAGCCCCAGCTAGACAAGGCCATGGCTGGGATGATGCAGTTGGGGCTGGTCCTGCTTGGAGCAGGGGGCTGGACTAGATGTGACCTCCTGAGGTCCCACCAACCCGCATTGTCTGTGATTAATCACAGGACCATGGTAGCTAGGGGGGGCTTCAAATTGCATGCTGTCTCTTGGGAAGATAGATAACCTGATACCTTGAGGCTCTCTGGATTGATTGTGCACTGTGGTTTTGGTACAGGTGGTAATGAAGCCATTGAGGGAGAAGACTCTCCTCAATGTGCTTCTTACTCATAAGGAAGACTCAGGTGATGCTCTGAAAGTGAAAGGCCATGCAGGTAAGAGCGACCATTAAGGGATGGGAATCATGAGCTCGGACAGACAGTAGGAAGGTGGTGGCTGCCCTTTCACTTTGCCTCCCCGTCTCCGGTGCCGATTCTGCAGCGGAAGATGGGCCTGCAGCTGTCCCTGCGCGTCGGGGGGCGGGAGGGTGGGTGAGGCTAGGAAGGAGGCCACCCGGAGCCTGGGCAGCCGCCTCTCGGTCCTCAGCACCCTCCGCCTGTCTTTGCGGTGAGCCCTTTAAGTGGAAGGCACAAACGGCCAGACCCTACCCGCAGCTTTCAGCGCCTCCCTCCCCCTGCCCCAGCGCCGCGCCGGGCCGGGCCGAGCGGCGGGGCGGGGCGGTGCGGGGCGGCTGTTCCCTCCAGCCACTCCTGCACAAACGCACCCGCTGCTGCGGGCGGGGGGGGGGGGCGTGCAAGGCGCGGGGACAATGAGAGCAGGCGGAGCGCCCTGCAGGTGCAGCCCGCGGGCCCCCCTGCCCTTGTCCGGGCCCCGGCCCCGGCCCCGGCCGCCCACCCGCCCCGGCGCCGCGGTGCGCAGTGTGCGGGGCTGCGCGTGCCCCCGCCCGCCCGGCCCGGCCCGGCCCGGCCCGGCCCGGCCCGCCCGGCCCCGCCAGCGCCTCCCTCAAGGTCAGGGGCAGCAGACCCCCGCGCCGCCTCGCCTCGCCCCGCGCCGCCTCGCCCCGGCGGGAGCCCGCGTGCCGGGGCGGGACCGGGCACAAAGGACAAAGCGGCCCGCGCCCCGCTCACCTGGTCCGTGCGGGCCGGGCCGGGCCGGGCCGGGAGGGCGCTACCGCCGCATCCCCGCCCCGCTGACATCAGGCGGGCGGCGCGGGGCGGGGCCAGGCCCCGATCCCATCCCGGCACGGCACGGCACGGCACGGCGGCAGGAGGAGCGGGTCTCTCCCACCCGCGCTCCCCGCGTCCTCGGGGCGCGGCCGGCCGTGGGGCCCCTGCCCTGCGGGGCACGGCGGGGCGCAGGCCCGGCCCCGGCCCCGGCGCTTCGGGGCCCCCCGCGGGGCCGAGGGGGGCTGTGCTGGAGGCCCCGGGCAGCGCTCACAGCCCCTTGCTCCGGGCTCTGCGGAGGCACCAGGCCAAGCGGAGCGGAGATTGGGGCGCGGACACGGGCCGGGGCCGGGGCGGGGGCGGCCTCCCTGCCCGGAGTGCCGGGCCCGGGGCTGGTAGCAGGGTCTCCTTCTCGTTCGGAGCAGGCGCGGGACGTGCTGGGTGGGCCCCGCTCCGCCAGCTCTGTGCAGACGGGGCAGAGGCCCCGCAAGAGGCCAGAAGCTGAACAGAGAAGACAGATGATATTTATGATTGAGGTTTAAGTTTTCTGCTTTTTTACACAGTTAAAAAAAAGACACTAGGCAAGTATGGAGTTGATCAAACCATAACTGTGTAAATTTATAATGGCCCCCAAATGCACCTTAGAGCCGTTCTAGATTATCTAAATCATTGCCGGGATGGATGATCAATCAGTGTCTTTACTCGCATGATTGATAACGCTGCACCTTGGCTGCAGGTACGTGGGTGACATTCAGAGCAGTGGACGAAGAACCGCTCGCACTTCAATGAAGCCTTTTAGCGCTATGATTTCTCACCGGTGACCTGCAGTCCTCCCTCCAAAGCCAGCTGGTGAAAGTGGGTGCTCGTACAGGAGAACAAGGGACCCAGACGGCTGGTGGTGGAGGAGCAGTGCCAGCATTTGTTGCTATGACCCTGGCAGCCACAGCAACTCACACTGCCGCTGCTGCCCCCGTACCGAATTCCCAGGCCCCGGGGAGCGCCCCCAGGTGACCTGGCCCCCTGTGCTGGACTAGCAGATGCACAGGGTCAGTCCATGCCCACACCCATTGTGTGGCCCTGGACCCAGTGCAACAGGCCCCTACCCTGTTACTGGAAGGGCAAGGGTGCTTGGGCTCCCCCCACATCTTTTTTCCCTTTCAAGCCCAGAGCCAGGGAGAATGGCTCCAGATGGCCCCCGGGGTGGGGAAGACCAGAGGCATCATGTTGGAAACCAGATAGGTTGTGGAACTTGTTTATTCTTTTCGTTTTGGCTTGGAGAGCACTGCCCCCAGGCGTGACAAACCCAAGGCAGATCATTTTTGTTTGGAGTCGAGTTGACACCCAGGACTGTGCATGATCCTTGGCCTGGTGGTCCAAACTGCAGTCGTAGGGGAGGTGGAGATCGTGGAAAAGTGGTGCTCGTAAGGTACCCCAGACCTCAAATGTGATTGGGAAGGCAGAGGACAGAGACTGGGGGTTAGCTCCAGGTCCAGCAGGGAGAAGCCGGTTTGGACTGAAAGGCGGTGACATGATACGTGGCGGCAGGCCCTCAAGCCTGTGATGTGCTGCTGTGCCTAAAGCTTTGGCCCAGAATAGTGGACTCTGAGCCAGTAGGCACAGCTAGAGTAAAACTGGGCCAAGGCCAGGAGGGCCCCAGGCCAGACACAGACTTGACATCTGAGAGTCTCCTTACCCGTGAGAGGCTTTTCCCCGTGTACTGGTTCCATCAAATCATGGAAAGCGACAGTACAGACAGGGAAGAGCCAGAGGGAACAAGAAGACTAGCGGGAAGAAGCCCTGAAAAGTGGGTACGCTGTGCCGACAGCCTGGGTGGCATACACCCGGTGGGTGGGGTCATTCTTTGGGCCCGGCAGCAGGCTCGGGGTCAGCAGCTAGGGAGCCAAGCCTGCTACTTGGTTTCTACAAGGAAGATTCTCTCTCCTCCATGCTACCTTTCACACAACCAAGGTTCAAGTATATACAGAAGCGTGCTGTATGCAAGAAAATATAGATTCGTAGATTCATGGATTGTTAGGGGCTGGAAGGGACCTTGTAGATCATCGGGTCCATTCCCCCTGCACTAGGCAGAAAAAGACAACTGGGGTCAAGTGACCCCAGCGAGGTGACTGTGCAGTCTCCTTTTGAAGATTTCCACCGTAGGTGACTGCACCACCTCTGGAGGGAGTTTATTCCACAGGGAGCTAAATACTGTATGGTATTTAGCTCACCTGTTGCAGAGGGTTGCACTACCTCTGCAAGTGCCAACATGAGCAGTGCCATGTGGGGCAGACCCCTGGCCCAGTATCCCATCTCAGACGGCGCCAAGAGCAGAGCCTTTAGAGGGAGAGCGCTGAGCTGCGTGCATCTGAGTGACCTCTCTCGTTCATTGTCCTGGTATTGTAAGCATCCTGCCACTGTTCTGATGGCATTAAAGTTGCCAGGTGTGGACAGTGCACCGCTCTCACAGCTTCACACCTGCCTGTGTAACTGCTATGCCTGGTAGCAAGACAGCTAGGACTATTTCCCTATCACTTTGGGAATATTTACCCTGGTAGACGTTAACCATTGCAAGGGAGGCATGAATCCCTAGACACCTAATCCAAAGTCCCTTGAAGCCCAGGGGATCAGCCCTACTTTTCCAAGAATCTATGATTCTGTGGAACTGGAGAGATCATACCATAGCTGCTTAATGAAAATAGCTTAGCTACTAAAATAAGCCATCATTTTAATTAAAGCCTTATATGCTTGGGTATATTGCTTCTCACCTGCCACCTTAAGTGATGAGAATAGAGCCAGGCTAAGTCTATACTTTGTGCTGCTGGGACAGCTGTGGTGACAAACACACAAAGATCTTCCTGGTGCAGACACAGTTTATGCCAGCAGCAAGGACTCTGGCTAATGCCATTTATACCACTGTGGGGAGCAAATAAACTGTACTGGCAAAACCCTTTGTTCTAATGACACCGGCCTCTAGGCCAGGACTCTTGCCAGTACAGAAGCATCACTTCAGTCACATCCCCAACCAGCCCTGCTGTCCTGGCTCAGGTTTCCAGGGCAGACCTGGCTGAGGAATGCTCCAGTCCACTGTGCATGTGGAGGAAACGTTGCCTGGAGGGGAGGGAAAGGTGTTGTTCCAGCACGCAGCTCTGGAACAGGAGGGTTAATATCAACCCAACACTATTAAACCTTTTAGCACCTGCCTACATTTAACGCTTACATGCGGTACTGACTGGGGTCAGGCTTTATTGCTGCTTTTCACTGTCACTATATTTTAATTTCTTTAGAACGATTGGATGAGACAGCATTAGCTGGGATTACTGACAGCCCCTTCACCAGCCATGGCATCAATTACCCATCTTGCTTCAAAAGAGAGTAATTTAGTCTCTCTTTGTTATTACTGAGTTGCTGGTTAGAAAGCACAGGGATGTCATGGTATCAGACAGACAGTTCCCAGGGACATGGGCTTGGAAGTAAGAGGCTCACTGAAGGAGAGGGAGGTAAAGGCATGTTGGTGTACAAGATCCAGCTACAGTATTTCAGTTTTCCAGCACACAGACGAGGCTGGCGCACCCACCAAATACCCCACCTTTGGGCTTGCCTACAGGAGGAGGCATCAGACAGAGGAGGATGGGTAGGGCTGGAAGGGATGCCTTGGCGGAGTCTGCTGGTGTTGCAGGAAGCCACATCGTATGATTCTTTTCATGAGCTCAGCAAGCTCCTGAGCTAGTTAAATGTTATTGCCACCACAACCCCACAGGGAGCCTCACTTCTTCTGGCAGATGGAAACAGTCCTCTGCTTTCCAGCCTGGTGCAGCTGTTCATGGCCAGTTTCTCCCCGCTGGTTTCTGTGCCAACATTTGTCCTTCATCTTAAACAGTTCTTTTCTATTCCTCATCTTTGCTTCCCATCAACAAAGCAGGGTGCAATCCCATCTCCCCTCGAGTCCAGCAAAACCAAGGCTGAGAAGCAGCCTCCTGCGGTCCACGCCTGTAATAGGCTCTCCCTTTCCTGTAGTCTCAGAAGCCCTTCTCTGCACCTGCTCCACTTTGAATCCTCTGTCTTGAATATGAGTGACCAGACTTGTACACAGTATTCCAGATGAAGCCTCACCAGTGCCCTGTATGAACACGTCCCTACAGCTGAAGATACCTGGCCTAGCACATGCTAGAGTCATCTTTGCCTCTTCCATTGCCACATCGCTGTGTTGGCTCACAAACGTCCCGAGATGGAAAAATTCAGTGTGTAGTTGATCACCTTTTTCACTTTCCCAGGAGAACCCCCAACTTACAGCAGACATTTTTATTTTTCCCTAAGTGTATAACCTTGCAAACTGTCATATGAAAGGTCAGCCCATTTCTATTACTTGTCTCAGTCAGTTCCTCCTGCACAATACTCTGTTCCTCCCCCGCACTAACAGTGCCTCTGCATGAGTTTCCCACGCTCTAGTTAACACGTGGTAAGTAACACAAAGGAATATCCCAGGGAAGACAAGGTACGGGTAATTGTAATGAGTTTTCAGGTAAAGTTAAAGAACGGGGCTTGCACTGACTTGCTAACTCCTGCTGCTCTGCTTTCTTTGCATTTGGATTTTATCTTGTATTATTCGCCATGTGTTAGCTAACGTGCAGTAAGAACGTGCCTGGTCAGAACACAACTTCTTCTTAGGGCACAAACGACCTTAGAGAGGAGTTTGTTTTCCTTTGCCGTAACACACGACTTCATCCACAGACACACTTACGCTACTTGTCCTCCACATGATTTCTAATGACAAGAATTGCAGTGACTTCTTGCAAATACCAGCCACCTCTGGCTCTGACCCCCAGCCATAGATTAAATTAATATAGGATACAAAATCCTGTTTTACTGCCACAAATTGATGCTGAGACAGGAAGACCTGAAGAGGAAATCGAAAGCAGGGCAAGGAGAAGAGTAAGAAGGAAAAGAAGCATAATAATTAAAAACTAATAATCTGACCAGGCTATTATTATTGCTTTATTGTCAGATCTATGTCCTTCATTGACCTAGCAAGTTGCACAAGTTAGGAGCATAGGAATGGAAAGGACCCTCCAAGCCACTGGGTCCAGTCCTGTGACCTCCCAGATAACCGTGGCAAACAGGTCAAAGTTCATCCAGCATTTATAATTGGCCATATATTTAGGCCCCTGGCAGACACTTCTACAGGACCTGGGCATCCCCTCTCAGGCTCCACAGTGCATTTGGTGTTTCAGTCAATGTCTAGTTGTCACCATCCATTTCCAGTTCACAGGTGGGTGCAATATTTGCAAATCATAATAAATGGTATGCGTGTGTGTGCACATGCATGTGCAGTGGCCCCTAGAAGGTGTCCTGATGTCACCAACAAGACTGTCTGAGAGGAAGCTGCATGTTCCCAGCACTGGAAAGGATGCTTTGCTACCCACCCTGAGTGCAGAACTGCTGGGACAAGCGAGCTGTAAGCACCCAAGGCTCCGATTCCTGTAGGCAAATGGAAAGGCCTTTGAAGATGAACGAAGGCACTGGCACATTCAGGAAATGACAAAGTGTAGAGACTTTACAATTACAGATGAATACATTAAAAAAAAAAGGGGGGGGGTGTTAGGCTTAGCCACAAAGACCTGAATTTGGGGGCTGTGCTTCCCTTGATGCTGTTACTGGTATCACAGGCAGTTAAACCTGCAGAACAGAGATTTGCCTTCAGCTCCTTTAAGTGTCAGTGATGCCATTCATCCTCGCAGGGGAAAATACAAACTCAGACGTCCAGGTCCTGGAAGGTCAGTAAAACAAGAAATGGTTTTAAAATGATTTGTTCTAAAATTTTCTAGTTTCACATTCCTGAGCCTTTCCTTTTTTGATTAAAATAGTTTAAATAAGGTTGTTATATACTTCTCTAAAAGGTTGTTTATTTTACCTTTAAATGTTAAAGGTCAGTGAATCAAGACACATGCTTACAACGTCCATGCTGAGCTCTATGATACTATCAGCATTTGCCCTGCTCTTTAAATAGCAGGCACCTGAAGAGAGAGGGGGATGCGCCATGGGGCTAGAACCGGTAGCATGCAGTGCAAAGCAATGCTCTTTGAACCTCTGTGCTTGTGTGCACTATTATAGTCCACGTTTACATGGATCCATAACATATTATCATGTGCATTTTTAATCACATGCACAACATACAAGGCACCCCTGGAAGGATATCAAGGCTTGAGAATCAGTGGCTTCAGCATCTGCACGTTCCGAATGGCAGAGCATCCTTAACATCTGAATAAGACAGACGTGTGTGCATGCATTGTGGCCGGGAGGAAGCTGGGGCACCTGCCAGCAAGCCATTTCAGCCTTGTCCTTGCTCCCCAACGTGAGCAGGGCTCTTCCCCTGCCTTTTCAGGCCTCCTACCCGTCTGGCCCTCATCCTCACCTGCCCCTGGCAGGCCCCCTTTTAGGACACTTGTCCCTCTAGGCATCCTCCTCTCTCCTTCCCCAGACAGGTCACCCTTCCAGGCCCCTAAGCATCTGAGCCCCTGCAAGGGTACTAGTCCCCATCTCAATGCTCCAGGCTGCAGCCCAGACCGAACGTGTCAGGCCTCCAAGTCCCTGGCTCAGGACGTCTCCATGCGTCTTTAGCCTTCACCACTCTCCCTCGGCAGGACCCCCAGCCCTGCCTCACTGACCTGCACCCTCAGACTGCAGCCCAGAAGGCAGGGTGCCTTACCAGCACCCACTCTCAGACGCCCCTTTGTGACCTCCTCCTCCCCTTTACATATTCCTGATCACTCTGCACACAACACTGTGAAAGGGCTCAGAGGAGGGCCACCCAACTGGTTAAAGGCGTACAGAAAAACCCCTATGTGGACAGATCGGGAGACCTGAACCTCTTTAGCCTCCACAAGAGGAGGCTGAGAGGCAATCTTGTGGCCACCTACAAACTCATCAGGGGGATCAGCAGGAAGTGGGGGATACAATGTTTACCACGGCAGGGCAACAGTCGGGGTAACTAGAAACAATGGATACAAGTTAAAAGAGCGCAAATTCAGGCTGGAGATCGGGAAAAAGTTCTTTACAGTGAGGGTTGCCAAAATATGGAATAGGCTTCCAAGGGAGGTGGTGCTGTCCCCTCCTTGGAAATCTTCAAAAGGAGACTGGACAGACACCCGCGCTCTTTCCTGCCCAGGGCAGGGGGCCGGACTCGATGATCTAATAGGTCCCTTCCAACCCTAATAACTCTGAAACACCCACCCTCACAGGGATCTGGGCCAGACAGCGTATACAACCTGGCCTGCTCCACCTTCCCCTTCCCTGCTCAGAGGCTGGCAGCAGGGCCCAGGTGTTGCCAATTCTCCAAAGGATCGCTCCAGCCCCGCCTTAGCTGCTAGCAGCTCTGCAGCTCCTCTTTCTGCAAGCTGCGTTGGCCAGCCTGCCCCCTGCAACGCTTCTCTTTCTTCCCTCGGGTGGGAGTCCCGTCACATGCATATATCGGGTTATGGGGGAAAGAGCAGGTCTTTTGAGAAGTTCAAGTGAACTGTTAGCAACTGCTAGGGGTAAGACTGCAGCATGCTTTTGGTCACAGCATCGTTTTTTCATACTCATCTCCTATTGACACTAGCACCGCTCTTCCTCTTCAGGCTCCTTACAGCCACGTAGCCGTGCTGCAACCCGTACAAAACAGGGTCGCTTCCCTGCCTGCCACCGCAGCCACCCTGACCGTACTGCCCCGTCTCGCCCACTCCTCGACCTGGCTGCTGAGAACCAGGTGGGGCCTCGCGGGGCTTCAGCCGCCCAGGATCCAGCCTGCTCGGCCTCTCTTGATCTTTTTTGCTGCACAAAGATGATGCTTGGTTTCTGCTCCTGGGATCAGGCCAGTGATCTCAAGGGGATCTATCAACGTCACCCGCTTGTGCAACAGCCCACTTCGGCGAGTCAGCTGTTTATCTCAGGAGTGTAAGTGCCGCTATCCCCCGGACCTTGCTGCTCTCCTTGGTGACCTGCCTGAACGTTATTTACCTGCCTCCTGGGTCTCAGGTTCCCCGGGGGCTTCAGGCAGACGCGCACCGCTCTTCCCCGTTGCCTAGGGAGGGTGGACCGTGGAAAGTGCCCGCAAAACCGCCGTTTTCTCCAGCAGTAGGTCCAGGGCGAAGGACTGGAAAACTGAAACCCCAGGGTCCTTTCCATCCGGGCATATTCATGACCTGCTGTATTGCTGTTTTTGTTGCTTTATTCATTTTTCATGACAGCTGTTTGTAATGCTGACCACGAACTTCTCTCTCACCGCATGCCCCTGCGTGTCTCGTATCCACCCGTCGTCTCCCCCAAGCGTTTGGAGTGCAAAGCACGTTGGGACAGGGGCTCTTTTCCCGGACGTGGGCGCCCAGGCTCTGGCACGGGGCTTCTAGGCTTTACTGCGGTGTAAAGCAGCAACAGCAAGGATGTGGCCCCGCCAGGCAGTGCAAGGCGAGGTGCGGCGTTCCACCTCCCCCCCGCCCCCCCCGGGCAGACAGGCCCGGCCGCCCCGCGCAGGTGCTGCCTGGAGGCCCCGCGGCCGCTCCTCGCCCTGGCGCGGGGCCAGCTGGCGCGGGGCTGCACTGCGGACAGGGCTGCAGCTCCGCAGAGCCGAGGCGGCGGCAGCCAAGCGGCAAGGGCCGGGCCGCTCCCACAGCCCGGCTCCGCTGCACACCCCCCGTGCCCCAGCCCAGCCCCCCGCTCGGCGGCCGCCGCCCCGCGCTGTGCCGGGGCCGCCCTGCGCCGGCCTCAGTCTACCCGGGCTGCGGCGTGGGCGCGGCGGGGGCGGGGCCTCGGGCGGCTCCGCCCCCCGCCCCGCGCCGCGCGCCGGCCGCAGCCAATGAGCGCGGCGCCCGGGGCTCCTTAAGAGGCGCGCGGCCGTCGCCCCTCGCCGCAGCGACCGCAGCAGCGGGAGGTTGCCATGGAGACCCCGGGCCCGGTCGCCATGGAGACGGCGGCGGCCCGGCGGCGGCGGCACGCGCTGCTCGTCGTCATCGGCGAGGTCGGCACCGAGGCGGAGCGCGCGGCGCTGCGGGCCGCCCTGGAGCGCGGTGAGCGCCACGCCGGGGTGCCAAGGGCGGCTGGGCGGGCGGGCGCCGCCTCCCTCCCTCCCTCCCGTCCGCCCGCCCGCCCGGCCGGAGCTCTCCGCGGTGCTGCTGCTGCGGCGCCGCGCGGGCCGGGCTGGGGGCGGGCGGTGCGGAGCGGTGCGGTGCGGTGCGGTGCGGGGCCGCCCGTGCGGCAAGGGGGGGCGGAGGGAGCGGGGCAGGCCGTGTCCCGCAGCGCCGGGGGCTGTGCGGGGACGCCGGCAGGGCAGGTGGCGGGCGGGTGCTGCCCAAGGGCCCGGGTGTGAAACAGGAGCGGGTCCCCGTGTCCGTCCCCGCGCTGACGGGCCCGGGGCGGGCGGGCGGCGCACTTGGCCGGGGCCGGGGCCGCTCCGCAGTGCGTGCTGCCGCCGAGCCGCCGCCGCCGCCGCCGCCGCCTCCTCCTCCTCCGCAGCCCGCCCGCTGCGCCGAGCCGCGCAGACGCCAAGTGGCGGCTCCGCGCCTGGAGCAGCGACAGGCTCGTCTCGCCGGGAGCGGGGCCGGGGCCGGGGCCGCCTGCCCCGGGGGGGGTGGGGGCGTGGGGGGCCGGGGCCGGGGCCGCTCTTCCAGCCGCGCCGCGACGCTGGAGGCGAGCCCTTCCCGGCACGCAGAGCCCGTTACATTATTACGTTATTCAGATGAAAATGCCTCGTGCGCCGCAGACCAGAGCCGGGTCTCTGCGGCCGCCGGACGCGGGCCCTGTGCCTGTGCCTGTGCCGGCGGAGGGGCGCAGGTGGGGCACAGACCTTGGGCTCGTCCTCTCCTCGGTTTGGGTGCTGTTCTCTTGCCCTTCCTCGTGCCAGAGCTGACTTGCCCCATGCCTTGGCCGGGGCGACGGGAGGCGGGTGGTGCCAGGGGGCGCAGTCGGCGAGTCCTGACGCAGCTGGGGGTTTGCGGAGGCTGCCGTGAGTGGGCAGCGGCGCAGGAGCGAACGCGACGCCCCCACGCGCGCCCCAGCCTGGCAGGGGGCTGCTTACTGCGGGGGGGTGAGAGCCTGTGGCTCCGTCGTGCCCCTGGCATGGGGAGCTGTTCCCCAGAGCCCGAGGGCGACACTTGGGCGGGGTGCGAGGATGCTGCTGGGTCAGAGAGGAGCCGCTGCTCCCTGCTGCAATGGGAAAGCGAGGAGCTGGCAGGGATCACAGGGACTAAAAGCAGAGCCAAGGGGTCTTGGGGCTGAGGAAGTGAAGGGCTTGCTTGTGCTCTGGAGGGGGTACATGCTGCCAGGGTTTGGCTCTGGGGGACCAGTACCTGGCCAGTAATCCAGTTAGTCCAGTGTCCCGTCCCTGCCCGTGGCTCTTGCTGGACACTGGAAGAAGTACAACCCCTGTTGCACTTTTGCCTAATCACGATCAGGCAGCCAGCGAGTGGGTGTCACCCTCCAGCTGGGCTTCACACGCAGGGGCAACATGCCTACTCCCTCGCCTGCCCTGTACCGCAGGGGCCCTCTTTAAAAGGGGTATGTGGAGCTGGACAGCCAGCTCCTGGCCCCTTCCTGGCACCCGGCACTGGGGCTGCTGGACTAGCACAGCCGGGCACCAGCGCTCTGCTGCGACCTCCTGCCGAGCCCTGTGGATCCCTCCATCATCTCCGTTCTTCTCGGCAGAAGACGGGCAGGGTCCAGCCCTGGCCGGGCCTTTCCTAGCGTCCGTTGAAGTAGGTTTTGGACTCTGAACCAGTTGGTCTCTCAGGTGCTGCCCTGTCTTGCCTTCAGACTAACACTGCTGACCCCTCTTCTAGGGTTGGGAAATCATAGACTCTCAGAAAATGAGGGTGGGAGGGAGGGACCTCAGGAGGTCACATCTAGACCAAGCCCCTGCTTAAAGCCAGACCATTCCCAGCTAGATCATCCCCGCCGGGGTCTTCAACACCTCCAAGGATGGAGATCCCGCCACCTCTGAGTAACCTGTTCCAGTGATTCGCCACCCTCCTAGTAACCGGGTAATGAGGCCTTGTCTCCTCCTCTGGTTGGCAGGAATTCGCTCATGGGACGTTGACCTTCTCTCGTGTGACCTGAATCAACAGCTGCGACTCTTTGTGACCCGGCACCTTGCTCAGTTCTCTTCAGAGGTCAAAGGTCAGCTTTCTTTGCTCTCTCTCTTGGTTTTGGGGTTTTTTTTACTTTGGGAATGGGAGTTGGTGAAAGCAGAAGGACAGAATTGTTACTAGTGTCTCCAGTTCAGACACTAAGTCCTGCTAGTGCATTTTTTTTGTCCAGGTTTTAGTAGATTTTAACCTGAACAGTGAAGATTTAATCAAAAAGATAAATCTGTTGATACAAAGGAATGTAATCAAAAGTTTTAGATCTTGTTGTTGGTGAGGCTAGAAGGGATTAGAAGCAATAAGGACCGGATAGATTTATTTTTTTTTAAAGCAGCAAGGTAAGTAACTGCTCTGTTTTATTTGTTCCCTCCCCACTTGGCGCACACACTCCAGCACAACCTTTTTATGTATATTGCTTATTCTCAAACCTCCTTACAAGGGAGTAGAAGCTGTCTTGGACAAGACCCCAACTGTCGCAGCGAGTGGTAAATGCCAGGCTTTCCTATATGCACACGTGTTACACCCAGACAGATGATCCGTACATGCAGGCTTGAAGGGAGCTGTTGCTTTCAGTGCCCCCACACAAGGAACTAGGAAGCAGCGATCTGGCTTTCTTTCCTGAGTAGCCCCAGGGACCCAGCCAGTCTGTTTCTTCTTCCTGCTTCTGAAGCGGGGGTAGTAGGTGCAACCCGTCCTTTGTAAAGCAGTCCGGAGTGAGAGCCGGTAACTTCCTCCTACTTGTGAGCAAGTAATCGTGTAGCTGCAGGTGTAAAGGATGCTCTGCATTCTCGTGTCTGTTGGGAAGGGAAGTGGCAGTGAGTGTGGTGAGGCAAAAGTAAGGCAGTAGTCATGCAGCTTGGCATAGGCTCAGAACTTCAGGTCAGTGATCTAAAGGCCAGTTCCAACTCAAACCATTTAAAATGGGAAATTTTAATCTCCTTAAAGCCCTGTCCTGTACAGCTCTTGTCCTCCTGTGGAGCAGCTGCAGGCTGGTGACCACTACAAGGTGTCTGAGGCAGGGTGATCACCAGACAGCTGTCTCATGCAGCAGGCACACTGGGCATGAAGGGCCTCACATCTCCCATCCTCTTGCCAGTGCCCAGTATGCTCCCCTCTTCCCTGGGGAAGGCTCCTTGGCAGCTGCCCCCTCTACTAGCAGGCATGCAACCCTTTGGCTTGCCCAGGTGTGTGGCTCTGACCATCTTTACCTCTGCAAAGTGGGAATGAGGATCAGCAAAGTAACATTCCCCAGGTAATAAGAAGCTGCAGCTAGTGGGAGCCAAGGTCATCTAGCCCTAAATGTGCCTCAATGCACACATGTCCCCAGGTGCCTGCACATAGGGGCTGGAAAAGATGGGAGCAAATCGCTGCATCTGCTTCCCCTTCGCAAGGGTTCCTGCACTACCTGTCTGAAAGGAAAGATGGTGTGATCCTGCTGCACTGTTGGGGTCTGGAGACATTGGTCTCTGGAATCTCACCCAGATCCTTTAGGACAGCGTTTCTCAATCCGGGGGTTGCAACCCAAAAGTGGGTTGCCAGAATATCTCAAAAGAGTTGCAAACAAACTTTTAGAATGGATTCCCCTTTAAAGGAGAAAAACCTGGGAAACCACGGCTTTCCCTTGCAGGCTGGCAGAGCTCTAGCCTGTAAGGGGCTGCTTGCCCCCCACGTGAGAGGGCTGGGGCCTGGGGTGGGGGGTAGCAGGTCGCCAGCGAGGGGCACTGGGTTAGGACTGGCCACTGATGTTTACAAATGGGTCCTGGTACAAAAAAGGTTGAGAACCACTGCTTTAGGATACCAAGATGCCCAATGTCCTTTGTCTGGTTGTTTTCAATGGGCGTTGGGTACCGAAGTACTTTGGGAATCAAGATCTCTGCTGTATCAAAAGACCTAGGATCCGGCTCTTCCCTCTTCCTCCCCAGTGCTATCTATCTATTACTGAAGGGGGAGCCATCACGCTTGTGGACCGCACTTTGGGACTAGCCCTGCAGCGAGGTGCAGGAATCTGGTGTCATCTCTCCCTACACCAAGACTGTAGGCACCTCTGGAGGAGTGTGAGGTCAGCTGCCTGGAAACCAGCGATTCCTGGGAGCTGATCGTGGCTGTACCAGAGACCCAGCTTAATATTGCCTCCCAAATTACTCTGGTTCAGGCTGCTATCTCAGGATGTTTAAACTTAGCACAAGCCAGCAGAGCTCCAGAAGCTAGAGAGACCAGAAGATGAAGTGGCGTTGTAGACATCTCTCCAGTGCAGATGTTCAGATGCGGAAGCCTGAAACAAACTCTTTGCAAAGTAGAGGTCGTGCCGAGACCACAGAGTCCCTTTCTGGTGTGGTGCTGGGCTCCCTCTGCTTCCTCTATCCATGTGGAAGCTGAGGAAGAATGGTCATGCCTGGGATCCTGCCACCTTCCCACATGAGAACGATGGGGTCACGTAGATGATTCTGAGGCCCACAAGTCGTCTGATCATCACTGCGATTGAACGCTGGGGATGCATGTTCTGCTTGCTTAATCCATTCACTGCCACCTTTTTGAAGGACCACAGCTTTCCCATCACCTCTTTCAGAGGTGAGAAACATGGTCCATAAGCATTAGAGTAGATTCAGGCTAGATATCAGGAGGCGCTACTTCACAGTCAGGGCGGCTAGGAGCTGGAACTAACTTCCAAGAGAAGTGGTGCTGGCTCCTACCCTGGGGGTCTTCAAAAGGAGGCTGGATAATCACCTAGCTGGGGTTATTTGACCCCAGCACTCTTTCCTGCCGTGGCAGGGGGTCGGACTTGATGATCTGCTCAGGTCCCTCCGACCCAACCTACTGTGAAGAGTGTGGACACGAGTGAACAGGGAACTGTTGTTCACCAAGTGTCAGAGCGTTAGAACAAGGGGGCACCCACTGAAATGAGTAGGTGACAGTTTAAAACTAAGAAGGAAGTACTTTTTTTCTCTCTCCTTTAACTCAATGCATAGTTAATTTGTGGAATTCACTGCCACAGGAGATGGTGGAGGCAGAGAGCACGGACAGGTTCAGCATGGGGCTAGATAAATTCATAGATGATGGATCCATTCATTGACCAGAATGCTTGGAGACCTTGCCTCTGGCGTCTCTACACCAGTGCTGGTGGGTGCCAGGGAGGGTATTGAATAGGGGAGAGATCGCTCTAGATGGGTCCAGTTCAGAGCTCTAGTATCCACCCCCACCACCACTGGGGATGGGATACTGGGCTAAAGGGGCCCCCAGTCTGACCCAGTGTGGCTCTGCTTCTGTTCTTAACAAAAGCACTTCACCTGCAGCGAGTTCTGAGCGTTGTACATTTTCCAACATGTTGCTTCCAGAGTAAAATGCTGAGCAGCTGCCATAATGGCCCAGTCCATTGAGTACTGGAGCCACAGAGTCACGAGTCAGACGCAGTACAGTGGCAGAAAACTAGAATGTGGGTGCCCCAGAGTAACATCCCAGATCATCAGCCCTCAGCACGGCTGCTGCAAGTGGAGCTGCTGCGCACAGCGCCTGGAGCTTGGCTGTTGTGACTTTCTCAGTCGTTTTTGTCAGAGGTAGCAGGAAAGGCTACTGGCCACGAGAACGAGTTACCCAGGGAAGAATCTGATGCAGTAGGCTGCTGCCTGTGATGGCTCCTACCCCTCTGAGCCAGTTGATCTCTGAGGTGAGGCCCTGGTGTTGTGCCTGGTGCCAGCGTAACACAGCTGCTGACTGCGCTGCCCAGGGAAGAGGCAGCAGACCCTCCACCTCTTGCAATCCTCACTGCCCTGAAAACCCTGCAGTTTGGGTTGCAGGTCAGGCTACGCCACAAGTGCAGCCTTATTGCATGAAGGCACTGGATAGAGGCCACATCTTCACGCTCCTACCAGGAACCCCTTCTGCCACTCCCGGCAGTCACTGGGAGGCGCTGCTAACCTGCGTGCGTGGCCTGGCTGGTCCTCCTCTGCGCTGGGTGGCAATGGTCAACTCATCCTTTTTGCAGCAGCACGGGGAGCTGCAGGATGCTCCCCTCGTCCTGTGGCACTTATCTGAGCCTTCCTGGATGAGCTGGCCTGGGCTTTGCTGGCACTCAGTGTCGGTGTCATCCATGCAGTAGGGCTGTTAAAAGCCTGACGGTGTGTTCTGAACCTGAGAGCAGAACAGCTTGCGTATGAAGGACCCTGTGAGGATGAAGCAGTGTGGGTAGGGAGGAGAGCTGATGCACTGGACAGTGACATCTCTTTCCATTGATGGAGCCAGCAAGGCATCTTCATCTTGTTTTGCCTCCTTGCAAACCTGGATAACTGGCTGCCATCAGTGTGTGGTGTCTAAATATCATTCACCTTTCCCAGTCAGGAATCTTCCTTTCCCCATCCCCTTCTCAAACACATACACACTTCATTCCTGATGTAAGGGCTAGGCCCCAACAGTCTGCATCTCTACAGAAAGAGCAGAAGTCTCATCTGGAAGAGGTAGGCCTGCAGATGGAAGCAGCAGCAAAGCTCCGCCTTGCCTAATAGTCGGGATCAGGTTTGCTAGTAAGAGTCTCCCTTTCATTGCTCTGGCACCCAGAGGACCCTGGCAGGATTGGGCCCCACTGTTCTGAGCATTTTCAGTCGCACGGAGAGGCTCAGTCCAGCACCTGCACTCCTACTTGCATCCGGCGGAAGCAGTTGGGTCATATTCTGGAGAAGAGTAGCGGGTGCTGCCGGTGCTGAGATTCACCTGTCCACCATGGGGCAGAGCTGGTCTGAAGTCTGACCATTGTTAAGACCTTGTTGTGGGAAGAACTTTCTCCTCATAAGCAAAATGATTAAAGAGACTTTAGAAAACGTTCTGTGCGTCCCAGGCAAAGTCTCCCGCAACCAAAGGCTGGGGAAGATCAGAAAAACCCATGAAATTTGTGGGCCATCTCTTGCAGGCCCAGCTTGCCTGGAAATGGCAGAGACTGCTGTGCTGAGCCTTGCCTGATGACGTCTCTGCTGCCCCCACTCTCTGACCTTGGAGTCGTTCCCCTTTGTCCATGTGTGAAGTGAAAGGATTTGTGTTAGTGTCCCTCCCCATCCCCCATCCCAGCACTTAAAATGCTTTGTAAACTATAGAACGAGTACTTCTCATATCTACTGCATTAGTCAATAGTTTGCAGCTAACACGGGGCCCCTTGAGTGCTGTGCAGGCCTGCAGTGAGACTGCAGCATTTGTTCAGGATGAGATAAACTTGGGTTAAACATCGTAGTGATGTGAGCCTGGTTTTTGCATTGACTGTGTGTACACACTTCCCTGGGATAAGCAGCAGTCGGTAACTGTTGTCTAGTCTCTGTGCCAGAGAAGTACAAAGGACGAACTCTGTACTGAACTTACTTGGTCAGACGCTTGTGCAGTGCAGGGGTGAAGGTCTGTCTCTAGCCAGACAGTCTGGGATCAGTGGTGAAGTTCATAACTTCTAAGTATGATGTTGGAGATGGAAATGCCATTCCCATGTGCAGATTAGCAGTTGCAGGCACCTGCACTGCAGAGCTAGTGCTGGCCATTGTGCAGGGCTGTCCTCTGGCTTCCTCTTGCAGTGGCATGTTACCTGTTACTGTGGCTGCAAGGATCTGTCCCCTTGGTTCAGGAGGAGCTGGTGCTCTGGCTTCATGTCCCATCACGAAGGGAGAAGTGATGGATGGAGGAGGAGACGTGTTCAGAGGATGGTCTTTCCAGCAGGACTTTGGGAAGGCTGCAACAGGGGCCAGGGTTGGAGAAAGAATTGCTTCTGTCACTGAGACAACAGCTCCCAGCTATTAAGCGTCTCTTCCCCAGTGACTTGCCTGAGCTGGGACTTGGTGCTGCCTAACCGAGCTGGGCACTCGGATTTTATCTTGCGGGTCCTCGTGTTCCCTTCCCTTCCCTCCCCTCCCCTCCCCATGCGGGAGGAGCATGCAGGGATGTAGCAGAGCAGACCAGGTAGTGTCCCTGCAGCAAGCCTTCAGAGGCTGAATCTCGTGTGACTTGTGGTGGGTCAGGTTTCCCTGGGGAAGGAGCAGGGGGGCATCGACATGGGCATGCGCCAGGCCATGCTGCCCTGCTGCAGCTCGAGCTGAGGTCTTGCCTGTACTAGGAAGCCTTTCCAGGTGCAGCTATTCTGGTACAAGTCTGCATGAAAGTGCCCCTTCGATCCAGCCCGTGCCCCTGGAAGGGGGCTGGCTGCTAAACCAAGGAAGCCGTACGCAGACTGGTAACTGGTGTCTGTGGCAGTCAGACCTGGCCTGGCCAGTGTTGCTTTCTGTGTGCCTCTTCGCAGCACCTTGCCCTTTGGTCCAGCAGCAGTGTCTGTCACTCCAGGACAAGACGGTCCCATGGGCCAGATGGGCAGATGTGCTTCTGCCCCCCTGGCAATGGGGCTGTTGACAGGTCCCTCTTGCTTATCTAAGAGGCGATGCTGCTAGCACAGGTAGCTTTAGGCATGGCCCAAAGCACTGCCTCTCTGCTGCAGCCTCGGAGGCGCCACGGACTGCCCTAGCCTTGGAGGGCAGGGAAGGCCGGGGCGGTGCAGTGCAGAGGGGAAGGGTGTAGGTTCAGGACATCTGGCACAGTGTCTCCATCTTTTCCTCCCTTGTCCTCTCCCTGAGGATGAGCAGCCCCGCTGTGCGGTTGGAAGTCCTGCCCTGTGCCCAGAGAGCGCTGGCAGCGGCTCCACCTGCCCAGCCCTTCCTAGGAGAGATCCTGGCTCTTGGCTGGCACCTGCCTGTCCCAGCAGAGAGCCAGTTCTGCTGCCGTCTGTCAGCCCAGGGTGGGACGCAAGCAGCAACCTCCTGTGAAGGACCTTCTGCTTCCCAGGAAGTCTGCTGCACAACCAGGTATCAAACCAGAGCAAACGTGCTGGTGCTGGTTAGTGCAGACTGAGCGGTCGCACCCCCCGGCCCAGTTAGAGCAGGAGGGTTGAGCATCCTTCACCTAGCACGGCACGGCACGGCACGGGGCTGAAGCCTGGGGCTGTGAAGCAGACCTGTTGTCACGGTCGTGGAGTGTCCTTCACCTCAGTGGCAGGTGCAGGGCCAAGACCTGGGGGGGCCAAGGAGTGGTGGCACCAGAGGCTGGGGAGGGAAGGAGAGTTGAGAAGCGGGCAGGGTGGTGCTGCCATCTGAGGAGGGCTGCGCTGGCTGTTGCTGAGTGAATGAGACTTCAAGGACTTGTGGTGCTGACAGAGGCATTCTCTGCTGGGCCCAGCAGCCTGGAGGTCTCTGCGGTGGCGCCCGGCTACAACAGGCAGCTGGCTGCAGCGTCTGGCAGAGGCAAGAGTACGAGCCTGTAAGGGGACCAGTGGGCACAGGGGCCAGGGGTGGAGGGAGAGGGGCAGTGGGATCGGTTGCTCCACTAAAGGGAGTCGGGTAACCTGCATAAACACCAGAGCAGAGCTTTGCCTTGAACATCCAACCTGTTGCAGGGAAACCATGCAGGTAGAGCAGCAGCAGCCTGTGGAGGAGACCATCCTCGCTGCTGACAATGGCACAGAATAGCTTGTGTGCGACTTGGGTCGTGCTGACCCATGGCGGCCCAGGGGAGCTCGACACCAAAGGAGAAGACATTAGTGTCTCTGAACAGGACAGTAAGTTTGGGGCATAGCGTCCACACCTTGGGACAGACTAGTGATCCAGGCTGACTTGGATAAACTTAGTAAGTGGGCAGATACTAACCTGATGATGTTCAATACTGATAAAAGTAAGGCTCTCCACCTCCGGGTGTTGGGGGGACCCGCAGCATACTTATAGGCTCGGCAGTGCTACGCTTGCTGGCACCACGGCTGAAAGAGACTTGGGGGTCATGACTGACCACAAGATGAACATGAGCCGCCAATGCGATGTCGCAGCTGGCAAAGCAAACCAAACGCTGGCTTGCATCCACAGATGCTTCTGAAGTAAATCCCAGGAAGTCATCCTCCTGCTGGACTCGGCCTTGGTGAGGCCGCAGCTGGAGCACTGCGTCCAGTTCTGGGCGCCGCAGTTCAAGAAGGACGTGGAGAAGCTTGAGAGAGTGCAGAGAAGAGCCATGCGCGTGATCAGAGGGCAGGAGAACGGTCTTATGAAGAGGCTGAGAGCCATGGGACTCTTCAGCCTGGAAAAGCGCAGACTCAGGGGGGACCTGGTGGCTGCTTATAAGTACATAAGGGATGTGCACCAGGATCTGGGAGAACGTCTGCTCATCAGAGCGCCCCAGGGAAAAACCAAGGACCAAGGGTCATAAGCTCGTACAAGAGCATTTTAGGGTGGACATAAGAAAAAATGTCTTTACTGTCCGAGCCCCCAAGAGCTGGAGTAGACTCCCTCCAGAAGTGGTGCAGGCACCTACTCTGCACCCATTCAAGAAACGCTTGGAAGTTTATCTTGCTGGCATCCTTTGACCCCAGCTGACTTCCTGCCCCTGGGGTAGGGGGCTGGACTCGATGATCTTCGAGGTCCCTTCCAGCCCTAACGTCTATGAAACCTGAGAGATGGGAGCAGGGACACCTTGGCAATAGCTGCTGCCCAGTTCCCAGTGGAAGACACCTGCCGTGCAGGGGGAGCGCGACAGTGGAGCACGGCGCTCTGAGAGCTTGTCTGCGCGGGGGCCTGGGGACAGTTCTGGCGGGTCCACTAAGGGTCTGAGGCAATAAGTGAAAGGTAAAGCATACAAACCTTGTGGAAGAGCTGGTCTGTCCTCATGGTCCAGAGCCCGGGAGCAGCTTGGGGCTGCAGTTTTGAGAATAAGCACCTTGGTGCTAAGAGGCTCAGATTTCAGGAGCTGGTGTGCTGTGACCCCAAGACCTATCTAGGGATTTGCCCGAGGCAGCGGTGGGTTAAGACTTCATGAGGGCAATGGAGGGGCCAGGGGCCATGATGCACGGTGCTGCTCGTGATGCGGGGAGGAGTGTGGGAGAGGAGCCGGATGCAAAGAAGCAAATTCCATGTTGGAACTGGGCTCTGGGAACCCAGGAAGCGACCAGGGCTGGAGCAACGGTTTTAATTGGCCCTGGCTCTGCGGGCAGTGAACACGTGGGCACCCATCCTGGAAGGGCTGTGTTTTTCCAGCCCACGCCAGCGTGACACCCACTCTGCTCAGATGCTTGTGCCCTGGAACAGCAGGGCCAAAGGGCAAAGCTGCGCTGCTCCTGCCCCCCGTCAGGGCAGATGGGCTGCAGCCTCCTTCAGTTCCACTTGCTGCTGCAGGAGCGGTGGAGCCAGCGGCACTCCCTGTCTACGACATAAGCCTCCACCAAGTTTAACTTCCAAGTGCAGTTGCATCAAGACAACTTCCTGCTGCAAGTGCTGGAGCGGCCAACTAGGGGCTGTGCTCTTTGACCCGCTGCTCACAAACAGGGACAAATTGGTGGGGAATGTAGTAGTGGATGGCAACCTGTGGGCAAGAACTACTGCTGTTCTCAGGGCACTATTCCACTTGCAACTGGTCCGTCTGTTGGGCGCCCTCCCTCCGTCACTGGCACACCAATGAGCAGGGAAAAAAGTGGAAAATCTCAATTTAAACACAGAAAAGTCTGCAAGTCAGAAAACTAAAACACAAAAGGAAGCTTATAAGAAGTGGAAACTTGGACAAATAAATAGGGAGGAGTATAAGAGTATTGCTTGGACATGCAGGGATGAAGTCAGGGAGGCCAAAGCACAATTGTAATTGCAGCTAGCAAGGGACGTGAGGGGTAACAAGAAGGGTTTCTATAAGTGTGTCAGCAACAAAAGAGGATCAGAGAAAGTGGAGGTCCCTTACTGAATGGGGGAGGCAACCTTGTGACGGAGGATGTAGAAAAAGCTGAAGTGCTCAATGCCTTCTTCACCTCAGCCTCGGCAGGCAAGGGCAGCTCCCCGACTGCTGCACCGGGCAGCACAGTCTGGGGAGGAGGCGAGCAGCCCGCAGGGGTGAAAGGACAGGTTGGGGACTACTTACAAAAGCTGGACGTGTACAAGTCCATGGAGCCGGCTGGGATGCACGTGAGGGTGCTGGGGGGGGTGGCTGATGTGATTGCGGAGCCGTTGGCCATTGTCTTGGAAAAATCATGGCGATTGGGAGAGGTCCCGGATGATTGGAAAAGGGCAAATCTAGTGCCCATACTTAAGAAAAGGAAGAAGAAGGATCCAGGGAACTACAGACCAGTCAGCCTCACCCCAGTCCTTGGAAAGATCATGGAGCAGGTCCTTCAAGCAGCCGTTTCTAAGCACTTGCAGGAGTCGGTCAGCATGCCTGACCAACCTGATGGCCTTCTGCGAAGAGACGACTGGCTCTGTGGATGCGGGAAGAGCAGTGGACGTGATATACCTTGACTTTAGCAAGGCGTTTGATATGGTCTCCCACAACATTCTCGCAAGCAAGCTTTGCTGGGAATGATGGCCTATAAAGTGAATAAATGCACAGTTCAGCAGAGCTTTCCTTTTTATTTCCTTCTCACTCTAAATTGCAATCTTTAGATTATTTTTTAAATTTAATTATTGAATTGAAATACATTACAAGTAATTAGGGATCATTTATTGAGTATTTCAAATGGTTTAGAAATGGAAAAATTGTAAGTTTTGGCTCAAAACAACAAATTAATTGGTTATTGTCCTTCAAAAAAGAATCTCCATCTGCCTCCCCAAAGCCAGTGGATTATTAAACTCTTCTTGCATGTTCTCAAATACAGCTTCCAGCTCGGGAATCTCCTCTCCCGTTGCATGTTTCGCTTGGTGTTCATTTCTACAGAGGAGAGTTCGTAGGCCACCTCGTGACCTAACAGCTGCTTGCTCTGAGCGGATGGCATTCTGCAATTGGCTGTTCAGCCTCCAAAGCCTGGCATTTTTAGACCCTGGTGTGTCGCATTGGGCTCCCCCAGTGCTGAGCGCACACTCGTAGCTCTGCGTTTCTCTTCTGCTGCCATTTGAAGGCTCTGACCTTCCACGCAGGAGCCTTCCATGCGCTGGGGCACAGCAGTGTCGCCACTCTGACCTTCGCCAAGGCAGCTCTTCCTCTGGGCAGTGCTTCGGAAAAGTCCTGGCAGGGATGGGAGGAGCAGAAATCTCATGAAGGCTAATTCATGGAAGCTTCACTCCTCTTGAGGGAGAGGACTTCCCAACGTGGGGAGCTCTCAGCATAGAGATGCCGGCTGCATCTTCTGCGTTAGTCTCTTGTTAGCATGGTCTCCTAAAGGAGCTGTGCAAGAGAACCAGGATTCCTTGCAGGGTGCGGTTCCTCGTCCCCAGAAAGGGAGCCGCGTCCTTACCGTGAAAGGTGAATACCTTCCTCTTGCCTTCCAAACGCAGAACAGAAATTTTTACTGAACAATTCTGACTTGTCACCCTTCAGACTGCAGCAGCAAGGGCCTGCTAGCACAGGTGAGGTAGTTACGGAGGTTTGCATCTCAATACTGTTCTCTAGAGACAGGCCTGTCCTATTTTACAAAACACTTGTTCTTGAAATGTTTTGTTATGCATAACCCTAGGTCAGTGCTGCAGCATCCCCAAGTAAGAGCACCAAGTCTGTCGGGGTGACCTGGCTGGGAAGCTGAGCGAGTTGGGGTGCATGTGTGCGTGCATCCATTTGAAAGGTTCTTTTCTGCAGCGATTGACACGATGCCTGGGCACAGCATCCAAACGGCTAGTTGAGGAAACCAAAACTAGTATCTGGGTCCACTGTTCTCCAGTCTCTTCAGCTGTTTAGAGAAACTGCTCGAGCACCGGGTTCCTAGTTGCTGGTGCACTCGCACTCTAGGCATGGGAGAGCCGTGCTGGTTTCTGGCTGAAAGCTCTAGGGCAGGGGTAGGCAACGTTTTTTGGCTGGAGTGCCAAAAAACCCACAACATCTGCCTTGCAAGGTGCCGGAGTGCCGACATGCCGGAGCCTGGAGCAGCTGTGTGCAGCCTCCCAGCTGCAGCCGGCCCGCAGAGCCCAGCCCTCCTGCAGCAGGGCTCGCGGTCTCCCGGCCGCCTGCTGGGAGCAGCCTGGGCTCCGTGGCTGGCAGCAGCTGCCTAGAGCCCGGGCTGGCGGTGGTGTGCTGAGCAAAATGGCCTTGCGTGCCACACTCGACACGTGTGCTGGGGGTCGCTGACCCCTGCTCCAGGGCCTCTTTCCCCCACCCCAGAGTTCAGATGAGCGCTCTACTATCCCTTGGCTTCTCATTTCTGAATTTTTTTTCATAAACTTTGTACTTGTGAAATTGAACTATACGTTTAGTAGTGTTTGCTGGTGGCTTGCGAGGAGTGCAACTCATTCTCATAGGTTTGGCGGCTTTTTATTTTTAATCTTAAAAATCCTGTTTGCTCAGTAGTCCTGTGAAGACTGCAGGTCAGCTTTTTATTTTAAAAAGACATACTAGCCCTTGTGGGGCTAGCTACCAACACAGTGCTACTACCAAGCATTTTTTGTCCTTTAGAAAGATATGTTAGAATTCATAGCGGAAATATGTAAACTAAGCAGTCTTTACCTTTTTATTAGAACAAGGCCACCTCGGGTATTAGGTTTTCCTATTGAATGAGTGTGTTAGTGCAGGTTTTGAAGACCCCTCTGATGGCAAGCTAATGCAGTCTAAGATTTTCTTTTGCTTTGTCAAAGATGTGGTACTTGTAGTTCCCTTGCCGTGACCAACAAGCCAGTGTTGCACAGCACTTACGGGCACACAGCACCTCTTGCTGATCCTTGTTGCCTGTGCCTGGATTTGGTGCCGACCCGCTCCAGTCGGGTGGCACGTACTGCTCTGCAGTCGTCGGACTACTCCACGGTTCTGTGACGGCGCTCACGATCCGGAAAGGGAGTCCGCAGGCTCCCGTTCCAGTCCTCGCGCCTGCTTCAGGGGACCGGCAGGGCCTCCACAGACCAGGGCCCAGCAGCCTGCATGTGCAGCCTGGCAGGGTTTCTTGCAGTCCAGCTGAGGCCTGTAGGTCGGTGCACTAACGGTCTGAGGCCTGGGACCTCAGGCTGATCCCTGGAGGGGCCAATGGGCCATTTTTTTTGAGCAAGATGGCTGGGCAGTCCTGTGTCCATCCTGAACTCGACAAGCACCTTTTTCTGGTCGTTCGGCAGTTTTAAGGACTCCAGGTGCTGTGTTTGCACCTTACATAAGATTCCCTGGTTTTAATCAAATACTCGTCATCTCTTCTTAAGCATGTAACCTGTTTTATTTTAATTCTTTGTTTCCAGTTTCCCAGAATAGCTCTTCCTTTCACTGACTGGCTGGCCTTGTCTTATTTCTGCCTTCCTGTTCAGGTATCCTTTATTTAAAAATTACAAGAAAAATAAATTTGCTAAGCAACATGAAGTGATTCCCATGAGAGAGAATAGTGCACCCAAGAAAAGCCAAGTCGGTGAAAGGAGGAGGTATTGAGTGGGGTTCTTCAGGGGCCTGTCCTGGCTCCAGTGGGGTTTAGTATCTTCATTAATGATTGGGACGATGGGATCGAGGACACACTTGGCACATTTGCAGATGACACCAAGTTGGGTGTGGTTGCAGACACTGGAGGGCAGGGCTGCAGCAAAGGAAGTTTAGGTTGGAGAGGAGGAGTTGTTTCTGGCCATGGGGTGGTCAAGCACTGGAACAGGCTGCCCAGGGAGGCTGTGCCATCTCCGTCCCTGGAAGTTTTCAAGAGCAGGCTGGCATGGCTTACTCGGGGATGAACCTACCTTGAGCAGGGGTCTGGACTGGATGTGCCCTCGTGAGGACCCTGCCAGCCGGGCTCTCCTAGGATTCGATGCAGCCAGGTGATTTCGGTAGGGCAGGAGCACGGTGCACTGTTTTTTCTTGGCATCTCTACAGTCTGTTGTATCCTGCACCAGGACAGCAACCTCCTCTTGCAGGGAGCCCAGAGGAAAACTGAATCTTTTCAGCGTCCTCAGTTTGTGTCTTCTGTAATGGCTGGAGGGCAGCTCTCTGCACGCCCCCCACGGAGACAACAGTACTCATAGCTTCCCGTGTCACCCCACCGCGGCCCATCGACACGGAGCCTCCTCCGGACATGGGTGGCACGGATCCGCGTTTTCCGTTCGCTGCAGAAAACTGGGGAGGGGGGCGCGGGTGAGTGCTGCTGATTGGCCAAGAGGCAAAAATTGCTGCAAAAATAAGAGGACAGAAATGGTGGCACCCGCTGTGGAACGCTGCCACGTTTTCAGTGCGGCATGGAAAATGCACGCTTTCCTGTGCTTAAATTGAGATTTTCCACTTTTCCCCTGCTCATTGGTGTGCCAGTGACTGACAGACCAGTTGTGAGTGGAGTAGTGCCCTGAGAACAGCAGTAGTTCTTGCCCGCACGTCCCCGTGGAGCCTGTCGGTCTCTGAGCACCCACATAGCATTGCTGCTGCTTTGATGGAAGGAAACCGGATGCTTCTGTGCACATTTCACATGTGCCAATGGGTGTATATGCAAGTACTTTTCATATGGGTTTGGTGTTTTCAGGCACTGTGGTAAGATGCACGTGACTTCCTTTCCCCCGTTCGCACCTCCGTCCCTTGGCCCCTGGCGAGGCAGGAGGGCTGAGAGCAGGGGGCACGGAGCAGAGCCCGGGGCAGGAGCCGGTGAGGAATGCAGAAGACCTTTCAGCTGCACTCGGGTCTGTGCAGCCAGGCTGCAGCCGAGGGGCGGCACTGCTGGAGCGGCCGTGAGAGCGGGGCGTGGGGTGGGAGCTCACAACCTGCTCCTGCCTGTGGGCCGGTGGCAGCTGCCTCGGTGCCGTTGCTTTGGGGAAGAGCAGGCCCACCTGCCTGCTGGCTCAGCGCGCCCTTGGCTCCAGGCGCAGGCCTGGCTGCCGCCCAGGCACCGCGTTGTGCTGCAGGTTCTGCTCGGAGCAGCTTCCTAGGGCTGTAGAGCAGTGGCACTGGGGGAGACCTTGGGGGTCACGTCTAGTTCAACCCCCTGCTTGAGGCAGGACCAGCTCAGAAGTCTTGCCTGAACCTTGTCCTAAAGCTAGGCAGGCAACTCCTGTTGCAAAACTGCAAGGCACAATGCCCCCACATGCCTCTGCCTGCCCCAGAAGTGCAGGGGGTTGAGGCCGTGCCGCTGTCCGGCCCTCTAGCCAGCGGCCTCCTGGAGTTTCAGTCCCAGCTGGGCACCAGCACATGCATAGTTTGACTGGCAACCAGCTCCTGTCTTGGGTCCCTGGCCTGAGTCCAGACTGGAGCAGGCAGGGGACACCGGTGGCCTGGGCACAGCAGGGAGAGGCGGAGGACCAAGCGTGCCGGCTGCATGTCCCCTTGGGCCTCCATCTGGCAGCATAGCAGCAACCGAGTGAGCCCCGGCAAGGGATCGTGGCCCTCAGTCCCCAGCCGCCTGTGCGCAGAGGAGGAGCACCCCTGCACCAGGGACCGACTCCTCCATGGGTGCCAGCGCAGAGAAGGGCTCCCTGCAGTGATCCTGTCTGAGCCTGGCTGCCCGGGATCGCAGCTGGTGTTGGGGGCAGAGGAGCTCTTCCTTGCGTGAAGAGGGAGAGCGGAGCGTGGATGGAGTTTGCTAATCCTATTTTACCACCAGATTAATTGCTGTCATGTGCCATAGTAGATCTAATGCCATAATTCCTCCCTCCCGAGAAAACAGATGTCCGGGAGTCGGAGCCGGAGCCGGAGCCGGGCTGGCCGCGTTCCAGCGTTTCGTCTCACCTCGTTAACCCTGGCACTGCCACAGCAAAGCCTTTCCCTAGTAGGAGTCTGGAACGCAGACTGCAGGCACCTCTCCTCCTGATCCGCGGCGGGGCTGCAGAGGCCTGCCTTCCTTCTGTGCATCCTGCCTGGGAAATTAAGCTGCCTCTGTGCTAGGAAACCCTGGTGCTAGGAGCCCAGGGGTTAATGAGCCCATACTGAAGGCTTTGCGGGGCTGGAGCAGTGGCTTGCCTTGCTGCGTTTGCCCGCATGGGATGTTTTGCTCCTTAATTTGGAAACTTCATCCCAAGAGATTCCAAGTGTAGAAATACACTGGCAGACTTCCCCGTGTCCCTGGGCTGGCGTGCGTTGCTCCGGGAGCACCTGCTGCACCCTCTTCCACGCGCATCCGCTCTGTCCGCTTCGAGGCAGGTGAGAGGCCCGGGCCTACCTGCCATTTCTCACTTACAAACAAGTCGCCCCCTTAAACTTCTCTTGGATGACCCTCGTAGATTGGGCTTTTCTGATTTTGTCTGTCCTTATTGTAATGCAGATACTGAAATCCTCAAGGTTGTTCTTGTAGCCCTTCTGGACCCTTTCCAAATATGGCAGCATCCTCTGAAGCATCTGTCTAGACCTGGGCACAGTATTTCAGTAGTGGTCCGACTGATGCGGTGTGTAGAGGCAGCACACCGTGCTCCTAGCGGGCAATTCTCCCTGGATTCATCCTTGGATCTTGGTAACTGTCCTATCTGTAGCATTGTTCTCAAATCCGGTATACAGCTGACTGCTAGCCGTAGCTTCGTAAGAGAGCAGCAACTCAAAAGAGCTTAAACACAAAAATCCTGACAGTTTAGCTTGAATTCTCGGTTCCTAGTTGTATGCCCTTGCAGTGGCTGTTGCTCACACGTGTCCATCTTGCCACTGGTTCAGGTTGCTCAGTAGACCAGACTGCTCCCTGCTGTCTACCTCTCCGGCAATGCTTGTCCTTTGCAGACTTTACCAGCAAACGTTTTATACTCCTACAGGGCATTAACAAAGCTATTGAACATCATTGGCCAAGGACCAAGCCCCAAAGGATTTCACCAGAAACAACCTTTATTCTCCATGAACTGTTACTACTGGAGATCTGTCAGGCAGTCAGTTCTTAGTTTAGCACTGGCTGTACTGACTTTTCTTTTCTTGCAGACTGCAGGAGGCACACAACTCCTCTGTAACACGGATGCTGCAAGCATAGGGCTGTCCTCTGCTTCCTGCCCTGGGTCAGATTCAGGGACTTGATCCTGACTTTCAAGGGATTCGGCAGGCTAGTCTGGGATTGCTAGAGGAAGTCGTAGCCAGCAGTTCTGCTCCTTGGGCATAGCAGGGCTGTCAGCTGTAAACCTAAATCTGCTCCATGCAGGAGGCAGCTGCTCAGGAGCCAGTTCCAAACTGCAGCGAGCTCCTGCTGGATCCAGGGCCAGATGTCACCCATCTCCCTTCAAATGCAAGGCACTCTGCTTGCTGCAATGCAAGCAAAGAGCTGTTGTACAAGGGATGTTGTAACTTTTGTACAGGACCATAGCATGCATGCCTGCTGCCGCCATCGCTGCCACCACCCCCCGAACAGGCAATTCCACCGCAAAGAGCTTCCTCCTGCTGCAGAGGATGAGAGAACGAGCTGTGTGACAGATGCTGGTTGTGTTATTTTAATGCACTACTCAGAGGCATTAGATACTAAAGAACTTGTTCAGAATAGCACAAGAGTACGTAATTATCCTATTAGGCTGCCAGAGCTCATCCATCCTTCAGACCACTGCCCCTTCCTGCTTGCCCATGTAGGCACCAATGATACTGCCAGGAAGGACGCTGAGCAGATCAGAGGTGACGAGGAGGCTCTTGGCCAGAGGATTAAGGAGCATAAATGGTGTTCTTGTCAGTTCTTCCTGTGGAAGACGAGGGTCCAGGCAGAGACCATCCTGTGGCTGAGAGGCTGCTGTCAACATGAAGGCTTCAGCTTCGTCAACAACAGACAGATGTTCATGGAAGGAGGACTGCAATCAAGAGATGGGATCCATCTGACAAAAATGGGGAAGAGCATCTTTGGGCGTCTGGCCAGCCTAGCCAGGCGGGCTTTAAACTCGGTTCCAGAGCGGGTGGTGATCAAAAACCCTCCAACAGCCAAGCACACAGGCCAGGGGGGAAAGGACTTGAAGCACCTGGACTCTGGGAAAGGGCCAGTGAGCTACAGGACTGCAACAAGTGGTGCAAAAGGGGAGTGAGGCAGTCAGAGTGCAAAATACATCTGATGCACGCGTACAAATGTGAGAAGTGCGGGGAATAAACAAAATGAGCTGGAAGCTGAAGCCTGTGAAAAGAGCTATGATCCAATTGGCATCACAACAGAGACCTGGTGGGACAGCTCTTCTGACCAAAATGTTTCGGAAGGACAGAGCTGGGAGAAAAGGTGGCGATGTTGCCTTGTATGTCATAAACACACACGCTTGTTCCCTGGTCAGGAGGAAGAAGGCAGTAAAGCAGAATGCATTTGGGCGAAGATGAAAGGTGAAAGATTCAACACTGATATAATGGTGGAGATTTATTATAAGCCACCTAATCAGGGAGAGGAGGTGGATGAGGCACTCTTCAAGCTGGTGACAAATCTGTCCAAAAGCTTTGGGATGGTAGTGCCGGGAGACTTCAGTTTTCCGGACATCTGCTGGAAGAACAGTGCAGCAAACAGAAAATGTTGAGCCAGTTCCTAACTTGTGCGGAGGACGGCTGTATCTTCCAGAAAGTGGAGGATACAAGTAGGGGATCATCTATCCTGGATCTTGTCCCGACCACCAGGGAAAAACTGGTGGAGGATGCGAAGGTGATGGGTAACTTGGGAGGAAGCAATCAAGATATGATAGAATTGCAGATCCTGAGATGGGGCAAGCAGGACGTCAACAAAATTAGGACGTAGATTTAAAAAAGGTGGGTTTCATTCAACTCAAGGAGCTATTATTAGGTATGTTGTCGCAAGAGGGTAGATTGAAGGATAAAGGCACCCCGGAGGGCAGGCGGCTCCTAAGGAGCACGGTATTGGGAGCCCAGCAGGAAACTTCCAACACGATGGAAGCCCAAGGACTGCAAACGACTGATGTGGCAGCACAAGCTGCTTCCTAAATGCCTCAAATGCAGAAGGAAAGCAGGCAGGCAGTGGAAGACTGGGCAGGTCACCAAAGATTCCCTCTAGGCAATAGCAAGGACCTGCAGGGACAAAACCAGGTAGGCAAAAATAAAGCATGAGCTGCACCTGGCAGAGGCGGTTAAGGACAACAGGACGAGGGTCTATAAGTATGTTGGCCAAGGAAGGAGGACCAAGAAAGCTGTGGGTCCTCTGTTAACAAGCCAGAAGAGACTCCTAACCAAAGCTGCAAAGAAGGCAGAGCCACGAGACACCTACTTTTCCTCAGTCTTTGCAAAAAAATTAAGCTGCAGCCAGGCACCTAATAAAGATTATCTGGATAAGGAAAGGAGTCGGCTTGAAGGAGGAGATAACAAAAGAGGTGGTCAGAGAGCTTTCGTTGGGTCGGAGCGGTGAAGTCAGCGGGGCAGCTGAACTTCATCCCAGGGGCCTGAAGGAACTGGCAGGGGAGATCTCAGAGCCCTCGGCAATGATCTTCATGAAGTCGTGGGAGACGGGCCATGTAACCGAGGACTGGAAAAGGGCCAACGTAGCGTCCCTCTAAACAAGGGAGAAAGGACCCGGGGACCTACAGACCGGGTAGCCTCAGCTCCGTATCTGGGAAGTTACTGGAGCAGATCCTAAGGAAGACCATGTGCAAGCGCCTGGAGGAGGAAGGGTTGATTGCAAGCACAGCATAGACTTACAAAAACCAAATCGTATCAGGCAAACCTGATCTCCTTCTTTGGCAAAGTGCGTGCTTGGCTGGACGAGGGGAATGCTGCAGGTGTTGTATCTGGATGGCAGCAAGGCTTGTGACGAGGGCCCGCGTGATCTCCCTTCTCATAAACAAATTGGAGACGTGTGGGCTGGATAAACTACCACAAGGTGGGGGGAAACCTGGCTCAATAGCCCAAGCAAAGGGTAATTATTAACGGGTCCGCGTCACAATGGCAGAAGGTTTCGAGTGGAGTCCCACAGGGTCTGTCTTGGGTGCTGGCAGAGGAAGCTTCTTGAGCAAGTTTGCAGATGACAAAACAGAAGGATTGTGAACAGCCTGGAGGATGTGAGCACAGCTCAGAGGGATCTCGACAGACGGGAAAGCCGGGCTGGAGCAACAGGACGAAGCTCAGCGCGGACAAACGCAAGGTGCTGCGCACGGGAGAAATAATCCAAAACACCGATACGAACGGGGGGACGTCCGGCCAGATGGCAGCTCTGTGGAAAAGGACCTGGGGGTCCCAGTAGAGCACGGACTCGACAGGGTCGGCAGGGTGGTGCAGCCGCACACAAGGCAGATGCAGTTTTAACGCGTGAGGCACAAGATAGGAGGTGGTGCCTCTCTGCTCGGCACTGGCTAGCCCGAATTGTAGTGTTGTTTGCAGTTCTGGGCTCCACGTTCGAAAAAGGACATGGAGAAGTTAGAGTCCAGAGGCAGCAACACGGATGATCAAGAGCTTGGGAGGCAAGTCCTAGGAGAGGCTGGAGGAGCTGGGCACGATCAGCTTTTGGAAAAGGCACTTAAGAGGGGACATGATGGCAGTCTTCAAATGCCTGAAGCCAGTGGTCGGAGATGATCTGGGCATAGCTAAGCCTATGGTCTACTGTGGGGATTTCCCAGGCTTCTGGCCTGGTTGTGCCTCCCCTAGCCCCTCATTTCTGCTAAATGTTTCAGGGGTTTAAATCTTCCCAGAGGCGCTGGGTGTTGCTGCAGCCCAGGCTGGGGACTTTGACTGGGCTGTGCCAGTATTTGTGCTGGGACCAGAGCCAGAGGCTCTTGGCTAGAGGGCTTTGCCTCTGTGCTCAGGGCCAAACCGATGCCACATTTGGGTTCAGGAGGGACTTTCACCCCATGGTCAGACAGGTATGGACTGGGGGAGGGGGTTGCTGCCTTCGGTAGTGGAAGGCATGACCCTCTCCCCGCGATCTCGAGTGCACATTGACAACATCTCAGAGACGCAGGACGTTGGCTGCTGTGGTTCCCCTGCTTACCTGTGCCTGGTTTGGATGTTAGGTCTGCGCTGTGTCAGGGTTGGCGGTAGTCTTACGGAGAGTTTAGATTATGGTTTGTCTGGCATGGTTTGGATAGGGATGATCCTGCCTCAGGCAGGGGTTGGACTAGGGTGGATACGACCTCTGGAAGTCTCTTCCAGCCCCACTTCTCTGTGATTCTGTTCCAGCCCCACCTCCTGTCAGCTGTGACTTGGAGTGTGTGTGTGTGTGGAAATTTATTGGCAGAATGTTATTGTTATAGTAAAACAGCTAAGACCCCCATCTGCATGTTCTTTTTCCAGAATAAGCATCCGCACAAGGAATTTCCCTGGTATAATTGTGCCTGTGTCCTCGCAGCAGTCCAGTGACCAACCGAATTCTCTTGCCAGAGTGATTCCCTTCCACCCCAGTCCTAAACTGACTGGTGTAGGTCGGGGTTGGTGACGGGTTATGAATGTGGGCTGCTGCTTGTGATCCAGCTGTCCCCACAGGTGCCCATTCCTGTTGGACAGCTGGGCTGAGGGCTGCTCTGCCTACCATGGGCTGCAGGTAAATGTGGGTAATATCAAGCAAAAATGGCAGATTCAGTAGCAAGAAGAGCTGTTCACTCATTCGCACAGAGCGGAGCGGAGCGGGCTGGGGCGCAATCTCTAAGACTAAGTCCAGCCCCAGGTCTGATGCATGTGCCCCGGTGTCTTGATCCCCAGTGCTGTGGGCTGGATCCAGCCCATGGGCTGTAGGCTGCTGGCCCCTCCCTGAAATTATTCCCTATCGGGTTTGTTACTCCCCAGTTTTTGTCCCTGCTGACTCGTGTAACTCCAGGTTGTGCAGTTTTTGGACAGAGCGAACAATGTTGCCAACCCAAGGCAGACTTTACTGACAATCTGCAAACTTTTTACTGACGTATGTTTTACGTACTGTAAACAGAGCCCTTCTGCCAGACCCTGGGCAAAGTCCAGGTTCAAACCATAGTTAAAGTCTGGGGGTCAGTAAAAATGTTGTAAATAATCAGTAAAAAAAAATTAAAGGAAAAAAACCCCCAATCTTGGGTTGGGAACCCTGCGGCTGTGAGTTTTTACCCGGCTGCCCTTGCCCTACCCCAGGGGTCTCCTCCTGACCCCCACAGAATGACCACTGGGCGCCTGCTCGCTGCCATGCACCGGTGCTACAGGAAGACAGGAGGCAGCACCGGCGCAGCGGCAGCAGCAGCACATGGCCAGGGGTGGAGGAGGAGCTGTCGAGAGTCCTGTGAGCCTCAAAGCACCAAAAAGAGCTCCCTTTAGGTGCTGCACTCCCACTCAGATACTCCGTGCCCCTGCCCTGCTCTGTGTTTCAGTTCTGCATCCAGCTTCTTCCCCATCATGGACCTCCACTTGGCTCCACTGTTTCTTCATGTATTTACAGATTTTGCAGATAGATATTTTTAGCTTGGCTTGTACAGACTGTCCATACATTTACATGCAGTTGGCAACCCTGAGTGCAGTCCAAGCCTTAAACTTGGGAGATCTCTGGGGCACTGGGGTCTTTCCTGCTGGAAAATCACGGCAGCCGCTGAGCTGCCCAGCAGCATTTCTCCTGCCACACGTTCTTTGCTCTGACTTCTCAACCCAAGCATTGTGGCTTTGCTTCTCTGACAGCAGCTAGAGCCCAGACTCCTGCGGTGCAAGCTCGTAGATCCAAAGGGAGCAGGTTTGCAGTAAATAATGCCCCAGAACAGTCCTTGAGGCCTTCCTTTGTCGTCAGAGAGAGAGTGGGCTACAGGATCTTCCACCCCATCTCCCCCCCCCCCTCCAGGCAACTACAATTTCAGGCAAATGCTAAAGCCCAGTAAATGTAGAGCTGAAGCGTTGCAGGTCCCAGGAGCCCTAAGGGGTGTTTGAGAGCAGAGGTGACCCCCGACAGGGGCTGGAGGGAAAAAAATGAATGCCTGGGGTGTCTGGGTGAGGGGATGTGTGGCATCCTTGGTCTGGGCACAGGGAAGAAGGGTGTGTATGGTGATGGGCGGGGGTGAGGATTAAGACTTTGAATGTTTCCTCTCCTGCTGCTTTTAAGCCCGAGGATGAGCAGAAATATCGAGTCTGCTCCGTGCTGCTCCAGCGGACGGAGATCTTGGGTGACTCAGTGCTTTTGACTGAGGATTTTTTAGCTCTCTAATGCAGGTGGAGGTGGAGCGCGGAGCCTGGCCGTAACGCAGTGCTCCTCTCCCCATGGAGATCTCTGATGTCATGATTCTTCTCGTTCTTCCGGCAAATCAATAGATTAATTTTCCTGGGCGCGGGGGGGATAGATAAGGCCTGAATGTTATGATTTTATAATAAGGCAATAAAAGTCCTTGACCCCTTTGCTTCTACTGCAGCCATAATAAAGCAGCAAAAAACTGCAAAGCCATTTCCCCCGCTGCCCCCTCCCCCCCAGCTGCCCTTTCCCAGCTGTCCTGCCCTTAAATTGCCATCATTTGTCACCTGCTCTGGCTTGTGTCTGTCCCCCCGAGGAAGGAGGGCTGGGTTGTGGGAGCTAGTTGCTGCTGTTCGCAGGGTGGTTTCCTTGCTGCCCTCTGACCGTTGCAGTGGAGGAAGGGCTTGGATGCAAGCTAAGCTGCCTCTCCAGCTCCTGCATCGGGGATCATATTTATATTAATGACTCTGCAGGTAAATCTGCAGCAGACAGCTTGACTCCTGTGCACAGCAGTCCCTGGAGAGCGTGCTTCTAAAGATGGACTTGGATTTACTTGCAATTTTATTCATATTTCATGGGCTTGAATAATTTAGTGCTAGATATCGATTTTTGCTTCCATTTGTTCTTAGTCCCTGATTTCATCTGAGCCGTGTTCTCGCAAGGGAAGCCAAGTGGTGGCGTGAGCTAATCCGACTGCAGCATGCAGAAGGAGAAGGGAGTGCGGCCTCCTGCAATGGTGCTGCCTCATCGAAGGGCCCTGCCATGCAGAGACTGTATTTGTGCTCATGGCTTTCAGTTTGAGCCTGGCAGGCACGGTGAGGGAAATGATCCGTGCCGGAGATGATCGCAGCACGTCTAGCACCCGTGTCTGGGCCCTTTTTGTAGAATCACAGGGGTGCCAGAGACCCTAAGGGTCCTTCCTGTAGGCCGACCCCTGCACGGGGGCACACCTTGCTGGTTCCTCCCGCAGCCCGGCCACTCCAGACCCAGCCACACCAGCCCACTCTTGTAGCTTCAGTTGGCCGCGCTCTGCTCCCCGTCGCCCATTCTGCCACACCCTGCTGTGCATCTTGTCACCGGTGTCCAGCTGTGCCCTTCCTCCCCCCGCGCTAGCTGGGCAAGTGACGGGGTGCGCGGCCCCTCCGGGGCTTTGCAACAATGCTTCTCCTGCGGGTCCGTTGCAGCCCTCCTCTGTGTGCTCCCAGCCCTGGGCCACCTGCCTGGCAGCCGTGCGTCCCAGGGACCGGATCCTCCCCAAGGCAGCTGGTGCCTGTTACCTGAGCTCACCAGCTGGCTTCGGTCAGGAGCAGAGGCCCAGAGGGTTAAACCTCCTGGAGCAGAGAAGCTGCTGTGAGCCCTGTCTCGCACCGGCTCAGTCCCATCCTCCTCATTCCCAGCTGTTTCTAGCCTCTCTCGGGGTGTTGGGCCCCAACTCTGCCCCTCTCTGCCTGAAAGGCATTAATGCCTCCCCTCCTGGGTGCGCTGGCAGCAAATGCTGACAGCTGTAGGTGGAGCAGGAGAGTGAGGGGGAGCTTCATGTGGGGAACACACCTTCTCTGCATGGGGCTGCGGCACCCTGCCCACGTAAGTCTGGCTGAGATGCCCAGGAGGTGCAGCGGCCCCGGAGGAGTCTCTGGGGTGATCGCTAGCCCTGTCTGTTTGCACTGCCCGGTGTCCCTGGCACGCACTTGGCCTCCCTCGCACCAACACATGGAGCTCTCTGTGGTCTCTGGGGCAAAGATCCCAGCGTTGCATGTGCCCCATCGGTTCCCCCTCATCTCCCTTCTCCTGTTTCTTTCCGTCCTTCCCTCACTGCTAAAAGTTGTTCCATTTCTTCAGCTTTGCTTTATAACCTTCTTCATCCCCTTCCGTCAAGAGTCCTAGACAGGTCGTCTGCCTTCATTTTCCCTGAAGCTTTTATGAGTTGCTGAGTTAAATTAGGATCATCATTTTAAGACCTTTATTTTCTGTGACAAAGCTGGGACCAGAGGGCTGCCACCGAATGTCTGCAGATTTCGGGGCTGCTTTAGAGCTGAAGGAAGCTGAGGACTGCTCGGTTTGGATAGAGACCGTGGAGAGGGTTGTTAGTAACCCGCAAGTAAGAGCCAGGGCAGAAAACACGACCGAGCCAGCGCTAGAGCAGGCTGGGACGAGACCGGTGCATTATGGAAAATAACAACAGCTTTCAGCCTCTGGAGCGGAGGGCAGGCACACAGCCAGACCAGAGTGGTTTATGAAAGTCTAGAAGATGTGAGAAGCTTCAAAGCTGAGCTAGGTGAGCTAGATTGCCTGCTGCAGAGGTGGGGCCTGGTGTTGGAGCGAGGAACGGTAACACCCTGGCTGTGAACCTCGTGGAGGGGCGGCAGGGGCTGTAGAGGCAGGGCAAAGGGACGGCCACTGGAGTCCATGACCGGATGCCTTTCCCTGCCTATGTACAAGGCAGGAAAAGTCCCAGTCAGACCAGGTTTAAAGAAGCAGGTTGTCGATCGTTCAGACAGCTGCACCTTGGTGCATCTCATTAGAGCAGCTAACATAAAGGTGTTGGTTCAACAAATGACTGTAACTAAACTACAGGACAACTGAGAGCACAGTGCAGGTCAGTGCAAGAGTGGCCTGGAGTAGAAAGTGCCAGACGTGAACGGGGCCACTGCGTGTCGGGGGTGCAGGGAACATGGAGCCTCCTAAAATGATAGCCCCGGTCCTTAGCTGGCAGGAGGTGCGTAAGCAGCCGTGCGGCGCTGGACGAGGCATTGGCGTGTGCCGGGGGCGTGGTGAATGGAACGGGTCGAGCAGCGTCCACCACAAACCACCTTCCCTCAGAAAGCCAGTCGTGCCGACACAACAGAGCAAAACCCGCAACTGCTAAAATCAGAGACAGAAGATGGGAGCAGGGACCTGAAGACACAAAACCAAGTAACTCGTCGTGCAGTTTGGCAGGAGTTAGCAGCCCAGCATCCCTGGGGCAGAGGATGCGGCTGTTGCTGCCAGGAAGTTCTTGGGCTGGTTTGGGGCCTTTGTCGGAGGGGTGCTGGGCACACGCCGCGCTCACTCCCTCTTCCAGCAGGGATGGTGACCGTGGGAAGGCTGCGTCTGGAGGTGGGTATTTGGGCAGAGGGAGGAAGGGAGCAGAGTGAATCATGAGGGATGTATGCTGCTCATCCAAGAGTGCTGAGAATAAATAGCTGGATTGCTCACGCAGATTTCACAGATTTCATAGACATTCGGGCTGGAAGGGACCTCGGAGGATCATCGAGTCCAGCCCCCTGCCCAAGGGGCAGGACGTCAGCTGGGGTCATAGGATCCCAGCAAGATGAGCATCCAGTTTGCTCTTGAAGGTGTTCAATGAAGGCGCTTGAACCACCTCCGGTGGCAGGTTATTCCAGACCTTGGGGGCTCGGACAGTAAAGAAATTCTTCTTTATGTCCAGCCTGAAACGGTCTTGCAGGAGTTTATAACCGTTCGACCTCGTCATCCCTTGGGGCGCTCTGGTGAACAAACGTTCCCCCAGATACTGGTGGTCACCCCTGATAAACTTGTAGGTGGCCATCAGATCACCCCTGAGCCTGCGCTTTTCCAGGCTAACGAGCCCCAGGGCTCTCAGCCTGTCATCGCAGGGTCTGCTTCCCTGACCTCTGATCATGCGCGTGGCTCTTCTCTGGACTCTCTCAAGTTCTCCACATCCTTCCTGAATGGTGGGGCCCAAAACTGGATGCAGTACTCCAGCTGCGGCCTCACCAAGGCTGAGTACAGGGGGAGAATGACGTCTCAGATGTACCAATCCTGTTAAAACTAGGGCTCGAACTGGCTCAGCCCAAGCCAGTTTGGGTATGCTGGCCTTTCTCTGAAGCTGGCACCTTGTTGCCTACAGCCTCCCCTTTCATTAGGGGAAAGCACAGGCTCTTGTGTAAAGAACCTCCTACGTGTGATGCACATGCAGTCGCTGCAGAGCAGCGTGTGTGCACATGCACCAAAGCTCTGCAAGGGTGACCACCCCATTCGTGCTGCTGCAGCCCTCTTGAGTCTGCTGCAGCAAACTCCCATGATACTGGATGGTTGTCTACTCCCTGAATCCCATTATTTTGGGAGACTCTTGGCAGTCTCGGCCAGAAGCTGGGACGTGCTGGCCAGCGGCACCGGCAGCAGCAGGAGTGAAAGCGGGGTCGGGCAGAAGGGCTCCAGGGGGTCACGTGTCTGTGCTGGGCTTGCCCTGCACCAGTGGCTTCTCCAAAGCTACCCGTTCCTCACCTGTGAGTACAAGCGCGTGTCCTTCCCAGGCGTTTGCCTTTCATTCTGGACGGGGGCCTGCGGGCAGTCTCTGGACTCCAATGAAAGCCGTCCAATGCTGCAGCATGGTGTGATGGTGTGGGCAGACCCTTGTCTTGGGCTTCTCCTGCCCTGTCTCTCCCCTTCAGTCCCTGCATAATGGCCCCTGGGTCCTTGGGCCACAGGAGCCTAAGTGCATGGAAGGTCTTCTCAGCCCTTCCTTGCACACGCTAGCCAGAGCCCAAACCCGAGCGGCTGGTGTGAGGCAGGGTCGGCCGAGGGGATCCTAACCATCCCTTCCGGCCTCCCCGGGGGCATTGCAGGTGCTGGCAGTGAGGAGGAAAGCCGCGGGGCAGAGGGCTCGACTGCCCTTCTCGGAGCAGAGCCTGTTTGCTCCCAGCACCTGCTGACAGAGGGAGGTCTGGGCAGCGCCTGCCCTCGCGCACTGGGGAGCTTCCTCTGCTGCCGGAGCCCCTGCGCCCTGGCTCCTGCCGGGCGCCTGCACCAGGGCCGCGGTGGCGCCTGCAGGTCGGTCCACGGGGCCGGGAATGGCTCCTGCCGTGCTGCCGAGGCAGGGAGCAAAACTGCCGTGTCATCCAGCTTTGGCCGCCAGCGCTTCTGTGCACGGGGCCGGCTCCTCGGTGGCGTCTGGCCCCCGTGCTGGCAGCTGCGCTGGGAGGGGATGTAGCAGGCGGGTGTCGGAGCAGGCAGCGGTGCCCAGAGCACTCGGAGAGGGGCTGAGGCTGGGCTTGGGCACCAGCAGCATTAACGGGGTGTGTGTGGGCACGCTGCAGGCTGGGTGCTGGTACCCGAGGGTTAACGAGGGGCCAGGGCGCGGCCCTGGGTGCTGGACGCCCACCCGTGGAGGTGCTGGGGCTTGTGTCCCCGCCGCTTGTCCAGTTCAGCCTGGGGTTTTCCCTCTCGTGCCGCTGTTGGGAAACAGGAGAGAGACCGAGCGAGCATGAGCAGGCAGAAAGGAGCAGCTGAAAGTGCATCATCACTCAGGCAGCAGTGTTAACGAGCGGCATCTTAATGAGCAAGAGACGCTTTTGACCCCAGCTGTATGTCAAATCCAGCAAATCCTCCGCCAGGGCCTGGGCCACGGGCATCGGCACCTGCTGGACTGGACTCGGATGCTGCTCAGAAAAGCTGCAGCCCCCGTTCCTGCCGTCCGGGCAGTGGGAAGTGTCTCCGTGCTGAGGCTTGGGCCCATCGGGCTGCCCCGCGCCAGGGACCTCTGTCAGACGGTGGCTCCGCGAGCGCGGCCCCCTCGGGCTGAGGCACTGTCTGCCAGAGTCCCCAGGGCAGGGCAGGACGGAGATCCCCAGAGCTGCTTGCAGGGGCTTGGTGTTATGCATCCCCCTCCCATCCCACTCCCTAACGGGGGCGTTGGGTCTTGCGCTGGACCCAGCGAGAGCCCCGGGCCATGATAGCGGCAATGCAGCAGTTCTCGGGGTCCCGGCGTCTGAAACCGCCTGTCGGCGGGGAGGGGTGCTAGTTCTCCAGGGCGTGGGGGCGCTGCCCCAGCCCCCCGTCAAGTTTGAGGATCTTGTTTAATCTGCCGAACGCAGGGGTTGGTGACAGGCCGCCCACTCCCCTCACGCAGCACCCGCGGGCGTTGGTTTGGCAGCGCTGAGCTCCCCGGAGGCGCAGGGGCGCGCTCGCTGTGATTGGTGCTGGCTGCCGGCTGCGGAGGGGGGGCTCTACCTTGCTTTTCACAGGCGTTGCAAGACGCCTCGGTATTTATATCCACACGTGTCTAATTGCCTCCGACTGCCTGCCGGCCTTCCAGGGAGAGCGTCTGGCTACGAGGCAGCGAGCAGAAGTGAGCTGGGATCTGGGCTCGCTGCTAGACGACGGGCAGGGCTGTGCTTTGGGGGCCACGTAGACAGAAGGGCTTTGTCGGTGATTAGCAGGACGTGCTTGTTCCCTTGGCCCGTTTCCACCCCTGGCAGGGGTGACACCGGGACCTAGCAGGCGGTGGCTCCTTGCGGAGGTCGGATCCCCTTGAATGGCATTGCGCAGTGAAGGGTGGAGGCCCGTCCCGCACGCTGGGGCAGCCCCCACGAGACCCTGCTGCAGCCTGCCAGCTAGGGAGACGGGGTTCTCCCTAGCTTGCCTCTTTGGCTTGGTGGCTAAGGGCAGCGAGACTTGGAGGCATCCGAGCCCCAAGGCCTCCGGGCTCGGGCCTGCACATCGGATGCTGCCATGGATTTGGGAGTACCTGAAGGCCCAGGCTGAGGAGACTGGGAGGGAAGATGCTTGCCAGGGGTAGCACCACATAGATTTGAATGACTGGGCTGTGCTCAGCTGATGGGATTTGGACTGGATTTGGCAAATTTGGCCTGAGACATGATATAAAAAAAGAAAAAAATCTCGGCACCCAGGTGTGGGGCCCAAGGGAAGTGGGATGGGCCGAGGACAGGCCTGCCCAGGGCCCTGAAGCAACCTGCATGGCTGCGAAGCCGCAGTCTTGGCCGCGGCAGCACGTGCGGTGGGTTACACGGACCTTTAACCAGGCCCCGGCCGAAGCCCCGGAGGGCTGTAGCAGATAGCCCGTGGGAGCCGGGCACAGCGCCTTTCCCACAGCCCAGCCAAGTGCTGTTTGGGCTCAGGGCTTGTCACTGCACTGCTGCTCCGTCCCTACGCCCCAGCCTGCCATCACGAGCCGGGCTCGGATCCGCGCTATGGCCCTGCCTGGCGTCGGCTTTGCTGCCTGCGTTTCCATACCCCTGTTAACTGGGTATGGGCTCCAGCCTGCATGCGGACCAGGCGCCAAGGGCTCCCTCGCAGCTGGGCTGTGCTGCTGTGGGGCTGCTGTGCAGGGCATGCAGCACCCTACAGTGTTTGGGAAAGGCGACGAGGCCAGCTGGGAAGCCGTGCGGGTCGGGATTGCTCCGGTCCATGGACCGCAGGGGTCAGCTGGAGATGCTGGCACCATCTGGGCTCTTGCCAGGACATGGAGCCGGTGCCAGGCACAAGGGTCCTGTGGGGCAGGCTGTGGGCTGGGCTCTGCGACATGCAGATGGGGTGCCCGCCAAGTGCCTGGGGAGGAGGATGGGTTAGGGGCGGGGAGGCCCTGCTGTGCGCCGGCTCCGGCTCCGGCTCCGGCTGCGGCAGGGTTAAGTGAGCCTGGCGCATTGTGCAGTGGGTTGGAGAGGCTGGGCAGCTCCTCCCTCCTCGCATTGACACAGCAGCTGCCTGCTGCAGCCCGCCTGTCTGCATCTGCGGCTCCAGGCATCCCGAGCAGCCCAGCCGCCGCCTCCGGGCTGCCCCCGGCACCATGGTACGTGCAGGCGCCGCTCGGTCCCTTCCCGCCCCGGGGCTCGGCTGCGGGGACTGACGGTGCCCAGGGACCTGGAGCCACGCTCTGTGCCCGGGGCGCGTAGGCTCCAGACGGGCAGACCTGGCCTCGCTGCCAGGGGCACTGCCTGCCCCTGCCTGGCTCGCCGGTGCCCGGCGGGTGCAGAGCTGCAGGGTCCCTTTCGGCCGGGGCTGCCCAAGGATCCCGGCCCCACCCAGCACCTCTTGCCCGAGCCCCGTGGCGGCGGGGGCAGCCCGCTCCTCCTTTGCCCTTGCGGGGGCCTGGCCAGCAGTTCCCGGCTGTGGCATTTCCCAGCCCGGGCAGCGGGCAGCGGGCAGCGGGCAGGGGGGCGGTGGGGTGGGGTGGGGTGGGGTGGGGGCAGAGGCTGGGCGAGGGCAAGGTGGCGGCAGACGGAGCTCGCCCCCTCCCAGCTGCTGCTGTCCGCGCGGCGCCGGATTCTCAGCTGTTGCCTGCACTTGTGCCCCGGCTCGAGCCCGCCCCAGGCAGGGCCGGACCCAGGGAGAGCACTCGCGTGCCAGGCGTGCGGGGCTGTCGTGGCATCGGGCCCTGGCGCGGCCTGGCCGGACACACCCTCCCTCCAAGGCCGAGGCCAGGCCCAGGAGCGCTGCTGTCCTTCCCTGCCCCGGGCGAGGGCAGGAGGGATGCCCGGGCTCTTCCCCTCGCCCCGTCCTGCGTGGCCCGGGCTCTTTGCACAGGCTGGCGCCCGGCTCAGCTGCGCAGCGCTGCCTTCTCCCGCGGCAGCAAACTCCAGCACATCCCAGTGCTTCCAGCTCGGGGGCTGGGAAGGGGGAGCTGCGGCGGGCCGGGCCGGGCCGGGCCGGGCCGGGCCTGGGCAGGGCAGGTGGCGCCGGGCCCGGGCGAGGGCAGCGCTTCAGCTGCGCATTCCTGGGACCAGAGAAGGGGGCGACGCCTGTGCTCGCCCGGCCTTGGCCCGCGGCTGTGGCCTGCTGCGCGCCCCGCACAGGGCCCCTGGAGCCTGCGGCCGCTGCCCTCCCAGCGCCAGGGTAGCGGTGCTGGGCCCCCGCCTCGCTCCAGCGCTGCAGCCTGGCCCGGTCCAAGGCCCGCGCTGCCCTCCGGCGCTGGAGCCTGTCGCGGGGTGCGGATGGCGAGCCCTGAGACTCGCTCAGCAATGGCAGGGGCAGGCGGCCGCATGCGGCGGGGGCTGCCCCAGCCCCAGCCCCGACCCCGAGCGAGCTTGGGCCAGAGAGGCCGTGCTGGCAGCGAGGGGCGAGACGCCAGCCCCCGCGGCAGCCACGGAGCCTCTGTGCTGGAGCCAACAAAAGGCTTGTCAGCGAAGGGGGAGAGCCCGCTGGGCTGGGCTGGGCTGCGCTGGGACTCGGGGGGGAGGGCTGGGGAGGCAGGGCTGGCGTTGGACGCATGGAGCACGGAGCGAGCGGGGAGGGAGGAGCGTGGCTGCTGCACACTCGCGCACACTCACGCGCGCACACACACACATACACACACTGCGGCAAATTCTGCAGCTGGTGCCTGCTGGCTCCTGACTGTAGAGAAAACAAGCTCTCGGGTTCAGACCCGCTGGGCTCGGGGCAGGGCCCTTCCTTCCACCCGCCGGTGCCAGCCCCAGGGCACAGCATTGTCCCAGGCACGCTCGGGCCCCTCTCCCCTCCGCCAGGCCTGAAGGGTTGCGGGCACTTCGCCTTCCTGCAGAGATGGCGCTGCACGCGGGCAGGGGGCCTGGCTCCTGGCACAGCCAGCCGAAGCCTCACACGTGCGCGGGGGGCACAGAGCGCCGTGGGGTTTTGGCATCGTCCTTTCTCTGGCAGAAGCATCCCCCAGGAAAATTTCCCCGAGCAAAGCGTGCAGCACCGAACCCCTACCCTTTCACCAGTGCAGCCGCCAGCCAGGGCTGTACATCTGGGCTGCGCGGGGCTGGGGCACGCGAGGCATGCGAGCAGCAAGGTCACCGTGAGGAAGGGGAGAGCGCGAGAAGGGACTGGCTGGGGCGGCAGAGCGGGGTGAAAGGGGTGCAGTGCCGGGATGCCTCCGAGAGGCTGCGTTGCCCCCCCGTGTGTGTCCTGCACAGCTGGACTCGTGGAGCAGGAGCAGGCTGAGGAGCAGAGGGGGCATGTGATGCGTGGTGGAGTCGGACCGTGGGCCGTAGCGGCTCCAGGAGGGGCTGTTGTCTGCCCCAGGCTGGCATGCGGGCGCCTGGGCCTGGCCCCTGGAGCAGAGGTGTCTGTGGCCCTCAGCCAGCAGCGCTTCCTGGGGAGGGCCTGCCGCTGGCCACAGGTGGGGTCCTGGGCACAGCCTGCGGGGGTCTGCCGGGGGCCGGTGCGGTGGGGCCACAGACGGGCGTCCCAGCTGGTAGAGGCGCTGGACGCCAGGCCTGGAGCTGCTAAGCACGTCCCTGGGGAGTCGTGGGCAGGGAAGGAGGGGTCTTCCCTCTTGCACAGAGTTTCCACCTGCGTTGTCCCTGGGAGCCGGGCCCCCCTGGGGCACGGGGCTATTCTGATCCGGGTTTCTTGGTGTGCGCTGTCTCTGCACATCCTGCCTGAGCAGCTGATCGAATTCTCTGGATTCCTCCCGCAGACGCCCGCACAGAGCCTCCGCCTGGGGCCGCAGCCCCTGCTCCGCATACCAGCCTGCTACGGGCCGCAGCACCTGCTGGGGCAAGGTCCTGTGTCTCCAGGACGGGCAGGATGTGCGTGGCCTGCGCCCCGTGCCTTGCTGTGCTGCACTGCGTGCATCCCGGGCCACGGAGCACTGGAGCGTCCTGCCCATCCTGCGACGTGGGTGGGAGCGCCAGGGGCTGAGTCTTCCTTGAGCGGCCTTTGAGTCTTGGCAGCTCCCCAAGGGCACGCACGCTGGCCAGGAAGCGCAAGGGCCTTGCGGCCCGGGCAGTGCTTCTGAGTGCAGCGCCCCAGACGGCTATCCCTGCCAGCTGCTACCCGGCCCTGGGGCTGCCAGAGCCGTGGGCACCCTCTTTCAGTGTCGGACTCCCGTCTGGCCCCGTGGGCTGCGAGTGCTGTGAATGGGGCAAGCTGCTTCAGCAGAAGGGGCAAGCCGCGTGCCTGGCGCTGCCTGGCAGTGCTGGCTGCGCTCTGTGGAACCGGGGGCATGTGGGTGCGAGTCCCCATGGCAGAGGAGGGAACACGGTCAGATCTTCTGTGTCCCGGGAGCAGGCGCTCGGCTCGCCGCACCGCAGGGTAAAAGGAGGAGCGGCTCAGCCGTCTTCCCTGCCCTGGTCTGATGGGAAGGGGCGACCCCTCCTCGGCCACCTGGCCCGGTCTCTGCACGGGCGCGGGGCTGAGGTTCCCGGACGAGGGGCAGTGGTGGTGGAGCTGCAGGACAGCGCAGGCCCCGAGGCAAGTTCTGCTGTCGGTGGCTCGGGCTGGCTGCAGGCTCGTGGGACCCCTGGCTCTGCCCAGCACAGCACAGCCATTGCCCCCGGGGGGTCAGTGCCTGTTTCCCTATGCAGCTCCGGGGGCCGCGGAGCATCCACCTGCTCTAGGTCCTGCTCACGGACCTTGCTCATGGGGGCCCTGCCTAGCACAGGGGCCTGGACCCGATGATCTTGCGAGGTCGCTTCCAGCCTCTTACAGTCTATGAACCTCGGGAAGGAGGGGGCAGGAGAAGGACAAAGGCTGCTATTTATTGTTGCGCAGCATTTGGGCTTCAGCCCTGGCTGCCCTGAGTGCTAGCTGCAGCGAGACTAGAGCCCAGCGCTCCTGGCACACCAGGGCGCGGGAGCCTGTTGTGGGGCATGTGCAGGTGGCAGCGCCGCGCTCCTGGGGTGGCTCGCACTGCTGGCGCGACACGTTCCCTCTCGGGAGGGCCATTCCTGAAACGACCCCCTGCCTGCACCGCATGCTGAGCGTGGGCCGTGGGGCTGCCACGCAGGCCTGCGCGTGAAGGGCGCTGCTTCTAGCCTGGCTGCCCCAGCAGCCCCTGTGCGGCGCCGGTGCGAGGCACTTGTCGGGGAGCGCCGGGGCCGGGGCCGGGGCCAGGCGGTGGCAGGTGCTGGTGGCGGCGGTCTGGAGCGTTGCAATGCATTCTGCTCACAGGTCGCTCGCCCAGCAGGGCCCGGCAGCGTCTGCGCGACAGGCCTAGGTCCGTCGCTGCTTTGTCACCCTCTGTCCTTGCGGAGACTGAAATGGCCCAGATTCATTCCTGCCTCGTGTGCCCCATCTGCCGTGCGTGCGTGTTTTCACCAGGCTTGCCGGCCCAGCCTGGCTCCGCGGTGGCAAGCAGCACTAGCCATTAGCATCCGTATTTTGGATAGTGCTTAACTGGAGCCCGAGCTGGCCGCAGGGACTGGTGGAGCCAGCCTTTGAAAGGAGCCTGGAGCGAAGCCGGTAATTAGCCCGGCTCTTGCGCCAGGAGCTTCCTGAGGAGATGGCTTCACACACCCCGATGCTTCCTTTGGAGAAGAAGCACGGACGTGCTGCCAAGAGCTCAGCGCCGACCCCGCCGGGCCCTGCGGTGCCTGGCAGGTGAGACGGAGCTGCAGGCCTCTGCACCCCCAGCCGGAGCCGGGAGGCGGGGAGCCCTGAGGCTGGTGCAGGGAACAGCTGTCACGGCAGGTCCAGCCTGGAGACAGCGAGGTGCAGGGGCTGGTGCCTGGCTACAGCCGGGTAACCCTGCCCCTGGCCGTGCCCGCTGGGCACCCTCTGCCTGCGAGCGGGGGCCTCCTGCCTCACTCAAGAATCGCCACCCGTTTCTCACCAGATAAACTGGAAGAAGCTGTGCAGCAAACAGACTCCTGAGCCTCTTCCCCCGCTGCCTCTGCCCGCTCCGGCTCCAGCGCCGGACTGCCGACAGCTGCCAGGCGTGCTGTGCCCACCCAGGGTCTCTCTGCCAGCAAGGTGCATCCATGTTCACACCTGAGGGTGACTTCAGGCCTGTGGGGGAGAGCGCGGGCTCTACAGCCCCCGCCCCGGCCTGCCTGCCACGCTGCGCATCCTCGCGTGAGCCCCCGTGCCGGTGGAGAGAAGGGAGGGCTGCAGGCACCCTGTGCGTGCGGTCTGTGCTGGGCCTTGTTGGCTGTGGCCGTCTGTGGGGAGGCAGAGGAGGAACTCGGGTGGACCCACAAAGGGACGGCGGTGCTCAGGTGGCAGCGCGGGGCACCGGTGACAGGCGTGGATCCCCCCTCGCGTGTCTGCGCTGGGCATGTGCAAAGCTACCTGCAGCCTTGCTCCTGGCGAGGCCCGGCCCGTGCTCTCAGACCAGGCCGTTCCCCAGCTCTCTGCGGGGTCCCAGTCGGGAAGGCAGGTGCACAGGGGCTGGCTGGGGAAGGCTGGAGGACGTGGGAGACCCACAGCTGAATCCTTCCTGATGCAGGCCAGGACTTGAACTTGGGTCCGCCATGTCCCCAGGGCAGCTGGGCATCCAGGGCAGAGCACTATGGTCCCACCTGCCAGAGCTCTCCCGCTGCATCTGAATAGCTCGGCAGCCCTTGGGCACGGAGAGGGAAGCAGCGGGAGTTGCCGTGGGGCTAGAAGTCCTGGAAGAGCAGCAGACAGGAAAGGGGAGAGCAAAGCACACCTGCTGGGTGCCCCCCACCGAGCGCCGGGCAGGGGACAGTAGCTGAGCCGGTGGAAGCCCACGGGTCCCTCCCTGCAGAACTGAGCAGACTGCTCCTCTCCCCTGCCCCACCCATGTAAGTGCCAGGCCTTTGGGCAGGCGTTGCCTCGCACTGTGGGCATGGACAGCCCCCCACGCGGGGAAACCCTGGGGGCCTGGAGCCGCCACCTCTCCCCGCAGTGTGTGCAACAAGAGCAGGTGGGGGCATCAGCTCGTGCCACGGGGCGGGTGGGGCACTGCCCCCAAAGCAGAGCGAGGAACCCGGCGCTTGCACGTGCACGGGGCAGGAGGGGGCTTGCCTAGGAGAGCGAGTGGGACGCTTCCTCTACTCCTGCCACCCTTGTCCCGCCTGCCAGCTGCATCGTGGCGGCAGCAGGAGCCCGCGTGTGCTCTGGCCCGTCAGGCATCTGCTCCTTGCTTGTGGTGCCTGACGCTGAAAGGGAGGATAGTGTTTTGGCGCCTGCGGTACCAGCAGCCCTTCCTGCTGCCAGCGCGAGCGAGCATCGGGCCCGCTCCGCCTGGCCCCCCGCGGCTCCTGGGCATGGGTTACCACGGGACCGCCAGCTGGGAGTGCGAGGCCCTCCCCACCCCACCCCACCCCGCCTCTGGATTTCCAGGGAGGCTGTGGGGCAGGGCTGAGCCTTCGCTGCCACCCCTGCCCTGCCCTGCCCTGCCCTGCCCTGCCCTGCCGCGAGGGGACCCGGCACTCTGCCGACTCCCACTCCTCTCCCAAAGGCCCAGCGGCGGTCGGCACGGCACGCGTGTGCTTGCCCCTGCCAGCCTGGCTGCCCAGGCAGCGACGTCGCAGCTTTGTCGGAGATGGGATTTGCCGGCCAAGGCCGTCATGGCCGGGAATCCACCGTGCTGCCCCCGCCGGCCCCCCGCTCAGCACTGCACCCCAGGGTGCCGCAGGGGGAAGGCTTGTTTTTACACCAAGTGCCTGTAGTGACGAGGCGCAGGCAGGCAGGCGGTGCGCGAGCCCCTGCACGCCGCGCTGCTGCTGCGGGGCACACCCGCAGTCGCTTGTGCCCCCACGGCTCTGCGGGTGCCCCCACGCCAGCCCTGCTCCCGCCACGGGCAGCTCCTCCTGGGCCCGTTCTGCTGAGACCGTGACGCATCTCAGCCCTGCCTGAGCACCAGGCTGGACTCATCCTCTGCCCTGCACTGGGGCCAGGCTCTGCCAGCCGCCCGGCCGGGCTGCCACCCCTGAGCAGAGCAGGGCGGTTGCACCGGGTGCAGGCAGAGCCCTGCTCCAGGGCCCAGCGGCCCGCCGTGGCGGGTGTGCAGGGGAGCGCAGGCATTGTTCCTCTCTCCGAGCAGACGCAGCTTGGGGCTGGGGCCTTTCTCTCCTGTTGGCATCAAGAGCTGCAGTTGGAGCCTTCTCAGCCTCCTTATGAAAGAGCCCGTTGCCATCGCCGACCGGTGATGTCATTTCGGAGCGGAGGGGGTGGCTGCCTTTCAGCTTGCATAAATCCGTGTTAAGTTATGCAAATATATGCACCCGCTGGTCCCTCGCGCTGAGCCGGGGCTGTCTTCAAAGGTGGGCTTTTGTGTGCACAGCTCCAGAAGGCTGCGAGGTCTGGAGCGCCGTGCCCAGGCCCAGGGGGTCCGGGCTCACCGCGGGTAGGGGGGCGAGGGGAGCCTGCTGCATCTGGGGAGAGCTGGGGAAGTGGACGGGGGGCCATCCTGGTGCACCCCTTGTCTCGTGAGTCTGGGAGGCCACGTGACCTTCGCCGAACCGACTCCGGGCAGCGAGGTCCCGTCCCGAGGGGCCAGACGTTGGTGAGGTGAGAGTGGATTGCAGGGGGCAGGGGCAGAGGCAGCCCGCGCGGGGGGCTTCCAGGTCTAAGGGCCAGACCCTGTCCTGTGGGCGGCAGGGACCCCCAGCGTGTCTAATGCCCCGGGCAGCTTTGTGTGTCAGCCGCTGGAGTCCAGCTTCTCCCGTCTCGTCTGGAAAAGTAGGCTGTTGCCGACAAAAGCTCACGCTGCTCTGAATCAGGTGCCATCTGGCCTGATGTCGCACCTCCAGGCAGGCTCCACGCACCTGGGGACCTGGCTGTTTCCAAGGCACAAATGCAGCCCTCGGACCTGCCAGCAGCAGAGCGGCGTGGGCTGTGGAGGTGACAGGAGCTGCCGTGCGGGTGGAGCAGGAGCAGGAGCAGTCGCCAGGGCGGACCGTGGACCCCCTTTGCCCTCGGCCTTCAGAGCGCTAAACAAAGCCCCGTTTGTAGCAAGCTGCTGAAGCTGAAGGACTGTCGGACAGGAGCAAATGGGAGTAAATTGGCCGTGCGCAGGCTCGGGCAGGAAGACAGGAGGTTTCTGTCCGTCGGAGGGGCAGGGTCCCGGGAGCAGGCGGGGTGGGAAGCAGCGCGGGTGGCGGCAGGGCCGTCTGTGAGCCTCGTGCTGCGGCACCGTGGTCCCGGTGACACAAAGCCGAGACCTGGGTGCTGTTAGAGACCGTTTGCGCGGGTCAGAGCATTGCGCTCGTGCGCTGATGTCACAGGTGTGACGTCTGTGCGGGCGCACTGTGCCAGCACCCTTTGCACGACAGGACCCACTTGCAGGTGCGAAGGAAGCGGTAACCACGTTCCCTTTGGGCTGTGCTGCAAGCAGCAGTTTGCAGCCGCGCTGGAAAGCTCCGTCGAGCGAACTGGCACCCCATGGGGCAGCCGGAAACCCAGGGGCGCCGCAGTCACGACGGCAAGGCAAAGCCACTTTCCCGAATGACCTCCCGCCGGCCCCCTCTCTGCCCTGGCGCCGTAATCTCCCTCCCTCTGCCCGGGCACCCCGCCCCGGACGTCAGGATCTCAGTCCTTTGTTTCCAGTTGCCATCAGACTAGTCCCCAGTCACCACCGCACCGCTTCCAGGCACTAGAAACAAACGGCCTGTCCTTGTCCGTCCCTGTCCCACTGAGGACCCTGTGTGCCCTGGACAGCCGTGCTGCCTCGTTTGCACCCACCCAGATGGCCATCGTGACCCCGGAACAGAGACGTGACCTTCACCACCACCGGTGCGCACCAGCCTAGCAGGGACAGGGAACCCGAGCCATGCACGTGCACAGAAGGGAACGGACATCTCCTCCTCCTCCATGCTCTGCCTGAACCTCCCCTGAAGCGGTTCCCTGTCTCCCCTCCTCCTCCTCCCTGTTCCCTGGTGTCACGGGGCTCAATGCCTGCCGAATGCCCCGCAAGGAGCTGCCCGAGGGAGGACAGATCCCCCGCAAGATTGTCCCGAGCCCTTCGGGAGCCTGCAGGAGGCTGGATGCAGCTGCTAGCCTGACACGCTGGTGCAGTGACTCCCTGTACTCCGCCAAGGACCTGCTTGTGCTGCGCCGCGCCCCTGGGAGCCAGGAGGCTGGCGGGACACCTCGGGGTGCCACGCCTGGTACCGCGTCAACGTACGAGTGATCTGGGAAGGAGCGAGCCCTGAGGGAACAACACCGGCGCGTGGCACGGTTGCTGGCAGCCAGAGACGGCAGCGTGGAGCCTTCCAGGAAGCAGCTGCAAGTGGCTGTGGGGCAGGACGGTGGCAAGAAGCCATGTGCCTCGGAAGCGGGTTGTCTGCCACGAGCCGCAGCGCGGTGACGGGCCCTGCGCCGGGCACGCTCGCAGCCTGCCGGAGGAATGCATCTGCTGTGTGTCGTGCCACACGTCCCGCTCAGCCCGACTGGCGCCGGCACCCAAGGCTGTTGCTTTTGGTGAAACGGAAGGACTGGCCCATGCCGGGTTGGTTTGGTACCAGGGTCGCGCTGACCATAAGGTCCCCAAAGAGGCTCCACATCTGTTTGTCACGGGGGAGGTGGAAGCCTCTGTAGCAGGTCCGTGTCGCTGGTCACTTGTGCAGCTGGACTGGCCCCGGCTTGGGGCGTACCCGCTATCTGCAAGGTGTGACTCTGGACACTGGCTCCGGGGCAGGCAGCGCGAGCCCATGCACAGCCTGCCTCGGCCTTCCTCCGGGAGGAGGTGCTGGGCTTCACCGCCCCAGCTCCCTGCTGGACGGCGGGGCCCGAGGCACGGGGCCAGCTCAGGACCGAGCCTCGTCTCCCTGCAGCACTCGGCCCTGCGCGGAGAGCACCAGCAGGGCAGGGCACCTCCGCAGTCCCGCGGAGGGTGGTGGTGCACAGAGGGGCACTTGGCACTCAGCCGTGGGGGCAGGCTGGGGGTGCTCTGGGCCACTTCGCCGGGCCACGCTCTCGCACAGCACCTCTTCTGCTGCTGCTGACAGGCCAGGCTGGGCCGGGTAGCACCCAGGTGTGTTCAAGGCCCGAGTCCTCGTGCGCCGGGGGCCGGGTGGGGACGCCTGCGGAAGGACACTGGTGCCAGGGCTGCGGGGCCGGTGTCCGCTGCAGGGGATGGGGCTTCCTCAGGGGTGGCCAGACGGTGGCCTGAGCACCCCAGGGACCAGGCAGCCTTCCCACGCGCCCCTGTACGGGCAGCGACGCGCGCTCCTCCTGCTCGGGGAGCCACACTGCACTGCGCCCCGCCGCCCGCGGCCCCGGGGAAGGTGCAGTGCGGGGGAGCAGCAGTGCTGTGCCAGGCGCTGGCCCTGCCGCGCTCCATGTCGGGGTTGTGGTCGGGGGCGGCGGGAGCAGCGCGAGGGCCTGTGTTACTAGCAATGGCACCGTCGCTCTGCTGAGTCACTGTCTGGCCCCGTCTGCCGCGAGCGCGTGGAGATGGCTGAAGCCAGGGGAGGCTGCAGCCCCGCCGGCGCCTCCGCTCGTTAGCACGCGCGCATCACGGCTCCTCTGGCCAGCGGCGCTGCCTGTGTCAGCTCGCGCAGCAGTGCCAGCGCCTGGGGGCTGGGATCTGCCGCAGGCCCGCTCCCACCACGTGGCCCTGCGTGTCACGGCAGGCAGCCCACGCGTGGCGCTCCGGCTTGCGGGGCAGCGGGCTCTCTGGCGGGGCTGGGGCGCAGGGCACCAGCTGTTTGCGCAGGAGGACGAGGCCGGGGGGTGGCCGGGGGCGGCACGGCTCCTCCACCTGCCGGCAGCTCCTGCCCCCGGCCCGGGCACCTCCGGGAGCACGGGGACGAGGCCTGTGCAGCGTGGGCGGCTGGGCTGTGCGCAGCATACTAACCAGCCGGCTTTGTTCAGCCCGAGCCCTTGTCTTCCAGGCTGCGGCTGCCCCAGCCCAGCCCAGCCCCTCCAGGCAGTGCTGGGGGCACGGGCATGGGGGGCCGTGTGGGCCAGGGATGGGGGCAGCAGGACCACCGGGGCCTGGCACCGGGCGAGCTGGACTTGGAGCGGTGCAGCCCATTTCATCGGAAGAGCAGTCGTTTCCTGTCCCCGCTGCCAGGCCCGGACACGGCGCGGCTGCAGTCAGGCTGAAGCAATTACCGCCAGCGGGCACAGGCCACCCCTCCACCCCGCCACGTCCCTCCCCCAGGCCTGCAGCCCTGCCAGACAGCCTGCACCAGGGACAGGCTCGGGGCTCTCTTTGCTCGGCCCATTAGCTGCTGTCTGGTGGGGCGGCTGCAGCAAGGGCGGGCGTGAGGTATAAATAGCTCGGCTGCAGCTCGGCGCCCGTCTCCTGAACAGCAGTTGTGCGAGACAGCCACGGCGCTGCCTCGAGCACCGCTGGCACGGCTGCTGCGCACAGAGGGCGCGTGGAGGTGAGCCTGCCCTGCGCGCCCCTGCCCGCGCCGTGCCGAGCTGAGCCGTGCTGCACCACACTGCATTGCACTGCACAGGCAGCTGCCCCTCACTGCGCGGCTCTGCCTCCCACCCTCCCCGGGGCCCCGCGCCTGGCAGCCGTCCCCGGGAGGCTGCACGACCCCGGGCCGGCCCGCGTGGTCGGGCAGGCCTTGAGCGCAGCGCAGGGTGCAGCGCATTGCGTTGTGGCAGGCAAGCAGCTCCTGCCCTCCATGCCAGGATAGGCTCAGCCCTCCGCCCCCGGGACCCACAGCTAAGTTGTGGGCGCCCCAGCTAACTCGGGCCCTACGGGCTGGGGGGTCAGGTGCCGGCTGCTTGGGGAGGGACAGGTTTGGGGACCAGGAGCTCCAGCCGCATGATGAGCCCAGGGGGTTTGGGATCAGAGCCTCAGGAGCGTCGGCTGGGTCTGACCCTGGGTCCCTGGTACGTGTCAGACTCCTTCGCCCACACCTGGCTGCAGGGCACAGCGACCGCGCCGCGGGGTCAGATGGCAGAGCCAGGCTGGTACCCACAGGAGAGGCCTGAGCTGCTCCAGCCAGACCCGGCTCAGCTGGGGGACCCAGCAGCAAGCCAGCGCCCCCCAGGACGCGCTTGCCAGCCCCGGCCCAGGGACAAAGCCCACAGTGCCCCTAGTCCCACGTCGTGGGGCGGGTGGGGTGCCCCCCGGTCTCCCACTTCTTCCAGCCCAGCCTTTCCTTGTCCTGCCCCTGCCCTTGCCCCCATGCTCTGTATCACTCGCCAAGGACCAGCCCAGCTGGGTCCTGGGTGGACAAGCCTGGCACGTAAAGGGCTCCGGGGGCAGCAGTGATGAGACGCGGGGCGGGTGTCAGGCGTGGTGTGAGCCGGCTCTATGCCGCGGCGGGCGGCTCCCGAGTGCCGTGTCCCTGGCAGCTGCATGGCGGGGGGAGCGGCATGTGGACAGGGTGGTGCTGTCGTGCAGCGCTGCCCCAGCATCTCGCAGGCAGTGAGGGGACCGCACGAGCTGCAGTGCGGGGCGCAGGGCTGGGCCAGAGCACAGGCTGCCCCGAGGGGTTGGCTCTGGCTGTCAGAAGCCAAGTCTCACATTACCCGTGAAGCTGGCATGAGGCCTTGAAGCCAGAGAGACGGGCCGCGCCGTGCCGTGCTGTGCTGTGCGCAGCGGAGTGAAGCCCCGAGGGGCTGGCGCTGGCCACTGGCCGCAGGCTCCTGCTGCCACCTAAGCCCTGCCTCTCTCCCCAGGCCAAAGGACCCTGCACCACCGGAGCGATTCCCTGGAGACCGTGATCCTGGTGAACCCCAATGTGGAGAGCGTCGTGTCGGAGGTGAGGCCGGGCACCGGTGGGCAGCAGGGCCAGTTGCACTGGACAACCCCTGCCATCCCGTGCTGATATTCCTGTGCTGCTGCCGGGGATGGGGATGGGGATGGGGATGGGGATGGTGCTGAGCATGCCTGGGCGAAGGAGCATGCTCCCGGCGGGGGGTCCTGCGCATTAACCCTTTAGGAACAGACTGAGTCTTGGGCTGGCAGCTCTGTGCCCAGACCACCCTCCTCTTCCCCCGGCCTGACCTCCCAGCCGGCCTGCCTGGCCTCTGCTGTCTCCTGGCCCCAAAGAAGCTGGGAGCTCGGTGCTGCAGGGGCTGGCTTGGAGGGGGGTTTCTGAGGCCTTGGGGAATCGTGCGCCTGGTCCCCCCTAGCCTCTACACAGGCGCAGCCTGTACGGACAGGGAGGAACCCGCTGGGCGCTGAGCCAGGCCAGCCAGAGCACGCGCTGCCGCCGCGCGGGGTGCGGGTGCGGGTGCAGGCCGGGGGCGGCTCCACGGGCGTGACGGCGTTCTGCTCCCGGAAACAGGTGCGCTCGCTGGTGTGCGATCCGTCTGCCCACAAGCTGCTGATCCTGTGCGGGCAGAGCTCCGACCAGGAGGGGGACCTCATCCTGCAGGCCGGGACCTTCAGCTACCAGAGATTTGCCGAGATCCTTGAGGAGCCGCAGGTGAGCGGGGAAGGGGCCTGGGGCCTGGCCCCAGCACGGAGGGGGCAGGGCTGGAGGTTGCGTGGGGGCTGCGTCCACCCCCGGCCAGGGCGGAGGTGACTCTGAACTGCATGCACACCAGGGCCCTGCCCGCCCCGGGGCTCGGGCACCCAAACCCACCAGCTCAGGCTTCCCAAAGCATCTGCTGACTTCCATGCTTCACCTTTGGCATGACCAGAAGGCAGGGCAGGGATAACCTCACAGACTAACACGTTCAGAGGCCTTTGCTTTCGCAGGCTTCAGCTGCTTCATCCGGTGGTTTGCCAGAAGCCTACAAAAGCTCCTGTCTCTGAATGCATCAGTCTCTAAGGTGCCATCCTGCCCTGCCTCCTGCCTGGCAGCAGACTAGCAGAGCAACCACCTCTTCTGAGCGACACGGTGGACCCCGGGAGGGGCTGATTTCCAGACATCAGCGCTGGTGCGGCCGGCGCCCCGCGCTCCCGACCCGCAGCCCCTGCCCCTGCCCCTCACCCCCGACCTGACCCCACCTGCAGGCGCTGCCGGTGCCCCTCACCCTCTCCCTGACCTGCAGCCCCTACCAGGCACTGCCGGCACCCTCCTGGTGGGGCCCATTGCCTGCAGCCTCAGGGCTAGGTCGACCTGCCCATTCCTCTGGGACCGGCTGGGCCCTGGCCCTGGCCCTGGCCCTGCCCTGAGCTCACGGCGCCCTGTCTCTCCCCACAGGTCACCCAGATCCTCAGCAACGCTGACCCCAGCACCAAGGCCTCCCTCTCTGTGCTCTGCGTGGGAGAAGGCGACTGGAGCAACCTTGGGCAGCCGCGGTTCCAGGAGCTCCTTCATCTGAGGCTGAACCCAGAGCCGGTCTTGCCGGAGATGGACGGGGTCTCTGAATTCGCTGAGTACGTGTCCGAGACCGTGGACGTACCGTCGCCGTTTGACCTGCTGGAGCCCCCTACCTCTGGGGGCTTCCTGAAGCTTTCCAAGCCCTGCTGCTACATCTTCCCGGGCGGACGTGGTGACTCCGCGCTCTTTGCCGTCAATGGGTTCAACATCCTGGTGGACGGCGGCTCCGAGAGGAAGTCCTGCTTCTGGAAGCTGGTGCGGCACCTGGACAGGATCGACTCCATCCTCCTGACCCACATCGGGGCTGACAACCTCCCAGGCATCAATGGGCTGCTGCAGAGGAAGGTGGCCGAACAGGAAGAGGAGCAGTCCCAGGGCTCCACCAACTACAGCGACTGGATGAAGAACCTCATCTCGCCGGAGCTCGGAGTGGTTTTCTTCAACGTCCCCGAGAAGCTCAAGATGCCCGAGTCGTCCGTGAAGGTGAAGAGGAGCATCGAGGAGGCCTGCCTGACGCTGCAGTACCTGAGCAAGCTGGGCATCAAGGCAGAGCCCCTGTACCGCGTGGTCAGCAGCACCATCGAGCCCATCACGCTGTTCCACAAGATGGGCGTGGGCAAGCTGGACATGTACGTGCTGAACCCCGTCAAGGACAGCAAGGAGATGCAGTTCCTCATGCAGAAGTGGGCAGGGAACAGCAAGGCGAAGACCGGCATCATCCTGGCCAGCGGGAAGGAGGGCGAGATCTCCGTGCCTTACCTGACATCCATCACAGCCCTGGTGGTGTGGCTGCCCGCGAGCCCCACGGAAAAAATCGTCAGGGTCCTGTTTCCTGGAAACGCTCCCCAAAACAAAATCCTGGAAGGTCTTGAGAAGCTAAAGCACCTGGACTTCCTGAGGTACCCGGTTGCCACTCAGAAGGACATCTCCTCTGGCATGCCACCGCCAGCGCTGAAGCAGACCAAGATCAAGCAAAGAACGGACAGCAAAGAGAGCCTGAAATCCTCCCCCAAGCCAGCTGCAGTGAAGCAAGTCAGGAAGGAAGAGGCGGTAGAGGAGGGGGCCAAGGACACGAAGCCAGAGGTGGCGAAGGAGGCCAAGCCCGAGAAGAAAGCAAAAGAGCACACAGAGAAGGGGCCGGAGAAACCTGCAAAGCCCGAGAAGATCAAGACAGAGTCGAGCGATGCCCTCAGAGCCGAGAAGAGGAAACTGGCCAAGGACAAGGCGGGCAAGAAGCACCTCAAGGAGAAGGTGTCTAAGCTGGAGGAGAAGAAGGACAAAGAGAAGAAGGAGATTAAGAAAGAGAAAAAGGACTTGAAAAAAGAGGAGGGAAAGAAAGAGGAGAAGAAAGATTCCAAGAAGGAAGAGAAGAAGAAGGAGGCCAAACCCGAGCCAAAGAAGGTGCCCAAGCCGGACCTGAAGCCATTCACCCCGGAAGTGCGGAAAACACTGTACAAGGCCAAAGTCCCCGGCAGAGTCAAGGCAGAGAAGGTCAAGGCCAAGCCAGAGAAGGAAGCGCCCGTGGAGCAGAGGTTGCCCGTGCAGAAGGCGCTGGCTCAGCAGGGGCCGGCGGGGACCGACGTGGCCAAGCAGAGGCTGGTCCTGTCCTCGCCCGAGGACCTCACCAAGGACTTTGAGGAGCTGAAGCAGGAAGAGACGGGGGAGGAGCAGCCCGCCCAGGCCATGCCTGATGCCGCTGCTTCCCTGAGGGGCCCTGGGCCAGCCGTGCCGCCTTGCCTTGGAGAAGGGCTGGCTATCTCAAAGCAGGCAGTTCCCTTGGATGCTGCGGATGAGACATTCCCCACGGCGCATGGGGAAGGAGAGTTGCCAGGGGAGGAGAAGCCAGTCCCTGGACTGGGTCTAGGGCTCGGACAGGCCGGAAGGTCTGAGGGTGAAGGCGCGGCCGTGGAGGAGCCTCATGAAATAGCAGAGCTCGGAGACGAAGCCAAGAGGCTCCCGAGCGCCCAGCTCCTCCCAGAGGTTCCTGGCAAAGGGGCAAGAGAGGAGCAAGCCCTGGCGCCAGCACCGGCACACCCCGAGCCAGCCGCTGCAGACGTGCGGGCCCCGGGCCGCGCGGAGGAAGAGCAGCACATCTCCCTGGACGCGCAGCAGAGCCAGGCAGACGCCAAGGCACTGCAGGGGCCAGAGGCAGGCGATGGGACTGAGACGGAAAGGAGAGAGGACGTGATAGAAAAGGCCGAGCTGGAGGAGATGGAAGAGCAGCACGTGCCGGCCGAGGGGGCGACGCGGGGCAAAGACTTGTATCAGCTGCCGCGGGGCGGGAAGGAGGGCGCGAGACCCTCGGCCCCAGAGGACCAGGGCAGGAGGAGCCCGTTCCCGGAGAGGGAGGGGGCGAAGGAGGCGGCGCTCGCGAGCAGCCTGCCCGCACCGCCCGGGGCCGCAGCGGAGCACGTCTCCTACATCCAGGACGAGACCATCCCCGGCTACTCGGAGACCGAGCAGACCATCTCCGACGAGGAGATCCACGACGAGCAGGAGGAGCGGATCCCGCACCTGAAGTACGACGTCAGTGCCTACGACATCTCCGTGCCCGATCGCCCGGGCTCCTTTGAAGCTGTCCACGGCATCCCGGCCGTGCCCGTGCCCGATGTGGCGGCCAAGGGCTATGCCGGGCAGGAAGCCGAGATCCTGGCGTACCCCACCAACATCGTGGCGGCCCCGCTGGCAGAAGAGGAGCACGTCTCCTCCGCCACGTCCATCACCGAGTGCGACAAGCTCTCCTCCTTCGCCACGTCCGTCGCAGAAGACCAGTCGGTCGCCTCCATCACGGCGCCGCAGACCGAGGAGACAGGCAAGAGCTCCCTGCTCCTGGACACAGTGAACAGCATGCCCTCCTCCCGCACGGAGGCCACCCAGGGCCTGGATTACGTGCCCTCCGCCGGCACCATCTCGCCAACCTCCTCCCTGGAGGAGGACAAGTGCTTCAAGTCTCCCCCGCCAGAAGACTTCCAGGCCCTGGCAGAAGCAGAGAGACGGTTTGAGGCCCAGAAGAAGAGCCAGCACGAGGAGGCAGAGGAGGAGGAGGACGAGGAGGAGGATGGGACCCCCAACATCGAGGTGCCCGGGCGGCTCCACGGCCACTACGGGGCCCCGCTGTTCACGCCACAGGACCGCGGTACCGATGTCCCCGCTGACGGCCCCCGGGAAGAGCCGCAGACGCCTGTGCTGCCTCTGCCCGCCGAGGAAGCAAGGCTGTCCCAGCTGGACTCGGGCTCTGCAGAAGCCGAGGAGCGATGCATGAGCCCTGACGACAGCACCGTCAAGATGGCATCACCAACGCAGTCCGGCCCCACGAGCGCCGGCCACACGCCTTTCCACCAGTCCCCGGTGGAGGAGAAGCTGGACGCCGTGGAAGCAGAGCTCTTTGAGAAGGTAGCGGATGCGGCTGTGAAGGAGGAAGAGGGCCTGGCCCCCTGCAAGGGGGAAGGGGCTGCGAGCACATCCGAGCCACCGAGCGACGAGGCAGCTGCCGCTCAGCGCGCCCCCGGGCAAGAGCCGCTTGCGGTCCTGCAGGATGCGCCGGCCGAGGAGAGCAGCGTGGCAGCGCCGGCGGAGGCTGCGTCTCCCACAGACAAAGCGGAGGAGCTGCCCGTGGCCCGGGAGGAGCTGCCCTGGCTCTCGTACCACAAGCAGGAGACGATTGTGATCGGGGACGAGGACGACCTCCCCGAGCCGCCCGCCCCCAGCACAGACGCCTTCCCGGAGCCAGGCCAGGAGCTGGAGTTCGAGGACGATTCACTCCAATTCGCCAAATGCACAGACTCGGGGCCGGCTGCTGCCCAGGGACTGTCTCCGGAGCGCGTGGCAGCGCCCCACGTCCCAGAGCAGAGCAGCCCTGAGAGCGCCAAGTCCCCAGAGGTTTCCCTTCGAGAGGCTTCCCCGGATGACACCAAATCCCTGTCTTTTACTGAAGGGAGCCCCAGTAAAGAGAAATCGCCAGACATTTCTATTAAAGAAACATCTCCAGGAGACGGAAAGCTGTCGTCTTTCTCGGGAGACAGCTTAGAAAAGGATAAGTCTCCCCCGGTTTCCATTAAAGACATTTCTCCAGAAGACACCAGATCCATTTCTCTCACCGAAGAGAGTCCTGGCAAGGTGCCGTCTCCAGACATTTTCCTTCGAGGAACCTCTCCCGAAGACGCTAGATCTCTTGCCGTCGCAGCAGAGCACGCCGCTGAAGAGCAGATCGCGGCCGTGGCGGTGACAGAGTCGCGTCCAGATGCTGCCAGAGCCTCGCCCCGCGGGGGGCAGAGCCCAGTCCCGGGCGGGAAACCGCTGGAAACTGCCGGCACGGATATCCTCCTGCAAGAGCCCAAATCCCCTCCTCTCCCGGGACACAGCCCCGTGAGAGACACCTCGGCCGCAGACAGCTCCTCTGCCGAAACCTCTCCAGACGATGCCGGGGGGTTTTCTTTAAGAGAATGGAGCCCGGCCAGGGCCAAGTCCTCGGTGCTCGCCTCTCCGGACGCGAAGGTCTGGGGCGGCACAGAGCCCAGCCCCACTCGGCATAGAGAGGCCCTGGCTCTCTTCTCAGAAGATGTGCAGCCCTGTCACGTCCCAGAGGAGAGAGAAGCGGAGGAAGAGAAATCCCCCGAAATGGAAGACCTCTATTTGCAAGAGGTGGGTTATGAGAGGAAGGTGTGGTTCCCAGAGGTGCTGCAAGGGGGACCGCGCAAGCACAAGTACGAGGAGGAACGCGAGAGCACTTTCTTAGACGAGGGGCCAGACTACGAAAGACCACCGCCGCCCGGGCCCGAGGAGGAGAAGGCCCGTCAGCCCGTGGCACCGGCACGTGGCGCGCTGGGAGACACGGAGCCGGCCCTTTGGGACTCTGACCACGGACGTTTCCCGGAGCAAACGGACTTGGGGAAAGCAGAGCTGTTCCCGAAGAAGGAAACAGATTTCTGGCGCGCCGAAGCTGACAGGCCGGCGCCGCCGACACCAGACGTGGAGCCCGTCAGCGCGGACTCGGCCCGGGCGCTGACGGAGGCCGAATGCCTCTCGCTGGAGGCAACGCAAGTGGACACGGCCCCTGCGGTGGTTGCGGTCCCTGAGAAATGGGGAGCAGCGGGCGCGCCCGCATCGCCGCCGCCGGCCTCTGTGGAGGAGAGCCAGGCCAGGCCGGCGAGCGCGGCCCCAGGCGGGGAAGACTCACGGCTCGCAGCCAAGCCAGACTACTCCTACCTGGACGAGGAGGAGCGAGCGGTCCTGGACCTGTACGCCAAGTCGCTGGACCGAGCGCTGACCGGCTCCCCGCTGCCCGCCGCGTCCTGCGCGAGCACGGCCCCCGCCGAGCCGCACGAGCTGCCCGGGACCAGGCAGGACGAGTCCCCCGCGCAGGCCAGCGTCCCTGCGGGGGCCGCCGAGGCCGGCGCTCTGCCCCGGGAAGCGCCCGAGTGCACGGGGCTGCCAGACACGCAGCAAGACGCTGACGCCACCTCCGCTGCGGCTCGCGGCCTGGAGGGAAGCGAAGAGCAGAGGGCGGCAGCGTGGCCGGGCCCAGCCGGCGGCGCCGACGCAGCCGCTTCGTCCCCGGGCAGCGCGGCAGGGGCCGGTGAGCCCGGGCTCCCCCTCTCCGGGCAGGATGCTCCCGGACGAGGGGGCGACGCCGTCGGCTATGCTGAGGACACGCTCGCCGTCCGCCAGGCGGACTGCCGTCCTGTGGCCTCTCCCAGCCCCTCGGGACCCTTTTCCCTGGAGAAAGAGGCCTTTGAGTCCAGAGGAGATGACAGCACCAAGAGGCCGGAGCAGGAGGAAAGGGAGCCGACGCCGTACCCGGATGAGAGGACCTTCCACTACGCAGACGTCTACGAGAAGGTGGTGGTGTCTGGCATGGGGCTGCCCAGCTTTGGGCGCCTGGATCAGGACCGGCCAGAGCCCGCGTTCCCCGCCCCGGCGACCAAGAAAACAGCAGGCCGTCACGGGGAGCTGCCGATCCACATCTCCGCCAAGGAGGAGGAGTCGTGCCTGTACACCCCCGCCGAGAAGGAGCTGTCCTCTCCCACCTCCCCCCGGGACAGAGGCGACTCCTCGTTCGAGTACACGGACGTGCACGAGCGCCGCTCCCCGCTGCCTGAGGCGGAGAAGCCCCGGGAGGCGCCGGGAGGCCCGGGTGAGCTGGCCTGGGCGACGGCCAGGCTGGACAGGCCGGACGCTGCGCCGTGCCCGCCCTCCCCGGGGGAGCGCGCGCCGGCCCCACCCCCAGACCTCCTCCACGCCTTGTGCCACGAGAAGCCCGCCACAGACGCAGCTCCCTGCGACGACAACATCCTCTCCCTGCGCCGGGAGCAGCACGCGCCTTCCCCGAAGGAGCCGCCGACCAAAGACACGTACTACGAGAAGGCAGGGCCGGGGGAGGAGAGCGCCAGTGACTCCGAGCTGGAGAAGGGCGCCAAGGAGCGCTCCGAGAAGGAGTCCCGGCTGCCCAGCCCCCCGCGCGTCCCCGGCACGGCCGGCGGGAAGGACGCCTATGCCGACAGCCCGGCGATGGAGAAGGCCCAGGCGTCCGCCTCACCGGCGTCGTCTGCCTCCTCGCCCTGCGACTCCCTGCAGAGTGACGAGCGCTGGCTTGGGCAGCCGGTTGCCGCCGCGGAGCCCCACGCCGTGGGGTACGGCCCTCTGCCAGGCCCGGGCAGGGACGGCTGGGCGCCACGCGTGTCCTGCTCCGGCCAGGTGTCTCCGCAGCAGAGGGAGGGTGCGGGGGTGCCCCGCAGGGAGCCCCCCTTCCCTGCCACGCACTCGTCCAGGGCGGAGGGGGCGTTTGAGGGCCATGGCAAAGATGCCCGCCTGAAGCCAGCTGCTGCAGGGGAGCAGGAGGAAGAGGAGGAGGAGCTGGCTTTGCCCCCGCAGAGCAAAGGGGCTGATTTCTCGCCCTCTGGATTTGGGTTTTCCTCAGCACAGAAGCCCGAGCCATGTGGCGCGCCGGGCCGCGAGCTGTCCCCTGCGAGCTGCAGGGTGGACAAGCCTCTCGCCCTGAGCCTCCCCGGCGCTTCGCCCCACGACCAGGAGCGGAGCCACGAGTACCTGGAGGTCTCCAAGGCTGCCCTCGGCTTGGAGTCCTCCCTCACCAGGTTCTCGCCCCTGAGCCCGTGCGAGGACAGCCAGCCCCTGCCCGGGTCTGCGGCCGGAGGGGCGGCCCCGCTGCAGCAGCCCCGCGACGACTCCCCCAGCTGCTCCGAGGACGCCTCCTCGGAAGCCACCACGCCAGTGATACACGCGGCCGCCGAGGGCTTCTACTCCCACGTGCTGGCGGGCTACGCTGGCACGGCCACGGAGCCCGACCGCAGGAGCCTGTGGGACGTGTCCCCGCTGCTGCCAGCAGACCCCTCCGGCACCCAGGTGACGGGCAGCCAGGAGCTGGCCGCAGCCGAGGAGCGGGGCCCTCCCTCCCCGTGCGACATGGATGACAGCACGCTGCCGTGCCGTGTCGAGTGCCTTGGCGTGGACACGCGGGGGTCGCACCGCGCCGCCAGCCCCGGGCAGCAGTCCCCCTTCGCGGACCAGCTCGCGGCCATGACCTCGCTGCCGGACGTGCTGACGTCGTTCCCTCCCCCTCGGCCGGGAGACGCCGCCACGTCCAACGGTCCCACCGAGGTGAGCACGAGCCCCCAGGCCTCGCACAGCGTGCCGCCCCCCGCCGGGGCGCTGCGGCATCCCGAGGCCAGCGGCAGCCTGTCCCCGTGCTCGGGGGACGAGGACCGGGAGCGGCAGAGCCGTCCGTCCTCGCTGACGTCCCCGGAGCACAGTTTCCAGCCCTTCTTCCCCGACGCGCAGAGGGGCGGCAGGCCGGGGGACCGCGGCGACGCCTCCCACGAGATGGAGCCACGGCTGGGCGCCGGCTCCGACTACGGGCAGAAGTTCTCGGTGTGCGAGTACAAGCAGAGGAAGGGCGAGCTGTCCCCCTCGTTCATCAACCCCAGCCCACACGACCTCTCCGAGGACAGCGACCTCTCACAGGACGAGGGGCACCCCTCCGTGAAGGGGAGGCCACATCACCCCGCCGGGAGCCAGGGGCAGGCCCCCGTGGTGGAGGAGACCCCCCCCACCTCGGTGAGCGACTCCGCGACCTCCCAGTCCGACTCCGACGTGCCCCCCGAGACCGAGGAGTGTCCGTCCATCACGGCCGACGCAGCCATGGACTCGGACGAGGATGCCGATTTCCTCCCAGTAGACAAGACCGTGGGCACGTCTCACCATGCCAGCACACGGCCCAGCCACGACCCCCAGCCGGCCCCTATGGTGGATCCCCACCCGCACCCCCCGCACCCAGACGTCTGCATGGTGGACCCGGAAATGCTGGTCGTGGAGCAGAACGCGAGCAGAGCCGACAAGCTTGCCAAGAAAGACCTGAAGGAGAAGAGCAAAGGCATGAGGAAGGCCTTGAGCAAGCCCAAGCCATCCTCGCCTGCCCGCAAGCTCGAGGCCAAAGGAAAGCGGTCGCCCACGCCGGTGAAGCAGCCTGCAGAGCGGTCCCCAAAGGCTGCCACCGCAAAGAAGGAGAAGGAGGGAGGGGAGAAGCCGTCCAAGGCACGCGGCCCCCTTGCGCAGCCCTCGCACGTGGACGAGAAGGACGAGGTGTCCCGCAGCAGCCACAGCAACCCGGGCAAGGGCCTCGTGAACGGCATCAAAACCAACCCTGGTAAGGCGCCCCTTGGGAACGTGCTTGTGCCCACGCGGGAGCCACAGCCCTACCCCAGCGCTTCCTACGCAGCCTCCGCGGTGCTGGCGGCTGGAGCGCGGGGGGCTGCGGCCGGCCGAGGCCAAAGGGCTGGCAGCGGCGGGGGAGCCAAACACCCCTACGCGCGGGGCAGGAGGAGCCAGGGCCCTGGCTGGGGCGAGGGGGCTGAACCCTTGGGTCTGGGCCTGCGATGCACGCGGGCGTCTCCCGTGGGCTGCTCAGCGCTCAGGCTCTGCTCTCGGGGCTGAGGCAGGACTGGGTGGTGACTTCATTTTTGCGCTTCGCGGTGCGCAGGCCTCCCCCGAAGGCTCAGGGCAGCTGCGCTGAAAAGCAGACAAGCCAGGGAGCAGCGTGGCAGGGCTCCAGCTGCAGCACGGCTGCCAGGAGCCGCCCGAGCTACCCGGTCTGGCCGTGCGGCCGGCAGAGCGCCAGGCCCCAGGTTTGGGCTCACATGGAAGGGATGAGAGGGGAGGGGGGGGGTGCTTTCTTCTGGGCCAGCACGTGCAGGCAGGTGGTGCATCCCCCACTGAGGCCCCCGACGCCCCCGAGCACCACGTCCACGGCCCCCTGGCCAGTGGGTTGTGCTGGCCTGGGCCCTGGTGGGATTCCTCTCCCCGGCCACGAAGGGCTGCTGTGCGGTGCTACCCAGGCTGCTCCCCTGCCCCGTCTCCCAGGTCTGGGGCACGAGACGGGAACACGCTCTCCATGGGTCCCGGCAGCGGCATTCCTGTGCTGCGTGCCTGCCTGGAGGCCGAGGGCTGAGATGACTTGTAGTTTGAGCCACAAGAAGCCCCTGCCTCAGCCTGGTCCGTGCTGGCGCTGCCCAGCCCCGCGCGCAGAGCCTGAGACACGACAGGCCGTGGCAGCAAGCGAGGAGCACGTGGGGCCCAGGGGCAGGTGCAGGCTTGCAGGCAGTGCCCGCTGCGGCCCCTCCTGGCCCGTGACTCCACCAGGGACCTTCAGCCTCTGGTGTCTCTCTTCCAAAGTTTCCAGCAGCCCCAAGAGCAGCTTGTCGGTGCCCCCGGGCCCACCCGTGTACGTGGACCTGGCCTACGTCCCCAACCACTGCAGCGGGAAGAACGCGGACCTGGAGTTCTTCAAGCGCGTCCGATCCTCGTACTACGTCGTGAGCGGGAACGACCCAGCCAACGGGGAGCCCAGCCGGGCCGTGCTGGATGCGCTGCTGGAGGGGAAGGCCCAGTGGGGCGAGAACCTGCAGGTGAGTCCCTACGAGGCCGGGCCGGGGGCGCCGCTCGCACCGTGGGGCTCCGGGGGCACGTGCCTCTCCCAGAGTTTGTCTAATGCAAGCAGCACTGGTCGGAGGGGCCTGGGGCTCCACGCCACGCGGTCCTAGCAGCGGTACCAGCCCCTCGTCCTGTCACCAGCAGTGCAGGCCAAGGGCAGCGGAGGTGGCTGGTGACGTGGACAGCTCCCCTCCCTCCTGCTCCGGCACAGTGCTGTGAACACGGGTGCAGGCGGCAGCACATTCTGCCTTGCTGCCGCCCAGCCCAGCCCGGCCGCTTCTGCTCGCGGATGGTGCTGCGCGTTGTTACTGGTACTGCAGCGCAGACGGGCCGCACCTGGGCCGGGGCCTGGCTGCGCAGGGCACTACAATGGAGCAAAGGCCGCCCCGCAGCGTGTGGGGCTGGAAGAAGCAGCCTGGCTGGGGCTGGGGCTGGGACCAGGGCCAGGGAGGAGGAGGGCAGTTGCGGCTGTGGGGCACTCGGGGTGTGCCAGGGCCTGCTGATGCCACCCGCTGGGTGCGGGGCCGTCAGTTGCCTCTTCTGTCCCTCCAGGTAACCCTGATCCCAACACACGACACAGAGGTGACACGGGAGTGGTACCAGCAGACCCATGAGAAGCAGCAGGAGCTGAACATCATGGTGCTGGCCAGCAGCAGCACCGTGGTGATGCAGGACGAGTCCTTCCCCGCCTGCAAGATCGAGTTCTAGCTGCCCGGTCACGCCACGCTCATCCATCGCCCCGTCTCCATCGCCGCACTCAGACACCGCCTGCCGCCCAGCCCTGCTGGCGCCGTCCCTGCGTGGTCCTGTGGACCGGGAGAGCGGGCGCCTGCACAGCGTGGTGCTGGGGCTCTGCGTGAGGAGCATGGGCTCTGCCCAGCCTGGGCTGAGGTGCACCGTGCCGGGGCAGGAGGAGGCCGGGGCACCTTCCCCTCCTGGGTGGATTTTGCTGCCTGTACAGTCGCTGTAGAATAACGTGGCTGCCTTCATGCTGCAAGTGCTTTCCTCGCCCGCATCCTGGCCACCCCACCCTACGCCACCCTGCCCTGGCGTCACGGCACTGGCCTCTTCCCCCCAGCCTGGCCTGCCACGAGGCTGCAGCACGAGGACAGGCACGAGGGCGGCTGCGGGCTGAGAACTGTGCGATGCAGAACAGATGGAGCGAGGAGACGGTGATGGCCAGTGACGCCCTGCAGCTGCCAGCAAGGCCCAGGACAGCCTGACGCGTGGGAGCTCCGCCACCTCCCGGGGCATTGGGACACGAGCCCTGGGCCCCGGTGGGCTTGGCCTGGGGTCCGGACCCGCAGGCTTTACCCAAGCTGCTGCATGTGGCCGATTCCCTCCCTCCCTCCCTGCAGCTGCGGTGCTGCAGGACGCCCGAGCCGGCATTGGCACAGAGTGTATGCTGCTGCCCCGCTGTCCTGAGCTTGCGGCGCGGCGCGGTGGGGCGGGCAGGGCTGGATGGTGCTGCCCCCCCAGCCTCCAGATGCACAAACCCCAGTCTCCGCAGTCGCAGGCCTCGCAGGGGCGGGAGATGAGCCGAGGTGTGGGCAGGCCACGCGTGGGGAGGCAGGGGCTGCGTCTCCTGAAGGAAGGCTCTTGCTACCACCTGCCGGTCGTGGTGCTGCTGGGGCCTGGCACCGGTCTCGCGGGGGCAGCAGAGCCCTGACCAGGCAGCAGCCCCCTCCCCACCAGCCACAGGGTGCGAGGAGCGGGCGACAGCGACTCCCCCAGGACAGCCACCGTCACCCTGCCCCGGCCGTTGGGAAATGCCGCCCAACCCCGCTGGGGTCGAGGGCAGGTGGAGTCAGGCTGCGCTGGGGCCAGGCGGTGGCACTTGCCCCCCAGCTCATGCTCTCGCCATGGTGCCATGGGCCTGCCACTGCCCTCCAAGGGGCAGGGCCACGCCACTCCCTCCAGGACCCGTGCCCCGCGCAGGGCATGGGAGGATGAGGGGGGCCCGAGCACTGGCAGGAGGGTGCCCACATGGCCCAGGACGGAGGTGGCAGGATATGGCTAAGGTGGTCCGCCGGGCCGCACCCCTGCTGCTGTCCCAGCCAGGCCCCCTTGCCTGCATCCTGCTGCCGTGGTGCCCGGCCCTGCCAGGTCAGAAGCGCATCTGGGATGGTTTATTTTGCTGCCTAAATTATGTATTTATTTTGGTTTTGGGCTGCATTGCACGCAGCTGTGACACGTTCATGTGTGTGCTGCTGCGGTGCTGGCGCCGGTGCCCTCCGGCTGCAGCTCGCAGGGGCGTTGCCACGGCCGCCCAGATGCAGCCAGGTGATGGTGGCATGGCCACGGGGGCTGGGCCACGTATGTGCGGGCAGCCCGGGGCCATTGCACGCTGCCTGCAGGCCCAGAGCGGGCGGCGGGGCCGTGGCTGGCAGCCTGGCGCCCCCGGGCAGCGCCACGTGCCGTTCTTTGTCAGCGCTCGCTCCAGAGCGTGTTGGCCGGGAGGGCCTGCTTTCGTTCTCTATAAGCTGATTGGGTCAGTACATATGAATGTCAGTTATGGCAGCCAATCACAGGCCGGCAGTGACATGGCCACTCCCCCTGTCACCACTGGCCTCCATGCTTCCCTTGGGCTTTTGCTGGTGTCGTTCACCGAGTCCTTCCGTCTGCCCGTCCGTCCGTCTGCCCGTCCACCCACAGCCTGTGACTGGCCGCCCGCCGCCCCAGGTGCCTGGACACAGGCACAGCCACGCCGGGCCAGAGGGGCGCGCGCCCTCCTCCCTGAGCCCGTGTCCTCCGCCGCGTGCCTAGGCAGAAGCGCTAATGCACTAACTCTAGAGCGACCCACGGATGAATGTTTCTCAACCTCAAACTTGAAGCACTGCTGGGGGGAGGGCGGGGGGCACCGGCAGCCTCCAGGGCGTGCGCTCGTGCGGTGTGTCCCTGGCCCCGCGCCCGCCCCAAGACCCCGTCCCACTTTTGTAGTTTTGTAGCCAGCTGCGCTGCCGTCAGCTGCCCCTCGCCCCCCGGGCCAGAGGAAACCACTTCTCCAGGATGCTGGCCTGCCCTGCTCGGGCCTGGCCGCGGCAGCAGGCGGAGGTGCCCCGGCCCAGCCCGACCGGCCGTGACGCTGCAGTAGAGAGAACATGTAAGCTGCGCTTCTGCTTGTTCTGCATGTGGACGCCCACGCGTCGCGCTCCGTGTCATAGGAACCAAACACTTAAAACTAACAACCCAAGTGACCGCGTCTTAACTGTATTGAACGGGCGACTCGCGCGCCCAGCTCCTCGCTGCTGAATGTTGTCCGCGCAGCGCCCGGGCCCCTGTGCATCGCACCACCTGGACTCAAGCTCCTCCTCGCCATCGCCATCCGCACACCTGTAACTAGCGCCTGTCAAGGGAGGAGCTGCCCCATTAATAATAAAGACACATTAACTGCGACAGCGACATCTCGGCCTTTTGTGAGCGGGTCCCTTGGCACGCTTCTGCCCGGTCCTTCATCAGCCCAGCAGGCAGGACCCTGGCAGGCTGCTTGGTGAGGCTTGACCGCTGCTGCCCTGTGCCGGCTGTGGCCGCAGCCCCTGCCCTGGGGCCGAGCAGGAGGCAGTGTTCTCACCTGCTCGCTGCGGACCCCTCGTGGGGCTTCCTCTGTGCTCGGGGGGTGACAGTGCTTTGGGCTGGTGTGGATGAGGCGGCTGCAGCCTTGGCCAAGGGCTGGCCTCGCTGCGACCTGCGGCGGCCCCTGCCAGCCCCGCAGCCCTAGACTGCAACAGGTCCCATTTGGGTCTCGGCCCCAGCCCAGCGCCAGGCCAGAGAGCTCCTGCCACGGGGGCCCAGACGTCTGTGGGCAGTGGCCTGGCAGCAGGCCGGGCACTGCCTGCACTGCGCCCCAGCCCCAACACTGTGCCCTGGGGCCTCCAGCTCGTGCCAGCGCCATCCACATGCCCCCTTTGCCCCTTGCCCTCTGCTTCAGGCACCAGGCAGCCCTGCAGCCCACGGCCCCGGAGGCAAAGTCCAGGTGGGAACGCCCTGCCCCGTGGTGCTGCAGCCAGCCCCCGCCTGCCCCGTGCAAGCTCTTGGGGCCTGCCCTGCTGACCAGGAAGGAGCCGCGTGGCCAACTCCAGCCGTCTGTGAGCCGAAGTGCCGCAGCCACACCACGGCCCCCGCCAGCCCCTTGCCCCGGGTTGTTACAGCCCCCGGTCCTACTGCATCGGCCCGGGCAGCTGCAGCGGAGGCTGCACCTCCCTGGCGGGCACCCAGGCCCCATGGGAACCCCCACCCGCCGTGCCCCCGCGCTCAGCCAGCCCCAGTGACGACGGCTCCGCGTCCCCCGGCCGTGGCAGCTGCTCCGGTGGGCCGCGCCGTCCTTGTCCGTGCAACAAAGGCCCTGCTGAAAGCCAGCTCTGTCCCAGCCTCCGCACAGCCGCAGCCTGTGCCGGGCAGCCGGCCGCGCGCCCGCCCCACGCACAATGCCCCTCTCAGCGCTGCGACGTGCCTGCCCTGCTAACCAGGCCCACGGCGGCCCTGCGGCCGGGCAGGCGGGGCAGCTGCGGCCCCCTCGGGCTCGCGGGCAGCGCCTCCGCCCTGGGCGCACGCGGCCCGGGCACGGGGGGGCAGAGCCGCTCACGGGCACCGGGGCTCGCACCCAGGCCCCGCCGCGCACCCGCCTGCGCGCCCGGCCCGGCCCGGCCCGGCCCGGCCCATTGCGGCGGTCAGTCAGCAGCCCCGGGGGGGCGCAGCGCCCTGCGGCGGCGGGGGCGGGGGCGAGACCGGGCTGAGCCCGGGAGGCGCAGCACGTGCACCGTCACCGGGCTGCGGCCGGGCCCAGCGCCCCCCGCCCAGCCCCGCCCCAGGAGCACCCGCACCCGAGGCGGGGCCGCTGGGGGCCGGGCCGGGCCGGGCGCGGGGCTGAGCGCTGCCGCGGGGCGCGGGGCTGGCACGGCCCCTCCCGCCCGAGAGCAGCAGGGCCGGGGCAGGCGGGTGCCGCGCCGCGGGGTGCCGGGGCTGTCCCGGTGCCGGGCCGGCCCCTTGCCTGCGGGCCACGGGTTGGCTGGACGCCGGCTGCCGGCTCCCAGAGCTGCGCCGGATCAGGCCCCCTGCCGCCTGGGCCCCGGCCGCCCGCACCAGCACCAGCAGCGCTGCACAGCCCGGCTGCGCCGGTACCGGCGGGGATGCCGGCAGGTGCCGCGTGGCCGGGGCGGGGGCGGCTGCTCCCGAGCCAGGCGCTGCGGCCCGGGGTGCCCAGCCCCGCGCTCCCGCTGCCCCGCGCCGCATTCACACAGCGGCCTCGTGCCCGCGCCCCGCCGCGCCGCCCACGGTACTGTGGACCATCTCTCCACCAGTGTGTGTTGTAAACCCTCCTCCTGCCCCGCTCCAGCCTCCTCTCCTGCCTCCCCCATGGACCCCCCTCCTCCTCCGCGCTGCCCTTCTCTGGCCCTTCTCCAGGGCATCTCGACCCTGGCTGAGGGGCAGGGACCGGCGCTGGGCGCAGTATTCAATGTGTGGATGCACCGGGGCTTTATAAAAGGGCATTATGACACTCTCCATTTTCTTCACAATTCCCTTCATCATCCTTAATGTTTGGTGTGCCTTTGGACAGGTCTTGAGGCCGGGGCTGCTATTTTTATCGGACTGCCCACAGCGACTCCCAGCTCTCTTTCCTGCGCGGTAACAGCTCAAGCAGAGCTCCTCGAAGTGCACGTCTAGTCCGGGCCACTTTTGCCCCATGCAGCACTTTACACTAAAGCCAGGTGCCCATCTGCTCAGTCGTGCCAGATCTTTCTGCAGCTCCTCGCAGTCCCCCTGGGTCTTTACCACTTTGACTACTTTTGTGTCATCCACAAATCTAGCCTCCTCACTCCTCCCCCCATTTCCACATCGTTTGTGAGCGTGTCGAACAGCCCCGGTCCCAGCACAGATCTCGGGGGGACTCCACTGGTCACTTCTTCCCAGCCCCAAGACTGACCCTTTAGACTCGCTCGTGGGTTTCCGTCTTGAAGCCAGTTTCCAGCCCACTGACGTATCTTCCCTGCGATCCCGTCACCACCTAACTTCAGTAAGAGCCTCGGAAGGGGGAGCTTGTCCAAAGCCTTTTGGGAGTCCAGCTATACGGCCAGCTGGGTCCCCTGCTCCCCCCTCCAAGACCTCCAGTGATCTACCCTGGACACAACCACGGCGATTCCTCCCTAGCAAGTCACATTCACCCAGGTGCTGGACAATTTTTATTGTAGTTCGTGCCAGTTTTCTAGGAGCAGAAGTTAGGCTCGCTGGTCTGGAGGTCCCCGTGTCCCTTCTAGGGCCTGTCGTAACTCTGGGACTCACACCGGGCCTTCCAGTCCTCTGTTCAGTGATGGGTTGAATACTAGTTATTTTCCTCACTAGGTTTTGCTTTCCACTTTTTGCCAGAAGCCTTTTCTCTGCTGCTGCCTCCGCAGCTCTGCCCTGCGCCGCACTGGCGGTGTTGGCCCGCTCTCCTGATCTTGACTGGCAGCACGCATGGCTCCGGGCTCCGAGACGCTGTTGTCAAGCGGGTCCATGCTTGCTGCCTCCTTTTGGCGCCGTCTCCCTCCCTTGTTGAAGCTGACGGCTGCTCTGGTAGATTTTTCTCCTCCCTTCTCCTCCTCCAAAGACGGCAAAGCCAACTGCCTGTGGTCACTCTGGCAGAGCAGCTCGGCACCACTTACCCTTTCCACCAAGCCCTGCTCTCAACACCAGCCTTTCCTTGGGTAGGGCCCAGGACTCGCTGCTGCGGGCAGCCCGTTACCGCATCAAGAAACTCGTCCAGGTCTCCTGGCCCGGGGTGTCTGTAGCAGTTGCAGCCCCCCGTTATTACTGTGTCCTGCTGCTGCTCGGCTCCCCTGGCATTTCTAGCTCGTGGCTGCGCCCTGGCGCAGGGCCCGACAGCCTACCCCCACATGTACTTTTTTCTATCGAAACCTGCAATTTCTATGTAGAGACTGTGGGACCTCCTACATCAGTTGGCAATCTACCCTCTTCACTTCGCTGCAGGCTTTGCCATAACGCCCTCCCCGCCAGTACAACCTGCTCTGGCACTCCTGTAGTTCGCATCCCACCGATTCTCCTCGTGCCATCACATTTCTGGACCCCTCTCATGTCAATGCCATTACTTACCACTTAGCAGAAGCCTCGCCACCTTGGCCACAGGCCTCTGGCATTGGTACAAAATCACGTCCTTCGCTCGCCATGCCTGCGCTTGCTCATCTTCTCCCCCTCTCTCGTCCCCATGGATTATGGTTTCACCCCATTGCGAGTGTCCATCTGACCAGCCTCCCCCCAGGTCCAGGTTAAAAGGCATTAGGCCTCCTGCATGCACCGGAGCTGCATACGGTGGTGCTGCGCTAGCACTGGGCACAGAGCGGGGGTGGCAGGGGTCTGGCCTCCCAGTCCCTCGCAGGGGATGAAGGGCAGCAGCTCACACGCGCCACCCCAAGCGGCTGCTCCTAGGCTCCGGCACCCTGGGACAGGGCAGGGTGGGGGGCAACCCTGACTGCCAGCGGTGCCACCTGCACAGGGCACCACTGAGCCCAGCTGGGGCTGCTGGTAGCCATCCCTCACCGGGCCGCTGCAAAGAGAGCCGGACGCAGGCCACAGCAAAGACGTTTACTGTGAACACACACTCACGGCAACACAGCACGGAGATCTTTGGGTACAGCTTCACCAGAGAGCACGAGTCCTACAGACACAGACCCACCAGCACCAGACACAGGGGTGCACGGGCGGGCGCTGGAGCCGGCGGCTGGAGAGGCCCCACCGCAGCCCCGGCCTCCCCGCAGTGCCCCGCGTACACATAAATATATATTAATAGACTTTTGCTCTATGTACAATAGATTTCTCCTCATTGGTTTCTCACTAACAAACCCTGATTTGTTCAGCAGCAGCCTCAGCTCCCGGCACACAGGCGGTCCGAGTGCGAGCGCTGGCCCATCCTGGCACGGGACGGACCCGTATTCCCTGCACCCCTTGCCGCCCAGCCCAGGTCGGCCGGAGGCGCTGCCCTGAGCCCAGCCTGCGCTCTGCCGGCTCTTCCCCAGCAGCAAAGGGGAGCAGCAGCATCAGCAGCAGAGTCCTACACCAGGCCGTCGCCAGCCGGCTCTGCTCCCACTCGCCCCACGTGCGCAGCCAGGCCAGCCACCAAACACCCACACCGCCCGGCAGAGCTGGGAGCCCGGACCCCACTGCCGGTGCTGGCAGCTGCCTCCCTGGGCCTGCTGTGGCAGCTGGCACAAACACTGGCTCTGCATGCGTGGCTGCAGCTTGTGGCTGTCGCAACACCGGTGCCTGCCGCAGCCCAGCCCCTCTGCGGAGCCGGGGGCTAAGCCAGCTCCTGCCTTCATCCTCTCCCCCCAGCAGCTGCAGCCCCCTGCCCCCACCTCTGCTGCGCCAGGACCCAGCTCTGCCCAGCACCAGCGTGTCCCGCTCCCCGCCGACCCTCTGCCAGGCCTGGGGCTGTTTCCCAGCTAGGGGCCGGGGCGGTCCTGGTCAGCCAGCAAGGAGCAGACTCCGGCATCCTCGTCCCGTGCGTGATGCATGGGCCAGGCTCAGGGTGCTGGGGCTGGGCCCGTGGCAGGAGAGACGTGGCGACCGGCTGTGTGCGGCGCTGACTGCGGTTCATGCACCTCGCTGGCCTGGAGGAAGCGGCTAGTTGTGCACGTCCTGAGGAGGGGGCTGCGACGCCGTGTCCTCAGCCGGGGGGCCAGGCCCAGTGCTGTCCCCTTCTGACTCCTCGTTGCGTGATGCCAGCGTCTCCTCCGGGGCCGGCTTCCCCGCTTCGGCCAGCTCCAGCACCTCCCCGGCAGGCTCTGCCTCCCCCCATGCCACTGCCCCCTCCACCTGCTCGGGGGCCTGCTCTTCACCAGGCTCCGCCAGCTCCCCGGCGAGTCCTGCCTCAGGCCCCCCAGCCTCACCCTCCGGCCCAGGCTCCCCCTCTACCTGGGGCTCGGGGGGCTCCCCTTCTCCCTCGCTCTGGCCCAGCCCCGGGGCCTCCCCCTCACCCGGTGCAGGGGCCTGGCCGCTCAGCCTCTCCTCGCCCGGTGCAGGGGCCTGGCCGCTCAGCCTCTCCTCGCTCCTCTGGGGGCTGATGGACGGCTTCTCGGTGAAGCTGAAGCGCGCGTAGTTCTCCATGGAGGCCGGGGAGGAGGGGCCGGCGCTGGAGACCGTGCTGGAGGGGCCGCTGCTGTCTGCAAAGCAACCCCGAGACTCAGCCCCCCGGGCCTAACCCTGAGCCCCAGCCGTGCTGCAGAGGGGCGCTGCCAGGTCCCGGGGAGCTGGGTCCCAGGGATGCTAACCCCAAGTGGGGCCTGGGGCTGTTCTGGGGGTCGCAGGCACGACAACCCCAACCCTGTTGCCAGCACAGGTAACGGAGCACATGGCCTCAGCCCGCGGCTCCCACCACCCGCACCCTGCCTTGGGGAGTAGTGCCACCCGTGCAAGGGCCAGGCAGGCTGCACGAGCACTGATGCCACCCACGGCACAGGTGGGGTTGGGGCTTGCAGTTCAGTCCTTGCCCCCATGGTCACTGGCCTCAGCCCACGAGGAGGCAGCTGCAACACCTCCCTGGCACAGGAGACTGCCTGCATCCCATGGGGACCTGGTTCCCGCCGTGGGCAGCCACAACACCAGGGCAGGGCAAGGCAGGAGGGAATGGGGCGCAGGGCCCCCATGTCCGGCCTGTCCTGGAAGCTGGATAAGGCCACAAACTCCAGGCAAAGATGCCCAGGCCCTCTCCAGCTCAGGAGCGGGGCCTGCCTCTAGGGCCAACGTGGGGAGGCTGCCCCCAGGCTGGTGCTGAATGCCCGTGGGTGGAGCCCGAGGGACCTTCCTGCAGCCAGACCTGCCTCTGCCTCGTGCTCCGGCTGCCCCTCCCCAACCTTCAGCCATTCCCCCCACAGCCCCCAGGCCCTCTGCCAAGACACTCACACCACGGCGGCTTGTCCGAGCGCGGGCGCAGCGGCAGGGCAGACGCCGAGAGGATCCTCTGTGACAGGAACGGGTCCCCAGGCGCCGGGGTCCCCATCATGGAGTCGAAAAGGGCTGCCGCACGAGGGGGCTACTTCAGGCGTGGCTGGCCCTGGTGCCCCCCAGCCGCATGCAAGCGCTGCCCCGGGCATGCGGTCACGGAGCCGCTGGCCAGGCCAAGGGCAGCGTGTTTCCTGGCAGCTGCAGGCTCCCCGTGGTGGAGCCGGAGTCGATTCCCCACTTTGCACAGCCTGGCTTGCAGTCATGGCTCGGGACAGCGATGGATCCCCACGGCTACCCCTCCCGCCCCCAGCCCAGGCTGGCTCTGGGCCGGCATCCTCCTGGATGTGCCCAGCTTGCCCATCTCTGCCAGCACTTGAGGCGTGCCAGGCGGCACGGACCTTCCCGCCCCGCAGGTCGCTAGCCCGCCCGTGCCCACGGTACCTGAAGAGGAGCGTGCGTGCGAGACACTGCAGCTGCGGCACAGCGCTGTCAGGAACGCGTTGACCTGTCGCAGCGAGAGGGAGTTGTGCAGCGTCTCCAGCGGGTAGATGGTGGGGACCATGGAGCAGCCTTCGAAACCTGCCGGGAATGCAAGTGGAGGCTGAGTGACGCTGGCCCTGGCAGGGCAGGACCAGGGCCCCCCTCCAGCCCCAATGTCCCCAGCCCGGCGGGCCAGGCCCCCTCTCCAGCCCAGTGCTCACCGCAGCTAGGCCAGGGAGATGCCACTGGCAGGCACATGCAGGAGTGGGCGGAGGATGCATGGCACTGGGCAGGAAGCGCATAGGCCATGCAGCCCTGTTGGGACTAGCCTTGGTCAGGGCAGGCCCGGGCTGGAGAGGGGCTCCCGCTCGCGTCCGAGGAGGGCTGGCTGCTGCATGCACGAGGGAGGCAGGGAGCCCTGCCCCGGAGGCTGCTCTCGTGGCCATCCTGCCCTTCCACCCAGCCCTCAGAAGCCCCCAGGCCACAGCGGCCAGGAGCGAGGGGGCTCCCGGCTCAGAGCTCAGCTGAGATCCCCAAGAGCCGACAGCCCTGCAGCAGGCAGCCTCCACCCACGGCTCCCGCGTGGAGCTGCCGGGGCAGCTGCCACGTTCCTATGGCTCCGGGCAGCCACCTGGCCTCCAAGCCACCCCTGCCACGCTGCCTTCCTCCGCTCCTAGGCAGCACCCCCACGACGCTGCGGCACAGGCCCAGGGCCCCTCAGGCGACTCCTGCCTCAACACCTGCTCCCACTGCCCGGTTCTGCTCTCGCTCGCAGAGAGGATCACGTCTGCGGCAGTGGCCGGCCCGACAGGAACTCTCCAGCATCCCCGGGAGCCTGTGCCACACTGGTGCCGCCCGCCAGGGCAAGGCGCTGGCATATGGTGCAGCTGGAGGGGGAGGCGTGCCCTGCCCAGAGCTCCTGCATGCTGCCCCACGGGCACGCTGCAGCACAACACGAGCAGAGACACAAGGAGGCAGACAGGAGACCCCGTCCCTAGTCCCTGCCCCGCAGAGCTCGCGTCCGGCCCAAGCGGGGCTAGCAGCACGGCAGGGAGGGGCAGAGCTTGCACGTGGCAGGCGCTCAGCAATGGTTACGGACGAGCGGGGTGGACAGATGCTCGCTGTGACCCATGCAGGCATCGTGGCGGCGGATGCAGGTGGAGAGGGGAGGGCAGGCAGCACAAGCCACGTCTATGTGCAGTGGCGGAGGAGGAGGCAGAGATGACCGTGGCAGCAGCTGGTGGATGGTGCCTGGATTCGTGCAGGGGCAAGTGCAGCTCAGCTACGGGCCCGAGGGGAGGGCAAGCACGACCCCGACCCTGGAGAAGGGAGGGAGGCAGCACGGGCCCAGGCCAGGCCGGGCACGGACAGCAAAAGTGCATGACACTCGCAGCCAAAGCTGGCCCAGCCGAGGGGCCCTCATGTCCCTGGCCCTCAGGAGCACGTGGCTGGAAAGGGCCGCAGACCAGCAAGGGGAACAGCTCCGTCCTCCTTGCGGGACTGCGCCCTGCTCTTGCCTGAACTGCAGTGTGTGGGGCGCGCTGGTCCCCACCAGGCCCCGGCCAGGACAGAGGGGTACTCTGCCAGGAGAGAACTGAGTACCCGTCGTTAGCACAAGCCCTCGTCATGACCTGTAGCACCTGCAGCCCAGCCAGTGACTGGGTGCTGCCGTGGTACCAACACGCAGGACAAGGAGCCTGCGACCCCAGGGCAGGCACAGGGAGCCAATGATGCGGCGGAGCCCAGCAATGGCGTTTCACATGCCCCGTGCTGCAGGCGCCATGCAGAGGAGCATTCACACGTGCTCCCGGGCAGCGCCTGGTGGCAGGGTCTGCATATGCGGATCTACGGACCGGGAACCAGACCAAGAACCCGGCTCACCCTGTGTGGGGGCCACGCGATAGCTGCCCTTCCCAGCTCACGTGGGCAGCATCAACGCCCTGTGCCGCCAGCCCCAGCAGCATGGGGAGGCCAGGCTCTGGCGCTGAGCGCTGCCCCAGCCAGGGGACCAGCCCACAGCACCCACCGGCAGACACGCTGTATGCAGGGAGGGTGGCTGGGGGGGACTTCACGCCGTTTGTGACACCCCAGAGCAAGAAAAGAGTGCAGCCACCATGCCAAGCTTGGAGGCAACAGGAAGGAAACCCCCAGAGCTGCCAGGCTGCAGAGGTTATCAACGGGAAAGCCCTGCCAGGAGCCAGAGGATCCCCCACTCCCGTCACGGTGCCGTGCATGTCGTGCCTGCTGCTGCGCCATCTGCCAGCCACCACTTAGCAAGAGCCCCACGGTCCTCCACAGCCACAGCTTTGAGCCCTGTGGGCCAGGCAACATCTCACCGAGCCCGAGCGCGTGTCAATGCTCCCCGCCCCGATGCCCCTCCTGCCCCAGACTCCTTTCCTGCTGCCAGCGTGCAGGCACAGCTGCTGCGAGCACGGTGCCTCACGGGCCAGGCTGCCTGGCCGCCGATGGCCCTGACGTACCACGGAGTGGGGCTGGGGCCCTGCCAGGCACTGCGCTCAGAGCCCGAGGGGTGCGTGCAGCCCCGGGGTGGCAGCAGCAGCCCCGAGCATCCAGCACAGAGCCCCGAGGGAACAGCCCCACCTGCGCCAGCCCTGCCCCAAAGGAAGGGAACTGGGGCAACTCCTGAGAAGCAGGGACATGGGTTCATTAGGGGCAGGTCTTGACAAACCAACCTGGTGGCTTTCTATGACCAGGTCCAAGTCCTTGGATGCAGGTGTCGCAGTGGATATAGTCTTTCTGGACTTCAGGAAGGCCTTCAACACAGTCTCTCACCCTATTCTCAGTAAGAAACTAGGAGACAGTGGTGTTGATGCCTACATGGTCAGATGGGTCACTAACTGGCTGGAGGGCCGCACCCAGAGAGTGGTGGTGGATGGGTCTTATTTGACCTTGGAGGGCTGTGGGCAGTGGGGTCCCCCAGGGCTCGGTCCTTGGACCTGCACTGTTCAACATCTTCATCAGCGACTTGGACGAGGGGGTAGAAAGCACCCTGTTCAATTCGCGGATGACACTAAGATGTGGGGGGAAGTGGGCACGCTAGAAGGGAGGAACAGGCTGCAATTGGCCCTGGACAGGTTACAGGGTGGGCGGATGAGAACAGGATGGATTCAACACTGACAAGTGCAAGGTGCTGCACCTGGGGAGGAAGAACCAGCGGCAGACCTACAGGCTGGGGAACTCCCTTCTCATCAGCGCAGAGGCAGAAAAGGATCTTGGAGTCATTACTGATGCCAAAATGAACATGGGCCGACAGTGTGGGGACGCGGTCAGGAAGGCCAACCACACCTTGTCGTGCATCCACAGGTGCATCTCGAGCAGGGCCAGGGAGGTGATTCTCCCCCTCTACGCGACACTGGTCAGGCCGCAGCTGGAGTACCGCGTCCAGTTCTGGGCGCCGCACTTCAGGAGGGATGTGGACAGCATGGAGAGGGTCCAGAGGAGGCCACCCGCATGATCCGGGGGCAGCAGGGCAGGCCCCACGAGGAGAGGCGACGGGACCTGAACCTGTTCAGCCTCCACAAGAGAAGGCTGAGGGGGATCTAGTGGCCATTTACAAACTAGTCAGGGGGGACCAGCAGGCACTGGGGGCGTCCCTGTTCCCCCGAGCACTACTGGGAGTTACAAGAAACAACGGACACAAGCTGGCGGGGGGTAGGTTCAGACTAGACATCAGGAGGCGCTGCTTCACTGTCAGGGCCGCTAGGATCTGGAACAAAATTCCAAGAGAAGTGGTGCTGGCTCCTACCCTGGGGGGCTTTAGAAGGAGGCTGGATGAACACCTTGCTAGGGTCGTTTGACCCCAGTGCTCTTTCCTGCCAGGGCAGGGGGTCGGACTAGCTGACCTCCTCAGGTCCCTTCTGACCCGACCAACTATGAAACTATGAGACATGCCTAGGACAGCCCTGGGTGCTGCACCCTGGCCAGGTGGAAACACCGGATGGCAGGGCCAGCTCCTGCTCTCTCCCGCATCTCCCCTGCCCCGAAACGCACGAGTCCATGAGCAGCACCCCTGGAGCAGGCTCGCCCTGATGCGCCAATGACTGCGGTGATGGGGAGTCTGGTGGGGCGGCACTGCTGGAAGTGGGCCTTGTTTACCCAAATGGGCAGCAGCATGCGCAGGCCTGCCTTGGGGCAGGAAACCCCCTGAAGGGGAAGAGCCGGCTGCCACTCAGGGGCCGCGAGCCAGCCGCACCAAGGTACCTGGGGCTCAGGGAGGGACTGGGCTGGAGCCAGGCTCACAGGGATGCCTGCCATCCTTGGGAATGGCTTCAGCCCACGGCCAAGAGCCTCGGCTATGGGGCCAGCTGGATGTCAGAGCTGGTACCCCACAGCCCCTGAGAGAGCAGGCCGCAGCACCGGGAAGTGTGGAAATGCGCACGGCAGCGATGCCCTGGGTGGGCAGGCACAATACTGCTGTCGGCTTGGCCGACACCTGCTGACCTCCAATCCTGGGGCCAAGGAAAGTCCGAGGAAAGCCTCTGGGAACTGTAGAAGGAAAGCAAGTGCTTGCTCCCTGCACCCGCCGACGTGCTGGGTGAGCAGTGCGACAGGGCCGCTGGACGTGGGAGACAGCGTCTGCCAGACAGCAACCTGGCAACAAATGCAGCACCAGCCCAGTGCACAGCCTCTCCTCTGGCCAGACAGCTGTGCAGTCACTCCTGCATGGGGCGTTTCAGGACAAGTGCCTGCACTGGGAAGCACTAGCGCCTGCAGCTGGTGACCGTGCTCCCCAAAGGCAGACTGCCCTGGTGCACGGAGCGCACCCACCCTGCTGCGGGGCCCCGAGATGGCAGCAGGCTGTTGGAAGGGTGCTGCGAGGCCCGTGTGCTGATGCATCCTGGTCTCACTGGAGCAGAGACGATGGCTCTTCCCCACTGCAGACGTGCGAAGGGGCTGAGGAAGTCGGCACAGGTGCTGGCAGATCCTGAGGTCAGGAGCCCACCAGACTTCTCTCCCTGTCTGAGCAAGGTCAACAAGCCCCTAGGAAAGTCTTTTTATTCCAGCTGGTCCATGGATCTGAACCGGCACTGGCACTGGCTCCAGTCCTACGCTGCAGCTGCACTGGTGCGAGTGGATCTGCTGCTCAGCTGGGCTGAGTCCACGCTAATGCCGCCACGCTGCCTGCAGGATTGCAGCCAGTTTATCCAGAGTGGGCTGTGCAGGGCCATGTCGTGCAGCTTGGACCTGTGACCACCCAAGGGCCCAGAAGCTGGAGACAAGTTATCATCAACCTCCCTTGGCTGGCTTGCGGGTCCGTGCGCAGACTGAGCCCTGTCCAAAACCCCTCAGGCTCCCTGACAGGCTGCAGCTGCTGCGACCGACACGGCTCCCACCGCTCCGTTCTCCATGCAGGGATGAATGCCTTCTCCTGGCACAGTCCCAAGTGGAGCAGAGGAGGGCTCTGATGTGCGCTGTATGCTACCTTGGACACGAGCTCCTGACAGCCCGTCAGCCAGACGGGGACCTCTGCTCTGCCCGCGCAGGTTGCCACTGCAGCATGGCACCGCTGTGCAAGTACTCCAAGTGCTGCTGACAGGCCACGAGGGAGCCCAGAGCTGGTGCAGAGGGGTCCCGGTGCCGCCTTCCCTGGACCAGGCTGGTCGCTATCTGCAACTCCCATCCGGGTCAGGAGTCATGTGCCAACCACGCAGCCGTGGGGATGGGGTGATGGCAGGCAGAGACCCGAGGCAGGTCATCAGTCCTCTGGAGCCCTGGGATAGGCCAAAGCCCTCGTCCCTTCCTGCCCAAAACATTTTGCGGATGAGAGCGGCTCTTGGACTGCCCCGAGCCGACAGCAACGGGGCTCCTTGCTTTGACAGGACATGCAGGCGAGGGTTTCTGCTGCCCTTTGATCTGCTGCAGCAGGACTGCGGTGATGGTGAGGAGGGGGCAGGCTGCCCCAGCGGGAGGGAAGGGGACGGTCACAGCAGGCAGGCCCTCTGCACGCTCGCCTCTCTTTTGTCCGTCTCATCCCAGCAACACCCGAGAGCAGCCGGAGGCGACTGCTTTGAGTCCTCATTTCTCCCTCCCTGACTGACTGGTTGCTTGCACTGTTCAGATCTGATCACAGCCTGCTGTGCTCGTTCTGTATGTGAATCCCCATGGAGATCTGCACAGATGGCTGTCACCACCCGGGGAGCGTGAGTATCTTTAGCCACTGGGGCACCAGCCATGGCACAATACTGAAGTAATTTTCCAGACCAGATTTTCTGACACTTGGCGTTTTTGAACGAGAACGTTCTCACTTTGGGTGTGAAACTCCCTAGCTCAAACCACTAGCATGCTAATGAAGAGCTTTAAACCATCAGAGATGCATTTACAAATCACACGAGTGCACGACTCTTGCTCTGGAATTTCCTTTGTTTTACACACCCATGCGCGCGCTTTCCCGCATGATAGGAGCGTAGCACAGAAAACGATTAGTAAGGCTGGGAGCAGGGAAAATGGATTGGGCAAAACCCCTGCACACAGCAAGCCAGGCACTGCTGAGCCATTCAGGCCTGGTGCAGGCCTAGGCCGGGCGACGCTTCCAAGCACGCTTCTGCCATGGGCTCCTGCGCCAGTCCTGCTCTGGGGGACTTGCGAGACCTGCATTTCCACGCATGTGATGCAGATGATCCTGCCACGGGGCTGGGCCAGGGCTGCCCCAGCGCCCTCAATGTAACACCTGGGGGATCGGGCTGAGCGCTGGGCCTAGGGAGAAGGAGCAAGAGGAGCAAGTTCTCCAGGTGGGACGATGCTCATCCCGGCTTTGAGCCCGTCCCTCTGCTCCCCCTTCCCTTCGGCGGTCCTGCCTCTCCTTAGCTGTCGCTAGGAGACCAAGGACGGATCCGGTCACAGCTGCACAGCAGCAGCCTCTGCGAGCTGCTGGATGATGGCGAGAGCTGGGCAGGGGGACACAGACTGCAGAGGGGGATTCTCCTCCTCCAGCAGCAACAGCCCTGGAGCCGGCTTCGCTGAACCGGCCCACAGCTGCCCCCTCCTGCGGCCGAAGCAGCAGCCAACCCATGCAGCACAGCACGCTTCAGAAGCCGCATGCGCCAGGCAGGTCTCAGGAGCAGGCTGACCCCCAGAGCCACCAGGAGCGTGTCCCCGAGAATGCCACGTGCTCCGAGGCCGAGAAACCTTGGGGGGGCCAGGGCGAGCTGGAAGCCCTCGTGGCCCTGGGCTTTGGCATGGAGATGCCCAGCTGCTCCCCCCAGCAAGGTGCCTCGGGGGCAGGGCAGAGGCCATGCAACACAGAGCTCTTGGCCCACTGCCCCCGGGAAGAAGCATAAACACCATGAGCACCTCACTCCCCCTGTGCCTATAGCAGGGTCCTCCTGCTGCCGTGCCAGCCTCATGCTACAGCTCCCAAGTTGCCAGCCTTTCCAACAGCTGGCACCCACCTTCCCTCCTCCTGCATTAACCCGGGGACCAGGGGAGCGCACCTCTGGAGACGGGGCACGGGCAGGCATGTCGGGCTCCAAGCAGCATCTCAGATAGATGAGCGTGCCCCCGCAGAGGGGAGCACAGCCCACTCTGGCTGGAAGGAGGCAGCAACGCATGACGCCAGGAATGAACACAGCCAGGGCAGCCCGCACGGGAAGGGTCCAGACCTGCCTGGCTGCAGCAGCGCATGCGCCTCCCTGCAGCGCCAGCCCACAGGCTTGAGAGATGCCAGGGGTGAGTGCTCCGACAGGGTGAGTGCTTCTCGCTTCAGAGAGCAAAGCACGCGGCACATTCCCAAGCAGACAGCGCCAGGCAGCGGTGGCGGCAGCGTGCAGTACCGTAGAGGCACTCCACGTCCTCCTGGCCCGAGATCAGCCAGCTCCGGAAGAGGCGCAGGTGGTAGGAGCACTGGTGGAGGTGGTGGGCCAGCGCGGCATCCAGGGACAGGCTCCGGCTCATGGCATAGTCGGAGGAAAAGCGGCGCAGCAGCTGGGCCACTTGGCAGGGCTCGAGCTCATCTGGAGGAGAGGGGGCCACAGAGTGAGGGGGAGAAGCGGTGAGGAGGGCAGAGGAGGCGAGGGGGAGCCAAGCCCCAGTTCAAGCAGCCCTCCAGACGCTGTCCACCAAGTAGTGCCCACCCGCCGTCAGCCCAGACCTGTCAGGAGGTCACACGTGCCCCCACAACACACCCGGAGCCTCCAGCCACCGGGGCTGTGCGGTGGGACTGACCCCCGCGTGCGGGACCCGCTGCCAGCACCTGCCCCACCCCGTGCGCCGAGGGAGTCAGGCAGGTTCTCTCCCCAGAACAAACGAGCCCCAGAAGTGCGTTTGTGCAGACCAGGCCCAGGTTGGGCTACAGATCATGGAGGCAGCCCTGAGGCCAGGGCTGCCGCTGCCACGGAGCTGAGACTCACGTCCAGCCTCGCGGGCCAGAGCCCTGAGCAACAAGTCCCCCCGTGCCACCCAAAGGAGCGAGGAGCTACAGGCCGGGAGCAGAGGAGGCCGGGAAAACTGAGCCAGGCTCCGCTCAGAAGAGACGGCGCAGGGGCTCTGCAAACGCCGAGGCCTCAGCCAGTTACAGTCACTTGAGGGCATGAGAGTGCTGAGCTCTCTGGACACGAGGGACACGCCAGCACTGCCCTGGCCCCTCGTGCTGCTCTTGTGCGTGCCCTGTAGGCAGGCAGCAGAGAGCCCAGCCCTGTCCCTTCATGCACCAAAGCACATGGGACCCTTTCTGGCCTGCGAGCTTCAGGCCAGATGGGACATATGCTGCTGCCACCCGGGGAGCAAGTCACACGTTGGTCCCGTTTCCTGCCCGTGACACATGGGAGAGCCAAGGCAGATCTTTGGGAGGAGAGGCAGCAGCCCAGGTCCAGCACAGATCCCCAGGGGCCTGCTCTGCCTGCACGCGAGAGCATGATCCTTCTGTGCACACAACCCTGCCATGTCCTCACAGCCCACTTCCAGCGATCACAGCGAGTGGCACGGAACGAGACACGGTCCCAGCTGGCAGCTCCTCCACAGCTCAGGGGACACCCACCCTTCTGCGATGCCTCCTGGGAGACACGCAGACCCCAGAGCCAACCCTGCATCCCTCACTCCAGCCTCTGCTTTTTTCTGACCTTAGCTTTACCCTCCAGACTGCAGGGTGGGATTTCCTCCTGTTTACTGAGCACGAAGATCCAGGATGAAGGGAAAAGAAACTGCCCAGCCTGCATGTAACGGAAGGACTTGCACTGATGCCTACAGTCCAGCCCTGCCCCTGCCAGCAGTGGGAGGAAGAGGGAATGGCTACAAGCAGTAGCTGGGCACCAAACCTTTTCTGAACATTGGGTGGACAGCACCTCCCAAGCTGGTGGACAGGGCAAGGCACAGCCGCCTGTCCTCGCTGCCAGAGGCATGGGCTCGGGCACCAGGTTAGTAGCTACATGAAGCAGAGATGCAGGAGCATGAGAAGTCACATCAGACACACACCCTCCCCTTGATGGCTGCTGGCCTGGGGGCAGCGGAGCAAGCTGTGCCACGCTCCCGGCCCTCAGTCGTACCTGCCTCCTCCTGGGGGCGAGCCCATGGGGCCCAGACAGAATAAGGGAGGGACAAGGCCCTTCAGGGCCTGGCACATCCCAGAGCCCCACACTACTGGGGCCGGTGTGTGTGCGTGATTAAAAGTGAGCTCCTCCAGCCTGGGCCCTGTGAGCGGGGGTGCGTGTGCCAAGGCAAGGCCAGCTCACCCTTGGGGGGCAGTGGGTGGTCAACTCCAGGACACAGCCATGCTGGCAGGAGCCAGCGTGGCCAGGGCCCCCATGCTGGGGAAGTGTGCTGCGCACACGTGCCCAACACGTCTGTGGCTTCCTTACTGTTTTCCCTGCCACAGGTGCCCGCTAGGAGTGAGGGATCCAGCGCCACCATCCATGTTTCGTGCACTGGGCCCTCCTGACCTCCAAAAGACTCGCTCCCCCGACTGCGCCCACCGCAGACAGGGCAGCCTCACCCGCCGCTGTCCAGACACAGCCAGGCTGCTGCAGCAGATGCCGCAAACCTGCAGCACAGCGTCCGCCATGACATGAGGCAGAAACCTCTCTCCTTCTTGGCGAGCACAGGGCAAGGTCCTGATGCCAGCACAGAGCTCGGAGCGCCGCAGGAACCTGCTCCTGCTTGGCTGCAGGAGCCACAGTGCTGGCTTCCCGTCAGGCAGGGCACGGCTCCTGCCTCCCCCCAGCCCCTCGGGACGGTTACACAAAGGATGAGTGAGCGAGTTAGTCACAGCGAGGCAATGGGGAAGGTGAGACACAGTCGGACACCAGACACAGACGCGCAGAGAACACGAGAAGGCCGGAGGGAGGGGGACACCAAAGGAGACGTGCAGAGACTGAGACGTGCAGATGGGTTAGAAGTGTGAGGGAACGTCAAATCAAGGAAGCACACGTACCATTAGTCGGATGCTTTGCAAACGACACAGAAAATCGTTTTACGGCTGGCATAGACAAGAGCTCTGAGGAAATAAAAACACATCGTCTCAGTTAACGGCCTCCTCGGGATGCCCCGAGCCTCCGCATGCTTCCAGCTCGCTCCTGGCTAACCCGCCACTGGCCTGAGCCCATCTGCTCCCCAGACGTGTTGCTGCGCCTCGTGTCTGCATCTCTTGATGGAGCCCGGAAGGCCCTCCCCTCCCACCCATGCCTAGCCCCGAGGGTGCCTCGCCTCACCCTGGCATCCGGGGGAGTAGGGCGTGCTCGCCCAGGCAGGCACGATGCCACAGGAGGAAGCAAAGCACACCACTGCCCAGCTGCTCCACACTTCCTGGGGACAGGGGAGTCCCCAAGAGACTGTTTCCCCGCAGCCACCGAGAGCCCAGTGGGAAGCCGCAGCCCCAGACACAACCCTCTGCCTGGGCTAAGCAGAGCACCTAGGACTTGAATGCGACAGTCAGATTGACAGAGACCAGGATGAGTCTGGACACAGTCCCGCTGCTGCCATGGCCACATAGGGGGTCTGGCCACTTGCCTTGGCCCCGGCGCTGCTGCTTGGGGCACGGGCCAGGCCCCGCTGGGCCCTGCTCTGCACGAGTTACGCAGTGAGAGACATGAGCAGACTCAAGCGTGGAATGGGACAAAGGGCTGGGCTCTCAGGACACGTCTCCCACTTCCATAGCCTACCGGCCAGGCCCAAACCCCCCAGACGGTTCAGGCTGCCCTTCAGAGGCGACAGGGCAGGGTGGCTCGGATCAGGCTGAGAAAGCAGGCGATGGGCCCCAGCTGGGTTCGGTGCAGCCCACCGGTCAGACTTCCCGGGGCTTGGGAATTCATGGCTCTCACGCATTTCTTTCATGCTTCCATTGCCCCCCATGGCCTCCCCCCATCGGGGGTCCCAACGCAGGGGCAGCCCTCCAGGTGCCTCCGGGCACGGGTGTGCGCTGCTGCAGGCCAGGCATGCTCAGGGCCTGCAGTCACGACAACATGTTCTAAGACTCGGCTACGTTTCTGCACCTCTCGCTGTACCGACGACCCTGGAGCCTGAGGTCCTCCACCTGGTCCTGACAGGGCAGCAACAAAACAAGCTGATGTTACCGCTGCTGGACCCTCTCTACCCCAAGTCAGCCATGAGAGGAGAATTTGGTCTCGTGCCTCAGTCAGCCCCTGAGCTCCCGGCCGAGTGCGGCTGCTACAGCACCAGCAGCCTAACATGGCGGAGCATGAGCCCACCCCGATGTGCGCTGAGGGGGCCAGAGGCAGGCCCGAGGCCAACCACCACCACGAGGGGATGGCACCATCTGTTACTTCCATGCACCAGCTGTGGATTTGTCGTTGTGCAGACAGCCCCACGGCACTCTCCCAGCGCCGGGCACGGAGACATGAGCTGCCACTTTGCAGCGATGCCACCTCTGGCAGAGGGCACGGGCGCAGGGTGCGGCACCGTCACACTGCCCTCGGCTCATGTGCGAGACTCAGTCGCTGGGACAGAGTTGTGCTCTGCAATGCAAGCACTCGTTCTACCAGAACCGTTCCTAGCACTGCTGGGAGCACGCGCCAGGCACAGCTGGCACAACACACCCAAGCACAGTGTAAGCTGCAGCTGGCGTCTCCAGGGCAGGGGACTGCAACCTAGAAACAGCCTAAATACCAGCATATGTGGGTGATTCCTGTGCTGCCTATGTAAGCAAAGTATTCAGCCTGAGCACTTCCCTCTGCTCTGAGCTGCCTCCCCAAGGCACCTTGTGCCTTTGCGTCCTCCTGCCTGGTGCAGAAACCTCCAGCTTCCTCCTGGCCGCCTAGGCAGCACAGGGAGGTGCCAGCAGTATGGAGCAGAGACAGCGCGAAGCAGCCGCCATGCAACAGAGGTACACGACTGTGCAGCTTGTCTGGGAGGACCAGGCGCCCACAAGTCTAATCAGGTAACACCTGCCCCTCCATGTGGACCTGGACCTCCAAAAAGGCGCATGCAGGGGCCTGGCACAGGGATCACACACAGACAGCTGGGAACTGCCCAGGGTCCAGGCTCTTGGCTAACAGCAAGTGGGAAGCTGCCGACTGGTCCTGGCTCCAGCCCTAGCACATGGGGTTAGGGTTGGGAAGCCCTGGGGTGCACTCTGATTGCTGGACTGGATGCATGGCCTCAGGCAGGTCAATTCTGTACCTGCTTCTCCCTAAGGAGTGGTGCTGCCTTTGAGCACTCCAGGAAGAAGGTGACCTGGCATGGCTGCCCGCAGCTTCCCCACCTGCCTGCAACATGGAGCCCCTGCTGCATCCTGCAGTCCAGCTCCCAGCTCGTGCCTCCTGGCCCCAGTGCTGTGGGCACCTGAGGCTGGTGGCTGCTGCCCTCTCCTGCTGTGCAGGGGAACTCCGACAGGCCCCATCCCTGCACTTTCCTTTGCAGTCAGCAGCTACTGGGGGCTACAGAGCAGTTCTTAGGCAGCCGCAGCCGTAGCCACAGTCAATGTGGGGCAGGGACAAGGGGCCAGGGCTCTCTGCGAGCTGGAAACACCCTCTCCACACCAGCTTGACAGCCCAGCCCCTGCCCCTTGCTCCTGTCATTTTGATTCATGTTGTACAGGTGCCTACAAGACCTGGAGCAACCAGCTGCCCTCCAGCCCATCCCAGCACCCTGCACTCCAGGGGCGAAGGGGCAGGGGCAGCCCACCCTGCATCTCAACAGCATGATGTGAACAGGCGCTCTCCACGTGGTGCAACACATCGGCCCCCCGCCAACAGTGCATGGGCCGACGTGGGGGCAAGCCAACGTGCACTCCAGCAGCCTGTTGTGCTGGGCAGTCTTCATGCAGCTTCAGGGGCAAGTCAGTGACAGCAAGGAGCTTGTCATCTCCTCCTGGCATCCCCATCGGCCAAGTGCCACCGCTAGAACACGGGGTGCTCACCGGGTCTCCCATGGGTGCCTCCCCACACCCCCCTCCCCCACACTGCTGTCCTGACCCCACTGCCCCGGTCACCCCACACGCAGGGCAGGCAGCCCCAACCCACGCACAAACTGGAGCAGGACGAGCTGCAGGAGCGGGACTCAGACACGGTTCCATGAGCATGTGGGAATTCCCAGCAGGCCTCTGGCCCGGCCACCTCCAGAGCAGGCAAAGTCCGACTACCAAGAGCAAGGGCTGAGCCCTGCGATCTCGGAGCGGCTGGGGGATTCCCTCCCATTCCCACCAATGCTCAGACAGTCAGGACCGTGCACCCCACACATCCAAGGCAACTGGCACTGGCACGTGCATGGGTGGATGCGTGCCTGTTCAGATCCATGTCCCTGGAGGCCTTGCTAAGCCTTGCCTGGTAACAGCTTAGGGCAGCGAGTCCCCCCCACCGGCTGCACCTGTGTGCAGAGGACACACGTACCGTCTTTGTAGGTCAGGCTGGTGGCAAACTTCTTGCCGTGGCTGCGCGCGTAGTCCTGGAGGTTGGGGGCGCTGGAGGAGCCTCCCAGCACAGTGGTGCTGAACAGCCCGGTGCACTGCGACCCTGGAAAGGCACAGGGCTACATTAGTCACATCTCCATGGCCTGCGCAGGGTGGTGGGAGGCAGGGTATGCACTCCTTCACCAAGGGATGAGCTTTGGGATGGGGCAGCAATCCCCTGCCCCCGGGAGAGCACTGGCAGAAGTTGGCAGTCAGACAGAAGCCTTGGTTGCTGGATGCCCCCTCCCCAGGCTTGGGGCACCTCCCCAGCTGCTTCTAGCAGAAATGCCCAAAGGGGCGGCAGCACCCGAGAGCAAGCAGTGACTAGGGGTCAGCAGCAGGATGGGACCCGTCTATGGGCTGGGCAGGGAGGGGCACCTGCAGCAGGCAGGGGGCTGCTGCGGCCAGCAGTCTCCAACCAGTCCTGCCCAGATGGGGCCTGGCACCCCTCTGCCTTGAGCTGCCTGGATGTTCCCATAGGATGCCAGGGGCACGTCTAACCAGGCCGCTCTCAAGGACCCTTTTCCTCCGGTCACATGCACCAAACCCAGAGCCATGGTGATGCAGTTGCTCCGGGGATACCCTGCTCGCCAGGCCTGGCTCTGGTGTGGTGGAGAGCAGCAGACAGCCCTACCCCCTGCTTTGCCACTGCCTTTGGGTGGGCTCAGTGTGCACACAGCGCCAGGGGGAGGGGGCATGCACAGCAGAACTGGCCTCCCCGGGCCTGGCAGGGCAACCCCTATGCAGGCTCCGAGCAGCTGATGATCTCCAAGCACAGGCTGGGAAGCCTTTGAGAACCAGGACCTGCAGCCCCTTCCCTGCCACAACTCAGGTTTTAGGAGTACGCCTGCATGGAGCAGTGAGGCAATGGCAGCACAGGCAGAGGCATGCGCATGCTCAGCCCAGCCAGTCAGGAGCAGCAGGGGAGTTGCAGGGACATGGCCTTCCTGCTGCTAGTCCAGGACACTGGGCCCTTGCCAGGCACTGCTCCATGTTCCTGGGACCGAGCGGCACCCTCTTGCAGCTGCTAGCTCGCCTCCCAGCAGAGCAGCCAGGCAAGGAGAGCCTGGGCCTCACACCTTCCGAGGCTCCCGCACCCCCAACGTGGGCATTGCTGTGCTAGGGACACCCTTCTGCACCGCTCTGCAGAGCTGCAAGGGTTCTCTGCTTTCCCCCAGTTAACGCTCTTCAACTGCCCAAGATGCCTCCACGCGAGCCTGGCTCAGCTCATGGCCACCGCTCTAGGCTGCATGAAACCCAGAGACCTGCTCCTTCAACGAGTCCCTGAGAGCAGCAAAGCTCCTGTCATCCTGCCAGGTGCCTCCAAGGAAGTTTCTCCAGAAATCCAGTCTGAGATGTCTGTTGTCTGTGGCCAGCACAGTGGCTCTACTCCAGGGCACTGGGCAGTGCCCACCTAGACCATGCTCATGCTGGGACAGTCTGTGTACATGACCCCTGTGAGCCCAGGGAGCAGGATGGTCTGTGGAGGGGGCAGAGAGCTGGGACCTGGGAGGGCAGGGCCCCAGTCCAGCTCCACCTCCATCTCAGGCTCTCTGTGAGCGATCCATAGGTTGTGCGGTTGGAGTTTGCTCAGCTGCTGCCAGCTGGGGGTGCCCAGGCCAAGATCTCCTTGGCTCACAGACAGAAATACTGGGACCTGACACCTGAGATGTAGGAAGCATGAGGCCTCCCCAGGGAGGCCTCCAATGGGGGCTGTCGCTGCTGTGCTCCCACCTGGGCCGGGCTCACAGCCAGTGCCCGCAAGAGTCCTGCCGGGGGGACCCAGGAGGGAGCCCGTGGAGCAGTGCAATGGTAGCTGTGGGCACGATGCTCGGGGTTCTGCACCCGTTAGCCAGCGCTCTGCCCACGCCGGTCTGTGCTGGTACCAATTGTGATGGATGGGCCGCATGTGGAGCCAAGGGCGATGCTTCCCAGGAGAGATGCAGAGCCCCAAGCACTGGGCAGGGGCCTTTGGAGCACAGCGCCAGGCTCTGACCTTGCTTTCTGGTGCAGCAGACAACTCTACCCAGCCAGAAGTCTGGGCGTGCGCTGATAACCCAAGGTTGTCCTGGAGCCACAGTAAAGGGCTAAGCCTGCTGCAAGACTCAGTCTCAGGACAGAGCTCCTCGCTGCCCTCCGACTACACTGGCCTGCACCATAGGGAAGCCTGAAGTTTGAGCTCCCTTCTCCAGCGTGCAGCCACAGGCACACGGAGGGCCAGAGGCACTCAGCTCGGGTCCTGGCATGAGGAATCCTCCGTACAAAAGCTTCCTTGCAACCAGAGTGACCCTTCGTTCAGCTATGCCTGCCAGCCAGTCCTTAAAGGGCCCCGTGTCAAGGGCATGGTTCTGTTTTCATGCTGTATTTTCCAGAAGGATATTCTCTATTGTCCTGCTATCCCCTGCAGGGCATCACTCACCCCACACCAAACCCTTGTCGCTGCTGTTTCACACATCCTGCCAACGGTACAATGACAGGGGTGGAACAGACCCTGCAGAAACTGGCTCATCCAGGGACTGTCAACAGGATCCGCTCCCAGTGCCCGTGTGCCCCAAGCAGGTGGTGCGAGGTTCTCACTGAACAGCAGGATCCCTGACAGCCCTGCTCAGGGGCCTCGCACAACCAAGGTCCTGGGGGAGCAGCAGATACTGCTGCCACTCAGACGTTTGAGGTGGAAGACCTTACAACCACTTGGGCCAGCATGGGGGATCCAGTCAGGTGGAGGGAGAAAGTAGGTCCTGCCATCTGTGTGGCCAGCACCTCTCGGAGAGGATTAGAGAATGTCTGAGAACTAGAACTTCAGCCGCACGGAAACTTGCCCCGATGAAACACACCAACAGGAGGGTCTGAACCAGAAGCTCCGGATGCCCCTGCCTGGCAGATGTTCCAGCCGTGAGGAAGCCATTTGTACAGCAGGGTGGGGCAGTGGCAGGCACTTCTAGCCCACTGCCCTGTAGCTCTGGAGCACAGGGTGGAGGCTAAGGGGGAGTGCTTGTGCAGAAGCCATCTAGACTGGTCTCCTCCTCTCCCGTCAGGGCTTCCAGCATGCTGAGGGGAGAGGAGTCCTGATCGGGGTGCTGTGCCCTCCTCTGCTACTTCCCGCTCTGACAGAGTGACCCTGCATGAACCTGTCGAGCCCTCTGCCAAGTACTGTCAATTGTCACCCTCCCAGGATGATCACACTGTCTGGAACGACACAAATCATTCTGGGAGTGGGTGACGGGCCCAGAATCAATGTGGAGCCGGTGAAGGGACACCTTGAGAAACCGGACATTCTCAAGTCCACGGGCCCAGACGGATTGCACCCGAGGGTCTTGAAGGAGCCGGCAGACATCATTGCATCCTCCGCTGGCAGAGATATCTGAAAAATCATGGCGCTCAGGTTTGGTCCCAGATGACTGGAAAAGAGCCAATGTGGTCCCTATTTACAAGAAAAGGAGGAGGGATGACCTGGGGAACTATAGACCAATCAAGTCTTATGTCTGTCCCTGGAAAAATCCTGGAGAAAATTGTCAAGGGATCCATCAACACCAGACTGATGGAAGGCAAGCTTTCGAATGCCAGCCAGCATGGCTTTGTGACTGGCAGGTCTTGCCTGACCAGGTAACGTGCCCTGGAAAAGGGAGATGACGTGGACATCATTTATCTGGACTTCAAGAAGGCCTTTGACCTAGTTCCCCACGATGTCCTTATGGTTAAGCTGGGGAACTGTGGCCTTGATCATCATACGGTCCAATGGCTAGGCACCTGGCTACAGAGTCAGACTCAAAGAGTACTAGTTGACAGGAGAAAAATCAACATGGTGCAGGGTGACCAGCGGAGTCCCTCAGGGCTTGGTACTGGGTCAGTACTCTTTAACATCTTCATCAATGATCTGGATTCGGGAGTCAGATGTGAACTGGCCAAATTCACAGACAATAACAAATTATAGGGTAGGGTGGTCACACCACAGGACAGGCTGGAGATACAGGCCGACTTGGACACGCTCTCAAAAGTGGGCCAACCAAAACCTGACGGCCTTCAATGCAGAAGTGCAAGGTGCTGCACCTCAGTAGGAAGAACCCCCAACACACTTACAGGCTCCGCAGTATTACGCTCGCCAGCACCATGATTGAAAGACCCTGGGGGGGGGGTCTTGTCTGACCACAAGATGAATGAGCCACCAATGTGATGCTGTGGCTGGCAAAGCTAACCAAATTCTGGCATGCATCCACCGATGCATCTCAAGCAAAGCCAGGGAAGACATCCTCCTGCTTTACTCGGCCCTGATGAGACCGCAGCTGGAGTACTGCATCCAGTTCTGGGCCCCCCACTTCAGGAATGATGTGGAGAAGCTTGAGAGAGTCCAGAGGAGAGCTATTTGTTTGATCCAAGGCCTGGGGGCAGGCCATACGAGTAGAAGCCAAGAGACATGGGACTCTTCAGTCTGGAGAAAAGAAGGCTCAGGGGGGACTTGGTGGCAGTCTACAATTATATAAGAGGGGTACATGAGGACCTGGGAGAACAGCTGTTCACCGGAGCTCCCCAAGGGATAACAAGGTCTAACAGCCATAAACTCCAGGAAAGCCGATTTAGTCTAGACATAAGAAAAATGTTCTTTACAGTGCATGTGTCCAGGGTCTGGAACAGACTCCCCCAGGAGGTGGTGCAAGCACGTACTGTGGACTCTTTCAAAAAAACAGGTGGATATATTTCTTGTTGGGGTCACTTGATCCCAGCTGACTTCCTGCCTATGGTGGAGGGAGGCTGGACCCGATCATCTCACAAGGTCCCTTCCAGTCCCTAATGTCTATGAAATTGTTGGCCACAACGGAAAGCCAGGCAGCATGGTCCACACGGCAATTCTCCGCTGTGGGGAAGAGATCCCGGGGCTCGCTGCAAGCCTGGCCAAAAGAATGCATGTGCTACCCTGCACGTGCGACTGGTATGTGGATTTCCTGGCTCAGGAACGCTGGCTGTGCACTCAGCAGCCACATACAAACAAGCCAGCTCAGCCAGAAAGCCTCGGACCCTCCTGCCTGCTCCAGGCTCCCACCCAGCCTAGGGAAAGCTTATGGCCACCTTGGGCTTCCTCAACCCACTCAGCCGCAGGTGCCCAAGCTCGGAGCGAGGGATTGTCTCTGCCTCCCACAGCGTGTGGCTGATGCTGCCCAGATCCAATGCCTGCTTCTCTCTGGCTTTAGATGTTATTTTCTCCCACCTCTCAAAATGTGATGCAGAACTGGAAGAGCCTGGAAACGATTCAGCCCATCACAAGCCCAGACAGGAGGGTGGCTTCCCAGATACATCGGAACAGATCCTTTGCTCTGGGAAGTGGCTCTGCCCACTGGGTATGAATGTGCTGCCCTTCGTTATGACAGACAACCCTCTCGCTGTCAGGCTGGGGGTGATCAATGCTCACCGTGCTAGCTGCATCTGTCCTTCAGCCTGGGTCCCAGCCACCTCCTCGCTCCAGTGCCAAAGCAGCAATTCCAGCCTCTTCCCTGCCCGGTCCAGTACACAGCCCCCCCCTGCTTGAGACACCGCAGCTCAGCAGGTTAGACATGAGCAGCATTTCAGTGCAGGACCAGAATTCCCTTCCCTCTCCATGAGGCTGCAATGCATCAGGCTGTAGAGGAGGTAGAGCTGAGAAATTCAGTCTGATTCCTGGCTGATGTAAAACACAAGCAGGGCAGCTTTTTGTGGACAAAACCCTCTGGGAGTTCATCAGACACCACAGACATGCTGCCAAGGGCATTGGTGCACGCGCACTCCCTTTGCAGGTCACCTCTGAAGTGATGCCAGACTGTGCTGGAAACCGTAAGTATTCCTGCTCTGCTGAGCGAGAGGAGAGGCTGGCGTGGTGTTTCTGCACTGCCCCAAGGGAACACCTTCCTCACTCTGTGGCATGAGTCAGTCTCACAGATTGTTCACAATTTCCAACAAGACGCTTTGTCCTGACCTGTTACGGTCCCGCTGGGCAAGAGCAAGCTGCAGAGCCCCAGGCTCCAGACAGATCACAGAACCCTCCTTCCGCAGGGTCCAGAGAATGAGGAGCTCTGCTCTCCACCCACAGACTCCGGCTGGAGACGACAAAGGCCCACGGCTGCTCCTACTGCTGCTGCCTCCTGCTCAGCTCAGCACAGTAGCATGAGGAGCTGGAGACCATCTGTGCCTGCCCCAGCAGCCAGGGTCCTCACTGACCAGGAGCAGTGGCAGCGCCTAGAAGCCTTCTGGGCTGCCACTTGCCTAGCAAGAGAGGCCAAGCTCTTCCCCAGGGAGACCAGCTGTCACCAGAGCTAAGGCTAAGGAGGGAGCAGACACCATCACAGCTCCTGGAGAAGAGCCCTGCAAGCCCATTCACCCGACAGGCCCTGAGCATGCCAGGGACTGCATGCAAAAGCCCTGCTCCTGCTGAGCACAAAGCAATGCACAGCACAGCAGCCAAGCACTGGGCCCTGTTGCTACCAGGGACACCCGTGCGCTTTCCCCGCAAGGAGACAGTGAGCACTCTGTGTGCGATATGACATGACAGAATACATATACAGACACACGTGGCATAGGAGTCAGATGCACACCTGGAGGGACGGACAGATGTATATACAGACACAGAGGCAGAGGAGAGAGCATCGAGGGCAGGCGCATACCTAGGCCACTTTGCTTCATTTCAGACGCTTGCCTGGAGTAGGTGCTGAAGAGGCGATACCCACCCGACTTGGAGGAGGACTCAGACAGCACCTGCAGGGACAAATGGCACAGTCAGTTCTGGAGCGTCCCTGTGGCCGTGACTGCCCACCTCACAGGCCTGTGCATGTCAGTGAGGGAGAGAAGTGGCCATGTGGCTGTGGGCAGGGGGAGGGATGTTTTCAAGAGGCAGCAGGGGTAAATGTGCATCCACCCCTTGTAGATCAGCTGCCTGCCCTGGGAAGTGACCTTGTAAGGGCAGAGCACGCTGCACCATGCCACGCAAGCTCCACGTTGCAGCTGTGCCACTGTTCAGACTAATGCCCTGCCCATCTGTGCTGCAGACATGCCCAGCAACCCATCGTGAGACCAGCAGCAGACCTCAGGGCACCCCTGCACCCCAGATCCTGCTCCAGTCACCAGAACATGCTCCTTCCCCTCCCAGGATTCCTATAGCCCCTCTCTGTGCCATGGTGGCTCTGCCCCAGTGGGGATCCCTTGCCTGCCTGTCACTGTACAGGCCCTGGGTGCCACACACATAATAATATAACAATAAACAAAGCAGATGTCCACCCCTGGAGACCAGAAAACCCCACAACTTCTGCCCCGACTGGAAACAAAACAGATGGCAACGGAGCTAGTTCGCTCTCAGGGGGAGGCAACTCCAGGTCTGGTGGGCTCCAGTGCTTGCACTCAGTGCCTGGAGGAGCTGGAAGAGGAGGGGGCGTCAGCTGCGCTGGTCAGGACAGCATGTGGACTGTCCTAGAAGTGCCCTGGCCTTTGGGCAGACCAGGGCTGTCAGGCAGCACGAATGGCACAAGCCTCCAGGAGATGGGTGGTCGTGGCCTGAAGTGGCTTCAAGGAGTCTGCTCCCCCTGGGCGCACCTAGTCCCCCAGCGACACGGCTGAGGATGCTGGGACAGCTGTCGGGATCGGGGTCCAGGCCCATGGGGCTGCTGGGACAGTCAGACCAAGCTGCCAGGACCCCCTACCCTCATTACCTCCATGGACCCTGTTTTGCGGTTCCGGATGAGGGGTGACCTCCGCTGGACGCTGACCATCTCGGAGGGCAGCGGTGACCTCAGCTGCGCTCGGTCTGTCTCAGTGATGTTCTTCACCTTGGAGAGATCCTCCATGCTGCCCTGGTCCGGCTTCTTCTCTTCGTTCTGCAGCGAGAACGGCAGCATCATGACCACGGCAAGCAGTGGGTCACCCAGCTGGGCTCCTTCCAGGCTTCACCCTTGGCAGGGTTGGGTCAGCAGGACGCTGTCTCCGCACGTGGACGTGGCCCCAACACCTCTGCACAGCCGGAGCAGGAATGCTGCTCCTCCACTCGCTGGGAAGAGGGGACTGGAGACAGGGCCACCACAGACCGCACAGCCGCTGGCACAGGCTAACTGGAGTGTGACCGACTGCACCCAGCCCTCCAGTAGCCAGGGAAGAACTGGAGCCTTCTCCCCAGCAACGTGCTTTCCTGAGGGTAGGACCTGCCCTTGCCAGCACAAGGCTGTCTCAAGGCAACATGGGCACGCTGCCTGTGCCGTGGCATGGTGCTGGAGCTCCCAGGAGCAGTCCTGGCTCAAGCCTGAACCTCACTACACAGCCCAGCCCAGTCTTTGGACTGGAGCCCAGCAGCCAGACTCACCTCCGCTGATGCAGGGCGAAAGCCAAACCCTGTAGGGACATTTCCATCCTCCTCACAGCCCTTCACCCCAGGGCTGAAATGCAGCTCCACGTGAAATCGCTCCTCTGAGGATGGGTCCTGGAGACACATACACACGTCAGTCGCCTTCTACATGGGCTCCTGCCCAGGCCAAAGACCTGCTCTTGCCTTGCCAGTACAGCAGGCATCCCAAGGCCCCTTGGAGAGCTCGCAGAAGCAATGAGACATGTCTGGGGCAGACCCAGTGGGGCTATACTTGCTGGCACAGAGCTGCTCCCAGAGGAACCTCCCAACAGAACAGGGACAGGCCCTTGCCCCTCCACAAACCCAACACTTGCCACATGGTGTAGGACTGCCTCCCAGCCCCACTTCTTTTGCTTCACATTGATAGAGGTGCTCCCAAAAGTTGATGAAATAGATGGCTGGGACTCGGCCCTGTCACGAAGGAGGTGAGACTAGAGAGCTTTGCTGCAATGCCCCCAGCCTGCAACCTCTGGCCAAGTTAGTGCAGATCCTGTAGAAAGGGATGCTCTGCCATGCCCCAAGCAAGCTGTCTGTCTCGCTGGTGAAATTCTCACCTTGTTTTCTTGTCTAAATTTGTATAGCTTCAGCTTCTCGCCAGCGGCTCCCCCTACCAACACTAAACTGAAATGTGTCTAATGCTTTGCCTTTTCCAGCAAATGCTACTCTTGCTAGGATTTATTTTGTGGCAAATATATTTAAATGTCTTCTTAGTGTCATTTAACCTGATTAGATGTTTAATATCTTTGGCTTCCCTTATCAATCATCTGCATTGTGTTGACTTCTAATGTCATAGATGTTATGGCCAGAAGTCTGACCTGTACAACAGGGGTCAAATCTCCCCCATAATTTCTGCATCAAGACCTCACATACAGCAATCACCATCAATTCCCCCCGTTTCCTTTTTGCTTTTTGGTTGCTGCTTTCCCTTCTCATCTAACCAAGAAAGCCGCCTCCTGAAACTGTGAAATCTACCCACGTATTTACACACCTCCTAACCACCATCCGCATTGCTTTTAGCTCTTCCCTGCAAATCACTTTTAACAAGTGTTAATCATGATCTTATTCAGCCAGGGAAGTCAGTTCTTTTAAAACACCAAGGGTGCACACACATGTACAATGGGTCAGGACGGCAGCCTGTTTCCATGTACCGCCCCCAGGTTTGATCACTGACATCCGGCAGCTACCAAGTTTTAGCTCAGTGCTTCTTAACTGCCGTATTTCCTCGCATATAACCTGCTCTCCCCCCCACCCCCCCAACTAGTTGGTGAAAATGGGGGCATTCGTCATATGCAAGAAAACCAGAGGCCCGCAGGCCCAGCAACTGTGGCAAGGGAGCTCAACTTTCTGCCGGCATTAGTTGCCGCGGCTGTAGGAGCCATGGCTGTTAATGTTGCCACCTCTCCTGCGCTGCCAAAGCTCCAGCCCTATGGGGAGCCCCTGGCTTGTGCACCGTGCAGGCCAGCACGTGGGGTTGGTCTGTGGGCCACAACCGGTGCACAGGGCTGGTAGCAGGCTTGGAGTAGGCTTGGCCCCCTAGCTGCTGCTGCTTAGTTTCTACAAAAAGGAAGAGATTTTTCTCTTCGTGCTGTCTTCCAAACACAGGGGATGTTTTATATGGGGGTGGGGTGTACACAAGACAATATGACATTTAACACATGCAGAGATCTGGTCGTTCACCCCACACGAGATCAGTCCCAGACCCCAGACCCCCACATGGGGGCCATGCTCCCTTCCCCTGCATCCAGGGGAGGTTAACAAGCCACAGCAAACCTGAAGGGCTCTGTGTACCTCTTGCTGCAGACAGAAAAGGGCAGCAGGGGAGGCCCCATGCCCTGAAACAAGACTCCAGGCTCCAGGGCCAGGCCAGACTACTTTGCCTCCAGATCTCACAGACGTAACCACAGGCCACCTTACAGCCAGTCTCCAGAGTCTCTGGGACACTTCCCTTCCAGGGGGGGCAGGTAGCAGCTCAGGCACCTGGCTGTAGGTGCTGCTTTCACAGCCATGCTACAGCTCATCCATTAAATGCACATGGGTCTGAAGACTCTGCTCCACTTTGCCCCAGTAAGCAGGAGATGCTGCCCCAGGCATTCGTGTTTGGAAGCAGGTCTGCCCTGGACACGGCTTCCTCACCCTGGAAGATCAGCTGGGACCTTGCTGCTGGGTGTGACGGGAGCCAGTGTCCCTGGGGCTCCCCTCCGCAGCACAATGGAAACATGAATCTATGAATCCAGTTGGGGACAACAGCCGGCCATCAAAGCAGGGCAGCTTCACCCCCATGCTCTCACCTTGTTGTTGTCCTCGTAGAGCATGATCACGATCTGGGTCATGTAGTTGAGCTCTGAGACGGCGCTCAGGTAGTCCATGGCTCTCTTCCATTGCTGGTCTTTGCTCTCCTGATGCAGACACACGGGACAAGCAACACGGACACCAGTGAGATGGAGCTAAGGAGGCTCCCCTCCATGTTGAGCTGCCATGCACATGGGTTCATGTGGAAGGAGGAGCACAGGCAGCAAGCCTGTGCCTCTGGGGGACCGGCGAGGAGCACGGGTGGCACAGGGTGAGGGAACAGGTACTGAATGGAGGACCGGGACACTTGACACCTGAGGAGAGGCACCAGGCCTGCTGCACTGTGCCATGATGGACAAAAGGCCCTGCTAAACGAGCGCTGACACCTGCCAGGTCCCTGAGAGCCAATGCCCAGAGACAGGACAGAAGGTACCAGCAGGTGTCTGCAAAGCAGGGCTGCTCCTGCCCCAGGGAGTGCAGGTGCATGCAGAGCTAGCCAGACCACCAGGGAGCTGCAGCATACCAAGGCCTAGTCTCTGCCAAGGACAGATCCAAGACAGGTGCAGGCTCCAGAGCCTGGCTGCCTATCCCTCTCCCCCACATCCCCAATCCCAGGTCACTTCCTCCAGGGGATCATTGCCCCCATTGACAGCAGCTGAGTTTCCCCGAGAGCAGGACCAGCTGCTCAAAACAGCAGCCATCACTCTTGCTCACACAGCAGCAACTCGCCTGGGCTTCCCACTGAGCTCAGAGGGGCTGCATCTGGCAGGGACTGGCCACTGAGTGAGAAGAGGCAGGTTGGGGCACTTACATCCAGGAGCCCACCGTAGCGGAAGATGCTGAGCAGGGAGTGGACGTGGCTCTCGCTGGTGAAGTACAAACGTGTCCGGACATGGCGGCCAGGCGACAGCACCCCTCGGGAATACCTGAGTCAAACCCACTGGTGTCAGCTGGTCACCCTGTGCCTGGGCTCCATATCGTCACCTCCTGGTGCCTGACAGGAGACACTGAGCAGAGGCATCTGTGGCAGCCACGAGGGGCCAGTGCCGGACCAGCTGAGCAAGCAAAGGGTGCAGGAGCTGCCACAGCCCCTGCCAGAGCTGCCACGCCAGGCCAGAGATGGCCTCCCTTCCCCCAGCGCCTGCTGGCACTGACAGGAGCACCAAGCATGCACCCGCCCGCTACCACTGCCTGCCTCTGTGTGGCCCCCTGCCCCCGGCAGACAGCGCTACTCTGCACCCCTACGCCACTGCAACGGGGCCCTTACAGCGGGTGCAGCTTGTTGACAGACTCGTCCTCGTGGGTCCTTTGCAGGTCTAGCTGGATCTTCTTGACAAGGGGGAGACAGAAGCCGATGGCGATCTCCAGCTTCTCCTCCTTGCTGATTCCATACTCCTGCAGCAGCGAGAAGAGACAGTCCAGCCTTGAGCTGGGGCCCAGGCCTCGGCTGTGCACAAGGTAGAGGTCCCCTTACTTGTGCCCAGGCCCCGAGAGCTCCTGCAGCATGCCCAGACCTGTGGCAGGCCCAGGCTCTTCTGCAATGCCAGCTCCCAGAGGCTGCGTGCTCCCTTACTACTCCTAAGGCTCCTCCTGGAGGGAGGCAGGCCTGGCTGCCCCCAGCTCCTCCCTTTAGCTTTGGCTTCTGAACCAGACCGGGAGGGTGTGGGGAAGGTGGCTGGGAGCGAACCAGAGTGCGGGGAGAGGGCCCCTGCCCGGTGGTGGCTGGCACTTGGGGGTGGAGGGAGCACTCAGTGTGACATCTCCCACTTCCAGGGCCAATGCCTAGAGCGCCCATGGGCTGAGCCTGCACCTCACCCCCACAGCAGCCCTGCCTGACAAGCCAGTGTGGTAAGTGGCCTGCCCTGCCCCTGCCCGGGGGGCCTCAAGGGCACCAGCAGCATGTGCTCAGCTCTGGCATCCAATGCAAACATGCCTAAGCACCGACCTCCCCTGGCAAGCGCCGGGCACCAACAGGTCCTTGCTCCTGGAGGCCAAGCCCCCAAGGAAGGAGTCCAGGACAGGAACGGAGCCCTCATTACTGCCTCAAGCAGCCTCAGCAGGTCTCCACGTGTGGTCAGCAAGCTGCCTGGGTGGGCACGGGTGGAGGATCAGCCCCACAGACATCAGGTGGAGGGAGGGAGAAGAGCTGCCCTGCTCACACTGAGGGAGCTTCCTGGAGAAGTCTGCTGGATGTCACGGGCAGCTACAGACAGTAGTGTCCTGCCGCGAGCACTGCAGGGGTGGCTGCACAAGCTGCTGCATCCCTGGGGAGATTCTGGCTGCGCCATTGCTACGTGCAGCCTGATGCACTTGGATACTTGGTCTGGCTCGTGAGAGACCCTTGCACACAGCCCTGCACTTCTCCTGGCAATGACAGCAGCATGGGCATGTGCAGTGCTACGCCCCACTGCTGAGTACAGGCTGCCTCCCACTCGCACCCAGGAAGAGCCAGTTCACTGCAGAACAGCTGGGCAGGGCCTTGAAAGAGTGAGGCCTGCATCACCTGCACTCTGGGCACGGGCCAGGAGGGTTCTGCACCAGCGCTGTGTGCGGGTGGGGCCAAGCCCAGGTGAGGTATTGGCACTGGCAGCGCCAGGGAGAGCGAGTCGTGAAAGCTTGGCAAGGAGCAGGGGGCATCTTGGCCTGGCTCAAGATGGAGCAGGATGGGGAAGCATCTGCCTTGCTCCGGGCTGCTTCTGTGCTGCTCCCTACAGGAAGGCGAGGTGAGAGCTGGGCCACCCTGCAAGGCTGCCAGCTGGGCCAGTCTGCTCCAAGTCACACAGCCCAACTGCTGGTGCTGGGTGACAGCCAACCTCCTGGGCTGTGCCGCAAGCTGGGAACAGGACTCGCACCAGGCCGTGGGGGAGAGGAGACCCTCATCCAGTGGGACAAGAGCCCAGAGGACAGACCAAGCTTTGCTCAGCCCCAGGACCCTGGTTCCAGCAAAGTCAAAGGCTCCTGGGCAGGGGGTGCCACTAGGGTACCTGTCCAAGAGTCCAAGGCACTTGCCATCCCTAAACAGAGGCCGTGTTTGCCAGGGGCCCTGGCACCAGGTCCCTAGCACTGGCTCCACAGTGCTGTGTGCTCACAATGGAGCCACGCTGGCACCGTGCCTGAAATGACTCCTTTTACCGTCACACAAGTAGCAGCTCTCTGGGCTCCAGCCCTCAATCAGTGCCAGTCTGCCTTGGATCCCTGCTCCCAGAGGCCCGGAGCCATCAGCACAGTCATGGTGCCAGGCCAAGGGCAGTGCAGCATGTTTGGCAAAGCCTCACCTGCAGTGCTCAGCATGAGCTCAATGCCTGCAGGTTTCCCCTTGTGCAGGCTGCCAGGCACACCTTCTCAGCCTGATTTCTAAAGACTATGGGGCTCCGAGGCTGAGGTCATCCTTGCAGCTCTTGACAAGACCGGGGCTGCTTCTTATGGAGTAGGGATGACAGATCCACAGGTCTGGGGAAAACCTCAGGCTGTAACAGGGCAGGAAGGGGAAAGGGCAGCTCAGCCCATGTGCCCAGGGAGCCCTGGGCCCAGCATCCAGTCAGGTCCCAGTGCTACCAGGCAGATCAGCCTCCAGGGAAGGCTGGGAGCCCAGGAGAGTCCCCCAGATTCCTTCCCTGAATCCTAGGCCCTCTAGAGCCACCTGTCAGTGCTGAGGATTCAGGCCATACAGGAATGGATCCACCGCCTCTTCTCACGTGCTGAGGAGGGTCTGAGCAGTGGAGCAGCAGAAGGGGAAGTTCTTTCCCCAGATGTGCAGAGCACCAGGAGTGTGCTACTGAGGGGCTGCATGGGCACAGGGCAGCACAGCTGAGATCGGTGCACGACCCAGCACAGGCTAAGAAACACTGCTATGTTATGGGCCCTCCTGCTCGGGGCACTGCACCCAGGGCCAGAGCACATGGCCTCATGCTCTGATGTCTCACCTGGGCTGTAGTATTGGCTCCTTCCATGCCTCAGCTCCAGAAGGAGCCAGAGACACAAAAGCCAGGCCTGCCCGGTGGGCATGGACTTACCCGGGGCCCGTGGGGGTTGACATCAGTGAGAGACTTGGACAGCCAGACCCAACAAGCAAGGCCTGAAGGCTCCTCCCCACTGTCCCCCCCATGGGGTGACGACAGTGAAGCCCCCCACTGGCAGTAACGGATGTTTCATCCTTGCCAGGAACTCAGCAGAGGCCCAGCACACATCCCTTTTTGGGCTTCATGCCAGGCACTCCAGCTCCAGAGAGCAAGTCCTGCTTGCCCTGGGAGGCTGCAGGAGGAGTCGACGGGGCTGCAGCATACCTGGGGGATGATCACGTCTGCCAGGGCCTTGGAAAGCTTGAAGAGCTCGGCTGTGCCCTCCAGCTGCAAGGTGCCGTTGTGCTGCACATCATATTTGATACAATCATAGATGTCAGGGATCTTGCTGATGTCATAGCGCCCGTTCTTCATGCGGAAGTCCCGCTCCAGCTTGCTCCAGCGCTGCAGCATCAGCTCCAGCGTCTCGCTGTGGTACAGTTGCAGGTCTGCAGAGCAGCAATAGTGCACATCACTTTGATGTGGGACATGTGTGGGGACTGGTGGCCCCAGGATAGAGGGGATGGATGAGAGTCATGCCAAACCCCTCTGCATGCTACTGCCTGCCATGTTGCTAGCTCAAAGGCAGAAGCCAGCTCCGCTGCCCTACAGCTCCAGACAGAAGAACCTTCCCACTCCCACCCACCTGGACCATGCTGCTCATCTCAGGCCTGGCCACTCTCTTCCAGCTTTAGTCTCGCCTCTCCCAGGCCTCTATCCAATGCCTCTGGGCTGCAGATGCCTGTTTGTAAAGCTCTCTGGTCCCCAGAAGCAGGGGTCCAAGCTCTGCCCCAGACCCTCTCCTCCCAGCCCAGCTGCTCACCTGCAGATTTGGGATCCTCCAACCGTTTCTGTATCTGGGTGGTGAGGTTCTCAATCAGGGCAAAGACCTGGTTGCAGACCTCCACGGGGTTCTGAATGAATGCCATAGAGTTGGTCAGCGAGACACTGCCCGTAGGCGCCAGCTGCAGAGAAGCAGCTCGGTGAGGTCGACATCCCCAAGTACTGCGCCTCCAGCCACGTCCCAGCAGAAACACTTGCCTGCTCCCCTCGGTGCTGCAGGCTGCCTGCTGCCCCCTCTGTCCCACCCACCGCAGGCATGACAGCTGTCCACAAAGACCCAGGCAATACTGTCAGGGGCGGAACCGTTTCCATTCCATGCTGCTGCCTCTGGTCGCAACAGAAACGCTTCGTGACCACCCCTCCCGAACCCAGCTGCAGAGAGATTCTGCAGAATCTCACCACACTGGAAAGCCCAGATTTTGCTCCTAACGCAACAGAACTGGTGGAGACAAGCGCTGATGGGGGTTTATCAGTACAGGAACAAGAAGCTCAGTTTCCACGTGGAGCACGTAGGGGCTGGACGGATGAGAGCCACAGACAGAAACACTCGAGAGGATTCTCCAGCTCCCCTGAAGGTAGGTGGGGACAGTGGGGGATGTTCTGGAAAGAGTGACCGTGAGGAGAGGGCTCCTGTGAGGAGGCAGATGGAGGTCCCTGGGGGAAGCAGCTGGCTGAGACAGGGGGGAGGGCGGCCCCGGGATTTTCACAGAAAGCTCAGGAGGGCTGGGTGGTGGTCCAAGCATAGGGGAAGAGATCTGGCACTTTGTTTTGTTTCACTATCTCAGAGCATTTGACCACTTTTTCCTTCTGCGCAATAAGCCCTTTTGTTTTACCCATTGTTTGACAAAAGTGCCTGTATTGCATTGTGATTTCTGGGCAATCAATATCTGGGGCATGCCCCTTTGGTGCAGTGGGGGCCAGTAAGCTTACACAGACCCAGAGTGCGTCTCTGGGAGACCCTGACAGCTCAGGGCTGCGTCACATCTGCATTGACATCACCAGACACTCTTGAGCCCAAGATGAAGACATGAGACAGAGAGGCCTGCTCTGTCACCAAGCCCAGTTTCTTGCTGCAACAGGCCAGGATGTAGCCTGGCCTCATTCAGGAGCTTATCAAGTTCCATCTTCTACAGGGGGGTTTCTGCCTCCCTCGCTCCTCCTGGGGGGGCTGTTCCAGGAGCCCGTGCTCTGATGGGCAGGACCTTCTCTGAACATGAGCTGCTTTGAGAGACTCGTGCCATGCACAGATCACACTATCCCAGGTCATATCTGCTCAGAGGTCTAACGCCTCAACGTTATCACTGTCAGCCAAGCCCATGACCTCAGAGTGCTGTGTTTGTGTGACAAACCCATTTCCATAAAGCCTTGCTGGTTACAACTGTACTCCTGCCCTTCAGTCCCATCCTGCAATTGGTACCCACCCCTGCCTTTCACACCCGTGCGTTGGGCTGGCTCAGGGCTGCTGGGGTGCCCTTGTACATGTTGGCACCTGTGGGCCCACCTGACCACAGTGGCGAGGAGATGTTACCTTCTCGTAGTCCTCATCACCGAACATGGTGTCCTTCTGCATGATCTCGTGTAGTCGGGCCTTCACACGGTGCTGACAGCTGCTAAGGGAGTCGCTGTCGCTGTCCAGCAGCCCGTTCATGTTGGCACTCTTCACCATCTGCACCAGGATGGGCGTCAGCTCCCCCTCCAGTGCCAGCAGCCCCTGCAACAGCAGCACAGGCATGGCTCAGCTTGGCCCCACTGTGACCAGCTCTCCTGCTGTCGCCCGATGCTGGGGGGGACTTGGGGCAACAGTCCCAGGCTGGGCTCTTCTGCCAGCCCCAGCAACGCCCCACACAGGCTGCCTTCTGGCTGCATCTTGGCTAGGGCACAACCAGCTACTGGGCAGCTGAGCACCTGAGAGCCGCATGACACAGATGCACTGCTCTGCTCTGCATGCACAAAGTAAGCCCCTTGGTAGTCGAGCTACAGAAGAAGTTCCCCTTGGCTGGCTGTCACAGTAGACTCCGGCCACCTCCCCCACACCACTGTAGGAGACCCCTCGCCAGCCATGGCCAGCAGCCCCTCACTCCCAGGCAGCAAGGCTGGCCAGTTTAAAAGCTGCTTTGATGGTAGGCAGTTCCATCCCAGGAGCTGACTGGGAAAGGGATGCCTGGGGCTGCCAGCACAGCGGCCATCAGGGCGCCCCAGGAACAAGTGAGATGATCCCCAGTACCATGGTAATGGGGAGCTACAGTGAAGGGTCCCCCAGAAGAACCCCCTCCCCCCCATGTTGGCTGGGCCAGCCTCAAGGAAAACCACTGTCCCTGGGGGAGCCCCAACGGAGGTCTGGGGAGCTTTGCTGCCAGGCAGGAGTGTGCCGAGTGGAAGAACCTTGGCAAAAGCAGCAGCCGTCATCTGCACACGGCCCTCATCCGAAGCATAGATCTTGAGGTCGTGGCGGTAGGTGCTGTGCAGTCGCAGCAGGCCGCAGCCTGGGAAGCCAGCATAGTCCCCTGGAACACAGAGCAGGCTCAGCCCGCATCCAGGTGCATCCGCCTTCATCCCATGCACCAGCCCCAGCCTCTCTGGGGATCACTGCAGCTGCAGTTCTGGGCTCAGCTCATTGAACACATGGGCAGCCTCAGGTGCTGCGATGCTGGGGGAGGCCAGCACTACCCACCAAGTGCCAAAGGGAGAAGCTGATGGATGTGGTTTGACTGGACCTGCCGCAGAAAGGGACTGGCCCATCCTCCCAACCACAGACGCAGCAGCGGCAGCAAAAAGGGGAAGCTGCACAAACCAGCTCCAAGGGGTTAAAGAAATACGACAGACTATTCTTTCTGGCTACAGGGGACAGGACAAGAAGTAACTTCTAAGCCTGCATAGACAATGTGTTAGAGGCGTAGGGGGGCACAGGCAACACTGCCTGCCACCCCACCTCCTCCCTGGGGTAGAGCCATGGCCGAAGAGGAGCAATGGAGGTGGCCAGGCCACGGTGGCAGGGCAGAGCTGCAGCCTGGTGCATGAGCGGATGGCGGCAGGAGGAGGTAAGGGCAGCGTGGCCTTCCCTCCCCCAGTTACTTGCGCTGCTGGCAGCGTGGCTGGCGCAGGACTTCCGGCAGCAGTGGCAGCAATGAGTCTCACTGCCCCACTCTGCCCTCCTGCGCCGAGTCCTGCCTGCTGAGCCACGAAGGCAGTTCATACCTGTGCCGGTCCAGTCAGGCTGTAGCCCTGTGCCGCCTGTGGGGGCACAAGTTGGGGGGTGGACACATGCCCCCCCAGCCCACACACCCACTCTCTGTTCCACAAACTGGGAGGCTGGGGCCTCGGGGGGGTGGGGAGTGAGGGGTACCAGCAGGGCCAGGGGGCTGTTTTCTACTTCAACTATTTACTGGGACAGGACTAACCATCAATGTTTTACAAATGGGTCCTGGTACAAAAAAGGTTGAGAACCACTGCTATAGGGGACCCTACACAAGGCAACTGCCTGAACTGCTCTGTTTCTGGGGCCAAAATGCAAGAGGATCCTTCTCCTAGTCACAGGCTTCAGGACAGACACCAGCACATGCATGGAGCTGTGTCTGCTCCTAGCCAGCACGTAGCTAACCACACCTGCTAGGCCTGTGAGTGCATGCCTACGTGTCCAAGCAGCAGGGATAACCAAATCGTTGCCTGCGTGTGAGAGTCCAGCATGCCATGTGTGGGACTGTAAAGCTGCCTCAGGAGGTGCAAAGGGAGCAGGATTCCCCCACACAAGATAAGCATGCCAGCAGGGTCCTGGGCCGCACGGGGCTCAATGGAGGGGGGGATCAAAACAGCACTGTCCCCAGCCCTTGCTGAGAACAACCTGCCCTTGGCACTGCATGTCACCCAAGATGGACCCGCCAAGGGGAGCTCACCTTGGCCACCAGGGTACATGCAGCGGAAGGCCCGGCCCAGCTCCTCCGCCTGGACGCGTCCTGCTGGGGTCAGCTCTCCCCCCCACTTCAGCACCAGCAGCAGTGATGGGGCAGCCTCCTTGCGGGCCTCTGCACAGACAAAGAGGCAGTCAGGATGTCATCCTCCTGCTGTGCTCGGCCTTGGTGAGGCCGCAGCTGGAGTACTGCATCCAATTCTGGGCTCCACAATTCAAGAAAGACGTGGAGAAGCTTGAGAGAGTCCAGAGGAGAGCCACGCGCACGATCAGAGGACAAGAGAATAGGCCTTATGAAGAGAAGCTGAGAGCCATAGGACTCTTCAGCCAGGAATAGCGCAGGCTCAGGGGTGACCTGGTGGCAGCCTGTAAGTACATCAGGATCCGGGGGAATGCCTGTTCACTAGAGCACCCCAAGGGATGACAAGGTCCAAGGGTTACAAACTCCTCCAAGACCATTTTAGGCTGGACATAAGGAAAAGCTTCTTTACTGTCTGAGCCCCCAAGGCCTAGAACAGACTCCCTCCAGAGATGGTGCAGGCACCTACTCTGGACTCCTTTAAGAAGTGTTTGGATGCTTATCTTGCTGGGATCCTTTGACTCTAGCTGACTTCCTGCCCTTGGGGCACGGGGCTGGACTCGATCTCTTGAGGTCCCTTCCAGCCCTAATGTCTACGAAATCTATGAAGTCATAGCAGTGCAAGCCTCAGGCACAAGCTCCAGGACTGATGGACCTGCAGGCGAGGGCAGGAGTCAGCCTGGGCTCAATTCAGGCCCACTGAAAGCTTCCCCAGGGACTGCGGTGAAGCCTCAAAGCTGGGAGCACCAGTCTGGACAGAAAGGATCCAGTTTTCAGGGGAAAAACAGGCACTGTGGACACAGAGCGGCAGCCCCAAGCTGCCCAAGAGAGTGGATCCCAGATCCTGAGGACACGAGCCCAGGGATAGCAGCCAAGGGGAGGAGTGGCTAGTGCTCCTGGCTAGCACTGCACAGTGGTACAGCAGTCCTGGGGTCCCGCCCTAGCCGGCACAACCCTGTTGGGTGCAGGCACAGGGATCAGAGCCCCTCAGCTGGAGGGCAAGGCTCAGGCCCTTACCTTCGTCTTCACTGGAAGCTTTCGGGTGCCCATGGGGCAGGTAGGTCAGCTGCACCTTGCGGTTGATTCCAGAGAAGTGTCCATACCTGTCATGGGGACAGCAATGCACGGAGGCTCAATTCAGCCCATCCTCGGAGACCCAGCAGCACAGCACAGTGTGCAGGCTCTTATGCCCCCATGTGCCCAGCCTGGCCAGGGCTCACAGGGATGCTCACCCAGCACCATGGAGCAGCCAAGGCCTCACCTGCTACTAGGGCTGGATTAACCCTTTAGTGGGCCCTAGGTAAACACACTCCTGGGCCCCTACTTTTTTTCCAATCAATAATTATAATACATAAAATAAGCACAACTGGGCTCCTTCTTCACTTAGGGCCCTAGGCATGTGCCTCATTTACCTATGTGTTAATTCAGCCCTGTCTACTAACCCCATGCACACTATGTCCTGCTGCCTCGTGCCCCCATGCGAACTAGAGACAGGCTCCTGTGCTCAGCAGCCAGCCAAGCTAATGCTGCCCAGAGGAGTGCTGGATCTCACACACCTGCCAGCTTGCACCCTCCCCTGCGCTCAAGGTACAAGCCCAGCATGAGACAGACTGAGCAGGGAACAGACGCTCTGCCCACAGCACGTGATGGGCAGTGTGACGACAAACAAGTGCCGCCTAGGCCCAAAAGGGAGAGAGCAAAGCTCCTACTTGTAGGATATTCCAGGATCCCCTGGGGCCTGTTGTTCTGGCCACATAAGATGCTCTGGGCAGCACAAAAGCCAACGCCTGGGCCCTGGGCTCATCAGGGTTTTCCATGGTGTCTTTTCTGCGTGCCTGGTGCTACAACAGCCTGCAGTGGTCCCCCTGCTAGGGTGGAGGCCTGGGTTGCGAGTGCTATGTGCCCAGGGGACAGCTGCTCCTGCACCCCACAGGTGCTGGCCCTCAGTGCCCACAACAGTAGGAAATGGGCCCGTGGTGCCCTGGGGCCAGTGCTGCCTCCTTGGGGCACTGCTGCCAGCTGACCTGGTGCCCCTGGGGCCAGCTGGGCAGATGCCAGCCGTGCACTGCTCTGGCAGTCCCCCCACCCACGGCTGCCATATCGTCCCTGGCTATTGGGCTGAGATGAGCCACCTTGTCCTGACTCACATCTCGAGGACACTTTTCAGTTGCTCCAGCTTGGATTTCCTTTCCTCCATCTCGCTGTCATTCTGTGTCCCCAGCTCCACCACGAGCAGGCGCGCAATGTCCAGCACTTCCTGTCAGGACCATGGATGCCATGAGTCAGCATGAGCCCACGGACTCCCACACCTACTGCCCCAGCGGCCACGGCCCCCAGACAGCTACACCAGCCCACAGCCACCCACCTCCCAGGCCCCACAGCTTCTATTTTCATACCCACTCAGGCCCCAAGACAAGCCCCCAGTCATCCTGCTGGCTGTTTGTGAAGATCTACCCAGCTGCCATGGCCATGGTCAGGACTGCTGGTCCCACGGGAGATGGCCTTTCCTCCTGGCCCCAGGGAGGGGTCAGGCAGCAGACGCTTTTCCCCGTCCTCCCAGGCTCTTGCATGCAAGGCCCCCAGATGGCCTCCTCTCACCTGCAGCTGCTCTGGTCTCTTCAGCTTCAGCTTCCCCGTCTTGTAGCCATCGTACTTCTCGAACAGCTCAAAGAACCTGCGCCGAGACCAGAGGGGCCCAGTGCATCTTCCAGCCAAGATGAGGGTCCTCCCTGTGAGCCCAGCCAGGCTGCCCTGCGCAGGGCAGAACTCCTCCCTTCCCATCCCACCCCAAAGCCTGGAGGAACAGGTGCTTTCAGCCGGACCTGCTTGCTGGGAGCAACAGGGACCCATGACCTTGCAGCACGAGCCGTCACCAGGAGCTCCCCCTGCTGGGAATCCTGGCGAGACGGCACCAGGTGAGCAGAGTCTTGGCTGAGGGCAGCACCTCCCGGGTGGGGCCCAGACCTCTGTCCCCCCAAGCGCCCCTCCCCGCCTCACCTGGGATGCTTGACCTCCATCTTCATCTTCTGCTTGGGCGTGCGGTCCCCGTGCCGTATAACCGCGATCACACAGCGCAGCTCCATCCTGGGGCAGAACGGGCAACCATAAGGACAACATGCCTCCCCCAGCAGAGCCCTTCCTGCTCCCAGCCCACCCTGCGACCTGGGAGAAGGCAGGGCTGGACACCTTCAAGACCAGCTGGGTCAGAACCCCAACTCCTGGCTGGGCTGACCCTGCCGACATGCAGGGCTGTGCACAACAGGTAGCAGAAGGCTCCTGCCCCATCCATGCTGGAGCAGATGCTGCAGAAGGCAGGTCAGGGGGCCTGGGCCAGGGGTCACGGAGGCAGCTGAAGGCAGATTCTGGGCTGTGGCACAGTCCAACAGGACAAGCCTGGGCTTCCCAGCACGGCTGGGAGTCGAGAGGCCAGGCTCCACTCGAGCAGGGCCAGCACAGCCAGTAGCTGCTTCTAAGCAAGAAAGCCTGCAGCAGGCAGCAGCTCCTGCCCCACCCGCCTCAAGGTCGGTTTCCTCCTGCTCCTAGGTCAAGTCACGTCCGTGCGGGGCAAGAGGGCCACATTCCTTGCAACCGTTATAACCGGCTGTTCCTGTTCTCCACAGGAACCTCAAGTCCTGTTAAGTGCCAGCCATGCCATGCTACTGAGGCCATGTCATCCTCAGGTCCATGCATCGTCTCCCTCAGGTCCGAGAGCACCAGCAACTTTCAACAGCTTTGCAGGCCCCGTGATCACCGTCTTGTCAGATCCATTATGAAGATCTGGCTTGCTCCGAAACACCACAAACCAGCTAAAACAACGCAAAGGACTCTCAACATCAAGTCTCTTCAAGACCTGAAGGTCTAGGAGGATCCAGCAGCGGCCCCATGAAAAGCTCTCTGCACTGTCCACAGATGAAGACAATACTGAGGAACTCTGGAAATGGTTTAAAACTGCCGTCCATACGGCCTGCACTGAATTCACTGGCTATACCACCTGGCGACACCAGGACTGGTTTGATGAGAGCAACACGCCCTCGAATGGAAGAGAGGGGCTCATTCTGCTTGGCAAGATGACACCTCATCTCAGCAGAAGGAGATGCATCCGCTCTTCAAAGCTGAAGCTCAAAGGAAGATCTGGGAAATCAAAAATCAGTGGTTGCAAGATAAAGTTGAGGAGACCTAGCTCTCTGCTGACAAATGTGATATGCATACCTTTTTCCAGGCAAGAAAAGCCATCTACAGTCCAACTTCAAACAGTCCCACTTTGCTGCAACCGCAGAATGGCTCGACACTCCTCAAAGACACTGACTCTATCCGAGCTAGATGGAAAGAGCACTTTGAGGCACTCCTGAACTGGGAGTCAATAGTGACAGATAGCATCACTGAGTCCATCCCCAAGACCCTGAAAGAGGATCCCTCCTCAACTCTCCTACCCTAGAAGTCTGGTGTGCCATCAAGGAAACCCAGAACAAGGCTACTGGACCAGATGGCATACCTGCTGAGAGCTACACGGCTGCCGGTGAAGAACGTGTTCTGAGACCCCATGAATTTATTCTGAGAATTAGGAACAATGAAGAGACCCCTGGGGACCTGAGGAATGCCAACACTGTGACTACCTTCCAGAAAGGAGATAAGTCTGTGTGGGAACTATCGAGATATTGCCCTCCTTTCCACAGCAAGGAAAATCCTCTCCCGCACCCCCCTGAACAGTTGGGTCTCTTGCTCTTGCTGAGGAAATCCCGCTGGAATCTCAGCATGGTTTCAGACCATCCCATGGGGCAACCGACATGATCTATGTTGCCCACCAGATTCAAGAAAAGTGTCAGGAACATCAAGACCAGTACATGGCCTTCACTGACCTTATGAAGGTCTTTGATTCCATCAACAATGAAGCCCTGTGGAAAAAGAGCTGGCCAGATCTGGATATCCTGAAAAGTATGTCACGGTCACGAGGCTTCTCCACAACCAAATGACTGCGACGCTTCTTTGTTGCAGATCAGAGGTGAATCCGAGCTGGAGTCAAGCAAGGAGGAGTCATTGTCCCAAATCTGCTCTCCATTTATTTGACAGGCATGCAGGTTCTCATGAAGGACTGCCTTCCTTCCAGAGATGACAGTGAATACCAGAGGTGGAGGGCTCTTCAATCTGGGAGGTTTTTGTTTGAAGACCAAAAGTACTCAAAACAATCATCCATGGTCTTCAATATGTCAGTGACTGCGCCACCCTCGCATACACTAGGGAAAAACTCCAGACCATGCGGATCTTTTCAAAGAAGTCTACCAAACTTTGGGCCTCTCTCTCAACACTGAGAAGACTGAAGTGTTCTATCAGCCTGCCGCGGGCCAGGAATGCGACTCCCTCCCCAAATTACCATGGAGGGAAAAACCCTGGAGGCAGTTAAGCTCTTTCCCTATCTCTGCGGACACCTCTTTCAGTGTGAGCACTGATGGGGAGGCCCAGCACAGGATCCAGCACATAAGTGCCTCCTTTGGAAAATTGCTTCAGTATGTCCTTATTCACTGCGATCTCCAGAAAGCACCAAAATCCAAGTCTGTCATCATCTCAACTCTACTCTATGGATATGAAACATGGATGACCTGCTGTTGTCATTTCACAAGCCTAGAGAGGTATCACCAGCAATGCCCATAGAAGACCTTCCACATCAAATGGGAAGATGGCAGCACAAACGTCAGCATCCTCACTGGAACCAATGTTACCAACATGGAGTTGGCGATCCTCAAGCACTAAAGTTCGCTGGACCAGACATTGTGTGTGGATGCCCGGCTCTCGACTCCCAAAACAAGTGCTCTGCTCCCAGCTCAGTAGTGGCCTGAAATCTTGCAGTGGCCAGAGGAAGCACTACAAGGACACAGAGAAGGCTACTTCAACAAAATGGATACTGACATCAAGAGCTGGGAGGAGCTGGATGCCAACCGACTCCAATGGTGCCACAACCATAACCAAGCAGTAGGCGATTCTGAGGTGAAGCATCTCACCCTTGAAACAGAGAAGAGCAGAGGAAGGGAAAAGAGAGGAATCCCAGCCTGAGTCCTACTCTCCCCTGCAGAAAGACCTGCAACCTCTGTGGACGTGTCTATGGCTCAAGAATGAGACCCTTAAGTCACCTCAAGACCCATCAGTAAGCCGCAGTAGAGGTCATCCATGAATCAAGGGATCGTTGAGGGTGGCTCATGTGGTGGGAATGGGCTGGGGCTCCCAGCTGGCCCTTCCACGCACCACATTGCTGAGCACACAAGCCATGCCCTCGTACCCACTCCACTCTGCAGGGACAAGCCTGACCTCCTCTGCCCTTTTTCCTGTCCACTGCCAGTGTCAGACACTGAAGACTCCCAATAAGGCACTGGCCGACATCATTGCAGAGCCACCGGCGGGAATATTTGAATGCTCATGGCGCACGGGCAAAGTCCCGGAGGACTGGAAGAGGGCCAATGTGGTCCCCATTTTCAAGAAGGGGAGGAAGGAGGACCCGGGCAACTATAGGCCAGTCAGTCTCACCTCCATCCTTGGCAAAGTCTTTGAAAAAATTATCAAGGCTCACATTTGCGAGAGCCCGGCAGGACAAATTATGCTGAGGGGAAACCAGCACGGGTTCGTAGCAGGAAGATCATGCCTGACCAATCTAATCTCTTTCTATGACCAGGTTACGAAATGCCTGGACACAGGAGGAGGGGTGGATGTCGTATACTTAGACTTCAGGAAGGCCTTCGATACGGTATCCCACCCCATACTGGTGAACAAGTTAAGAGGCTGCGACTTGGATGACTGCACAGTCCGGTGGGTGGTGAATTGGCTGGAGGGTCGCACCCAGAGAGTCGTGGTAGATGGGTCGGCTTCGACCTGGAAGGGTGTGGGCAGTGGGGTCCCGCAGGGCTCGGTCCTTGGACCGATACTCTTTAATGTCTTCATCAGTGACTTGGACGAGGGAGTCAAATGTACTCTGTCCAAGTTTGCAGATGACACAAAGCTATGGGGAGATGTGGACACGCTGGAGGGCAGGGAACAGCTGCAAGCAGACCTGGACAGGTTGGACAAGTGGGCAGAAAACAACAGGATGCAGTTCAACAAGGAGAAATGCAAAGTGCTGCACCTAGGGAGGAAAAATGTCCAGCACACCTACAGCCTAGGGAATGACCTGCTGGGTGGCACAGAGGTGGAAAGGGATCTGGGAGTCCTAGTGGACTCCAAGATGAACATGAGCCGGCAGTGTGACGAAGCCATCAGAAAAGCCAATGGCACTTTATCGTGCATCAGCAGATGCATGACGAATAGGTCCAGGGAGGTGATACTTCCCCTCTATCGGGCGCTGGTCAGACCGCAGTTGGAGTACTGCGTGCAATTCTGGGCGCTGCACTTCAAGAGGGATGCGGATAACCTGGAGAGGGTCCAGAGAAGGGCCACTCGTATGGTCAAGGGCCTGCAGACCAAGCCCTACGAGGAGAGACTAGAGAAACTGGATCTTTTCAGCCTCCGCAAGAGAAGGTTGAGAGGCGACCTTGTGGCTGCCTATAAGTTCATCACGGGGGCACAGAAGGGAATTGGTGAGTATTTATTCACCAAGGCGCCCCCGGGGGTTACAAGAAACAATGGCCACAAGCTAGCAGAGAACAGATTTAGACTGGACATAAGGAAGAACTTCTTCACAGTTCGAGTGGCCAAGGTCTGGAACGGGCTCCCAAGGGAGGTGGTGCTCTCCCCTACCCTGGGGGTCTTCGAGAGGAGGTTAGATGAGTATCTAGCTGGGGTCATCTAGACCCAGCACTCTTTCCTGCCTATGCAGGGGGTTGGACTTGATGATCTATTGAGGTCCCTTCCGACCCTAACATCTATGAATCTATGAATTCTGCAGCCTCCTCTCAGTGATGAGGCCCTGAGCACATGGCACCAGGCACGACTTCCCACGCATTTGCACAGTGGCACTCTGATGCTCCCGCCACAGTGCTCCCTGCTAAGGCCTCAGGACCAGGACATCCCACCTGCTCTTCTGGACTCAGCGTGCTGTGAGCAGGGGTCTTCCTGCCCAGTCCTGCCCCAAGGAGGGCGAGATGTCTGAGCAGCACCTCTGATGTACACCGCCCAGCACTTGCACTGCTGCTTTCCAACCGCCTGGCTGGTGCTGCCCCACACGGGGCCAAATCCCGCAAAGGATGGTTGGAAACACAGACCATGTGCCCCGGGGGAAGCACAAGGGCTGCACAGACTCACCAGCCCAGGACACACCATCTCCTGCCCATAGGTTGCGGCTGGCACATACTCACATGGTGCCTGAGGTGGTGGGGACGATGGGGATGTCCTCAGCCTCCGTGGGGATGGACCAGGGGATGTGGAACTGGGGGGCCAACTCCCGCATGATGATGTTCCTGAAAGAGACCCAGACAACTCGCAGGGAGATCTGGCCCCATGGCCTGCTGCTCCTGTGTCCCCACTCCGCCTTGCATGGTCCAACTGCTGGCCATACCTGGCACTTCTAGGCCTGCGCCTAGGTCTGATCTGCTGCATCACAGCTGCACTGCAGACATGTGCTGCGTGCTAGGGTCCTGTGGCAGCAGGGCTTGCCTGCCCACCCGCGGCATCTCCCACGCAGCAGCTGGGGCAGCATGGTCAGAAGCCCCAGGTGACCGAGCTGCAGGTCAGAGGCACTGCTGGCTTCAGCACCTCCTGCCATGAAGAACTGAGCCCTCCCTCCCCATGGCAGCAATGTCCCAGGCTAAACACCAGCTGTGAGCTCACAGCATAAGGTGCCCTGGAACTGCTAGTGGAACCAGGTTGGTGATGGCCAGCTCACAGTCCACCTAGCACTGCTGTCTCATGGACCCCCCAGCTCCTGTTGGCTCATGGCCTGCCCCCTGCCCTGCCAGCTCACCACCCCCTTCCCCCCACCCCGATGCTGCACCCAGCTAGCACGTACCCAAGGATCTTGGCGCAGTCATCGTAGTACTTCATGGAGTTCTTCACAAAGCTGAAGCCATTCACGTCGCAGACGAAGGAGTGCCCGTTAGCACGCAGTAGGTCGAAGCCGCAGACCGTCTGCTGCAGGAGATGGCAGCAAGGAGGTGGGTGTGCTGCTGGGTCTTGCTGGCAGCATGGAGAGCGCATGCAGCAGCACAAGCCCAGCCAGTGCCCTGCCCCATGGCCCCGCTGGGGCCTTCCCAGACCCCTCAAGCTGGAGCAGCTCAACACCCACCCTCACTCCACCAAGCTGAGGAAACCCGGGAAGGGAAGAGGAGGCAGATATTGCTCAGCCAGGGCTGGTCCTTGGCCAGGAGCCTTGGCATGCTCCCCAGGGGTCACCAAGAGATCCTTGGACCTTCTAGAGACCAGTTTCCTGTGGGGGCATGCCCCTTTCCCCTGCCCTATCCTCAGCTCCCCCCTCTATTCTGTCTGGGGTCAGGACCTCATGAAGGGGACAGGACTGTGCCCAGGGGCCCCAGTACACAATGTTGTTAGAGCAGTGGTTCTCCAGCCCCCCAGAAAACACCTGCACTTCACTCAAACTTGTTCCTGGATTACAGACAACTAGAGGTGCTGTTCTGCTGGGAAGAACTCAGTGAGACACCACAGCGCAGGAAGAATCAAAGAAAATTCAGGTTGGAAGGGCACTCAGGAGATCATCTAGTCCAACCACCTGCTCAAACAGAACCATCCCCTACTAGATCATCCCAGCCAAGGCTTTGTTTTAAAAACCTCCGAAGATGAAGACTCCACCACCTCTCTGGGCAGCCTGTTTCAGTGCTTCACCACCCTCCTGGTGAGAAAGCTTTTCCTAGTATCCAACCTCAACTTCCCTTGCTGCAGCTTGAGCCCATTGCTCCTTGTCCTGTCGTCTGCCCCCACTGAGACCAGTCCAGCTCCATCCTCTTTGCAGCCCCCCTGCAGGGAGGTGAAGGCTGCTATTCAATCCCCCTCAGTCTTCTCTTCTCCAGACTAAATCAGCCCAGTTCCCTCAGCCTCTCCTCACAAGTCATGTCCCCCAGCTCCCCAACCATTTTCACTGCCCTCCTCTGGACTCTCCCCAATGTGTCCACATCCTTTCTGTAGTGGGAGGCCCACAAGTGGACACAGGACAATAGATGTGGCCTCCCCAGTGCGGACTAGAGGGGGAGAATCATGTCCCTCCATCTGCTGGCAACGCTCCTGCCAATGCAGCCCAGGATGCCATTAGCCTTCTTGGCAACAAGGGCACACTGCTGGCTCCTGTCCAGCTTCTTGTCCTATCACCCCCCAGGTCCTTTTCTGCAGAGCTGCTGCCCAGCCCGTCGGCCCCTGCCTGTACCAGTGCATGGGATTGTTCTGTCCTAAGCACGGGATTTTGCACTTGTTCTTGTCAAACCCCATGAGATTTCTTTTGGTCCAATCCTCCAATTTGTAGAGGTCACTCTGAATCCTAGCTCTACCCTCCAGCATATTTACTACTCCCCACAGCTTGGTGTCATCTGCAAACATGCTGAGGGTGTATTCTGTGCCATCTTCCATCCACTGATTCCTTCTAGGTGTGTGTGACCCTGTGCACTGTTTGAAACGTCCGGGTTTCTCATGTGTAGGTGTTTGCGTTCCTCAGTGCTAATGCTGCACAGCACCCTCGAAGGGAGGCTGTGACCATGGGCTGAGAATTGCTATGCTGGAGACTCCCTGCCCTTTTTGTGAAGAGGAATCCCTCCAGCCACACCCCGGGGGTAAGCAAGCATGCCAGGACATGGCTACTCACGGACACAGCTGTGCAGGGGGCTGGGCCAGGGCTCCTGGGTGCACCTGTGCTGCTTGCTCTCTGGATCACGTCTCTGCTATGGGAATGTGTGCAGGGGAGCGTGGGCAGCAAACTGCACCAGGAAGCCCTACAATGAATGTGGCATAGGGGCAGCTACAGTGCCTGCCTCGGGCCATCTCAGGGCAGCATGCGTGCTGGGGCCAGAGCAGGCATAACACAGTCCAGTCCTTTTGGGCAACGTTTGAGCTGTCACAGAGCAGCACCCCCTCTTGCCTGCACATGGCCTGGGAGTGGGAAATCCTGTGGGGGACTATTCCTGCTTGCTTGCATGCTCTGCACAGCCATGGCCAGAGCTCGTTGTGGCCTCGGGGTTTCTAACCTGGGCACAAGGTGAATCTAGAACAACCCATGGGACTCTGAAGTCGCACCACTGCCAGGCTCTGGCTCCTTCCCTTCAGGCTGCACTTAAACTGCGTTTCCCAGGTCTCCCCCTCGACGCAAGGGCCAGGGATGCAGAGGAGACTCTTGGGGCCTTTCCTGGCAGGGTCAGGGCACCACATGAAGCCTCAAAGGCGGGCAGGTCTGGCTGTAGCAGGACCTGTTCTGAACGCTCACGCTGCAGCCACCTCACGCGCGAGCGTGGAGACTAAGGGCAGATGGAGCCGCTGTGAATGTCTGGGTGGCCCTCCCCTCCTGGCCCGATTCCTAGCACCAACCCCTGCAGATAAAGGACCCAACCTCTTTCTGCAGGTGCCCAGTGGGGGACATGCCACAGCATCCCCAGCTCACCTGTCCCCAGGTCAAATTCCCGCACTGCACAACCACGTGCCCCATCCCAGGCGGAGGTCACCTGGCTTTGATGTCCAGCCATGTGCACAGGCCACCCGGGACAACCTCAGCTCAGCTGAGCGCACTGCCTCGCCTCATCTCTCCTTACCCTCTGCATAGCAACTCAGCCTTTCCCTGGGCACAAGGGAAGTAGGCAGCCTCCCTGCTAGTACAGGCCCTTGGCAGGGCTGGGAGTGAGGCCTCTAGAGGTGAGGGCACAGCAGCACCCCAGACGTGTTCATCCCTCCAGGCAGGAGAGAACACGAAGAGCTGGGGAAGAAGAGAGGTAGAGAGGGTGACGGAAGGCAGGACAAAGGCAGCCAAGGCAGAGGAAGAGACACTTCTGCATGGGCTGTGAGAGCCCTGCAGGGTGAAGGCAGAGCCCAGAGAGACCTGGGCCGGATGAGACGGCACAGAAGCATGGAGCAGTTTGCTGTGTCCGGCAGTGGTTGGAGCAGGATGGCTGAATCACCTGAGCAGCTGGCTGCTGCCTGTGGCCCTGCAGGGCAGGGAAGGCCTAAGCAGAGGCAAGGCCAGCCAAGTGCCAGAGGGGCCGAGCAGCCTCACGGGCAAGCACATGTGGGACACTGAGCACAGCAGCCAGGGCAGTTCCCTACATGGGAAGCTGAAGCAGTGCCAGCACAGGTCCCAGCCCTACCATCAGCACAGCTTGTGGCAGAAATGCCACCGTCTGTATCTCTCTCCAGAGACCTGTCCCGGTCAGCTTGGGACACGGGGGTCGAATTCCTGAGGGAAGGGGGATTGTCCTCCCTGCCTAGGTGACAAAGCCTGGTGCTGAGGGTGCGGTCCCTCTGGTGGGGGAGGGAGAAGCCCCTGCTCCTCTGCCCAGGTAACTGGTGATGCTTTTTAAATTGGTTGGCTAGTCACCAGCACTGCTGGCTTCTATCGGACTGGGCTGCTGGGGTCAGAAAGGCTATATAAGGGCCTGGTCCAAGAAGGGGGAGAAGCCATTTTTCCAGCATGGCACAAGCATCAGGACGCAGGCAGAGAGTCTGATCCAACTGAAACGCTCTCTCTGGAAATCTCCGAGCCAGATCTCTACCACCTTCTGGATGATACTTGTGTTTCTAGAGAGCTCATCAGCTCCCAGCGATGCATTTGCGTATCAAACGGCTACCTCAGCCAGACTGTTTTGCTCAACGGTAATCCCTCGATAGTGCTCTACCTCTTACCCTATTCTACCCTACCTTTTGTAACCAATAAAGTTCTCCTTTGTGACTGGTGTAGGAGACTTATTGAGAGGTGGGTTTAGTTATGCCTAGGAGGCTAGGGGAGAATATCCTTTTTGGCCCCCGACTTTGGATTGGGTTGAGTACCCATAGGACTATTAGGCCTGTGTTTCCCCGAGGACACAGAACCTAGAAGGTCCCCTCTCGGGGTGGTGGAGGCACCTTACCCCCGGACTCTGCGGTGGGGCTCAAAAGGGGGTCTGCCAGGGCTTAGGCGCCCCTGGAGAGACACGAGGAGTCCGGCAGGTGGACGGGCGTGGGGAGGTGGGAGGCTCAACACAGGAGCTCCCCCGACTGGCCCGCCACACAGCTGATGCCCAGGGGAGGTGCTGAGCCATGTGGCTGTGCCGGCACCAAAGGAGGCAGTGCCCAGGGCACTGCTGCAGACATGGAGCAGGGCAGCCAGGGCGGGAGCACACAGCTAGAAAAGGGTAACCCATGTCCACCATCGCTGCTGGTCTCTGGGATATACTAGCCAAAAATGTACCCCACGGGGCAGGTGGGCAATACGGTATCACGTCAGCCTGCCGGCAGCTGACCCCATCGGGGGTACACAAGCCATGCTCAGGTCCATGTGTCCAGTTCAGGCAACCAAGGGGCAGAACGGCCTCGGCCTTCCGCAGAATCCCTGGGGCCCCAGCTCCCAAGCAGGAAGCAGGGGAAGGGGGAGATGGAGAAACGTGCAGAGACGTACTGTGCACAGACGGGCCACGGTGATCAGGTCTCAGCAAGTCCCATTGCAGAGCGTCTGCAGGCAGCAGCTCTCTGGGGCAGGAGGTCAGCATGTACCCCCACCCACACCTCAGAGGCTGCTGCTACAATGGCCTAGTGAATAGGGAATGGGTGACTGGGGGATTGCACTGCCCTTTTGTGAGTGCCTGGGCCTGGAATGAGCCTACGCCCAGCTACACACAAGGTCTGGGCCTTGCAGAGGAAACCATCTGCCTGGAGCACAGTTGGCTACATCCTAACAGGACCAGGCTAAAGGCGATCCTCTGCAAACTGCTGGGAAGAGGGATGCTGAACAAGCAACGCTTGCCACCGTGGGCCCTGGGGCTGCTCCTGAGTCCTTCACCCTGCCAGTGAAAGAGGGGAGGACTGGGTGCACCCAGAGGCCATTCCTCTTCTCCCGAGGTGGGCAGTTCAGGACAGACTGGCAGGGAACTAGCTGAGGCAGCATCTACCAGTGCTGCAGGCACACACCAAGGGGAAGCATCAACAAGACCTTCCTTTTGCCACCTGATGTATACAGGAGACTCGCAGCACTCAGCCTCTGGCTGATGTTATGGTGACCAGGGAGGCTACCACAGCCCACAGGCAGCCAGCCCAATCATGATCCTGGGATGCTGGTAGCACACAGGATGGGCAAGTGGCCTGGAGAAGCAATGTGGCCTAGCCAGGCTCGGGCTGTTGGGATGATCTTGGCATGGGCCGGCTTCAGTTTTTGGAAAGCCCAAGGTGGTGGTGGGGGGAAGCAAAGGCAGAGAGTAGCTCTGACCCCAGGGAAACAGGAACACAGAGAGCACCAATGGTGGTTAGGTCAGTGCCGAGTAAGGCAATGGGGAGCCCAGTACTGAAAGACCGGTACACCCCACACAGGCCTCTGGCATCAACAGCATCAAGACTACAGCTGTTCTGAGCACTGGTAGTCAGTCTAGCTGGGGCTAGTCTCAGCAGTCAGCCCAGCCTGCACTGGACTCCACGGTACAATCCACACCAATGCTCCCCAGTCCCACCTGACACTCTCACTCCCACCATGGCACTGGCAGACTCTGCAGAGCCCTTACAGACACCAACTGTTTCCTGGCCCTGGAAACTTCATCGGGTGCTAGCAAGCCAGAGGCGTGATGACCTTGGCTAAAGGCCCAGCTAAAGGGCAACATCTCTTATCAGAGCAACCCGAGTCTGACCTCTTCAACAGGGCAGGAGGTGCTGGCGGGTCACTTCTAGGCAAGGGAAAGTTGGGCCTTTCAGCTTCTGGATGTCCAAGGGTGGAGCCCAAGCACAGGCTGTTCTAAGAGGGATCCCCTCAGCCCGGCTCCCGAGAACCCAGGGCCCCTTTCGTGACAGTTCTGCAAATGCTGCATTTCTAGGCAAATAGGGCGCAAACAGGACCATCACTTGGGGCACAACAGACACAGAGGGAGGATGTCATGGAGGCCCAGGGGTTCTGCACACAACAGGGTCAGAGATCTCCGGTTTCAAGAGGAGAACAGTCCCCCAAGCAGAGAGGCTCCTTAAATCATTTCTACAGAGTGAAGGACCAAACGCTTGGGAAGGATGGTGAGCAAGGCAGCGAGGGTTCCCCAACTCATAGCAGGGGCACCACCGCACTGATAGGGCTTGGGCAGCCAGGCCTCTGCACCAGCTGCCCTGAAGAGCCTGCTGCCACCAGCCAGATGTGAGCACACTAAGCAAACACTTCCACGAGCGAAGCCTGCACAGGCACGCAGCAAAGAACCAGGACCCATGGACCTGAGGCAACAGGCACTGAAGGGCAGGGGAAGAAACCAAGACACTAAGACACGTATGAAAAAGAGAATTAGCAGCAAAAAAACCCCAAAACGGGGCCTGACTGGAGCAGACTGAGGGCAGAGCACACCCAGGCAGTCGCATCCCAAACACTTCAAATATGAGCCAAGACGTCCTTAGCACCTGCCTGTCCCCCTTGCACGAGCAGCCAGCATAGCTGGCAGCAGGCCTGACCATGCCCAGCTGGTGGCAGGCAGCTGACACTCAATTGTGGGGTGCTGGAATATCAGAGCCCAGGCAACGGGCTCAGGCAGAAGTGGGTGCCTTGGAGGCAAGTAGGGAACCATCTACTCCCCACAAAGCAGCAGACACGAACCTTAAAGGCCACACAGACTTTCCTGGCCACCAGCTTCTCCATGGCTGTCAGCATGACTGGATAGCGGATCTCCTTCCCCTCACTATCCCGCTCTACCTTCCCGTCCAGTGCTGGGGACTTCCGAGCTTCTGCATGGGCGTAGTCCGGCCCCACTGTGTATACCTAGGCAGAGATGAGAGGGGCCCAAGTCAGAACTAACTTGGCTCTGCGGCTGCATCTAAGCTGCAGAGGCAGAAAAGCAGGAGAGGTTCTGGTGCCTGTGTTTCCCCACTTGCATCTGCAGTGGCAGCAGCAGCACAGGAGCTGGGAGCTGGTTCTCAGCTGCACGAAGAACTGTGGCCCTGGCAGTGGGGGTGGGACTGAGCACCCAGCCCAGCCTGCCTCACGATAAGGGAGTGAAGAGGAGGATGCTTGCACCCACGCTTTGGGCCCCTGTGGCTGTGCACTGTCCCTTGTCTGCTTTCCCTTCTCTCCTCAGCATGAGTTCAGTGACCCTCACTGGCCTGCACTTGACTAAAGTCTGCAGAGACTGGTCCGATGAGGGTTGCAGGTAGCGCTTGCAGGGGCTGGAGGGGCATGATACATGGCTGTGTCAGGTAGGGAGTGAGGACACATCTGGTTGTTAGATAGATGCTTTCACTGGACAAGCTGTGCAAGGGGCTCAGTGACAAGAAGCGCCAACAAAGGGAAAAAAGAAAAAAGAAGGACAAGGGGCAGGGGGAGGATTGTCGAGTTCTGCCTGCATAGAGTAGCAGGGGGAAGGAGGTGGCATGTGCAAAGCAGCATGGCGGCCAGGAGGGCTGACCAGACCAGCGTCACGAATGCTTGCTGTGCCCATGAAACACCGAACCAGTCCAAGAGCAGCGCTTCATTTTCCAGCTGCACTTCTGAATGGTCTCAGGAAGCTTCAGACAGGTTCGAAAGGCTGGTAAGGTCCCTCTGCTTCAGGTTAAAACTGCATTTAACCCGGTCTAAGTGTCATGAGTGTCCAAGGCCTCAGGGCTCACCCCAGGGAAACACTCACACCTGCAGAGCAGGGCTGCAAACCCCTCAACAGCCAGAAGTGGCAGAGACCTCCCACCCCAGCCCTGCCCTCACCTTGACATCTGTGCCATCCGTGGGCATGAACTCCTCATAGATGTATGAACCCGTCTTCCGCACACTGCTCTCAGGGGAGTACACGCTGCTCCGGCTGCCAATCTGAAAGCACAGGTGGAGGCGCCTGAGAGGTGGCAGGAGGAGTTTACAAAAGCCTTGCTGCTGCTGGGCACATGCTGCAGCCCTGTCAGCCAGCAGTGATGGGGAAAAGGCAGCTGGTGACACAACAGAGCCTCCTCACCCTGTGCACTCTCCATGCTGGGTGTAATATCATTCCCTGGGGTACAGGTTGTACCTGTGTTGGTCTAAGGACATGGTCTAATAAAGAACTATGCCTGCCTAACTCAAATAGTTGGAAAAATTCTTCTTTACAAGCTTGCAGGTACGAATACCTTTCACACCATCTCTTGAATACTCCAGCACCAATATCTCCTTTTTAGACATGATGATCACTATCCAGAATGGTAAAATACAGACCATGATATACAGTACAAGAAACCCATGGACCAACATACGTATCTGCACAGAACCAGCAATCACCCTAAACGCACCGAGAAAGTTGTAGTATGCAGCCAAGCCCTCAGATACCACTGAATTTGCACCCAGGAGAACACCCATGATTGCCACCTCACAAATCTCAAAAAGGCTTTCACTCAACAAGGACACTCCTCCAGAGTGAGAGATCACACTTTTGAAAGAGCCACCTGGATACCACGTGAGGAATTGCTGCAGTACAGAAGGAAACACCCCATGAATCACACACCGCTGGTTATGACGTATCACCCCTCCCTCGAACCTATATGGAAAATCCTCAAAAAATTGCTACCGATACTAGAAGACAACCCAATTCTTAAAAAGATCTTCCCAGAACAGCCCATCCTAGCCTTCAAACAAGCACTGAACCTCGCTAACCTCATCACCAGAAGTAAACTTCCCACAGCCCAAAACACACCACATGGATCCAGACCGTGCCATGACAAGAAATGCAAAACCTGCCAACACATCTCCACCACCCCCACAATTACTACACCCTACAACAGAGCCATCAGCGTTCCTGGGTATTACAGCTGCACCTCCAGCAATGTAATAGCTCATCCAATGCCCCAGTGGAAAATACATAGGAGACACCAACAACAACTGCGCACCAGAACGAACCCACACCAGAAATCTATCAAAGACAAAATACCCAGTTACCGGTGGGAGCGCATTTCTCACAAGAAAACCACTCTCTCTCCAATCTCTCAGTTCTGATCCTCAAAGGGAATTTACAAAACACTTTTCACAGATGAGCCTACGAACTTCACTTCATCAACCTCCTGGATACAAAAAATCAAGGACTAAAATCTAGACACTGGATTTATGACACGGCATAACCTGCCTGACATCTGACTCCCCAGGTACCTCTCCACTATTTACCAAGCTACATTCATCCCCCTTCCAGCCCCTTCCCCACCGCCCCGCCCAGCCTGTCTCTCATGTACTGACTCCTCAGTTTACATCTTCACCGACTGGCTTTCTAACATGCAGCCCAGCCTCTGGCCTCTTTACTATTCCTTCCATCCAGGAAGAGCACACACCAACTACACATGCTTCCTCAGTCTGACAAAAGATATTTGTACCTGAAAGTTTGCAAAGAAAATATTTTCTGACTATTTGACTTGGTCTAATAAAAGATATCAGATTTACCCAAAGAACCTTGTCTGCCCATGTCATTTCCCTGCATCCTGCCCTGGCCAGGCCAGTACACACCTTGGCTTGGCTTCTGCCCAGCAAAGAGCTAGCTGGCGGTTTACCCCTCACACCACTGACTCTATTCAGACCATGCCACAAGACATACTTCCCGTGGGACCAGCTACACCAATGGGCTGAGCCCAAGGGGCAGCATCGGACCTACCCATGCCACCAGCACCAAAGCTGAGCAGGAGGTTTAGCTTTACACCGTGAAAAGGGCATGGGCCAGCCCACAGAATTCAAATGATGCACTGCCGTGGTGGCTGGGTGGGAAGGGGATCAGAGGTCAGGTACTGTCACCCCTGCCAAGGGTTCTGTATGAGGGTGCTTCCTTCATTGTGGCCATCTCTTGTCAGGGAGCCCCCAGCCCCCTGGGCTCTATCGCCTGGCTCTTGCTGCCCTGGCAGGCCATCTGCTCCAGCACCAGGGACAGCCAGACTTTCATCCAGAGACTCCCAGGACTTTTCAGTCAAAGGGATGGCCTGGGCCTAGGCCCAGGCCCAAAGCAAAACTCACTACACCCAATACATGCCAGGTGCAAATGACACCGCTCACTTCCTGGAGCAGGGAGGGGACCTAGGTTCCAGCTTCACTTCCACCTGCTGCCTAGATACACCCTCAGTTCCCTGCCTGTGTCCCTGGTACAGCCACCGGCTGCAACCTGGAAGGCAGCAAGGGAAATGGGACATGGAGCCACAAGAAAGACCCCAGCAGCAGCCAGGCAGGATTTCCCAAGTACACGTCTGGGAAGACAGGGGGTTCTGCTGCGTACAGATGCAGGGAAGGGAAAGCAAGCAATGTCACTGTGAAGCCTCTGCATCAGCTTACAGCTTCGGCAGAGCTGAGACCTCCTGTTGTCTAAAACAGATGGAAGTAAAAGCCTCTGGGGCACGTGACTGACACTGCTTTTGGTAGCACAAAGGTGCCCAGGGCCACACAAGCCTTTCCCTTAAAATCATACCCCTAAACCGTGCAGCAGAGCTTCTCACCTTCCGGAAGAGCCGCTGGCTGCCCCCACCGGCGGAGGACGGGTAGTAGATGTAGACGTTGTGATCCTCGGCACTGACTGGCTTCTCTACAAATGGCTTTGGGAACATGATGCCATTCACCTCCACATGGTCCTCGCCCTCCACCAGGTTGCACTCTGCAGACAGTGTGCCGTCAGGGGTGGGGAGTCTGCACAAGACCCCTGCTCACCACCACCCAGCCCCGAGCAGGGCCCTGCAGCCCCGGCAGCTGGCATGCTCTGGCCCCTGGCCCTCAGCCCCCTGCCTGGGTCACCCACGTGGCCAAGTCAGGCCTGCTCCAGCTCCCTCTTGGAGCACGCACTGTGCAGCAAGGCTCCTCTGGGCTGCTGTAAAAGGCTTGGACAGACCGGCCCCGTACAGGCATCCCAGGCAGGAGCACTGAACCCAGGATAATGGCAGTCTGACTCTCAAATGGGTGCTGGGGGTATCAGAACCACAGGGCCATGGGGCTGGCAGGGAGCTGCAGAGGCCACATCTAATCCAACCCCTGCCTGTGGCAGGATCAGCCCTGTGCAAACCAGCCCAGACACATCCACTGTCCAACCTCTGAGCAAAACTACAGTCAACCCCAGCACGACATAAGGCATCACCCCAGACCCTGCCACAGGGAAAACAAGACTGCAGCAGCTACCTTCTTGCTGCTATAAAAGGTTGCTAATATATGCTCAAGGGACCCAAGGCAGAGGCCATGCCCCACGCTACAGAGGAAGGCAACCCCCCCCCCCCCCAGTCTACACCACTCTGACCATGGGGTAAAATTCCTTCCTGACCCCAAGTGTGGCGTCAGTCTGACCCTGAGCAGAAGGGCAAGACTCTCTAGCCAGGAGCCTCTGGGTTTAAGTCCGAGCAGGAGCACTAGCACAGTCCAGTTGCCCTCCTCCGTGCCTGAGCCCCAGTTCCAGGCTTGCCAACAACCAGCCCCATCAATACCAAGCTCGCTGGGGAGGTGAGCTGGATGCCGGCTGCCCCCAGCGCCCCGGGGACGCTCACCGTTCGGCTTGTCGGGGTCGCGATTGAGCACAGCATAGCGGGGCAGGTCTATGCCCTCCTCCTGCAGGATCCGGTACACTTCCCGCCTGCAGGGGACACAGCACAGTTGGCGACAGCCAGCGCAGGGAGCTGGGAGGTCTCCACTGAGGCCTTGGGGCTCAAGCAGCAACAAAACTGAGTGCTAGACGTTAGGCCAACAGTGGAGCAAAGCCAGCGTGATGGGGCCAAGGCCTTGCTCACACCTGCCCCTCCCCTTCCTGGTGTGGCACACACAAGGGTGCTGGCACTGCCTGGGGGGGGGGCAGAGATCCTCCTCCCAGGTCCCTGCGAACTGGCCCAACCCCAAGGCCCAGACCCTTGGGTAGCAAACATCCAGCCCACACCTCACCAGCACCAGGCAGAAACAGCTGAGGGTCAGTGGCTTCCCCTGCTCAGGGAGCTCCTCAAGGCTTTTGTGCCCCAGACACGGAGCTGGGACTCTCCCCCATGCGATGCCTTGTATGCTCTGGGGGACAGGGCCAAGCCTGTGAAAAGCTGCACCTGGGAGCCCAATTCATGGTTTGAAGTTTTGGCAACTTCCCCACCCAGGGGCCTTGTCTGTTGCCCCTGTTGCTTGCTGCCAGCCAGGAATCTCCCAGCCATGCCAGCTCCCTGTCCTGGAGCTCACCCCTGCACTAACTGCTCCAGCTTGGTCTGTGAGCTTCTGCCCTGTCCTGACATGGGGACAGCTGTTCCTGCAGCTCCTCCCTCCCTGCCTCACTCCAGCCAGGTCCCAGCCCTCTCATCACTGAGCGCAACAGAGAGAACCAAGGCACACAAAAGCCACCACCCCCATGGAAGATGGTGCTATAGCCACAGAGCAGGCTATGGGGAGGGGGCTCCGGCGGGCAGGAACGCACCTGTCCTGGATGTAATACTGCATGTCAAGATCGTTGATCAGGAAGGGCTTGCACAGCTTGGCGTAAGCCACGGCCTTGTCCAGAGGGAATCCTGGGAGACACCGGGAGGAGTAATGAGTTGCGCATGCCACAGGCCAGTCCAAGGGAGGCGGCAGGCAGAGGCTGCTGCCCCGACCTTTACCTTTGGAGTGGAAGGAGATGAGGCAGTCGCAAAGCGGCCAGTTCTCCACGGGCTCATTCAGGATGACGTCCTCACCCATCACCACCACTGTGATGTACTCAAACTTGCACAGGCGCTCCAGGATCTGAGTCATGGGCTTCGACTTGGACTTCTTGGTCATGGCACAGATCCCCACCACAATCTGCCGCTCCGGGGGCTGGGGGAGAGATATGGGCAGATGAGTGCAGGCAAGCTCGGGCAGCGAGCTCCCTTGCAGGACAAGAAGAGATGGCAGTGGGAGCAGGCCAGGGCTCTCCCCAGCTCACACGCGCGCTTTCATTGAAGCCCACTCAGACAGGGCTCAGCAGGTAGGAACCATTAAAGACCCTCTTGATGTGCCTGCTCCTCTGGCAGATGAGTCTCCTCCTCCCGCCAGCTGCCCATGTAACCCTTGGTCACCCCTGGAAGTGCTGCAAATGCATAACCAGGGCACTAGTGTGCAACACCCCTGCACGTGTACACACAGACAGAGCCATAGACTGCAGAGGCAACTGCACCAGGGAGAAGCACAGCCCTTGCTCACCCCGAGGGCATGTCCTACAGGTAGCAAGCAAGCGCTATCTCCCAGCTGCTCTACTCCAAAGCCTTGGGCCATATCTCCAGAAGGACACAAAAACTGAGCAAGTGCCTACAGCCTGCTTCCCTGGCCCCAGAAAGCCCCACACGCTAATGGGATCATGGCTGAGACCAAGTTCAAGGGAATGGAGAAAAAGGACAAATGTTTACTATCCAGCGCCTGGAGAGCAGGGCTTAAAACGGGGCTCCATAGCGTGGCCAGGCCAGATGCTGCTGGCCCTTCCGTTCCATCCCTTCCCCCAGAAAGGGACTGGGGCTGTTTCTCGGAAAAGCAGCAACAAGGACCAGCCTGCAAGGAGCTCCTTCCCTGCCAGTGACATCTAGGAGGAGCCAAATGCTGGCGTGCCGGGCAGATGGTGCTTGTACTGTAGGGGGGCTGGCACTTTACCCTGCTGCCCTGACCCTCAAATACGCAAGAAGTAAAGGCGGGAAGGGGGGGATACTGACTGCTCTCAGCGTGCAGCCTGAAATCAGTCTCCTGCACAGACAGGGAGTCCCCCAGCACCAGCGGAGAGCTCTGGCTGTTTGTTCTCCCCTCAAACAGCCTGTGGCGGCATCGCTGGCTCACTCGGCTCTGTTTGACGAGGTCTGCCTGAAAAGGCTCCGCAGGCTGTACTCAGAAGCCCATGGCCTCAAACCGAAGCAGAGACCTGAACACCATGACCCCAGACAGTCTGCACCCTCAGCTGGGGCTTGAATGCTGCGCCAGGCCTCAAGAAGGCAGGCACAGCCAGAGCAACCCAAGAAGGAAGCTAGAACAAGGCACCACAAGTACAGCACATGCTAAATGTGCTGGATCAAACGCCAGCAAACTGACTCATTTCAAGGGGATGTGGCAGGAAGCAGCTACATCTAACAGGGTCCCCTGGGACTAGCCCCCCACTAATTGGGAGTGATGTTAATGACCAGGGAGAAAGCAATTCCTGACAAGGCTTGCAGGGGACAGTCACGCTGAGGAGGGAGGGGGTAACTACAGGGAGGCAGGTCACTGAGCGGGAGCACTCCAGCTTGCTGGTCAGCAAACACAATGCCCCATAGCATCAGCCTCAGCTCACACCTAGGACCATGAAGCACTGACCAGTGCAGGCTCCCACCTTGCAATACAGTGACACAGGGTGAAGGAGAGCTCAGCTCTGGGGGCAATGCTGGGGTAGAGTGCCAAGTGCCTCTTCAGGTGTACAGGTGGGGACAGAGGCACTGAGCGCAGACACACATGACAACTAAGCCAGTCCCCAGCATCACCACTGGGACCCGGGTCACAGCTGTTGTGGGCTGGAGGTGTCTGCACATATGACGCTGTAGCGCCCCAGTAAAGCAGGCGCCTTCCAGGCACTGTGGTGCCACGGCTCCAACTGCAGGAGCAAGACAAAGCACCTACCCTGACCCAGTGGAGGAGCTGGGGGGAGAGAGGGGCTGCTCCCACACTGTCGGTCCCAGGGGCGGGAGACCTGTAGCTGGGGTGTTTTCATCTGTCTGCTTTCCTTTGTCTCCCAAATGCGAGTTCAGTGAACCTCACTGGCCTGCACTTGACCAAAGCCTGCAGATGCTTGTCTGACAAGGGGCAGGGGATCCTGCTTGCAGGGGCTGGAGGAGCATGACACAGGGCTTGGGAGGCCCAGAGGGAGGGGGGCACGAGGAGCAGTGCAGTGTGCAATGCCTAGGGGACTGATGAAACCCATGTCTCAGGACACCGCATGTCCACACCCAACGCTAACCGGTTCACTGTAAGTTGGTCCAAGGGAAGGCTCCATTTTCCAGCTACACTTTGAACCCTTCCAGGCAGCTTTTAACCAGTTTCAACAGGCTTGCATGTCTGTCTGCTTCCCGTTTGAATTGCACGTACACCAGCCTGACTGTTATGTGTCCAAGCCTCCCCATCACCTCAGCCTGCGGAGCCAGTGTGGCCACTCCTGAAGCCATGCATCCACAACTGGGGAAGGGCAACAACAAGCTGGAGAAGGTCGGAAGGGTCATGCAGGGGTTGGGAACAGACTTTCTAGTGGCGCAGCACAGAGAACAGGAGGGGGCGACTCCCATGGCCTGCAGGGATCTGACAGCAGGGACCCCATGGAGCGGCAGGCCCAGCTGTGCTGCCCACGTGACACTCCGAGGAAGCTGCGGTGCCTCACAGGGAGGGCTTGCTGGCTGTGTCAAAGCATCACGCAGCACCTCTGACTAGGTGGTGACAGCACTTCTAGCCTTAAACCCCCGAATCCAGGAATCTAGCATCCAAGATTGCACGGCGTTTCACAAGCCCTCAAGCCACAGGCTCTGGGACCCTGCAGAGACAGGAGCAGCCTGGAGGTGCCAGGCCCTCTGCATGCCTGGGAAGGATGTGGATGTGGCACAGGAGAGCAGGGTGTCTGCCCTGCCAGCCCAGCCACCACGCTCCTGTGGTTACAGACTACTCTGCATGGTCAGGAAGCCTCTCGGGTGGGGTGTCGCCGGCACCATACTCGGCAGGGTCCGCAAGACAACCGGAGGGGGAGCCATGCATCCACGCAGCCCAGGAGCAAAGTGCACAGGCCCTAAGTACCCACTGGGGCAGGGACACCGACTGTCGCAGAGACATAGCACTTGCCACCCCCAAGGATGACAAAGGCCAGGTGAAAGCCAGGGACAGGGAGAGCTACACCAGGATAAAGCTGGGTGTCCTGGACATGGCAATGGGACCTTCCACCAGCACCATCCTCCCAGCATGCACAGAGTGCCCAAGCCCACGGCCTGTTGGTTTAAGGCCTCAGCCTCCCACCTTTCCTCACTGTGGCATTCACAGCGCCCCTCCCATCGAGACACCTCCCTTCCAGAGTGGCCTAACACTGCACTGGGTCAAGTCTCCAAGGTCTGCCACTTCGCATCCAACAGGCCTCGACACTCACCCTGCCTTCCCCAGTCTGCAGCTCAGGGGAAGAATCCCCATTAGACAAGAGCTGTGGAAACACCAGCACAAGCACCAGTCACGACAAGGATGGTTACTGCTACAGGCACCAAAATCAGATGCTTTTCTGAACCCAGGAGCTCCTGTGTTGTAGTTACCATGTCCAGGTTTCAAAGGCAGCGCCTGCTGGGAACGCTGCTGTCACGGCCCCAGGCCAGCACCCGGACTTGGCACAGCATCATGCAACAGCCAAGTGCGCAGGACCCCCACTGTGTCTGCACTGTGGCTGGAGATGACAGAGAACCACACTTCATGCTTTCCAAGGAGCTACTGCAGCAGGAAGATGCCCAACAGCGTTCCAGGACCCCCGCAAGGAGAGGTGACCTTTCGCCTCATGGTGCCATTTCACAGGTGAAAACAGGTATGACCTTGGGATAAGCAGAGCTCTTCTGGGCCCAGTGGGCTCACAGCACCAGCTGCTCCATGTCAGCTGGTGCTCACACAGACAGGGCCTCGTTCCCACACCAGTCAGCTCAGTCCCTTCCGCACGTCCCTACGTCAGGTGTGCAGACCCCTTCCAGGCATGGCACAGGACATGTTTGAAGCAATCCCAGAGGCTTCATCAGCATCACACACTGGAAGCAGGGGCACCCAGGAGCTGCAAGTGAAATCTGGCAAAGGCCCCGTGGGCTCCACACACCAGTCTGCCTGCACCCTTCTGGGGGAATTCAGCTCAGCGAGGGAGCACGAGGATATGAGAACACCCAAGGAAGGAGAAAGTGCAGCTGGCCCCGAGTGACCCCAGCCCAGAGGGCTGGGAGGGCCCCATGGGGGACAGCATGGATGCAGGAAAAGAGCATCAACAGACACAGGTGATGCCCTTTCCTGCGGCACCAGGGGGTCAAGCAACCACCTCCCCAAGGGCCCACAGAAACCCTGCTCCTCCTGGGCAAGACAGCCTGGTGCTTCTGAGGACTGAGTGTGGGGACCCAATTATTCAGGGACCAACAGGCATCCAGGACACTGCGTTTTCCTGACTGCCACACCATGTGGCCTGGTGCCACCTTCCCTGCATGTACCAAGAGCTGGGACCTCAGCAATCACTGCACATGTAGATCAACCAAACAGAGAGCCTGGGCCCAGCCCCACGCCAGCCCCTGGCCCTCCTTACCGATTCCTCCTCCTCCTCATCCTCAAAGAAGTCGATCTCGTCAGGGTTCATGTCTGGTCCCAGGCAGTCTGTCTCATCATCTCTGGAACCAACAAAAAACCTGGGAGCGGAGCCCTCGCCCTCAGTGGGGGTCGTCAGGGACGACATCACAGTCCGGGGAGCCGACCATCCCGCTCTGGAAGCATCACGTACAAACCAGGATGAAGGAGGGCCAGCACGGGCACCAGCCAGGGACTGACGCTATGGGGCAGAGCCAAGGGTGCATGGGGCAAGGGCAGGGTAGGTGCTGCATGGAGGGACCCAAGGGCGTGATGGCGGCACCCACAGACGGCACCTGGGCAGGGAGAGGTGCCGTTAGGTGGGGTGGGGGCAGAAGCCAGGGCAACTGGAGGGCGCCCGGGGGGAGGATCCGGTGGGCGCCATGTTAGACAGGCTGCTCCCTCCTGCGGCCGGGAGGGGACGGTGCCATGGCTAGTGCCGAAGTGACTTAACCCTTACAGTGCTGCATGTTCCGGGCTGCCAGCTAATTCAGCGCACAGGACAGTGCGCTTGTGAGCTCCTGCAGCCAAGGTCACTGGCTAGGACAGGAGGCTGGGAGGGGGGTGAGAGTGAAGGTGACTTTCCAGCCCTGATCCTCAGGCCTTTAGCTGGTCAGGGAGACCTGCAACGAGACAGACAGAGAGAGGCCAGTCAGGAGAGGTGCCCAAGTCAGATCGCAGGAAGGGCTGGGCCGGGCTGCCGCAAGGAGCAAAGGGCAGCACCACGCAGGCCAAGGCAGAGCGCCAGGGCCCCGCTGTCAGGAGACCATGAAGCAACACCCCCCCTTCCGCGGGGCCCGGGTCTGCCTTGTGCTGCAGCAGTAACACCAACACCCACCATATGCGGGGGGGGGGGGGACGGCAGCACTCCCTGCCCCCTTCCCAACTGCAAGCAGGGACAGACTTGCGCCCCAAGTTCCTTCCCCACCGGGCAGGGCTGGGGAAGGAGACGCCATCGAGTCCTCCGGTCGGAGCTGGGTGAAAGGGAAGGCATCAAACACTCAGCTGGGGATCCGGGCAGTCCAGACCCACCCCAGCTGTGGGGACACCACCCCAGCGGCATCAACACGCAACGCACAAGACAGCTGCAGCGCGGCCCGTCCCAAAGCCACAGAACACGTGGACCGACACTGAAGCGCCCTGGCTACTCGAGAGCGTGGCTGGGCCTGGTCCGGAGGCAGGGCGGGAGCTGGCCGCTCGCCATGGTGAGGAAGCCGCGCTCCTCTGGGGCAGACTCTGGGGCAGCCGGCAGTGTGCAGGCTCCGTCCCCACGGGGACGCAGGGCGCCTCTCTCCATCGCAGGCTGCACGGCCTGGCAGTGCCCAGAGCTCGGCCTCAGCGCCAGCCCGGGCACCCAGCCCGGCACGGCAAGGCTGAGGCCACTCTTCGCAGGGCCCAAACATTACAACCCACCCCGAGGGGCAGCAGACTGGAAAAGCCTTGCCCAGAAAGCAGCGGGTGCCAATCTGAGGTCCTGCCTCGCCCGGCACAGGCCTGGCGCCACGAGCGACAGGGCACCCGGCAGGCACAGGAGCCTCCCCGAGGCCAGAGGCCACAGTGCTGTTGCTCGCCCGCGGGGCGGCGACGCTTCCTCCCTGCTATTCGTCCCTGAAAGAGGCCGCGAATTCCCATCCAAACCCATCTGCTGGGTGGGCGTCAAGGAGCCGCTGCTCGTGCGCAGAGGGCAGCAAGCGGAGCTGCCAGCGCGGGCCGGCCGGTGCAGCGACCCCCACGCAGCCCTCGGGCAGCGCTCGGACCCCCCCGCGGGCCCAGGACAGCTCCGGCCAGCACACGGCCCCGTGCCGCACGCCGGGCTGCTGGCGGGACGGCCGCCCCGGGCCGCGGCCCACACGCCCCCTTCTCCCGGCGCGGCGCAGCGCAGCGCAGCACCGCTCGCGCTCCCCGCCACACAGCCGCCAACGGCGACGCGCCCGCGGTCTCGCCCTCGCTGCGCGGGTGCCTGGGAACATGCGGCCCGTCGCCCCGTCCTGCCTCCACGGGCGCCGGGCAGCTGCGCGCTGTGCCCGGCCTGGCCGCGCTCCCGGGAGCTGGGCACAGGCGAGCGCCCTGCGCCGCGACACGCCACACCACACCGCGCCGCGCCGTGCCAGCCACGAGACCAGCACCGCGCGTGAGGCGCGGCGAGGGGTGCCACGGCAGGGCCCCGGCCCGGGCGCGGACTGTGCCTCTCGCGCCTCCGCCCGGGACGTGCGAGCGCGGCGGCGGCGGCCGGGAAGGGCGGCACGACCGGCGGCGCGCGCAGCCCCCAGCGCCCGCGGGCTCGGCCCGGCCCCCAGCACCGCCACGGCCGGCGGGCGTCACAGCCACCCCCGCACCGCGGCCCTCACGGCGCCCCGGGCCGAGCGCGGCGGGACAGGGGGGAGGGCGCCCGCCAGGGCCCCGCGCCGCGCCGCGCTCGGCCTAGCAGGCGCCCCGGGCCGGGCACCGCGGGGGGCGGCGGGGTGGGGGTGCCGGGGACCCCGGGGCCGCCCACCGCCGCCGCCGCCATGTCGCGCACTCACCTGCTCCCGGCGCCCGACCCGGCCCGGCCCGGCCAATCGCCGCCTGCTCCCTGCGCCCACAGCCAATAGGCGGCGGGGGGCGGGGCGGGCCGCAACACGGCGGGAGCAGCGCGTCCCCTGGCGGCCGGAGTGGGCGGTGCAGCCCCGCCGCGCCACCCCCCCACCCCCGCCCGCACCCCCCGCACGGGCGCCCCGGACCCCCACTCGGGGCACCCCACCCCCCACCCCTGGACGAGGCATACCGCACCCCCACCCCTGGGTGGCGTACCCCAACCCCCCCCTCGGGGCACCCCACCCCACACCCCTGGACGAGGCATACCACACCCCCACCCCTGGGTGGGGTGCCCTAGACCCCCCCGCTCGGGGCACCCCACCCCCCACCCCTGGACGGGGCATACCACACCCCCACCCCTGGGTGGCGTACCCCAACCCCCCCCTCGAGGCACCCCACCCCACACCCCTGGACGAGGCATACCACACCCCCACCCCTGGGTGGCGTACCCCAAACCCCCCCTCGGGGCACCCCACCCCCCTCCCCTGGACGGGCATCCCACCCCCCGCCACCCCTAGGTGGGGTGCCCTAGACCCCCCCCTCGGGGCATCCTACCCCCCCACCCCTGGATGGGGTGCCCTAGACCCCCCACTCGGGGCATCCCACCCCCGCACCCCTGGACGGGGCATCCCACACCCCCACCCCTGGGTGGTGCACCCCAAACCCCCACCCCCTCGGGGCATCCCACCCCCCCACCCCTGGATGGGGTGCCCTAGACCCCCACTCAGGGCACCCCACCCCCCACCCCTGGATGGGGCATCCCACCCCCCCACCCCTGGATGGGGTGCCCTAGACCCCCCCCTGGGGCATCCCACCCCTGCACCCCTGGACGGGGCTCCCCAGACCCCCCCCTCGGTGCACCCCACCCCCGCGCCCCTGGATGGAGCTCCCCAGAACCACCCACCCCAGACCCTGGCCCCCTAGATGGGCACCTGCCCCCCATCCCCCCTGGGGGTGCCCCAGACCCCCGTGGCCCTGGACAGGGCGCCTGGCCCCAGCGGCACAGCGCAGCCCCCCGCCCCACGGGACACCCAGCCCTTGAGGAGGGAGCATGGGGGTGTGGCACACCCCCTGCAGGGGGAGGGGGTGGGGCACCCCTTCGGGGGGTCAAGGCGCAGGGTGACTGGCAGGGCTCAGCCCACAGTAGGTGGCAACAGCTCTGACCCAGCGGAGTGGGGTGCGCGTGCTGCTCCCCTGAGGCCCCTCGAGAGCCCGTGCACCCTGGTCTGAGCCCAGCAGCCCAGCTTGTCCCTCCTGCCACGATGAGAGCAGCCACCGTGGGGGCAGAAAGGTCTGGGGGTCCACACCTCCTTCTCCCTGAGAGCAGGGATAGGGCACTGCCCCGGAGCGAGGACTGGTGATGGCACACGTGGCCCCAGCGCTCTGGGGAGCTGCCAGCGCACTGCCCTGCAGACGGGCACCAGGCTGCCCCAGGCCCTCCGATGGCCACAAGTCGCAGGAGCCTTCAGTGGGCAGCATCTCCACAGCTAGGTGTTTGCATTGCGGGAGGACAGAAGGAGCCCCGGGTACATGGGCTGCAGGTGCGCTGCATCAGCAACACTGCCACCCGGCCCCCCCAGCTTAGTCACGGCCAAGCACCCCAGCAGTGAGGAGCATGGGTGGTGGGGCAGAAGGGGACATGGGGACATGCCCAGAGACTGGAAGGGAGCGAACGTGCCCGCAGGGGAAAGACAGGTCAGGTGCATGGCGGGGTGACTGCAGGCCAGGGGCTGGCGCCTGCCCTGCACAGGGAAAAGTCAGTGCAGCATTGAGTCAACAGGAGCTGCAGAGAGCTGCACGTGGCTCACGGCAAGCAGGCCCAGCCCAGCACGCCTGATAGCGAGACAAAGCTCATGGTGCTGCCATGCACACTCAGCTCTGGGAGCTCCCATGATTTAGTGTGGCACCCCGGTGCCATGCACTGTCGGTAACCATGTGAGCAGACAGCAAGATGGTAACGGGCCTCCGTGGGGCATGGAGCACCCTCCTTGACTGGGGTCCCTAGTGCGGCCACATCAGGATCTCCTGGAGGCTGGAGGCCTTTGACAGTATTTATGGCCTGGGAGCAAACATGCCGTGGCTGACAGCGTGTGGGCACTGCACAGGGGCACTGCGGGGCAGAGGGCAGGACAGCCATGCCGGCCAGCCAGACCCCTGGCTGGTGTCCTGACAAAGAGGTGCTGGAGATACAGAGAAGCAGGCCATCCCCACAGGGGCAGGGATGCTGGAAGGGAGCGAGGGCACCAGCGAGCGAACAGGAGCTCACAGTGGGGTGCATGGCATCGAGTGCAGCTGATGCAGACACGGGTGTCACGATCAGGAGCAGGCAGCAGAGGAGACTGCTCCCGCTGCAGCACCGGGGAGCGCCGGCGGGAACGCTGCCCGTGCTGGCGTCACCCAGGGAGCAAAGCGCAGAGACCGGGGTGAGGGCTGGAAGCAGCACGCGCAGGATGTCACCAGGCCTCGCGTGTCGGGGAGGAGACAGGGAGACGGCCCGAGCACAGTGTCCCAGCCTCCTCCCAGGGAGCCAGTGTGGAGGGGCTCCCGTCTACTGTGGAAAGGAGCAGCAAGGGCCAAGGGCAGGAAGAGAAGGCAGGAACATCATTTTGAGAGGCTTTTGGCCTAGTGTTCAATGCCTACTCCATGTGGCAGCAGGTACCACTGGTATCCCTGGTTCATACACTATTCATACCAGGCTTGTCTGGGGGTGAGTCACACCAGGGGATTGCCGCTCCTCCAGTTTTCCAGGTCTCTGGAGTAGAAACCACCCCATAATGCTGAGTTATAGCAGCACCACCTGGGACTCGCCTGAAAACATAAAGCAAGGGGCCCCTGCTAGTGGCACGTGTGATCCTGTGTTGGAAGATATGTTAGCCCTTGTCCTTGTTACAAGTGCCCCACGGTCTCTGCCCCAAGGTGCAGACAAGATGACTGCACAGGGCAGGGCACGGGGATGCTTGTGGTGAGTGGTCTCGGGCCTTTGCCAAGTGAGCTGGTCGGCTCCATGCTCTGCTGCTCTCACCTCGTCCCATCACAGCTGAGGCAGGCGGCAACTTTTGGTTCCTGACACGAATTTGCCTCTTGGACCAAAGGTCATTGCAAGTACGTGACAGCAACCACCTTTGCACACCTGCCAGCTGGTAAACACAGCCCAGACACTCCCTGCGCTGCGGTTTATTATCAGGGATTGCAAATGGAAGGAACGAAGGAGAGGCAGCCCTGGGCCAAAGAAACCCAGCTCTCTGGAGCTGGGCAAGGGCCCACCCTGGCCGGTCTGTGCTGAGCCTGCATGCAGCTCCTGCCCTCTGGTTCTGCTCGACGAACGCGGCTCCTGCCCACTCACCATGAGGCTGTAACTGGATGGCACATCTGGGTGGGGGACACAAAGAGGAAAGCATGAGGAGGAGTCCCAGGGGAAAAGGGGCTGGGGTCCCAGAGACACATGTACGACCGGCAGGGCAGGCGAAAGAAGGGGGCAGGGTTGTGGGGTCCCAGGGATGATGAGACACAGGTGAATTCTGCTGAGCCAGGAGCACTGCAGCCTTGTCCAGCACACTAACAAGGTAAAAGAAGGGATTATTCTGCTTGTCAGGCAGAGATCTCTGGGCAAGAGACAGGCGGGGCTTGAACCTGGTAACTGCGCCTCAGCTGTAAGACGTGGCAGGCCCACGTGCTGCAGCAGTCTGGCCCCGGGGCTGGGCAGGAGCCTAAGGTGGCTGAAGGTGGGGCAGCACCACCCTAAATGCTGGGCAGGAGCCCAAGGTGGCTGAAGGTGGGGCAGCACCACCCTAAATGCAAGGGCACATTAAAGGCCCCGTGTGTTGTGCCTGTTGCTGCTGAGCAAAGCACTAACACCCCTCTGCTCCAACGGCATGCAGAGGGGTCACAGCCACCAGGACTCAAGAAATGCCCTAGCCCCCCTGTGGGGTGGTGGGCACGGGGTTGCACTGTGGGAGTGTGAGCTGGGGCCCAGAGAGGCCTTTCGGCAGTTCACGGGTGCAGCATGGGGTGGTGGAGGGGAGACGCCACCAGGACACTCCACACGTTGGATGGCTCTAGGAAGGAGCCGAGTGACCCGGCCCTTGCTGTCGCCTCCTGGTCTCTGTTTGCCCCACTGGTACCGTCGGCCCTCGTGGTGCCGCAGCCTCTGGAGCAGCCAGATCTGGCTCAGCCCCAAGGAGGCTGCAGCCCGTGCTCCATTCAGTGGCAGCTGAAAATGGAGCAGCCCAGGTGCCAGGCACAGACGATGCCATGCCCGTGCCTGTGCCCGGAGGCCTGGGGCAGGAGCGGGGCTCCGTGGGCCGCGACCTTGCCCGGGAGAGCGGCCGTCGGGCCGGCTGCTGGCTCCCCGGCTCCTGCCGCCCTCGCCCCACCTGCAGCGGGAGGGTCCGACCGCGGCCCCCGAGCCTCCGCTGCCCGGGGCCTGGCGGCCAGAGCCCGAGGGAGAGGCCGCGAGGGGCCGGGGCCGGGGCAGCCGGGCGGGACGGCGCCGCCTCGTGTTCCGCAGGCCGTGTCCGGAGGCCGGAGGCCGGCTGGGCGCGCAGGGGTCGGGGCGGGTCCGTGCGCCCGGGGCGGCGCCTCCAGGTGCCGGATCCGCGCGGCCCCGACCGACCCCCGCCCGGCCCCGGCCCCGGCCCCGGCCCCGGCCCCGGCTCCAGGGCGCTGTCCGCGGCGCGGTGCTGAACCAGCGTCCGCCCGGCGCCCCGCGGACCAGGGCGGCCCGACCCCCGCACCGAGCCCGCGGCAGCGGCGGGGCCGGCGGGCGCTGCGGGCTGAGACTGCGCCGTGGCCGTGACCGTGGCCGTGGCCGTGGCCGTGGCCGGGCGGCGCCGTCCCGCCTCGGCGGCGTCCCCGTGATCCCCGCCCCACGCGCCGCCGCCCCTCCCCGCCCGCCGCCGCCCGCGCCCTCCTGCCCGCCCGCGCCCGCCGCTGCATTCCCGGCTCGTCCCGGCTCGTCCCGCCGCCGCCGCCGCCGCCGCCGCCGCCGCCATGGCCAGCACCTTCGCCCGCGCCCTGGCCGCCCGCAAGCCCGCGGGGCTGCTGGCCCTGGTGGGCGCCGGCTCCCTGGCCACCGGCCTCCTGCTCGCGCGGGACCCGCTCCGCGCCGAGCGCCAGCGCCGCCGCTACCCGCCCAGGTAACCGGCACCGGCTCCGGCTCCGGCTCCGGGATCGGGGCCGGCCCGGGACCCGCCGCGCGGCTCCTGCGTCCCGCGGACACCTGTTGCGCGGCCCGAGCCCTGCGCCGGCTCCCCGCAGGCTTGGCCGCGCTCCCGGCCGCGGAGCCAGGCTGCGGCGCGGTGCGGCAGGGGCGCGGGCGCGCGGCGGAGGGCCCGGCTCCTGCCGCCTCGCCCGCCGCAGCCCCCCGGTTGCTGCGCCCGCAGGCCGGGGCCGGGGCCGGGGCCGTATCGCGCGCCGCGGCCGCATGGAGCCGGGTCCCGGCGCGGAGAGGAGCCCCCAGCCCGGGGGCCGCCCCTGCCCCTGCCCCCGGGAGCCAGCTGCCCGTGGGACGCGGCGGCCGCGCCGGAGGAGCGGGGAGCAGCCCTGCTCGGGCGGACCTGCTGCCCGGGCCTGTGCGGGGTGCGGGGCGCGGGCGCCTGGCGCTGCGGGAGCCGAGCCCGGAGGCACTGCCTGGGAGAGGCTGTGGGCGCCCCCGGCCCGGCCGGATCCCCACGTGGCCCCACACCCAGCCTTCCCTTTGCCTTTGCCCTTGCCACGTCCTTGCTTTGCTGGCCCTGGCAGAGGCGCGGGCAGTGCCATGCTCTGGGGCAGCAGCGACCCAAGCCCTGGGCTGCACCTGCCCCTCCTGGCTGCAGGGCTCATCTGGTGCCTAGGACCAGGTTGGCACACGGCCTGGCAGGGCAGGGTGCCCCGGCTGCCAGCTCCCTGTGTGGTGGCACCCAGGCCCGGGCGACTCCCTAGGGCTCCAGGCAGCACTGAGCTCTTGGGGCCATTCCCCACTGATGGCCATGGCCAGGAGCAAGGGAGCAGAGGACCCCAGGGAAGGGCACATAGTCACTGGCAGTTTTGGGGGGAGCCAGGGTGGGGGGGAAGACTGTTCCTCCACTTCCAGAGTCTTTTGCAGCGCCAGGCTCAGGAGTGGCACCAGGGAAGCTCCCGCCCATCCCTTGGTCTGGGGCTGGGGCTACCAGGGTGTGGGCCTCAGCTCAGCCTGCCCAGCCAGCCCGACAGGTCCACACACACCGAAGCCTGAGCTGCCATGTGACTGCACCTCCAGGGCCAGGTCCTGTGGGTGCTTCCCAGAGGAGTTGTTGGCACGTAGGCTCCCCTGCAGGTTTCCCTGGGTGAGGACATTGCTGGCCTTGAGCCAGCTGTGGAGTGAGCAGGGCTCTCCCCATCCCACCACCAGCCACATGGACCATGGGCCAAGGGCAGACAAGCCAGAGTCTGGGTCCAAATAGGAGTGTTTCAGGCAGGAGCCGAGCTTGGCGACCTGGTGCCTGTGAAAGGTGCTGCCAGGATGGGGATGGAGCCAGGCAAGGCCTCAGTGAGATCCTCGGCCCAGCTCTGCTGCCTGTGATGTGCAGGTGCCCGGTTGCTGCCATTGATAGGAGCAGGAGGGAGGGAGTGGGTCCCGGAAATGTGCCTGTTCCAGGGGAGAACATGTCTGGGCGCAGCTGCCACCTTGCAGCACCTGGCTACGCAGGCCCTGTCTGTGCACCGGTGCCTGGCCAGTGGGAGGGGCAGCAGCAGGGGCCACTGCCTTTTGGGCATTGGTGCCCACGTGCCCGCAGGGCCGGGGGGGGGGGGAAGGGGGAGGGTGGCCTGCTGCAGGCAGCTGTGTGTGCCAGGACTCCCAGCCAGCCAGCGCCCAGCAAAGTAGTACACGCGAACGCCAGGCCTGGGTGGGCAGGTGCCAGAGAAGTGGCTCCTGAGCCGTAGCTTAGTGCATGCTTGGGGGGATCACTCAAGGCTGCACCGCCCCCCTGCAGGGCCTGCTCCAGATCCCTTAAGCCTGATCACAATGAGCAGCAGGGAGGTGCCAGGAGGGATTTCCAGTCACCAGCCCCCACTTGCCCTTGCCACGTCTTTGCCCTGCTCACCCCCGCTAGCGCTGTGCACACACTCCAGCATCTGCTGGTGCTGGGGCAGCCCCCATGAGCTGTGCTCTCTGAAGGGAGGCAGCAGGCGAGGGCCACACAGCCACAATGTGCTGCAGCCACCATGGGCAGGGTCAGGAGGGAGGTGATTCCTGCACCACGCTCAGGGGCTCAGCGCCATCCACGAGAGGCTTTTGCAAAGCTCCTAAAAGCAGAGCAGAGCAGAGCACTCACAGCCCTGCCCCTACTGCAATGGGCCCAAGCAATAGGTGAAGGGCTCCTTCCTCCTGCAGCCCAGGGCAGGCAGGGCACGAGCACCTGCAGGAAGCCCAGGGTGCAGAGAGGCAGGGGAAGCCACAGAGACACGTCACCGGCTCCCTGCCCCCACCCATGCCCACTTCCACTGTGACTCCTGCAGCCAAGGCCCCCGCCCCCGCAGTGCAGGTGAGAGCCTGTGCCAAGTGCACAGAGCAGTACAGAGGATACAGGGAGTGCCCAGCTGCCAACTCCCAGCACCACAAGTCTGCCAGACACACCAGCACTTGGAGCAAAGCCTGCAGCTTGAAATCCAGCCTGTGTCAGCTCTGTGCTCACATCCAGTATCCCCATGGCCAGGATCATGGCTCCCAGCTTCTCTTCCCACCTCCTACTGCCCATCAGTGACTCCAGGAGCTGGGGCTGTGGGGATGAGTGGCAGACATGATAGGACTGGCATCTGCAGCACAGGGAGCCAGTCTGCATGTGCACATACAAGTGTGCATGTGTGTGCATGGCTGCAGCACCATAGGTGAGGCAGTGCCAGCGATGCCAGTGGTGCACAGGCACCTGGTGCCACAGCAAAGGGAAGGAACGGTACATAGCAGCACAAGGTGGGTTGTGCCCATGGCCTGTGCCTGTGACCTGCACCCAGTGGCTGTCTCAGTGCTCACATGGGTAGGAGCTGAGCACCTGCACCTCTCCCCCTGCCCGCTCCCCACCCTCGCTGTCGGGTGCCTTGCTGCAAGGGCTGCCCAGCCAGACGAGATCCCAGCCAGGCAGGAGCCAGTGGCCTGGGAGGGGGTGTTGAGTCGGAAATGCTCCCAAAGATCAACGATCAGGACCCCCCAGCCACAGACAGGAGCGCACAGGGCAGCCAGAGCCATCGTGTTCCAAAGCCAAGTGATTCTGGGACACTCCAGTTTCCACGATAAGCAAAGCTGCGTGGGTGCCTGGAGCACTGGGCTGCACAGACAGCCCCGCAGGCAAGACCGAACAGTGTCTGCAGGAGCTGGCCCCACGCAGAGCAACATCCCTGTGCCCGAGCCGGGTGGGCCGACTCGCTCCCCACCCACGCCGGCATTGAACCAGCCACGGTCATCCATCCACCCGCCCCCTCGGGATGACAGCTGGGCGCCCATGACACAAAGGCCCCACTCCTGGCATGACCCAGCCCCAAGCTGTGGCCCCCATGGAGCCTTCCAGCTTTTGGGCCACTGCCTTCAGCTCAGCAGCTTCATGCTGTGCCTGGGACATCCCGGAGGCTGCGCTGCCCCGGGGTGCTCTGGGCACAGCTCACGCTGCTCCTGCGAGCGTGGGGGCCGCCGCACGTCTGCTCCCGAGGCCACGCAAGATCAGGGCAGAGGTTGGCACAGCACCGAGTCTGCGCCAGCTCTCGCGCCCAGCACGGCCTCTGGTGCTGGACGGCCCTGCCCAGCCGGACAGGGCAGCTGCCCCGTAGGCGAGAGACAGCCACATTCCTGGGCCCCTGGGCAGCGGCCCGAGGGAGGCAGCACGGACACAGCTCAGCTTTGTGCTGCGTGTGCAGGGGCGGCGGCGATGGCCAGGGACTGTGACAAGTGCCAGTGCCCCTCCCCTCACACAGCGCCTGCCCGCCCCATCGGGGCAGCTCCGGCCAGGAGGTCCCAGCGCCACGAGGTCTCGCTCCGGCCCTCGGGCAGTGCCTGAGCCAACAGGCGTGTGCTGCGCCCCCTGCACTGACGGGCCAGACCCGGCTGACAAGGCCGTGCCCTGCCCAGTCGGCCCCCAGCCAGCACGGAGCAGCACGGAGCCGTCTGAGGAGGGAGTGTGGTCGGGAGATATCTCTGGCCGCACTGAGCCGATTAGAGCCAATATTAATGCAACAAACTGCACCGGCAGAGAGTGGCTCTGCCAGCCACGGATTGGGGTCAGTCACTCCTTCCCCGGCCCCTGCCCTGCCCTGCCCTGCCCTGCCCTGAGGAGACACCTGGCAGCCAGACACTGCCCCGGAGGAGGTGTCCGGGCCAGGGCCAGGCCCGGGGCCACATGACAGATGGGCACGGCCCAGCCCCAGGCCCGGGGCGACCACGTCTCACAGCTGCAGGGTGCCCGGAGGCCGGCCGCCCCCAGATGCTCAACGGGGGCATCAAACCTGGCAGGAGGCATTTGACAGAGGAGCAGAGACCCTGGTGCCCTGGGGCAGAGGGAGGGCTGGAGCAAGGGCCAAGGGCAGGGTAGGGGTAGGAGAGGGGCAAGCTGGGCCCAAGGGCAGAGCAGGGAGCCGAGGGGGTGGACAACTGCAAGCCCCAGGGCAGCTGGGTGAGGCTGCGGGCAGGCCTGGCCCGGCCATGCTCCCGCTGCCCCCACGGTCCAACGCTGCCCGCCCCCTCCCTGCAGCGCCGAGTACCCCGACCTCCGCAAGCACAACAACTGCATGGCCAGCAGCCTGACGCCCACCATCTACGCGCGGCTTTGCGAAAAGGAAACACCCAGCGGCTGGACCCTGGACCAGTGCATCCAGACTGGCGTGGACAACCCTGGGCACCCCTTCATCAAGACTGTGGGCATGGTGGCTGGCGACGAGGAGACCTATGAGGTGAGAGGTACCAGAGCCCCTGGCACCATGACATGCCCCTGGCACCCCCATCCCAGCCCAGGGCAGCCCAGCCCTGGCCACAGCGCTGTCCAGAGCCCGACACAGAGCTCCCAGCATGGGGCCCCACAGCAGCGCCTGCCCTGCCACGAGGCCTGTTGGGTCTGCACGGATGGACGCCGGGGCAAGAGAACGCAGCTGGCCCCTCGCTGACCTCCTGGGTCAGGCCTCCTGCCACACAGGAACAATGGCACCAGCAGCTGCCTGGGGACTGTGCCCCAGCTCCACCTCCAGGCCCATCCCCAAAGGCGAGGGTGGCTCAATAGGCATCGTTCCCAGGGCATTAGCACCAAGGCCTGGCCTGGGTTTGCAGCTGGGTGCTCCCTGGCCCACTGCAGGGGGGGGGCATACACACCCCACATCCCAGCGCCCGGGCCTTTCCGCAGCCCTGCATGCGCCCCCTGCTCTGAGCCTCTCTGGGCAGCGCCGCATGGGCTCCCCGGGCTGCTGGCCTGCCTGGCACTGCCCCCTCTCCGGCCCCACAGCCCCTCGCTGGCCTCCCCTGGCTGGCTGCCCCCAGCAGCCGCCTGCCCCACAGCCCTGCCCCGCTCTCACCTCTGCCCTGCCCCACGGCACTTGCAGGTGTTCGCCGACCTGTTCGACCCCGTGATTCAGGAGAGACACAACGGCTACAACCCGCGCACCATGAAACACGTCACAGACCTGGACGCCAGCAAGGTGCGTAGCGCGGGGGCACTGCTCTGGGCATGGGGGAGTGGGCATCGCCTGCAGCACAGAGGCCCGAGCAGCCTCTGCTCCAGGCTGGGCTGGGGTAGACCTCCACAGCCCCGCAGGGCACTTTCGGGCCTCTTCCTACAGGCACTGGCATGAGGGCTAGCTCCCCGCACCCCGGGGCTTCCCCTCCTCTGCCCCTGCCCCTGCCCCTGCCCTTGCCCCACCCCGCCCGGGTCTCACCTGCCCCCGCTCTGCCCCCAGATCAAGGCAGGGCACTTCGACGAGCGCTATGTGCTGTCCTCACGGGTGCGGACGGGGCGCAGCATCCGCGGGCTGAGCCTGCCGCCTGCCTGCACCCGGGCCGAACGCCGGGAGGTGGAGAAGGTGGCTGCGGAGGCGCTGAATGGGCTCACGGGTGACCTGGCCGGCCGGTACTACCGCCTCAGCGAGATGACCGAGAAGGAGCAGCAGCAGCTCATTGATGTGAGTCCCAGCTGCCCTTGCCCTCGCCTCCCCTGGGGTCCCGCAGCCCCATCCTGCACCGTGACGGTGCCTGCCCCAGCCCCAGGCCTGGCCTGGTCCAGCCAGGGCTGCTCAGGGACTTCCCAGCGGTGCCACCCTGCGCCCAGCGCCGCCCTGGCCACGTGGACCCAGCCGATGCTCACTGAACCGGATCCCCAGGGCTCTGGCGGGGCTGAAGGCCAGCAGCGGGGGTGCCTGCGCTGCCCTCATGCCACTCTCCTCCCCCAGGACCACTTCCTCTTCGACAAGCCCGTGTCCCCCCTGCTGACAGCAGCCGGCATGGCCCGGGACTGGCCCGACGCCCGCGGCATCTGGTGAGGCCCAGCCTGCAGCCAGCACCGGCCACTGGGCTGGGCAGGCGGCCAGAGGACATGGGGGGATGGCAGGCTGCCCAGTGGGAGCACCCCGCATGCCAGGCACGGCCCCCCCATGTCCCCCCTGTGACACGGGCAGTCCTGGGCAGCAAGCCACTCACCCGGGGGCAGTCCTCGCACCCATCCCAGCACCTGGGAGTGCACACAGCCCCCTTTATCCCTCTGCATGCACCGAGCGTGTAACATGCCCGTGCAGACCCACACCCCCACATAACGGCCAGTCTCCCACACGCACTGCGCAACCACCCTGCACATGCCAGCTCTGCACGGCCACACCATGCAGCACGCAGCCTCCATCGCCCTGCACGGCCATGAACCCCCCCGTACAGCCACCCCTGCACGCTCTCCAGCCTAGCCCCACACATGCACACTTGTATAACCACCCCTGCACACACGTGCGCTCTAAAACCTACCCCCCACACACGAGTGCTTGTGTAACCACCCCTGCGTATGCTGTGTGACCAGCCCCTACACCCCCCAGTCTGTGCACCTATACACTCTATACCCACCCTCCCCTCACGTCGCACAACCCCCGCAGTGACCCCCCACCAGCCGATAACCAGCCTGGCCCCGAGTGCTGCCCGCTCCACACCCCTGCCGTGCACCCCCGCTCCCTCGTCAGCCACGCTGCCAGGGCCTGGGCACGCGCTGCCTGCTGCTCCCCACGCCCATGCTGTCAGGCAGCCTGTGAGCAGAGCTGCACACGTGTACGTGCCATGCCCACATCCTACCCCCTGGGGCGGCCCCACTGTGGTCACACACGACGGGCGCGTGCCTCAGGCGTGGCTGCAGCCGTGCCCGGGCCGGCCTGCCTGGCGCCTTGTCTGGGGGCAGGTCGAGGTGGGTGGGGGGTGCCGAGGGCTGGGGGGGGCACATGGCCACAGACACTGATGGGCCGCCCTGCCCAGGCACAACAACGAGAAGAGCTTCCTGGTGTGGGTGAACGAGGAGGACCATACCCGCATCATCTCCATGGAGAAGGGTGGCAACATGAAGCGGGTCTTTGAGCGGTTCTGCCGTGGCCTGAAGGACGTGAGTCCTGGGCGGGCAGATTGGGACGGGGGGCACGGGGGGCGGCCCCTCTCTCTGGTGCCGCATGTCTGCGGGGGCCGAGGGGGACCCCCGGGCGGCCCAGCCCCGTGGGGCCTGGGGGCGGCTGATGGGCTGCGGGTGCCTCTCGTAGGTGGAGCGGCTGATCCAGGAGCGGGGCTGGGAGTTCATGTGGAATGAGCGGCTGGGATACATCCTCACCTGCCCCTCCAACCTGGGCACTGGCCTGCGTGCAGGCGTCCACATCAAGCTGCCGCTGCTCAGCAAGGTACGGCCGCGCTGGGGGCTGGGGCCAGCCTGGCACGGAGCTGGCGTCGTGCAGCACTGGGTGCAGGATCAGGGGCTCTCAGGGCAGAGAGGAGCAGACCTGCCCCGACCCTGGAAGCTGCCCGCTGTGGGGCTCCCAGCACCCAGCACTGCCCGCCAGCTCCCAGGAGCAGTGCGGGGCATGGGGGGCTATGGCAGGAGTTCGCCTTTGCCTGGTCTCTGGACATCCCCGATGTTGACACCACTTGTGCTCCGGTCCAGGACAACCGCTTCCCTAAGATCCTGGAGAACCTGCGGCTCCAGAAGCGTGGGACAGGGGGTGTGGACACGGCTGCCACGGGCAGCACCTTTGACATCTCTAACCTGGACCGCCTGGGGAAGTCGGAGGTGGGTGCTGAGCCACGGCAGCAGGGCTGCACATCGTGGGCACGGGGGCACGCATGGGCAGGGGGACGGGGCAGTACAGATGGGGGCTGGTCACAGCTGGATGAGCCAGGTGCTGGGCCACAGGCAGCGCCAGACCAGGCCGTGCTGTGCGGGGCGGGGTGGGAGCCGACCAGCACCCTGCAGCGGCAGCCGCCACCACGGCCCCTCCGGTGTCTGGCCCGTGCAGGTGGGGGAGGGCTTGGGCGGGGGCAGCAAGGGCCATGCAAGCCTGGGGGACCAGGACCCCATGAAGGAGCATGGTGGCAGGAGAGTGCGGGGCCCAGCCGCCCGCCCCGACCCACCCCGTGCCCTCCGGCCGCAGGTGGAGCTGGTACAGCTGGTGATTGATGGTGTGAACTACCTGATCGACTGCGAGCGACGGCTGGAGCGGGGCCAGGACATCCGCATCCCCTCACCTGTGTCCCAGTTCAGGCACTAGCCCGGCCCCGCCGGCCACAGCACCTGGAGCGCCGCCCCCGTAGCCCGCGTGGCCCCACGCCCCGCATGCCCCAATGCCCTGCGCTACCCCCAACGCACTGCACCAGCCTCCATAAACCGCTCGCTGCTGTGACCCCGCCTCGCACTCTGGTTCTTCAGCGCCTGCAGCCCCAGCCAGGGATACCCCAGCCCAAGGCCTGCAGCTGCAGCTCCTCCTGCCCTCCTCCTGCCCCTCCTCACCCAGCCACAGCCAGGGCCCCGTGCCCAGAGGGCAGCGGGCAGCTTCATCCCCGGAGCAGGCAAGAGGCCCTGGTGCAGCCGCCTGGAGCAGTGCCCAGCGCACGAGGGGCACTGGCTCCCACCCCAGGGCCTGCCGGAGCCCTAGCCCAGGGCACGGTCCAGCTGCAGGACGGAGCAGCTCCCGCCAGGCCGGACCCATGCCTCGCCCCACCAGCTGCAGCAGGACATGGCACAGCAAGCGGCAGGCAGGGCAGCCGGTTTATTACAAACGTGGGCACGGACAGCGCTTAGAGGAGGTGAGAAAGCAGGCTGAGGACAAGCACCAGGGCAGGGTCCGACGGGGGCCAGGCCACGTTCCTGCCTGCGGGCAAGAGCAGGGAGGTCCATGAGGGCCAGGCAAGGCTGGGCCAGGCCCGTGTGCTGTGGTGCCATCACGCACAGGCGGGCGGCTTTGGGTCCCGCAGGGCAGCGCAGGACAGGGGGCGGCTGCTGGTGAGACCCAGGGGGCAGGAAGGCAAGGGCAGGCCAGGTGCCTGGCCCCACACGGAGCATGTGCTGGGCCTGATCCCCTGGGCGGGGACGACTGTGGGCTGCACTGAAGGGACAGCCAGAGGGTCCTGCTGCTCAGCCCCATGGCGCGGCAGGAGCTGGGGCACCGCAGCAGCCGCGGCTGGGGCAGGGGGCTGCTGCCTCGAGCATGCGGGTGTGCGAGCGTGGGGGTGGGGGTGCAGCCCCAGCACACGGGCGGGAGCAGAGGCAGCATGCAGAGGGTGCGTGAAAGGGACCGTGCAGGGCGCTTACCCCGGGCATCCGGCACCAGCTCCCCCTCGTACTGGGCACTGGCGACTGCCTGGCGCTGCTCGGCACTGAGCAGCTCATACTGCTCGGGGGTCACGGCCGCGGCCTGCGCGCTGGTGAGGGCGAGCAGCTGGGCCGAGCGGAAGACCACCTGCAGGGTAGCGGCGTCGTGGCTCAGGCCCCGGGCACTGCTGGATCGGGCCCTGGGCCAGCAGGCACAGAGCTCAGCCGGCCAGTGCCCAGCGCCCCGGTGCTGCCCCAGGGACAGAGCCCAGCCCCTGGCACCCAGCGCCGCAAAGGGTCCAGTCCCTCGTTCATCCGGTGCCTAGGCTCTGCCCGTCCGCTGGATTTCTGCATCTGCTGCACCACGACAGCAGCCCCCAGCCCTGGGCCACACGCCCTCACCCGCCAGCCCCGCTGAGCCCACGGCTGCTCCCGCGGGCACCGAACAAGGGTCCCAGGGGCAGGGCTGGGGGCAGGGAGAAGCGGGCACGCTTCTGTGTAACTCACCAAGAATTTGGGGGCAGGGATCCCGGCGATGGCCAGTGGGGTCAGGGCCCGGATCTGCTCGGGGACGAACGAGGACAGCTCTATGTCCTGGAGCCCGGCTGGGGGTGGCACAGAGGAGGTGGGTCAGGTCTGTGGCTGGCGCCTGCACCCACAGCAGGACCTGGCCAGGGCAGCCGGGAGCAGGGAAGGGCATGGGGCTGGGGGGGCCAGGGGCCCGATCTGTCCCGGGGGGAAGGCAGCATATGCGGGTTCTGGGGGCTGGCCCAGGGGGTGTCATGGGGGGCCTGTCCCGTGCACCACGACACACTGGGACACCAGGTCATTCCTTGCGCCCTGCGGCCCACCCGCCACAGACTGCCTGACCCAGTTGCCTCCAGCCCCGCGGCCTCCTCACCCGCCAGCGTCCCGATCTCGGTGAAGATTTCGGGGCCCCAGCTGTTGGCGGGGCCAAAGGCCGAGCTGGATGTCAGACGTGCAGCCAGCGCCTCCATTTGCCCCTCCGAGCAGCTGTGCTTCAGCGAGCCCAGGAAAGGGGCAGCCTGGCTGTGGGGCAGGGAGACACCAGTCAGACTCACCCGGGCGCCCGGGGAAACTCCCCACCCCACCCCAAGGCTCCAGCGCCCAGCCAGAGGAATACAGCAGCCCCCCGCAAGATGCCGCATGCCTGGTACCTCCCAGCTGTCACCAGCGCCTGGCTCCCGAACAACCCCCAGTCCCCAAACCCGACCTGAGCTCCCAGCTGTCCAGCATCTGGATCTCGTCCTCCCGGAGCCCGCACAGCAGGTGCCCGAGGGCAGCCAGCTCCGGGAGCCCCAGGCCCTGCGCGCCGCCCCCGCGCTGCCGCAGGAAGCTGGAGACAGCTGCCCGCATCTGAGGGGAGAGGGGCCGCGGTCAGCCAGCACGGTACACACACGCACACGCATGCCTGCGCACACGCTCCCCCAAAACACATGTACACACATGCCACCCCCATGTATGCACATGCACTCACATGCACATGCTGTTTCCCTACTCACAGGCACACACGCACCTGCTGCCCCCCAAGACACACACATGTGAACATGTGCAGGCACACAAACACTGTCCCCCCCTCCAAAAACAGGCATGTGCACATGCATCTGCACATGCACATGCCTGCCATCCCCTGTAGCAGGCAAGGGGCAGGTGCCTTCCCGCAGTCCAGGCCTCACCTGCTTCGCCGTCCAACCCTGCAGGGCCCCCAGGGTGGACAGGGCCCCCCAGTCAGCAAGCTCCATGTCCTGCAGCTCCCGCTCGCTCAGCTGCGTGGCCAGCAGGCCCAGCTGCAGCGTCTGCACTGGCCTCAGCACCCGGGGGTTTCCAAACAGCTGCACGGCACCAGCGTGGCTCAGCACTGACCCCGCCACAAGCCACCAGCTCCACAGCGCTGCCACCAGGCCCCTGGCTACATGGCCCGGTCCCCCCGCACTGGTAGCAGCTAGGATCCTGGCCCAGGCTGCACCCCCTTGGCCGCTCTCACCTGCTTGGCCTTGAGCAGGGCGGCGCGGCGCTGGCTGGGGGAGAGCGCGGGGTCCTGGCTGATGAGCTCAAGGCAGCCCTCAAAGTGTGCGGGCGCCATGGCGGCAATCTGGGCGGCGCTCCAGGCCGCGGGGAAGGTGGCGCGCACGTCGGCGCAGCTGGGGATGGGGTCTGCGAGGCAGAGAGAGCATCCAAAACACCCCCGGGAGCACTACCCATTTCCCCTTGCCCGTGCCGCCGGGGGGCAGGGGTCTGGCGGGGGGCACGCGCGGGTTGGGGGGGACAGCGAGCTGGTACTGAGCTGGGGCACGGGAACGCTGCGTCAGGGGCCAGGAGGGGGTGACACTAGCAGCGCCCTGAGCGGCCTCACCTCGGCCTCCCGGCACGTGGCTCCTGACGAGCCAGGACACCAGGGCATCCCGCGAGCTCCTGCCCTCGGGCCGGGCGCCGGGCAGGTGGCAGAGCCGGCCCAGCTCGCTCCGCTCCCAGGCCCGCTGGCTCTGCAGCAGCTGCTCCAGCGTGTCTCTGCTCAGCAGTGCCTGGAGAGAGCGGGGCGGCGCGGAGCCGGTGAGCGGTGCTGGGCCAGGCCAGAAGAACCCGTGGCCCCCGGTGCGGTCAGCAGGGGCACGGGGCAGGCGCCGTCTCACCCTGGGGACGTGCCGGACGCTCTCCTCTGGCAGCAAGAACACCAGGCGGCCCAGCTGGGCCAGGTCCGGGGCGCCCCAGTCCTGCGGGGGCCTGCAGGAGGAGGGTGCAAGTGAGCAGCGTAGCTGGGGAGCCGGTGCCGGGGCCGGGGCCGGGGCACGGGGCCTACCCCAGTGCGCGCCTCGAGAGCAGCAGTTGTCCTAGCGTGGCGGCGAACTCATCCGAGAGGCAGGCGCCCTGCAGCGTCTCCAGCCGCAGCAGCAGGCTCTCGGGCCGGATCCGGGCAGCGCTGTCTCGGTCCAGGAAGCCCAGCAGCGGGCCCAGCAGGTCCAGGACCTCCCCCGGGATCTCGGGCTCCAACGGGGACCGCTGGCAGGGCAGAGCATGGCGGGTGAGGTCCCCCGCGCCCTCTGCACTGCCCCCTCCCCGACCGGCCCTTACCAGGAGCTGCAGAGCGCGGCGGGCCAGGGCGGTGCGGCGGTGGGGAGGCAGCGCCAGCAGGCTCTGGGGGTGGCTGCTCACGTGGTCCAGAACCAGCCAGAGCGAGTCGTTGGGCAGCCGCTCGACCAGCTTCACCCTGCGGGAGCCACGGAGGCCACGCTGCAGCCAGCAGCCCCGGGGGCGGGGGCCTGCGGGCACCGGGGGGGGCACCAGGCGCAACCGCAGCGGGCGCTGCCCACAGGCACCGGGGCTGCGCTGGTGCCTGGCAGGATGCTGGGGGGAGCCGGCCTGGCTCCAGGGCCAGGCCCTGCCCATGGCACTTGGCCCCCGGGAGCTGGAGCCGCCGCCCGCCCACATCCCCCAGCCTGGCGCTCCCGTGTGCTGCTCGGCCCGGACAGGCCGCGGGACACGGGGCAGCTGCAAGAGGGCGAGGGGAGGGGGCCATGCCGGGCACCTACGGTAAGTCCATGAGGAAGGCGGGTCCCAGCTGCGCCAGCTCCTCGGCCGTGGGTCCCGGGCGCCAGCGGATCTCCTCCCCGATGCAGCGCCGCTGTGGAGCGCACCGCTGTGAGCCAGGGCCCGGCGGCAGTGGGGGGATGCGGGGGGCTCCGGGCACCAGGCCAGGAGCTGGGGGGGACGAGCTTCTTACCAGGCTGGCGGGCAGGCGGCCGGGCTGTGCGTAGAGCGTGCCGAGGATGCCCAGGAAATCCGGGCGCCGGCTGCAGCGGTGCAGGGTGGTGCAGTCCATGCCAGCTGCCAGCGTGCCCAGTGCCCTGGTGAGCACCGGCACAGCTGCATCTCGGCCGCTCCTGCTGGCTCTGGGGCCCAGCCAGACCCCCCCACCATCACCGGTCTGACCCCTGCCCCCTCCGCCCCCCCACCCCCAGCAGGCTCTGGGCAACAGCTGGCTGGTCCAGACCGGCACCCCGGGCCAGGCTCTGCTGGGGCTTCCCTCACCAAACCGAGTCTTGGGTCACGTTGGCACCGGCTCCCACCGTCCTCCAGAGCATCTGGGCCTGCCGGGGCAGGGAGTGGGGTGAGGGCCGCCCCGTGTGGGCTGGGTGCTGGGCCCTGCTCCCTGCCACCGCCCCCTCCCGGGGCCTTGCCTGCACCTCCTGCCCAGCCCCGGGGACGCTGGCTTCCTTCCTGCAGGCGTGTTACCTGCTGCGGGGCCCAGGGCAGGTGTCGGTAGCGGCGGCTGTCGTTGCCCAGCAGCGCAGGCACGTGGGGCTGCAGCAGGGCAAGGGGCACGAGGGGCAGGAGGCAGTCGGGCCAGGCGCTCTGGGGTGGCGGGTCACGGCGCAGCCCCTGCGGGAGACACGACCAGCAATGGGCAAGACCCAAGTGACCCGGGCAGGCAGGGCCCAGCCGCCCGCCCCCCCGCCTGCCCATACCTGCATGGCCCGCAGCAAGGCAGCCGTCTGGGCAAAGGAGAGCCGCGGCAGCGCCGGCGCCAGGCACTCGCATGCACCCGCCAGCACGGGTGCCAGGGCGGCTGGCAGGGACTCGGGGCTGAGGCCAGGCAGGAGGGCGCAGAGCCGGCCCTGCGCGTCCTCCGTCACCTGCAGACACAGCACAGGGGGCTGGGCCGGGCTGGGGGTGTCCAGCAGGCCCCCGGGGCCAGGCTTCCAGACCCCCACCCATCCCTGGGGCCAGGCTGCAGCTCGGGCCCAGCCAGGGTGCGACACACACTCACGTTCTCGCTGCGGACAGCCTGCGCGAGCAGCAGGGAAGCCTGCACGGGAAGACGGGGTGAGGGCGGCAGCACCACGGTGCCCGCACCACTGTGCACGGCGGGTCGAGCCAGGCAGCCACGTCGGGGCGGCACTCACCTGGGCGGGCGTCAGTGGCGCAGCCTGCAGCTCCGGCAGCAGGGCGCTCACTTGGGCGGGCGACAGGCGCTGCAGGAAGCCCATGCCCAGCTCAGGGACGACCCCCCTCCAGGCCTGCAGCTCCTGCGGCTCCACAGCCTCTGGGCCCGCCGAGCGCAGCAAGTCAGCCAGTGCATAGGTGACCTGTGGGAGATAGTGGTGCTGTGAGCCCAGCGCACCCAGCACCCCCATCCTGTGCTGGGGGTGGTCCCATGGCCCGCACGCCGAGCTGCAGCGTCCGAGGGAGCAGAGCGGCTCTGCCAGCCAGCAGCCCTGGAGCCGCAGCCCCAGCAGCTCCCCTACAGCTCAGCTCCAGGCCCAGCCGGCGCAGGCGCAGGCGAAGGCGCAGGTGCAGGCGGGGCATGGGCCAGGGCAGGGCCAGGGCACATGCAGGCGGCTGCACCCCCAGGAGCTCCCTCTGCCCTCGTGGGGGCTCCAGCACAGGCTGCTCCTAAAGGGTGACTGCCCTGCGCAGGAGCCCGGTCCCCTGCTGCCAGGCTGCCCGAGACAGGCCCCACGCTGGCTCACCTGCCCATGCGGGGGCAGCGTCCCATCCGCGGCACACGCCAGCAGGCTCTGCTCCACTGGCCCCCGTGGGTCGCGTAGCGGCGCCAGGGCCTGCAGCTCCTCAGGGCTCAGGAAGCAGGCGAGGGTCCCGATGCTGGGGACGGGGAGGCATGAACAGGGGCTGCAAGCCTGGAGCCCCGGAGCAAGGCCTGGTGCCCGTGGCCTGGCAGCAGTGCAACCGTGGTGCCCCCACAGGCAATGAGGTGATGACACCCCCCCACATGCTGCTGCATCACGGAGCTGCCCCCGGGCGGCCGTGCTCACCTGCGCACCTGCTCCTCGACCGCCCCGCGGCTCCTGTTGATGAGGCTCCGCGCTACGTGGCGCCCCTGTGCCAGCCCCAGTCGCACGTTCTGCCAGCCGTCCGCCAAGCCCTGCACCTGGGGCACAGACGGGTGAGCGCGCTCCAGGGGCCGGGGCAGAGGAGCAGCCTCACAAGGGCCAGGGACCCCTGTGAGAGCTCCGCGGGGGCAGTGGCCGGCACCCAGGACCAGGCCCTGCCCCAGGCGCCCACCTGCTGGGGCGTGAGCTGCAGGAAGCGTCGCAGGGGCAGGTGCGGCAGCAGCGGCTGCAGGGCACGCAGCAGCTCCGGGGGCCAGGCAGGTATGTCCCCCAGCGCTGGGGCCTGCAGCAGGCGCTGGGCGAACGCGCTCTTCTGCGCCCGTGTCATGCGTGCGCTGTGGCTCTGGAGTGTGGCCAGGCTGGGGACGGACAGCCGGAGCGTTAGAGGTCATGCCCTGCATGCAGGCCCTGCATGCGGTGCTCAGCCCTGAAGTGGGCACCCACCCCTGCCCGTGAGTGCCAGGCGGGCCCGGGCTGCGGCGCCAGATCCATGCCCCAGAGCATGGCTGCTTGTGGCACGGCCCAGGCAGAGCAGCCCACGGCCGGCCGGTGGCTCTAGACAGCAGGGACGCAGGAGGGGTGCACCCAGGGCCCCCTGGGAGGTGCTGAGAGGCATGGGCTTGGGCTGCAGGGCATGCTCGGGGCATGAGGCAGGTCCCGGGGCCATGCCCGGGCGCTCACACGCTCTCGTTGGCCAGGAGGGCGGGCGGGAAGCTGGAGATGTCGGAAGCCGACAGGAAGGGGATGAACTGCGACAGGTCGACGGGCGTCAGCGGTGGGAAGCGGCGGAGCAGCAGCGCGGTCAGCGACTGCAGTGCACCCTCGTCTGCTGCCGGCACCTGCGGGGTGACGCCAGTGCTGAGCCGGGCCCAGCCAGGCACCGCGGCACGGCCCAGCGCCCCTTGCCCCGGCCCAGCCCCGTGGCCCACGTCCCACCTGCAGCCGGTGCCAGGTGCGGTGCATCAGTGACAGGAACTGCCTGGCGGCCTGGCCCTCCACCGACAGCAGCAGCTCGTGCAGGCTCTCCGGGGGCATCTGCAGGTACTCCTGTGGGCACCCAGCCCTGTGCATCACCAAACCCTGCTCGGGAGCTGGCATGGGACAGCCCAGGACCCGGAGTCCCATGGACACCGTGTGCCAGGGGCAGGGGATGGCTGGGGGTCCAGCCCGGGGGCACTGGGGGAATCGGTACCTGAACCAGCAGCTCCATGGCCGGGGCGCCCTCCTCGCGCTGGATCAGGTCCCAGAGCACGGGCTGCGGGAGGGGAGGGGAGGGGAGGGGGCTCAGCAGGGGTCTCCGCGGGACCTCACTGTGCTGCCGGGGCAGAGGCACGGCTGCCCGGGCCCTGGGGCTCTGCCCAGAAGGCAGCAGCTCCATGCCCGCGAGAATCAGCTCCAGCCCAGGCCCTGGCACCACCACGCACGAACCAGCAAGGGCCAGGCACCTTCATCAGCTCAGGGACCCTGCGGAGCTGGCACTGGCAGCCCCACAGCACCCAATGCAGCCCGGCCAGGGCACCCTGGCCCTGCACAGTGACCTGGGAGCCGATCTCTCCCCCGGCTCCACCTGCTCACAACACGCAGCTGCCCGAGCTGGGAGCGAGGACGGCCGGCCCAGCCACAGGCCCCATGGGAGGGCGCTGCTGGTGCAGCTGCACGGAGCTGGCTGCTGGCTGCCCAGAGCAGGAGGGGTCTAGCAGCCACCCACCCACCCTCACAGCTGCCTGCCCCAGTCCCCAGCTCAGCACCAGCCTCCTCCCGGGCCCTGCCGGCCCCTGCCTTCCCCTCCTGCACTCTCCCGGCACCGCGCAGGTGGGGCAGGCAGCTAAAGTGCCCCTGTCTGCACACGCATAAGTGACCATGCCACACTCCCGCTAGTGCCGCTGCAAACATGGGCAGGGCTGGGCCCCGTGCAGCTTGGGCAGCAGGGCCGAGCGGTGCACCCGAGCTGGGAGCCCGCACGCCCTGCCCACCGGCCCCTGTGGCCCAGCCCTGGCCCCGCGCGGGGAGCGGCGCTCACGCCAAAGCAGCTCAGCAGCTCCTTCTTGGTGGCAGGGTCCTGCTCCTGCTCCAGGTAGCGGCCCAGCGCCTGCAGGATGCTAAGGGAGGCGTTGGGCCGCAGCGAGGCCCAGAAGGAGCCGTTGTCGAGCAGGCTGGAGAGCAGGATGGCCTCGCCCAGCGGCCCCTGTGCAGCCCGCGCCCCCGCGCCCAGCTCCGGCAGCGCCAGCACGAAGCGCAGCAGGCGCAGCAGGTAGTTCACGTTGAGCAGCCAGCGCGCCGTGTCCTCCTCGCACCAGGCCAGCCGCGACACCAGCTCCAGCAGGTAGGACACGGGGTCCTCGCACAGCCGCGCCGCCTCCACCTGGGGCGACAGCGGCAGGGCGCCCAGCAGCTGCTGCAGCAGGCACTGCCTGCGGGGCAGCGAGCCCATGCCCAGGCACTGCCTCAGCACCCAGGGCTGGGCGGGCGCCAGGGCCTCCAGCACCGAGGGGTGCTCACACACCAGCTCGCGGAAGCGGGTGGGACTGGCAGCGCGGCACTGCTCTAGCAGGCTGGCGCTCCACAGTGCCGGGGGGCTCCCGCCCGCCACCACAGCGGCGCAGGGGTCAGCACTCGGGGGTGGCGTGGTGCTCAGCGCCTTGGCCTGCAGCCGGTGGCCGTGGCAGAGCCGGGAGATGCCAGCGCTGGTCTCGGTGGGCAGCCCCTGCAGGCTTGCGTTGTTGCACAGCCAGCGCACCCAGAGAGTCTGGTTCTCCAGGAAGCAGCTCCAGAAGCCTTCGGGGCTGAGCGGGGCTCCGCGGAGGGCCTCCAGGCAGCCGCCGTGCTCCGGCGCCGCGACCTCGGGCGCTTGGTGGGACAGGTTGGCGCACAGCTCCTGCAGACGGGGCTGGTGGCGGCTGGGCAGGTCGCGCAGCGTGGCGTTGCTGCAGACCGTGGCGTTGAACTGGGCCGGGAAGTGCTCCCAGCAGGCCCGGGCCCAGACTGAGCCCCACTCGGCCGCGTGCACCAGGAGGTACCAGGCAGCGTCGGAGCACGTGGTCCCCAGGTCGGAGGCCGTGGGGCTGGAGGTGCTGGAGCCATCCACGTGGTTGCAGTAGAGGTAGAGGGTGAAGTTGGAGACGCCGGGCAGCCCTGGCGCCGAGCTGTTGCAGACGGACTCCAGGTCAGCCAGGATCCGCGCCTCGCCCCACGGCTCAGGCAGCGCCCGCTTGGCCATGGGCCGGGGCCGGCGGGGCTCCGCCGCGGGGTGCATGCAGCGCAGGAGGGGCGGCGGGGATGGCAGGGGCCCGGTCGCGAACCCCAGCGCCTCCGCGTCCCAGCTGATGTTGTGGTGGATGCCCCTGGCGGCAGCAGAGAGGCTCGTTAGTCCCCTCCCCGCTCCTGACACAGACCCCCGGGGCGGATGCGCAGGGGGGCCGTTGCCTCCAGGGCCACAAGGCCACCGGCCAGGTCCCCTTCCCCACGTGGCCCAGCCCCTCCCAGCCCCGCGCGGCTCTGCCCCAGGGTAGGACCAGGGGAGCTCTCCCCGGAGACGAGGCCGGGGCTGCAGCCTGGCCATGGCGCCAGGCCTGAGCGCAGCCCTGGAGCAGCCCCAGCAGCCAGCACGCTCCGGCCAGCTCCCCCCAGCCTGCCCGCAGGGCCCGGCCGCCCTCCGGGGCAGTGGGTGGGGGCAGAGCCTGGCCAGGCGGGGAGCAGGGCAGGGTGTCCCCGCGTGGCGCTGGTGTGGGTGCAGGCGCGGGCTCCGCTCCTCCATCTCCGCTGGCAGCTCTGCGACTCACCAGAGCAGCAGCTGCTGCAGGGTCCCTACAGGGAGGAGGGGAAGGCATGAGCACGCAGGATGGGGTCAAGGAGGCCAGGCAGGCCCCGGGGAAGGCAGGGGCACTCACCGGCGGAGCACCTCCCGTCGGGCCCCGGCCGTGGCAGGCCGAGCGCCACGGAGACCTCCTGCACCAGCGAGCCCGTCACACGCACCACTTTGCGCCGCACGCTGGAGGACAGCGAGCGCCCCACGCGCCGCAGCAGCCCCTGCTTCAGCTCCTCCAGGGCCCCCCACAGCGCGGCCCCAGGGCGCACGCCCAGCGCCCGCCTGCCCGCCTCCGGCTGCCCCGCTCGGGACAGCAGCTGCAGCAGGCTCGGCAGCTCCGCGGGGCCCGGGCTGCTGGCATTGGGAGGCTGCTCCCGGGCAGCTGCGGGCAGCAGGCTGAAGGGCTTCCAGCGCCCTGGGGCCAGGACAGGCCCCGCCGGCTGCACGTGGACCGCGGGCTTCCAGCCGGTGCCCTCCAGCAGCTGCAGCAGCTGCATCAGCCAGTCCGAGCCCGGGCTGCAGCGCCGGTGCCCCGTGGGTGCGCAGGAGACGTCCGGAGGGCCCTGGCTCAGTGCCCCGGGCAGGACTGCCTGGGCCAGCGCCGCGATCAGGTGATGGAGCAGGTCCGGGCCCGGTGGCTGGGCTGCGTCCGGGCCCGCGAGGCCCAGCAGGCTGTGCAGGAGGCCCAGCAGTGGGTCCCAGTGCCGGCTGCCGCGCAGCGAGAGCAGGAAGTCGGGCAGGCGCAGGGCAGGGGCGGGCGGGGGCAGGAGGTGCTGCAGCAGGCTGCCCCAGGGCTCGGGCCGCGGCGCATCGCTCTGCAGCGACGCGGAGACGTTGCGCAGGAAGGCGGAGAGCCGGCTCTGGCCACGGCCACCACGCGGGGCCTGGGCCTGGGCGTCTCCCGGTGCTGGCAGGACCCCCAGGGACTCCAGCCCCAGCAGCAGGTGCCACAGCAGGGACGGCATGTCCACGTCCATGTCCACTGGCCGCCCCGGCCCTGCCCCAGGGCTGGATGGGCCGCTGCCCCCGAGGCGCTGCCCGGCGGGGGGCTGCAGCGAGGAGACGAGGTCCTGGCCAGGGTTTCTGCTCCCATTGGAGACGGCTCCTGCAAGGAAAGCCAGGCTGGCCCTCACGCCCACCCACCTGCGGCAGTGCCCGACGCCGGCGTGGCCCCTCCCACAGGCAGCAGCCGGTCCCTGGCATGGGGGCCTGGAGCCCAGGTCCCCACCCCTGCCCTTCCCGCACTGAGCTGCCCGGGTCCTCATACCCCATGCATTCACCCCCAGGACTCACTGCCTGCGGCGGCATGGAGCCCAGAGCCCGTGGGGCTGGCAGGAGGAGTGGGCACCCCCGTGCCCGCCAGGGTCACCTGCTGCATGGAGAGCAATAGCTGTGCCCTGCCCCAGTGGGGCAGACCCCCAGGGTCCAGCTGTACCAGGGCACCAGGGTCCGGGCTGCGCAGTCCCGGGAGGAGCGGGGTCAGGAGCAGCCAGGCGAGATGGGAGGTCCCAACAAAGGTCCCAGAACGGGCCTGACCTGAGCCTGGCTGAGTCTGTGGCCGGACCCTGCTGTCCTGGCATCGGCCTGCCTGCCGCCACGGGCTGTGTGGTCCCCACTCTCTGGGCCCAGCACCCCCGAGCCCCTGATCCCTGCAGCCTGGCGCTCACCGGGGGCAGGGAGGGAGCATGGGGGCAGCAGCAGCAGCATCCAGATGCCCCACAGGAAAGCAGCCATCTCTCGTCCTGGTCCTAGGGCTGGGGGTCCCGCCGGGAGCTGGGACACGGGCAGCGGTGGCTGCTGCAGAGCCGGGAGCGACTGCGTGGGCTGTCACCGGAGCCGGGGGCACTGGCCCGTTTACCTGATCCCTCCCTGCCGTCACCGAGCATTACTTACAGCCAGGAAGGACCCAGGAGTCCGGGAGGGCTCACTTTACACTTTCCACAGGCGAGGAGGGGGGGAGCCAGGCCCCGCCGGGAGGACAGGATGGGACGGGGGGTGGGCTGCCTGGTGTGCAGCAGCTCTGCTACAGCCTCCCGGTGAGGGACGCTGTCACATCACTTAGCTGGGGGCTGCGGCCGCCTTTGTGGGTGGTGCAGGCCCAGCCCTGGGAGGAAGGGAGGGAGGGGGGAGCACGAGAGGAAATGAAGCCGGGGGGAGGGGGGGGCAGGGAGCCCCTGCATGAGGCAGCGGGTGCGGACCCCAAGCTGCACACAGATCAGGGGCTGCAGCCGGGTCCCCCCGGGCCTGGGAGAAAGAACCCACCAGGTGGGTGCACCATTGCTGCAGCACAGCCCCCGGCCCCAGCAGGGACTGGGCACGCCGGGCACAGGCCCCCCAGGCATGCCCCGTTCACACTGCTGCAGCCCGGCCCTGCGCCCTGGGGCTCAGCGCAGGACACCCCGCACGCACAGCGACGGTCCTTGCCCGACCCCGTGCCGGGCTCGGCCCTGACAGCTCGTCCGAACCGTAACCTGAGGCCGGCCCCCCCGGCCGCCGGTGCAGCCTGTGCCACCGCTGCTGGCCCAGCCCCGCGCCCAACAATGCGCCTGCTCCATTATTGATGCCTCGGGAACGGCCGCACGGCTCCATTCACCAGCAGAATAGCAGATGGGAAGGTGAAACCGCCGGGATCGAGCCGCCTGCCCCCCCGCCCCGTGCCAGGCTTGTCGCCCAGGAAGCAGCCAGGCTGGGCAGGGGGGCCAGGTATCTTCCTCCAGCCCTTGTTGCCCTCGCAGCCCTCTCGCATGGGCACCCTGTGCCTGACGGGCCGCGAGCTGCAGCCTGCTGTGCCACCATGCCCATGCAGCCAAACCAGCGCGGTGCCTGGTGACTGCCAAGGATGCCGCTCCTTGCCCTGGCCCCCAGCACCCATGGGAGCGTGGCTATGTGGGCCAGTGGCAGGAGTGGCAGGAGGCAGCCAGGCCCCGGGCATCTGCTCCTGGCCCAGCCTGGCTGGTTGCCAGGCCCGGAGGGGAAAAGCCCGCAGCGTCTGCTGGGACCGACACAGCACGTGGCTGCAATGCCACCCTTGGCCCAGCAGCCAGGGAAGGTCAGTGCCACAGGAGCCTCTGCGTAGCTCCCGTCCCCACTGCCTGCCCTGCCCAGGCCCGGCCCGGGGATCTGCCTGCACCCAGGAGGGCATCTCCATCTGCTTGCAGGCGGCGAAGAGGCAGGATGAGGGCAGGACGTAGCACCCCACAGCATCCCGTCTGGGGGTCAGCAGGGCCGGAGAGCTCATGCCTGCAGCGCCCGAAGGGTGACGTCTGACTCACTGTCACTCACTGGCGGTGACGAGCTGCTCCCATTCCCGTGACCAGGGAGCACTGAGCCCGCCACCTTTTCCAGCGGGTCTCATGTCACCGGCATGGCCTGGCCCTGGCCCTGGCCCTGGGTGGGGACCAATGCGGGTGGGTGTGACCCCAGGGACTGGAGGCTGGCTCCTCTGGCAGCGCCCACGGGATCCCTGCCCCCTCGCAGGCTGCAGCCACCTCTGCCCCTCGCTCTACCGGGACCTGGCCCAGATCCTGGCCGCAGCTCCCCCCAGCCCAGCCAGACCCTCCCCCAACCCCACCCCCACTGCAGATCCCGTATCTGCTTCAGATAAGGGCCACAAAGGGTCAGGAGGCAATGGGGGAGGGGAGCAAGGGTCGAGAGCCTTGCTCTCCCAGCCCCTGTGCTGCGGCCACAGGAGGCAGGACCAACCCTGTGCGCTGCCATGCAAGCCCCCAAGCCCCAGGCCAACCAGGCAGACAGGTCCATGGGGCTGTCGTTGCACAGGGACCGGCTGTGAGCTGGACCCCGGGAGCCCTGGCCAAGCTGATGTGATGGCTGGGCTGGTGGAAGGGAACGTGGCGCTCCCTGGCACCATGCCGCCTGTGGGACTCGGGTGCCAGAAGGACACAGGAGAGGCTTTGGGCAGGGCTGAGGGTTTCTGCCCAGCACCACTCTGCAGGGGCAGGGGCAGGGGCAGTCACCCTTCCTGCTTCAAGGCAGCAGTCTCCAACCAGGGCGCAGAGGGATTTTCCCAGGACCGTGTGGCAGGAAGCACCCAGGGCTGCCCGCAAGCCTCTGGCTGCTGTGGGGACAAGCCCCAGCGCCCCAGTCTGCAGAGACCCTTGTGCCCCCGGGCCAGGCGCCCCGGGCCCATGGGGTGCTCTGCCACACTCCGCTGGGGGATCCCAGCCGCGCTGCTCTCTGGGGCTCCTCTGCCAGGAGGTGGGATGGGATGCCAGAGGGTGGTCGGGGTACACAGGGCAGGGCAGGGGGTGCCACGGGGCAGCTGGTTCTGGCGTCCCTGCTGATGGGCACAGCTTGCCTGTGCTCTGCGCTGGGTTTCCTACACAGGCAGAGCAGACACCAGGGCCGGTGACTCATGAAGAGGCATTAATAACCCGTCTGCTGCTGGACATGGCACTGATACTTTCAGCCTGGCTTCAGAGAGATGGCGCTGCCCTTAGCAGGGGGGCTGGAAATGGTTCCCCAGGAAAGAGGATCCAGCCCCAGAGCTGCTCCTGACTGCCCTCGGCTCAGGGAGCAGCAGCCAAACCTCCCAACACCCCCCTCCCCCCCAAGCTGGCACTGTCTGGAAACACCAGATCATTACGGCAGATGTGAGCAGGGTCGCGATGCATATGCAACCGCAAGATGCATATGCAAGCCGTGGCAGTGAAAGCAGGACAGACAGAGCGAGAAGCCTTCCTCCTGACCCTGCAGGCGCTCGTGCCCAGCACCAGCCACCTAATTCAGGGAAGGAGGCTCTCTAGGAAACTGCACAACTTCCCGTGGAGCCCTGGAGATGGGCACCATCGCTTACGCGCAGCAGCCTCTCGTGGGAGCAGACAAACAGGGCTGCCTGCCTGAAAGTCACTGGGACTCGGGTTATCACGAGCTGGGTGCTGGCGACCAGGCAGATTTGGTGCTGGGAGTAGCCCAAGAGCCCTGAGGGTTTGCACCATCTTTTACTGGACCAGCAGAAGCCAGACAGGTTCTGCTTTTCAGTCACAAACGCACAACTTGCAAATCAGATGCAGACCTAGAAGGGAGCTGCTGGTCACAGCTGCGCTCCCAGGGCGCCTGACAAAAGTTCAGTGGAACAAGATAAATACTGTACGTGGGAAAGCGAGGAAAACGTGGACAGTGATTGCCAGAGCCACCGCGCAGGAGAATAGCAGAAAATGACGGATGTGACCAGAACGTGGCAGCCAGGGCAGCTTGCTCCCAGCCCAGAGGGCAAGTCTCAGTGCTAGACTGGATTCTGCTCAGGCTGGTAAGCCCTGCAGGGTTATAGGAAAAGACACTGACAGCGACACGGGGAGGTCACTTACACCTGAGTAGAACTAGGGACATTTTATACGGGCTTCAAATGCACAGAGAAACCAAGAAATATGTCAAGGCTTTTGTGCATGCCGAATACACAGACCTAGTCAAGCAAAAGAGCCCAGGCTGCTGCTGGTATAACTCAGATTGGCCCCTTGAACAAAGTAGGCACAGAATTATTTACACCAACTGGAAGAGACGACACGCATGCCCAGAGCTACAGTTCTGTCTCCTGTGACGGCCTCTCTACGAGACGGTACGGCTGAACAGGCGACTGTCACGGCCACTTCTGATACTGCACCCCAGACAGCGACACCTGACCACAGACTGGGGCTTAGTGCGCACGAGTCCACTGACCAGTGGGGCTTTCCCCCTCTGTTTCAGTGGGCTTGGGACCAGGCATGAGGGAAAAGCCAAACTCAGCAACAGGATTTGGGGTCCAACAGGTGCCGCGTCTTCAGGAACACGACACACCGGCCTACGATGGAAATCAGTGGTGGCCTCCAGCGCTGCCCATGCCCCAAATCCGTAACCAGAAGTAAGAGGCAAAAGTCTCTGCAGCTTCCCAGAAGGACGGAGAGAGTCAGACTCAAAGGGAAGCAGGGCTGGGCGGGACCTCGGGAGATCACATCTGCAGCCCTGTCCAAGCCACCCAGACAAGCCCTTGTCTGACTCATTCCTGCAGTGACACAATGGACCCTGCAGCTACAGGGCACATGGTCCAAGGACACCAAAACCGCCGTCACGTAACCCTAACCTACCATGAGGGCTCTCACTGCTCCCAGGTTGTTAAAATATGCTGCAGAGACCCCGGGCCTCGGCAGAGGAAGGCAAACCCCCCCAGTCTGCACCAGTCTGACCAGGGGAAATCCCTTCCTGCCCCAGCATGAACGCTGCGGGCCCCCGGAGGCTGGAGAGGCATGGCGACCACCCGCAGGCGGCCGTGGTGGTGTCAGTGTGGTGGGTGATCGCTTGCAGACGCAGGGGCCAGTGGCGATTGGAGACCACCTGCAGACGTTGCTGGCAGTGTGGGCAGGAAGGCGGGGAGGTGGTGGTGAGCTGCGACCCCCCACAAGCACCGCCGCCAGTGTTGGTGGCACTTTTTCCCGGGGGTGCACCGCCAAGCTCAGGGGGTGCATATGCACCCGCGTTCACCCCCTACGCATCGCCAATGTGCCCCAGCGCGGCATGGGTCCCAGCCTGGGCAAGACCCGCCAGCAGCTGCATCAGCACAGCCCAGCCCAGCCTCCAGCACAGCAGCGGCCCGCAGGGAGGTGAAAAACCCGAGCCCCGGAGCTGGAGTTTGCCATTTCGCTCGAGGAGGTGTTGGGGGCCGAAAGCCGCGGGCCGGTGCCAGGCCGGAGCGGGGCGACCGGCGCCCGCGAGCCCCGCAGCCCGCGCGGCTCCTGCCTGCCAGCCTGCCTGCCCCCGCCGGGCCGGGCGAGACCCGGGGACCCGCGCCCCGGCCCCGGCTCCGGCTCCGCCGCCACGTGCGCGCGGACCGCCCCGCTGAGCGCAGGCCCCGCCCGGGCGGGCGCTGCGCCGCGTGCGCGGGCGGTGCCGCGCGGGGGATTTAAAGCGGGCGCGGGGCGGCCGCGGTCGCGGTCGCGGTCCCGGTCCGGGGGTGGCCGGGCCATGGCGGCGCAGGGCGCGGAGCTGGGCTGCCTGCTGGCGCTGCTGCTGCTCACGCTGCTGTGCGGGTTGCTCCCGGCGCGGCTGCGGGGCGCGACGGCCGCGCACGGTGGGTGCGGGGGCGGGGGCCGGGCGGCGGGCGGCGGCGCTGACGCTGAGCCTGGCCCTGGCCCTGACGCCGGCCCGTGTGCCGTCCGGCAGAGCCGCGCGGGCCGTGGCTGAGCGCGCTGGGCGCCGCGGCGGGCGGCGTGTTCCTGGCCGCCTGCCTGCTGGACGTGGTGCCCGACTACCTGGGCGAGATGCGCGAGGCGCTGCGGGCGCGGCGGATCCAGGTAGGCGCGGGCGGGCGGGCGGCGCTCCCCTCCCTCCCTCCCTCCCTCCGTCCGTCCGTCCGTCCTCCGGGCGCGGGCCGGGGTCACGGCGCGGCGCTCTCCGCCTTCTCGCAGGTGTCCTTCCCGCTGGCCGAGCTGGTGCTGGCGCTGGGCTTCCTGCTGGTGCTGGTGCTGGAGCGCGCGGCGCTGGAGTGCGGGGAGCGGCGGGCGCGGGCCCCCGGCGAGGCCGCCCCGCTGCTGCCCGCGCCCGCCGCGCCCGCTCCTGCGCCCTTCCGCGCGCTGGCCATGCTGCTGGCGCTCTCGCTGCACTCGGTGCTGGAGGGGCTGGCCGTGGGGCTGCAGGCCGTGCCGGCCCGGGCGCTGCGCGTCTGCGCCGCCATCCTGCTGCACAAGGCCGTCATCGCCGTGGGCCTCTCGCTTCTGCTGCTGCGGAGCCGCGTGGCCACCCGCTGCTTCGTGGCCTCCGTGGCCGCCTTCGCCCTCATGTCGCCGCTGGGCATCGTGCTGGGCATGGGCCTGTCGCAGAGCCGCGGCCCGAGTGCCGCCCTGGCCCAGTGCTTGCTGCAGGGGCTGGCGGCCGGCACCTTCCTCTACGTCACCTTCCTGGAGATCCTGCCCCACGAGCTGAGCGCTGCCCGCGGACGCCTGCCCCAGGTGCTGGCCCTGCTGCTGGGCTTCTCTGCCATGGTCACCCTGCGCTTCCTGGGTTGACACCCCCGGCATGGCCCAGCTCAGCCTGGCACTGCTGGCCCCGGGCCCAGGGGAAGGGCTGGGCTGTGAGTGGACTGCGCCAGGCTGGCTCTGGCATGGGAGCATGGCTGGGGCAGCCGCTGGCCTGCGGGGTAGCCCTGGCAGGGCTTTAGGAGTGGCGGGCAACAGTGGGCATTGCCTGCAGGTGACATGGGGTCTGTTTTTACGTGGCGGGAGTGCGGGTCCCGCTGGGGTAGGTGCGAGCAGCTGGTTCTGGTGGCTGGCCTGCGGACAGCTGGGCCCATGCCCCTCTGCCACAAGCCTTTTAACATGGGGTTGGGCCTGTTTTTATATGCGGCCTTTGTATTGCTGAGTATTAAAGACACTGCTGCTGCTTACATACCGGCTTCGCTCCCTGACTGCCCCAACCCAGGGACGGGTGGGGGGTGGCATCCTCCCTGGACAGAAGGGGGAGCTGGGCACCCAGGAGACACCCTTGGGGCTGCAGCCTCATCTCCCTTGCACAGGTGGGGCAACAAATGGGCTCTGGGGGCAACGAGTGGGGGGCACAGAGCCAGCACTGCTGCACCCAGGGGCTGGGGGGGGGGCAGCCTGGGCTCGTGGTGCCACAGCGCCCCCTGGTAGGCACGAGGGGCCAGTGGGAGGCGTTTCGGGGGTCGGGGCCATGGCCGGGGGCAGGCAGCTCCCAGCTGCAGAGGGCTCCGGCAGTGCCACTGCTCCCTCGGCCAAGGCAGGAGCAGGTGGAGCCTGGCCTTGGTGCAAGATGTCGCTGCTCTCTGTCCCTGGCCTCCCCTGTGGGCAGGGCTGGTCCTGCCTTGCTGGCACTGGCAGGGAGGGCCCATCCCAGGGCTGGCACCGGCCCCAGCCAAGCACTCGCTGTGCCCCAGGTTTGGAGAAGCGGAAGCGGCCGGGCCCCCTCGGCAGGTGGCGGGGCTCTCCCAAGGAGCAGGTCTTGGGGATCCAGGCTCCAGCGCTGCTGCTCTGCACTCGCTGGCCAGGCCTCCTGTGGGCAGTGCCCTGCTTGGGTTGGGGGGTGGGCACTGTTCCCAAGGGACTTGACCACTGCACAGCCCCCTCAGGCCAGGGAGCAGAGGGCTGGGCCCTGTGGGGGTAACTGAGAGGGCATCAGCTGGGCGTGCAGGGGTAATGGTAGGGAAGCCAGTCCTATCTCCTAGCTTTAATCAGCAACAGGGGAGCAGGGGGGGCCCAGTGGCTGCTGCATGAGCAGGGCAGGGAAGCCAGCCCGGCCTGCAGACAACTTGGCGAGTCCTGGGGCAGGCGTCTCTGTGGAACGGGCCCTCGGCGGCTACTTGTCCTGCATGTTGGTCAGTGCCCGGACTGTGGGGGAGAGCAGACGGGGCCCTGGCAGCAGCCGGCAGAGGAGCGCCTGTGCCCCCTCCCACCGCTGGGCCACTCCAATGGGCTTGTAGCACATTGGGCAACGGCAGGAGGGAGCAAAGTCCTGCAGAAATGGAGCAAGAGCCTCTCTACCCCCTGCCCCTCCTCACTCCACCACGAGCCGGAACAAGGGAGAATCGTCCCTGCTCTGGCCCAGAGCAGCCGGGGCAGATGAGCTCCCGTGGGGCAGGAAACACAGGGGGTTGGCACTGAAACCAGCTCCCTGCCCACTGTAAGGACCTGCTGGGGGACACACGGCACAGAGCGGCCACACGTGCCCGAGAGCTCAGGGGAACAGAAGGCAGGAGAGAGACGGGCCATGGGCATGGAGGCTGGCACCAGAGCCGGGGCCTCACAGCCCCTCTGCTCTGCGCTGGGCCGGGGCGCGGGCGCGAGCGCTCACCTGCATATTCCTGCAGCCGCCGGCGCTCCTCCAGGTTGTACTGCAGCTGCTCCAGCAGCTCGAAGTAGCGGAAGAGGGAGTCCCGGGGCCACATCACCTGCTCGCCCTCGCCGCCCTCCCGCAGGCTCTCCAGGTTCTGGTGCACGTACGTCTCCCAGTCCACTGGTGGGCCAAGGCGCCCAGTCAGGGCTGGTGGTGGGCAGCCCTGCTCACCCCCAATGCCCCCCCATGCTGGGACAGCCCCACCCGCAGCCTCCCCCTGCTAAGGCAGGGGCTGGGGAGGGGAAGCGGGGCCGCTTATGGTCCCCTGAAACAAAAACCCACACTCTGGACCGCTGTAGGACGATTGGGGAGCACCACATCCTACCCCACCGCCCCCGAGGTCCTGCCTGGGGCAGCACCGCAGCACTCACGGTCCTTGGAGCTCCTCTGGTCGGACGATGAGGTCGGAGGGCTGAGCTCGGAGGCCAGCTCCTTCTCGGGCTCCAAGCATGAGAAGTGGAGCCTGCGGGTGCTGTGGGAGGAGAGTGAGCCACGGTGGGTGCTTGGAGCCAGGCTCCAGCCACCCCAAGGCTCCCCAGCAGCTCTGCTGTTCCCTGGCCACCTGCCGGAGCTGGGGTTGAGCCCTGCTGCCCTGCCCCGGGGCCTGGCAGAGGCTGCGTGTGCATCTGGGCCCCGTCCAGCTCCAGCCCCGTCCATGTGGGGCAGGGTCCTGGGCCCTCGCCTATCACTGCCACCCTGGTACTTGCGGCTCACCTGGACGAGCTCTCCAGGCTGCCCCCCAGGACGTGCGACTGGCTCTGCCGCCTGCAGGGTCAGAGCGGGCTGTTAGTGAGAGGCCCCAAAGCCAAACAGCAGCAAGTGGCACCCCCCCCCCCCCCCCGGGTTACCCCCAGGAGCGCTGGGGGCAGGGGGCTGGGCAGCTGCCAGCTCCTCTCCCCGCAGGAGCGCAGGCTGCAGGGAGCCCCTGGCACAGCCGCTCCCTGCCCAGCCGGCCGGGACGTGGCATGGCCTCACTTCTCCCTGATCTGCATCTTGAACAGGTCGGCTCTCTTCTGCGTCTCGATCTGCTTCACCTCTTCGATCAGGTCGCTCCGGATGTTCTTGAAGTTAGTCACTGCCAAGCCAAGAGACACCCGTGAAAGCGGAGGGGCCAGGGGCGTGCAGACCTGCCTGCGCCCTTTGGGCCTGGGCAAACTGGGACCTGTGCTTGCTGAGCTGTGGCAGCAGCTGGCTCCAAGCAGGGTCTGTCCTGCCCTGCCAGGGCCCCGCAGCTCCCCGGCTGCTTGGAGTGCCACAGGGATGGATGAGGCAATGCGGTCGCCGTTTGGAAGAAGCCTCGGCGGGAGCGACCGGGCCGTGGTGTGCGTGAGGCGCCCCGGGCCCGGGCACTTACCCATGATGGCCACAAAGATGTTCCTGAAGATGAAGGAGCCAATGAGTAGCCAGAGGATGATGTAGAGGCTGCTGATGACCTTGTTGATCTCGGGGATCTTCCAAGTGTCCTGGAGTAGGCTGTACCAGTGGTCCATGGTGAAGAGGATGAACACGGTCACCAGCGAGTTGGGCAGGTCCCTGGGGGCGGAAGCAGCTCGGTCACGGGCTGCCTCAAGGCCGGGGGGAAGATGCGCAGGCCCAGGCACCCTGGTCCCTAGCCTGTGTCCTCCCAGCTGCTCGGACACCGGCTCATCTGAGGTACAGGAGCAGAATACGGCAGACGCAGGTGGAGACACGGCTGCACGTGCGTCCCCTACCAGCCCAGCCCAGCTCAGGGAGGGAGGGCGCCGCATGGCCAGGGTGGGGGGACATGGGGACGCACCGGAAGTACCAGCCGTACTCCAGGTCGGTGCGGTCCGAGCGGCTGTAGCTCTCGAAGAAAAAGATGCCGGACACAGTGAACACGTAGAAGAAAATCAACAGGAGCAGCAGGATGAAGGTCATGGCCTGGAACAGGGCAGAGCAGAGCGGGGTGACCCTCGGCTGGGCAGGGAGGCCAGGGTAGGGACATGTCGGGCAAAGGGGTCAGGGCAGTGCTGGCCCGGGGTTCGGCTGCGGCAGCGGGGCCAACGGCAGCCCCCAGTCCCCTACCTTCAGGGCCTTCATGATGGCCAGGACGATGAGCCGCACCTGCCGGAACCTGGAGAAGAGCTTCAGGGAGAGGGAGACGCGGCCGATGCGCAGCAGCCTCCGGCGCACCTCCCAGTCGGCCACGGGCAGCAGGTACAGGAACTCGGGCACCAGCGACTGCGGAGGACGTGGTGTGGGGGGTGCCCAGATGGCCCAACCCCACCTGCAACCCAGGCTCCAGCGCATCGCCACAGCCACAAATACCAAGGCCATCCCCTTGCTGCTCGGGTCACAAACTCCCTGTCCCGCCCCAGAGCTACTGGCGTCCCAGGTTTGCTGGGGCTGGGGCAACTGGCTCACGGACACGGGAGCTGCTGGCACAGGCGAGGGGCTGCTGGGGGACGTGAGCACGGCTGGGCCTGCGGGGAGCAGCCGTGGAGAGAGCAAGGCGCTGCCCGCCTGCCGTGCCCCGCCGCCGCGCTTGCTTGCCCTGTCCCTGGGGGCAGAGCCCCAGCCTCACCAGCACCGTGATGCTGAAGTCGAAGATGTTCCAGATGTTGTGCCAGTAGCCCCTGAAGTCGACGACCCAGCTGAGCCCGATCTCCAGGATGAAGATGGCGATGATGAACCAGGTGAGCACCTCCAGGCTCAGCATGAGGTTGCGGATGCTCTCCCCCGTCCAGTTCATCATCTCTGGGGAGCATGGGAGTGGCTGCTGGGCCCCGCGCCTGCCAAGACCCGCCCGGGGCTGGCCCCGACTGCCCCCCGCGCTCCCACTCACCACTCTTGATCATCAGGATGACCGTGTTGAGGAAGATGAGGATGATGATGAAGGACTTGAAGATGGTGCCTGGGGCTCTTGCTGAGGAAAATGCAGGGAGCCAGGATCCTCCTCCTCCACCCATCGTGGAGTAGCATCCCTGGGAGACGCTCAAGCCCGCGGGCAGGGACAGGGGCGAGGGCGGAGAACGGCCGTCTGCCAAGGGGCACTGGCCCATCCCAGGCACGTGGATCCGACGCTTCCCCAGAGCCAGCCCCTCCTGCCGGGGAGTCTCTGCTGCGGTCGCAGCCGGCGTGGGGCGAAGGATACCGCTCAGCAGCCAGGAGGCCCACATGGCGAGGGGGGGCCAGCGGCTGCAGCGCACGTGGAGCCGGCTGCACAGGCGCTGGCCCCGTGGGACACCACTGTTCCTGACTAGGGCGATGTTGAAGCGGATGAGCTGGTGATGGTCTGCGAGCATCAGCTTCTTCCTCTTCTTGTGGTCTGCAGGGAACAGCGATGCTGGGAGGGTCTGGAGGGCCCAGTCGCACCTCACCACAGGGGCCGGGTACCGGCCGGGGAGCAGCTGTGGCCCCGGGCACAGGGGCTGGGACGCTCCCTGGCGGGCACGGCTCCCCTGCGGCAGCAGAGGGTCTCGGCCCAGCACAATGACCATCTGGCCCCGCAGGGTGTGGCGGACCGGCGAGGGCCAGATGGACCGCATGGCTGCAAGGAATAGCTGGGCCCCCACGCAGTGGTCAGGTGCGCACCGGAGGGCGGCAGCTCCCAGACACCTGGACAGACCCCCGTGTGCTGGGCTGCAGGCTGTGGCGCATGGGTAAGCAGCCTATGCGGTGCGGAGCCACCTGCCTTGCCCAGGTGTGTGCGGCCAGCTGGTGTCAGGGCTGGGCCCAGGCATCTTGGTCGCCATCTCCCACCCTTCTCGTGTCGCCTCCCCACAACGGGCCCTCCGCCAGCCTGCTCTGGTCCAGGAGGGCCTCCCCTCCCTCCCTCCCTCCCTCCCTCCCCATCCAGGCACCCCCCCTGAGCTGGCTTCAGCGCCACGGTCTGGGGTGCAGTGCCCACAGCACAGGGCTGGGGGAGTCCTTCCTCCCGCCCTCACCCTCGCCACGCGGGGCTCCGTACTGCGAGTGGAGAGGAAGCGAGGCCCTGAGCAGCGGCTGCGCCCCCCACTTACAACCAGCCCCTTGGGGTCCCCTGCTGCCGCAGAGCCAGGGCACGTACCCAGGAAGTCCCGGATGTTGTGTCGGGGGACAGCCTGGCACAGGCCCTGCAGGTGGTCCACGAGGTAGAAGGTGTAGATCAGCTTGGAGCGAATGGCATCTGCGCGGGGCAGCAGCGTGAAGGAGGCAGGGCCCTTGTCTTTGGGGGCGTCCTCTGGGCTCTGCAACAACAGCGTGTCTGGGCTGCAGCCGGACCGAGCAGAGACGCGCCGACCACGCTGCCCCCCCGCCGTGGCACGTGCGTGGCACATGCGTGGCAGGGAGGCTGCTGGGGCCCATCCTGGCACTGGGTCCAGGCAGCTGAGAGCGAGGTGTGGGGAGCAGCGGGGCTGGGGGCTCGGCGCACGTGTGCCAGGCTGCAGCACCCGGGGAGCAGTGCACGAGACGCTGCAGCTGCATTGCGGGGGCCTAGCGACAGCTGTTACCTGCGGCGGGTCCATGGCTCCCGCCTGGCGCCCGGCTCCGCTGGCGAGGCTCTCTGCCGCGGCGTCACGGAACCGGGCCGTGACCTCACAGACGGGAGCGGAGGGGCAGACTGGGGGGGAGGGAGGGAGGGGGCACGGGCTCCGGCAGCCAGAGCATCCCAGAGCAGCCAGGATCCTTGCCAGCCCCTGCCGAGCAGCGGGCAGCCGGAGCGCGCCCTGGGGCAAGCAGGCTGAAGGCGGCTGGCGACAGGCAGGGGCTCCGGGTCCCTCGGTGTGTGCCCTGGTTGCGCTCCTGGCAGTCAGGTGTGTCTCTGGGGGTGGAGCGGTCAGTAGGGCCGTCCTGGCCCTCCACTCAGCCCCAGGCTGTGCCCGAGAGGCAGTGCCGCCACCCTGCCAGAATCCAGCCTGGGTGAGGGCTGCGAGCGCTGCCAGAGGTCCTGGTGCTGCATCTGCCCCAGCGAATGTCTCCCTGGGTTTTAGTGCAGCACTGACCAGCGTCTCAGCCTGACCTCGCTCACCACGGCTGGGGGGTTTCTATGCCTGGGGGAGGGGGTGCAGTTGGGTCCCTTTGTCTACAGCTCGACCAGCGCTGCGTGCCAAGGAGGCCAAGGTGAAGCAGAGGTTGCGTCTGCAGCATGCGCACCAGCTCTCCATGGGGGGACACGTGGCACTCATGAAGGTGGTGTTGCTACCAGTGCTCCTCTACCCTGCACTCATGTCTCCTCCCCCCCCGTGTATCATCCACAGAATCCAGAGAGCCACGTGTGGTTTCTTTTGGGGATCCCAAATGGAGAAGGGGGCAAGGAAGACCCTATAAAAAGAGAAACGGGCTGGGGCTGAGGGATGCCAGACATCCACATGCTCAACTGGCCACGATACACGAGCCAGATCTGCGAGCTGGTGATCGGGCCATTGAGCAAAACAGCCTGTCTGGTAAAGATTGATGCAGGTCTGCTCCTGCGACGGTGTGGGGAGCACGCACCAAGAGCGGGAGCCCGCGGACCACGGAGCAGCCCCGGTTCTCCAGGGCCCAAACGGGTCCCGGAGCGAGGACAGGCTCCAGAACGAAGGCGACTGTGTCCAACCACGGGAAGATACAGAAGGCAGTTGGAGACAGAGACAGACTATCCACCACGGAGACGCTCCCCAAAGACAACTGCCAGGCCGTCTGGAACCGGATCTTCCACGAGGACCCACAACAGGACCACAGGGGCTGGAGTCAGCTAATAGCGCGCTCCCGGTGAGACACAGAGTGGGATGAGGGATTCGACCCAACTGCCCCAGGGAATCTTGCCAAAATGAAACGGAAACCATCGACCACCTCCTGTGGCTCTGCCCCTACGCCAAGGGAGCGTGGGACAAGGTAAGCCGGCTGCTGGAGGAAGTGACAGGAGCCAGGCTGATAACAAGGGAGGCGGTGCTGTATGGACACCCGAAGAAAGAACAGGGGCCCCCGACAACTCCTTTCGACCAGTTTGCATCCCGCGTCAGCGCCTGTGGCAACGCAGGAACCCACTGGTGTACGGACACGCGGAGATTCAGGAACCAGGCCGTGTCAAAATGCGTCTGAAGGAAGTCTGGTCCTGCTACTGGAAATCAGTGGGAGAGGACAGAAGACGCAGCCAACTCTGCCTGGAAAAGGGACTTGTGGCACAGGCTGTTCAAAGATCCCCCGGGAGGAGACGTGGCCAGGGAAAGTTAAGAGGACAGCGGCACAACTGGACCTGGAGACGGCAAGAAGGAAAACAACAGGGTCAGCAGCAGCGGAAGCGAGAGCGCCATCGACAGCAACAAAGACGGCCAATTAACTGAGATTGCAAATCCCAAATCGGGGCTTGGACTAAGGAACTGCGATTGGGCTAGGGAGGGCAGTGGGTGGGTGGGTGCATGGGGGAGCAGGTGCATTTATTGTAATGGGTGGGCAGGTTTCTTAACGCAGTTTAAGGGGGGGTGTGTGTGTGTGTGTGTGTGTGTGTGTGTGTGTGTGTGTGTGTGTGTGTGTGTTTGGGTTTTTTGGAAAAATATATGGGGATAACCACTTTTCTAGTATGGGCTAGTACCCATGGAAGTAATGTATAGTTAACCTCCCACATTCATTTCCTATGGGAAGATCTTGGCTTTACACCTGCGTTATGGAAACAGGAGACTCCTCCCTGGCTTGCTCCTGCAGCTATACGGCTGAGGGCAAGTGAAACTTGGGGGCATCCGAGCCAAGCCTCTGGGCTTGGGCCTGCACATAGGATGCCTGCCAAATGATTTGGAGACATCTGAAGCCCTGGGTGGGAGTAGATGTTTGCTGGTAGTACGGCCACATACGGTTCTTGACTGACTCACAAATTTGGAATTGATTCGGCCGATTCGGCTTGGAACGCGCACACAAAAACCACAACAAACCCCCTGCAGGGGTACGCTACCCACTCGGGTACTTACCTGCCACGACTCGATGGTATTAATATAGAATTCTCTCCCAGAGAAGGAAACCAGGGCTGTCTTTAAGAGTACAAAAATACTTTAGTTCTGGCCTGGAGCGGGGCCTCACAGACTAGTAACCCTACCACAGTCCTCCGGTTCGGATAAGCGCTCCTGCTGCTCAGGCGTCACGGACAGGAGCTGAACTCAGTGCCTTGCTGGCCAACTTCCAGGAAGGCTCTAGTCCGTCAGTCACAAACATAAAGAAGTATGGGCAGGAGTGTCCCTTAGCCCTTGCCTCTGCTGCTCTCCAGCATAGCGTCTCCTCTCGCCACTTCCTGCGGCCTTTTAGGTTTTCCTCCGTATCAGTATCGTATGGGCCCAGCCTATCACCTCAGCTTCCAGTCTGCAGCTCCTCTGTCCTGGAGGAAGGCAAAGCACCACGGATGAACTGCAACCAGGCGTTTCTTCCCCGGAGGGTATAAGTTGCCCAGGCTGTCCTAGCCCAGCTTTAGGGATCCCAAATAGGGCTTTTCCCCCCAGGGGACTCCAGAGGTCCCCCTGGAAAACAAAGGGGCCAGACTGCAGCTGTGCTGCCCTGCGCGTCCCTGCAGCCCGTCCTTGTCGTCCGGCCTGCTTGCATCGCAGCCTGGGAGAACGCGGAAGGCACGGTCACCCATGACGCAGGCCCGCGAGAGCAGCAAGGGCTGCAGCCGGTACCTGCCAAGTCTGGCACCAGGACAGGAAATGAAACAGACTGGGGGGGGCACAGGGCACTGCCCCCACACTGCAGCGTGGGCGGGCTGGGGGGTATAGCCCCATGCTGTTACCAATAGGATTCTTTTTGCCAGAGACCCCTCCAAGGACTGACGCTGCAAGTCATCTGAGTTGGTATCAAGTGAACGTTAATAGTAACCCCTAGTCAATACTACGTTTCCTCCCCAGAACGCGACCTGAAAAGTGGCTTCTTAGCGTTTCAGCAGTGACCTTCAAGGGTCCCGGGCCTCGGGCCCTCCACTGGGCGCGTGACGCTTGTTTCCGGCTCCCGCGCTGCGCTGTTCGGGCAGGGCTGCAGCAGGCGCGTCCGTCCCCCCAGCACGCGGTGCTGCTAACACGACTTCCCTTTGTTTCCTCTCTCGCAGCCCAAATTGTCCAGTCCCCTGGCTCTATGTCCAGCAGTCCGTACGCCGTGCACCAGTCCCCTGGCCCTGTGCCTGCCACGTTTCTTATACGGAAACTGTTGTGCCTTGCTCACCTAGAGCCCAAACAGCACCCACGCTTCCCAGGGCCACAGAAGGCACTTCGCTTTGTTCAGTTTTGTTGCTTAGGTCTGGGAAGCCGTGGACTCTTGCCAGGAGCCTTAGCACAGCTGTTTGCCGGCTGCACTCCCCTCCCCGACGCCCCGAAACGTGGTGGCATCGCACAGGCATCGGTGGACCTCTCGCACGCGACTCAAGGCACGCGGGTTGCTGCCGCGTCCGAGACACGGATCTTCTCGTGAGCAGGCCGCCTTGCCCTTTTCCACGGGGCATTTTGGGAGAGCTTTCACCCCCTCCTCCCTTGCTCTAGCTTCGAACCTCGTTGAGAGCTTCTGCACCCAGCAAACGAGCGCACGGGATGATTAACGACAGGCCCCCCGTTACCGCGACACCACAACGGGGCGTAAAGCGCACGACGGGTGTGGGCTGAGCCAGGCGACCAGCCCAAAGTTTCTACCTTCCCAGGGATTCAAATCCATGCTATTCTTGACTACACAGCCCAAAATAATGCAGCAGTTGCCCTTCTTTAATGACTTGCCCTCGTTAAACTTGCCCTGACATTTTCTAGAAAAGTCAACAAATCTAAAAACATATAAAAAGCTAATTTTCACTGGTAACACTAACATATTCTTAAACGCCATGCTGTACTCCATCGCAGTCACAAAAATATATAAAAGCAAACGAACGGTAAAACGACTGAACAAATGACAAAAGAGCGGATCATCCTTTTCTGGATCGGGACGGCGCGGTCTGCGTCCGAAACACAAGACCCGGACGCGCCCGGGGGGAGCCGCGCCGCGCCGCGCCGCGCTTGACCAACACGGTTCATTTTAATTGCCCAAAACGCGGGTCTGGGGCTTGAGCAGAGCCGGGATCTCACCGCGGGTACACGACACTGAAGTGCGTACAGCTCGGACTCGGGGTTAAAAGAAACACCGAAGGCTGGAAACGCCTGCGGGCAGCCCCGGCTCCCCGGGCACGAGCGCCCCGCGCGTTTGCTAGCGCGCACTGTGCTCAGGTGACGCCCGCTAACACAGGTTTCATTTTAATCGCATAAAAACGTGCATTTGGGGGTTTATTAAAACAAACTGCACTTCTAGACAGACAGCCAGGGTCCCCGCTCACAACGGCAACCCGGCGCGCTGCCGGGCCGCACTCCCGCCCCCGCCCCCGCGGCGCGGGCCCTGGTGCACTGCGGGCGGCTCGGCACACAACGCACGCTGAGCGCCGGAACCGCCCCGCCCCGCCCCCGGCCCCGCCCCTCCGCTCGCCGCAACGATGACCCCCGACCACGTGACCCTTTGCGACGCTTTCCGCGTTTTATCGACGATGTCCGACCGTCGCCACTGCGCAGGCGTGGAGGGGCAGGCTCTACCCGGCGGCCCCGCCCCGCGTGACGTGCGCGGCGGGCCAATGGGGAGCTGCCACACGGCGGATCCGGCTGCGGGGGCGGGACTTCCGGTGCTGCGGCCCGGGCCTCTTCAGCCGCCGCAGCCGCCGCCTCGCAGGGAGGTCGCTGCTGTCTCCGTGTCTACCTCCGTCTCCTCCGTCGCCGCCATGGCTCCCGCGCCGCTCGCCCCCGCGCTCCTGCCGTTGCTGCTGCTGCTGGGCCCGGCGCGCGCCTCCGACGTGCTGGAGCTCGGCGACGCCGACTTCGACAGCGGCCTGAGCGCGCGCCCCGGGCTCGTGCTCGTCGAGTTCTTCGCGCCCTGGTGCGGGGGGGGCGGGGCGGGGCGCGGGCGGAAGCGCTGCATCCGGGCGGGGGGGGCTGCCGGCAGGGTGGCCCCGCCCCGCCCGCCCGCAGCCCTGGGGCTTGGGGGCGCCCGGTAACGACCCCCCCCTCCTCCCCGCCAGGTGCGGACACTGCAAGCGGCTGGCGCCCGAGTACGAGGCGGCCGCCACGCGGCTGAAAGGCATCGTCCCCCTCGCCAAGGTGCGGCTGGGCCTCGCGGGGCGGGGGGGGGGGGTCCGTCCCCCTCGACGGCGCCCACGCGGGCTCCACGCGGGTCCGCGGCACGCGGGGGACACGGCGCAGTCCTCGTTGCGCTGGTACCGGGTGCTTAAGGGGTTAAACGCGGGGGCGGGGGCGGGGCGGGAGCTGGTTGGAGCAGCGCTGGGCTGGAGGGCGAGCGCCCCCGGCACGGCCCCGCCCCCGTCGGAGGGGACAGCGGGGTGCCCGCGGGGAGCCCCGCAGGGGCGCTCGGTGCCGGCCCTCGGGGCTGCCCAGGCCAGGAGCGGGCATGGGGTGCGCTCGGCTGCCCGGCCCTCGAGCGGCGCTTGGGCTCGGGCGGCGGCTGCACCTGAGACGCCTGAAACACGTGGCGTTGCGCCGCGCGGCCGGTGCTGGGCTCTCCTGGGTCCTGCGGAGCGGCGTCGGCCCCTCCGGGCGCTGATCGTGCTCGTCCTCCCACCTTCTGCGTGGCTGCCCGGCGGACTGGTTACAGGGGCTTGGGGAGCAGCCACGGGGCCTCTGGCATCGTGCGTTGGTTGGATCCCGCCTCGTCTCCCACCCACGCAGTCCCAGCGCAGGCTTCCCGAGCCCACGCAGCCGGGCGTCCGCTTGGGCGCTTTTCAGGGCAGCCTGGCTCCGCTCCGCTCCGCCCCTGTGAGCAGCGCCGACGCGTGCGCTAGGCTGCCAGCCCTTCCTGTGGGGCATGAGTATCGTGCGCGCCGCGTCCAGCTGCGCACAGGCTGGCCCCCCGCCCCCCGGGTGTTGCTCTGGCTCCTGGTCTCTTCAGACAGGACCTGCATCCTCCTCTTGGTGCCTTGCACCTGGCAGCTCCTTGGCATGCGGGAGCCTGGTCACCGTGCGGCGGAGCTCCCTGGTGCCAGCTTGTGCTGCCAGCCAGCACTGGATGTGGAAGCTGTGGCGGGGTGCTCACGGGCGGTGTTCCTCTTCCTCAGGTTGACTGCACAGCAAACTCAAACACCTGTAACAAATACGGGGTCAGTGGCTATCCCACCCTCAAGATCTTCAGGGATGGTGAGGAGGTGGGCGCCTACGATGGGCCCAGGACAGCTGGTAAGAGCTTTACCTGCTGGGCCACTCTTCCCTTGACTGAGCAAGGCTGGATAGTTACCACGGTGGCGGGAGCTTCCCGGCAGGCTTGCCGTCTGTCTCTAGTACTGAAGGTGCACGCAAGGTGACTTATTCTTGGAGCGTGTGGGGAGGGAGAACCGCCGCATACCTGAACATAACTGGCCTCTGTCAAATGAGGGACTGCCAGCGTCTGAGCCGTAGCATCTCTGACAAACGGAGGAAGCCATCAGCAGCCCGGAGATCCTGCGCAAGCACCTGTATAAAGTGGGCAGTTGCCTGTTGTGCCTGCTGCAGTGCATCTGCTGTAGTGGGCCCCACGGCCAAGCCCTCTGTGGGCAGGGTCCAAATAAGCAGAGGGTCACCGTGTGTGTGTGTGTGTGTGTGTGTGTGTGTGTGTGTGTGTGTGTGTGTGTGTGGTACCATATGATGACATCTTGCAGGGGCTGGCTAGAAGACAGACCTTGCCCTGTCCTAATGCCCTGGTAGTGGCAGGGAGGAGGCTCACGCATGCCTGGCAGGCGCTCAGCAGTGATGAGCAGGCCCGGTTGTTTCCCTCTGGAACCATGGCTTGCTGTGCTTGACTGACAGTTCACCTCTCCGGGTGGAAACGTGTACCTGTTTCAGCTGTGTTTAAGAACGTGATGTGTTGTGTTATGTAGTGTCGATATGTTTTAGGGAGGCAATGACACGATATCTGGGATAAGAAATTCACACCCATCCCTCTAACAATGCTGTAATCTGTCTTTTTTAAGATGGGATTGTCAGTCACCTCAAGAAACAGGCGGGCCCCGCTTCCGTGGTGCTCAGCTCTATGGCAGACTTTGAGAAATTCACCGGTGACAAAGATGCCTCTGTGGTGGGTAAGTAGAATGGGCCACGTGGCACTTGGTGCCAGTGGGTGCTCTGTCCTGTAGTAACCCGCCTGTCAGACCTGCCTGGCACCTACAGAGGACACTGTTGTGGCTCTCGAATGGGAAGCACTAACTGTTCTTGGAGAGAAGTCGGGCCTGGAGCCAAGTGCGCATGGGGATTGCATCAGAGATGCCCCCGGTGTCACTGCCAACTGTCACCTGACCGTGGTGAACTGGTGATAGGAGAACAGAATTCCCACCCTTCGTGCAGACTGCCTGATGGCCAGACGTACGACCCTCCAGTTGGGTGAAGGTGGGCACTAGTGCCTGAGATTATCTCTCTCCAGACAGAGATAATACGCAGAAGGCCGTAAGCAGCCAGGGGGTGGATTGGAGCTTGGGGTGGTGCCTCGTGGGCTGCTGTGGGTAATGTTCTAGGATGCAGCTTTCTTGGCGTGCCAGCTTGGGGCTGGGGCACAGGGTAGGCACCTGATCACGTTAACTAACTAACCTGGAGTCTAAGGCCTCTGTTCTGGCTTCACCCCTATGGGATGCAGGTCTGATGCCTGCGGGGTGGTGCAGCTGCATCCCCATGGTCCCTCTGCCAGTCCAGGAGGGAACAGACCTGGGTGCTTGGCAGACCCCAGAACTAGCAGGGTGAAGCAGCCATGGGCCCCCGCGTCTCCTGGTACTTGGCAGGGAGACTATGGACACACACTGAATGAACCAAAAAAAGGTGTGGGGAGGAAACCCTTGCTGCAAGGAAGGGGCTGAGCAGGTGGGAGAGGACTGAGCTGTGCTCAGGAATGAGGTGCAGCTGGGTCACCACCTCTCTTTGCTGCAGGCTTCTTCAGAGATGCATCCAGTGATGCTTACTCAGAGTTCATGAAAGCAGCCAGCAACCTCAGAGACAACTACCGCTTTGCGCACACCAGCGAAGAGGACCTGGTGCAGAAGTATGAGGATGATGGAGAGTAAGTGGCTCAGTGCAGTGATTCTCCCCCCCCCCAAGGGGACATAGTCTCATTTCAAGAGCCTTTCCTAGCTGGCAGTGGGGTGTTCTGTCTGGTGCACGGCAGGCCAGAAGAGGCTGTGGAGCTCTAGGCCCTGTGTGTTCTGTGAATCCTGTTCCCTTTGGGCCCCCGACCCTTTCCCTGCAGGTCCCTGCCTGCAGGGAGAGCGCTTGGGGGTAATGCTGTGCAGGCCAGGCACTAAGCTGCACCGTGTCCTTGTGCGAGATAGAATGATGCGAGCAGCATCCCACAAGTACTGTACTGGGAGACCAAAGTAGGTGCTTCCATGCCCCGAGGTGGTGCTCCCTGGCAGCCAGCATCCCTCGCTGGGGTGGCCTGGCTTGCTGCAGTGTGGGATTTGCCAGCTGAGCACAGCTTGGGGAACCTGGGGTGGAAGCTTCCCGTTCCCACTGAGTCGGGCAGCCGTACAGTCAGGCTTCCTAATGCTGCTCATCCTGGACTTCTCTGCTGGTGCCTGCAGCTGGCTAATGCAGTGCTGTCTGCCTTCTTAGGGGACTCCTCCTGTTCCGGCCCCCGCACCTGGCAAACAAGTTTGAGGAAGCGACTGTGAAGTACCCAGAGGACAAGATCACTAGCAGCAAGATCAAGAAGTTCCTACAGGAGAACATGTGAGTAGTGCTGTGTTGAAACCCCTGGGCAGGCAGGGGTGCCCCTGCATTCCTCAGCCCCTGAGCAGTCTGGGTTCTGCCCTCTCACGGGGGCCTGGCCTTAGTAATGGTCTTGTCTGGAGGAGCTGGCTTGCAGTGAGAGGCCTCTTATGTGAGCTTCTGGGCACTTACGTAAGCAAGCTATTCTCCAGAAAGAGGAAAGATCTAGGTTGATTAAAGCTGCTGTGGCCAGATGCACAGAATAGCCTGTGCCGGTACATGCAGATTCATTCCCTGAATAATGAATAACCTCTCTGAGATTCAGTCATCTTGGGTGTGAACAAGACTGCTGTCTGGCCTGCTTTGGGTATTTGTGGGTTTTGGACAGCAAGAGCCTGGCTGTTAACAACCATCTTGTCAATAGTTTCGGCATCTGCCCGCACATGACAGAAGATAACAAAGACTTGATCCAGGGGAAGGACCTGCTGGTGGCATATTATGATGTGGATTATGAGAAGAATGCCAAGGGCTCCAACTACTGGCGCAACAGGTGGGTGAGGAGGGGACCCCTGCCCCTCGCTGACGGTGCTGTGCCCTGGGGTGGGCTGCCCTCCGCAGCGTGCCTGTGAGGGCTTTTGTTGGCTCGGTCCACAGTGGGTCAGGCAGAAGCAGAGGTGGGTGTGGACCAGCCTTCTAGCAAAATGGTGGTTTGGCTCTTGGACAGCTTGACTTCCCTTCTGTCCTGTGTGGAGTGCTTGAGGCCTGACAAATCCGCAGGGCACTTGCTGGGCCTGACATGTACAACATGGCTGACCTGTGAAACAGCACTGTTGTCAGTTGCTTGCCCTGAGCTGTGCTAACCAGAGCATGACTCCAGCTTGCTGCTTGACAAGGCCCAGAGCAGCTGACTTTGCAGGGGAGGTTCAGGTTGGCCCCTATGCTCTGCTGAAGGAGGCCGGCAGGCCTTGCTGTCCTGGGCAGTTGCTGGCTGGGCGTCTTGCGGTTGCAGGAGGCCTGCTGAGCAGCGTGCCAGTGGCACTGGCACAGCCGGCTGCTGCTGTGTTGAGTGCTGCAGCCAATTGGTTCCTTGACTGTCTGGTTCCTCCCCTTTGTGGAGCTTCTGTCACCCTGCTGCCAGCAGATCCCTCAGACCGAAGCCAGCACCCTGGCCCACAAGTAGTGAAAAGGAAGTGCCCCTTCTTGCTCCAATAGCTGTAGTTCCTTGAACTCTTGTTTTGAGGTCATGGGGAAACAGTACTTCTGTCTGCTTCTTTCAGAGTAATGATGGTGGCAAAGAAGTTCCTGGATGCTGGCCACAAGCTGTCTTTCGCTGTTGCAAGTCGGAAGACCTTTGGCCACGAGCTCTCGGAGTTTGGCCTGGATAGTAGCACGGGCGAGGTTCCAGTCGTTGCCATAAAAATGGCCAAGGGAGAGAAATACGTTATGCAGGAGGAATTCTCGTAAGTTCTTGGACTAGGAGTGGCTGTGTCCCCTGCAGCCCAGTCAAGGGCAGATCCTGTGTACTGCATCCCTCTTCAGCCCTGTAGTTGATTTCTCAGGTCAGCCCAGGCACAGCTGGGAGGGAATTGGCCAGGATTCTCCCATGTGGCTGGCTGTGGGCCAAGGCTTTGACTAGTCTGTCACATGGGGATGTTCGCCCTGCCTCAGGGCTCCCAAGTGAATCCTTTTGAGCCAAGGGCTGAGGACTTGGTTAGAGGTGCCTGGAAAGCAGTAGAGACCTGGGTAGGAAGTAAGCTGGAGGCCAGAAGAACTGAAGTGGTCTGTGTGGAACGAGGGGCGGCACATCCCCTGTGGGGAGAGCAGGGGATTAGTTACAGGAAGCTGCACATCCAGCCTCCCCTTCCAGCCTGGGTCATCAGGGAGCAGGAGTCACTGCCAGCTCTGGGGCTGTAGGTGCAAGGGACCCTCTTCAGGCTGCTGTAATTCTGGGTGGGTACAACACACCCTCTTATTCCTGGCAGCTCGTCCTGTCCAAGCCCATGTGCTGTGACAGCACTGAAATGTCACCCATTTGACCTGCAGGCGTGACGGGAAAGCTCTGGAGAGGTTCCTTCAGGACTACTTTGATGGGAACCTAAAGAAATACCTGAAATCGGAGCCAATCCCCGAGAGCAACGATGGGCCAGTGAAGGTGTGTGCGCTGTGGTGTGGCTGGCACTGCTCCAGCAGGACCAAGGAGTTAAGGGTATCTCCAGGGTTTGTAGCTGAGGGCCATGGAGTCCACCTCCTGCCCAGCCCCCGAAGAAGCAAGCACAGTGAAAGAGAATCCTTTGGGGGGTGTATGCAACTGGAGGGGGGAACTGAACAGGCTGTGCTTGACTGCACCTAGTTAGGGTGCATGTGATACCATGTGAAGTGGCTCCCTGTCCCTGCTGGGGTGCAAGGAGAGATTGCACTCTGCAGGATACCAGGTCCTGGCCTGTGTTCAGCCTGGGGCCGGTCTGTGCTGGCATCTTCTTCACCAGGCTTTGGGTCCTGTCCTAACTCCAGCATGTCGGTGGGCCTTGCCTGGTTCTTGGAGGTGCAACAGCCCTGGGCCTGGGGGTGACTCCCAGCGTGCGGGTCAGCGTGGCTTGGGGGGGTTGAGCAGCCTGTTCCTAGGTGCAATGCACAGATCACTGCTAGGAAGGTCTGGCTCACTGACGTGTAGCCCCCAACACATGCTGCCTCCAGCTGGCACCGGCAGGAGCATGCTGACCCACAGGCCTCTTCCAGGTGGTGGTTGCGGAGAACTTTGATGAAATCGTCAACGCAGAGGACAAAGACGTCTTGATAGAGTTCTACGCACCCTGGTGCGGCCACTGCAAAAACCTGGAGCCCAAGTACAAGGAGCTGGGGGAGAAGGTAGGCTCCAGGGCCGGCTGTGTTGGCCTCCCAGGGCTTTGCTGTCCCAGCACACTTCCTGCCTCCTCCCCCCCCCCCCCCCCCCCCAGGCTAGGGTGTGAGGCACAAGTTCCCACTGCCTAGGCATGGCCCTGCTGCAGGTGTGGCAAGGCATGTGTTGCAGGATTCTTCCAAGGTGGGGAGAAGACAGGCTGCACAATCTGGTCCACAGCCCCATGTGCTTGCCAAGTGCTGCCCTGGAAGCCAGCACAAGCCTGAGCACCCTGCAGCAAGTCCTGTTCCCATGGCTGTCTGATGTCCTGAAATGTTTTATGCCCAGGCCTGCTCCCAGCCCCTGCCTCAGGCCCAGATGACAAGAGTGGGGTGTGCTGCTGGGGCTGAAAGCTGACCCCTCACATCTGACCGAGGTGAAGGCAGAGTTGGCTCTGCCCACAGCACAAAGAAGCTGTGCAGGGAAGGAGGTGCCTGGCAGTCTGGGCCAGGCTGGTGGAGTGGGGATGCTGCTGCTGGACTGCCAGATCAGCTCCCAGCCGGGCCCGCTAGCTAACATGCTCATTGCCAACAGCTCAGCCAAGACCCCAACATCGTCGTAGCCAAGATGGATGCCACAGCCAATGATGTGCCTTCTCCATACGAAGTCAGGGGGTGAGTGCCTACTCTGAGCAGCCCTGGAGAGGGAAGGGCTGAGTCCTGGCTTCTGCCTGCTGGCACTTCCCAGGTTTTCTTGGGGCGCTCTGGCTGGGACTGCGTTTGTGCCACCTGGGTTTAAAGGGGGTCCTTAAAACAGGGATCATCATGCTGGTCATGCTTCTCTGGAGTGGCCAGCAGCAGGAACCCTAGCACTGGGCTGCTTGGGCTGAAGTACCTGTGCTGGGTTCTGGCTCATGGCTGCGCCTACCTATGGCTGCCCCTGCCCTCGGTTGAGACATAGAACTGACATGGAGCCCCAGGGCTGGCTGCAGCCTCCTCCCGTGGCTGGGCTTGCCTGCCTATGGCATAGCCTTTCTCTCGCCTGTACCACATGGAGCGGTCGGGTGCGGCAGCAGTGGGTACCTGTGTGCTAGGATGGGCCTGAAGGATCTAAACTGAGCTACCTGTTCTTTCCCCCAGCTTTCCCACCATATACTTTGCTCCAGCTGGGACTAAGCAGAATCCAAAGAAGTACGAGGTGAGTGTGCAGTTGCTAGGCCAGGTGCCCTCGATGTGGCTGGGGGGGGGTGCTTCTTGACCCAGTTAGCCTCTATGCAGAGGCACCATGCACCCACCTTGGGGCTACTGCAGGCAGGGGTAGTTAGTCCTGTTGACACCCAGACAGCAGCATGGGCAAGCTGCTCCATACCCATCTGCCTGGTCTTCAGTGGGGCCAGTGATGCTCTACAGGGCTCGGGAGGCAGGTGCTGGGAGTCTCCCTGCTCGTCCTCAGCTGCCAGGGACTGCTCCCCTGTCTCTTGGTCTTACTGTGCCTCTTGCAGGGAGGCCGAGAGGTGAGTGACTTCATCAGCTACTTGAAGCGGGAGGCGACCAACCCGCCAGTGCTGCAGGAGGAGGAGAAGCCCAAGAAGAAGAAGAAGGCAAAGGAGGATCTGTAAGGGCCACCTGCCATGGTGTCCAAGAATGAGCTGTGTGTGCATTGGGGAGGCCGGGGCCGCCGGCGGGTGGAGCCAGCGCCCAGTGCCAACGGGCTGAGGGACCCAGCTGCTGTACCTAGTTGTTTATTTCTTCTGCCCTCTCTTAGCTGCACTGTTGGGCTGCCCCGGGTGGGGTGGGGGTAGGGTTATTTTCTAATTTTTTTTGTACATTTGGGAAAGCGGAACAATAAAAGGAACCCCCTTTAAACCCAGGCAGTGATGCCCTCTGTGCTTGGGTGCCTGTGGCTTGGGTGCTGGCAGCCTCCCCTGAGGGGGCAGCAGGCAGTCCCTGGGGCAGCTACAGTGAGGTGGTTAGGCCAGGGCAGCAGAGCCTAGGTGAGGGGCAGAAGCACAGCACTGCAGACCCTGGCCCCTGGGACCAGCACCATAGCTGCTCTCTGTTCAGTGGCTGGGTTCCTCTGGCAGCCCCAGGCCTGAGGCTACAGCTCACCCAGCCTTGATGCCTTGCAGACAGGAGGTCTCAGCCAGGGGCAGGACCACAGTACCTGCTGCTGTGGGAGGTGCGAGTGGAGCTGTACCCCATGCGGGCTGGCTGCCAGCCTTTCTGGGCCAAGCAGAGGTCACAGCCTGCCCCAAGCTGGAAAGCAGCCTCACTGCTGTGGTGAGGGTGGCGATGGGAGACAGCTTGGCTTACTGGGTAAAGCTGCCATGCGCACAAGGCCTTAAAGTGGGCTCCAGCTGCAGCTGTGGCGCACCTCCCTGCTGCTGCAGTCCGTGTCCTTGTCCTTGTCTCCCCACCCTCTCCCAGTAACCTGCTCAGTGGCTCCATAGGGCACAGACTGTTTATTGCTGCTAGAGGCTTCCTGGATACATGCATGTGTGTGCATAGTGCTTGCACCTTGTTCCTGCCCAGATCACCCAGGCTCGCTCTGTTCCCAGCCAGTCCTGGGCATGCGCCCAGGAGCCCGCGGCTGCGGTGCTGCTGCCCCCTGCCGTAGGTGCGCAGCGCCAGGCTTGGCTAGGTGCTGAGGTGGAGTGGCTGCTTCTGGGTTTCTGCTGCTGGCTGGGAATCTGTGCCCTAGTGCCAGAAACTAACCTGCGCCCGGGTGTGATAGGTGCCTTCCCTGGACTGGAAGCCTGGGCCCCCTTTGGGGTCTGGAGCAGAGCAGCAGCCCAGGGTCCTCAGCCACAGGCTGGTGCCTGAAGCAGTGGCAGGAGGCATGATGCCCATGGGAACCTGCTGCTGCTGCTGCCCCAGGCATGGAGGGACCCTACAGCTTCCCTCCAGTCCAAGCCAAGAGCAGAGGTGCCTGAGGTTGGGGCTGGGGCCTGGAGGTTGCTGGCTGTGGGAAGCAGGCTCCTCTCCAGGCACTGGTGTCTGCACCCAGGCACTGCCCTGCTGGTTGCCAGCACTAGCACCAGAGTGGGGCTGCACTTGGGGGGAGGAGGCCTGGCTGGCAGCCCCTACTGCCCAGGAGCATGAGCAAGGAGCAGCAGGCTGGGTTGGTGCCCCTAGCATTGCTCTGGGTAGGGATGGCCACCACCCCAGCCTGGAGCAGACCCCGGTGGCCTGGGGCTGCAGGGGGGCAGGCAGGGCAGCATCGCTGTCCTCCAGCAGCTCCTGCCCCAGCCTGCTCCCACGGCTGTACGGGGCACGAGGCTGCAGAGCTGTGGCTACAACACTATATCCCCTCTCCCATCCCCCAAGCCTGGAAGTCAGGGTACACTCTTCCACTGCTGGGGGAGGGGGCACAGCCTCTGTGTCCCCCAGCCCAGCTATCCTTAGGGGCTGTGGCCCTCCTCAAACTGCAGGATTAGGCCCTTGATGTGGGAGAGCTTGCGGTGCAGGTACTCGCAGCGGTCCTTCTCCTTCCTGTAGCCAGGGTAGGTCTGTGGGGGATGCGCAAGTCAGCACTGCCAAGGCCCTGCCCTGCCCTCTCCTCGCCCTGCCCATCCTTACCCTCTTGAAGCGCCGGTACTCCTGCACGACCCTGTCCTCCGCCGCCTGCAACACAGGCAGGAGCGGCCGCTCAGCGGTGCTGGGTGCAGTCACATCCCCCCCATCCTGCCCCCCCAGCTGCCCCTCACTCACCTTGTGCTCGGCCGTGCCACGCTGCAGTGTCTTGATGTGGGCACCCAGCTGGCCAAAGTGGCGGCTGACATTGCCAATACGGGTGTGCAGGTAGCGGTACTCGGCGTAGTCAGCGCTGAAGGCCTCAGTGTAGGCGCGGCACTGCTCTGCTGACCGGATAGCCCCAAACTTCCTGCACCAGGGGAGGGCAGGGAGTGGCTTGCCCAGGCCCCCAGCTGGCACCGGTATTGGAGGTGGGGAGGGGAGGGACTGGCCTGCTGCTTCTCCAGGTATGTGGGATTGACCTGACATTGGGGCTGGCAGTGCCACTCCCTGTCCCCTGCAGCTGCACTCACTGGCAGTAATCCGGGATCTCTGCGAAGGTGGCTGGGCTGCCCGCCCTGAGTCCGCGGTCTGGGGTGAGAGGAGAGCGTCAGGCCAGAGCCCTGCGCATGGGTCCCTGCCCTCCTTGCACAGCCAGGAGGGCTGGTGGCGGGCTGGGATCCCCAGGGACACCCACCCCCTGGGCTGAGCCCCACAAGCTGCACGGCTGGAGCTTGCCCCAGGCACCCTGTCTTGCCCGGGTCTGCTGCTGCCAGCATGGAGTCTCGCAAAGGCCTTGGGGGTGACAAAGCAGGTGCAAAACCTGAGGCCCCTGGGGGCCCCTGTCCACACCCCCAGCACCCACCTGCATAGGCCCCGGCACCTTCCCCCAGGGCGCAAGGGGGACCAGCCTGGGCGGCCCAAGGCTTCCCCTGCGGGAGGTCCCTGCCTGGAGCCCAGCCCAGGTTCCTTCCAACACTGTCCTCCTATTGCCCTGGCTGCCTGCCCCTGGGATGCAGCCACTCACCTCCCAGCACCGCCAGGTCCTGCTCCAGGCACAGCGTCCCCTCCTCCCAGTCCTCACTGGCCTCCTCGGAGCTCGAGGTCTCCCCGGGTGTGCTGGGCCGCGAGGGCTGCTCCGGCTGTGGCTGGGCCCTCGCAGGCTCCGGCCTGGGCTCCTGCAGGCTGCCAGGGCATGACTCCAGGGAGGCCTCAGCCACTCGGGCTCTCTTGAGCTGTGGTGGGCGGCAGGAGGCCGGCAGGGCCAGGCGCTTCTGAAAGACCAGAGCCCAGCTCAGTGCTTCCCTAAATGCTGCCAGGCCTGCTCCGCTGGGACACAGCGCAGTGGGTCCATCCCTACACCACAGCCCCCACCGGGGCCTGTCCTCCCTGCTGTGCTCACCATGCCCCATGGCTTCTTGCCCGTGTTCTGCTGGGCTGGGGTCTCTGCACCCTCCTGCCGAGGCACCAGGGAGGGTCCGGCCCAGGCCCCAAGCTCCTGTTTCCTAGAGCAGGGGAGAAAAGAGCAGGACAGGAGGGGTGGGGGGGGGGGCACAGCTGGGGCCACAGCTGCCTTTAGCTTAACCCTTCTGTGCCCTGGAAGCAACCGGCCCCACTCCAGCCAGCCTGCAGGTGCTGGCCCCGGTACCTGTGCAGCAGCTGGGCGAGGAGCTGCCGCTCCGCCGGCGTGTAGCCAGGCCAGTCCTCCTGCACCTGCCCCAGCAGCTCCTCCCGCAGGCGGTACCTGTGCCCGCCGGGCTCTGGCTGTGCCACCTGCAGGCCGGGCAGCAGGGTCAGCCGCGCTGCACCTGGGGCAGAGCCCCCTCCCCAATGAGCCCCCACTTGCCTGCTCCAGCACTGCCAGCAACTGCGCCCCATTCTGCAGGCTGCCCCGTGTCCTCTCCAGCCGTGCCAGGAGCTCATGCTTGTGCTGGGGCCGTGGCGCCAGGAGCTGCACCAAGTACCTGGCCAGTGCCTGGGGGTCCATCGTTGGGGGGCTGCCTTGCCTGCTCCCAACAAGGCACAGTGCTGGGGGGGGGCTGGCACCCAGCTGCTTCGGGAGGGTGACACATTTCCCTGCAAGGGTGTGGGGACACACAGCTGTCACCGCCGAGCCCTGGGTGCTCCGCAGCTGCCTACAGCTGCACCACAGCCCTGCCAGCCCTAGGGCACCTGCTCCCTCCAGCCAAGCCGAGTGGAGGCCTGGCACACTCATCACAGCCAACGCACAGCTTGGGACCTCTGACCTCTCCTGCTGGCCATGGCCCCCTTGGCCTCCTGGCTCCAGCCCTGCCTGCCCACCTGGCTGGCTCTGCCCCGCACCTGGCAGTACCCCCAGCCGCCTCCGTGGGTCAGGCAGGTCCAGGGGGACAGTCACCAGGCAACTACACCAGCATGAGGTCCCAGCTCCCAAGCCCGCAGCCCCTGCTCTCCTGGGGCAGCCGCTGCCTAGCAGGGACCCGGTGCCCCTGGGCCCTCCCCAGGGGAGCAGGCGGCCGCCTGACTCTTCCCAGCCCTGCCGCCACGCCAGCCCCCCCTACCCTGGCTGTGGGCCGCGGGTGAGATCTCGATGGCTGCTCGGCTCCACGACTCCTTCCCTGCCTGGGGTGCACGCGCCCGCGCCAACTGGCACGCGTCGTCGGTGGTGCAGACCGTGACCTTCTCCTGGATGCTGCCCACGCAGTCCAGCTGGTTCTGGCCCAGCCTGAGAGCAGAAAAGCGACCCGCTGGGCCCGATCCGGGCCGGGACGCCCGCGCCCCCGCCCCGCTCCCCGCCTCTCCCCCAGGCCCTGCCGACCTGCTGCTCGGCGCTTCCTGGCAGGGCGCGGGCAGGGGCCAGAGAGCTGCTCCTCCTGGCCCGTGCCGTCCTCCCTGCTCGCCGCCCCTCTCCAGCCCCTCGGGGGTCTGCCGGGCAGCTGCCCGGGAGGGGCCACGGGCCGGCTCGCGGGGTCCCTGCAGGCTGCCACCCACCTGGAGACGTACTGCCGCACGCACTCGAAGCTGGCCTGGGGCTTGTCCTTGCTGTAGCGGGACAGGTAGAAGGCGAAGAGCCGCACGTCTCCGCCCAGGGCACACGGGATCTTCAGGTACTGCCCAAGGGAGCGCGCTGCGGTGTCAGGGGCAGCAGCTCGGCCCGGCGCGGCCCGGCCCCGGCCCCGGCCCCGGCCCCGGCCCCGGCCCCGGCCACCCCACCCGAGCTGGCTGCTCCCCCGCCCGGTGCACAGCTCCGCGCTCCCCGGGGAGGGCGCGGGCTCGGCGGCCCCCGTGTTTACAGACAAGGGGCCCCAGCGGCTCTGCTCTAATTGCCTGGCGCACGGAGGCCCCGGGGGCTGCGGGCAGCTTCAGCACCTGCCGCTTCTCCGGGGAGCCGATCCAAGGGGCACCGCGGCGCCGGCTGCAGCAGCACAGGAGCCAGCGGCCCCGGCCACCTCGTCCCGGCCGGAGGACATGAGGCCGGCCCCGGGCGAGGCAGGAGCCGGGCCCGGGCGCGGGCAGCCCGGCAGCTCTGCCCTGGCACCGCCGCCCGGGGCTCGTTAGCGCGGGCAGCAAAGCCGGGGGGATCCCCCCCGAGGGCTAGTTAGCGAGCGGGGCGCAGCTGCGGTGCGGAGCGCCCCAGGCCCCGGCCCCCGCCCCGGCCCCGGCCCCGGCCCCGGCCCCAGGCACAGCGCGGCCCCCGCCCCGCCCCGCCCCGCCCCGCGCAGCCGCCGGCACCGCGTCCTGGCCCAGCCGGACAGCGTGTCCGAGCACTCCCGGCCCCGCTGCCCCCGTGCCTGGGACCCGAGCAGGGCTGGACCCTCGCCTCCAGCCCGAGCCCGCGGGCACTTACCCCCTGGCTCCCCTGGAAAGAGATGACGGGCTGGGCCGAGCCCTGCCGGAGGACACAGGGAGGCGCCGTTAAGGGACCCGCACCGCACCCCGCCCGTCCCCGCAGCCCGTTTCGCCCGACCCCGGTCCACCTGCCCCGCCCGTCCCTACGCCGGTCCACCCCCATCCCCGCAAACCGGTCCGCCTGCCCCTCCCGGCCCTACACCCCAGTCCGCCCCGCCCGGCCCCGGAAGGCGCTGTCCGGGGTCCCGGCAGCACTGACCCGCAGGCGCTGGCAGGCCCGCAGCGCCCGCAGCGCCGAGTCGCTGAGCCGGAGGTGCAGGAGGCTGAGGCGGGGACCCCGCGGGCCGGCCCGGTACGACAGGCGGCCGCACAGCTCCGCCCGCGGCCACGGCATGGCGTCGAGTGCGGGACGCCGGGCGCGGCGGGGGCGGCCTCTCGCGCCCCGCCCGCGCTTGCCCGCACCTGCCCGGCAGGGGGCGGCCGCGGGGCCGGCGCCACGTGCCGCCAGGCGGTCCCGATCCGGGCCGGGCCGGGCCGGGCCGGGGGCTCTGCTGCGGCCCCACGGAGCCCTGGCGTCGGCCAACGCTGCTCCGGGCCGGGCCCCCAGTGCACCGGGCGGCGCCGTCGGAGCCATCTCCCGGCCCGGCTGACCCGCAGCCCCGGCCCCGGCGTAGGCGGCGCGGCCGCAGCTCCGGGCTTCCAGCCAGGGGATTTACCCGGGGCAGCTGGCGCGGGGGCGCTAATCGCCCGGGCGGGCGGGCGGGGCGGGGGGATTAGCCGAGCGCTCAGCTGGTGCCGGGAGCGCCCGGGGCCGGAGCAGGATGCCGGGGCCCCCGCGGAGCCCCCCGGCGTCGGGCCGCGGCGAGCAGGACGGGGAAGGGGCGCAGGGCGGCGGCGCCGACCCCCAGCCCCGGGTGGCGGGGAGCGGGGCGCGGCGGGGCCGGACCGTGCGCTTCGCGCTGCCCCCCAGCACCATCACGGCCGTCTCGGCCCGGGACGAGGAGCCGAGCTTCTACCGGGAGCTCGAGCGCCTGCAGGGCCCGCAGCACGGCGGCTTCCACGCGCTGCTCGACGCGCCGGACTGGGCCGACCTCACGGGTGAGGCGGGCGGGCCCGGGCCGGGCCGGGCCGGGCGGGGGGCGAAGCCTGGGGCCCGCGGGCTTGGGGGGACGGGGCTGCCCGGGACCCGCTCCCTTTTGCAGCCCGCTCAGAGGCGCCGGGTGCTGCTGCAGCCCAGGCTGGGGACGGGGACGGGCTGGGCCAATGCTCCTTCTGGGACCAACCCGCAGGTCCTGGCTGGAGGGTCTCGCCCCTGCGCTCAGGCTCAGCCCCACGCTGCACTGGGGCAGGAAGGGAATTTTCCTCCCTGGTCACATTAGTCCGGACTGGGAGGTTTCCCTTTCCTCTGCAGCGGGGCACGGGCTCGGCCTGGACTCTGCAGCGTCCACGGTCCCCCTGGCAGCAGCAGGACGCCGGCACCGCGGCCCCCCTGTATCCCGGGGCAGGGCGATGCCTGGGGCCGGTCGGGGCTGATGGTCGTTGTATGTAGTTTGAATGAGTCTGGGCTGACCCTGCCTCAGGCAGGGCTTGGACCGGACCTGACCTGGGGAGGTCCCTGCCACCCCGCTTGGCCACCACCTCCGCCCCCGGGACCTGCAGATGGGGCGCTGGGCCGGGTCCCGCCAGAGCCGCCTGCAGGCAGGACCCGGCTGGCTCGGGGCCGGCACTGGGGAGCTGTAAGCTCTGTCCCGGCCTCCCGACAGACAACTCGCCAGGAGCAGTCTGCGGCCAGGACCCTCTTGCCTGGCGGGGCGGCTTCACGCCCGGCTGTGGGAGCCGTGGCGGGCAGCGCTGACCCTCCACTTGCTTGCGCAGACGACAAGCTCCTGAGGAAGCGGGTGGTGCAGCAGGGCCGCGGCGAGTCCACCCGCCCCTGCCCGGGCCAGGAGGTGACGGTGAAGCTGCTGGGCGTCCTGGAGGACGGGAGCCTGGTGGAGAAGGACCCCGCGCTGCGCTTCACCCTGGGCCAGGGCGACGTCGTGCAGGTCTGCAGGATGGGGCCGGGGGTGCTGGGCTCGGCATGTGCCCGTGCTGGGACACCTGGCCCCGGCCCCCAGGGCTGCCTGCCGCTCTGCTCCGCGTCCTGCCGGACGGCCGTGCCGTGCCGTGCCGTGCCGTGCCGCCCCGCTGGGGCAGGGCCTGCGCAAACCCAGGGCTGCGCCGTCGGGCACGGTCCCGCTCTGCCCCGCTCGGAGCAGACCGAGCCCCGACGGCAGCTCCTGTGCAGGTCGCAGCCCGGCCTGACCCTTCCCACGGCCCGCGGCTCGGCCCAGCCCGGCCCGGCCCAGGGCTCTGCAGGAAGGGGCTGAGGCTGCTGCAGGGGTGGGCACGTGGGAGCTACTGGGAGAGTCCCTGGTCCGCGCTGCCTGTGGGCTCCTCGGCCGGGAGCCGCCGGCTCCCCGGGACAGCGCCTGGAGCAGCAAGCCCAGCCCATGGCCCTGGAGCAGCCGCTGCCCCCTCCCCTCCCCTCCCGTCCCCTCCCCGGGCGCCGGCGCACAGATGGCGGGGCTCAGCCGGGGCCTGTAAGTGGCTTTCGCCGCTGAGCCGTAATCCCCGTGCAGCCGGCGGGCAGCGCTGCCTGCGGCCGCGGTGACGCCTGCCGCTCTCCTGTCCCCAGGCGCTGGAGCTGGGGGTCCCGTCCATGCAGCTCGGAGAAGTGTCCTTCTTCCTCGCCAGCTTCCAGTACGCCTACGGCCGCCTGGGCAGGTGCGGCAGCAAGAGCAGCCCGGGGCGCAGGAGCGGGGCGCGGCTGCCTGGGGCTCAGCCCCGGGCCTGAGCGAGCTGTGCCTCTCCCGCGCAGAGAGCCCGACATCCCCGCCGACGCCTTGCTGCTCTACGAGGTGACGCTGCTGCTGGCCCGCGAGAGCCCCAGCGCGGGGCCGCTGCCGCCGGGGCAGCGCCTGGGCCTGGGCAGCCAGAAGCGGGAGCGCGGGAACTTCCACTTCGAGCGGGAGGAGTACGAGCGGGCGCTGCGCTCCTACCGCCTGGCGCTGCGCATCCTCGACGCGCCGGGCCCGGGTGAGGCGGGCGCCGGGCCCTCGGGGGCGCGGGCCGGGGCCGGGGCCGGGGCTGGGCGCGGGGCCCGGCCGCGGGCGTGCGGGGCTGAGCGCCCGGGCCCGTTCCCAGGCCCTGCCAGCCCCGAGGAGGAGGAGGAGGAGGAGCTGCGCCAGCACCGCGTCAAGTGTCTTAACAACTGCGCGGCCGCCCAGCTCAAGCTGCAGCTCTTCGAGGAGGTGCTGGCGTCCTGCGACGCGGTGCTGCGCCTCGACCCCGACAACGTCAAGGCGCTGTACCGGAAAGGCAAGGTGCGGCCCGGGCGGGGCGGGACGGGGCGGGGGGCAGAGCCGCCCGGCGCCGCGGCCTCAGGTCTGCGCCGTCCTGACCGCCCTTTCCTCGGCAGCTGCTGTCGGAGCGGGGACAGGACCAGGAGGCCATGGGCGTGCTGAAGCGAGCGCTGCAGCTGGAGCCGACCACCCGGGTCCGCGGCTGGGCCGGGGGGCAGGGACGGGCGGGCCGGCGGGGGCCCAGGGAGCCGAGGCCCCGCGGGGCAAGAGGCCTGGGGAAGGGCGGGCGCGCCCGGCTAACGGCGGTGTCCGCAGCAGGCGGTGCACGCGGAGCTCTCCAAGCTGGCCCGACGGCAGAGCGGGCAGCCGGAGCCCCGCGCCCCCCGCGCCCTGGACGTGCTGCGCCGCCGAGACGACCCGCTGAAGGCGGCCGGGAGCCGCGGCACGTGGGTGCGTGGGGCGGGGTGGGCGCTCTGCCCGGCCGGTCGCTCCCGTCGGGGCCGGGCCGCGGGCGGGCCACGAGCGAGGAGCCGGCCCGGCGCGGAGCTCACGGCCCCCTCCTCCCCGCAGGCCGCCCCGCCGCCCGGCCCGGGCGCTGAGCCGCCTCCTCTCGCCCCCAGGTCACGCCCTGGAAGCTGCTCTGCGGGGCCCTGGCCGTGGCCGTGGGCAGCACCGTCACCTCCCTCCTCCTGAGCGCGCGCAGCTGAGGCCGCGGGGCAGCACGGCCCCCGCCCGTGCCCGGGGGGGCCGGCACCGACGGGGGGCGGCACAGTGGAAATAAAGGCTGAGGCTGCGGCTGAGCTGCGTCGTGACTGCGCCGTCCCCTGCCCCCGCCCGGGAACCCCCACCGCAGAGCCCGGGCCCCTCGCCCCGGGCCCCGCACCCCCGGGAATCTCCCCGCGCAGGCCCGGGCGGGGCAGTGATGCAGGAGGCGCAGGCCCCGCCCCCAGGGGAAGCCCGGGGCAGGAGGCTGTACCTCGGGGGGCGTGGCGCCGGGGGACGGGCGAAGCCCGCAGCCAATGAGGAGCGGGCGGCGGCAGGCGGAGCCAATGGTCGGCGGGGGGCGGGGCGCGCGGGGGTGACCGGGCGGGGCGGGCGGACGTGGCCCCGAGCGCTCGCGGCCATGACGCGTGAGAGCCGGCGGGGGGGCCGGGGCCGGGGCCGGGGCCGCACCGGGCGGGGGGGGCTGCCCTGGGCTGCGCCGCGCTACAACTAGGGCGGAGAGGGCGCTATAACCGGGGCGGGCTCGGGGGCTGGGCTGGGTTGGTTTGGGCTGTGCCGGGGGGGGGCGCTGTAACTGGGGCTGCACCCTGGGGGGGGGGCTGCCCTGGGCTGTGCCGCGCTGGAGCGGTCCGGGGGCGCTATAAACGGGGCTGGGCTGTGCCGCGCTGGAGCGGGGCGGGCGCTATAACCGGGGCGGGCTAGAACCGGGACTGCACCGGGGCCTGCGCTATAACTGGGCGAGGCCTGGGGCTGCAGCGGGGGGGGGGGCTGCCCTGGGCGGTGCCGCTCTGGAGCGGGGGGGGGGGGGGCGCTATAGGCGGGGCTGGGCGGGGCCGCGCTGGGGCGGGGCGGGCGCTATAACCGGGGCGGGCGGGTGCCGGTCGTTGCAGGCGGGAACCAGCGCGAGCTGGCGCGGCAGAAGAACCTGAAGAAGCAGACCGACCACGTGAAGGGCAAGCGGCGGGACGACGGGCTCTCGGCCGCCGCCCGCAAGCAGAGGTGGGGGCGGGTCCGGGGTGGGCGGGCGGGCCCTGGGGCGGCGCGGCCCGGCCCGGCCCGGCGGTAACGGGCGTCTCCCGCAGGGACTCGGAGATCATGCAGCAGAAGCAGAAGAAGGCGGAGGGGAAGAAGGACGAGGGCCCCAAGTAGCCGGGACCGGCCCCGCTGACCCGCGCTGCCGGGAGGACGCAGCCCGCAGCCCCGATGGCGTCGCCCCGGCCCCGAGCCTGCTGCCGGGCCGCGGCCGCATCCCCGCCCCGCTGCGCCCCGCTCTATTAAAGTAGCTTTTGGATTCCTGGCAGCACAGATTCTTGCCCTGGCTCGGCCGGTCCTGCCGCCACCGCGCTCGCTGGCCCGCCCCGGGCCTCGACCCTGCCCTGAAGCTCCAGGCAGCCCGGCCTCAGGAGCGGCCCAGGGGTGCTGGACTGCCCTGCTCCTCCCCGAGCCCCACAGCGGTGCCTGGTCATGGAGCAGAGCAAGGCCGGCCCGTGCCACACGGCGCTAGGGCTCCTTGTGGGACAAGAGCTGGGCCCAGGGCGCTGTGTGGGGCAGCATCGACCATCAGGCCCAGCCGTGCGGAGCTGGAAGGACGAGGTCACGGGTGGGCATCCGTGCCCAGGGCCCCGGCGTGCTGCCCACGCGGTGGCAGAGGCGGGCAGGGGCCACGCTGTGCAGTGAGCACAGGCACAACGGGGCTGGGCCGGGCAGGGGTGCTGTGCGCAGCAGGTGCTCATCCCCACTTGTGACCAGGGAAGGAGGATCTGGGAGCTCAGCCATAGCCATGCTGGCTCAAGCCCAGGGCTGGATCCCACCTTGGAGCTGGCGGAGAGGAGAGGAGAGGAGCTGGGCCTCGCCTTCAGCTGCAGTGCCCAGGAGCATCCGGGATTGGGGCACGAAAGGACAGTCCTGCAGGGACCTGAGGGCTAAGGGCACGATCCTGGGGGCAGCAGTTGGCTGCGAGGGAGCACACGGCAGAGCCGGCGCCTGTGGCGCAGCAGTGGCAGGACTCGGCAGCAAAGGAACTGTGGCAGTAGCCCTGCGCACAGGTTCCAGGACCCCGTGCAGGGAGATGGGGCCGGAGCAGCAGCAGCCTGGCCCCAGCGCGCTGGATCCTGCTGCGCTCTTGAGCCGTGCCGGCAGTGGGAAGGACACAGCCAGGGGCAGGGTCCTGGAGGCTGGGTGGGGGCAGCCCCCGCCTGCACAGAGCACAGAACGGGCAGCTGCTATAAACCTTTATTTTCAAGACCAGGCCTGGCCCCCTGAGCCGGCCTCCAGCAGTCGGCTCCGCTTCCTCCGCCTGCAGACAAGGCCAGGGCCACCCCCTCCCGGGGCTCTGAGGGGGGGTGCTGCAGCCAGCTGCCAGGCCAGGCCTCGCCTCACTGTCCTGCCCTAGGTCCGGCAGCAGCTGAACGGAGCAGCTCCAGTGCCTGGGATACGCAGGTCTGCCACAGCTCCACCCCCTTCGCTGGGGTCCACCATCCTCTTCACCTCCCTGCAGAGCCAACGGGCATGGATCTTAGTATGGCCAAGGCCGGCAACTGCACCGTCCGCTGCCCAGGCACTCCCTGCCCGCGATACGGGCAGGTTGGGGATGGTGCAGCAGCCCTCCAGCAGCAACAGGCTCTCACCTGGCCAGGTGCAGCACGGCCTCCACCACGTTGGTGCCGTCCTTGGCACTGGTCTCACAGAAAAGGGCGTTGTAGGCCTGTGGGGTGGGATGGGAGGGGAGGGGCACACGTTACAGATGGCCACGAGTGGGCAGGCCCAGCCCAGCCTCTGGCCACACACACACCAGGGCCAGCCGCTCGCCATGAGTCGGGTGCACCCCTGCCGTCTCCGGCAGCTCTGCGCGCAGGTCGACCTTGTTCCCCAGCAGCATGAGCGGGACGGGCCTCTCCGTGGCCTGCTGTGGGAATACGGCACCGTCAGTACCCTGAGGCCTTGTGCCACACCGCCAGAGCCTGGGCGGGGGCTCAAGGATAGCCCCACCCGGTCCCCCGGTACCTGGATGTCGTCGATCCACTGGCGGACGTTGAGGAAGCTGCTCTCGGAGGTGACATCGTACATGAGCAGCACGCCGTGGGCCTTGCGGAAGTAGGAGGTGGCGATGCTGCGGAACCTGGGGGGCAAACACAGCCGCTGGGACCAGGCAGTGCCTCCTCCCCTGCAGCCCTGTCCAGACCCGCTGCCCCAACCGACACGTGCTCATGGTGATGCTGCGGTGCCCCGCGCACGCTCACCTCTCCTGGCCGGCCGTGTCCCAGATCTGCAGCGTGGTGCGCTCCCCGTCCACCAGCAGCCGCTTCATGTGGAAGTCCACCCCTGGCAGGAGAGATGGTCACGGGCCGTCCGTGCCCTGCCCCGCTCTGCAGCCCCTGCCTGGCACGGCCCCCAGTACCTAGTGTGGTGGGGATGTCTCCCCTGAACTCGTTTGTGCAGAGACGCAGCAGAAAGCTGGACTTCCCTGCACCCGCATCTCCCGCCAGCACCAGGCGGTAGATGGGGCCAGGGGACGGGGGCTGCTCCATGGGCTCTGCCTCCTGCTTCTGATGGAGGGGAAGGAGGAGAGAGTCAGCTACAGGATAGCCCTCCCCCCTCCGTCCCTGGGGCTACCTGGCCTCCCAGAGCTGCCCTGGCCACAACCAGGTGGCTCGCACCACAGGGGTAGAGCTCCGGGTGCCCTGCTTACCTTGGGAGTGAAGGCAGGGAGCTTCCTCTTGCTGGAGCGCCCCCCAGGACCCCGAGGTCCTTCCGCATCAGCCCCCTGCTCTGGGAGGGGGCTGGGCACCTATGGGGGGAGGAGCACAAACAAGTTGCCCCAATGCCCCACTGACCCTCTGCCCATTCCTCCAGCCTCCGAGCCCTGGTCCTCACGGCACCTCCTTCCACCACAGAGCAGAGCAAGGGCGGACAGGACGGCGCTGGGGGACCTGCAGTGCCCACCCCACCCGGTGCCAGATGGGACCCCCGCCCACCCCATCACCTCCTCTGAGCTCTCGCTGCCCGAGTCACTGAGGGACGAGTCTCCTTCGGAGCTGGAGGCTGCGCTGCGCTGTCGAGGGAGCCCTGAGCTGCCACGGCCCAGGTACCGGTCAGCCCAGCGCGCCACAGCCGGAAACTGGTGGAACGAGTCGTTGTCCCCGCGGTACCTGCACCAGGGCACAGCAATGAGCGGACCACAGGACAGGCCCCCACCCCCACCCCATACCTGCCACTCACCTGCTGTAGGTCACCACCGGGGAGCCCGGGGCCTGGGGGCTGCCAGGCCGGCTCCGCCAGGCGGGAGACAGGGGCTGTGTGGGGCAAAGGAGATATCAGCACCCCAGGGCCTTCCCTACCCCACCCCGTGCTGGGGGCTAGAGCAGGAACCTCGCTTCCCACCAGGCACATCCCAGCCTGCAGCCCCCAACATGCAGATAGGGGGGTGCCTGCCAGGGCCTGGCCTCCAGCACCCTACCCGCACCCTGCGAGCGCCAGCAGCCTCCCCTCACCGTTCCCGGGCTGCCAACCCACACGGACATGACAGCCCAAGTTGGTCACTCACCCCCCGGGGGCTGTCCTCCGAGCTGAGCTGCAGGGCCGAGCGCAGGGCTCCGTTGCTGTCACGCAGGCTCCGGTTGGCTGCTCTGCGGGGGGGGGAGAGGGGTACACCATCAGACCCACCCAGGAGCAAGGGCCACTGGAGCACTGTGAGAGCCCCCCGCAGCCAGCAGAGCTGCAGGGAGCTCCCCTGGCCCAGCCCTGAATAGCCAGACAGCACGACTGCCCCGCACGTACTGCAGCATCTCGATGCGGCTGGTGAATGCCAGGCTCTCCTCCATCATTTCCTGCAGCATGGCCTTCTCTCTGTGGGTGGGTGGGGGCCAGGCAGCACCGGTTACCACTGCGCACACCTGGGCCCCTCTGGCCTGGGCCCACATGGCTACGTCTGGGGGAGCAGAGGCTGCCGCACCTCTGCGTACAGGTCAACTCGTGCAAGGTCAGTCAGAGTGGACCGGGGACGGTGTGAGCGCAGAGCCCCAGGGTAGCCCCTGCTCATGAGATGCTACAGGCTACAGCACAGCAGTAACCTGTGCCCGTGGCAGCCACGGTGTGGCTGCAGCCCGGGACATGGGCAGGAGAGGGTGCAGGCCTGTGGACAGGGATGGTCCCCATTCAGCCCCCACCTCTGGTGCTGGCGGATCTGGTCGGCGAGTTCCTGGCGCAGGCGGTCCAGCTCGGCCTGCAGCAGTGTGGCGCTAGTATCAGCCTCCCGCAGATCCAGGCGCAGCTGCTTGTTCTCCTGCCCAGATGCAGAGCAGGTCAGGGTGGTGCCCAGCACCCAGTTCCCCCTGGCAGCCCAGGGAGGCCCCCCCCACTGTGCTCGCCTGCCCCAGCCCCTCCGGCCCCAGGAGCTGAAGCTGTCTGTTCTCCCCCACTCCAGCCTGCACGGCGCCTGCCTCCCCCCACCATACCTGGGCGAGCTCCCCCAGCTGGGGCCTCAGCTGTGCAGCCGCCTCCACCTCCCTGGAGCCCTGAGAGTGCCTCTGCTGCTCCTGCTGCAGACAAGGCCATGGGGTAGGTCAGGCAGGCTCCAGCCATGCCCAGGCCAGCCCTACCAGGCCCTGCCAGAGCCATGGGGACAGCAGGTGCTTGTGCCAGGCCTGCGGGGCCTCCTGGCACTGGGCTCCCTCTGGGGCTCAGGCAGGCCCCAACGCCCTGCACAGGAAGGTCCGGAGCCCTCTCCCGCCCCGGGGTCCCAGGCAGGACAGCTCTGAGCAGCTGGCCCTGGAACTTGTGCCCTGCTCCCTCCCACAGCCGTTACCTGCAGGAGTTGGTGCAGGCCGTCCTGCAACTCAGCCACCTCCAGTATGTGCTTTTCCCGCAGGCCCCGCAGGGCCAGCTCCAGCAGCTGCTGCTCCTAAGGGGAGGGAAGGGCAGCAAGCAGCCCTGCAGCAGGGCAGGGCAGGGCAGAGCAGGGGCAGGGGCTGCCAGGGAGCTGTAGAACATGATTTGCCAGGGCTGCAGGGAGAGGACCAGCTCCTTCCACCCCCAGAGTCCTGGAGGCACCTGGGCAGGGACCCCCAGCCCTGCAAGGTAGAGGAGTCTGGAGAGGGGTAACAGCTGGGTCCATGGATGCTGCAGCAGGAACAGGGACAGCTCTCCCCACTCACCTCCTCCCGGACCTGCTGCTCCCTGACAGCCACCTGCTGCTGCAGCTCCTCCTCCAGCTCTGCCAGCTGGGCCAACGCCGCCACCTCCGTTCTGGGAAGGGGGCAAAGGTCAGGCTTGCCCAGCTGCTCCAGGGCTTTGCTGGGACCCAGGCGCCTTCGCTGGCCTGCAGCAGCCCTGGCTCAGCTCCACTCACCTGCGCAACAGCCCCTGCAGCTCCTGGGCGCGCAGCCTCTGTGCCTGCAGGTCCTGGGCCACATCCTGCACCAGTGTCTCCACCTGGCGCAGCAGCCCCGGGTCCCCACCCGCCTGCACCTCCTGGTGCAGCGCGTCCAGCTGCTCCCGGCTGCAGGCACAGGCGGGCGCGCATCAGTGGGGCCCGGGGCAGGCCGAGCCCGGTGCCGCGAGGACCCCCTCCCGGCCAGCCTGCCCGCGGCCCGACGGGGCGGTCCCGCCGTCCTGGGCGAGGCGCAGCATTCCAGGGCTGTTTGCGCTGCGGGCGGGGACGGGGACGCCGCCGCCGCCGCCGCCGCCGCCGCCCGGGGCCTGGGCCGGGCAGGGGGCAGCAGCCGGCCGGCGCCCTCCCTGCGCCCCGCGCCGCCCCCCGGCCGGGCCGGGCCGGGCCGGGCTCCCCCCCCGCCGCCGCCGCCGCCGCCCCCGGGCCGCCCCGCACCTGGCCGCCCAGCGCAGCTCCTCGCCCAGCTGCTCCCGCAGGCGCTGCCAGGGGCCGGGCTCGGCGGGGCTGAGCGGGGCCGGCCCGGCACCCGGCGCCTCCGCCTCCGCCTCGCAGCCCGGCGGGACGCCCCGGGGCGCGCTGCTGCCGCCGTCGCTGCCCGGCACCGGCACCGGCACCGGCACCGGGGCGCTGCGGGGAGGGACGCGGCGCATGTCCCGCGCCCGGCCCGCGGAGGCTGGTCCTGGTCCTGGTCCCGGCCCCGACGCCGCCGCCACCCCGCGCCCGGCCCTGGGGGAGCGCATCGCTCGCCGCAGCTCCGGCCCCGGCCCCTGACCGCACCTGCCGGGCCGAGCTGGCGGCCCCGCCCGCGGGAGGAGCCTCCCCGCGCCGCCCCGCCCGAGGGCTCGCACGGGCTCTCCCGGGACAGCGCCGCCGGCTCCGGGCCCCCGCCTGGCCTGAGCTGCGCCTCGGGACACCGCAACCGAGGGGGAGCGGAAGCGAACGGCTCTGCGGGACCCCGGTGAGAGCCGAGCCGGGCCGGGCCGGGCCGGGCCGGGGCTGGAGTGCGCTCGGGGGCAGGGGGAGGGCCGGGCGGTGCAGCGCACGACCCCCATTGATCTCCCTGGGCAGCAGTGACTGGGCCTGCAGGTGCCCCCCGCCTCCGCACCCTCCGCCCTGCCCGCTTGCTGGTGCCAGCCCCTGCCCTGCCAGCTGCAGCCTCTGGCCTGCCCCTGCCCTTGCCTCTGCCCCTGCCAGTGCCCGAGGCGTGGGCACGAGTCTGGGGGTTGCTGCAGCCTGGGGCCAGGAGCGGAGAGAGGAGCCCAGCCCTACGGTGCCCTCCAAGCTCACCCCGCACAGAGCAGCTTCAGCCCAGCTCAGTGCGGAGCAAGCCACGCAGTGTGGTGGGGACCACGGCTTGGGGACATGGAACTGGCACAGGCCAGAAGGTGCAGGTCATGACCCCAAAGCCGGGGCTGCGTGAAAGTAAAGAGTTTCTTGCGGTTTTTTTTTTTTGGGGGGGGGGGGCAGGGGTGTTGCAAAAATATTTATTTCTCTCTATATATAATATATATTATATATAACTGTACCTCTAACCACCGGTCTGTGGATCCACTATAGTTTACTAGGCAGACCAAAGCACACATTACCAGTTAAACTGTTTTAGTCCCGTTACAAAGTTTGCTCCATGCGCCCGCGCCCCATCACTGCTCCAGTGCTTTCACGCGTGGTCGCTGCCCTCCCCCTTGTTCCCCTCTCCACCAGCTGAGCTCTGCCATCTCTGTCCTGTCGTCCTCGCCTGTCTTCCTGTAGTACCAGTACAGTTTGCTCAGCCCCGTTTTAACGCAGTCCTTGGCTGTGGGGTCCGAGTGTCTGAGCAGGTTCCTGGCCTTCCATGGACGTGAAGCAGGAGATGGACAGTCGAAGCGGGCTGTCGGGCCCTTGCTCTTCGGTCAGGTGCCCGTAGAGAACCGCGTCCCTGGGCAAGGTTCTGACCCGTCACAACCAGAGCGCACAGACTTTCCTCCACACCTCCCTGGCGTACGGGCAGTCCCGGAAGAGGTGGTCGATCACTTCTGCCTGCCAGCAGCAGGTCTGTCTTGGGCAGTCTGATGGACTTCTCTGCCCCGCGCTGTCTCTTCATGCCCGCACGGAGAGTGCCTGGTGGGACGCTGCCAGTTCAGGTCTCTGTGCTCCTTCTGCAGGTTCTTGTAGAAGATTTGCTCCCGCACGGCCTGGCCGCTGTCCCCCGGTAGTAAGTCCATGGGCGATATGATGTCTCTTGCCCTTACCACCTCCCGTATCTTGCGGTGGTTTGCCAGGGTTGCATCATGCAGCTTGCATTTCTCCTGGAAGCATTTCAGGACCTCATAGAGCCATGGGGACACCATGGCCCCCGGTCATCGTGTGCCCCTGCCACTGTCACAGCAGCTGCCCTGCAAAATACTCAACAAAGCTGACTCTTTTGGGGTCCACCCCTGTTGCCAGTTTGCAAACCTGGCTTATATACTTGGCCCACAGGAAGAGAAGGACGTCTGGCGTTTCGCTGCCTCCGGACCATTTCGCTTTGTACAGCTTGGTCCTCACCGCTTTCTCCCACGTGGAGATCCAAAAGAAAACACGCAGTTCTCTGGATTCTGCAAACAGCCTGTTCTGGGGGGGAGACTAGGGCGGGGTGTAGCAGCATCAGCAGCGCGGAGCCCGGGTCCTGCCTGAGTCCTTGTGCTAGTGATTCCCTTGCGCAGATAAACAGGACCGGGGAGAGCAGGTAGCCCTGCCTGATGCCCAGCCCTACCATGATCAGAGCTGCCAAGGACCCGTTCACCAGCACCCTGCTGCTCATGCTGGTGCACAGTGCCTTATCCAGGTGACAAAAGTTGCGGGGACTCCCATCTTCTCCAGTGTCTCCAGTAGGAAGCGATGGGCTTCCCGGTTGTAGGCCTTCTCCAAGTCAAGGTTCAGCGCGGTGACTTTCTGTGCCCTCTCCCGCTGGTACCGGAGCGCATCTCGCAGCTGCATCGGGGCTTTGTGGATGTGTTGCCCTGGCACCGCGCAGGCCTGGTCCTCATGGATCGCTGTACCTATAACAGACTGAAAATGCTTGGCCAAGACTTTGGCCATTAGTTTGTAACCAAAGTTCAGGAGCGTGATCGGGCGCCGGTTTCTGACATCCCACCTCTCCCCCTTCTTGTACAGAAGGGTTATGACATGAGGCCCTCCTCCACCCCCATTCCCAGGCAGCCCTCCTGCAGGCGCTCCCTATAGACCTCCAGCAGGTCCAGGCCCACCTGGTCCCAGAAAACACCAGAGAGAGGGGACGCAGGTGCGGGTTTTCCAAGGCAGCAGGAGGTGCAGAATGGGGCCCATCCCGCCCCGTGTCCTGCCAAGCTCTGGGGCCCACGTGGTGATCGAGAAGCCTCAGGCTGGGGCAGGGAGGAGAAGCTCAGCCTACGTGGCCCCGTCATCCGCAGCTGGCACCAGGGGCCTGGCTCTCCCTCCTCGTGGCCATGTCCCCGGGAGCTGGTGCGGCTGCAGAGCCCTGCTGGACTCTTGCCAGGGTCCCCGTGCTCTCCTGCTCCCAAAACTGTGGGCTGGGGTGTGGATGCGAGGCCAGCTCCTCAGTTCATGGGCCCCAGGTCGGGTCTCGCGGGCAGGAGAGCGGCACTGCGCCAGTCACAGGCCCAGCTGCGGGCAGCTTTGGGGCCGAGCCTCGCCAGAGCCCTTGAGGGCACAGGAGACAGCCCAGCCCTGGAGGCGGCTACGTGGCGACGCTGATGGGCCGGGGCAGGGTCCGGGGCAGGGGTCGGCGTCGTCCGGCGTACGGGAGGGCGCTGCATGTCTGGTGCCGCCGGCGGCCCGGCAGGCACAGGGGGCCCAGGAGGAGCCACAGGTAGAGCAGGATGCAGGCCCAGCATGAGGCCACCTTCACCCAGAAGGTCGACCAGCTGCCGCGCACGAAGGTCGTCTCCAGCGCCGCCGACTCGTAGCTGCAGAGAGACCAGACGCTGGGGCCAGGGCCGGGCTATGGCATCTTCCCGGTCGGTCGTGTTCCCTGCCGGCCCCGACCCGGGAGCCGGGCTGGTGCAGGGGGGCTCCCACCTGAACCAGTTGGTGAGCGTCACCATGACGTAGAGCGAGGCGAGGAAGAAGCCGAAGTGCAAGGCTGCGTAGCTGTAGGTGACGCGCTCCTGCTCGTCGTCCGCGGACCCCGGCCGCCCTGCTCGCTCACGCGCCCGCACTGCGCCCAGTGGGAATGCAGGGTCACCTACAGCCCCGCCCCGGAGACCCCTGCCCCACACAGCTCCCGCCCCAGCCCCCCACCCGTCGGCACCCACTTCCGGGCTCGGCCTCCACCTTGCTGGAGCAGCAGAAGCAGCAGGAGGGTTTCTGCAAGGGAAAGAGGTGGCCTGAGGCAGCAGGCGGGAAGGGGCGATGCGTGTGCCTGGCCTGCACGGGACCTGGGCACCGCCCTCACAGCCCCCTGCCCATCACGGAGCCAGCCCAGCCCCAAGCTGGGCCTGGGGAAGGGGCAGGGGCTGCAGGGAGGGGGGCTGGGTGGTGGGATGCAGCCGCACGGGGGGGCTGGGGGCCGTGGTGCCTCCACTCACACTGAACTCGAAGCTGTAGACCTTGACCATCCACAGGGGCCCGAAGCTCTCGGCGAGGGAGGAGGCCTCGTTGCTGCAGCGCGGGCACAAGGGAAGCCATGGTCCCGCTGGGGCCTCGCTACCCTGCCGCAGGGGCACTCCCACCCTCCACACCCTCCCATGGGTGCTGGCCTATTTGAATTAAACAGGCCGTGGGCCTAGCCCACCAAAAATCGGGGGCCGCCACTGGTTGGGCGGCTGCCCCATGGGTGCTGAGCTGGCTCCGGGGATCTCTGGCGCTGCAGCCACTGGGGCTACGTGGCTCTGTCCTGCTGCTGCGGTGAAGGGTAGTTCACTGCCCGGCGCGGCCAGCTGGGGTCGTCCCCATCCCACTTGCACCCACGGGGGCTGCTCAGGGCATGAGTCCAGGCCTCTCCATCCCTCGCGCCTGCCCCAGCTCAGCCCGGGGCTTGCACGGCCGTCCTGCTCCCTGCCGCGGGCCCGGGGCTCCCCAGCTCTGGCCCCTGGGGCTGCCCGCACACCGCTACGGGCCAGGAGCCGCTGCGCTGCCCGGTGCTGACCCTCTGCGCAGCACTGACCCGGATTCCACCAGCCTGGGCACTGCGCACCCACGCCCCTTGGCACGGCTGACGGCCCAGACCCTCCAGGCTGGACCTGGCTGGTGCGTCCTGCCCTGCCCCTGGGGCAGCCACGGGAGCCCTGGGAGCGCCCCGGGGCAGAGGGGCACTGTGCGGGCAGGCAGGAGGGACAGTGCAGGGCAAGCAGTGGAGGCAGCTTGGGACGCTGGGCGCAGCCTCGCCTGGTGCTGGCATGCTGTCGAGGGCAGGAGCCAGGGCTCTGTGAGCCGGATGCCCCATGCCCAAGGGAGCAGGGCTGCCCCATGGCCAGACCTGCACCGCGGACACCCAGGGCCGGGAGAAGACCCTGCAGCTGCTTTGGGGGCACCGCCATCTCTCCAGCTTCAGGGCCCTTGTGAATCCCTGGGTCTGGGGGACCCCCTGCTTCCCGCCCGCCCGGCTGAGCCGGACCCCAGGGCGCACGCACCAGGCCAGGAGAACGCAGGTGTACATGATGGCAGCGCCCAGCACGGCGACCGTGGTGTCCTCGGCCTGCCCGTCCCTGCCAGCGCTGGGTGGGTAGGTGGTGAGGTTCTGCCCCCGGCACAGCCCTGCAGAGCGGGGAGAGACGAGCGGGCAGTGCGGGCACGGCGGGGGCACCGCTGCCCGGCGGAGGGGAGGGGAGGGGGCAGGACTGACCTCTCTCGGGCGGGCGGCTGGACAGCGCGGAGAAGGTGAGGTAGGCGACGTAGCAGCTGATGATGGAGGCCTGCAGGAGGCTGGAGCGTGGCTGCTCTGCAACCAGAAGGCCCGGTCAGCCCTTCCGCGTGGGCAGGCAGCAAGGCCAAGGCCTGGTCTGGAGGGTGCCATGTGCCCTCCCTTCCCTCAGCCCTCCCGCGTGGGGCTGGGGGGCAGGACAGGGCCGGGGGGGTGCGCCTGCCCCTACACGTGCAGTCCCAGAGTTAGCACCGGACATGGGGTCAGGCCTGATCCTGGGCTCCCACCGCTTCCTCCCCCTGTAGCCACGCCAGGTGCAGCCCAGACCCCCATCCTGCTCCGAGCCGGACCGGCAGAACCGAAGGCGCCTGGGGGCCAGCGCCGGGCACTCACTGAGTCGGACGCAGGGCGAGACGGAGACGAGGGACACGAGCCCGCAGAGGCCGGCGTGGAGGGCGAGCAGGGCAGCGCCCAGCGGGCGGGCGGGCGGGCGAGCGTAGCGCTGGTACAGAAGGGAGAAGGCGGCGACGGCGATGGCGTAGAAGCCCAGCGTGGCCAGCAGCACCGCCGCACCCCAGCGCCCGTCCCGGGACGCCCCCATCTGCCTGGGGAGGGGAGGCAGTGAGCCCGGTGCCCTGGGGACACGGGCCCTGAGTCCACGCTGGAGGGAGGCAGCTGGAGCAGCCCCCGGCCCTGGCAGGGGAGGGGGACCCACCAGTTCTTGTTCCAGGTGTGGGCGAAGGCTGTGATCAGCACCAGCTGGAGCAGGATGAAGGCAAAGCCACCGCAGATGCCCACGTAGCGCCAGGCTGTGGCCAGGGGAGCGTCAGGAGCCACCGCCTGCTTGGAGCCCAGCCCCCACGCCCCCCACGCCAGGCACCACATCCCTCCCGTGGGCTGCAGGGTCCTTGTGGAGACGCGGGCCTGGCCCAACCCAGCAGGGACCAGCTTAGGGCGGGGGGAAGTGGGGCACAGCCTCTGGGGCGGCATCGAAGGCTGTGCCCTCGGGGCGCAGCAAGGGTCGAGCCTCGAGTGGCTGGTGGGGGCCAGGCCCTGGCTGGGCTGGTGCCCCTGGCACCCCGGGTCTGTGCCGGTACCTGGCAGGAAGCGGTCGGCAGGGATGAAGAAGGCGGCTACGCAGAGTCCGACCAGGATCAGCAGCTTCGGGAACCAGAACCTGCAGCACACGCCAGCGTTAGTGCCCGGACCCACCCCGAGCACCCGTGGGGCTGGCGGGGGCCTCACCCGTTGTGCAGCTGGGCGCGGACGTCGCGGCTGGACCTCACGTTGAGCAGGAGGGTGGCCTGGGCCAGGTAGAAGCCGGCGGTGCCGAAGCAGACGCGGTAGACGGCCGCGTAGCCCACCAGCGCGTCGCAGTCAGCGCCCCCGGGCAGGCGCTGGCACAGCAGGGCATAGAAAGGCACCTGTGGGCAGGATGCGGCCGCGGGTCAGCTCTGGCGTGGGGACAGGCCCCGCGGCACGGCACGGTGCAGCGCCCCGGGGCCAGGCCAGCCCCAGCCCCCGGCCCGGCCCACGCTCACGTGGTCCTTGAGGGCGTCCGAGACGGTGCGGGACAGCAGGAGGCAGCAGACGGCGCAGGCCAGGACGTGGAAGAGCGTGTAGAGCAGGCGGGTCTGCGTGGACGCCTTCATGCCAGGTCTGCAGCCACAGCCACGGCTGACCTGGGAGGAGCATGGGGCTCACGTGGCTGCCTGGGGCTGTGCCTGGACCTGGGCTGAGATCCCCATCATGCCCATGGCTGCCCACGGGCCAGGGCACAGAGCCAGCCCAGCCTTGCGAAGCGTGGCAGAGCCTGGGGCACGGGCACAGCCGACCACGTCCCCCCGTGCCCACTGCTGCCAGGGAGGCCCAGGCTGGAGTCATGCTGCAGCCGGAGTCAGGAGCCAGGCACGGGGCCTCCCAGGTCGTGCCCATGCACCCTGTGCCAGGACAGCCCCTGCCCAGCACCGCCCCCGGGGATTAGAGGGGATTGGGTGGCTCAGGCGCCTCTCGCCATCTGCCCATGGTGGCTGCAGAGACCCCCGCCCCGCCCCGCCCCGCCCCGCCAGGACCCGCCGTGGGGCCCTGGAGCTGCGTGGCTCCTGCTCCGTGCTGTGCTGCGCCCCCACCCCAGGCACAGCTCCCCCAGGCCCCGCGGACTGGAGCGCACACCGCTGCCCCCGTCCCCCCTCGCGGGCACACGCTCCGGGAGGGATTAGAGCTGCTAATTGGCTCAGACTCCCCAGACTTGCTTCCCCGCGCAGCCAGGCCAGGACATGAGCGGGGGTCCCAGGGCTGTGGAGGAGGAGCCTGCGCCAGCCCCACACGCAGGAGTCCCTCCATGCCCCCTTCCCCTGCAGTGTCTGGAGGGTGCAGCCCCCACCCTGGGACCAGCGCTGCCACAGGGACTGCGACGCTGCCCCGAGGGCCTGGCCCTGCCTGCTCGGGGTGCCTGCGCCCAGAGGAGCTCCCGTTGCAGCCGGCGCCCAGCAGGCCCTGGGGTCCTCCCTGCATGACCCACCTGATGGGGAAGGCTTCCCGCCAGCGGCAGCCCTGGGGCTCAGACCCCCTTGCTGCCCCTCAGAGCACAGCAGGGCTGGGGCCAGGGCGTCCTGTGCACACAGCAGCCTCCTCTGGGCCCCGCCACGCCCTGGCCGATGCTGCCGAGAAGGGGGCTCCGCAGCCCCCACGCTGCTCCCACCTGTGTCTGGTGGCCGCTGGGCATCATCCCACGCCCAGTCCCGAGACCGACGGCTCCCAGTGGAGATGCCAGGTGGACTGCGCCAGCCCCCGGGGCATCAGCCTTGGCTGATAGAGTGTGAGCCACGCAGCCCCGGCACTGCCAGTCTGTGCAAAGGGGAAGCCAATTAGGCAGCTGCCTGCCATTGGCCACGGGGGGGGGGGGGGGGGACCTGGGGTGAGACAGGTCTGCAGCAAACGTGATTAGGCTGGGAGCCAAATGCAGCCTCTTAACCCTCTTACCAGCCGCAGGGCTTAGCCGGTTCCACAGCACACAGACCGCGGAGCCCCATGCCACGCTGCCAGCCACGGGGGCTCCCAGGCTGGATGGGGGGGCAGAGGGGGTCCCCCGATGGCAAATGCAGAGTGCAATGCACAGGGTGGGGGTGGGGGTGGGGGCCGAGCCCTTGGCCCTGGGGAACGTGACAGCGCAGAGCAGCCCGTGGCACTCCCTGCTGCAGGGAGCCCCAGCGCCAAGGGCCGGGTGAGAGGTGGGGACGTCCGTGCCGGGCAGGGGTTGCCAGCAGAGCCGCAGGGAGCTGCCCCGGGCCCAGCTGTGCCCAGAAGGGCGGCAAGGCCGAGGGGAGCCAGAGCGGACCGTGCTTGTCCTGCTGCTGCTGCAGGGACCTGAGGCCTGGCTGGGCCAGACCCATCCCGGGCCCCGTGGGGTGTACGTGGGGATCCAGCTGGCAGGGACCATCCGCCAGGGTGAGGCCCAGCCCACACTGGCCTGGTCAAGCTCAGCTGGGCAGCAGGCTGCCCGGCCGTGCCCCCGGCCTGCTTGCAGCTCCCAGACCTGACTCCATGCCCTGAACCTCTTGCCTGCTCCTCCCTGGACCTCCTGGGCCAGATCAGTCGCTTGCTCGGTCACAGCCTCACCTTGGCCCTTGGCTGCTCTCCTGGACTCGGGCTGTCACCCAGGTTTGACCCCTGCCCTAGAGTGACCGCCCATGCCCCGGTCTGCCCCACAGCTGTCCCTCAATGTGGGGGGGCAGGGTGGCAGGGGCCAGGGGAGCGCGAAGGACAGGGCAGCCACAGGCAATGGGGCCATAGAAGTGACTTTCCCAAAAGTACCGAGAGCAGTTAGCTGAGGATGAGCAAAGTCATGAGCACCCGCGCTTCAGCGTGCTGCGCCCGCGCTCCACCGCGGAGCCCCCCGCGGCCTTACACAGCTCTTTCCCGCCGAGGGACGGGGAAACGCCCACGCTGCACGTGCACGGGCCTGCTCGGGCACAGGCATCTGCAGACCTGCGCCATCCCTGGCGCCCCGAGAGGTGGCCAGAGAGGGCAGGCCGGAGCCGGGGCCCGGAGGCTGCAGAGGGGAGCGCACAGGCTCCCAGGTGGACCCTGGGGCCGCGGCGGACGAGCAGCTCCAGGGAGCAAACCACAAAACTGCAGCGCAAAGGGCTCGGTGCGACCGTGGCCGGCAACAGGGAGCTGGCGGCACGTCCGTGCGGGGCAGAGTGAGCGGCCAGGGCACAGAGCGAGCAGCGGGGACCAAGCGGTGTCCTGGGAGAGGCTTCGCGCCCGGGCCAGGCGGGGCTCCATCGGAGGCTGCAATGGGCAGAGGGGCTGAAGCCGACCCGCAGGTTACAGTCGGGGCAGCCCAGGAGCACGGGGCCTGGAGCCAGCGCCCGGGGTCGTGGGTGACCCCACGGGGAGCAGCCTGGGGCCGCGCCGTGACCGCCCCACGTGCTCCGTGGGCTAGGACCGCAGCGCCCGGGGCGGGGGTCCAGGGCCCTGCAGCGCCTGGGCCGCTCCGCACCGGGGCTGCGCCGGAGGCGGCCCCGCGGGCCCGGGCGTCGAGCAGGGCCAGCGCCACGTGCCAGCAGCGAGCGCACGAAGGGCAGCGGCTTCAGCGCGTCGATTGCGCATGCTCGGGCGCAGCGGCCCGCCCTCCCCGCCGCCAGCCAATCCGACACCGGGCGGAAGTGGCGCACGGCCGCTCTGCTCCGCGCAGCCGCGTGTCGCCGGGCCCGGAAGCGGCGGCGGCGGCGCGATGGCGGCCGAGGGGGACGTGGAGCTGGAGCTGGAGACGGAGCCGAACGGGTCGGCGGGCGGCGCGGACGGCGGGGGCCGCGCGGCGGAGAAGCCGCGGAAGCATGACAGCGGCGCGGCCGACCTGGAGCGCGTCACGGACTACGCGGAGGAGAAGGAGATCCAGAGCTCCAACCTCGAGACGGTGCGTGCCGGCCGGCGGGCGGGGGCCGGCGGGCGGGGGCTCGGGCCGGGCCCGCGGCTGACCCGCGCTGTCCCCCACAGGCCATGTCCGTGATCGGCGACCGGCGCTCCCGGGAGCAGAAGGCCAAGCAGGAGAGGTGAGGGGGGGCGGGGGCGGCAGCGCACGCGGCCAGGCCGCTCCTCCGGCCCGGGGCGAGCCTCGTGCCCGCGAGCACATGCTCCGGCTCCGGCGGAGACCCGGGGCTGCACGCCACTGACGCCCGTGTCCGCGCCCTCCTTACAGGGAGAAGGAGCTCGCCAAGGTCACCATCAAGAAGGAGGACCTGGAGTTGATTGTGAGTGCGGAGGGGCTCGCGAGAGCGGGGGACGGAGCTGCTGGGGCGGTCCCGCCGTGCTCACCCCGCTGCTCCTTCCCTGCAGATGACGGAGATGGAGATCTCGCGGGCGGCGGCGGAGCGCAGCCTGCGGGAGCACCTGGGGAACGTGGTGGAGGCCCTCATCACCCTCACCAACTGAGCCTGCGGCCGGCAGCGGTGGTTGGACACTCTGTGACTGATGGGAATAAAGACACCATCTGGCCTGGGCTGTTGGTGCCGTTTATGTGGAGCTGGGCACAGGAATCCGCCCGCTCGAGCGGGCTCCGGCGCCCCTGCCCCCCTGCGCAGGCGGGAGTCGGCTGTCTGGGCGCTGGCGCCTGCTGCACTGAAGGGCTGCAGCGCGGGCACGTTTGACGAGGGCTCCCGCGTCCTTGCTGCCCTCGGGGCACTGACCCGCTGCTCCCAGGGGAGGGGAGGCTGTTCCTGCTCCAAGGCACCATCTCTGCCCCTGCCCAGGCTTGGCATCTACCTGCAGTGTTTCGTCTCGTCCTTTCCTTCCTGGTGCCACCTGGAGTCTCCTTTAGGGTTCTCAGGCTGAGCCGGTCTTTCACTGGAAGTGATTGGGGGTCCCAGTGTGCTATGAGCGTGCTCCTTCCTAGGCCTGCCCCTGGTTCTCCCTGTGACCTGGGAAGCTGTGGATGTGTCTGTGAACATGACCCTGTGGGCTTCACTTTGACCGGCAGGTCTTGCGATCGCAAAGCAGGAGGTTCAAGCAGGCAGATTTTCTTAACCTGGCAGTGACTCTTGCTTTAGGTCAGAGAAATGTGGTCCAAGCTGCGCTGCTGGATTCCAGAGTAGGGTGGCTTAGCACCAAAGCATGAGTTAGCACCCAGGCATGCAGGGACTTGTCCCAGAGGCTCAGAACATCGCTGCCACAGCGCCTGGGTGCTGCAGGCCTGCTCTGCTCCCCTGGGCCAGTACTGCCTGCAGGGAGAGCCTTGCCCCAGGCTCTGCAAGCAGACAAGGGCTTGGCAGGATAGAGCCATGGTGCAGGGAGTGGAGGGGCCTGGGCTCAGGGTTGAGCCCCTGGCACAGCGGTGCCAGCACGAGGCAGTGCGAGGGCTCTGGAGTGGCTGCTGAAGCATCCCCTGCCCTCCTGGCAGCACAGCCTTGGCAGGGCCCTTACCTTTTGTGCTGTATCACGTGCACCAGCTGCTTGACCAGGGCTGTCCCTGAGGGCACAAGTCAGGGTGACTGCCCCAGGCTCCACGCTTTGGGGGGCCCTGCAGAGCGGCACAGCACTGCTGCGCTCCCACTGGCTTCACACCCAGCCACAGAGCCTGCCCCCACCCCAACTCTGCCGCTGGCTTCCTTGAATCTGGGGGCAGGGTCCCACACCCTGCTCGGATCATCTCTGTGCCTAACCGCCCCCCCCAAACACACTCCAAAGGAGGAGAGCACTACCCGTCTTCTAACAAATCAACTTTAATCAAATCTAATGCCAAGGCCTAGAAAGGGGGAAAGAGTCCAAGAAGTCCCCAGGCAGGAGGGGGCTGTCAGCCGCTGCAGACTGGAGCAGGGAGTTGCTGCCCCCCATGGGGGGAAGCCCCTTGGTAATGGGCTGGGCTGGGCTGCTCCAGCTGTCACAGATTAGCTGCTCCACAGAGGAGCCAGGTGGGAAGTCTGTGCAGCCCTTTGCAGGGCTCGGTGCTGGTGAAGAAAAAGTCTATAGCAGAAGTGCTTGCCACCCCGACATACTGACCAGGCTGGGGCCGGGGGCCAGAGCAGACACACCTCCACCCCGGCACCAGCAGTGCGCTGCTCTCCTGGGCGCTCCCTTAGGTGGTCTTCCGTTTCTTGGCGGATGGCCTCTCGAAGACATCCCGCACACCAGCTGCCTTCTGTTTGAAGAACTTGGTGTTCTGGGCACTCTCCTGGCCCCAGGCTGAGTCGAAGGAGGTCGTGTCCTGGTCCACTAAGTGCGTGTACTTTGTCCGCCCGGAGCGCCCAAAGTTCTTGACCTAGGGGAGAGAGAGTCAGAGTAGCAGCTCTGGCACAGACTTTCCCTTGGAGCAGGGGGGCTAATGCCCCTCCGTCCCAGAGCACAGGCTTGGCAGGGTCGTATGCACAGTGAGCAGCCCACCTCACTCCCCCATCACGCACCTGCATGACTTTGGGCAGGATGGTCTTGTTGAAGTGATCCTCCAGGGTCGGAGCGCTGAAGTCCCTCTTGTATACCTCCTCGTCCTCATCCTGCGGGGGAAGCACACAGCTAGGAATGTCTCCAGCCAGGCTGCGCAGACCAGGCCAAGCCCACGCCAAGCATTCCTGGCAACACCACCCGGCTCCCTGCCTGTGGCAGCACAGCCAAGGAGCACACTGCTCCATCTGGCCTCTCGGTGGTTGTGCTGGGTTGTTGACCACCTGCCACACAGGCACTCGGGCCAGCAGCAAACATGCCAAGCAACAAACCTCCTGCATCAACCTGGAAGAACTAGGCACCTTTCAGATACATGCAGCATAGCACAGCCCCGCGCCCCCCCGTGGTCCAGAGCGCAGCAGCCTGAGGAAAGGGTTACAGACAGGACTGCAGCAGATCTTGTTGCAGGGGGGACAGTATGAGCAAACGGAAGAGGCAGAAAGTGGCCATGGGGAAGTCGCTACTGACTTGGGGCAGTGACAACAGAAACGCAGCGCCTTTCTGGTCCTGGGACAAGCCTGGCACCAAGGGGCCCCAGGGGCTGGAGCCCACAAGGCAGTGGCATTGTCAGGATAGACAAGGAAGTTGAGCTTGGCACTACCACCGGGTTGAAAGGAGACCAACAGGAAGGGGAGCAACGCAGGCTCCTGCTGCAGAGACTCAAGAATGCATCAGATGCATGCAGCACAATGTGGCTGTGCATATTGCCAGCGACGGGGAAAGCAGAGCAAACCAGAACTCGCACCGGGGCTAAGACAGCCACATCCTAGTCACCCCCTGAAACCTATCCCTGCTGCTCCTGTGCTCACCCCCCTTGAACACAGCAGACATCCTCCTGGCCCCAGGGGCCCGGCCCAGCACTCACCATGAAGAAGGCGCCACGGTGGTAGTACTTCTGCAGGAACTTGTACTTGCCCTTCACAGCCTTGTTGGTGATGACCTTGCCGTTGGCTCGCAGCTCGGCGCGGCGCTCCTCCTCTGTCAGGTTGCGCATGCGCTCGATCTCCGCCTTCTCCTTCTCCAGCCTGGTGGAGGCAGAAGCCACGTGAGGTCCCTGTTCCCTTGCCCAGGGCTCCGCACAGCCGTCACAGGCTGCAAGGGCAGACACCGTGCAGGGTGCAGAGACCCTTGCAGACAAGGGAGCTTGGCAGGCTGCAGTGCCCAGACAGAGCAGGTGTGTGGGGGTGGGCTGGGCAGGCCTGGTGCCACCCCGCACTTACGCCTCACGCTCCTCGCGGTCCCGCTTGATGCGCTTGAGCTCGCGCACTTTCCAGGCCTCGTACTCCTCCTCATCGTTCTCGTCATCCGTGTCCAGCGCTTCCAGGGCGGCCAGGGAGCGCTTGTTCTCCTCCAGCTCCTTCTTGGCCTCATCCTCCACAATCTGCAGGAGACCCAAGCTAAGCACCAAGCCTACCAAGGGAGGCCTGCCCTCACACAGACACTGCCCCCGCAGCCCAGCTGCCCACCAACATTCTCCCCGCCCCTCCTGGTACCTTGAGCGTGTACTTCCGCCTCTCCTCAGCCAACCGCTTGGCCTCCTGCTCCAGCTCTTTCTGCTTGGCTGCCTCTGCCTCTCGCTCCTGGACTGTGATCCGGTCTTTCCTGCAGACACAGGCCGCACAAACTCTCTCAAATCCCATCACCAACCCCTGCACCTGACCCCTCCCTCAGTCCACACCTCTTATCCCCCCCTACTGCACCATGGCGGTGAGGTCACCCCTCTGGGTTGGCTCTAGGCAGACCTGCTTTGTTACTTCCCCACCCAGGCTGTTCAGGATTGGGGGGGCAGGGGAGGAAGGGGGTGATAGTAGCTGATGAGCTGGCTGCAGCATGGCAAGGCTGTCTGGAGCCTTACTGCTCCATGCTCATCCCCTGGGGACCAGAGCTGCAACATGCCAGGCCTGGCACCCAACCTGGGGCTGGAACCCAAGGGGCCATTAGTTGGTTCTCCAGCTCAGGCACCTGTTGCCACTGCTCTGTGGTAGGAAGAGCCACTGCTTCCTCACGCAGAGGTTGAACAGTGGCCCAGGCTGGCGTTCTGCCCTCCACAAGCTGCCAGAGCCTCCCCGGGCAGGCAGCTGTGGCACATACTTGCGGATAAAGACGGGCTTGAGGCGCGGCTCCATCTCGTCCTCGCTGTCTGTGTACTCCTCGTACTCAGACTCCGACTCCGACTCCTCCCCAGACCGGCCCTCATCCTCCAGCTCCATCACCTCCATCTCCTCGTTCTTCCTCTCCTGGGCTCGCTGGCGCATCATCCCGCGGCGACGCTCAATCTCCTGACAGAGCCCACCCCAGACCAAGGTGTCAGGGCCACCACCCTTCCACCTCCTCTGTTCTTCTGCCTCCAGAGCTTCCCCACCCCAAGCAGGGACCAGTGGTCAAGTCCCTTCCAGCTCTGTCACATCACAGACAAAGTTTGTGGCATGTGTTGGACTAACAAAAGCTTCTGTCCTGCTGCCCCCTCCCAGCTGCAGTGAGGACTGGAAGGAGCCTGTCGCCCAAAAGGTCAGTCCGAGCCGCCTACACAGTGACACCCAGCCTCCGCGGCCTTGTCCAGTTCTGCCAGCAGCAGCCTCTGTCCCACCCGGCTGGGAGGCCCGGAGGCACCAGTACCTCCGGCAGCACACTTGCAACCAGCTGCTGCGCCCCTGCACGTACCTCATCGTCGATCTCCTCCTCCTCCTCCTCGCTGCTGTCCTCCCGCTCTATGCGCCACGCCTCTCCCTCCACCTCCGAGTCGCTTTCTCCGACCACTTCTGGCTCCACAATCTTGCGGTGCCGCGCCAGCCTGTGGACAGGCCCCAGACCCAGCACCTCAGTCACCTTGTACCAACGCCCCACAAACCTGCCCCAAGCCTCACCCCAACCTTCCTAATCTACTGTTGTGACTCCACCGGTTACCAGGAGGATGGATCTGGGCCCCGCTCTTCCTTAGTGCCACAGATCAGGCACCTGCATGCGAATCTTACGCAACTAAGACACCACGTGTTTCAATACAGACAAGTGCAGGGTGCTGCACTTGGGCAGTAGTAACCGGCAGCACACTTATAAGATGGGAAACTCCCTTCTTGAGAGCACAGAGGCAGAAAGGGATCTTGGAGTCATCGTTGACTCCAAGATGAACATGGGCCGACAATGCAAGGTCACGGTCAGCAGCGCTAACATGCATCCACAGGTGCATCTCAAGCAGGTCCAAGGAGGTGATCCTCCTCATCTACGTGACACTGATCAGGCCGCAGTTGGAGTACTGTGTCCAGTTCTGGGTGCCGCACATCAGAAGGGATGTGGCCAGCATGGAGAGGGTCCAGAGGAGGCCACCAGCATGATCAGGGGGCAGCAGGGCAGACCCTACGAGGAGAGGCGACGGGACCTGAACCTGTTCAGCCTCTGCAAGAGAAGGCTGAGGGGGGACCTGGTGACTGTCTATAAACTCACTAGGGGGGACCAGAAGGGTTTGGGGGAGACCTTGTTTCCCCTAGCGCCCCCCGGGATAACAAGGAATAACGGCCACGAGTTGTTGGAGAGTAGGTTTAGATTAGACGTCCGTAGGAACTACTTCACAGTCAGGGCGGCTAGGATCTGGAACCGACTTCCAAGGGAAGTGGTGCTGGCTCCTACCCTGGGGGGCTTTAAGAAGCAGCTTGATGTCCACCTGGCTGGGGTCACTTGAGCCCAGCTTCCCTCCTGCCCAGGCAGGGGTCGGACCTGAAGATCTACAAGGTCCCTTCCGACCCGAGTTTTACGAGTCTATGAAGCGTGACAGCCCTGAGTGCCATCAGGCAACGCAGCCTGTGCTGAAGCACAAGCCGCAGCCGACCCCTCGACAGCTTGGGCACTCCCTCGCAAGGCAGCAGGAACCCATTTTTTGTGAACCCCGTTGAGCACCGAGCCGCCGGCCTGCCCGGGAGGAGGCCGCCCCTCCCCTGTGCCACGAGCACAGCCTCCGCGGGGAGCCTGCTCCTCGCTTGCTGAGCAACGCCGCGGCAGCCCGTGGCCTCGCGCAGCACCTCGCTCCTGGGACTTCGGTCAAATAGAAACGCGCTCGTGACGGGCGGCTCTCTCGCCGTAGAAGCACGGCCGGGGGCTGGGGGCGATGGGGGGGCCGCACTGTTACCGAGCGCTTCTGGCGACTCGCTGCCCCAGACGCTCGGCCCGGCTCCCGGGGACCTCGGGGCAGGGCTCACCGCTCCTCCACGTCCTCGCTGATGCGGTTCTGCAGGCGCCGCAGCCGGGGGTCGCTGGCGAAGTCGTCCTCCTGCTCCTCGGGCTCCACCTCCTGCTCCTTCGCCTTCTTGATGAACTGGAACTCCTCGTCCTCCTCGTCCGACGACTCCATGGGCGCGTAGTCCGGCCGCTTGCCCGACACGTAGCGCTTCACCTTCACCTTCTCCATCGAGATCTCGCCTGCGGGCAGGGGCCGGGTGAGCGCCGGGCCCGGGGCCTGGGCCTGCCCCGGCCTCCCTCCTCTCACCCCCGCCCCCCGGCCCGGCCCGCGATACCGCCCCCCCCTCACCCTTCTCGTTGCGGACGGGCACGGCGCCCGCCGTGGACTGGATCGGCGGCTGCTTCATCAGGGCGCTGGGGACCGACATGGCGGCGGCGGCTGCTCCGGGCCCGGCCGGGACCCACCGACAGCGAGACCGAGACCGAGACCCGCTCCCGTCCGCCGGAACCGGAAGCTGGGGACAGCGGAGAAGCCAAGGCGGAAGTCAACTCCGACGGCACTTGAACCCTCACCCCGGAACCGGAAGAGGGCAGCGGTCCCCTCCCACCTGACCGGAAGTGGGGGCTCTGGTCAAAGGAGGGGATAGAGTTTGCGGAAGTGGGAGAGAGTGGCCTGGTGGGGTCGGTCCCGGGGCTGGGGTGGTGCTTGTGCCAAGGCAGGTGGGCGGCTTCTCCCGCCCCGCCCCGCCCCGCGAGCGGCCCTGCCCGTGCCCTGCCCCGTGCCCTGGGCCAGGCGGGCGTAGCCTCTGGCCGCCCCCGGCCCGCAGCGGGTGACCCAGTTTCGGGCAGGCGAGGAGGTTTCTGTGCAAGGCACCAGGTGTCAACCGCAGCCGGTTGCGCGCAAGGCAGGAAACCAGGCCGGGCGCTTCCCGACAGTGCGGGGGAGGAGCCTGGCACCGGGGCACGGGCCGGGGCTGCGTCATGGGCCGCGAGCCCCGTCCCGCTCCTGCCCTTCTTGGAAGAGAGGAAGAGGCCTCTGCTTCCCGGCAGGGCAGGGGTGGCGGTCCTGCCCCGCGCCCGCAGGACGCTGGAAGGGCCCCGCCGTGTCACGGCAGCCGGCGGCAGAAACGCGCGCCAAGTCCCTGCTAGAGCGCGCGTGGGCCTGTCCTCAGTGTGGACAGGGCACTGCTGGGGACGCTCGCAGCACCGGGCCTGGTCGGCACTGTGGAGCAAGCACGGGCTGCTGGGCCCCGGCACTGCTGGGGAAGCCCGCAGCGTTGGGCCTGCCTGGCGCTGCCAGCGCCGCCTTGGCCCCGGCGTGAGCGGCCTTGTCGCTCGGGGTTCCCGGGCAGAGCGGGCGCCGGGCGCAGCAGGGGCGGGCGAGCGAGCCGGCGATGGCGGACGTGCAGGAGCCGACGCCGAGGCTCGCGTGGCCCCTGCGAGCCCGGGGCCTGGGCCCGGCACGCGGAGCAGCTGCGGGGCTGGGGCTGGGGCAGGGGCAGGTGCGCGGCGCCGTCGCAGCCTGGCGCGCGGCCAGGGCCCTGCATGCCTGCCCGGGGAGATCCTGTTTCACAGGCAGCTGCCGGCACTTGCGGCTCGTCCTTTGTGAGCGCGTCCCTGCTGGGGCGGGAGAGCGGTGCCGGGGGCTGCCCTCGGCACGGGGGGAGCAGGGCCCTGGTGCCAGGGCCAGGGCCAGGGCCACCTGGAGGGGAGCCTGGCAGGCGGGCAGCGCCTGGGCGTATGGCCTGCCGTGGGGTCCACGTACCCGCGAGGCAAAGCTCCCCGGGGGCAGGGGCTTGGCTCACGGAGGCCTCGAGGGCAAGTCGCTGGTGGCAGGGTCTGGCGTGGCCCGGCTCGGCCACAAGAAACCCCGCTGTGGAGCAGGCCCCCGGGAAGGGAGGGAGCGCGGAGCCCGCTGCCGCTCCCGCGCTAATTGGCCGTGGCGGCTGGGCGCGCCCTGCTGCGCTCCTGGCGCGGCTCCGAGCAAACCTGCGCGTTGCACAACGCAGCCGTGCTGCGCTGCTTCAGGAGCAAGACGCGCTCCTGCCTGCAGGGCCTGGGCAGAGCCGGTCCTGCAGGTCGCAGCCTGAGCAGGGCGTGAGCTGGCTTAGCTGCGGGGCCACGGCCAAGGCTGCTGTGGGCTCCCCCGGCAGTGCCCGCCAGGATCGAGTGCTGCGAGCTCCTGTGTGTGCCGGCTGGTGCCAGCACCGAGCGCGTGGGGGTGCGGGCACGCGGGGATGCCATCAGCTAGCTGTTTCCCAATCTCTGGCTGCAGAGGAGCGCTGCTCGGGGGCACCTGGTCCTGGCGCTCGCAGCCCCTGTTGCTCCCACCCATCGAGGTACGGGTCCGGCGCGGGTGCCCCAGTTCGTCCCGCTGTGGGAAGGTGGCGGCGCGGCTGCAAGGAGAGACCTGCGCCACGTGACCCCGCAGGTGAAACGATTAGACCCGCTTGGAAACCGGGCACCAGCACGTCCTGTGCTGTGCTGTGCTGTCCCGTCCCGGCAGAGCCTGGCAGCAGGCGGGGGCTGTGCTCCAGCTGGCTCCTGCCCTGGGAGCCTCGGCCTTTGCCCGGGCCCAAGAGGGGCAGCCCCGGGCGGCGCTGCGCTCTGCTCCGGGCAGGCCGGGTGGCTGCGGCCCGAGCCAAGGTGGGAATCGGGCCTTCGGGTGCCACCGGCCCAGGAGTGGCGGGCAGGTCCCTCGGGTGCGCCCCGCAGCAGGTGCCCGCGCCTCTGCCCTGCTGGGCGGGAGGCCGGGGCGCTGGGCATTGCCGCTCCGCGAGCGGCGGCCACGGCCCGTCGGCTGCAGCGGGGCCCCCGGTAGCGACCCCGGTTCAGCCTGGCGGGGGCCGGGCCGGGCCCTTGCCCTTCCCCGCTCGGCCGGGCCGAGCGGGACAAGGCGGCCTGGTGGCGGCCCTGGGCGCGCGGCGGGCAGCGGGCAGCGCCACGTGTGCCCGGGGCCCGGCTCGGCTCGGCTCCCGCCGCTGCCCTTGGCCTGGCCGGGCCCGCGGCTCCTCCCCGCCGCCGGCGCCGCCCCGCGGGAGGAGCGCCCGGGCCGGGCAGGAGGCGGCATCCGGCGGCGCCGGGGCAGGCCGGGCCGGGCCGGGCCGGGCGGGGCGGTGCTGACAGCCGGGTCGTGCCCGGCCCCGTCCCCGTCCCCCGCGCTGGGCCGGGCCGGGCGGGGCGGTGCCGCCCAGCATAAAGGGGCCGCGGCCGCGCACGGGCACCGAGCCGGGCCGGGGAGCGGAGCGGAGGTGAGCGCCGGGGCCGGGCCGGGCCGAGGCGAGGCGGCGGGAGGCGGCCGTGCTGGTGCGCGGGCCCCGGGACAGGCTGGGCCGGGGAGCTGCGGGCGGGCGGTGACAGCGTGTGTCGGGCCCGTGCCCGGGTCCGCCCGGCCCGCTCTGCCGCCGCGCCCGCGGAGGGGGCGAGGGCCCTGCGGACCGGCGCTGCCCGGGGCCCCGGCCGGCCAGGCGCGCCGCGCCGCGCCGCGCCCGGGACGAGGGGGAGGCGGGCGGGCGGGCGGGCGGTGAGTCACCGGGTGTCACCGCGGCGCCGTCTCGGCCGGCCGGCCGGCCGGGCGGGGGGGGCCGGGGCCGGGCCGCACGTCCTCTTGCCGGGTGCTCGGCGCGGGCGCGGGGCTGGAGACCCCCGTGCGGCCGCACCAGGGCTCTGCGGCCCGGCCTCCCCGGGGTAGCCGGAGCGCCGTGCCCAGAGCCGGGCGGGAGGCCTGCAAGCCCCCGGAGGGTCTGCGAGTGCCACGGCTTCCACCAGCGGCTGTCTGGAGGCCCGAGCCGGAGCCAGCCTGAGCTGCTGCGCTGCCCCCCTCCGCGGGCGGGGCCGGGGCCGGGGGTGCTGTGGGGTGGTGTGTGCTGGGCTGGGGGGCACGCAGATGCACCCGCACCGGTCGCCCTTGCCCTGGGGCCGCGGGGCTGCGCTCCCATTGCTGCGGGGGTTGCGACGTGTCGGTCCCTGCTCCCCAGCCGCGGGGCTGGCCCAGGTGACTTCCCGGCTCCGGCCACATCCCTGCTCTGTTTGTACACGCGCGTGTCAGCACACATTGGCCAACAGGCAGGGTAAACAGCGCGCTGTGCTCCAGCACCCGGGCCTCTCGCCAGCCACCGCCTCCACCTCGCGCTCCCAAGCCCGGCAGCAGCTGCCTGGGTCAGCGCCTGCAGAGGAGGCTGCCGGGGGCCCTGCTGCGCGGGGGGCGCGGAGGTGGCGCAGATCGAGCGCTCCCTCTGCCTGCGGAGACCCCCACGGGCCTGGCTTGGGCTGACCTGCGCCTGCATGCTCCTGGCAGCGCCATTGGTCCACCACGCGGCAGGGAGCGGGGAGAGGCAGCCCACGTGCTCCCGGGCGTGTCTAACCACTACTCCTCCTGCCCCCAGGTCGTGGTGCCAAGGTCTGTCCCTGCCATCCGGCTGCTGCCGTCTTTGCCGCTGGGCCCGGCTGCCGCCCGGACGTGAGCCCCATGATCCCTCGGACCGCGGGGAGGCCGGCCAGGCAGAGCAGGCACCTGGGCATGCAGCGGCTGTGAGCAGAAGCGCCGTCGCTGGACCCCCTGCTCCCGGCGCTCGGCCACCCCGGCGCGCTCATGGATCTGTGGCCCCGCGTGCTGCTCCTGCTCTGGACACTGGTGACGGCCCTGGTGCTGCTGGCCCAGGAGGTGCTCGTGCAGCGCGTCTACACCAACACCTGGGCAGTGCGGGTGCCGGCAGGGCCGCGAGAGGCTGACAGGCTGGCCAGGAAGCATGGATTCCTCAACCTGGGGCCGGTGAGTCTCCTCCCAGCCCGCCGGGGGCCCTGCCTTCTCCCCTCACAGCCTGGGCGCTCTGCTGCCTCTGCCCGGCCCCGGGGCCCCTGCGGGAGCTGCTGTCCCTGACGGCAAGGCCAGGCGTGTCTGCCGAGGCCAGGGGCGGGCACCTGGGTCACCCGTTCTGCGCCCCCGCCGTGTGTGCTATTGACTTGTGGCCTGATGGGCATGGGGTGAGCGGGGCCTGTGCCGTGTCGCCCAGGGCCCTGGCAGGGGCTGTCTGCCCTGGGGGACCAGGTGGCTTGGGAGTGGGGGTGCACGGGTCCAGTCTGCCCCGGGCAGGGGTCTCTGGCGGGGGAAGCCTGCGTGGGAGCGAGGAGGGAGCGGTGTGCGGGGCATGGCTCTGGTGCTGCCTCCTGCGGTGGGCACGCACAGCTCGCCCGGCGGGGTGGGGGCCGCACGGCGGGTGCTGAGCCCAGAGCGCGGAGCCTGCTGGTCCCGCCCAGAGCAGGCTTGTTGACAGCGGTCGTGTCCTTCGCCCCAGCTCTGTCCTTTGAACGGCCTGTGTCAGCATCACCCCCACAGTTCTGCTTTCCAGTGTCAGCACGCAGCACGGGGCCAAGCCGGGCAAGTGCCCCATGTAGCGGCTCCTCATTGGCTGTGCCATGGGATCGCCGCCCTGGGAGCGTCACGGCGCCCACTATCTCCCGGCTATCTCTGCAGCATTGGCTTCAGCCCAGGGGCCTCGTGCTGGTGGCAGGGCTCAGCTCTCAGGCCCTGCACTTGCTGGCTGGGCGCCCGGGGTGCTGGTGGCACTGATAACGGAGGTGTTTGCAACCCTGTGGCAGAGGCTTGGCAAGGCTGGCAGTAGGTGGGCTCCCTGCTGCCTGCGGGGCGTGATGGGGCAGACCTGGCCCATGGCGGTTTCCTCGCCCTCCCTGCACCAGCTTGGCTTGGGCGTCAGGGGAAAGTGCTGTGGTTTCCGGGGCCCAGCTCCACGCAGCTGGTGGAGCATGAAATGCCGTCAGAACCTTGTCTCTGACCAGTCTCAGGGCGCTGGCAGCTGTGAGGGGCCCACCTGGTGCCACCAGGCCTCATGTGGCAGCCACGTGGTCACTGCTGCTGGAGCCTCATCTCTCCTCGGCCAGCCCTGTCCCGGGCTTCAGCCTGCTTACCCCTCAGGGCCAAGGCTGGGGAAGCCCTTGGGCCCAGTCCCTCCTTGTAGGGGGAGCCAGTGGTGCCCCACAGAGACTGGCCGCGGGGCCCAGCTGTCCTTTTCCCAGGGCCACAGGGAATCTGCCTCTGGCAGCTCCACGCAGCTCTCTCTCCTGCTGCAGTGGTGCCGCAGGGCCGGGAGGCGCCAGCCGTGGCAGCTGGCAGAGGGCGTGGGAGGCAGAAACCGTCTCAGTGGGACGGGGCAGCTCTGGGGCTGTGCTGGCAGAAAGAAAGGCCCCTCCTGCCTTCCTCGTGCTTTGGGGGGTGGAGGAGGCAGGTTTGCCACCGCGGGGGAGCCCCTCCGGTCTGACTGCTCAGCTGTTGCACCCGCTGCCCGGACCCGGACCCTGACCCTGACCCCGCCGTGGCAGGCGTTGGAGGGGGGGTGGCGATGGGGAGGTCTGCCGTGCAGGGCGAGCGCCCCCAGCCGACACGGCTCCCACGGCCTGCACGAGCTCCTTAGGCGCTGCGTCGCGCTGGCTCGGCTGGGCAGGAAGGAAGCGGATGAGTGAAATCCCTCAGGAAGTTGCACAATCGGTGACGCGGTGCCAAGTGTCGGCAGCTGGAGCAGGCGGGCGGAGAGGTGGCTGCTGCAGACCGGCCCGGCGGCCGCCTGCGCCCACCTGGGGCAGCGCAGGCCCAGGGGCTCCCTCTCCCCGGGAGGGCAGCGGGGGCTGGCTGCGTGACGGCACCGGGAAGAGGCTGGTGCGGTGCGGCCTGGCCTCGGCCCACGGCAGCTCAGTCCCCAGGTTGGCACGAGTGCTGCCCCGTGTCCGTGCCCTGTCCCCTGCCGGCCCTGGGCTGTGCGGGCGAGGGTCAGGCTTGGCGGAGAGAGCTGCACCCACGGCAGTGCGGCTGGCATCCCTCCGCCTCGCCTGCCGCGTTGGGGCCCAGTGGGTGGGGAAGGCCTGGGCAGACCTAGGCTGGGGCTGCCCGTGGGAGAGGCGCCAGGCTGGGCATGCTGCCCGCGGGGGCCTGGCCACCCCCTCACATCTGCTCTCCTCTGCCGGGCCCTCCCCGCTGCCTCCTGGGGGGCCGGGGGCCTCCGACGCCCCGCGAGTAGGGGTTCATGTTGGAGTCCCTGGGGGAGTCGGCTTTGCTGCTTCTCCCGCCCGCGCCGGTCCCCGGTGGTGCTGACGCCGCAGGGTGCTTGCTGGGAGCCAGTGCCGCGACTCGGGCCTGCCCAGCCCTGCTCCAGCTTGCAGCTGCTGCTGGGCAGGTGCCATCTTATCTCGGGATCTCTGCTTGGCTGCAGGTCTCCATTAACCCCCTGTTGCCATGGCAGCACATCCCATGATTCCCGCTGCGCTCGCTGGCTGCTCCCCGGAGAGGGGGTGCAGCGACAGGGCCCTGCCCCGGGCCCACGGGCTGGGAGGTCTGGCGGGGCAGGCTGAGGTGGGCGCCAGCCAGGTCGCTGTGCCCAAACTGGGGCCGTCCCGGGCACTGCGGGGAGAGGGGGCAGTCCTGTCCGGTGCCGTGGGGCGGTGTGGGGGGATCGCAAGGGTGCTGGCTGGTCCAGCGACTGGGCAGAGTCCCTGAGCCGCGTGGAGCAGTCGGGCCCTGTCCCCAGGCCACGCGGCGCTGGTGCATGCTGCAGCCAGGGCTTGGGGGCCGTGGAGCCTCTCCCTCAGCTGTGCGGGGCTGGTGGGACCTGCCCAGGTCAGCGCGGAGTGGTGGTCCCCATAGGCCTGGGCCGGCCCTTGCGAGCTGGTTGGGGCACGTGGCTCAGGCCTGGGTTGCCAGGAGCCCAGGGCCATCTGGATCCAGCGGCTGCTGTGCATCCCCACCTGGCACAGGGCGGTGCTGGAGAGCAGCAGCCGGGCCCCATCTCCGCGTGGGCCCCCGGAGATGCCTGGAGAAGGCCCCGTGCCCTCTGCAAGCAGCTGAGACTCGTGTGTGCATGTGAGCTCTGTGCTCAGCCTTCTCCCGGTGCTCGCAGGCAGGGAAGCTGCAGCCCAGCACTGGGTGAACCCTGGCCTCGCTGCCCCAGGGCAGACCTGCAGCCTCCAGCCCTCCCTGGGAGGCCCAGCAGCTGGGGCCGAAGCCCAGGGCTCCTGCGCCCTGCGCTGCCCAGCCCAGCCTGGCGTTCGGGAGTGCCTGGGCCCCGCCGGGGGCTGCTGGCTCCCTCCAGGCTGGGCTGTCCTCAGTGCTCGGGCAGCCCCCGTGCCCACGGCAGAGCCAGCCCCAGCAAGGAGCACCGTCCCTGCAGCGGGCAGCCCTTTCCCTCCTGCCTCTGGGGGTGGGGGCAGGGCTGTGGAGCCAGGGCAGGTGCAGCCGCCTCTGCTGCAGGATGTGTTGCAGGAAGGGAGGAGGAAATGACAGGCCAGGAGGGTTAAAAATAACTGGCTGGGAAGCCTGTGGGCCAGACCCTGTCTGGCTGGCTGCAGGATCGGCATTTGTCTCGGCCCCACGCCCTGGCTGGAGCTCTGGAGTGGGTGCAGTGTCATGGGCTAGCCACCCTCCGCTCCCCCCACCCAGGGCCCTGAGGGTGCTGCTGAGGCTGGCATGGGGCTGGGTGCTGGGGAGACCCAGCTGGGGCAGGGCTGGGCTTCGCATGCCAGAGCCTGTTCTCTGGGCCATCACCCCTGCCGAGGGCTCACTCTGGTCCCAGCACGTGCTGGGCGCCCTGGGTGGAGACGATGCCCATGCAGCTTCTGGTGTCTCCTGCAGCCGGGCTGTGCTACAGCAGCAGGCTGGCACCCGGGCAGGAGCGGGGTCCCAGATGTGGCCAGGAAAGGGCTCCCCATGGGGCCAGACCCGGGGCCTCTGACGTTGCTCTGCGGCTCACAGTGGAGCCGGGGCAGCCAGGGCTCTGACTCGCTCTTCTCTGTTGCAGATTGTGGGGGACTACTACCACTTCCGGCACCACGCCGTGGTGAAGCGCTCGCTCTTGCCCCACCCGTCCTGGCACAGCCGCCTGGCCAGGGAGCCCCAGGTACGTGTATGGGGTCCCAGCAGCATTGGTGGGGCAGGCTGCCCCTTGTCCCTCCTGTTGGTGGTAGGCTCTGTGGCGGGCCAGTAGGGGGCGCTCCTGCGTTGAGCCGCCCACCTCCCTGCGCCGCCCACCGTCCAGGCTCCGAGTGCCCCCCTGGGGTGCGTCCCGTCCGGCCGACCCCTTCCCTGGAGCACCCCCGCTAGCCTGGGGTCCCACTGCCACCATCCACGGCTCTGGACTCACTTCTGGCTCTGCGCGCCTTGGAGAACGAGGCCTGATCGTCCAATGGGTCCTAGACCCAATACAGGCACTTGGGGCACTTCCCCAAGTCAGGGGCTGATTAGGAAAGTCTCCCTTAGTCCACAGACCTAAGGGGCCTCCTTGGCATAATGTAGACCCACCCCGCAATAAGTCTCCCACACCGGTCACAAGGAGAACTTTATTGATTACAGGGGTAGGGTGGAAACAGGGTAAAAGGTAGAGCAGTATCATAGAAATCTTACAGGAATATCAGAGGAATCCCATAGAGCAAACCAGGGTGGCTGAGGTAGCCGTTTAAACGCATCGGAGTTACTGAAACTAAATATCTAATCGGATCTCTAGTAGCTTACTCACTCGCATCGTCCAGAGGTGGTTGTTGTATCCTCTGGAGGCAGGGCACTCTTGGAGCATGCGGTGATGAGGAGAGAGCCAGGTTCAGATTCACCTGGATGACCGCATGGCTAACGGCTGACTCCCTTCTTCTTGGACCGAGCCCTTAAATCACCTCTCTGACCTCAGCAGCCCGGTCCAATCGAAGCTGCCAATACTGGCCACAAGCCGACCAATCTCCCCCGCATCCCTGGCTACCTGGGCCCGCGCAGGGCCGGGTCTTTCCCCCCTGCCCAGGTGACCAGAGCATCCGCCTCCCGGGCGCCAGGCTTTTGTCATGTAGACCAGGTGGGAGATCCCCACCCTGAGGAATGAAACACCAGCCTCCCAGGCTGGCTGAGACAGGTCTCTGGAGAGGGGCACCCACTGTGGCATTTCTGCCACAGGCTCTGGGTGCTGGGGCCATCTGTGCTGAGGCCTGAGCCAGGCCCCAGCACCGGGCATGGGCAGAGCACACCCGCTGGCCTCTCCTCTGGGCTGCACCAGGGAGGAGAGGGGGCTGGGCAGGGGCAGCGTCGGGTGCGGCAGAGCTCACCGGCTGCCTACAGTTCTAGGGGCTGCAGCGTTGGGCTCCATGGCTTGAGGGAGTGCAGCAGGCATCCCTGCCCAAGCCCGTGCCAGCATGCTCCCGATTGGTGACGTGGCTGGCTTGGCGGCCTGGCACGGCTGGCAGCGTGGCAGTGCCTTGACTGACCGCAGGGTGGGGAGGCCCTGTCAGGTTCGTCTGCCGGGCGGCTGCCAAGTGCAGCTGAGCGCTGTGCCTGCGGCTCCGACCTGCCCGCTCCACTGGAGCGTGGCTGCTGGCTTGGAGCCTGCCTGGCGCAGGGCCGTGGGGCAACCGCCTGGGGCTCTTAGTCCTTGCTGCTCCCCTGGGCCTGGCAGGGGGATCAGGGGAGCACGATGCCCCCCCTGCCCAGCGCCGCAGTGCCACAGGCTGGTCTGTAGTGCCAGGATTCCTGAGCTCTGAGCTGCTGCAGCCCCTGCCCTGAGCTCCATGCTCCACACAACCCTCCTCTCCCACCTGCTGCCCGTCCCAGTATCCACCACCAGCCCCTGGCTGAGCCTGGCATGGCCCTGCTTCCCCTTCCCTGTACCATGGGGCTGGGGTCAGAGTGGCTGCTGTAGATGTAGGGAGGGCAGGACCCAGCCCATGCTGGGGGAAGGGGGCTACGTCACCTCCACCGATTCCTCACGCTAGCGCTGTGTCTCCAGGTGCACTGGCTGGAGCAGCAGGTGGCCAAGCGCCGCACGAAGAGAGACACCTTCACGGAGCCCACAGACCCCAAGTTCCCGCAGCAGTGGTACCTGGTAGGTGCCGCCCGAGCAGGGGCCTCCCCTGGCAGCGGGGCATCTGCTGGGCTGGGGACTGGTCTCATGGATGAGACTTGGAACAGACCCCACCTTGGGCAGAGGCCTGCTAGGGCCCCCCTGGCTCTCCATCCTGGCGTGTCTGTCTGTCTGCTTCTGGCTGCCTCAAGTTGACGCAGACAGACGTGTCCCTGCCTGCTGATCTGGGGCCTCTAGCTGGTCAGGTCCTTCTCTGTGCCTCCTCTGGGGCTGGGGTGGGAGGCATGAGAGCTGCCTGCAGGAAGGACTCCTGTGGCCCCCTGGGAGCGAATCCTGCCCGTGGCAGAGCCTGGCCCGTCGCATGCGGTGCGTTGCCTGCAGTCAGCACTGGCAGAGACGGCCTGAGCAGAGCCAGGCCAGACCCAGGTGTTTCCCCCGGCACCAGCAGCCCCGCGGCCATGTGCTGTGGGGCAGCCTGAGCCCTGATACCAGGCGCTTCTGGGTAGCGTCTGTCTGGGGTCCCTGTCAGGTTCTGACCTGCGGCGTTTCCCCAGTACAACACGAACCAGCGGGACCTGAATGTGCGGGGAGCCTGGGAGCAGGGCTACACAGGCAAGGGCATTGTGGTCTCCATCCTGGATGATGGCATCGAGAAGAACCACCCAGACCTGGAGGACAACTATGTGAGTTGGGGGCACTGCAGCCGTGGCGGGAGAGGAGGTGAGCGCCCCGCTGCCTCCTGCACTGGGCTGTGGAGCTGGGCCTTGTGTGCGGCCACGAGCAGGCCAGGCTGGGAGCGGGCAGTGGGGAGCCCTGTTCCACGCTGTGGACAAGGCTGACAGCAGCTCTGTCTCGCAGGACTCCGATGCCAGCTTCGATGTGAATGACCAAGACTCCGACCCACAGCCCCGCTACACACAGATGAATGACAACCGGTGGGTGAGGGGCCGGTGCAGCCCAAGAGGAGGGGAGGGTGGTGGGGCTAGAGAGGGCAGGGTGGGCCCAGCTGCAGGCGGGGGTCCAGGCTCCCTGCAGAGGGCTGCCTAGGATGGGTGATGGCCGGGTGGCAGCCAGGCCCTGAGCAGACCTGTGCCTGGGTGAGGGCCGGGTGCACGGGAGACACCAGCCCATAGACAGCCGCCTGTGCTCTGTGGCAGCACTGTGGCTGCAGAGGAACCTGCCCACGCCTATGCCCACCTTCCCAACACCAAGAACCTGGCTTATGCCTGGCCATGGCTGCGCCACTTATGCCCATCTCTGGTCCCGGGTACACAAGCACTGAGCCCCAGCCCTGGAGAGATGCTGTGTGGCCAGGACCCAGTGGGCTGGGCTGGGGGCCGTGTCTGTGCTTAAGCCCCACTCCCAGGCGGGGCTCTGAGCATGGCTTCTTCTGGGGCAGGCACGGGACACGCTGTGCTGGCGAAGTGGCTGCTGTGGCCAACAACGGCATCTGTGGCGTGGGCGTGGCATACAACGCCAAAATTGGAGGTGGGTGTGTGCCTAGGTGGGGTGGGGGCAGCCTCGGCCTGGCCCAGGTAGGGGCTTGTCTGCGCTCCAGGGAGATGGGCCCTGGTCGCGGGGGCAGGCTCGGGTCTCAGGGGTGGGGAGGAAGGGGGTCAGGCCCTGGACAAGCTGGGTCGCATATTCAGCCCTGGGCAGTGACGTGTTTCCTCTGGCTCAGGCGTGCGGATGCTAGATGGGGAGGTGACGGACGCCGTGGAGGCCCGCTCCCTGGGCCTGAACCCCAACCACATCCACATCTACAGCGCCAGCTGGGGCCCCGAGGATGATGGCAAGACGGTGGACGGCCCGGCCCGGCTGGCGGAGGAGGCCTTTTTCCGCGGGGTCAGCCAGGTGAGCAGGGCCGTGCCTGCCATCCCTTCCCTGCCCCAAACCTGCTGTCCCCTGTCGCGTTTTCGAGAGGCAAGCTCCTGGTATGGGGCCAGCTCCACTCGCCTGGGCAACGTCAGCCCCACACAGCCCTGGCTGTGCGTGGGGGGCTCAAGTGACAGCACCTGGCTCTGTTTCTGCCTGTAGGGTCGCGGGGGGCTGGGGTCCATCTTCGTCTGGGCCTCGGGGAACGGGGGCCGGGAGCACGACAGCTGCAACTGCGACGGCTACACCAACAGCATCTACACACTGTCCATCAGCAGCACCACGCAGTACGGCAATGTGCCCTGGTACAGCGAGGCCTGCTCCTCCACCCTTGCCACCACCTACAGCAGCGGCGGCCAGAACGAGAAGCAGATCGTGAGTGTGGCTGGCGGGGCGTGCCCTGGGCACAGGACGGCCTTGGGAGGGGCAGGAGTGGCTCCTCTCACCTCTCTGGTGCCCGTGAGAGCCCAGGGTGTTTTGGTGGGACCCTGTGCCCTCCTGCCCTGTGCCGTGGTTATGGCTGCCCTGGCCTGGGTGCTGGGGTTGGGATGGAGAGCAGCGCTGCTCACACTTGGGGCTTCCCGCCCCTGCAGGTGACGACCGACCTGCGGCAGAAGTGCACCGAGTCGCACACGGGGACCTCGGCCTCTGCCCCACTGGCTGCTGGCATCATCGCCCTCGCCCTGGAGGCAAAGTAAGGCTGGGTGAGGGGCAGCACCACGAGGCTGGAGACACCTGGGAGGGAGCTGGGATGGGGCTGGCTGGGGATGTGAGGGCAGGGTTTGGGTGCAGGGGCTGGGTGTGGGGTCCTGGCCACCCCCTGCCTTGCGTCTCCAGCCCCGCTGTGTCTCTGCAGCAACAACCTGACGTGGCGGGACATGCAGCACCTAGTTGTGCGGACGTCCAAGCCGGCACACCTCAATGCCAATGACTGGGTCACCAATGGCGTGGGCCGCAAAGGTAACTAGCACCCACCCCGGGGGCTGGGCTGGCCTGGGCTGGACTGGCCCAGCTGGGCATGGCCAGGACTGGCTGCAGCCCCTTGACCCCCTGTCCCTGACCCGTGGGAGCAGCAGCACACCATGGGTCAGGGGGCACTGGCCTGGGCAGGGTTGGTGGCACGTGGAGCCCTGAGCGGCTGCCTGGGGGGTCCTGAGCATGAGGTTCCCTACCCCCCAACACCAGGCCCTGGGGCACGTCACCAGCCCCTCACCTGCCCTCTGCCCACAGTCAGCCACTCGTACGGCTACGGGCTGCTGGATGCGGGCGCCATGGTGAGCCTGGCCAGGAACTGGACCTCGGTGGGGCCCCAGCGGAAGTGTGTTGTTGACATCCTCACGGAGCCCAGGTAAGGCGGCTGCCGGGGTCCAGCACCGCACGGGGAAGCAGGGAGGCTGGGAGCTGTGGCCACACCTGGGCTCCCTCCCTGGGGCCAGGGGCCACGTTCCCTCTGTGGCAGGCTGTTGCACAGAGCCTTGCAAGGAGGCTTTGGCTGCGCAGGGCTGGGCCCCTTCCCCCACCTGCCACCAGACCAGGGCTGCGTCCTCGGAGGAGGGGCTGGGTCACCACTGGGAGAGCGGCTGCGCGGCGGCCGTGCAGGGCCTGCTGCCTGAGTGGAGCATGCCGGGGCCTGCGGCACTGTGGTCTGGGAGCAGCTGCCGAGCCAGCACCGCACAGAGCAGCTTTCAGCGGCAGACAGAGCTGCCTTTCACCAGGCCCGGCTGCCGTCTCAAAGCAGCGCTTGTGCCGTGTCCCATGTGGCCGTGACGTGGGCGCTGCCCCAGGCCCTTCCTGCCCAGGGTGTGTCAGGGGAGGTGCCTGGGCAGAGGCTGCACCAGCCGCTGACTCCCCTGCCCTGTCTCCCCATGCCCCGTCTTGCTTCTGGCAGCACGTGTGAGTGCATGTGTACAGCCCTGGCATCCATGTTGCCTTCCCTCACCAGCATTAAGGTCCAGTCCAGGCACTTTTTCTGCAGCTGGTGCATGTCGAGGAGCTCTGGTCCTGTGGCCAAGAGCAGGCTGTGGCCAGGTGCCCTACTGCTTGAGGCCAAGGGGGCCCCAGCATGGGTCCTAGCAAAGCCCCGGCCCCTGTCCCTGCCTCTTCCCAGGGCTCCCTGCCTCTGGGGCTTGGGAAGCAGGGGAAGGAGGCCCAGCCCCTGCCCCGTGCCCAGGGTGGGGCTGCCGTGGGCAGGCGAGGACTGCGGGCTGTGCTGCATGCTGGAGCCGTGCTTGGGGCTGTGGCCATCTCCATGCAGGGAAGAGAGGGCCATTCATGGCTGGCACAGTGCAGCCATTCAGGAGGGGAGAGCCCTTCCAGGAGCGTGTGCACGCATGTGTGTGCATGCCCGCACATGTGCACACCCACACACCAGCATGCTGATTGCACTGCCTAGCACAGGAGACCTGGGCATCCAGTCCATGTGGGGCTGGGGAAAGATCCCTGCCACGTGGCTGTGTTCCCAGGCAGCTAAGTGACTCCTGGCCTCCAGTCCCACCTCTGCCCCCTTCCCAGGGGCCCCAGTCTAGGGCAGCCCAGCCTGGCCGGAGGGCACTTCCCTGGCCCCCTTGGGCTTGCCGCTCCCTGGCACAGCCCCCTCCCCATGCATGGCCCACCCTGGGGCCCAGCCCAGCTCTACAGACTCTGGCATCTCCTCCATGGCTGCACAGCCCCCAGGGGCCTGGCCTGGCCTGGCCCGGTCCTGCAGCACTGGCCACAGCGGGCCTGGCGTGTGGCTTTCCCAGGGTCTTGGTTTGAGGGGGCAGGGAGAGGGGCTGGGGAAGGGGCGCTGCTCAGGGCTGTGGTTTGGCACCTGGGTGCTGGGCCACACCAGAGGCCTGCAGCGGGTAGCAGCCAGGCTCATACCTGACTTGCTGGCAGGGACATCGGGAAGCGGCTGGAGGTGCGGCGGAAGGTGGACGCCTGCCTGGGCAGGGCCAACTACGTCAGCCGACTGGAGCACGTCCAGGCCCGGCTCACGCTGTCCTACAACCGGCGCGGGGACCTGGCTATCTACCTTGTCAGCCCCATGGGCACCCGCTCCACCCTGCTGGCCTCCAGGTAGGAGCCGGATGGGGGCTGACCTGGGGGAGGGGAGGGGAGGGGAGGGGAGGGGAGGGGAGAGCGGGCGGGGGCTGGTTCTTGGGGGCTCAGGACTCACCGCGCTCTTGCCCCAGGCCCCATGACTACTCGGGTGATGGCTTCAACGACTGGGCTTTCATGACCACGCACTCGTGGGATGAGGACCCTGCCGGGGACTGGGCGCTGGAGATCGAGAACACCAGCGAGGCCAATAATTATGGTAGATACCAGGTCGCCACCCTGCGGCCCCCTGCCCCCTTCCTCTGTGGCAGGGCTCAGCCGGCTCCCCCTGTGCACCTGCCATGCTGCCTCGGGCAGGGCCTGGCTGCCGCGGGCTGGGGCCCGTGGGTGCAGGTGTTCCAGGCTCTGTGCTGGGCACCCAGGCTCCCTCCAGCTTCAGCCTGGCACCAAGGCCACAGGCAGCTCCTCTGGCTGAGCCCTGCCTCTGCGTGGCTCGGAGTTGTCCTGGCCGCAGCATTTCTGCAGTGACGCAGGCTCCCGACACACTTGGGGAGACCCCCGCTTTGGAGGGCAGTTGGGGCTGGAGCAGCCTCTTTAGGACCAGGGCACCACGGGGTGGGTGGTGCATGAGCCACACTCCTCCTAGGCCCCAGCGCAGGGGCTGGTGCTTGCCTCCATTACACCCAGCAGGGCGTGATGGGGACAGGGCAGCAGGCCATGGGACGGGGCCAGGCAGACGCTGCAGGGAGTGAGGATGGGACGGGGCAGGGTCCCCCTGTCTCACGCCTGCCTCTGGCCACAGGCACCCTGACCAAGTTCACGCTGGTGCTGTACGGGACAGCATCCGAGTCCACCGACATCTCCAACCGCATCGAGAGCAGTGGCTGCAAGACCCTCGCCTCCAGCCAGGCCTGCGTGGGTGAGTGTGGGCACAGTTGGGGCGGGGGGGAGCAGTGTCCCGGCAGGTGGGTGGTCAGGGCGTACTGACAAGCCCTGTGCCCACAGTGTGCGAGGAAGGCTACTACCTGCACCAGAAGAGCTGCCTGAAGCGCTGCCCGCCCGGCTTCGCGCCCAGCGCCCCAGCCCCGCTCCTGGCCGACGAGGCAGAGAACAGTGTGGAGCCACCAGCTGCTCCGCGCCTCTGCCTGCCCTGCCACGCCTCCTGCGCCACGTGCACCGGCCCCAGTGCCACCGAGTGCCTGAGCTGCCCGGCCCACTCGCACTACAGCCCCCCAGACCGGACCTGCTCCCACCAGACACAGAGCAGCCGGGCATCCCCCGCCCTGAACGAGGGCCTGGCCGAGGCGCCAGCACCCTCCAACCTGCCCATCCTGGTGGCCAGCCTCATCTGTGCCCTCATCGTCATCATCTTCATTGTCGTCTTCCTGGTGCTGCAGCTGCGCTCGGGCCTCAGCCTGCGTGGTGTCAAGGTCTACGCCTTGGACAGCGGTATCATCTCCTACAAGGGGCTCCCGGCTGACGTGTGGCAGGAGGCGCCATCCGACTCGGAGGGCGAGGAGGCCGAGGCACACAGCGAGAGGACTGCTTTCATCAGAGACCAAAGTGCCCTTTGATGAGCCCCCACAGGGCGGGCGGGCACAGACTCTGCTTTGGCACGGCCAGGCCTGGCCTTCCAGATGCCGGGGCTGGCCCCGTCCTGCTCCTGGGAGGGCCCCGTGCCCAGTGCCCGTGCTCTCTGTGCTCGCCAAAGTGGGTTCTGCAGTGGCCCCCTCCCATGCTGCCCGGCCCTGCCCCATGCCAGCGCCCACCAGGCAGGGCAGGGGCCACGCGTGCCGCAGCGATGAGTACTTGGCCAGTCTCTCTGCCTACAGCTGGGCCTCTGCTGCCTCCCTGCTAGGGGCTGCTTGTGCCCAGGACCCTGGCCTGGCCCAGCCTCTCCTGCCTGTGCAGGCTCCTCTCTGCTTACCCGTCCCCGAGCCCTGGGTCTGGCATCTCTCCCTGCTTTCCTCAACAGCAATAATGGCCAGGCCCTGCTCCTCTCTTGGGCATGCCCCAGGGAGGTGCTGGAGCCGGGCCCCAAGCCCCTCGGCTGGCAGGGACCAGGGAGCGTACATCTCCCGGCGGCAAGGGGCCCGGGGCTGGAAGCACCCATGGGCCAGAACTGGGGATGGCCACCCTGGAGCATCCCCTGCCCCTGCCCCTGCCCAGGGCTGAGCCTGGGACCCAGCCCTGCAGTGGGGAGGGTTGTGCTGCCCCCGCCCCATGCTGCTGAGCCACGTGGGGCTGCCCCGGGGCCTGGCCTCACCCTGGCCCGCGGGGGGGGGCACCGTCCAGGCATCCTGCTGTGACTGGAGAGCAGCCGTCCGCCCCTCACTCAGGCAGTACGAAGGGTTGTGGAGCCTGGGGGCAGCGCTGCAGGGCCTGGGCCACGGGACCCCAGCTCTCCTCTGGCCCTAGGGGCTGCTGGACCCGACACCCGCCCACAGCTCCCTTGGCAAAGGCCCTGGTCCCTGGAGTCCCTGCCCCTCCTGACGTGCCTTGCCCCCCTTTGGTGACAATCCATGTTGCTCCTCACCTGGAGCCTCCGCCCCCCGCCCCGGGCACTGGCTCTGCGCTCACAATCCATTCATCCATCCCCTGCAGCAGCAGGCCGGGCCCAAGGCTGCGTGCGGTGTTGGGGGGGGGGCCTGGCCGGGCCCCAGGACTTTTTCTATGATAACTTTTTGGTGCACAGTAATTTTTTCTTGTAATTTAATCAGGCAGGAACGGTTCCTGCGCCCGTTTTTAATTTAATGGATGTGGATATAACGCTAGAGGGAGAGATTAAATGTTCAGAACTATGCAAACCACCTGCCCGCCCTGCTTGCTCTGTGCCCCCGGACCCTGCATCCCCCCCCCTGCACAGCTGCACAGGCCGGCCCAGGGCCTTCGACCTGCCTGCTCCAGCATTGGTGCTGGCCCCTTGTCCCCAGCACCACCTGCCCCCTGTGCCCCCTGGCCTGGTGTGGCTCCCTGGGCGCACTGCCTGGGGTGGAGCAGTGTCACGGCCCAGGTCCAGCGGAGCCTGGCACGTTCCCAGGGCCCCCATCAAGACCCCCCCCCCCCCCCCCCCGAGGGGAGCTGCTCCCTCCCCGCACTCTTGCTGCAGGCGGCAGTGGCCTGACCAGGCCCAGGTCTGGGTGTCCCGGGGGTGAGAGGCACTGGGCCGAGCTCCTGGCTGCAGGATCGGGTCCAGTGCAGCGCCTCCCGCACCTGCCTGCGGCACCGGCTGGCAGAGCAGCGCCCCCCCAGGGCAGAGTCCGGGGTGCCGCAGCTGCCCCTCCAGGGGTGCGTGGAGTCCTGCCCGCAGCCTGGAGGGCTCGCACGGGCACTGGGCCGCCTCTGCCACGACGCTGGAGCCCTGCTCCCTCCCTGCGTCCAGCCCACCCGGCGCCACAGCCCAGCCCTGATGCCCGCACCCTGCCCCCACGCCGCCCTGCTCCCGGGGGCGCTGGTTCCCTGCCGGCACTCCTGGCCTGACCTGGCGTCACAGCCTCAGGGCCGGGAGCCTGGGCCGAGCCCTTGCCCCCGGGGCACCGGGCAGGGGCAGGCGAGGTGGGTGCGCTGCCGGCTCTGCCCCCAGCTGTCCGGCCCAGTGGGAACCGGCAGCTGCTGCTGAGGAAACCGCAGGAACTGGGAACTAATTCAGGAAGCTGCGATGGGTGCAGGGCCCTGTGGCCAGAGCCTGCGGCTGGCACCATGGAGCGGCTGTGCCTGGCTCCTGCTGCCACCACAGCCCTGCCCCTGGCCCCGCTGCTGCAGCTCGGCTCGGTTCGGCCCGGCTCAGCCGTGGCCCCCAGCTCCCGGGCCGAGGCGGTCGTGCCCTGGGTTCTGAGCCGGCTTTGGGCGTCTGCCCGTGCGTGCGCCCACAGCTGCGTCGGTCCCCATCGCTTCTCCGGGGGTGGGCAGGGCTCCCCGCGGGGCTGGGACTCCCTGGAGCCGCTTGCAGGCAGGGCTGCATGGTTGCTGCAGCATCCCTGAGCACGGCAGCTGCATGCTGCATGCGTGGCGCTGCACGTGCCGCTCCACGGAGCAACTCCTGCCCGCGCGCTGCTGCAGGGCTCCCGGCTCGACCGTCCGAGCAGGGCTGAGCCGTAGCTCACACCAGCACCTCTTCTTCCACCGTCCCTGGCTCCAGGGTGACCGGAGGAGTGGGGGCTGGAGCTGCTCGCCTGCACCGTGGTCTGTGTGGAGCCACGGCCCCAAGTCCCCTGAGCTGGCAGGCCTGTCCCTGTCTCCTGGGCTCTCTTGTGCCCGGTTCTTGTGTCCGGCGAAGCCTCCAGCCACAGGCTCCAGCAGCTGGGGACGAAGCAGCTCGTCCAAGCCCGGCAGGCACAGCTGTGGGGGAAGGAGCCGCTGGCAGGGGAAGCCTCGGTGCAGCGCGTGGGGCAGGAGGGAGCCCTGCCTTGCCCAGCAGCGAGAGCCTGTTGCAGCCTCCACAGCCCCGGGCACTGGGTCACTCGGTCCACCGAGACCCATGAGTCCCCACCGGGCAGGGCCTGACGCTGGCCTCTGCGTCAGCCAGGGCAGGCTCTGGGGGGCAGGCTGGGATGTGCCCCCTCGCCCCCAAGCCTGCTGGAGGGGCTGCCTGTGGGGCCGTGCAAGGTCCGGGGGGCAGGCACGTGGGGGCCCGTGCCTGGACCCGGGGCGTAGGGCACCCAGAGCCAGTGCGGCAGTGTGGGGGGAGACCAGCTCGCCCGCCGGGGCCAGGCGAGGGACGGCGCCCAGCACCGCAGCCTGAGCGTTCAGGAAGAAGCCACGTGCTTGTTGGGGGCAGGCAGGACCCCCAGACTGGCGGGGGTGCAGGCGGGCGACGCGGGACAACCGGGGGTGCTGCTGGGGCCGGGTGGCACCGGGCTGGGGCCCTTCTACCCCCTCCCCCACGGCCCCGTGATTGCAAAACGCGCTGGAGGAATCAGAAGGAAAATGAAACGGCGCTGAGTGGAGCGGGGCGGAGGGGAAGCTGCGCACTGCCCGGGGGAGCCCAGCAGGCAGTGCGGGGTGGAGACCAAATGCCCCCACCCCGACAGCCACGCTTGGGGCAGCCGTGACCTTGGTGTGCAAGGGAAGCTGCTGTTCCCATGCAGACCCCTGCACCCCATGGCTAACGATGGAGGGCCCGGGCCGCAGAGGCAGCTGGGTTGAGCAGACCCGGGGCCCAGTGGGCTGGGGGGCGCGTGGGGGCAGGTGCCAGGGCTGGAGCTGCTGGTGCCAGGACAAAGCCTGCGGCACTGCCGGGTACAGGAGCCCGGCAGGGGCCTGGCCCCGGCACGCGCGTGGCAGCAGGGAGGCCCAGGGACAGCGAGTCTGGGCGTCCGGGGGCTTCTCCCGAGGGGGCAGCGCTGGCAGAAGGATCCAGACTCTGGACAGGAGCCGCTGGGGCATCACAGCCCTGGTCGCACGTTGCCACTGGGCACCGCCACGGTCCCCGGGCAAAGGCAGCCACGACATCCCTGCAGCTCTGCTTGGCAGCTGGGCCAGCCCATGCCCGTGCCCGTGCTGGGTCAGAGGGGCCCACGGTGCCCACCTGCCCGGCTCTAGCTCTGGCTCTAGGCACGGCCACGCTGTGACTGTGCCACCTCAACGGCCCCTGGGCTCAAGGCAGCCCTTGACCATCACCTCCCCAGCCTGGGACTATTGTTGATGAGTAGTCTTACGATGTTAAGACCTCCCCAGCCTGGGACTGGGCTGGGCTCAGGGCAGGGGGGTGCCTGCGGGGAGCGGCCAAGCCGGGGCTGCTGAGCGCTGCAGGCGGGGGCAGGAAGCAGAGGAAGTCTCGCAATGGCTGTATGGTCAGCGCAGGGTTTCCTGTTCCTCTTTCCACGCCGGGGCTCACAAGTGTCCAGGCGAGCACCCGTGCCATCCCGCCGGAGGGGAGCTCCACATCGCCAGCCCCAGCCCGGGCACCACCGCCGCGCACAGGTCAGGGGCAGGGGGTGCTGGGTCCCGTCCTGCGCTCGGCTGGCCCAGGCCTGGCATCACCAAGCTCTCCCCAGGCACGATGCTTGGAGACCTCCAGCACACGCTGGCATTGGGTGCCAGGGCATAGGGGCTCCCACAGCTCCCAGGGTGGGTTCAGCCTGCCTCGGCCACGCTCTGCCCGCCGTCCAGCCCAGCCCAGCCCAGCCCTGCCAGCTCCAAGCGCCTCTGGGAGCCCTGGCGGGAGCAGAGCCCTGGGCTGAGCACGAGGAGTCTGGCACGCTGCCGCGGTGTGGGGCTCCGGGGCCCCGAGACAAGGGGGGCGACCTGCTGCAGGGCCAGGCGGAGAGGGCCCCTCAGGCCCCTGCACCCAGGAAGGCTGCTGGTGCTCCCTGAGCCATGAGCTGCCCAGGGGTGTCGGGTCCAGGTTGCCCAGGGGCATTGGCTCCAGGCTGCTCCCCTGGGGCCCAGTGGAGCCACTTGCACCCCCCTGCTCCAACCCGGTCTGTGCCACCCCCCTTGCTGCCTCCGTCACCACTCCCGGGGCCAGGAGCTGTCCTGCTTCCCCTGAGCTGTGATGCGCCTGCAGTCGGGGAGCGTCTGCCTGCCTGCGCTGGGGTGCAGCAGAGCCAGGCGAGCAGCTCGGATAGCTGGGAGCACGGCTTGATGCCTGTGCGGCTCCAGCTTCTATTTCTGACCTCACCACTTCCTCCCAGGGCGCTGACAGCGCTGCCCCCCCTTCCACGCTGCTCTGCTGTCCCCCACCCTGACCTGTTTGAGCAGTTTTGCAAGTCAGATGCTCCGGGCTCTGCACCCCAGGTCAAGCCATCCTGCTGCAGCCCCATGGCTTGAGCAGCCCTGAGGGCTGAGTCCACCTGCCTCTGCCCTGTGCTTGGCAGGGAGCGGGGGGCAGCCTCCTTCCCCGCCCTGCTGCACATCTAGCACTGAGCTCACAGCTCCTCTGGGCACCGTCTGCACCACGCAGCACCCCGGGATGCAAAGCATAGCGACCACAGGCAAATATTGTTCCTGGAGGCCAGCGGGAGCGGGCATGGGCTGGGCATTCTGCACCCTGCGTTCATGCTTCGGTGCACGGGGCACCCAAAGCTGCCGGCCTCTCCCCCCACAGCTGTGCGCCCTTCTTGTGGGGGAGCCCTGCGGCCCCCAGGAGCCAGCGGCATGGGCTTCGGGCCGGAGCTGTGGTGCCCGCAGGGGCACAGTGCCCTGCTGCGGATGCAGGAGTCTGAGCTGCGCCTGCTGGAGCTGCTGAAGAAGTGGATGCTGCAGCGGTCCAAGGGCGACCGGGAGTATGCCACGCTGCTGCACACCATGTTCACCCAGCTGGAGAAGCAGGAGGGCGCGGGGCAGCTGCGCCCCGGGGACTACACCAGCCCGATCAGCGAGGTAGGGTCTGCCCCTGCCCATGCTGGCCCCGGCTTGGATGCCCGGGGATGCCCTGGTGCAAGGGACCACTGGAGAGCGGTGCACATCTCCCCCATGTCCCTCTGAGAGCTGTCGGGGTCAGGGATGGTGTCCACAGGCCACGGGCTTTGTGGGGTGTGCCCAGCTCCCAGGGCAGCTCCCTCCATCCCTAACCGCTGCCCCCCCGCAGTCGTGCTGGGCACTGGCGAGCCAGACAGAGGCGCTGAGCCAGATCCTGCGGCGCCATGCAGAGGCCCTGGCCATGGGACCCCTGCACAAGCTGGGCCTGCTCATCCGGGACAAGCAGCAGCTGCGCAAGTCCTACAGCGAGCAGTGGCAGCAGCTGAGCCAGGACTACTCCCGGGTACACGGCACCCACGTCCCCCTGCCCCCACGGGGCATCACGGCTCAGCCCCGGCCAGTCCGGCAAGGACCCTGCCTCTCTGAGCTGGGGCTGGGGGGCTCCCAGCCCCTGTCTGCTATCCCTCCCCTGGCCTGTGCCCCTGCCCCTTCCCCATGCCCTGGGGTCCCTGCCAGGACGAGCATCTCTGTCTCCCTAGACCACGCAGCAGGAGCTGGACAAGCTGAAGGCACAGTACCGCAGCCTGGCACGGGACAGCGCCCAGGCCAAGCGCAAGTACCAGGAGGCCAAGGGTGGGTGCAGTGCAGTGGGGTCCCGGGGCCCCAGCATGTGCGTGGGGGTCTGAGCCAGGCCAGGGGGCTGGGTGGGGCTGCCCGGCCCCCGCACTCCCCCGGGCCCCTCACCTGGCCTGTCCCTGCAGACAAGGACCGGGACAAGGCCAAGGACAAGTACGTGCGGAGCCTGTGGAAGCTGTACGCTCTGCACAACCAGTACGTGCTGGCACTGCGGGCCGCCGAGCTGCACCGGCAGCACCACTTCCAGCGCGCCCTGCCCGCCCTGCACGAGGCCCTGCACGGCCTGCACCAGGAGATGGCCCTCGTCCTGTAAGAGACCCCGGCCCCACCTGGCCCCTCGTCCCTGTGTGATCCCGGGTCTCCCCCAGCCCGGCGCGGACCCTTGTCTAAGTTCGGCATGGTGGGGCTGCATGTGCCATGCAGGGGGGCCCCGGCAGGCGTGCTGGGGGTGCCTGCCAGGCTGGGCTGACCGCCTGCCCCGCAGGAAGGAGACCCTGCAGGAGTACCACATGGTCACCAGCCTGGTGCAGGAGGAGGTAGCGGCCGTGCACCAGGAGATGGCCCACGCCATCCAGGCCATCAACCCTGCCACCGAGTATGACAGCTTCCTGCAGCGCCACAGGTATGGCCCTGCCCTCCTGCCCCTGGCAGGTCCTGCCCCGGGGAGCCCGCTGCTGGCCCGAGCAGCTGGCTCAGGGCGTGGCCTCTCCAGGTATGGGGCGGAGGTGCCACCAGAGCTGCTCTTCGACGAGAGTCTGCTGGAGGAGTCGGAGAACCTGGCGCCCGGGGAGCTGCAGCTTAACGAGCTGACGGTGGAGAGCGTGCAGCATGCGTGAGCGTGGGCAGGGCAGGCGGGGTGGTGTGGGGGTAGGCACCGGGCAGTCTGGCCAGGCCTCCGGGGCATCCTGGGGCCAGTCCCCGTGTCCCTGGGGGTGTCCCGACCCCTGCACCGTGCTGCACCCTCAGCAGGCCTGGCCGGGCCGTCTTGCAGACTGACCTCGGTGACAGAGGAGCTGGCAGCTGCCACCGAAACCACCAGAAGCAAGGAGCAGCAGGTCCGGGAGCTGGAGGCCGAGATCCGCAGTGAGGAGCAGAGGCTGGGCCACGGGGAGCGGTGAGACGGGCGGTGCCAGAGGGGCAGGGCAGGGGGCTAGGGGCAGTTCACCCCCTCCACGCGTGGCCGGCACCCGGGGGCTCGGGGGTGACGGGCACCTGTGCACAGGGTGCAGCTGCTGGGGAGGCGCCAGGCGCTGCAGGAGGCGCAGCAGCAGTTCCAGGTCTCGCTGTGCACCCAGACCAAGCTACAGGGGCAGTGGGACATGCTTCGCCGTGAGCTGGACCGCCTGGGTTCCCGCGATCCCCCGCCTGTCCTGCCCCTCCTGGACGATCGACAGTCCCTCTCTTCCATGGTGAGTCCGGCTCGACCCCGGCCCACGGGCATTGGTCCATGAGGACCCCAGGTGGGTGCCCCAGCCTCACTCTGCTCCCCGGACCTGCAGGAGCAGGAGCGCACGGGCCCCACTGCCCTGGAGACCCTGAAGAACCACATCTCGGGCATCTTCCGGCCCAAGATCTCGGTGAGTGCCCTCACCCCGGCCCCCATCCAGCTCCCCTTCCTTCTCCCTGGTGCCTCCAGGAGGGGTTTTCTCCCCGCTGCCCTCCCAGCCTTGCCCAGTCCCTTGCCCCATGTGCCTTCAGCTGCCACCACTGCTGCCACTGATCCCGGAGGTGCAGAAGCCGCTGAGCCAGCAGGCCTGGTACCACGGTGCCATCCCGCGCACAGAGGTGCAGGAGCTGCTGCTGCAGAACGGCGACTTCCTGGTGCGCGAGAGCCAGGGCAAGCAGGAGTACGTGCTGAGCGTGCGCTGGGACGGCCAGCCCCGGCACTTCATCATCCAGACCAGCGACGTGAGCACTGCGCCGGGCCGGGGAGGGGGGACCCAAGGCACAGGGTGTCCCTGGCTCTGAGCCTGCCAGGCCGGTTGTGTGTAGCACGGGGGCGGGGGGAAATCCCCCTGAGCCTGCCGGGGGCAGGTGGATCTTGGAGAGATGGAGACCCTGGTTGATCCTCCTGTTGCACTGCCCTCCCCTCCCCACCCCATATGCACCAGGCCATGTGCTTCTGTACACGTGTGCACGGGTATGCATGAGTTTGAGGCCAGGAGCATATATGTGCATGGTGTGTGAAGGCTTGCACACATGGCTTGTGTGTCGTGTGTGACATCGACGGCATGGCCTGCCTCCCTAGAACCTGTACCGGCTGGAGGGCGAGGGCTTCCCCACCATCCCGCTGCTGGTCGACCACTTCCTGCAGAACCAGCAGCCCATCACCAAGAAGAGCGGCATCGTGCTGCTCAACTCCATCCCCAAGGTGCGCGCCCCGCTGCCCCAGCAGCCAGGGGCTCCGTGGTTCAGCACCCACTTGTCCTGGGGTCTTGCTGGGAGCTAGCTGGCAGGACGGAGCGGGAGCACAGGTGGACGGATGCCGAGGGGTGGGCCTGGGAAAGGGCCTGGCACTAGGGCCAACCTGTGGCCTCCCCCCACCCTGACCTCCCTGTCCCAACTGGTGCGGCAGGGGCTGGGCGAGGCTATGAGCTTCCTGCCCTGTGATGGGCTTCTTCCCCGCAGGACAAGTGGGTGCTGAACCACGAGGACGTGCTGCTGGGCGAGCGCATCGGACGCGTGAGTGCCTGCACCAGGTTGCTGCGCAAGGGTCTCCCCGCCGGGGGCAAGGGTAGTTGGCAAGTCCCTTGCTCCAGCAGCCCAGGCTGGGGCTGGCAGGGGCCATAGACCCGTCCCCAGGGCAGGGCCCAGCCCACCGTGCTGTGGGGCAGGCAGCTGGGCAGCTGCTGGCTCTGTGCCCAGGGACGCCCCATGCATGGGCAGAATTGCTGCCTCTGCGCTCTGCGGCTGCCCAGGGGGACATGGCCCTGCACAGGTGGGGTGGCACAGCCCCCTCCGGGCCCAGACCCGGGCAGTCGGGACCACCCAGCCAGGCCTTGCGCCCATGTACCCCTTGCTCAGGGCAGACAAGGGTGCGGGGCAGCACCTGCCCCAGCAGGTGCTCAAGGGAGCAGTGAGTCGCCCCGTGCGCCCAAGTGCCCTGCCTCCAGGCTCGCAGTCTGCCCTTCTCCCCCCCCCGGGCTGCAGGCTGGCAGGGCTGTGTTGAGAGCAGGGCGGGGGGTGCGAGGCAGGAGAGCCTGGGCCAGGGTCGCAGGGCAAGTGGAGGCTGTCCCTGGTGGGGCTGGGGGCCAGCCTGGGGCCTGCGAGTGCCCACTGGCAGGTGCCCTCAGCCGCATGCTTGCAGGGGAACTTCGGGGAAGTGTACAGTGGCCGCCTGCGCGCTGACAACACGCCAGTGGCAGTGAAGTCCTGCCGGGAGACCCTCCCACCTGAGCTCAAGGCCAAGTTCCTGCAGGAAGCCAGGTCTGTCCGGCCCGGCTGCTGCACGGGGGTCTCGCAACGCCCTGCCGCGGGCTGACGCGGGCCGTGCCCCTGCCTGGGGAGGGCAGGGCCAGGGGATGCCAGGGCTGCTCACACAGCTCCCCAGGGCTGGGGTCCTCTCCTGGCGGGGCTGGATGGCTGTGGCTGGTCTGTGCAAGCCCAGCCCTTGGCCGTGGGCGCTCTGGGCCGCCTCTGCCCCTCCCGACAGCACCGTCTTGCTTCACAGGATCCTGAAGCAGTACAACCACCCGAACATCGTCCGGCTCATCGGCGTCTGCACCCAGAAGCAGCCCATCTACATCGTCATGGAGCTGGTGCAGGGTGAGTCCGGCCCTCTGCCACCTCTTACCATGCCTGGGGGAGTTGTGGGAGCCGGGCCTTGCCCCTCCGCGCCACGTTTGCCCCCCAAGCTGACCTGGCTCTGTGCTCCCCCCTCCACACTGGCCTGTATGGCTCAGCCTCTCCTGCCCCCCTGCCCAGAGGTCCAGTGCCCACAGCCCCCTCTGTGCTTGCCCCAGGTCTGTCCATGCCCACAGGCTGCCAACATGCCAGAGCTGCCCCTGGCCAGGCACTGAGGGCTGGGCTGCATTTCATAGATTTCACAGATTTCATAGATATCAGGGCTGGAAGGGTCCTTGGAAGATCATCGAGTCCAGCCCCCTGCCCCAGGGGCAGGAAGTCAGCTGGGGTCGTAGGATCCCAGCAACATAAGCTTCCAATTTACTCTTGAAGGTGTTCAATGTAGGCGCTTGAACCACCTCCGGTGGCAAGCTATTTCAGACCTTGGGGGCTTGGACAGTAAAGAAATTCTTCCTTATGTCCAGCCTGAAACGGTCTTGTAGGAGTTTAAACCTGTTCGACCTCGTCATGTCTGCCTAGGGAATGACCTGCTGGGTGGCACAGAGGTGGAAAGGGATCTTGGAGTCCTAGTGGACTCCAAGATGAACATGAGTCGGCAGTGTGACGAAGCCATCAGAAAAGCCAATGGCACTTCGTCATGCATCTGCTGATGCACGATAAATAGATCCAAAGAGGTGATACTTCCCCTCTATAGGGCGCTGGTCAGACCGCAGTTGGAGTACTGCGTGCAATTCTGGGCACCACACTTCAAGAGAGATGCGTTTAACCTGGAGAGGGTCCAGAGAAGGGCCACTCGTATGGTTAAGGGCCTGCAAACCAAGCCCTACGAGGAGAGACTGGGGCACCTGGACCTCTTCAGCCTCCGCAAGAGAAGGTTGAGAGGCGACCTTGTGGCTGCCTATAAGTTCATCACGGGGGCACAGAAGGGAATTGGTGAGGATTTATTCACCAAGGCGCCCCCGGGGGTTACAAGAAATAATGGCCACAAGCTAGCAGAGAGCAGATTTAGATTGGACATTAGGAAAAACTTCTTCACAGTTCGAGTGGCCAAGGTCTGGAACGGGCTCCCAAGGGAGGTGGTGCTCTCCCCTACCCTGGGGGTCTTCAAGAGGAGGTTAGATAGGCATCTAGCTGGGGTCATCTAAACCCAGCACTCTTTCCTGCTTATGCAGGGGGTCGGACTCAATGATCTATTGAGGTCCCTTCCGACCCTAACATCTATGAATCTATGAGTCATCCCTTGGGGCGCTCTGGTGAACAGACGTTCCCCCAGATACTGGTGGTCACCCCTGATAAACTTATAGGTGGCTGCCAGATCACCCCTGAGCCTGCGCTTTTCCAGTCTAAAGAGCCCCATGGCTCTCAGCCTGTCGTCGTAAGATCTGTTCTCCTGACCTCCGATCATGCACATGGCTCTCCTCTGCACTCTCTCAAGTTTCTCCTCATCCTTTTTGAATGGTGGAGCCCAAAACTGGACGCAGTACTCCAGCTGCGGCCTCACCAAGGCCGAGTCCAGAGGGAGGATGACTTCCTGGGATTTACTTGAGAAGCATCTGTGGATGCAAGCCAGCATTTTGCTTGCTTTACTAGCCACAGCATCACATCAAAGGCTCATGCTCATCCTGTGGTCAGTCCTGACCCCCAAGTCCCTTTCATCCGTAGTACTAGCCAGCGTAACATTGCCGAGCCTATCAGCATGCTGCGGGTTTTTCCTCCCAAGGTGGAGAACCTTGCATTTTTCAGTGTTAAACACCATCAGGTTCTCGTCCGCCCATTTGCTGAGCCTGTCCAGGTCAGCCTGGATCACCTCCTGTCTTCAGGTGTGGATGCTTTGCCCCAAAGTTTGGTGTCATCGGTGAGCTTGGCCAGCCCGCTTCTGACTCCAGTGTCCACATCATTAATGAAGATGTTGAACAATATGGGTCCAAGGACAGAGCCTTGGGGGGCCCCGCTGGTCACAGGACACCATGCCTGGTCACAGGGCACAGGCCATGCTGCAGGGCAGAGGGTGCATGCAGCTCACATGGCTGCATTGAGCTCAGTGCAGCCACAAAACCACATGTGGCTGGGGGGGGCCTGGGCCTGGGTGTGGGCCTGGGCCTGGGCTGGGCTGGGAGGCCTCAGCCAGGCACTGGGAGGCCCAGGTTCTGGGCTGCCGCAGCACCCGGGCTTGCCAGGCTCTGCCCGCATGGAGCATGCGCTGCAGCCACCCCGTGACCACAGCATAGCAAACCCACGAGGGCTCAGTGCTACCCTCCGTCCCAGGGGGCGACTTCCTGACTTTCCTGCGCAGCGACGACAGCACCCAGCTGAGGGTCAAGGACCTGCTCAAGATGACGGAAACCGCGGCTGCCGGCATGGCATACCTGGAGAGCAAGCACTGCATCCACCGGTGCGTGGGCCAGGCCCTGGCACCCTCCACTGCCCCCAGCAGCAGTCCCACACACAGCCCTAGTGCGGTATGGGGTAGGGGTGCCCAGGTGCTGTGCAGCCCCTGGCCAAGATGCTGTCCCCCCAGCCAAGCCAGCTGTGCAGCTAGTAACAGCACTCAGGGCTGCAGCATCCCAGCCTGTGCCCTCCCTGCTGGGGCCTCTGAGCACGGGGCAGCCACTCCTCCCCACCCCGTCACTGCCATGCGTGGGGTGGGAGGACACTGCCGTCCCCTGGGACAGGGGCAGGATCTGGGGGTGAGTGCAGGAGTCATGACGCCTCCCTTGGATGGGGTACTGAGACTGGGCTCCCTGCAGGGACCTGGCGGCTCGCAACTGCCTGGTGGCGGAGAAGAACACGCTGAAGATCAGTGACTTTGGGATGTCGCGGGAGGAGGAGGACGGGATCTACGCCTCCACCGGCGGCATGAAGCAGATCCCTGTGAAATGGACTGCGCCGGAGGCACTCAGCTATGGTATGAGTGTGCAGCGGACCCCTGCCCAGTGCTGAGATCCCCAGCTCAGGGCATGCAGGCCAGCCGAGGCTGCAGAGGGAACCGGGCTCTCCGGGGCCACAGAGCATGACTGCAGCAGAGTCGGGTATAAGAGCCAGAAATCCTGGCTGCTGGTCAGGCCAGATGGGCAGCAGGACTGAGTGCCATCCTGCCGTGCTGCCACTGGGGCCGGGCTGTGTCCCCTGCAAGGGACACTGGGGCCTGGGTGCAGGGATGCACCTGCCCTGGCAGGCACGCGTGGGCTGCTGCAGGCCCAGCTCACCTGGGTTCCCCGTGGGGAGTGCAGCCCACGGTGGACGTGGTGGCTGCAGAGCCAGCCGTGCCGGCCCTGCCTGACACGGTGGCTTGCTCCCAGGCCGGTACTCCTCGGAGAGCGATGTCTGGAGTTTTGGTGTCCTGCTGTGGGAGGCCTTCAGCCTGGGCGCCGTGCCCTACGCCCACATGAGCAACCAGCAGACCCGGGAGGCCGTCGAGCAGGGTAAGCACGTGGGGCTGAGCACTGGGGCTGGAGGACCCATCCCAGGGGCCTGCTCCGAGGCTGCCCCAGCCCAGGAGACGTGGGGCTGGGCATGGGGAGCTGTGGGACTGCCGCGGCCACAGCCTGGGGGTTTCCGTGGCCGCACCCCGACCGACTCTGCCCCTCTGCAGGCGTCCGGCTGGAGCCCCCCGAGCAGTGCCCGGACGAGGTGTACCGCGTGATGCAGTGCTGCTGGGAGTACGACTCGCGGCAGCGGCCCAGCTTCAGCACCATTCACCAGGAGCTCATCGCCATCCGCCGGAAGCTCCGGTGACGGCTGGGGCTCCCGCAGGGGCCAGGTGTCTGCCCCGCACCCGCCCAGCAGGTGCCACGCGGGAGCCATGGACAGTGCCCGAGGAGGTCGGGCTGTGGTCGTTGCTCCCAGCCCCTGGTTCATACAAATCCCCTCGGGCCTGGCACCAGCCAAGGCCGTGGCCACTGTGTTTTGGACGCCGATTCCCCGTGCTGTGGCCTCTTCTGGTGGGACTCAGCTGACAGATCCCTGCTGGCCCGGCTCGCTGGCTGCTCCTGCCCCTGCTCTCCTGGCTGCTGGGCCCGGGCCAAGCCCTCCTGATGCTTTCTCCTTGGAGCCAGCTTCTTTCCAATAAAACCCAGCCCCTTTCTGCACCTGCTGCTCCCTTGGCTGGGCCCTGACTGCGGCTACTCCCCAGCTGCCCCCGCCAGGCCAGGGGGACTGCTGGGACAGTAAGAATCGCCCATCAGCTCCTTCCTTTGGGAGCCGGGACCTGCGCCAGCGCTGGGGTGTGCGGGGCCGGCCCTGGCCCTGCGTAGCCCAGCAGGTGAGGGCTGGCGTCGGCTGTCTGTGCTGCCCAGAGCAGGGGGTGCTGCATGGGAGGGGGGCCTGCCTGCGCACCCCCCGGGCCAGGCTGCCCCAGCCCCTCGCACCAGCCAGGCCCGGCCTTCACAGCAGAAACGCACTTGGAGCGAGGAGCAGAATGTGGCCCCTGCTCCCCCGGCCCCTCGCTCCCCCCGTGCCCCTGGCCCCCCACTCCCCCGGCCCCCGGCCCCCGGCAGCTGCTGCTTTGCAGGCGCGCCGCGGGAGCAGCACCTGCCCCCGGGCTCCGCGCCCGCTCCTGCAGCCCGCGCCCCGGGCCCCCGCTTGCTGCCTCCGGGCAGGGCCTGGGCTGCCGCGGGCACAAGACAGCGGCCCCGGCCCGGCCCCGGCCCCGGCCCCGGGCCCGGCCCGCCGCAGCGGCTCGCGCTGCTCCTCTCCAGCACCTCGGGGCCGGGCAGCGCCCGCACCGCCCCCGCCCCCGCCTGCAGCCCCGCTGCCCGCGGCGGCTCTGCCCGGCTCGGCGCGGCGCGGGGCGGCGCGGGGCGGGGCGGAGAGGCTGCGCATCGCGGCTGGGCTGCCCGCTGCTGCCCCCGCCCGCCCGCACGGCCCGCACGGCCCGGGGCGCGGCGGCGGCGGCGGCGGCGGCGGCTGCGGGGAGGCCCCGGGCGGCTCGGCCCGGCCCGGCCCGGCCCGCGGGGCCATGTGAGCGCACCGGGCCCGGCCCAGCCGCGCCGAGCCGGCGGGAGAGGGTAAGGGCGGCCGGCATCGCGGCCCTGCGGCCCGGGGCTAGGGCGGGCCGGGGCCGGGGCCGGGGCCGGGGCCGGGGCGCGCAGCGGCTGGACAGCTCCCGCCGGGCCGGGCCGGGCCGGGCCGGGCCGGGCAGCGGCAGGAGCCGGCGGCGCCCGATCCCGATCCGGATCCCGATCCCGATCCCGGGGCCGGAGCGCGGGGCCGGGCCCAGCCGGTCTCCGCCGTGCGAGCGGGGCCGGGGCCGCCAGGCCGCATCTCCCCTGGCCCGAGCCCGAGGGCATCCCGGCCCGGCCCGGCCCGGCCCGGTCCTGCCGCGGGGGCGATGGGCCAGGCCAGGCCGAGGGCACAGGGCGCCCGCCCGGGGGTGCGGGTCCAGCGGGGCCGGGGGCCGGGGGTGCGGGTCCATTGTTGCCCGGGGGCCGGGGGCGCGGGTCCAGCGGTGCCCAGGGACTGAGGGTGCAGGTCCATTGGTGCCAGGGGTGCAGGTCCAGCAGTGCGGAGGCTGGGGGTGATGGTCCAGTGGTGCTGGGGGCTGGGGTGCAGATCCAGTGGTACCCAGGGGCCCAGGGTGCGGGTCTAGTGGTGCTGGGAGTCAGGGGCATGGGTTCAGCGGTGCCAGGGGCTGGGACTTGGGGGCAGAGGCACAGGGACGTGGGGTGTGCAGTGGCATCTCTGGGGCAGGGCTTGCACCCGGGTCCAGGTGACAGGATCTGGCCCGTGGCTGCAGCCCAGTGCGGGGCTCAAGCTGCTTTTGGTCCTGTCCGGGGGGCAGCATCAGGCGGTGCTCTTGGGGCCTCGGCCACTCACCCACCCTGCGCGCCGCTGGCCTGGTGCAGGCTGGAGCGATTTGCGCTCTGCTCCTGCAGCTCCTCCTACACTGGCACCGGCTCAGGCTTCACGGGCTAAAAATACCGCGCGGGCTGGCCTCAGCAGACACGGGATTAGGCTGGCTGGGGCAGGGCTGTGCGGACATGCCTCGATGGGGCACCGGCTGCAGCGCCCACCTGCTGCAGATGGGGGGTCCCGTGGGCGTCCGGCTGTGCCGCCTCGCCGTGCCCGTGGCTTCCAGCCAGGCAAGTCCGTGTCAGGATGGTCATGTGGGCAGGGTGGCGCCAGGCCGCATGGGAGGGGCCGTGGCACAGGGGTGCATTATGCCACGACTGGGGCTAGAGCACGGTGGCTGCTGGTGGGCGCTGTGACTGCTGGCTGGGGCTGTCACCCGCTGGGGTGTGACACAGGCTGGGCACTGGGCAAAGCACATGCCTGGTGGGGAGTCTGGGCACAGGGCATTCACCCACTCTGGCCGCTGAATCGTGCCAGCAGAGACAGGGTGGCTCCATGTCGGTCTGGGGTGTTGGCACCACTTCTTTGGGGCCAGGCACCAACCAGGCAGCTGCGTCCGCTCCTGGGTCAGAGGCTATTTATAGCTGAGTGCGTCTGAGCCGCGGTGTCTTGGCCTGTGAAGGGTCCTTGATGGCCTGCCAGAGCATCCTGGGCCAAGGGTGCTGGAGCAGCGAGGCCTGGCAGGGAGGTGGGCAACGGGGGCCCAGGCTGCCCGAGGGTCTTGCCGGGTTCTGCTGTGGGGCTGGGCTGCTCCATCCTGCTGCTCCCACAGCCTTCATCCTCCTCTATGGGCCGGCGGCCGTGACCTGATTATTCCCCAGCTCGAGCCCGGCAGCAGGGCAGGTCGGAGGGGCCAGGGCCCTGCTCCCAGCTGACGGGGCTGGGCAGGGGCTGCTGTAGGACAAGTGAAGGGTCTGGCTGGGGTGGGGGGCCACAGCTGCCCGATGCCTGACCTGGCGCTGCCCCCTGGCCCATGGCAGGTCGGTCCCTGTGGCTCCCCGGCATGAAGCTGAAGAAGCAGGTGACGGTGTGCGGCGCCGCCATCTTCTGCGTGGCCGTCTTCTCGCTCTACCTGATGCTGGACCGCGTGCAGCACGACCCTGCCCGGCACCAGCATGGGGGCAACTTCCCCAGGGTGAGTCGCCGGTCGCAGGCCCGTGCCGCCTGTCCCCTCCGCCCGTGCTGCTGTGCCAGGGTCGCTGGAGCTGCAGGCGGCCGCGGGAGAGAGGAGCGGGGAGCACACGCCCTCCTCACGCCGGCTCCTGTGCCCGCAGAGCCAGATCTCAGTGCTGCAGAACCGCATCGAGCAGCTGGAGCAGCTGCTGGAGGAGAACCATGAGATCATCAGCCACATCAAGGACTCGGTGCTGGAGCTGACGGCCCACGCAGAGGGGCCGCCGCTGCTGCTGCCCTACCACACGCCCAACGGCTCCTGGGTGCTGCCCCCCGAGGCGCGGCCCAGCTTCTTCTCCATCTCCCCGCAGGACTGCCAGTTTGCCCTGGGCAGCAAGGGCCACAAGACGGAGCTGCAGGTGAGCCGGGGCCCAGGGAGCGGGCGGGGGCAAGTCCCCATGGCCACGGCGGCCATGCTGACCCGGTCCTGGCCCCGCAGATGCTGGCCGTGTACTCGCTCCTGCCCTTCGACAACCAGGACGGCGGGGTGTGGAAGCAGGGCTTCGACATCACCTACGAGCCCCACGAGTGGGACGACGAGCCCCTGCAGGTCTTTGTGGTCCCGCACTCCCACAATGACCCAGGTGAGCGGCAGGCTGCAGCGGGCCCTCTCCCAGGTGCGGCGGGAAGGGGCTTGTCCAGGGCACACGGCCCCCCGGCCGAATGCCCCAGGCCATCTCCCAGTACAGCGCGCTGGACGCGCCTCGAGCCACGCCCAAGGGAGAAGGCCATGTTCCCCGTGGGCCCGCAGGCCGTGCAGCAGGGCACGGGGGCAGTGCAGGCTTTGCAGTGCTGAGCACTGGGACAGGGCTGGGCTGGGCTGCGCTGGGCATGGGGGTAGGGCTGTGCTGTGCCGGGCTGTGTGGAGTCACTGCCTCGCTCTGCCCAGGCTGGATCAAGACCTTCGACAAGTACTACTATGACCAGACACAGCACATCCTGAACAGCATGGTGCTGAAGATGCAGGAGGACCCGCGCCGCCGCTTCATCTGGTCCGAGATCTCCTTCTTCTCCAAGTGGTGGGATAACATCAGCTCCCAGAAGCGGGCCGCTGTGCGCAGGTGCGGGGGGCAGGGGCTGGGGACCCCCGGCTGGTCGGTGCGTTACCCTGAGCCGCGTAGCCTGGGGAGCTGGCTGTCGGACCCTGGGACCTGGGCCAGCTGTGCGCAGTCCCCACAGGAGGGGCGTGGGGGTTAGGCACCAGCCTTGACTCTGAGGCATCCTTGTGGGGCTGCCCATGGGGCCCTATCTGTGGAGGGTGCTGTGGGGTGGGCTTGCCTGTGCTCACTGCCCCACACTCCCCCTCCCCGTCCCCCCAGGCTGGTCGGGAATGGGCAGCTGGAGATGGTGACGGGCGGCTGGGTGATGCCCGACGAGGCCAATTCCCACTACTTTGCCATGATCGACCAGCTCATCGAGGGGCACCAGTGGCTGGAGAAGAACATCGGTGAGTGCTTGTGGGGGCAGGGACCTCACAGCCCCCTGAGCCAGCTGGGGCATGGTGGGGCCTGGGACTGGACTGCAGTCTTGGCCCCCTCCCCACCGGAGTCTCCCTCTGGCTTTGGGAAGGGCAGGGTGTGAGCTGCAGCCCAGGGGTGGCTGGGCCACGTTGCCCTGATGCATCTACCCGCACCCCTGTAGGTGTGACCCCACGGTCTGGTTGGGCAGTGGACCCCTTTGGGCACAGCCCCACCATGCCCTACCTGCTGAAGCGCGCCAACCTGACCAGCATGCTCATCCAGCGCGTGCACTACGCCATCAAGAAGCACTTCGCCGCCACCCAGAACCTGGAGTTCATGTGGAGACAGACCTGGGGTGAGTGGCTGCTGCCTGGGGGCAGGGAACAGGGCAGGGGGTTTGTCCCTGGCTGGCCATGGTGGGCTGCTGAGCCCTGCCTGTCTGGAGCCACCAAGGCTCTGGGCTGCGCTGGCAGGAGCGGTGCCAGCAGATGGAGGGCAGTGATTCTACCCCTCTATTCAGCACTGGGGAGGCCACATCTGGAGTCCCGTGTCCAGTTTTGGGCCCCCCACGACAGGAAGGAGGTAGACAGATTGAAGAGAGTCTAGGGCAGGGCAGTGGAAATGGTGAGGGGCTGGGGGACAGGACTGGTGAGGAGAGGCCAAGGGAACTGGGCTGATTGAGTCTGCAGAAGAGCAAACCGAGGGGGATTGACTAGCAACCTTCACCTCCCTGCAGGGGGGCTGCAAAGAGGATGGAGCTGGGCTGGTCTCAGTGGGGGCAGATACAGGACAAGGAGCAATGGGCTCCAGCTGCAGCAAGGAAAGTTGAGGTTGGATACTAGGAAAAACTTTCTCATGCGAAGAGTAGTAAAACACCAGAACAGGCTCCCCAGAGAGGTGGTGCAGTCTCCATCCTTGGAGGTGTTTAAGACCCGGGTAGACGAAGCCCTGGCTGGGATGCTGTAGTTGGGGCTGGTCCTGTTCTGAGCAGGGGGCTGGACTAGATGTGACCTCCTGAGGTCCCTTCCAGCCCTAATCTATGATTTCTCCCCGGTGCCCTCCCCATCACGGCCCCCCCAGCTCTTGGTGAGGAGTGTCGCAGAGCTCCCCTGCCCTCCTCTTGCACCCTGTGCCCCCTTCGGCTAGAACCCAGGCACCGTCTCCTGCAGGCTGCCCCTACGGTGCCAGGGCTCTCCCGCCAGCCCCTGCCCAGGTCATAGTGATATAAGAACAGAAAAGCTGCCGTGTCCTGGCTCAGACCCTGTGTCCGTCCTGTCCAGTGTCCTGTCACATGGCAGCAGAGAGCGGAGGCTGGAAGGGAGAGTGACTGGCTCTGACTGAGGTTTTCCCCTGCTCCTCTCCTACCAGCACCCTCCAGCACTGAGGGTCCAGGCAGCTGCGCTGCAGAGGCCGTGCCCTCGCCCCCCTGCTCCGGAGCGACTGACACCCCTTTCCTCCAACCATGTGTCCGGTCCCCTTTTTGGACCTGGTGCCCTTTCAGTGGCCACCACATCTGGTGCCGCGAGTCCCTCGCTTGAATTCACGCTGCGTGCAAAAGAACGGCCCGGTGGTCGTTCCAAACTCCCTGCCTGCCCGTTCCCTGCTGTGACCGCTGCTGCTTGTCTGCCGCCAGACAGCCAACGCCAAGCTCCTATTTCCTTTCTCTTCACTGTTTCTGGTAGTATTTTGTAAACCCTTAATCACGCCCCCTTCCAGCCCCTCTTTTCTAAGCTGACCAGGCCTGGCCTTAGTCTCTCCTCCTAGAGAAGCCCCTCTGCCACTCCTCATCCCTGTTTCCCTTCTCTGGGACTTCTCCAGCTCCCCTACATCCCCTACACTTGCTGTTCTGTTCTCTGTTCCCTTCTTCGTCACCCTGATGTACTGTCTGCCACTTCTGGTCCTGGCCCCTGCGGCTCTGCTGCGCCCCAGCCCCTTCCCCCGGTCGGCTGCTCCCTCGTGCCCAGGCCCAGCTCGCTCTCTTGTCACGGCCGTGGCTGGAACGGCCCCTCCGGTGTGACTGTGCCCCCACGGGCCATTGCCCACCCTCTGGCTGCCTGGCTCCAGGGGGGGCCCAGGTGGTCGATGCCCCAAGCCTGTTCCCATGCCCGTGTGCCCTGGCCGTGCGTGCCCAGCCCTGCCGCGCTGGGAGGTTGTGCTGGCCCCACGCAGTGCCTGGGCTGTGCCTGTGACTGGTTCGGCCTCCGCAGATCCGGACTCCAGCACCGACATCTTCTGCCACATGATGCCCTTCTACAGCTATGACGTGCCCCACACCTGCGGCCCCGACCCCAAGATCTGCTGCCAGTTCGATTTCAAGCGCCTGCCTGGTGGGAGGATCAACTGCCCCTGGAAGGTGCCGCCCAGAGCCATCACCGACGCCAACGTGGCCGAGAGGTGAGTGCCGCGGCATCACGAGCTCTGGCACGGCCCCTGCCCGGCAGCACTGAGCCAGTGCCGGTCCCACGCCGGCCCCCGGCTCAGCCACGGCGGTTGCTCCCGCGCAGGGCACAGCTGCTGCTGGACCAGTACCGCAAGAAGTCCAAGCTGTACCGCAGCAAGGTGCTGCTGGTGCCGCTGGGCGACGACTTCCGCTACGACAAGCCCCAGGAGTGGGACGCCCAGTTCCTCAACTACCAGCGCCTCTTCGACTTTCTCAACGCCCGCCCTGGCCTCCACGTGCAGGTACCACGGGGGGACCCCTGACCTGTCCCCTGCGTGGCCCCTATAGGCTGTGGCCCGTGCCTCACAGCCACGGCACCGCAGGCGCAGTTCGGGACCCTCTCCGATTACTTCGACGCCCTCTACAAACGGACGGGCATTGTGCCCGGGATGCGGCCGCCCGGGTTCCCGGTGCTGAGCGGCGACTTCTTCTCCTATGCGGACCGCGAGGATCACTACTGGACCGGCTACTACACCTCCCGGCCCTTCTACAAGAGCTTGGACCGTGTGCTAGAGTCCCACCTCCGGTGAGGGGCCGGCGCGGGGCAGCCTGGGGCGGGGCGGGCGAGGCAGGGCAGAGGCCTGGGGTGTAGGGCGGTGCAACGGGTGACAGCCCTGCGTCTGTGCCAGGGGGGCTGAGATCCTGTACAGCCTGGCGCTGAGCCATGCGCGGCATGCTGGCATGGACAGCCGGTACCCGCTGTCGGACTACGCCCTGCTGACCGATGCCCGCCGCAACCTGGGCCTCTTCCAGCACCATGACGCCATCACCGGCACTGCCAAGGAGGCCGTCGTGGTGGACTACGGGGTCCGGTACGTGCTGTGCCACAGCAGGGGCAGTGGGGGGTGGGATGAGGCAGATCTCTAAGGGGTCTCACCATATTTTGGGGGTGCCAGGGGCTGAGCCTCCTCTCCCCAGCGTGTGTGGTCCCCAGAGGGGTTTGGGGGCTGTGCTGTCCTTGCTCCAGGGTGTAGGGGTCCCAGGTGGCTGTGGAGGGCTGCCCCAGCAGGGTTGGGGTGACTGGCGGTCGGGGGCTGGCTGGGCGGCACTGCTGACCCTCCCTCGGGGCTTGGCCCCGCACGCCCCGCGGCCCAGGCTGCTCCACTCCCTGATGAACCTGAAGCGCATCATCATCAATGCTGCCCACTACCTGGTGCTGGGGGACAAGGATGCCTACCACTACGACCCTGCCGCCCCCTTCCTCGGCACGGTGAGCCAGACCCTGCCCCTTGCCAGGACGTCAGGGCTGAGTCCCGCGGCCTGCGTGCTCTTGGCAGTGGCCTCTCGCTGGGGCTGACTCGTGTCTCCCGGCCAGGACGAGACGCGGCTCAACCAGGACTCGCTCCCGGAGAAAACCATCATCAAGGTGGATGAGGTGCCCAGGTAGGAGCCGCCGGCGGGGCTAGGGCTGGGGGCAGGCTGCAGTTGGGTATGGGGTCCTGATGGTGCAGGGGCTATCCCGGGGGCCCCGCCTGTGCTCACTCTGCCCCGCGTGCCTGGCGGGTCCCTCCCGCCCTGGCAGGTTCGTGGTCGTGTTCAACCCGCTGGAGCAGGAGCGGCTGGGCGTGGTGTCGCTGCTCGTGGACGCGCCGCGCGTGCGGGTGCTGACGGAGGATGGGCAGCCCCTGGCCATGCAGCTCAGCGCCCACTGGACCTCCGCCACCGACATGATGCCCAACGTCTACGAGGTGCGCCCGCTGTGCCCCCTGCTCCCCCCCGGCAGCCCTTCCTTCTGCAGGCCGCGGGGGCTGGCACCTTTGGAGCCAGGGCCCGGCACGCACAGCCCCTGCTCTGAGCTGCCCACCCGGGGGCCTTGCCCCACAGCACATGCCCTCTCCATGCCTTTTCCCTCCCTCTGCCACAGGTGCCTTGCCCCTGCAGCCCAGGGACCCCCTTGCCTCTCCCACCCAGGGGCTGAGCATCCCCTCCCCATGGTGCCCCCAGCATCCAGCAGGCTGAGGGCTTGTCCCGGGGGATCTGGGCTGGAAGGTGGGCCCAGCTCACGGCCCTCCCACGCAGGTGTCGGTGCCAGCCCGGGTGCCAGCGCTGGGCCTGGCCGTGCTGCAGCTGAGCCGTGCCTTTGAGGGCCATGCCACACTGACGGCCTCCACCCACCTGCACCTGCACGGCCGTGACCTGCCTGTGCGCAGGCACGATGCCCTGCCTCTGCGCGTGCTGCCCATCGCCGCCAGCGACTTCTGCCTTGAGACCCAGCACCTGCGCGCCTGCTTCGCTGGCCCCACCGGCCTCCTCCAGGTGCGTGGGAGCAGGGCCGGGCAGGCAGGGTGGGTGCAGGGTGGACGGGGTCCCTGGCCCATGGGCACTCACTGCCCTGGCTGCCCCTGGCAGAGCGTGCGGCGGGCGGGCGAGGAGCAGGACCAGCGACTGAGCAGCGAGTTCTTCATCTACGGCACCCGGACCTCCAAGGACAAGAGCGGGGCCTACCTCTTCCTGCCCGACGGCGAGGCCAAGGTGAGGCATGGGCATTGGGCTCCAGGAGTGGCTGGGGCTGGGGCATGGGGGGCTGGCGTTGGCTGCCCCGAGCATCAGTCTTCCCTGGGTACCAGGCTTTTCTCCCCATCCCTTCACAGCCCTATGCCCCCAAGGACCCCCCCATAGTGCGCGTGACCGAGGGACCCTTCTTCTCGGAGGTGGCGAGCTACTACCAGCACGTGCAGCAGGTGGTGCGGCTCTACAACGTGCCAGGTGAGGGCAGGGCCGTGCCAGGCTGGGCATGTTTGGGTGCCCCGTGAGAGCCTGGGGCCCAGGCAGGTGGCTGGATGGGTCCCTGGGAAGCTGGCCAGGCTGGGGGGGCAGCAGCAGGGCCCAAGCCATGCCCAGCCCTGACCGCAGCTGCCCGCAGGGGTGGAGGGGCTGTCCCTGGAGGTGTCCTGCCTGGTGGACATCCGCGACCACGTCAACAAGGAGCTGGCGCTGCGCTTCAGCACTGACATCGAGAGCGAGGACACCTTCTTCACCGACCTCAATGGCTTCCAGGTGCCCGAGGGGGTAGGGGCAGGCGCAGGCCGGGGGGCCTCAGCCCCTCCAGCGGGTCCCAGCGCTGGCTGGATGGGACCCGGCACAGCCTGACCAGTCCCATCCCACCGGCAGATCCAGCCGCGCCGCTACCTGAAGAAGCTGCCGCTCCAAGCCAACTTCTACCCCATGCCGGTCATGGCCTACATCCAGGACAAGCGGAGCCGCCTGACGCTGCACACAGCCCAGGCGCTGGGGGTGTCCAGCCTGAGCAGCGGTGAGTGCCGGGCAGCCGCCATGCGGCTCGTGCCCTGGGGCTCTGCCAGCCTGCGGTCTCTGGCACGGAGGCGCAAGCCTGTGCTGCAGAGCCAGTCTCCGAGGAGATGCAGACACTGGGTGCCTGCAGCGCCAGCTCTCGGGGCATGGCTGGGCAGGGGATGCTGCCCCATGGCTCTGGGGTGGGAGCTTCTCTGCTCGGGCCCTGCTGCAGACCCCAGTGGGCCCAGGGCTGAAGCGGGCAGGGCGGCACGTGCCTGCTGTCACAGGCCAGCCCTGCCGGCTCTCGCAGGCCAGCTGGAGGTGATCTTGGACCGGCGGCTTGTGCAGGACGACAACCGCGGGCTGGGCCAGGGGCTGAAGGACAACAAACGGACGTGGAGCCGCTTCCGGCTCCTGCTGGAGCGCCGCACCACGGCCAACAAGGTCAGGGGCTCATGGGGGCGGGGAGGGGGCAACCCCGCTGGTCCAGGCCCTGGAGAAGCAGGGCTGAGGCGGGAGGGAGGGAGCATCAGCGCGGCACAAGTTCCCTCCCCTCCCTGCACCCAGCGGTGCACACCCTGCACCGGGCTGCGTGGCTCCGGGGCGGGCGCGTGGGGAGGTGCCCAGCTGGCCGTGTCTGGGCCCGGTGCCGGGTGGCTCCTTGTGACCTGGCTCTTCTCGTCCCGCCCCGCCGCCTCCCACCCCTACCCACACCCCCAGCGCTCCGGCTTCTTGTCCAAGCTGGCCTCCGTGTTTAGAGACCTGGCCGCCCTGGGCACCAGTGCTGGCAGCCAAGAGGTAACGGGCGCCTGCCCCTGCCCTGCGCCCGTCCCGTGTGCTAGCCGCTGGTATCCGTAGCGTAGCGCGGGCCCTACCGCTCACCTGTAGCCAGCTGGTAGTCAGCACTAGAGTAGCCCGGGGGTCCTGGCTGGGGCGCCAGGGGTGGCAACGGGGGCTGGGGTGCCAGTGCCCCATGGCAGCCCTGCCCCACATCCTCCAGCCCAGGTCTGCCTGGGGGATGGGGTGTTATTCCCCAGGCCAGGTTGGGGGCAGGGAGCTACAGACCAGTTCTGGGCAGAGCTCCCACCCCTGCTGGTCAGCCCCTGCCCCGTGGCTTGGACCAGAGCAAGAGACACCCCCCGCCCGTGGCAAGGCCTGGCAAGATGCCCTGTGTGCTGGGTCCTGGTGGCTCCAGCGTGCTCACCGCGTGGCTCGCTGCGGTGCAGGTGCAGGACAGCCGCCCCACCAGCTTCCCCTCGCTGCTGAGCCATGCCACCTCCATGCACCTCAACGCCGAGGTCCTGGTGATGCCTGTGGCCCAGGAGAAGACGGCGCTGCCTGCCCTGCGCTCCTTCCTGCCCCTGGCCGGCACGGTGCCCTGCGACTTCCACATCCTCAACCTCCGCACGCTGCAGGCCGAGGTGAGCGCCGGCTGCCCAGCACCAAGTCCGGCCCGCTGGGCACGGGCAGGGACAGGGTGGAGGGGCCTCTGCTCCTGGGGGCTGGTGCCCCAACCGGTCCTGCCCCATGGCAGCTCTGCGGCAATTGCATCTGCTTCCCCAGGACGACTCGCTGCCCTCAGCTGAGGCCGCCCTGATCCTGCACCGCAAGGGCTTCGACTGTGGGCTGGAGGCCAAGAACCTGGGCTTCAACTGCACCACCAGCCAGGGCAAGGTAGGGGCAGAGGCAGCGCTGGCTCTGGCGCCATCCCGCTCTCCCTGGCCTGGCGCCTGCCTGCCCTGGTGCTCTGCTCCCTGTGGGCAGCGCTGGGCTCTCAGGGCACTGGCTGGCAGTGGTGTGGGGCGGCTTTGGGTCACGTGCAGGGCTGCGGAGATGGCGCTGGTTTTGAGGGCCTGGGACATGGCATGCGAGGTCTGACCCTGCTGCAACTGCTGTGGGGCCACCCACTGCAACCCGGAGCAGCTCCCTGCACACGGGTGGTGGCCAGGGCCACGGGAGGTGTGGGCTATGCCGGGGGCTGTGCCCCCCTCTCAGCCAACGTCTCCCCCCTGCAGCTGGTGCTGGGGAGCCTGTTCCAGGGGCTGGAGCTGGGCTCTCTCCAGCCCACCTCACTGACACTGATGTACCCGCTGGGCACCGCCTCCGCCAACAACACTGTGATCCACCTGGAGCCCATGGAAATCGCCACCTTCCGCCTCCGCTTCGGATAGGCCCTGCCACGGAGCGCGAGCGGCCCCGGGCACGGCAGGGCCCCGCTGGGGGCACGGGTGACTCCCGGGCAGCAGGAGATCTGGCCGGGCTGCCGCACGAGGGCAGCTGGACTCGTAGACCCGTGGCTGCTGTTTGTGACTCTGCGCCCCAGCTCATCCGGAAGGGGCAGAGGCACGGCTGTGCCGGGCGGGACCGGCAGGCATCGCTGTCCAGCGGCTGCCTGCGCCTGGGTGCGACGGATGGACCCCGTGCTTGGACTGGGGCAGGCACGGTGGCTCCCGGGGCAGGAGCGCAGCGGTGGCAGGACCCTGCTGCCCCAGCAGGGAGGTGTGACGTGTCTCCGGCACCTCCCAGCCCCAGGAGCAGATGCTGGAGCCTGCTGGGCTGGGGCGAGGCCCGGACTCTGCCCCCCAGCGTGGTGCAGCGCTGCCCCCGGGGCAGGACGGGCTGCCAGCTGGGGCGGTGATGGACTGCACGGGGCAGAGACTGAGTTGGCCGAGCACATCATGAGCTTCTAGGAAACAAGCGCCCTGTGTCCATGTGCCTCCATGCGCCCGGGGGCTCTCGCGGGCCAGGCCTGCCTGGGCACGAGCCGGGCAGGATGGGGAGCATTTAGCCCAGCTGGGGGTCTCTGCCCCGTCCCTCCCCACGCCGGGCGGGTTTGTGCCGCATCTCCTGGTGCCTTTAACCAGGTGTCAGGGGCATCCCCGACTGGCCGGCCGGCCCTGGGTCCCTAGGCTGGCACCGGGGCTGGGGCCACGTGTGAGCTTCTGGTGCTTTCCTCCCCCCCCGCACCTCCCTCTGGTTGCTACGGGCACCGGTGTCGCTGAACCCCCCCGGACCAATTACTGCCCCCCGAGGGGCCGCGCTGCGCCCGGATGCAGGGCTGGGCCCAGCCGGTCTCAGCCTGACGCCAGGCCAAGCTCCCTCCTGGCCCCGGCCGGGTCCCTCGGCACCGGGGCAGGGCGGGGGAGGCCTGGCCGCGGCCGCGCGGGTCGGGTCGGGCCGGGCAGCAGCGCAGCGGGCCCAGGGTGGGGGGGGTGCAGCGGCCGGCCGTGCGGGCTGGGGGCCGGATGCGGGCGTAGGGCGAGCAGCCGCCCCAGTGCCGCTTGCGGGCGCCGGCGGCGGGCCGTGCCCGTGCCCGTGCCCGTGCCGACCCGTGCGGCGGCCCCTCGGCGTGTGCGGCCCTCCCGGGTGCCCTCCGCGGCGGGCAGTGACGCGACGCGACGCGACGCGGGCGGGAAGGAAGGGGCAGCCGCGTGCCCCCAGGCGCCTGCGGGGGCGGTGCGGGGGTCGTGGGCTCCTGCCCCCAGCGGCTGCTAACGGAGGCCCTGGGGCCAGGCCGGGGCACCGGGCCCCACGCGGGGTGCTGAGCCCCTCGCCCCGCCCCGCCCGTGCTGCGCTGCGCTGCGCTGCGCTGCCCCGGCCGGGCGGGCGGGCGGGCGGTCCCGGGGGGCTCGTTAGCGCCCGCGATGCTGCTGCCTCCGGGCCGGTCCCGGCGGGGCGAGGCGAGGCGAGGCGAGGCGCGTCGCCGTGTGCGGCCGCCGAGCGCGAGATGCTGCTGGCCGGGGTCGTGCTGGGGCTGGGGCTGCTCCTCGCCGCAGGTAGGCAGGCGCCCCCGAGCCCGCTGCCCCTGCCCCGGCCGCGCTCCCGGGGCCACCCCGCCGTGCGCCCTGCCCCCGGGTGACCCCGGCCCGGCCCGGCCCGCAGCCCGAGCCCGCGGCCCGCACCTGTGCGAGGGTTACGCCGGGCCCGACGGCCGCGCCCACGCCGGCTTCGCCTGCCCGCGCCTCTCGGACAGCGCCGAGCTCCGCTTCTGCTGCCGCCCGCGCCCCGCCGCGCTCAAGTCCTGCTGCGCCCGCCCGCCCGGCCCCGGCCCCGGCCCCGGCCCCCGCAACGCCACCCGCGCGCCCGGCCCCGCCGCGCTCCGGTGAGCCCCGGGGGGGGGGGAGTGGGGGGGCGGCCGTCGTTCGGCTCCCGAGTGAACGCCCCGCCCCGCTCCGCCCCGCCCCCAGGAGCGCGCTGGCGCAGGCGGCCGTGGCGCTCTACGGGCTGCTCGTGGCGGCGCTCGTTGTGGCGGACGCGCTGCACCGCCGCCGCCGCCAGCACAGGTAGGATCCACGCCCCGCCCCCCGCCCGCCCGGCCACGCCCCTGGGCGGAGTCGGAGGCCATGGCGTCATCGGGGGCGGGGCCGGCGGCGGGAGCGGCGCGGACGGGAGTCGCCATGGAAGAGCCGGTGAGCGCGACCCCCCCTTGCCCCTTGCCCCGCCCTCTCTGCCACGTGACCCCAGCCCACGGGGGTCCCACGGCCCCTGCCCCACGTGACCCTGGCCCCATCTCTCGGGGGGGTCCCCAAGGCCCCCACGTGACCCCGCCCCCGCCCTGGGGGCCCCATGGTCCTCCCCTGGCACAGTGACCCCTGACCCTCGTCACCCCTGCTGCCCCCCCTCCTCCCCCAGGGCTCTGCCCACAGCCCGGCCGTGCCCCCCCCACAGTGCCCCATCCCCATGGGCCCACCCTCCCACCGCCAGGGGTGCGGGTACCCCCCGGGGCGGGGGTGGGGGTGCTCCCCGGGGGCAGGGTTACTCCCGGGGGTGGGGGTGCTCCCCAGGGCCAGGGTCCCCCCCCGGGGTGGGGGTGCCCCCGGGGTGCCCAGCCCGCGCTGCCCCTGAGGCCGGCCGTGCCGCAGGCGGTGCCGGGGCAGCTGCGGGCGCAGGGCAACGAGCTGTTCCAGGCCGGGGACTACGAGGCGGCGCTGGCCGCCTACACGCGGGCGCTGGGCCTGTGCGACCGGGCGCCGGAGCGCGCCGTGCTGCACCGCAACCGCGCCGCCTGCCACCTCAAGCTGGTGAGACCGCGGGGGCGGGTGTGCGGGGCAGGGCGGGGCGGCACAGGTTTGCACACGCACATGCACGCACGCCAGCCTGCCCGGCCCATCCCAGCCCAGCCTTCGCGCCGCGCCCCGACGCGGGGGCTGGAGGCAGCGCCGGGTGGCCGCGGAGCCATCTGGCTGCCCCTGGCAGCGCGCCGCGGGTCCGTTCCTGAGCCCCGGGGCCCGTTAACGCGCCGCAGGGAAGGGCAGCGGGGTCCGGGTGCCTGGGGCCACAGCCCGGCCGGTGCTGGGTCACGAGGAGCGAGCGAGCCCCCGTGCGCCGCGCCCCGGCTGCCTGGGGCTCCCTCCAGGATGGGGCCCGCGGGCTCCGATGTCCCCGGGGCTCGTTGCTGCCCTCTGGCGCCAGCGAGCTCCTGCCCCCGCGCAGGGCGCAGCACACACGGCTCGTGCTGACTGAGCGCGTGCGCGGTGGTGACTCCTCTCTGCCGCCTGTCTCGCCGGGGGGGGGAAAGGGGCAGCGCTGTGGCCCCCCAGCTGCAGGCACTGTCAGAATCTGGGCCAGGATCGGGGCTGGCGAGACCCCGGGTCCAGCACTGCGGCACACGGATCGGCCTCCCTCACCCGCGTCTGTCCTTGCAGGAGGATTATCTCCAAGCAGAAGCCGATGCATCTAAAGGTACCGGCGGGCTGGGCAGGGGCCAGGCCAGTGCGGGCGCCATCCGCCGGGGCTCCGGCCCCCTGACGCTCCTCTCCCCCATGCTCAGCCATCGAGGCGGACGGGCGTGACGTGAAGGCGCTGTTCCGCCGCAGCCAGGCGCTGCGGCAGCTGGGCCGGCTGGACCAGGCCGCCCAGGACCTGCAGCGCTGCGTGAGCCTGGAGCCCCGGAACAAGGCCTTCCAGGAGGCGCTGCGCGACCTGGGCAGCAGCGTGCAGGAGAAGGTGGAGCCCCCCACCCTGCCCCTCGCCCCTGGGCCAGCCGCAGCCCCTGCTGCGTGTTGGAGCCCGTCCGTCCCCCCTGACTTGCTCATCCATCTGTCCCAGATGAAGGCCATGTCCTGCACGGACTCCAAAGTGCAGCAGATGTTCCAGATCCTGCTGGACCCCGAGGAGAAGGACGCGGACAAGAGGCAGAAGGTGCGTGGGGAAGGAGGGGGGCTAGCTTGGCTGGGGGCAGGGGCTCTGGGAGGGCGAGTGGGGGTCACACACAAGCCGTGGTGCTGAGAGGCCGCCAAGGCCCTGGGTGCGGAGCCTCTGAGCTGTGCAGAAAGCGGCTGCTTGAGGCCCCGAAGGGGGCGGCTGTGGCAAGGCCCTGCCGGGGTGCCCGATGCATTGGGGCCTGGGTGACGGCTGGTCCTGGCTCCTCTGCAGGGGCACAAGTGCCGGTGGGGTGGGGCACGGGCGCTGGCACCTGGCCGTGACTCTTGCTCCCTCGCAGGCTGCGCAGAACCTGATCGTGCTGGCGCGCGAGGAGCCGGGGGCGGAGAAGATCTTCCAGAGCGATGGCGTGCGCCTGCTGCAGCAGTTGCTGGAGGCGGGCGAGGCTGACACCATGCTGGCCGCCCTGCGCACCCTGGTCGGTCTCTGCTCTGGCCACCGCTCCCGGGTAGGGCCGTGCGCCACACCGCGCTCCCCCATCCCGTCAGCCGTGCCAGGGGGAGGGCTCCCGCAGCAGGGGTGTGGCTGACCCAGCGGCTGCAGCCCAGCTGGGACCAGTGTCTCGCCAGCAAGGCCTCTCTGCTCTCCTGAATGCTGGGGGCTGCCCCCCAGCCGTGATGGGCACGAGGTGCTGGGGCCAGGAGTGTGGAGGTGCTAGGGCCAGGGGTGTGGCAACAAGAAGCCGCACATTGACATGGGGCTGGGGCTGGGCACCTGGGGCTCCCCTGGCAGCAACCGTCCCTGTGCCCGCAGACCACGGCCATCCTGGCGGAGCTGGGGCCGCCGCGCCTCTCAGGGCTGCTGGGCGCGGAGCATGAGCAGGTCTCGCTGGCGGCCTGCAACCTGCTGCAGGTCATGATCGACGCGCTCAAGGAGGGGCTGCAGCGGGACGTGCGTGGCAAGGAGGACGCCCTTGTGCTGGGTGAGCGGCGGGTGCCTCTGTGGGCACAGCAGGGGAAGTGGGCACCCCTCCTGGCACCTCATGTCGTAGCCCAGCCTTCTGCTGTGGGGCCTGCACCCTGTGTCCCCAGGATCTGGTTCCTGCTGAGGGGGGCAAGAGGCAGGCGTGGCTGGGGTGCTGCTGGCAGCCTTGGGGGCTGGGTTGTGAAAGAGCTGCATGCCCCGGTGCCCAGCTGGCAGGGGTGGGGCACGCTGACCTCCTCTGGCGCCGGCTCTTGGCAGACTCCTCAAAGGATCTGAAGCTGCTGATCAAGAGCCTCCTGGAGCTGCTGACACAGGAGGAGGCATCGTCGCACGGCCGTGACAACGCGCTCAACCTGCTCATCCGAGCTGTGCCCCGCAAGTCCCCGCGGGAGCCCAACAACAGCCTCACGCTGTGGGTGATCGACCAGGGTAAGGGCAGCAGGCCGAGACGCCCAGAGCCCAGCCTGGCACCAAGCACCCTGTCCAGCCCTGGGCAGGCGCTGGGTCCAAGTCCCCAAGTGCCTCCCCTGCGTTCTGGGCTGTGACCCTGCCCCTGACCGCGTGATCGCATCGCTGCAGGGCTGAAGAAGATCCTGGAGGTGGGGGGCATGGTCCGCAGGGCCGCCGGGAGCCTGCCCGTGACCGAGAACAGCTGCATGAGTGCTGCAGTCCTGCTCAGCAAGCTCTACGGGGACCTCAAGTGCGACGCGGAGCGCGAGAACTTCCACCGCCTGTGCGAGGACTACGTGAGGTGAGGGGCCTGGCGGCGGGGCTGGGCGCTGCGCTGGAGCCCCGGGCATGGGGGAGAGGGGTGAGGAGGGGGCTCCAGCGCTCGGCTGCCAGGAGCCTCCCGTTGGGCTGCTCAAGCGCCTGGCTCTGTGCCATTTGTCATCGTCACCGTCCTCGTCGGGTGTTGCTGATGCGCTCCAGGACCGTGGTGCTGGCAAAAAGTCGCAACCGGGAGATCCCAGCACCAGTCCCGTCTTAAAGAATGACGGCAGGCTCTGCTCGGCGGCAAAGGCTCCCCCAGGTTTATTATCCACAAGGCACGGCCCCAGCACAGCTGGGATCTGACAGGGTGTGAGGATGTGCCTGCCCGTGACGGGGCATCGGCACCACCGCGCAGGCTCCCCTGGGTCAGGACGAAGCTCCCGGGCTTTCCGGCTCTCCTTTTGCACAGCGGCCAAAGCAGATGACGCGTCGCCTTCTGTCTGCGTCTTGAATATCTGGAGCTGTCCTGAGCGTGCCAGGCTTCTGTCCCTGCACCACCTCCTCTGCTTCTCCCCTCACCCATTTATCCATGCTCTCCTTGTCCGTGCCCCCCCACAGGTCCCAGCACCTCCTGGTCAACTTCCTCCCGGCTCTGGCCAAGCTAGTGACCTACCTCACCAGGGAAGAGGCTCTGGCTGGGGTGCCCGGGGACTGCAGGGCCCCTTCCTGCCCCTGGTGTGATCCTGTCTCCAGGCAGTTTCTCTAGGCGGCGTCCACTGGGTCCTTGGACCCGCTCAAGGGCGAGTGGGCGCTGTGCGGTGCGCTCTGCTCCATGTCCCACCTCCATGCACTTGTTTTAAGCCTCTGACCTCGCTCCTGTCCTTGTTATGTCTTCAGTTGTCAGCTGTGTCTACCTAGCAGCCTCCTCTTTGAAGGCAAGTTTATAGCGTGTCCCCGTGGGCATCCGCTCGCATTCCTTAGGCAGCAGATAGGCCTGATCAGGGCGTTCTCGTTGCAGCCTCGCCATCCTGGCACTGCGCTACCCCACACCTTGCACAGCCGTCTCCCCCTCCCATCTCCCGGCCCACAGGCCGAGTTTTGCTTGTATTAGGAGTTTGTGCCTGGGTCAGGTTTGCTGCTCAGACCCGCTCGAGCCAATGCTGTAGCACATCAGTCAGTGCACGCCGCTCGGGCACTGGCAGCCAGGCTCTGCCCCCTCTCAGCCAGCCCCTCTGCTGTGTCTGGCGAGCGAGGGGGACGGAGCCTGCGCCCACCCTGGCCTCAGCTGCGCTGTGCCCAGTGCCGAGGTTGGGGTGGATGCTGTGATGGGAAGTGCTGGGCCTGCCGTGTGCCATGGTGCTGGGGTGCGGCTGGCGCCGTGGGGAGCCCTGGCCTCCCATCCTGCTGCTGTCCCCGCAGGAGCTGGTTCGATGGGCACGGGCTGGCTGGGAAGCTGCGGGCCATCCAGACGGTGTCGTGCCTGCTGCAGGGCCCTGCGGAGGCAGGGAACCGGGCACTGGAGCTGGACGGCATCATGGAGAGCGTGCTGTCGCTGTGTGCCTCCTCACACGAGGCCGACCAGCTGGTGGCCGTGGAGGCCCTGATCCATGCGGCCGACAAGGCCAAGCATGCCTCCTTCATCACCGCCAACGGCGTCACCCTGCTCAAGGAGATCTACAAGCACAGCGAGCGTGACAGCATCCGCATCCGCGCCCTGGTGGTGAGGCCACGGGGCCCTGGGGGTGGCAAGGAGGTGGCGGGGCTGGTGGCTGGGGAGAGCTGCTGGTGTTCAGTGCCCGGAACCGGTCAGGGCTCTGCAGCCAGGCTCTGGGCAAAGGCGGGGCTGGGGGTGCAATGGCAGGGCTGCGTCAGGGTGGCCGGACCCACTGGATCGGTGAGCCTGTCCCGGCAGGGCTCCTGGGTGAGGCCAGGGGTCGGGAGCTGCACGGACAGGGCGGTATCCCCGGCTCCTGGCCCTGATGCACCGCTCTGCCCAGGGGCTCTGCAAGCTGGGCTCTGCCGGCGGCACCGACTTCAGCATGAAGCAGTTTGCCGAAGGCTCCACCCTGAAGCTGGCCAAGCAGTGCCGCAAGTGCGTGCCTGGGGGTGGGGGCGCCTGGCAGCGGGGCCAGGCAGCGGGCGGGGGGTGCCACGGGTGCGGGCTCACGGCTGCCCCTGCGCAGGTGGCTGTGCAACGAGGCGATGGACGCAGGCACACGGCGCTGGGCGGCCGAGGGGCTGGCCTACCTCACCTTCGACGCTGATGTCAAGGAGGAGTTTGTGGAGGACAAGGCTGCTTTGCAGGCCATGTTCCAGCTGGCCAAGGTGCTGGGGGGCATGGGGAAGAGGGCAGGGGCTGTGCTGTGGTAGGAGGCTGCATACCTAACTGGGAGCAAATGGGCTGGAGCGGGTGGTGGTGCAGGGGCAGCTGCCTGCCGTGGGTCCCTGTGGCGCCCAGGGCTGCTCTGGTCGGCAATGGCCATTCACTGAGCGCTGCCCGCTGTTCCCGCAGTCGGAGGACCGGAGCGTGCTCTTCGCCGTGGCCTCCACGCTGGTGAACTGCAGCAACAGCTACGACCACGAGGAGCCGGATCCCCAGATGCTGGAGCTGGCCAAGTACGCCAAGCAGCACGTCCCGCAGCAGCACCCCAAGGTGAGGGAGCAGAGCCGGCCCTGGGGGTGGGAGCCAGGGCCAAGGCGCCGTGGTGCAGGACGGGCCATGGGTGGAGGGAGCCTGGAGCAGGTGGGTGCTGGGGGGTCTACAGGGGTGGGCTTGGGGCATGGCAGGCCTCGCACTGGCCCTGACAGGCCTGTCCCTCTGGACCAGGACAAGCCGGACTTTGTGCGGCGGCGGGTGCAGAAGCTGCTGGCTGCCGGCGTGGTGTCGGCTCTCGCCTGCATGGTGAAGAGCGAGACCCCGGCGCTGACCAGCTCCTGCCGAGAGCTCATCTCCAGGTGAGGCGCTGCGTGGGTGGGGGAGCCCCACGCCCAGCATTGCTCCCCAGCCTGGGGGTCAGGGGCTCCCCCATGGGCTGGGGGGTTGCCAGGGCCCTGGCTCCGTCCAGGGTGGAGGGTGGGTGGGAAAGGCCCCGCTGGGTTGCGCTAGGGTGGGTGGGGGCAGGATCGGCAGGGGGCCAGGGGTTGGGGGGTTGGGAGCCCAGTGCTGGGCCTGGCTGACCGTGACCGTGGCCGTGTCTGCTGCATGCCCGCAGGGTGTTCCTGGCCCTGGTGGAGGATGCCGAGGACCGGGGTGGCGTGGTCGCCCAGGGAGGAGGAAAGGTGAGGCCCAGCCCTGGCGTGGCCCAGAGGGTGTCCAGGCCTGCTGTGCATGGCGGGTGGGTGCTGCTGCGATGGGCGGTGGGACGGGACCTGGGCTGGGCCTGACTTGGGGGGACTCTGGACGTCCCCGTGCCCCAGTGCAACTATGGGGGCTGGGCCTTGCGTGGCCCCGTGGGGCGTCTGCGTTGCCCGTCCCCCCCCCGGGACCGGTGCTGACTGCGGCTCTCTGCTTTCAGGCCCTCATCCCGCTGTCCCTGGAGGGCACCGAGGTGGGGCAGGCCAAGGCTGCACAGGCCCTGGCGAAGATCATCATCACTTCCAACCCCGAGATGGCCTTCCCCGGAGAGCGGGTAGCACGGCCGGGCGCAGTGTGGGCAGCCCGGGGGGTCCTGCCCCAGGGGGTTGTGTTGCAGGATGTGGACCCCCCCCAGCCAGGGGCCCCGAAGAGGCTGATACGGGGGGAGGAGGGGAAGGGGGCCTGACTGGGAGGCATAGTTCTTTGTTACCCCAGGGCCCTGGGCTGCAGCCTGCCTCCCCGCCCGGCCTGGCCCGGTCCGCGGGACCTGTCCGTGTCCTTTACCTACAGGCCAAGGTCTCGGACAGGGGCTGTGCCAGGGGCTCCTGGGCTGGTCTGTTCCCATCTGTGCTGGACTTGGCAAGGCTCATGCGAGCCCAGCTGGGTGGCGACATCCCTGCCCTGGCTTCGCGGCTCGGGGGGGCCCCGCAGCCCCTGACTGCCCATCTCCCTAGATCTACGAGGTGGTCCGGCCGCTGGTGAGCCTCCTGCAGCTGCAGCGCAGTGGCCTGGAGAACTTCGAGGGGCTGATGGCTCTGACCAACCTGGCGGGGACCAGCGAGCAGCTGAGGTAGGGCCCGGAGGCCTGGGAGGGGAGAGCGCCTCGGCTCCGGCTGTCATCCAGGGCTGTGTCCTGGGAACGCCGTCAGCCTCCTCTACACACAGCCCTGACCCCAGCTTGCGGGGGCCTTGCCAAGCACCCCCCTCCCCCGGGTTCCTGCTAGTGCTGTCCCTTCCTCGCTGCAGGCAGAAGATCCTGAAGGAGAAGGCGGTGCCCATGATCGAGGGCTACATGTTTGAGGAGCACGAGCTCATCCGCCTGGCCGCCACGGAGTGCATGTGCAACATGGTCATGAGCAAGGAGGTGAGCCCCGGGTGGGCGGGGGCAGCCAGGGCCTGCAGTGCAGGAAGGGAACGCAGCGGGCATCGTGTACCCGGGCCCTAGTGAGGCGTGGCAGTCTCCCGGGCCTTTCCTGTGAGCTGCAGACCTGGGCTAGGCCGGACGGCCGCGCGGTGGAGACTGCCGGCTCAGTCCCTGCCCTCAGCAAGCTGCAGGGTCCCAGCCTTTAGTGTCTCCTGATCTGGCAGCTGCTCCAGGCCCCTGATCACTGTGGTTGCCCTTCTCTGCACCTTTTTCAATTCTGTGACAGCCTTGTTGAGATGCAGAGACCAGCCCTGCACACCGGATTCAAGACGTGGGCGCGCCACAGATTCGTATAAGGGCACGAGGGTGATCTCCATTTCGCTTACATTTCCCTTCTTTACAATGCCCAGCTTGTCACTGCTGCCCACTGAGCTGACATGTTGAAAGAGCTCTACAGTGACTCCAAGGTCTCCTTCCCGAGTCACTAGAGTTAGTTCAGGACCTCAGGCCGCGTACGTGGAGTTGAGGTTATTTTCCCTGCGTGCATTATATTGCACTTGTCGATGCTGAAGTTCATCTGCCGTCCTGTTGCCCGCTCGCTCAGCTCAGGGAGGTCTTTCTGCTCCTCTCCGTGAGCCTGGCCCTTGGCTACCCAGGATAATATGGTGCCATCTGCAAGCGTGGGGATTTTCCTGTGTACCCATTCACAGATCTTTACTGAACGTGCTGAACTCAATCAGGCCCAGTGCAGATCCCCCCCTTTTTGACCTCTTGATGTGAGACCTGCAGGAGGTTTTGTGTGGAGTCCCACGGTCTGTCCTGGGCCTAGCGCTGTTCAGCAGGCCTAGCAGTGATTTGGGTGCTGGAATAGAGAGCTTCCCAGGCAGGTCTGCAGGTGACCCCAAACCAGCACGTGCTGGGGACAGACGCGGCCTCCAGCAGGATCCCCACAGAGTGAGGCTGGGCTGGAGCCAGCGGGGTGAAGTGCAAGGCTGACAAATGCAGGGTGCTGCAGCTCGGCAAGAAGAAAGAAAAGCACAGACACGGATGGGAGGTGCGTGGTGCGGCGGAGAAGGATCCTGGGGTCACAGAATCACAGGAAAATCAGGCTAGAAGCACCTGCAGGTCGCCAGTCATGGCAGGATCATCCCAAAAAGTCCTTGTCTAACCTGGGGGTGACCAGCTGTGCTACAAGTGGCACTGGCAGTCTCTGTGCGCAGTGCATGGGAGATGGACGGGACAGGCAGCAGATGGTGTAAGGGAGCAGAAAGCAGAGCATCGGATTGGGCAAGGAGCTGATGGTAGAGCAGCAGATCAGGCTGGGAACACGGCAGGGAGCAGGAAGTGGAGCAGCAGATCGGGCAGGGGAGAGGTTCGGAGTGGCACTCGGGGTGGGGGCAAGACTTCCTTTGTGGTCCCCCCACCAGGAAACCTGGCCTGTTCCTAAAGCTCCACCAACGGGCCCGTGCCACGCAGCTCCCAGGCCCGTTGTCCCGACACCAAAAGCACCGTGACCTGTGACAGGTGAAGCGGGAGTGCTGGGAGCACCCTGCTGCTGCAAGGGGTGTCAAAATGTGCTCAAGAGACTCAAGGAAGAGGCCGTGCCCCTGCTACGGAGGAAGGCAAAACCCCACATCCGTCCCTCTGACCACGAGGCTGGGTGCTGCAAGTTCATGCCGTGGCTGCGCGTCCCGCTCCCTGCGGCGATGGGGGAAAGGTGCTCTCCTGGCCTCTGGCAGCCCTCGGGGGCATGCGGGCCACTGTCCTGTCCCTTCACAAACCGTCTTTCCTGCACGCTGACCGTACTTAGTTGGTTCTCTCAACCTCTCCCAAAAACGAGGAGCCCCGAGCTGCTGGCAGTCCTCTAGATGTGTGCTGGGCACGGAGACGGCGTCGCCTCCCGTGTCCTGTTGATGCAGCCTGGAACCACGTTCGGCGTTCTGCTGCTGTGCCGCGTTGCAGGTTCACGTGGAGTCTGACCCGCCGGGAGGATGTGAAAGTGATGGGAAGCTTGGGAGGAAGCAGACACGAGGGGAAGTCACGATCCCAAGACAGGGAAGCGGGAAGTCAGCAGGACTGACGTGTAAGGTTGCCAAAAGGCGGATTTCACCCAGCTCCAGGAGTCCGTGGGCAGGTGCCAGGGGGCGACCCACGGAGGAATTGGCCCAGGCGGGCTGGGCGATAACAGAAGAGATGGTCAGAGCTTCTGATGATGGGAGACGGGCCATGTAACCGAGGACTGGAAAAGGGCCAACGTAGCGTCCCTCTAAACAAGGGAGAAAGGACCCGGGGACCTACAGACCGGGTAGCCTCAGCTCTGTCCTGGGAAGTTACTGGAGCAGATCCTAAGGAAGACCATGTGCAAGCGCCTGGAGGAGGAAGCTGATCGCAGGCAGCCAGCAGGGATTATGAAACACATCATGGGAAGCCCGATCTCCTTCTTTGGCAAAGTGCGTGCTTGGCTGGACGAGGGGAATGCTGCGGGTGTTGTATCTGGACGGCAGCAAGGCTTGTGCCGAGGCCCCGCGTGATCTCCCTTCTCATAAACAAATTGGAGACGTGTGGGCTGGATAAACTACCACAAGGTGGGGGGAAACCTGGCTCAATAGCCCAAGCAAAGGGTAATTATTAACGGGTCCGCGTCACAATGGCAGGAGGTTTCGAGTGGAGTCCCACAGGGTCTGTCTTGGGTGCTGGCAGAGGAAGCTTCTTGAGCAAGTTTGCAGATGACAAAACAGAAGGATTGTGAACAGCCTGGAGGATGTGAGCACAGCTCAGAGGGATCTCGACAGACGGGAAAGCCGGGCTGGAGCAACAGGACGAAGCTCAGCGCGGACAAATGCAAGGTGCTGCGCACAGGAGAAATAATCCAAAACACCGATACAAACGGGGGGACGTCCGGCCAGATGGCAGCTCTGTGGAAAAGGACCTGGGGGTCCCAGTAGAGCACGGACTTGACGGGGTTGGCAGGGTGGTGCAGCCGCACACAAGGCGGATGCAGTTTTGGGCTGTGCCAATAGACGCGTGAGGCACAAGACGAGGTGATGGTCAGGAATCTGCGTGCAGCTCCGGGCCCTGCGTTTGGAGGCAGTTTCTAGAGGCAGCAACACGTGATCAAGGCTTGGAAAGCAGTCGCGTGCGGAGAGGCTGAAGGAGCTGGGCGTGTTCAGCTTGCAGAAAAGGCACTTCGGAGGCCGTGGCAGCAGCGTGCAGACACGTGCAGGGCTGCCCTGAACGGGAGGAAGAACCGCTGGGTTTTCCTGTTGCAGCAGGGAGCAGTGCATGGGCCAACGGCTTGACGCTGCAGCAAAGGAGGTTTGGATTGAAGCCCAGGAACGGTTGTTCGCTGTCAGAGCGGGGAGGCCGCGGGAGAGACACCCAGGGAGGCTGCAGACTCTCTGCTGGGGGTGTCGAGGAGAGGCTGGGCAACCGCCGGGCAGGCATGACGAGGCGTAGCGATGCCTGGAGCGAGCTGTGAAGAGCGGCACGCACCCAGGCGGCTGGATCAGACCTCAGCGTGGAGGAGCGGGTGGAGGCTGGAGGGACCGTGCTCAGCAGCAGCCGAGCAAAGCAGAGCCCCACACCGGGCCTGGGCAGGAACGATGGAAGCAGCTGGGCCAGGCCGGGGGCGACGCCTGGGGCTGCAGCGTTGACATTAGGAAGAACTTCTTCCCAGTTCGAGTGGCCAAGGTCTGGAACGGGCTCCCAAGGGAGGTGGTGCTCTCCCCTACCCTGGGGGTCTTCAAGAGGAGGTTAGATGAGTATCCAGCTGGGGTCATCTAGACCCAGCACTCTTTCCTGCCTGTGCAGGGGGTCGGACTTGATGATCTATTGAGGTCCCTTCCGACCCTGACATCTATGAATGCCCCTCTGGGCTCCCGGCTGTGCTGCCCCATGGGGCCGCGCGGGGCTTTTCCCACTCCTGGTGCTGCGCGGTCCAGGGGTGTGGTGCCTTCCCGAACTTCGGTGCTGGGGCTGGGCGTGGGGACGGGCTCGGCCAGCGCTCCTGCTGGGGCCGAAGCCCGCGGGCCCGGCGAGGAGCTCACCCCCGCACTCGGGCTCAGGGCGACGCTGCGGTCGGGGCAGGAAGGCAGATCGGCACCGACGGGGTTCCCGTCCGGGGCCGCAGGAGACGCGGCTCTGCCGGGGTCTCGGGCCTGCGTCTGAGCCGCTGCCCCTGCCCCGCGGCGGCCGGGCGCTGCCTTCGCCCCGGGCCGGTCGGTCGGTGGGTGGGTGGTGCGGGGCGGTGCGGGGCCGGGGTGACGGCGGTGCTCGCGCTGCAGGTGCAGGACCTGTTCCTGGCCGAGGGCAGCGACCGGCTGAAGCTGCTGGTGCTCTACAGCGGCGAGGACGACGAGAAGCTGCGGCGGGCGGCGGCGGGCGCGCTGGCCATGCTCACCTCGGTGCAGCCCCAGGTCTGCCGCAGGATCCCGCAAGTGGTGAGCGGGGCGGGGGGGCCGGGCGGGGCGGGGCGGGGGGGGGGCAGGGAGCAGGCCGGCGTGCCCGCCCCCCCGGCCCGCCCAGCACGCGCTGCGCTGTCCCCGCAGACGGAGCACTGGCTGGAGGTGCTGCAGGCCTTGCTGCTGAGCGACAGCGCCGAGCTGCAGCACCGCGGCGCCGTGGTGGCGCGGAACATGGTGGCGGCCGACCGCGACGTGGCGGCGCGGCTGGTGGCGAGCGAGGCGCTGGAGATCCTGGCCGTGCTGGCCGAGCAGCACGAGGACAAGCCGCGCGTGGCCCGCGCCGCGCAGGACAGCCTGGCGCGCGCCGTGGCCTACGGCCTCATCCAGCCCCACCCGCAGCGCCCCTGAGCCGCGCCCGCCGCGCCCACGCGGGGGCGCCACCGCGCACGGGAGGCGGGGCGATGCCGCTGCGCCAATACAGCACTTTGCACCCAGCGCGGCCTCCGTCTCTTCCTGCGGGTTGCCGTGGCAGCGCGGGGTGGGGCGGGGCGGGAGGCCGGAAGTCCCGCCCACCGGGCTCCGCGCGCGCCGATTGGCCGGGGCGATGGCGGCGCCGGGCGCCTGGTTCGTCTTCGGCTTCGAGGGCGCGGACGAGCCCCCGCGCGGCCCCGACACCGGCACGGCCGCCCCGCGCGCGCTCCCGCTCCCCCCCGGCGGCGTGCGCGCGCTGCGGCCCGGCTGGGACTGCGTCGTGATCGTCACCGGTGAGCGTGCCCCGGTGCCTCCCCCTCCCCCCTTCCTCGGGCTGGGGCTGCGCCGTGATCGTCCCCGGTGAGCGTGCCCCGGCCCTGACCCCCCCCCCCCCCGCCCCCCCTCCAGGCTCGGGCGCGGCGGTGCTGCGGGGGGGCGCGGGGGCGGCGCTGCCGGGCGGCTGCCGGGACGCGGTGCCGGGGGAGGGCCACGTGCTGCTGGTGCTGGAGGCGGCGCTGGAGGCGCGCTCGTGGGCGGCGCTGCGCGGGGCCGGGGCCGGGGCGGAGGAGCGCGCCCCCGCCTGGCGCCGCCCGCTGCCGCCGGCCGCGCCCGCCCCGGCGCTGCCGCTCGTGCCCGGGGGCTTCGCGGCGCCGCGCGCCCCCTTCTTCTGGCCGCTGCCCGCGCGCCTGCGCGCCCGGCGCCTGGCGCTGGGGCTGGAGCACGCGCTGCTGCTGGGCGCCGCCGGCCTCGTCTACACCTGGGGCAGCAGCCGGTGAGTGCGGGGCTGGTGGACCGGGGTCGGGCCGGGGCCGGGCCCGCGGGTCTGACGGCCGCGTCCCGCAGGCACGGGCAGCTGGGCCACGGCGGGCTGCAGGCGGAGCAGGAGCCGCGCGTGCTGGAGGCGCTGCAGGGGCTGCCCGTGGCCGACGTGGCGGCGGGCGGGTGGCACTCGGCCTGCGTGAGCGGTAGGTACGGGCCCTCCCCGGCGCGGGGGCAGCCGCGGCCGCAGCCACACGGCCGCCCTCTCGCTGTCCCGGCAGACGCGGGCGACCTGTACGTGTGGGGCTGGAACGCGTCCGGGCAGCTGGCGCTGCCGTGCAAGGCTCTGGCGAGGGAGCGCCGCGCCGCGGCCGACGGGCCCCCTGGTGCGGGGGCGGCTGCAGGTGAGGACCCCGCGGGGACGGCGCTGCGGGGCTGAGCGCAGGGCGGGAGGCATCGGCGCGGGGCAAAGCCCCAGCCCCAGCCCGAGGCAGGGTCCGGCTGTAGGAAAGGCAGGACTGCGGCAGCCGACGTCCTGCTTCTAGGAGCGTCCCCGGTGCGCGCGGGACCCGCTGGGCCGAGCCCGCGCCCTTGCTGCAGACAAAGGCAAGCGCTGCCCCAGGGTCGGCTACAGTAACATTCACTCCTGACCCCACGTACGGCCACCGGCCTGCCCCCGGGCGCAGGGGCAAGGCCCTCCCGCCTGCACCCTCCGGCGTTCGTCCCAGCAGCAGAATCGGCGCGCCCCGTTGCTGTCCCTCGCCTTGGCTGTAGCCAGCACCCGGTGCCTCCGGGGAGGCAGACGATAAGTAAGGGGCGCAGATGGAACAAGCACAAACCAGAGGGAGACCCAAGCGGAGAACAGGCATCGCCAGGCCTGCCCGGCTCGCTCCTGCCCCCTGGCCGCCCAGCCTCTTCTTGAACACCTCCAGGGATGGAGCCCGCCCCTGCCTGGGCATCCCCCACAACCTCCCTGCTCTGACGGGGGCGAAGCGTTTCCAGGCATCCAAACTAAATTTATTTTGTTGCACCTTCAAGCCACGGGTCGGCACCTGCGGCAGGAGAGCAAAGGGGCTTTCCCTGTCCTTCAGGGCAGCTCTGCACGGACTGCTCTTGACCACACGTTAGTGTCTTTCGCACACGGTGAACGTGCCCAGCTCCCTCAGCCTCTCCTAGGATTTGCTTTCCAAGCCCTCGATCATCTCTGCTGCTGCCTCTGGACCCTCAGGAGGCCAACACTGTGTACCTTGACTTCCAAAAGGGCTGTGATCTGGTTTCCTACCCCGTTCTCGTGAAAAACTTGGAGAACTGTGGGCTTAACTGTGAGACAGGCGGGTGGGTCGGGAGCTGGCTGTGGGGTAGGAACAGATCTGTGTCGTCTTGGCAAGAAGAGGGCAGAAGCGTCCCGCAGGGGTCGGTGCTTGGTCCAGTGCTTTTCAACATCTTTGTTAAGGATTTGGATGTGGGGGTGAAGAGCGCGCTGGCCAAGTTCATGGACAACACCAAGTTATGGGGAACACGGTCCCACTTGAAGATAGGTTATAGATCCAGGCGGACCTAGACAGGCTGGCAGATTGGGCAGACTGGAACCTGCTGAAGTACAGCGCTGAGAAACGTGAAGTGCTCACCTGGTGATGAGCAACCCCCAACACACCTGCAGGCTTGACAGCACCAGCTGGCTAGCACCACGAATGAAAGGGACCTAGGGGTAATAATAGACCACGTATGACCATGAGCCGGCAGCGCGAGGCTGTAGCCAGCCGGGCAAAAGCACCATGGCAGGCATCAACCATTGCATCTCCAGCAAAACCAAGGTGATGCTTTTGCTCTGCTCAGCACTGGCGAGACCGCAGCTGGAGGACTGCGTCCAGTTCTGGGTGCTGCACGTCAGCAAGGACGTGGAAAAGCTTGAGAGAGTGCAGAGAAGAGGCACCCGTCTGAGCAGAGTTGTACACGGCGAGCCATCCGAGGAAAGCTGAGGGCCCTGGGACTCTTCAGCCTGAATAAGAGACGGCTGAGGGGGACTTGGTAGCAGCTTCCCGCTGTATGTGGGGAATATGTCAACAGCTGTTCACCAGGGTACATGGGGGAGAAACCAGGAGCAACGCTCACAAACTCCTGGAAGACTATTTTAGGCTCAGCATCAGGAAAAACTTCGTAGTGAGGGTGTCCAGACTGTGCGATAAGCTCCCTCCAGAGGGGTGCAGTCGCCTACCCTGGAAACATTCGAGAGACGGCGGGCACCTGCCCCGTTGTCTTTCCTGCCTGGTGCAGGGGGCTGGACCCGGTGATCTTCCGAGGTCCCTTCCAGCCTCCGTCTATGAATGGTGGAAAGGACGTGGAGGAGTTGAAAGGCAGAGACCAGACCTGCACCTGGGACAGATGGGGCTAACGGGCTGAGTGGGAGAGCCGCACCGTCTCCTCCTGGATCTTGCACCGGATGCTACTATTGATGCAGCCCAAGTCGCATCGGCCTTTTGTGCAGCTGCACCACGCTGCAGGCTCCTAGCGAGTCTGACCTGCCAGGACTCCTGCATCCTTTTCCATTTTCTGTTGGTATTTTGGATTACTCCTGAGGGGCAGCACCTTGGGTTCGTCTGCACCGAGCTTAATCCTGCTGCTCCAGCCCAACTTTCCAGTCTGTCAAGATCCTTCTGACCTGCGCTTGCATTTTCCAGCATGTTCATTATCTTTCCCAGTCCTGTGGCATCTGTAAATGTGCTCAAGAAGGTTCCTCTGGCAGCGCCCAAATTATTAACGAACATGTTGGGCAGACCCGTGGGACTCCACTCAAAACCATTTGCCAATGGTCCTGTGGCTGCTGCTGGCAGGAGTTGATCTCTAGCTGACCCCAGTCCCCCTTGCCAGCCTCCAGGAGGGGCAGGAGCTGCTGTCTGCCCCCAAAGCCCCACACTCCCTGCAAGGGGAGCACCAGCAGCGTGGGAGATGGGAGGGGAGTGTGCTGGCATCGCAGCTGGGGCAGCCCCTGCTGGTCGAGTTGCCCAGCTGTGCCTGGCTGTTTTCCAGGTGACTCGGTGCCCAGCCCTGGAGCACACCAGGCTGCTGCAGGCGGTCACTTCATTTCAATCCAGGCCTTCCCAGCGCTGCTGGACCTCCCTCGTGGGGCCGAGGTCCGCCAGGTCAACTGCGGGTCCCGGCACACGGCTGCTGTGACCAGTAAGTGTGTGTGGCCTTTCCCCCGTGTCGCGGGTATATGGGGAGAGGTAGCTGCAAGCGCCTGGAGCCCGTGCTTTGTTGCAAGCAGGGGGGTGGGCTGAAGCCAGGCCAGAGCACCCTGCACAGGTGCACAGTACCTCCCTGCCCCAGCATGCAGCACACACTGGCCCTGCACCTGAGCCTTGGTGACTCGTGTGGAGCAGCCTGTGATGCACTCCTCCAGGACCCCTGCATCCCTGAAACACCCTGGCCAGGCCCAGGACTGCGCACGCTAGGTCCAGCACAGGGCTGGGAGGGAGGGTGGTAACTGGCAGGGAGCCCTGCTCTGACTCTGGCTGCCTTCCTTCCAGGGCAAGGGGAGCTCTACACCTGGGGCTGGGGTAAGTGACATCCTCTCTCTTCCGACCCGGCCCCCTTTGCTCCCAGCTGCACTCGACAGGCTGGAGCTCCCTGCAGCTGCTAGGTACTTAGCAGCAGCACAGGCCTGCGTTCTCCCTCCACAGGTAAATACGGACAGCTGGGGCATGGGGACAGAGCCAGCTCCGACCAGCCTCGCGTTGTTGCCTACTTCCCTGCCAATGGGCTGCGCGTAGAGGAGGTGGTGTGCGGCCCATGGACGACTTACGTGCGTGCCGCGGAGAAAGGAGAGCCTTCCTGAGCACTGCTGCTGGCACCGAGCCTGGCAGACAGCTGCCCGGCCCCATGCTGTAGGCAGGGAGGAGAGGAGCCAGGCCGTGTTGGATGTGTCAGTCTCCTCCAGGAGGGAAGCAAAGGTCCTGTGCTGGGCTGGACATGTAGCACTTCAACCTCGGCTTCCAGCAGCCGGGGCCTGCAAAGAACGCTAATAAAGTGCAGGGTCAAGCAACAGGCGCTGTGTGCTGCTGCTGGTTTCCCTCCGCCTCCGGCTGCAGCGATGGGGCACCTCGCTGCCGCTTTATGGATAACAGATCATGCTGGCAGTGGCGCCACCGCAGGGAGGAGACGAGCAGACCCCTAGGCACAGACCGAGCAGTGCCTGAAGCACCCCCTCCACCAAGCTTTGCAGCCTTGGCGCACACGGATCCCCGTTTTATTGTTTATTTGTGTATTCTTTCTTTGTCTTGTTACAGAACCTGCTTCCCCTTCGACACCAGAAGGCAAACAGGGAAGCGGGTCAGTCAGCGGTTAAAACAAGTCCCGTACACATGCCCAACAGCTTCCTCACAAGCAGGCCCCCCACAAACAAACAGACATGCAACAGGAGCCCTCCACCCGCAGCGGCTTGGGCCCAGGCAGCAGGGAATAAATAACCAAGCAAGGCTGTAGTGTTAACAAGGTGCACCCTATCCACCGGTCCAGGGCCAGTATTTATAAGCATGGGGAGGTGCAGCAGTGCTGAGCGTGGTGGGGGCAGCAGTATCTATAGCCCGAGGCCCCCACCCTTTAACCAGCTTATGCTCCTGCCCCCGGCCTGAGCCCTGCAGCCAGGTGTTGACCTAGTCCGGCGCTGGGGGGCTGGCTGCCGCCAGGTTGAGCTAGTGCAGAGGTGGCAGCAGGGCTGGGGCAGGAAAGTAAATGTTTAAATCACCATAAAAACGGATCCCGATTAGGCGAAGCAGCAGAGAAGCACCAGAGACCAGGCTGAAGTCAGGCCTGGGGCAGGGCCCACCCGACTCCAGCAGATGGGCAGCGGCTGAGACAGGTGCACGCGGTGGCTCTGGAAGCAGCAGCTGGTGGCAGCGCTGGGGCCAGGCAGCTGGGCCTCAGCAGTGCAGGGTGGTGGTGGTGGTGGAGCTGGTGTCAGACCTGGAGGCCTTTGAGAGTTGGCGCTGCAAAAAAAGGCCAGTGACATGCTGGATGATGGCACTGGAGCCGTGAGCACTGGCCCTGGCCAGGCCACAGGCTGTCTGAGCAGCGAAGTGCTGCTCCAGCTGGCTCAGAGCATTATGGCTCGGGAATGTGGCCACAGCAGGGCTGGGTTGCAGGGGTCGGGTCTCTTCCCTCACGCTTCCCAGCCCCCGCATACAAGGTGCCTCAGCTCCCCTGCACTGGGTGGGAGTGGTTAGGAGGAGGTGAGCAAGCTGTTCTGTGCCCTGCACTGGGGAGTGGTGAGGAGCCACTTGGGTCCCTCCCTAAAAACCAGGTCTGAGGCAGAGGTGCTGGTTGTGACTTCACTGGAGTTGGAGACAGCACCATAACCATGTGCCCAGGCTCTGCTCAGAGCAGAGACCAGCCCAAGCTGGATCCCGGGGTGCACAGGTGGGCTGGACAGGGCAGGGCCTGGCGCCACGTGCTGCACGCGACGCGGTAGGTGGGTTGAAAAGAGGTGAATTACCGCAAACTCCGAGTAGGTGCTGGCAACAGACTTAACGCCGTAGTTACTCGTGGGGGTGCACCCACCGCTCAGCCCAGGGCCGTGCAGCTGCGGCACGTTCTCCTTGTTGCGCTCCTTGAGGCCAGAGCGCGGGGGCTGGACGGCCGCGTGGCCGGGGGGCCAAGCAGACTGGGCGAGCTGCAACAGAGAAGCGTGGTTAAGCAGGACTGACAAGCAGAGCCCAACAGGCCCTGTGCTGTTGGCTTCATCCCCATTCCTGCCCCGACCCTGGTCCCAGACCAGAGCTCAGCCGAGCTGCGCTGGAGCCCAGTCACTCACCAGCCTTCCAGCACAGCCCAGCAGCCTGCACTATGCCCAGCCAGGCAAGCCTGCCCACAGCGCTCCAGAGCCCCAGGAAGACAGCAGGCAGGGCCTAGGGCTGCATGCAGACCAGGCCATGCTCCCATGGGCAGCAGAGCACTAGGACACAACAGCAGCTCTGCCTGGCACACCTGCAGGTGCTGGCTCAGGGGCCCTACCCTAGCACAGCAGCCCAGGATAGAGCAAGGGCTCTTGCCCCACCCCATGCCTCACATTCCCCTTGTCCCCTGGGTGGTTGGGGGCGGCAGACCCACAGAGAGGGCCCTGGCAGGGCAGACGGCTGTGCGCACTCACTTTGCCTGTGAAAGGTGGCACCCGGGACACGGGGAGTGGCAGAGCACCGTGCTGAAGCATGAGTGCGTGGTGCTGTTGGGAGGGGTAGCTGAGGGGAAAGCAGGTTGGCGGAGGATGTGGGCACATCACAGTGGCCCAGAGCCCAGCCACGCAGCCCAACATGGGTAGCCACAGCAAGGACGCCACAGACCTGGCCGCTGCTGGAGGGCAGAGCCAGTCAAAGCATGCAGCAGACGAGCCGGTGCCACCATGAGACAACCAACACTGCTACCACCGAACCTGCAGTGCCAGCTTCTCCAGCTCGGGCACCAACTAGTCCCCCAGGAAACCTGGACCCCTGCATCGGCTGTGATGGAGGAGGCATGCAGTTTACCTTTCTTACTTTGCCAGGCACGTGGGGCCCAAGCACACAGCGCTTGGCGGGTGGATTGGCCACGGCGCCATACAGCAGCTCTCCCTCGATCTGCCGACTCTTCTTCAGTTGCTGCACGGGAGAGATGCTTACAGACAGGACTGGGCGAGGGACAGCCCAGCCCAAGTGTGACTGGTCCCAGCTACCTCGCGCCAGACACACGGCAGCACAGGGCGGCAGTGCCCAGGGCTGCGACTACAGCTGTGCACAATAGGCAGGGTTGGGAGGAGAGCGCAGAGCCAGCGGACCCCCCGCACAAACCAGGATTGCCGAGGGCACACGAGGGCCCTGCTGTCAGGACAGCCAGGAGAGAGGGAACCCAGCCTGTCCAGAGCGTGTGGGATGCCGCTACCCCTACCCCTTGGCACAGAGCTGCACCACAGCACTTGCAGTTGTTGAGCAGCTGCAGGCAGGGCATAAGGGCAGCTCCTCACATGTGCTCAGGCCCATTCGCCAGACAGGAGGGATCCAGCCTGGGCAACACACTGTCGTCTGCCAGCACTGGAGCTATATACCCTCTCCTCAGATAGGCCTCAGACAGGCACTGCGCTGCCCCATACCAGCCCAGCACACGTGGTAGGGAAGGAGTACAACAGACTAAGGGCAGGGGCACCCCGTCATATCTGAGCCCACCCTGCTGCCATTGCCGCTCAGCCCCGCACTCACGCGCTCCTGTTTCTCCTTCTCCTTCTCCAGGCGGAAAAGCTGCCACTGCTCTGCCACGTACTCCATGAACTGCTGCCCGCTCACCAGAAAAGCCTCCTGGTTCTCATGCTCCCAGCCCTCAGTGCGCACGCGCAGCTCCTCCTCCAGCTGGGCCAGAATGCAGGAAGGGGCGTCAGGGGTGGTCAGTTTGTCCCTGCCGATGGCCCGAGCATTGGGCCCCATGGGAGACCCACGACCCCACCCCCAGTCCAGCTCTCCAGCACTCAGGGCAGGAGGGTAGGCACCTGCACATTTGGGGGGCCCAGGCACTCCCCACCCAGAGCCTCACTCACCTTGGAGAGGGTTTTCTGCAGCTTCGCCCGCTGCTTCTCTTCCTTTAGGAGGTTCCCCCCACGGTTGGCGAAGCGGTTGGGGTCGCTTGCTTTGCGCTGAGGTGCAAGAGCCCAGTTACAAGGCAGCCCAGGCCCACCCCAGCACCCAGTGATCCCCCCCCACCACAGTGCAGGAAGAGGAGACAACCCCACCCCAGGCCTCTGAACTCAGATATCATTGGCTCGGATCCCTACAGCCCCAGGCCAGACACTTGGTGCTGCACCTGTAGCTCAGACTTGCTCCCCACAGGGTCAATACCTCCAGCTCCAGGAAGAGTCTCCAGTTTTCCTCCCACTTCTGGACGGCCTCAAAGAGCTCCCTGTGCGTCTCGTAGTAGTGCTTCAGCCTCCCCACCTCAGCGTCGTGGAGCTGCAGCAGGGTCTCCGTGTAGTCCTCTGGGAAGAGGACAGCAGGGTTACAAGGCCAGGCCGGCTGCAAGCAGGAACCCCCACAGCACACCAGGCTCCAATCCCCCGGTCCCAACGCACCATCATAATAGGGGGCAAAACCCTCCCGCTGGGCTGGGCTGTAGAAGCACTTGTCCCAGTAGGCTGCCAGCTCCACGCGGATTGCCTCGATCACCACCTTCATGTTCTGCAGCTTCAGCTCCTCCAGGCGGTCCACTTCCAGCTGCAGCTGGGGAGGGAGCAGACCACACACAGGCTCAGGGTCCAGGGACATGGCCAGAGGACAGGGTATGAGGAGCAGCCTGTGCTCCAGGGACTAACAGCTCTCAGCGGCTGCAGGCTCCTGCACAAGAGCTACAGGATGGAGTGCTGGGTCCTCCCCCCTGCCTGCGCTACCAGGACCAGGCAGCCTGCCCTCCCCCAAAGGCAGGCAGGCTTCCTTACCTCTCTCCTGGTCCTGGCGCGGGACCCAGTCATGTGTGGGGCCACAGCATCCCTCTCCTCAGCTGGAACCTGCAGGCGGTCCCACAGCTCCAGGATTCGGGAACGCAGCTCTGCGCACACCGCCTCGTTAAGTGCCTGCCGGGCTTCCAGCTGCAGTGGGGAGGCAGCGGTCAGCACACTGCTCCCAGCAGGCATTGCCGGGTCCTGCTCCACCCTCCGCAGAGCCCCTGAGGGGGGGCCCTGGGCAAAGCCCCCACCAGGCCCTTCAAACCTCCACATAGCAAGTCCTGCCCAGGAGCTTCAGTGTTTTCAGGCAAAGCCCTGGCCCCTACCTGCTGGAGCAGCTCCTTGAGTGCAGCAATGTTCTCGGTGGAGAGGCAGAAGGCTTCCTCGTCCTCACACACCACATCCTGCTCGAAGCTGGTGTCGGGGACATGCTCCAGCTCTTCCATGCACTTGATGATCTGCCGCTTGGTGTGCACGAACTCCTCTCGCCGGCGCTCCTGCAGGAGGGAGGCAGGGTTAGAAGCCGGCAGCACCACGCAGAGCTTGTGCCCATGCACACGCCCACACCCCACCCCCTCGGACCTTCTCGGTCGTCAGCGTGGCCAGGTGGCGCCGGAAGCCATCGAGCTCCTCCAGGCTGGGTACGGCGCTGCTGTCAATGCTGTACGGGCGGGTGCAAAGGACGTCACACAGATCCCGGTCTCGATCCTGCAGGGCTTTCAGCTCCTGCTTTCTCTCCTGCTTCTGATTCAGCAACACCTCCATGTGGGTGCGCAGCTCCCTCTCCAGTTGCAGGATGGTGCTCTCCTCCTCCTGAGGGGACAGGCCGTCAGCAGTGGTCCAAAACAGCTGAGTGCCGTCCCCCACCCTCCCCGCCAAAGTAGCAGGTGTGCCTCGGCCCACCAGCGCTAGGCTGATTGGTCCAGCCCATGGCAGCCACGGGCCCCCTGGGTCACAGCCTAGCTGTGAGAGTCAAGGTCTGCAGCATGAGCTTGCCCATCCCACTCAGCATGGCAGGAGGCTGCCACAAAGTCCAGGGCTCTGCTCTCCCCGGGGCTTACAGGCCCCATCAGGTGCACCAGTGGGGAGGAGCCAGCCAGCTTCTCTCGCAAGCAGGGCCCCGCCGGAGGACCCGGGGCCAGGCCAAGCTGGGAGCAGGCTGTTGCGACTTGGGTGGGAGAAAACAAGGACGCCAGCACTAGGACTCGCCTTGAAAGGATCTATCTGCAGCTCCTGGCACAGGGTGCCCAGCTCCTTGCGACACGTGGCGATGCTCTTGAGCAGGCGCTCCTTTAGGTCCTCCTCCTCGGCTATCATCATGTCCAGCAGCCCCTGCAGGAAAGCTCCAATTAGTGGTGCCTGGGGGACTGCTGGGAAAGTGCGGGCAGTTGGAGGAGCACAGCTCGCAGCCCAGGAGTCCCCGTGGGGAACGGACCAGGAGAGGCCAGAACAGACAAGCAGGCTTGGGCAGAGCTGAGCATCTACAGCACAGCCTGGAGTCGACACGGGGGAGCAGGCGGGCAGAACTGTTACGATCACCTGAGGCCCGGGCCCTAGCGATGCAGCACCAAATGCCAGCGTTCCTGCTTGCCCTGCCCAGGACAGCCATAGTCTGGCACCAGGGGAGCGTGAACGAGGCTGCAGGTTGTGGCCAGGGGCAACGAGGCACCTAGGACAGAGGCTGGGGCCTGTGAGCTCAGCAGGGCCCTGGCCAAGGGAGGGTCTAGGCTGCACCCACACCACAGCATGAAGCCCCACAACCTGGCCAGGCCAACTCTCCCCTCAGGGCTGCTCGTCCCCAGGTACCCCTGTTGTGCTCTGCTCTGGCTGGGGGCAGCCCTACCCGTGTGCCCTGCTCTTGGAGGGCTCAGGAACAGGACTCTGCCAGTCTGGACACGTCACCGCAAGGGACTGATGCACAGAGTGGGATGGTATTTGTACCATGGGACGCCGTGGAGCAGGGCAGGGAGCAGAGCAGCGAGAATCCGTGCTCCCCTGAGCCGGGGCAGGGCAGGACGGTGTACAAGGTGCCACGGCCCGCAGGAGACGAGGCAGGAAAGGACAGAGGAGCAGAGAGCCAAGAGCAGACTCTGACCCGTCCTGGCAGTGCGGGAGGCCCTGGGCAGCATCTGTTCATCCAGCCCTGCGCTCACCGGCGAGGGGCAGACAGCTTCGGGAAGAACTGCACATGCAAGGACTAATGCCGGGAAGAGCCAGACACTCTCAGCCAAGGCACGCAGCTTGGTGCAGAGCACCGGGCTCCGCACGAGGCCCTGCTGCAGGGTGCCTGGTGCTCAACAAGAGTGACCGGGGCAGACGGCCCGCCGGGTCCTGCCCAAACAGCAGCTGGAGCTGGATGCCCAGCGCCCCCAGACAGGTGTTGATTGGTCAGCGCACAGCAGGGGTGCAGCGGTCAGTGCCCGCCTGGCTGGAAACAGCCAACAGCGCCCAGGGCAGAGGTGGGGGCTCAATGGCAAGGGGCTTCCACCCTGCCAAGGGGGACAGGCAGGGACGCCGGCAATTTGGCTGGCCTGCGTCCCTACCCGGGCCTGCCCTTGCCCTTTGGGCCCAGCTGGGCTGGACGTGCCTCACATTCGCTCCTTGACTCAGAGCAGGGGGAGCTCGGGACGGGACTCACCTTGACGTGCTTCTTCACCACATCTGTTCGCTGCAGTCGCTGCTCCTCAGGGATCCCGATCTCTTCCCAGATATCCCGCAGTTTGCCCAGGGCGCTGTTCAGACATGCCACGGACTCCACCGCCAGCACCTCGCTGAGGGATGGAGGGACAGCGGTTACTGCCGGGGGGCAAATGGGGCTCAAAGGAGTTCACCCAAGAGCCACCTGACCTTGCTGAGGAAGCCAGGCCCAGGGGGAGGGAGCTATCACAGTGCATTTGCCAAACTTGAGCCAGAGGCAGGCAACTCCCAGAAGGCACCAGAACCCACTTCTGTTGCTTTGGTCAAATTGCTCACTATTCTGCTGCTGGAGCCTGGAGGAACTCAGCAGAAACACCCAGCACAGTCCAGCTGCAAGCGTCTGGAAGCAGACTCAGGAGCTGTTCACACACACCGTGCCCGTTATAGAAGCCTCAGAGCCGCGGGCAAGCTGTTCCAGCCCTGCAGTTTGCTGCCTGCTCCAGGCAAGCCCCCGAGCTTGCAGAAGGGCTCAGCTAGGTTTTGCTAACAGCAGCCACTTCCGCGGATTCAGATTGGGCATGGCAGCCGGGCAGGAAACGGGGAGCTCACTCTCCCCTGCCCTTGCTCGTAGATCGGGAGTGGGAAGGAGGAACGCTTCCAGCCTCAGGGACTGCAAAGGCCCAGTCCAGTCTCTAAACAGAATGAGCCGAGTTTAAGGGCAAAAGCAGGATTAGAGCGACTTGCATTTACCAGCCTTCGGGTCCAGCCATTGGTTCACATCACATTTTCCCCACTAAGTTAGAGCTCCCCTTGCGTGGGTCTCGGACCTGGTCAGCAACTGAAACGGCACAGTGGCAAGCGCAGACCATGGAGCTAGAAGCCTACATTACTTAGATGCGAGTAAGGTTGAATTGACGGCAGAGCTTAAAATGCCATCAATACAGTCTGAGGCGCAGCTCTGCTGTGCCCTGCCCTTAAGTCAGCAGTGACTGGAGTAACCAACGCAGGGAATGCGTTTGTGCCACGACTGAGTTTCTCAGGTCTCTGCGCACAGATAAGTGCCCGTGACAAGCACAAGCCAAGGTGACAAGGCAACAGGAGTGGGGCAAGCAACCTTCCGCGGTGCGGAGGAGCAGGCAAGAAATGCTTCCTTCCTGAACGGTTACTTGCACGGGCGATGCCAGCAATCCCAGCCACCTGACATCTGCCGAGGGCACAGGAGAACTGCTCGGCTCAGCCCCAAAGCTTCAGCGGGGCAGGGAGCAGCAAATGTTTGTTAGAGCATCAGAACAAGCAAGCCATAAATAGAGGGTCCAAGATCCTGGGACCACCAATGCTCTAGACAGGGTGGGGGCTGGCTCCTTACTTCTCTCAACCAGTCCTGTATCTACATCCAAGGATCACCTTGGCCTCAGTACCACCCCATGGCACCAAGAGCTCACTTCCCTCTTCGTTCCACTGTGGCCCCCAGAGCCTTGTTCCACAGCCCACGGTTCTCCTCCTGCCCAGATGGAGACCCGTGCCTTCGGCTGCTTGCCAGGGTCCAAGGCACCAGGTGGTCCAGCTCACTCTGGGGCGCACCCTGCCATCGTCCCCGCAGCTCCAGAGACAGACTGTGTGTCTTCAGTCACTGAAGGTGACTGGTCGCTGTGGGTCGGGACCGGTCCCAGTGCTTGCCGGCGCTCCTGCAGTCTCTCTGGACTTGGGCCAGGGTTGAGTGCAGCACATCCCAGAGAGGCAAGCACGCTGCACCAGTGGTTACCTTTGCCGGCTGCCCTCAGTGGCTCTGTCAAGAACTGAGGACGTTGTCAGGAAAGCCATGGTGCCGGGTACTAGTTATATCCCTAGCCTTTAACTTGGGGGGCCAATTGGTTTGGCCCCCAGAGCCATATCTGGGCTGCAAGGCTCCTTGTGGGCCAGAGCTGGGCTCGCCCCTGGCAGCGCTGCAAGAGGCACCAGGGAGCCGCAGGTGTTCATTCAGCAGCTGCTCACCCCCCACCCCCCGCACGTGTCCCCGGCGGGGCTCTGTGCTCCCAACTGCGGGGCAAGCTCTGCCCCGCCTGACTCCGCAGACCCCCCGCGGCCAGGCGGCACGGCTCCGTGGGCAGGACGCAGCCCTGCAGCCACGTTCGACACTGGTGCTTCAAACAAAACCTTGGCCGACTTCCCCGTGGCCCTGCCTGGGGCCGCGGCAGGTGCAGCGAGTGGCCGCTGGCTGCAGGACCCACCATTTGGGTTGCCTCTCTCGAGGACACCGATGTCGCGGCAGGGCCCCGGTCCTGCGGGATTGTCAAGGTCACCCAGCATTTATAACCCCAGCCGGGAAACCAGTGTCCTGCCAGCCCGCTCCAAGCGATTCACACCTGGGCCAAAGGTCGCTAAGCCCCCCCCAGGTACTGAGGGGCTTTCTGGCCCGTCGCCTTCCCTCCTTCTAGGAGCTGCGCACCATGCTGTCCCTGTGCAAACACGCAGGAGAAATAGTTATTGAAAAGCAGCTGCTCTGCACCACGGACAGCTGTCCTCTTCCTCGCACAAGGGCCAAACCACTGCGAGACGCCTTCCCTCCCCGGTGCAGGGCAGAGCTCCGGGGACCTCTCCCTTGCCCACACCGCCAAGTCCCTCCCCACCCCTCACGGCCAGACAGACGTCTCTCTGGCGGCGCCGCGTGTCCCTGGCCCGACCCAGCACCCGAGCCTCCAGGCAAGGCTCCTGGAGGGAGACACTGCAGCCTTCAGCAAGCGCAAAGCCTGCCAGCCGGTCTCAGGCACCGCAACCATCAGCCCCGGCAAGCCCCGAGTCCAGCCCCCGCGCACGTAGGCGAGCGCGAGATCGCCCCCAGCGCCCCCGCTGCCCCCGCAGAAGTAGCGCGGGAGGAACCAGAAAGGAGCGACGCACCAGGACGACCGCTCCAGGAGGAGCAAGGGGCCGACGCGCACGAGCACAATGTTTGCAGAACGGCCGCTCCCTCCGGAGCTCACCGTCCTCCGGCTTCAGGGAGTTTGCAAAACGCCTCCGGGACGCGGGGCAGAAATTCATAACCTGAGCGAAGAGCTCTCCCACGGCCCCCCTCCCCCACCACTCGCTGACCCTCGCCCGACCGAGTCTTGTCTCACAAGCGTCTCGTCGCCGCGGGGTGCCCGCCTCCTCCGTCCCCCGAGCAGGGTCGCGTTTGGACGGCGGCTTTCCTTGGACATTCGCCTCTTGGCCCCGAGGGGCGGTACGCGAGGCCCCAAAAGCCCGTCCGGCGGGTCTGCCTGCCAGTCGGACGAATCCTTCCTTGTCCGGCGCTCCCGGCCAGGACGCGGCTCCAGCCCCCGGGAGCGCGTTGGCTCCTTGGCGGCAGGGCACGGGGCGGGTGGAGGGTCCTGCCACCCCCAGGACTCCGCCGGCTCCAACGCCCGTCCGCGGACACAGCGCAGCCCAGCGAGGGCTCGGTCTCGTCCATCTGGCAGCCGGAGCCGCGGGGTCTGCTCCTCGAGGCAGAGCATTGCCCGGGCCAGCACCCCCGACACAGCCACAGGCGAGACAGGGCGTAGGGACGGGGCCTGTGACGGACCGCGCCAGCCGCCCTGCTCCACCCGGCAGCGCAGCGCCCGCGAGGGGACACACACGGGGGCAGCGCGCCACGCCGGCCTGGCCCCCTGGGCGCGTCCACACGTGCAGGAAGAGCGGCTCAACTCGCCCCGGCTCCACTGAGCCGGACTAAACCGATCCCGACGGCACGGGCTGCACGTGCGCGCAGCGCAGGGAGTCAGGGCGCCGCGCACGTGCAGACGGTAACGCTTTACTGCGCAGCAAACTCATTCGCTCTGCAGCAAAGCGTCTGGTGCGGACGGGCCCGGGGCCGCAGTGCCAGGGCGGGACCCCGCGAAGAAAGAAGGAGAGACCCCGGCCCCGGCCCGCACCTCTTCCTCATGGCGTCGCGGTCCCCCGGCAACCGCCGCCGGTTCTGTTCGGATCCCCCGCGCCGCCCGCTTATTGGCTGGCGGGGGACGTGACGCCCCGCCCCTTCCGCTGCTCCCCGGGAGCGTCTTCCGCTCTGTCCCATCCCAGCGCCCGTCGCGGGCCGGCCCCGCCCCAGCAGCAGGGCGCGGGCCAATCAGCGGGCGCGGAGGGCAGGAGCCGCACAGCGCCCCCTGGCGGGGGAGGGGCGTGCGGGCCAGGACCCAGGCCCTGGAGGGCGGGGGTGGCGGGCAGGGTCCTACCGCCTGCACCCTCGCTCCGGGGGGGCGCGCGGGGCCGTGCCAGCCGCAGCTCGCCCGGGCAGTGCTTGGGGGCCCGGCGGCACAGGCCTGCCAGCGCGGGGATGGAGCCCGCGCCAGCCGGCCCCGCGCTCGGTCCCCGGGGCTGCACGCGGAGGTGCGCGGCCCCTGCACCACGTGGGTGCTAGCACCGAGCCGGCTGACGCGAGTGCGCAGCCCGGCTGCGGGGGGCCCGCGCTGGAGGTGCCCGTCTCCCGCGGAGGGAGGGAGGGAGGGGCCGGCGCCGGCTGCACCAGCGGCAGCGGCAGCAGCTCCGCGGGGTGCCGACGCGCTGGGTCCAGCACCAGGCGCCTGTGCGGCTGCTGCCTTCTGCCGGGAGGGAAGATGGGGCTCCTGGCCCGCAGCCCGGCCGCAAGGTGCCCCAGCTGCCTGCAGCTCATGGCGGGCAGACCCCGGGGCACAGGCCACGAACAGCACCTTGCGTGGAGCAGCCTAGGGCGCGCACAGCACTACCAGACACGCATCCCGTTTTATCGTTTATTTGTGTATTCTTCGTCCCGGTACAGAGCCCGCTTCCCCTCTGGCATCCGAGGCGAACGGGGAGGCAGGTCAGTCAGCAGAGGTTAAAACAAGTCCCCCCCACGCGCCCCACGGCTTCCCCACAGACAAACAGAGGTGCAGCAGGAGCCCTCCCCCCCAGCGGCTTGGGCCCAGGCAGCAGGGAATAAATAACCAAGCAAAGCTGTAGTGCTAACACGGTGCACCCCGCCCAGAGGGCCAGGGCTAGTATTTACAGGCACCGGGAGGTGCAGCGGTGCCGAGGGTGGCAGGGGCAGTAGCTGGGGCAGAGGGAGCGCCGCTTCCCTTCCAGTGGTGCCCGAAGCCCCCACTCCTCACCCAGCTCCTGCTCCTGCCTGAGCCCTGCACCTGGGTGTTGCCCTAGTCCACTGCTGGGGGCTGCCTGCCACCAGGCTGAGCCAGTGCAGAGGCGGCAGCAGGGCTGGGGCAGGAAAGCAAACGTTTAATCATAAAAACAAAAGGATCCCGACTCTAGGCAAGAAGAGCAGAGAAGCACCAGGGGACCAGGCTGAAGTCAGGCCTGGGGCAGGGCCCACCTGGCTCCAGCGGATGGGCAGCGGCTGAGACAGGTGCACGCGGTGGCTCTGGGAACAGCGGCTGGTGGCAGCGCTGGGGCCAGGCCAGGCAGCCGTGCCTCAGCAGTGCAGGTTGGTGGTGGTGGAGTTCAGGATGTGGGAGCTGGTGTCAGACCTGGAGGCCTTTGAGAGCTCGCGCTGCAAAAGAGAAAGAGGCCAGTGACATGGTGGACCAGGGCGCTGGGGCCATGAGCATGGGCCATGGCCGTGCCATAGGCTAAGAAGCTAAGCAGTAAAGCTCTACTCCGCCAGGCCAGGCCAGGCCAGGGCAGGCGAGGGTGGGGTAGTCATGGATGCTCCACCTCAGGGCTGACTGCTCCTAAAACCCTTGGCCTCAGCTGGCACCAAGCCAGCTGGGAAAGGAAGGCCCCATCTTTTGCACGAGCTGCCTCCCTCCGGCAGCAGCTCGCTTCCTCCATTCCTGCAGATGATCTCAGCCCCAGTTCACTGGCATGGGGCATGTCCTGGGTGGGCACATCACCCCTCCCAGCTAGCCACCACTGGGGTCCTGCTCTGGCCTGCAGAGCTGAATGCCTAGCCTGCCACGGGCAGTGAGCCAAAGTGCCAGCCCCTCTCTCTGGCTGGAAGAGAGGCTTGTTCTGACCATGTAGTCAGTCCAGGGACACAGGGCCTCTGCTGTGCTCCTTCCTCCCTGGCCCCAGCCCTGGCCTGTGGAGCTAGAGCAGGGACTTTCCCACCCCTGCCACACTGAGGCGAGGCAGAGCCTGGCCACAGCCACAGGCCTCCCAAGGTCTTTCACACAGGGTCCCAGGGAAGCCTGGGGTTGGAGAGGCTGCCTGAGGCTCAGGCTGGCAACCCCAAGCACTGGGCAGACAGCAGGGGCATTAACCTAGAGCTCAAGTGCATGCCCTGGGGCTCTTCCAGAAGCAAAGTCAGCAGCAAGGACATGCAGCAGCCCATCCAGGACTCAGCCAGGGGGATGCAAGAAGGCTCAAGCTACTCGCTCTCCTCCCTGCAGCTGGCACCATGGGGGTGGAAAAGGGGGAGCCAGCAAGGCTCTGAACCAGAGCTTTCGTGCCCAGCCACCCAGTAGCCTGTTGGAGGCACAGGCTCCTAGAGCATCTCCGTGCCTAGCTGTGCAGGGAGTGGTGCAGAGATGGTTCTGACTGCCCGCCACCTTGGGAATTGGGCACCAGGAAAGTGGTGCTGCAGACCCCAACCCTAAAGGGACAACTCAGGCCTGTGTCACCCCCTGCCCAGAGCACTAGGGCTCGGGAAGGCGGCCACAGTGGGACTGAGCTGCAAGGGACCTGGTTTGTTCCCTCAGACACCTCACAACCCCCGGACATGAGGCTGCCTCCACTCCCCTGCACTGCAGGGAGATGCCTGCCCTGCTGCCTGGGGCTGGTGGGTTGGTTAGTATGAGGTTAGCAAATCGTTCTGTGCCCCAGTGCTGAGGGGAGCGGCAAGGGGCCAGCTGGGTCCCTCCCCAAAAACCAGGCCCAAGGCAGAGGTGTTGGTCATGATTTCACTGGACTTGGAGCCAGCACCAAACACATGTCCCCAGGCTCTGGTCTGCGCAGGAGTTGGCCCAGGCTGGGCCCAGAGGTGCGCTGCAAGGCAGGGCAGTGCAGGGTCTGGCACCACATGCTGCCCAGAGTGTTGAGAAGAGGTAAATTACCGCAAATTCGGAATAGGTGCTGGCAACAGAGTTAATGCTGTAGTTACGTTGGGCAGGGGCCGTGGGGGTGCACCCACCGCTCAGCCCGGGGCCATGCAGCTGCAGCACGTTCTCCTTGTTGCGCTCCTTGAGGCCGGGGCGCGGGGGCTTGGCGGCTACGTGGCCAGGGTGCCGAGCAGACTGGCCAAGCTGCAACAGACAAGCACAGTTAGGGAGGACTGACAAACAGCCTGGTAGGTCCTGCAGAGTTGGCTTCATCTCCATTCCCACTCCCCACCCTGGTCCCAGGCCAGAGTTCTGACCCATTGTGCTGGAGCCCAGCCACTCACTGGCCTTCCAGCATCAGCCCAGCTCAAGGGCAAACGTAGGCAGAGCTCAGCAGCCTCCACTGTGCTGAGCCAGACAAGCTCACCCCAAAGCACTACAGTGGCCCAGGAGTGCAGCAGGCAAGGCCTGAGTGTCCCAGTGCAGGCTGCACTCCCACAGGCAGCAGGGCACTTGGACATGTGCCTGGCAAACCTGCAGGTGCTGGCTCGGAACAACGCCTAGTGGCAGCGCTGGGGGTCAGGCCCGGGCAGCTGCACATTGGTGGTGCATGCCAGGGTAGAGTAGCTGAGGAGCTGTTCCCACCCTCAGGTCTTGCACTCCCCCTGCCCTACGAGTGGCTGGGAGGCTGCGTGCCTGCCAAGGGGCCCCACAAGGCAGAACACCGTGCATACTCACTTTGCCCGCGGAAGGCGGCAGCCGGGACACCGGGGAATGGCAGAGCACTGTGCCAAAGCCTGAACGTATCGTGCTGTTGGGAGTGGCACTGGAGACCGAGGTGGCATTGAGCTGAGGGGAGAGCACAAGGTTGACACAAGATGTGGGCACAAGACAGTGGGCCAGAGCCCAACCACGCAGCCCAACACAGGAGGCTGCAGCAAAGAAGCTGCTGGAGGGCAGAGCCAGGTCAGGGCAGAGCTGTAGTAGGCAGCAGACAAGCTACTGCTACAAGACGACGGCCCACACCGCTACCACTGAGCCTGCAGTGCCGCCGCCTTCAGCTCAGGGGCACTGGCTAATCCCAACACCTGTGGGTCCAGGAAGCCCGAACCCCTGCACCGGCTGTGATGTAGGGGGAGCATGCAATTACCTTCCTTACTTTGCCAGGCGTGTGAGGCCCCAGCACACGGCGCTTGGCAGGTGTCTTGGGCACAGCGCCATACAACATCTCTTCCTCGATCTGCCGGCTCTTCTTCAGTTGCTGTACAGGAGAGATGCTTACAGACAGGACTGGGCAAGGGATGGCCCAGCCCAAGTGCCACAGGCAGGGAACTGGTCCCAGCTACTTTATGCCAGACACATGGCAGCACAGGGCGGCAGTGCCCAGGGCTGTGCATACAGCTGTGCCCAGCAGGCAGCATTGGGAGGAGAGCGCAGAGCCAGTGGACCCCCCACAAACCAGGACTGCCGAGGGCACACGAGGGCCCTGCTGTCAGAACCCAGCCTGTCCAGAGCGTGTGGGATGCCATTGGCCCCTACCCCTTGGCACAGAGCTGCACCATAGCACTTGCAGTTGTTGAGCAGCTGCAGGCAGGGCATAAGGGCAGCTCCTCACATGTGCTCAGGCCCATTTGCCAGAGACAGGAGGGATCCCACCTAAATAGTGTGACAACCTCTCCCCGGACAGGCTTCGCACAACACTTGTACAGCACCGCAGCAGTGCCAGCATCAGACAGGTACCGTGCCACACATGCCAGCCCAGGACACATGGTAGGGAAGGGGTGCACCAGACTGAGGGCAGGGGTACCTCATCATATCTGAGCCCACCCTGCTGCCATTGCCGCTCAGCCCCGCACTCACGCGCTCCTGTTTCTCCTTCTCCTTCTCCAGGCGGAAGAGTTGCCACTGCTCTGCCACGTACTCCATGAACTGCTGCCCGCTCACCAGAAAAGCCTCCTGGTTCTCATGCTCCCAGCCCTCAATGCGCACGCGCAGCTCCTCCTCCAGCTGGGCCAGAATGCAGGAAGGGGCATCAAGGGGTGGGTCAAGTCTGTCCCTGCTGACAGCATGACCCCCAAGACCCCGTGCAAGACCCATGACCCTTCCCCCACCCCAACCCCAGCTCCCCGGCACCCAGGGCAGGAGGGCGGGCACCTGCCTGCTTGGGGGGCCCAGGCACCCCCAACCCAGAGCCTCGCTCACCTTGGGGAGGGTCTTCTGCAGCTTGGCCCGCTGCTTCTCTTCCTTTAGGAGGTTCCCCCCACGGTTGGCAAAGCGGCTCGGGTCGCTTGCTTTTCTCTGAGGTGCAAGAGCCCAGTTACAAGGTAGTCCAGGCCCACCCCAGCACGCTAGGACCCCCCATGCCAGAGTGCAGCAAGAGGAGACTACCCCACCCCAGGCCCATGAACTGGGATATTGCTGGCCTGGACTACTGCAGTCCCAGCCCTTGCAGCCGGATGCTCGATGTGCCATGTGTAGCACAGACTTGCTCCCCACAGGGTCAATACCTCCAGCTCCAGGAAGAGTCTCCAGTTTTCCTCCCACTTCTGGACGGCCTCAAAGAGCTCCCTGTGCGTCTCGTAGTAGTGCTTCAGCCTCCCCACCTCAGCGTCGTGGAGCTGCAGCAGGGTCTCCGTGTAGTCCTCTAGGAAGACGACAGCGGGGTTACAAGGCCAGGCCGGCTGCAAGCAGGAACCCCCACAGCACACCAGGCTCCAATCCCCCGGTCCCAACGCACCATCATAATAGGGGGCAAAACCCTCCCGCTGGGCTGGGCTGTAGAAGCACTTGTCCCAGTAGGCTGCCAGCTCCACGCGGATCGCCTCGATCACCACCTTCATGTTCTGCAGCTTCAGCTCCTCCAGGCGGTCCACTTCCAGCTGCAGCTGGGGAGGGAGCAGACCACACACAGGCTCAGGGTCCAGGGACATGGCCAGAGGACAGGGTATGAGGAGCAGCCTGCGCTCCAGGGACTAACAGCTCTCAGCGGCTGCAGGCTCCTGCACAAGAGCTACAGGATGGAGTGCTGGGTCCTCCCCCCTGCCTGCGCTACCAGGACCAGGCAGCCTGCCCTCTCCCAAAGGCAGGCAGGCTTCCTTACCTCTCTCCTGGTCCTGGCGCGGGACCCAGTCATGTGTGGGGCCACAGCATCCCTCTCCTCAGCTGGAACCTGCAGGCGGTCCCACAGCTCCAGGATTCGGGAACGCAGCTCTGCGCACACCGCCTCGTTAAGTGCCTGCCGGGCTTCCAGCTGCAGTGGGGAGGCAGCGGTCAGCACACTGCTCCCAGCAGGCATTGCCGGGTCCTGCTCCACCCTCCGCAGAGCCCCTGAGGGGGGGCCCTGGGCAAAGCCCCCACCAGGCCCTTCAAACCTCCACATAGCAAGTCCTGCCCAGGAGCTTCAGTGTTTTCAGGCAAAGCCCCGGCCCGGGCAGCTCAGGCCCGGGGCCCCTACCTGCTGGAGCAGCTCCTTGAGCGCAGCAATGTTCTCGGTGGAGAGGCAGAAGGCTTCCTCGTCCTCACACACCACATCCTGCTCGAAGCTGGTGTCGGGGACATGCTCCAGCTCTTCCATGCACTTGATGATCTGCCGCTTGGTGTGCACAAACTCCTCTCGCCGGCGCTCCTGCAGGAGGGAGGCAGGGTTAGAAGCCGGCAGCACCACGCAGAGCTTGTGCCCATGCACACGCCCACACCCCACCCCCTCGGACCTTCTCGGTCGTCAGCGTGGCCAGGTGGCGCCGGAAGCCATCGAGCTCCTCCAGGCTGGGTACGGCGCTGCTGTCAATGCTGTACGGGCGGGTGCAAAGGAGGTCACACAGATCCCGGTCTCGATCCTGCAGGGCTTTCAGCTCTTGCTTTCTCTCCCGCTTCTGCTTTGCCATCACTTCCACACGGGTGCGCAGGTCCCTCTCTAGTTGCAGGATGGTGCTCTCCTCCTCCTGAGGGGACAGGCTGTCAGCAGTGGTCCAAACAGACACCACCCCCCAAAGTAGCAGGTGTGCCTCAGCCCAGCAGCGCTAGGCTGATTGGTCCAGCCCATGGCAGCCACGGGCCCCCTGGGTCACAGCCTAGCTGTGAGAGTCAAGGTCTGCAGCATGAGCTTGCCCATCCCACTCAGCATGGCAGGAGGCTGCCACAAAGCCCAGGGCTCTGCACTTCCGGGGGCTTACAGGCCCCATCAGGTGCACCAGTGGGGAGGAGCCAGCCAGCTTCTCTCGCAAGCAGGGCCCCACCAGAGGACCCGGGGCCAGGCCAAGCTGGGAGCAGGCTGTTGCGACCTGGGTGGGAGAAAACAAGGACGCCCGCGCTGGGACTTGCCTCGAAAGGATCTAAGTGGAGCTCCTGGCACAGGGTGTCCAGCTCCTTGCGACATGAGGCGATGCTCTTGAGCAGGCGCTCCTTTAGGTCCTCCTCCTCGGCTATCATCATGTCCAGCAGCCCCTGCAGGAAAGCTCCAATTAGTGGCGCCTGGGGGACTGCTGGGAAAGCGTGGGCAGTTCATAGAATCATAGAAGTCGGGTCGGAAGGGACCTTGTAGATCTTCAGGTCTGACCCCCTGCCTGGGCAGGAGGAAAACTGGGCTCAAGCGACCCCAGCCAGGTAGGCATCGAGCCGCTTCTTAAAGCCCCCCAGGGTAGGAGCCAGCACCACTTCCCTTGGAAGTTAGTTCCAGATCCTAGCCGCCCTGACTGGGAAGTAGTTCCTACAGATGTCTAATCTAAGCCTACTCTCCAACAACTTGTGGCCATTATTCCTTGTTATCCCGGGGGGCGCTGGGGGAAACAAGGTCTCCCCCAAACACTTCTGGTCCCTCCTAGGGAGTTTATAGATGGTCACCAGGTCCCCCCTCAGCCTTCTCTTGAGAAAGCTGAACATGTTCAGGTCCCGTAGCCTCTCACTGTAGAGTCTGCCCTGCTGTCCCCGGACCATGCGGGTGGCCTCCTCTGGACCCTCTCAATGTTGTCCACATCCCTCTGGAAGTGGGGTGCTCAGAACTGGACACAGCACTCCAGCTGCAGCCTGACCAATGTTGCGTAGAGGGGGAGGATCACCTCCTTGGCCCTACTTGAGATGCACCTGTGGATGCACGATAGGGTCTGGTTAGCCCTACTGACCGTGACCTCGCATTGTCAGCCCATGTTCATCTTGGAGTCAATGATGACTCCAAGATCCCTTTCTGCCTCCGTGCTCTCAAGAAGGGAGTTTCCCATCTTATACGTGTGCTGCCGGTTACTACTGCCTAAGTGCAGCACCCTGCACTTGTCCGTACTGAAACGCACCCTGTTTTTGTTAGCCCACCCTTGCAACCTATTCAGGTCTTGCTACAGTCTTTCCCTCCCTCCTAGCGTGCCCACCTCACCCCAAATTTTGGTATCATCAGCAAATTTAAACAGGTTGCTTTTCACCTCATTGTCCAAATTGCTGATAAAGAAATTGAACAGTGCTGGCCCAAGGACCGAGCCCTGGGGAACTCCGCTGCCCACTTCTCCCCAGGTCGAATATGACCCGTCCACCACCACCCTCTGAGTACGACCCTTCAGCCAATTTGCAATTCTTCTGACTGTGTAGGCATCGATGCCACAGTCGCCTAGTTTTTTAAGGAGGATGGGGTGAGAGACAGTGTCAAAAGCCTTGCTGAAGTCCAGAAAGACTACATCCACGGCGTCACCTGCATCCAATGCTTTTGTGACCTGATCGTAAAAGGCAATCAGGTTGGCCTGACATGACCTGCCCTTAATGAAAACACGCTGGTTGCCCTTGAGCATCATCCTCGATGCCGGCCCATCACAGATGTGCTCCTTGATGATCTTCTCAAAGAGTTTCCCCAGGATTGAGGTAAGACTGACGGGCCTGTAGTTGCCCGGGTCCTCCCTCCTCCCTTTCTTAAAGATGGGGACCACATTGGCTACCTTCCAATCATCTGGCACCTGGCCCGAGCACCACGAGCACTCGTAAAGCAGTGCCAAGGGCCCTGCAATAACCCCTGCTAGCTCCCTCAGCACCCTGGGGTGGAGAGCATCTGGACCTGCTGATTTGAACACGTCCAGCAGTTGGAGGAGGACAGCTCGCAGCCCAGGAGTCCCCGTGGGGAACAGACCAGGAAAGGCCAGAACAGACAAGCAGGCTTGGGCAGAGCTGAGCGTCTACAGCACAGCCTGGAGTCGACACGGGGGAGCAGGCGGGCAGAACTGTTACGATCACCTGAGGCCCGGGCCCTAGTGATGCAGCACCAAATGCCAGCGTTCCTGCTTGCCCTGCCCAGGACAGCCATAGTCTGGCACCACAGGCACCAGGGGAGCGTGAACGAGGCTGCAGGTTGTGGCCAGGGGCAACGAGGCACCTAGGACAGAGGCTGGGGCCTGTGAGCTCAGCAGGGCCCTGGCCAAGGGAGGGTCTAGGCTGCACCAACACCACAGCATGAAGCCCCACAACCTGGCCAGGCCAACTCTCCCCTCAGGGCTGCTCGTCCCCAGGTACCCCTGTTGTGCTCTGCTCTGGCTGGGGGCAGCCCTACCCGTGTGCCCTGCTCTTGGAGGGCTCAGGAACAGGACTCTGCCAGTCTGGACACGTCACCGCAAGGGACTGGCCCGCAGGGTGGGATGGTATTTGTACCATGGGACGCCGTGGAGCAGGACAGGGGGCAGAGCAGCGAGAATCCGTGCTCCCCTGAGCCGGGCCAGGGCAGGACGGTGTAGAAGGTGCCACGGCCCGCAGGAGACGAGGCAGGAAAGGACAGAGGAGCAGAGAGCCAAGAGCAGACTCTGACCCGTCCTGGCAGTGCGGGAGGCCCCGGGCAGCATCCATTCATCCAGCCCTGCACTCACCGGCGAGGGGCAGACAGCTTCAGGAAGAACTGCACATGCAAGGACTAATGCCGGGAAGAGCCAGACACTCTCAGCCAAGGCACGCAGCTTGGTGCAGAGCACCGGGCTCCGCACGAGGCCCTGCTGCAGGGTGCCTGGTGCTCAACAAGAGCGACCGGGGCAGACGGCCCGCCGGGTCCTGCCCAAACAGCAGCTGGAGCTGGATGCCCAGCGCCCCCAGACAGGTGTTGATCGGTCACCGCATAGCAGGGGTGCAGCGGTCAGTGCCCGCCTGGCTGGAAACAGGCAACGGCGCCCAGGGCAGAGGTGGGGGCTCAATGGCAAGGGGCTTCCACCCTGCCAAGGGGGACAGGCAGGGACGCCAGCAATTTGGCTGGCCTGCGTCCCTACCCGGGCCTGCCCTTGCCCTTTGGGCCCAGCTGGGCTGGACGTGCCTCACATTCGCTCCTTGGCTCAGAGCAGGGGGAGCTCGGGACGGAACTCACCTTGACGTGCTTCTTCACCACATCTGTTCGCTGCAGTCGCTGCTCCTCAGGGATCCCGATCTCCTCCCAGATATCCCGCAGTTTGCCCAGGGCGCTGTTCAGACATGCCACAGACTCCGCCGCCAGCACCTCGCTGAGGGATGGAGGGACAGCGGTTACTGCCGGGGGGCATATGGGGCTCAAAGGAGTTCATCCAAGAGCCACCAGACCTTGCTGAGGAAGCCAAGCCCAGAGGGAGGGTTTTCCAGGCGATGCGGCTCCGTGGGCAGGACCCAGCCCTGCAGCCTCATTCGACACTGGCGCTTCAATCAAAACCTTGGCCGACTTCCCCATGGTCCCGCCTGGGGCCCGCGGCAGGCGCGAGTGGCCGCTGGCTGCGGGACCCGACATTCGGGTTCCCTCTCTCGAGGACACTGATGTTGTGCCAGGGCCCCGTCCTGCGGGACCGTCAAGCTCGCGCAGCGTTTATAATCCCCTGACGGGAAACCAGCGTCCTGCCAGCCCGCTCAAGTGATTCACACCCGGGCAAACGTGGCTAAGTCTCCCGCAGGTAGCCCAGCTCTTCCTGGCCCGCGCTCCTCGTTCGAGGAGCCGCGCACGTGTCCCTGTGCGCTCACGCAGGGGAAACATTCACTGAGCAGCATCTGCTGCGCACCACGGACAGCTGCCCTCTTCCTTCACTAGGGCCCACGCCACGGACGGACGGACCGACTACTCGCGTCCCGGCGCGCCGCTCTCCCCTACCGCCCTGCTAACTCATCCCCTCGTCGCCGCTCACGCTGCCAACAGGCGGTTTTCTGCTTGTGCCAAGTTTCCCCGGCCTGACTCATCACCAGGAGCAAGCTCTCCTCCTGGCCAGGCTCCTGGAGGCAGACGCGAAGCCTGCCAGCCGGGCTCGGGCACCACAACCGTCAGCCCCAGCAAACCCTCGGCGTCCAGCCCCGGCGGGATCGCCCCCAGCGCCCGGGCGGGAGCGACGCGCCGGGACCACGGCAGGCACCTGTCCGGCAGGGTCCCAGCGAGGAGTGATCGCCAGGACGCGGCTGCAGCCCCCGGCGCGCGGGAGCACGCTGGCTCCTTGGCGGCAGGGCACGGGGCGGGTGGAGGGTCCTGCCACCCCCGTGTCTGCGCCGGCTCCGCCGCCCGCCCCTGGACACGGCGCAGCCCGGCGAGGGCTCGGGCTCGGGCTCGTCCGACTGGCGGCCGGAGCCGCGGGCGGGGTCTGCTCGTCCTCGGGCCAGAGCATGGCCCGGGCCGGCGCCCCGACACAGGCGCGCGCGAGACGGGGTGGAGGGACGGGGCCTGTGCCCTGGCCCCTGTATCCGACCCGTGCCAGCCGCCCCGCCCCGCCCCGCCCGCTGAACCGAACTAAGACAATCCCAGCGGCGCCGTCTACACGTGCGCCCAGCGCAGGACTGTACTGCTGTGCTGCTAGACTCGCTTGTACGTGACGGGACTAATCCGCGGCGCCCGAACCGCGCCTACGTTACGCTTTGCTGCGCAGCAAACTGGCCTGGTGCGCAGCAACGCACCGCACCGGCCCCCGGGACGGGACGGGACGGGGCAGGGCCCCGGGGCCCCCGCGCTCACCTCTTCCTCATGGCGCCGCGCGGGCCCGGTGCCGCCCGTCCGTCCATCCCGCCCGCCCGCCGCGTCCCTATGGCGACCGCCCGCTGCCCCGCAGATTCAAACTCCCCTCCGCCGACCGCTTATTGGCTGGCGCGGGTGACGTCACGCCGCCCCCTGCGCGAGAACGTCTTCCGGCCTGTCCCTTCCCAGCTGCCGTCGCGGCCCTGCTTGTACCCAATCAGAGGGCGGCGCTTCCGGGTGGGGTAGTAGGGCTCCGCCCCACGCGGAGGACGGGCCGGCGCTGATAATACCACGTGACCTACGCGTCACCGCTCGCTAGGGGCCGAGATGGCGCGTGCGCAATAGGTCTCAGCCGCACCCTGGGCCGGGCGCGGCCACCGCCAGGACCCCGAGGCGCATGCGCGGCAACCCCCCTCCGCCCCCCCAGGATGGGGCCCCCTTGGCTTGACACCCCCCCTCTGACCCCCGCACCAGAGGAACAGACCCAGGCCCGGCCCGCCGGACCCCCACTGCTGCCCCCCCGTGCACAGCCCCACGCAGGACACCCTCCTCCACCCTCCTGGCCCCCAAATCAGGACAGCCCCCCTCCCCCACCCAATCCATGCAGACCCCCCCAATAAGGGTCCCTGACTCCGCCGTGCCAGCCCTCCCCCCGACCCTGCTCGGCCCCTGCAAGCAACACCCGCACTCGGGGCCAGGGCCAGCACCTCCTTCATTGGTGGGGTCCGTGCCCCGGGCTGGGGGCGATGCCCCAGCGCTGCAGCCACGCGGGAGGGGAGGGGAGGGGAGGGGAGCACGTCCCTGCAGCACCCCCACGCCAGGGGAGGGTGGATGCAGGGCGGGCAGGCCAGCGCCACGGCCCAAGCGTGCTGGCCCACAGCAGACACGGGTGGGCTCCTGCACCACGTACCCCTCTCCCACCCCAACGAGTGTCCACTCTTCCAGTGTCCGTCCCAGCCCAGCTCTGCCGCCCGTGGAGGCCCCTTGCAGTGGGCTCGGCCCCATGCCAGCAGCACCAGGTCCAAGCCCAAGCAGAAAGCAATCCCAATGGAGAGCGTCCCGGCTGGCTTGGGCAGCTTGGCCCTCACGCCTTGGTCTCGGTCATGGCCTCCATCATGCGGGCGCTGCTGGTGATCGCCGTCGTCAGGAATATGAACCTGAACCCTGCAAAACCCGAGTGCAGGAGGAACGTGAGTGAGGCCATGGGGCAGCGGGGTGGCCGCCGCACCACTGCTGAGGCAGGGCCGAGTTACCTGCACGCGTGCGTCCCAGCGCTGCCCCAGCCACGGCTTGGACCCTCCTCCCAGGGGGAAGCAGCAGGCCCCCACCCGTGCTCAACACCCCCAAGCAGAGGCAGGGCAGTGTTTGCTGTGGGCTTGGAAACTCCTCCCAGCCCCCAAGACACAGGATGAATTTCAGTGCAGACAGGTGCAAGGGGCTGCAACCCCAGAGGAATAACCAAAAACACCAATACAAATGCAGGGGACACCCGGCCGGATGGCAGCTCTGTGGAAAAGGACCTGGGGGTCCTGGCAGAGCACAGACTCGACAGGAGTCTGCAGTGCGATACAGCCATTGGTGGACAGGTCATTTTCGACCAGGAGGGCTGTGGGCAGTGGGGTCCCCCAGGGCTCGGTCCTCAGGCCCGTGTTGTTCAACATCTTCATCAGTGACTTGGGCGAGGGGGTAGAAAGCACCCTGTTCAAATTCACAGACGACACTAAGATGTGGGGGGAATGTGGGCATGCTAGAAGGGAGGAATAGGCTGCAATCAGACCTGGACAGGTCACAGGGGTGGGCGGATGAGAACAGGATGGGTTTCAATGCTGACAAGTGCAAGGTGCTGCACCTGGGGAGGAAGAACCAGCAGCAGATCTACAGGCTGGGGACTCCCTTCTCGTCAGTACAGAGGCAGAGAAGGATCTTGGGGTCATTACTGGTGCCACGATGAACATGGGCCGACAGTGTGGGGATGCGGTCAGGAAGGCCAACCGCACCTTGTCGTGCATCCACAGATGCATCATGAGCAGGGCCAAGGAGGTGATCCTCCCCCTCTACGCAGCACTGGTGGAGTACTGCGTCCAGGTCTGGGCGCCGCACTTCAGGAGGGATGTGGACAGCATGGAGAGGGTCCAGAGGAGGCCACCTGCATGATCCGGGGGCAGCAGGGCAGGCCCTACGAGGAGAGGTGACGGGACCTGAACCTGTTCAGCCTCCACAAGAGAAGGCTGAGAGGGGACCTGGTGGCCATTTACAAACTAGTCAGGGGACTAGCAGACATTGGGGGAGTCCCTGTTCCCCCGAGCACTACCAGGAGTGACAAGGAATACCGGTCACAAGCTGCCCGAGGGTAGATTCACACTAGATATCAGGAGACACTACTTCACTGTCAGGGCAGCTAGGATCTGGAACCAACTTCCAAGAGAAGTGGTGCTGGCTCCTACCCTGGGGGTCTTCAAGAGGAGGTTAGATGAACACCTAGCCGGGGTCGTTTGACCCCAGTGCTCTTTCCTGCCTTGGCAGGGGTCGGACTTGATGATCTGCTCAGGCCCCTTCTGACCTGACCTACTACAAAACTATGAAGAGGCCAAGGCAGTTTTGGCTGCATCAACAGAAACATGAGGAGCAAGACACGGGAGGTGACTGTGCCTCTCTACTTGGCACTAGTCAGGCCTCATCTGGATACTTTTAAAACATGGAGCCAGAATTTTACACAAGCACAGAGAATGCAACACTTGTGATGAAGGGCTGGGAAAGCAAGTCATATGAGGGGAGGCTGCTGGGCATGTTCAGCTTGCAGAAAAGGTGCTGACAAGGGGCCATGAGAGCAGCCTATGAATACTCGAAGGGCTGCTGTAGAGAAGAGGAAAAGCATGTTTTCCCTCTTGCTGCAGAGACGAGGATGAGGAACAATGGCTTGAACTTGCCGCAGACTAAATTTAGACTGGATATTTGGAAAACTTCTTTGCTGAGAACAGCGAGGCAGTGGATTTTTGCCTTCCTCTGCAGCTGGGGGCATGGCCTCTACCCAAGATCTCTTGCGCGTATGTTGACATTTCACAGAAGCAGGACGTTGGCTGGCGCAGTCCCCCTGCTTTGCCTGGGGCAGGATTGGTGCAACGTCTGTGTTGTGTCAGGGTTGAGGGTGGTCTTACATAGCGTTCAGATGATGAAGTGGTCTGGGCTGGTTTGGACAGGGCTGATTGTGCCTCAGGCAAGGGGTTGGACTAAACGTGATCTCTGGAGCTCCCTTCCAGCCTCACTTCTCCATGACTATGACTAGTCACTGGGAGGGAGGGCTGGGTCCTTGGCCTCACCCCTTGCTAAGGGGCAGTCTGGGACAGTCTCTGCAACTGCAGGGGTCCAGGTTCAGTCAGCCCCAGTGAGCATGGCAACTGTGCACTGCCCTGCCAGGCCTATGCTCAGCTTTTTGCTGTAGGCCCCCCCCGTTGGGCGCCTTGTGCTCCCACCCCTAGTCCATCTCTGCGCCCAAGGCCCCAGCACCCAGCTTGGCTGATACCTTTCTCCTTTCCCAGGAACCGCAGCGCAGAGATCTCAGAGAAGGTGCAGCCTCCCAGGAAGACGACCAGGATGACGCGCTGGGACTCCCAGGTGGGATTGTCCTCCACCGCCGGGTCTGGAAGGAGCAGAGGGTGAGGTGGAGAGGTCCTCCAGCTCCCGCCCAGCTCCTCAGCCCTAGGAGCAGGAGTTACCTGTAACGGCAAACTCATTGCCATTCAGCAGGCGCACCACCTCCTCCAGGCCCAGCCAGCTCCTGCGCTCCAGCACCTGAGAAGGGGAGAACAGCAGCACATGAACTGGCCACCTTGCCGGCTCCATCCAGGCTGAACAGACAAGCCACCACCACTGGGAAGCGGAGGCAGCACAGAGGGCAAGTGCTCCCAGCCTAGGTTCTTGGGCTCAGGCACAGGCACGTGCGACCGAAGCAACCAGGACACCTGTAGGGCAGTGGTGGTCTGGACCCACAAGGACACCGTGGCAGCAGCTCTTGATCAAGGCTGGCTGCTCAGGAGGCCAGACCCCTCTGGAGGACACGGGCTCCCTCACCTGCTCAATGATTTTGCAGCTCAGAGGGACGTAGGCCCCACTGAAGACGTAAGCCATATCCCGGGGCATCTTCAGGTTGTATTCGCCATCCACACGGGGGATCTGCAGGGATGGGACAAATGTGTCACCCTCCCAGAGCAGGCACCGTGCCTCTGGGCAGCCTCTGAGTACACACACCCACAATACCTGCCTACTCCCAGTGGTCCAGGCAGCAAGGTCCTGGTGCTTCAAACACTTGCCCCCACCCTCATGCTGTGGGTGCCAGCTCCACCAGGGCCTGGCCAAACCCCGTGCTGCTGCTTTCAACCATCAGTGGTGCATGAGGAGAGCAGCACCCTGAAGTGCAGGCCCCTGGGACGAGTACTGAGCCCCAAATGACTTAACAGCTGACAGAAAGCCAAGCCCATCCTGGGCAGCAGCATGTCCAGGCACCCCTTCCACTGTGCATCCCTCCAGACGGAGCCCAGGGTGTAACGTGGCTTCATGGGCCCCACCCGGTTTGGAGAGGAAGGAAGGGACCAAGCACCACCCTACCCAGGACACTCTGGTTTGCCTCCTGTGACCCAGGCAGCCAGCGCAGGGCACAGACAGGGCAGCCTGGGCATTCAGAGTCAGCAGCATTCACCCACTGCACTCAACTCTCCCCCACCCCCAGCTGACAGGGGCTTGACAACCTCTACACATTCTTACCTGCTGAGGTCTGTCCAGGTACAACAGCCTGAGTGATCCAGTCAGCCCACTTTCACCTCTCAGCAGTGTCCCCCCACCCCCTTCCCTGCCATGCAACACCCCTTGGTTCTTTCAGCCCAGCCCTGGACAGCTCCTGCCTCTCTGAACCAGCCGGTCTCTAAGGTGCCACCTGGCCCTGCTTTCAGACTCCTTGGGCACACCATGTCTGTTCCCACTAGACTGTGCCAGGGGCAGGGGCCGCAGCTCCCGAGAGGACGTACCAAGCCCAGCTTCTTGCTTATGCCTCGGAAGTTGCTCTTCCTGGCCAGAGAATTAAACGCATCTGTGAGTTTTCCTGGAAAACAAGGCATGGCAGGGTTCAAAGCCTGGCGCCTGAAGAACCACTACTGGCAAATGCCCCTGGCTGCAGCCTCCCAGCTGAGCCGCTGCAGCTACAGCAAGTGCACCCACAGCACAGCTGCAGAATGGGGCCCCTGGGAGACTAGTGGCCCTGGACAAGAGCAGAGTGGCTCCCCCCATTCCCCACATCCTCCCCGAGTCCCAGCAGTCCCAGGTAGCTCCCCAGTGAGGCAGGAGCACAGCAGGAGCTGTGGTGGTTCACCAGGCCTCAGGACCCCTGCCCCCAGCTCAGAAGCTGGGTCCTTTCAGGCAGGGCCCCCCCAAGGGTGCTGTGGGAGAAGCGCCCCTTACCTGCAGCCCGGTCAGTCACCAGCCTGCTGACTTTGCTCTCCACAGCAGTGAAGGTCTCTCCGGGGGACTGCTCGGTCAGAAGCCCAATGCGCTTGAGGTTATGGAAGGTCAGCAGGTGCTCGGGCCCATAGCTCTGGGGGCAGCAGGGTCAGGACAGGAGGGGACATGAGCCAAGCCCTGCTCAGACACTGCTGGTTGCCATGTGGCTGTGCAGGCCTTGCACATGGCAGCCCTGGGAGCCTGTTCAGTGACAGGCGGAGCCAGCACTCCAGAAGGGGCAGGACACATGTTGGGCTCAGTCCTGGGGTGAATGTGGGGGAGACAGGTCCAGCACCCAGAGAGGGAGCCAGCTGACACCCCAGGTGGAACCCAGGAGCAGCAGCAGAGACAAGAGCGTATGGGGAGAGGGAGGATATGAAGGGCAGGAACAGGCTCCGCTGCTCCGGCTGCCTACAGGCTCCCTGTACGCACCTACAGGCCCCCGCCCCTGGACACCACTCCCAGCCCCTTCTCCCCCAGGCTCACCTGCAGGTACTGGGTTTTCAGGGAGCGGTAGTCCTTCGGGATCAGACCTAAGGGAGCATAACACATGCAGGAACTGAATGGATGGCCCCAGCCCTGACCCCAGCCCCACACATCACTCACCATTCTCAGTTATGGACAGGAGGCACATCAGGCGCAGACTCTCAATGGGGGACACCTGCGCAGGGTGGGGGGCATGAGCAGATGTTGCCGTACAGCCTGCCCTGCCCCACCCCACAGGTTCCCCCCACACTCACCTGCCGGTCTATGTGCTCCTCGATGAAGCTGGCGCTCTCACGGATGTCAAAACCCTCCAGGAGGGCTGCAGGGTAAGGGAAAGTCATCCCTGCAGAGCCCTGCCCGCAGCAGTGCTGCACAAAGCCGAGGCGGGGGAGCTGCTGGGAGTCAAGGCTGTTTCCTGCTCCCCACCCCTGCTGCCTTTCCCTCTCGGTGCCCTGGCGGCCTGTTCACCTCCCCCCAGCTGGCGCAGGACTGGGCTTGGGTCTGCTTGGGGGCTCCCCGACCCCAAAGCACTGCCACCTCTCTGCTCCTGTTGCCCCCACGGTCTGGAATGGAGGCCAGGCACTGCTGTCACATGGAGGCAGTGAGGCTGAGGGCACCAGGGCAGAGGAAGTGAGGAATCAGGAGTGGCGGTGCATAGCCACCTGCCGGGAGCACCAGACTCACAGTGCTCGGTCTTGATCAGCTCCTGGAAATCCTGCTTGGTTTTCTTCTTCATAATGGACTCGCAGGCGCCGATGTCTACACAGCCCAGAGAGCAGAGTGGGCCCAGGCAGAGAAGCCCTCCCAGCCAGCACTCTCCCTTCTCCCTCCAGCAGCACATGCTGCTCCCTCCTCGGGCACTGCCCCATGTCCACTGCAGCCAGCACTGCCTGGGTCTGAGAGCTCTCCACCTCCACCCCGCGGCGGGGCAGGGCAGGCACCTACGCAGGCTCAGCAGGCGGTGCTCCTGCTTCAACCCCTTCAGCTCTTGGGAGACAAAGTTCTTCATCTGCTTGATGTCCATCCCGCGCCGTCGCTGCAAGGAGACAGTGTCTGAGCCCTGGCCCTCAGCTCCAGCGCCATATCATCAGTAGGGCGCTTCCAGACAGAGTGGCCGGCCAGCAGACTGAGGGTGCAGTGTGCCAGCCCTGCATAGTGCCATGCGCTATGGGGAGGTGCCAGGCCAGCCCCGGGTGGCACTTACGTCGTACTGTGCCTGCAGGTTTCGTGCTTTCTGGCTCAGGAAGCCAAAGACGTTGGTGAAGTGCTCATTGCGGATCTCAGCAAACACCTGTGGCAGGAGCAGCCCAAGTGGGGTCAGGCCACTGCCGAGGCCCAGCAGAGCCCGCACGACACATGGCTTTGGGGGTGGCTCTGTGTGGTCCAGCCCACACGCATCAGTACCATGCTGGGACACTCCCACCACTGGTCCGTGGCCAGCTCTGCATGGCACTGCCCCAGCAACACCCACAGCCAGGGGAGCCTCCCACTATGGGCACCGGGACACAGGGGCAAGACCAGCCAAGCATGGCTAGGCCCTGCCTGGGGAAGGTCCCAGGACCCTGCAGGGGGAAGGCTGTGAGAACAGGGTGGAGCAGAGGCCCTGCTTCTCTGATGCCACATCAGAATCAACCCCTGCTGTAGCGAAGCCATGCACCCCAGGCAGCACTGAGCCCTGCTCCACCCATCAGGCCCCCCAGCCCCAGGTCAGGTTTCTACTGCCCAGGCCCTGCAGAGGCAAAGCCCATGAAAGCCACTGGGCCCAGGCAGGCAGGGGCAGGGTTGGGTGAGCTCAGGCATAGGCGTAGGGTCACCTTGTCCTGTGCGTTGAGCAGCAGCTTGATGCTCCTGTCACCAGAGGTAATGTCTGGCCCGAAGTCCACGCTCCCTGCGAGAGCCATGCAAAGAGTCACCATCTGGGGCGCACACCTTCTACTGGAACTGCCCGGCCCCAAGATTCCCTCGACCCAGGGCCGGGCAGCTCCAGTAGCCACAGAGTTACTGGAGCATGGGTTTCTTAATTCAGTTTGAGAGTGTCACGGAAAATTTACGATAGCGGATGCAGGTACTCATATACATATATATACATAGAATTTATTTTTTTTAAATATAACCACCAGTAATCACCCCTCGGCCTGCAGGATGAACACTGGGGCATGGATTCGCACTCGCAGGTGCAGGACTGCACTCTCGGAGCGCCTGGAGCTCGGGCAAGGTGGAGCTGCTGCTCCCTGGCTGGGCCCTGGGCCCACGTGCCTGGCAGTACCAGAAAAGCACAAGAGCTGGACAAGGCCCAGACAAAGCCAGGCCCCACTTTGCACTAGCAAGTCCCAGGGCAGCCGGAAAGAGAAGGACTTGCCCAGCCATAGCTCAACGTGCCTGCTGTAGCCACACCCCGAGACTGCTGCCAGCCATGCCCCTGGGGCTGCCAGCCTCCCACAGCCCCAGGTAGGAGCCTGCCCAGGCCTTGCCCCCAAGCAGGGGCAGAGGAGGGCGTGTGGGAGCAGTGGCCCCCTCCCATGCGCAATCCCCAGACCTACCGCACTTGATGCGGAACGTGTCGTCCACCAGCCCCTCGTACACCACCTGGGAGCAGAGCGCCGTGACGTAGTCCATATCTGCAATGAGCCGCAAGCCACAGGCTGTGCCTCCCTGCCCAGCACCCATGGGCCCCCCTAAGCTCTGTTGCCCCCCAGCAACTGCCCCCTTCCCCACCCCCAAAAGCCAGCTCCTCCCCAGCCATGGGGGAGTGCAGTGCCCCGGCTCTGGAGCTGATGCCTAGGGCAGGGCTGGTCCCACGCCAGGACAACACCCCACCTCTGTCCACAAAGAAGATATGGCCAATCTCGGGCCGCCTGGCCTGGCTGTCGCCCTCAACTTCCTCCTCCAGCTCTCGCCACAATTCGTAGGCCATCTGTGGGCAAACGACCCAGCATCAGGGCCTGCAGGGCGCCAGCCCCAGATGGTCTCTGCCACAGGACCCACCCAGCCCTGAAACAGGGTTCCACATGCTGAAGGGCGCTGAGAGCAGATCAGCAGCCCTGGGCTGCAGGACCTGGCCTGGGGCAGCTTCTCAGCGAGAAAAGCGCAATGAGCCTGGAAATCTGCAGACGTGGGCAGCTGGATACAAAGGGTCCCTCACAACAACCCCAACAGAGCTGGTGCTAGGGCTGTCCAGGCTCCTCCAACTCGACAGGAGGCTGCCTGCGCTCCTGCAAATGTGTCGCTGCACTGGGAAGCAACCAGCGCCTCCCATGGAGGTGCCAGGTAGTCAGCCCTGCCCCTCTCCAGGATCCCTGCATGGGGGCTGAAACCAGGCAGTTCCTTTCCTTTTCCATGAGCTCCTGTAAGGCTCCGCAGCGCAGCGGGACTTAGCACCTGCCCCTGGCAGACACCTGTGAGCTGGGAGTACAGGGAGCTCATCTGGGCCAGGGCGGGCAGTACCTTGGCGCAGCGGCCAATGCCGTAGGTCTTGGCAAAAGGCCCATAGAGGGAGCTCAACAGCTGCAGGGCTCGAGCCACGGTGTTGATCCAGCGATGGTCTCCCTCCTGCAAGGACAAGAGACTGCAAGTCATCCTGGGGCAGAGCAGGAAAGAGTCTGTCTGGTCTTGGTTGAGGTAGGACACTGGCCCGGGGGGGAGGGGCATGGCCCAGCTACTGGGGCTCCTGCAGGAATGCAGGGACCTCCCCACATCTCAAGGGGCCACTGCAGAGCTCAGGGAGGGATCTGGGCTGAGAGCAGCAACAGGCTGGCACTGTAAACTACAGGCAGAGCATGGTACTTGCAGGGGATGTGCAGCTTGGCACCGACACCACTGAGCCCAGCTTAGGGGGGGCCAAAAAGGGCAGAGCAGGTTGGGGGGCTGGCAAGCAATGGCAGAGCTGCCTGTAGACGCCAGGGCTGGCTCACACTGTGGGCTAGGGCTCTCTGCTCCAACTGTGCCCCAGACGCAGCTGCCCTTGCGCTGACCCTGCTGCAAGCCCGCGGGACGAGTCCCCTGCAGCCATGTGCTACTGACCAGGAAGTAGTCCCGGAAGAACTCGGGCAGCTCCATGCTGATAAGGTCGTCGTCCAGAGGCAGCAGGTAGAAGGACCACTCGTCACAGGTCACGTCTGGGGCAGGCGGCAGAGAGCCAGGGTGAGCAGGCTTTGGTCTCGTAAGGCCTTTGCCCCTCCCCATTACCAGAGCAGGGGTAGGAGTGCCCATCGCCCCCCATCGAGCAGGGGCCACGCGCCCTCCTCCAGCCTCATGGGAATTCGCTGCCCCTGCCCAGGCCTGGACCCAGGCTGCTGGGGGATCCCAACACTAGGTGACCAGCCCAGGGGCTTGGCTCACCGAGCGCCCATCCCCACGCCAGCCACAGGGAACAGGCTGGACAGAGACCTGTTAGGGCCCAGCACCCCCGACACCCTCCCCTTCTCACTCACCTCCATAGATTCCCTCCTCCTCCAGCACCATCTCACACACGTAAAACTGCAGAAGAGGGGCTGGTCACTGCCCAGACGCGGCACCTCCCCCAGCCTCAGTGCCCACACGGGGGACAGCGAAGGCTCCCTCAAGCAAAGCTTTTCCTGGGCTGTAGCAGCTCACTCCTGGGCACTGTGGCCTTTGGCTCTGGCCAAAACCCCAGGAACTGTGACCCGTGGGGGAGCTGGGGCTGAGGGCGAAGAACCAGGAAGGCTGCAGCGGGGGCCTGACCTGGGTGTAAGGGACTGAGGCACTGACCTTCTGGGGGCTGAAGATAATCTTGTACTTCCGGCTCCTGCCCGCCGCCTTGTCTGCATGGACAACGTCTGCAGACACGAGACCCAGGTGAACCAGAGCCTCGGGAATCCCGTGGGGTCCAACCAAGGCATGCACTGGGCAGACCGCGGCAAGGGCCCCAGGGCTGCCTGAGCCCAGCACGCGCCAGCCAGTCGGGCAAGCAGACGGCTGGGCACGAAGGCAGGACCTGGCCCCGAGATCCCAGCAGTCCCCAGAAACCAGCACCCGCTCCTGGGACTGACTGGTACCAGCGAGTCCCAAGCACTGGGCTCACTCCCGCGAAGCCCTGGCGGCTCGGCTGACCCCGCAGCAGCATCCCCCGCTCACCTGCGACGTACTTCACGTTCCTGATCCGCGGCCGGACCAAGAAGCACAACCTGGAGCGGGACAGACGCGGGCTGGCGAAGGGAGCACCCCAGCGCTCCCAGACCCTTGCCCGGCTCCCGGGGCCGAGGACGGGAGGAGCCCACAGGCCAGCTCCCGTGGCTCCTCCGCTAGTCGTCCCCAGGCCCACCCTCAGCCCAGGACCTCCTGCACCTCAGCTCCCGGGGCCGCCACCAGCCCACGGCCCGGCAGCCGTCCAGCAGGGACCACGCCACGGCTGGGGCCGCCCGGGCAGAGCCGTTCTGCGAGGGCAGGGCCGGCTGCGCCCCCGCCACGGGGGGCCGGGCCGGGCCGGGCCGGGCCAGGAAGGACTCACTGGTCGCTGGTGCTGACGACCGGCTTGTTCTCCACCTTGTACAGCTTGTCCACCTCGTGCTGCTGCGGGTGCGAGCGGGGCCGAGCGTCACGGGAGGCGCCAGGGCCCCGCGCCGGCTCTCGGGGCTGGGGCAGGGGGTGCTAGGCCGCAGCCCCAGCCCGGGAGCCAGGCTGCGGGGAGGCGGGCGGGCGCTACCTTGAGCAGGGAGACGTTGGCGATGCGGTCCAGGGGGCTCATCAGGTCCGCGTCGATGAAGAGGTCCTTCCTGCCCGGCAGCTGCGGGGGGGGGAGGGGACGGGCACGGGGGTGCGGGTGACACCGGCTTTCCCAGACCGTCTTCTCGTGCCCGCGCAGCGAGGGGCCGCGCACCCGCATGTCACCGCCCCGCCACGTTTCTGGCCCTGGAAGTAGAGCCGCCCCCGCCCGGGCGCCCACCTGCTCCAGCAGGTAGACGAGCTGGTCCCGCGCCAGGCGCTTGAGCACGGCGAAGTCGGGCGGCTCGGGCGCGTCGCGGCGGCCGGGGGAGGCCATGGCGGCACCGGCGGAACCGACGCGCCGGGCCTAGGCTCCCGGCGGACCGGAAGTGCCCGCTGCCACGGCAACCGGCGGCGTGCGGAAGCGGCCGCGAGCGCTACTTCCTGTTCCGGCGCCAAGGAGGGCCCGGCGAGGCGCGTGCCCCCCGCTCGCGGCGTTCCGCCCGCAGCCCCACGCACACGCACACGCACGCGGCATTCACGGCCTTTATTGTCGCGGGCGGGCGGGCGGGCGGAGGGACCCCGCCGGCCTCACTCTTGCAGCCCGCGCGCCTCGAAGAGCCGCCGCAGCTCGTCCTCCAGCGCCGCGTGGGTGCCCCGCAGGCCGCGCACCACCTGCGCCGCCCACGCGAAGTACTCGTGCACGCGCTGCTCCGACCAGCCGGCCGGCGTGGCGCGCTGCAGGTCGCGCAGGTTGTACAGCTTGTCGGCCAGCTGCAGCAGCGCGGCGGGCGCGGAGCAGCGCGGGGCCCGCTCCACCTGCAGCCGCTTGCGCTCGGCCCGCGGCAGCGCCTTGTCGTCCGACACCTCCTGCACCAGGCGCCGCACCTCGGCCCCGAAGCGCCGCTCCAGCTCCGCCGCCGTCGTGTCCGTGTCCTCCAGCGTGTCGTGCAGCAGCGCCGCCTGCGCGGGGCGGGGGGGGGGGGATCAGCCCGCGGGCGGGGGCAGCCCACGCGGGGCGGGGGGGGTTACCTGCAGCAGCACGATGTCGGTGACGCCCGCCTCGTGGGACAGGATCCGCGCCACGCCTGGGACACGCGGGGACAAAGGGTCACGCGCCGCCCGGCCCCGCGTGGGGCGGGGAGGAGTGAGGGGGGGCGGGGGGGGGCGCACCGAGGGGGTGGTTGATGTAGGGGGTGCCCTCGGGGTCCTTGCGCCGCTGCCCCGCGTGTTTCCGCGCCGCGAAGTCCGCCGCCTCCAGCAGCCGCCCCGCGTCCGTGTCCATGGCGCCGCCGCGCCGCGCCCCGCCCCCCCCGCGCGGGGCACTGTGGGTAATGGCAGCGAGATGTGACAACCGGGCCCAGGCCCAGGCCCCGGCCCCGCGCGGCGCCACCCGCCCCTGCCCCGCGCCACCCCGCGCCGCGCCGGAGGGAGCGCACGGACCGCCGCTCTCGCTCTGCACACGCACACTTTAATCAACACGGACCGACCGCTTCTCCCCGCGACTCGGCCCTTATTTCCTGCAAGGGGAGCAGTCCGCGCCGCCCGGCCCCGGCTCCGGCTCCGGCTCGGGGGTGTCCGCGGGCCCGTCGCCCGGGATGCGGTAGAGGAAGGTCCCGCGGCTGTCGAAGAAGTCGCGGCCCCGCTGCACCACCTGGGCGCCGCGCTCCCGGCCCGCGCCCCACGCCTCCTCGGCGTCCCACGCCTCCGCGGCCGGCTCCGGCTCCGGCTCGGGCCGTGGGCAGCCGGCGGCGGGCGGCGTGGCAGGGCGGCCCCTTGGGGGGCGCGCGTGCGGCGGGCTGTGCCGCGGGGCGGGCGCGGCGGGGCCGAGGGGCGCGGGCAGGGCGGAGCGCGGGGCGGGCGGCGGCGGCAGGGCGCGGGCCGGGGCGGGGGCCCCGCGCTCCGGGCTGGCGGCGGGGCACAGGCGGCTCAGCGCCCGGGCGTCCTGCTTGTCCCGGCACCGCGGCGAGGGCGAGAACTTGCTGCGCAGCACGCGCCGCACCGCGTCCTCCGACACGCCGAAGCCCTCGGCCAGCCGCGACACCGGCCACTCGTCCCGCAGCTCCCGCCACAGGAACCTGCCGGGGGGGGACGGGGCGTAGCCCAGTCAGCGGCGGCCCGAGCCCCGCCCCGCCCCGCCCGGCCCGGCCCGGCCCGGCCCGCCGCGCTCACCGCATCTGCGTTATGGCCTGCCAGGTGAGCAGGCGCTCGGGGACCACCCTCGGCTCCATCTCCCGCCGCAGCCGCTGCATCCGGATGGCCACGCGCTGCCGCTGCAGCGCCCTGCGGGACACGGCGCCGTGAGCCGGGACCTCCGCCCCGCCCGGCCCCTCCCCGGCCCGGCCCGGCCCGGCACCTCTCCGCCTCCCGCAGCGACTCGAGCTCGTCCTCGTCCTCGTCCTCGCCCCCGCCGGGCCCCGCGGCCGCCCCCCGCCCCAGCAGGCGAGTCCCGGGGCCGGCAGCGCGGAGCGCTCGGCGGAGCAGCAGCACGGCCATGCCCGCCGCCCGCTCACGTGGGCTGAGCGGAGCCGGGGCGGGGCTACCGGCGGGGCCCGCACGTGCCGGTCGCCGCGGGGGCGGGGGGAGCGGAGCAGGCCCCGCCCAGCAGAGCCGGGAGGCGGGAAACGGTACAAAACTTTAATACAAAGCCGGGGGCGGAAGGAGCCGCCGCCGCCGCCCGAGACGGCCCTGCCGGGCCCAGCAAGGGCAGCCAGGGGACGAGGGCGGGGCCAGCCGCGGCGGGTGCCAGCCCCTCGTGCGGGCGATGGAGGCCGCTCCAGCTCCACGACAGCAGCCCTGGCCCCGCACAGGCGCTGCCCGGCGGCTGCGGCCCCAGGCCCGTCAGGCTGCAGGCTCAGGTCCACTTCCTGCGGAGGGAGGAGGGGCCCGGGTCAACAGGGCACAAGCAGGGGAGAGGACCCCCCCATCAGTGCCTGGGGAGACCGCGGCCCGTGGCTCCCGGCTGCCAGCGCAGGAGCAGGGTGTGCCAGTGACACGGACGAGGGGCACGCGCCAGCCACGGGCGGGCACCACCCCCAGGCAGAGTCAGGTGTGGGCAGCAGGCCTGGGTTTGAGGGTGGGTCTCCTTCCCCCTCGCCCATGTGGCCTCGGCCGGGCCAGCCCCAGTACGGTGGCCAAGCTGTCCCCTGGCTCGGGCAGACCTCTGCTCCGGGAGCCTGGCTCTGCGGGGCCCCAGCCCCGAGCTGCGTTACCGGCGGGGCAGGCTGAGGACGGCCGTGGCGTTGGAGCGGCGCGAGGCGTCTGTGCGCTGCACCAGGGGGGCAGAGGCAGAGGTGAGGGCGAGGTCCCGCGTGGCCTCGTGGTAGAGGGGCACTGTCACCGAGGGGAACGTGTAGTCGCTGCACGTCTGGCGCGGGGCTCGCCTGGCGTGAGGCAGGCAGCTCAGGGAGCCGGGATAGCCAGCACCAGCGAGCAGGGGCCGCCTGACCACGGGGCCCTCTGCAACGAGAGCATGGGGGTTAGGGCTGATGTGGCAGCCAGCAGGGCAGCGGGCAGTCCTCGCCCTCACACTGGTGCCTGCCCCGGCCCTGGGGGCAGCATCCCATCAGCTGCAAGGAAAACTACCCAGCCCCCAGCTCCCTTCTGCTGCCAGGCGCCCCTATGGCAGCGAGGCGGACGGCGGGAGGCAGGGCAGCAAGCCAGAGGGTCCTGCCAGCTGTGCGAGGGAGGGTGGTGCCCTGCAAACAGCGAGGCAGAAGACGGTCGCCTGCTACCCGGCTGGGGGAGAGACCTGCAGGGTCCTGTGCAATGACTGAGCCAGCAACGTCCCCCCAGGAGCTGGGGGAGCGCCCCGAGGGCGTCAGCGCAACCTCTGCCTCCAAGCTGTACTCACGGCCTCGTGCCCGGTCTCTGGCGCTGAAGAACCTCTGCCCGCCCGCCTTCGCCATGCTGGCGGGTGCGTGGGGCTCAGGCCCTGCTGCCGTCCTCGTCACGTGGCCCCCCAGCCAGCCCACACTCCTCTGTGGCGGGGGGTAGTGCTGCAGCCTGACCAGCGTGCGGTAGGGCAGGGCCTGGCCTGCGCCTGGCAGAGGGCCCGGGAGGCTGGGAGTGTAGCCTTGACTGGCCAGCAGCTGGACCCTGGCTGCAGGCAGCTGCCCCAGGTACCGGCCTGCCCTGCCCAGCAGCGAGAGGGGGATGAGGGTCATTAAGCTCTGGGGCTCGTGGTTCCGAAGTGTGTCTGAAAGGAAGGGCGGCTGCAAGAAAACAGACACGGCCGCTGACATCCCGGGCCTGTCGCAGGGCAGAGGCGCTCACTTGCTGACTGCCCCTGGCCCTGGCTTCTGATGGAGCAGGGGCAGAAGGGTCTGGATTGGCACTCCCACCCCCATGCCCAGGTCAGTGGTTCAGCAGCCAAGGGGCTCCCAGCTAGGTTTGCACCCTCTTTATTGCTGGCCTGGGTTTCTCCAGCTCCAGCCACTGAGCTGTCACCACCTAGGACCACGCATCCTGGTCCAGGGAGGTCGGTAAGGCTGCTCGAGTCGCATCTCAACCTTCTCCTTGTTAAAACAGCTGCCCTGATCTCTGCTCTCTCAGGGCAGGGCACGTATCCAGGACCCGCATCATTCCTGTGGCTCTTTTCTGAACCGTTTTAGCCTGAGCTGTGTCACCATCCCCCAGGTCTGGACAGATGCCCGCAGAGATGGAGTATACCCCAGAGACATTGTCTAGGGCGCCCTCATTCCCAGGGGCTGGGATACCCCTTGGGAACTCTGTAAAGAGGGAAAAGGGCTGTAAACATGGTAGAGCCCTTGGAAACTCACGCTACCAGGTCCACTGCCTCCAGCCTGGCTGTGTGGGGAAGTCAGGGCCTGGGGTGCCTGGCTGGTGTCTCTGCCTGCCCATCACCTCCTGTGCCAGCCCTAGAGGCCAGATCTGAGCAGCCCACCCCTACCTGGCTCTCAGCAACACCAACGTGGGGCCCGAGGATGTCCAGGGGCCCGGGCTCGCTGCTGAGGAGCAGCTGGGAGAGCTGGTCCACAATGCCCAGGCCCCGGATGAGGTGCTCACGGCGTAGAAGAGCCCTGACCCTCTCTGTCTCCTCGTGGGCTATGATGTCCTGGGGCTGCATGGAGTCAAGCTGCACCTGTGGAGCCTGGGACAGAAACATGCTGGGAGCTACCACGAGGGCTGGGTCACAGATGTCAGCAGGGAGCAAGGGGACCCCAGGAGTAGTCAGGCTCCCACAAGGTGTGGCCAGCACTGGCTGGAAGGACAGGCCGAGCCCCGTGGTTCTGTTCCCAGGAGGTAGGCATGCCCTGGATGCGTGCACTGGTATACAGGTGGCCAGCCTGTGGCACACATGCCACAAGCGGCCTAGGCAGCCTGTGTGTGTGATGCGTGGCAGACTGAGGAGGGGGCAGACAGCACAGTCACAGACAGGGCAGGGCGCAGAGGGCAGAGCAGCAGACCAGATGGAGCAGAAAGCAGAACATCAGATCAGGCAGTGCACGCAAGGCAGGGAGCAGGACGCAGAGCAGAGACTGGGCAGGATGCACAGGGCAGGGAGCAGAACACAGAGCAGATTAAGGCAGGGAGCAGGATGAGCAAGAGGAAGGGGACTGCAGTGGCACCTAGGGAAGGTGTGGGGCTAAATTTGTTGCCGCCCTGCCAGAAAGTTTGGCCCCAGGGTGCAGGTACCTTTCCACCACAGCCCTTGGCACTGTGGAAGATGTGGGTGGGCAGGGCCCTGGCTCTGCCGGCGGGCCGGGGTTTCTCCCCAGCTGTCTCCCCCTGCAGCTGCTCTTTTCTGTCCTTCCCTTTCTTAGTGACAGCTTCTCGCTGCTCCTGCTTCACTCGGATCCCCTCCAGCTGCTGCCTGGCATGAAGCAACAGCGTCAGTCCCAGGGCAGCATGCGGGACCACATGCCTGGAGGCAGGGTGTGCGGGCACAGCCAGGGGCTGCTATTGGGAGTAGAGTCCAGGGATGCAGGACTGCCGGGAAACAGCCTGGAGCCGCCTCCCCAGAGAACACCTTTTGCACCCAGGTGCCAACTGCTACAGACCCGCCAGTCCCACAGCCCTGGGGCCTGGTGCGCCCCTCACACCCAAGGACAGACACAGAAGGTCGTAGTGGTGACTCCTCCTGCAAGGCCCAGGGCAGACCCCAATTCACCCTCTTGTCTCCTACCACCAAGAGATGTCAAGAAGTCCCAAGAGAGGCCAGGGGCGGTGTACCTGGCACACTCCTCCCTGGCCCTGGAGGCTGCTGTCTCTTGGAAGAGGGAGCTGCTTTGCTTGAAGAAGGGCTCGTACTTGTCCATCCCACGTCCTGGGTAAATGCGCCGGTAGCCTCCCAGGTGCGAGCTCTCGTACTTCTCCTCCTGGGCCAGCCACGCAGCCTGGCTGCTCTCCAGCTGCTCGCGCCTATGGGCGGAGGCCATCACACAGGCTGAGTGAGGGGCCTGCCTCTCTGGGACTCCCTATCCCCTCTCCTCCCCGTTCAGGGCCCAGTCGCACGTGTTCACTGCCCTGAGTCAATTCATGCTTTAGTCCTTTGCTGTCTCTTGCTGCAGGTCAGGCAAAGGCTCCCGCTCAGGGAGTCACATCACTGCCCAACCCTCCTGTGACTGCACCAGTCTGTGCAAAGAGCTGAGCTGTGCTGACTGCCAGCCACCACTCATTCGCTGGAGAGCAGGGAGCTTGGGGCAGCTCAGCCCCCGGGTGTGCAGAGCCCATGGCCGTGAAACAGGTGTGAAGCAGGTTCATGCCCCTCCACCTGGACAAGTCTGGGCAGCAGACTCATCCAACAAGGCCTGGTTACGCTGTCCAGGAGTCTGGGCTTGCTGCCGAGGAGCAGCCAGGAGAGCAGGCAGGGCCAAGGCGGGTGGGAGCACAACACTGCCTCGCAGGGAAGCTGGCCTCTGAACCACTTGTTGGAACAGGCCATGCCATGGAAGCATTCACCCTCTGAAGCGGAGCTACCAAATGCCTGAGGGGACTGCTGTGTGCCCAGAGCCCCCCATGAGGGACCCAGTGAAAGGCAGGCAGCATAGGGTCATGGACAGGCTGGGGGTGGAAATCTAGACAGGCAAAAATCAGCCATTCCCAGGGGTGGGAACCTGGGTCTTGACCCTCCCTCTGGCAGGTGGGGAGCAGGGTATCTCCTCTCCTAAGGGCAGTGCGGGAGTCACAGCCACAGGGTGATTTTACCAGTGCCTCCTGCTGTCTGCCTGTTCCCCCGTCCCAGGCCAGCATGCTGGGGAGCAGTACCTGGCCTCCCGGGGTGGCGCGTGGGCCTGCAGGAGGCGCTGCTTCACCCGCCGCTTGTCTTCCTCCAGCACTTTGCGCTTGTCGCAGGAGGCGCGCAGGTTGATGAGGGTGATGGCATCACACAACATTGCATCCTTCACCTCACGGTCCAGACGCGAGTCTGTGGTGAAGCTCGGCGAGTGGTTCACCTGCCAGGACAAAAGTCTCAGATGCGTGGGGCAGCCCCGCATCCGGTACAGCAGATGGATCCTGGGCTCCGGCCCTTCCTGCCTCAGCCCCCACGCACAGCTCCCCTCAGGCTCCCGGTGCTGCTGCCCTTTCAAAGCACTGCCCAGCCAGGCTGCAGGTGTTGCCTCCTGCCCCCCCGACCCAAAGGCTTCTTACATAATCTCTGTAAGACAACCATCAACCCTGACACAACACAGACTCACACCCAAACCTGCCACAGGGAAAGCAGGGGGACCACAGCAGCAAACATCCTGCTTTTATGTAAGATTAATGTACACTTGAGAGATCCCAGGTAGAGGCCACATGCAGAGGAAGGCAAAACACCCCCAGCCCAGACCAATCTGACCAGGGGTAAAATTCCTTCCTGACCCTAAACACAGCGGCTGGTCTGATCCTTCAGCTTTGGTCCCAGCAGCATTGGCACAGCCCAGTCCCCAGGCTTAAAAACACCCAGACACACATAGCAGAGAGGGCAGGGGCACAGGCTCCAAGTTTCTGCAAACGCAGGCAGCCCCATGGATCAGAGGACCCCCTACTCTCCCAGAAGCTAGGGGAAGGAGCTCCTGAGACCTGGGAAGCAGACTGCTTAGCCATGTCCTTCTGCTGCCTGGCCCATTCAGCCTTACAGAGACCACAGGCAGCTGGTTTGAATGCTAGCTTCAGCGTGCCCTGGCCTTAGGTTCATACGCTCTGTGCAGGCTACCAAGGAATGAGAGGTCTTGACCCCATGGAGTCTTCTCCTGGCTCACCTCCAGCAGCCAGGGCTTCAGCTTCCTGTCCAGCAGGATGTCGAAGCCCAGGATCTCAAAGCAGGCGCAGCCGGTAGTGTGGTTGGGGAAGCAGCTGCGGTAGTTGTGCTTCAGGACCGGGTGGGCCGAGATCAGGGTCTTGATAATGATGTCCTCTATGTCTTCCCACAGCCCAGCCGTGTCATAGCTGTTGTTCTCCATCCAGGTATTCAGAGTGGACAGCTTCCTGGTGGGGAGTGCAGTAAGAGTGGTCCTGCATCAGCAGGGTCCCACTGCCCTCGTAGGCCACAAGGTTTGCAAGGTCACTGCTACACTGAGGCAGTGCGGGAACCTCCAGGGAGCTGGCCCCAAGTGACCAGGCCCCTGGTGCACCACATACAGACAGCTGGGGTGGCAGGACACTTCACACCAGGGCCAGATGCAAGCCACTGCCCTGCAACCACTGCACAGAGGGTATTCCCCAGAGAACATGGCCCCTAAGGGAAGGAGGCACAGCCCCCGCAGGAAGCACAAGAGTCCCAGCAGGAAGGTACCTCTTGCTGCCAGTTGTGTCGTCCCGGACGAAGTTCTCGTTGTGCTTGTTGATGGCATAATTGGTCAGGTGCATGCAGATGTCATCCTGTGGGAGGCACAGCAAAGCCTTCACTCTCAGCCCCGAGGACTGGCGCCAGACAAGAGCCCCAGATCCCAGTGAGAGTGACTCCCTGATCCCCATGCTTGCCTGTCCTACATCTGTGCTTCTACCTTCCCTTCCTACAGCTGCCTGCAATTTGCCACTCACAGCCCATACCAAAGGCCAGACTCTGCTGGCACTGAGCCCCTTTGGGTCCAGCAGTGGACAAGGAGCTGGTGACGGCTTGGACTCTGCCCCCAGCAGGGCCACAAGCAATCATAACATGGCATGAAAAGGCCAGGAAACTGCCCAAACACAGGTGATAGAGCTGGGCCCAACCCTCCCTTGAACACCCCTGAAGAAAAGGAGGGGGCAGGGAAAAATGGGGAGGGAGAAGGCACCGGGAGAGGACAGCACTGGGGCAGTGGCACCCCTGGCCCTGCCTGCCTGCTTTACAGTGCTGGGAATCCATAGGGCCCGGTGCTTTCCCCCCACGGATCCAGTGTCGGTTCTGTGGAAACGTCCCTTCTTTACCAGGTTGCTGCTGCTGGGCTCGATGTACCTCATGGTGGCAAACCGAGCCAGCCCCTCCTTGTAGACAAAAATCTTCAGGGGGTCACAGGATGTGACCAGGACGTAGATCCGCATGTCAAACTTGAAGCCATCAATGAGGAAGGGCTGAGAGACAAGGCAAGTGTGAGCAGAAGGCAGCAGCATTGCTAGGCACCTTGAGGCACTGCACTTCTCTGGCAGCATGTCCACTGGGAGGGGACCTGCTGAGGCAGTCTGGGCACAGAGCTGTGGTTGGCCTCTCCCAGCTGAGCTGTCACTGGGGAGGGACTGGCAGGCTGGGCGAAGCAGGGGGTAGGCCAGAAGGCTGTATCGGTGGGATGAGGAGGGAGCTGCATCCTGGGCTGGACCCTGAGGCTGCCAGCCCCGGCCGAGGCCTGGTACCTTGGCTATGTACTGCTGGCAGATCATGTGCTCCCCGTGCTGGATGTCCTTGGGGCTGCGGGTGATGAAGATGCCTCTCCCCTGGCAGCCGCTGTCTGGCTTGCAGATGTATGTCCTGTTCTTCCTTGTGCGACTATACGCCTGGAAATCCCCATAGCTGTAACAAAGAAGCCACTGGTGAGAGTGCAGGGAACAGCCCAACTCCCACGGCTGGCTAAATGCTCAAGTCGAGGTGGAGCCCTGCAGGATGGGGGCCGCAGCCGCCAGGGGCAGCACCTCCGAAGTAGAATCAAGGGCAGTTTACAGGCTACGCAGCCATCTCAAGGGCTGTAGTGGGCTAGTCCTGAGTGACATGATTTATAACCACACCTGGGGGAGAAAGCCTTCCAGTAACCCACCACCCACCTTCAAAGTACTACTCAATGCCTCTGCCTCGGCCAGAGGGCCATGGGAACTGGCAGCCGCTGAATACCTGAGACGCTACATATCTGCTGCACATCTGAGCTCCGCTGCTGCAGACAACAGGGAAACGTGACAAGCCCTTGGGTGAGAGTGGAGCACAATGGTCAGGCTCCTGAGCTCATCCTCAGCATTGCAACAGGGGGCTAGTCGTTAAGAATGAAGCACACCTCCCGACTCCCCCGGGAGCCACTGGCCCTTCACTCTGTGGTCAGGGCACTCATTTAGGTAATGATTTCACAGCACTGGGTGCTGGAGAGGCCTGGGTGGGTCCTGTGCCCAGTCCTGGGTGTCACTAAGAAACACTCAAGCATCCTGAAGAGAATCCAGGAGAGAATGGGAATAAGGGGCAGGGGCTCAGACACTAAAACCCTGGAGGAGAGGGTGGAAGAACCAGGTCTGCATTCCCTAGAAGAGGGGCCTAAGGGGAAGCCTCCCAACATGGAGGCTGGGATGCAGACCTCCACACCCACTGCAGGGTGGACAAGACCAATGTTTTAATTTACTGCCAAGATATGGTTCGGCTGCTGGGAGATGCTCACACCATCACTGGGGGTGGTGCAATGGAACAGAAAGGGCAGGAGGCTCGAGAGCTGGTGACAACTGTGCGAGAGCTGGTGAAGGGGGTGCGAGAGCTGGTGACAAGTGTGTCAGCGATGGTCTAGGTACAGGGGGCCCTGCCTCAGAGTAAGGGCTGGAGCAGACAGCCTCTTGAAGTCTCTCCCAGCCCCACATTCCTATTTGGGGCCTAAATGCAAACTTCAGAGCTTGACACCAGGCCTCGGCTTTCCACAGCATGGCTGCAGTTTTTGTTAACATGTCATTGCAAAGAACCTGTTCCCCATGCTCTGCCGCCCCATCCCTGCAGGAGGCAGGTGGTCACCCCAGGGCAGGCAGAAGCAGCTAGCTGGCTCATGGGCAGGCTGCCTCGGGGCTCTGTGGAGGGCAACCTCTGCCCTCTCCCTGCTAGAGCAATAAGGGGTCCTGCACTCAGGGCGCAAGGGGACAGAGTCCCTCCCGGCACTGCAGCAACCTCTCCCAATGACCTCGGGTGTTGCAGGACCTCAGCCTTCGCCCCACCCCAGACTATAGTGGGACGCAGGCAGTCCCCAGAGCTTAGCCCAGGTCTGTCTTAGATCACTCAAGTCAGGGTGCTGCCCCTTGTTCCTGCCATGGAAGCCAGGCCACAGCCTAACAGCACCTGGCACGTTTGCACACCCACAAGCAACATCCTGGTATGGTTCAGATTGGAGTAATCTTCGAGAGGGACCCACTGCCCTTGTGCTGAGCTCAGCAGCTCCCCTGCCCTGACTTCCCCCCTGCATGGGTCAGCTCTGTGCTGGGGACTCACTCAGCTGGCAGGCACCAGGTGCGGGGGAAGATGCTGTACTCCTTGGGGAAGAGCTTGAGCATGCGGCTGAGGTTCCGGGCCAGCAGGTCCTTGCGGCAGATCTCCGTCATGCCCGGGAAATGATTGATTTTCTGAAACAAGGGCAGCACAGGGAGCAGTGGCCAAGGGGCTGCAGGGACAGGCTGTGAGACCCCAGCGAGTCAGACCACGTGGAGACAAGCAAAGGGAAGGCAGCTGGGGACTGGACTCTCCTGCCCTGCGACTGAGGGGGCAGAGGCCCTGCACACTGCACTAGGCTCAGCCAGCACGACCTATCTGCCCCTTCCCCCCAGACCCGCAGCTTTCCTCTCCAAGCAGCATGGGGGCAAGGGGAGAGCAGTCATTCAGTCAGAACCCTTGGCAAAAGGACGGAAACCTGCACATCTCTCTGCTGGCTTTCAGCTGTGGCTGGAAGCGCCATCTCCGTGCGCACTACTCAGGGGCTGATGGCATCGCACTCTCCGCGACCCAGATGGAATCAGGCTCTGGGGACTGTCCCCTCAGGCAGAAAACTGGTATGTGAGAACCTCGGCCACTCGCCCTCTCCCATGCCCTGAAGCCCCTCTGCCTGACCCTCCCTGCCCCCACTCCTCCTGCCGGGTGGCCTGTCCATGGAGCGTTTACCTGGAACCTCCTCATTTCCATGACGCGCTCCAGGGAGACTGAGCAGTCGGTCCAGTACACTGTCCACTCCTCATCGTCCCCCACTTCCTTCAGGCCACAGCGCCGGGCTGCGCGCCGCACTGCAGCAAAGCAAGCACATGGCAGGGGAGTCTTTGAGGAAGCCAGGTGCAGAGACCCCAGATCCCCTAGGGCCTGAGGTGAACGGGAAGCAAGGTGGATGGGAACAAGATGGGTGGAAGCAAACACACTAGGGAATGGAGTGAGTGCTGTCTCCTGTACACCCCACACCAGCAAGCCTTCCCTCCCTCTCCAGGTTCTTATCAAGTGCCTGTCAGCACTACTTTGGGCAACCTCCCTGGGGAAATACCCAGCACATTTCACTCCAGCTGTGCTCTCTCCACGTGAGGAAGCTGTCACTCCCAGCGCAGCAACACTCCCCATGCTACTGGAGCCAAATCAGAGCAGAAGCCCTGGGTTGTGGCCATGCCCAACAGGCACAGGGGGAGTTTCACTCCAAAGCATGGCCCAGTTGGCACATTACCTGTGTAATTCGCTCACAGAGCAGCAGGTGAACAAGTGACAGTCCCTGCACAGGGATAACCTCCAAGTAGCTCCCTTTGCCAAGTGCACGGGGACTCAGGAGGGCCCGCCAGAGTGAGCAGAACGAAGAGGAAGCCACAGACACCTTGGACTTACCACTCTCGTACTTGCAGTTGGTCAGGTTGATAGAGAGCACCCTGGAAAGGAGAGAGCAGGCAGTGGCTCAGTGCAGGCATGCCGTGCTCACCCAGGTGACTTCCAGGCACAAGCGGGTTCCTGGCTAGCCATGGGGAAGGCCGCTCACTTCAGGGCAGACCTGGGGCTGCCATTAGAAGGCAGCTGGCAGGATACCCAGGGTGACAGCTGCCAACAAAATGTCTCTGGGACTCTTTGGCTTTTGTTCTCCAGCTCCAGAGACTTGGTGTCATGACACATTAAATGCCTCTGCTTTGTGGGTTTGGTGTTCAACATGCAGTGACACAAGTATCCACGTAGGGAGACCACAACAGTGACTCTGTCAACTTGTGTGTATTGCACATAAAGCAGATGGCCCTCCGGACCCACTTGGAAACCCTGTTCAAGTCCCAGTGCCGACGGGCCATGGAGCACAGATTGGCTTAAACTACGAAGACCTCTGCACATTTGGGCTTAGAGGTGGAGTTCAAGTGACTTGAGACCTCTCCTCCAGTCCCAAAAGTCCCAGCGCTCTCACTGGGGCTTGGGCCCCTCCATTCAGAGCTGACAACAGCCACCTGGTTACGTCTGCTGGTTCTAGTCTCCCCGGTGGTGCTCACTGCACGCAGAGATGCAGCTACGAACAAGAGACAATATGTGCTTCTGACCTTTGCAAGTGAAGGCAGCACAGCCCACCCCACTAGAGGAAATGAGGCCAAATGTGCTGGTAGACACCTCCCTGTTGTGCCCAGACCTTGCCCAGTAGAGGCCCAGATGGCCAGAAATTGCCCAAAAACGCACAGGCATAACTAGTACATGCAAACTGCAGGTGGTGGTGGCTGGGCAGCTGCAGGCCCATTTCTTACAGTCAAGCACCAGCTATGCATACACACGAACCGCTGTGAAAGAGCACGGTGCGGCCAGTGGGACGATGGGTCATGCCGTGGTCCCTGCCTGCCACGCTGGGTCCCAGCTAGGTAGCTCTGACAGACACACAAGCATGCCGCACCTCATGCGAGGCACGTGGGCTTTGGTCTGGGAGGCTGGGGAGCTCCCGACGGTGAAAGGAAAGCAGGAGGCAGCCGGCCATCTGGGCTCCAGCGCCTCCCTCACAGGTTGCTTGGCCTGGGAACCAGGAAGCAGAGGCCTGGCAGCGCAGGGGCGCCGGGGCCGCTCACCTTACTCTTTTCTTTCTCTTTCTCAGCTCGGTCCCCACGACACGGTGCTCTGCCACTCGTCTTTCTGGGCCAAGCGGGGACGCTGGCAGAGCTGTCCGCCCCCAGCCCAGCTTGCCCGCGTCCCTCGGCTCCAAGGCCCCCTGCTGAGGAGCGCTGTCCGCAAGCGCCGTTTTACTTTCTCCGCTGCACCCTGCGGTGCTTCCCCGGGAAGACTCCTCTGACTGAGCCCCTTCCTCGTCTTCGTCCTCATCCGTCTCGTTCGCGGAAACGCTGCTGTCCTTGGAGGCCATCTTCCCCGCGCGGGGTTCGCTTACGGAGCTGTACGGAACGAGCTCGTCAGCACGCGACGCACGAGCGTGCCAGACCTGCGAGCGCCGCGTGTGCCGCACGCACCAGGCCAAGGGCCGGCCACTGGGTCACCCGCCATTGCCAGCTCTTTCCCACACCCGAGAGCCAGCGCGCGGTCTGAGCCTTGCACAGCGGGCACCGCATCTCCGGTGAAGACCGCGCGGCAGCAACGGCACCCTAGTGCAGACCCACCCCGCCCCGCTCCCGTCTCAGGGAAAGCGAGGTTGGAAGGGTCGCATCCGGTCCCGCTCTCAGGCGGTGTTGCGCCAGGCTCCGCGCGCAGACCTCGGACTCTGCACCGCCCCCAGCTCCCCTGGGGCAGCCCCCCCTCCCCCCGCAGGCGTCGAGCCCAGGCCCCTCCTGCCACGTGCATCGCACCCACAGAGGGCGTGGCCCGCATCGCCCCGCCCACGGGGTTGGCCCCGCCCCTGCTCCCGGGGGGGGAGGTGCCTCACCAGGCCCCGGGGCGGCTCCCTCCAGCCCCGACGCCGTCTCCATGGCGACAGGAGGTTCCGCCGCCGGCAGGAAGCCAAGCGTTGGGGGCGGGGCCTCAGCAACCATAGAGAGAGGCCCCCTCCCCTCCCGCCGCCTAGAACAGCGCCAAGGCGGAAGCACAGATAGGCGCCTGCGAATTGGCTGAGAATCGGAGCGTCCGCCCGCCTCCTCTCGCCTCATTGGCCAGCGCCCCCGGGGAAGGCCGCGAGCGCTCCCAGCATGCCTTGCTGGACGGGCAGCGGCCCGGAAGTGGGGGAGCACGTGGGCCAGCGGGGAGGGGAGTGGGGCGGGGCGGGGTAGGGTAGGGTAGGGGTGCTGCCGGGTGCAGAGCGCGGGTTACGGGCTGATCGCAAGCGCGAGGCCGGGCCCCGCCACTGACCCCGGGGTCCTGGTTTTCTCCCATGTAAGAGAATCCCACATTTTTGGATTCAGAAGCTACCCACGTTTCCATGATTCAAATACACCACCACTAATACACGGATGTATGTAGAGCGGCGTTTTATTTTAATCGGGGAAAACTGGGTTTTGGGTTCCTCTTTTAAATCTGGAAATTGGGGGTTTCTTTTAAATCAGAGAACACCGGGACCCCTGCTGATTTAGTAATTAGCACCAATCCCCCCTCACTAATCACCAGTCACTGATTACAAGAGGTGCCCGAGCCACTGCCAGGACACCACGTGCAGCCCCCCCAGCCCTTCCTGGGACACGGGGCCACGTGCGGTTCTTGAATGAATCACATGGACTTGGAATTAATTTGGCTGGCTTGGTTTGGGTCATCTGTTTTTCCTTAAAAAATAATAATATCGAGAGGCAGGAGTTGTGCAGAGACCCGCTCCCTCCCTGCAGGCTGCAGCACCCGAGCCCCCACCCGGAGGGGTGCCCCCCCCACTTCCACAGGAGTTACAGAGCACGCTGGCTGGGCTGGGCTGGGCGAGTCAGGCCCCACAGCTGAGGGATGAGCCCCCCTGGCAGTTAGCCCGTGAGCAGCGTCACCAGCTCGTCCTGGAGCCGGGAGAGTTGGGGCGCCGGGAGGAGGTATTTCTGGATGGTGCACAGGGCCGAGCGCTCCGTCAGGCTCTGGAAGTCCTGGGCGGTTTTGACTGGCAGATGCCCTGCCAGCTCACAGAGGGCTACGTTAAATGCCGCTTCCTCCTTGGCCCCGAAGCAGGACTTCCTGGCCCAGACAACCACCCGAACTCCAGATCGGGCTGCCGAGCGGGCTGGCTCCCCAGGGGCAGTTCCCCGCGTCACAAACACATTGTGTGCAATCTCGTTCTCCACCAGGTAGTCGGTGACTCGGCAGGCAGCACGTGCCAAGGCCCCCAGCCCTCGCCCCTCGCCGTAGAACAGGAACCCCGGGGCTGGCACGCCCTGCAGCAGGTGGAAGTTGAGAGCAGGGCACAGGGGCTTGCTCGGGGCCGACTCAATTAGGAGCTCCCAGTCCAGGTAGAAGCCGTGCAGGTGCAAGTGGTTGACAGAGGCCAAGGCTCCCAGGCTGTTGAAGCCTACACGGAAACCTGGGTGAGCGCTGAGGAGAACAGCTTCCAGTCCAAAGTGGAGCAGCTCCTGGGTGAGAATCTGAGGCAGGCAGAGCGTGGGGTCTGGAATAAGAAGCACGTGCCCAAATTCCAGGGGACTGACATTAATCACCACCAGGACACGGTTAGGCGTCTCTGGGAGCCTGGGCTCAGCACCATCCTGGGCCGGAGCCTGCCCCCCCGCTGGCACGTGGGGACTGGGGCTCCTGGTCAGGCAGAAGAGGATCTCCCCTGGCTTGATCTTACTGAAGTGGAATTGCTGCGGGTCAAACCTCTGCCTCACGCTCTGGATGTCCTGTGGCTTCCTCCGCTCCAGTCCCCTCTGGATGTTCAGCTGGGCCACAAAGTGCATCTCGCCAGGCAAGATGCGGGTCTGCAGCTCCCCCAGGGGATACCGGAACAAGCCCTGCTTCATCCTGCGCTCCCAGCCAGACTGCAATGCGTGGTCGAAGTGGGACACGGCGCGGCTTGCCAGCCCATCTGGCCTGCTTCTCCCCCACCCAACCCCCTGCAGAACAAAGTCCTCTTCGCTATAGACAAAGTCCTCCAGGCCGGAGGCAGCGGGGTGCTCCGGCTGCTCCTGAGCGTGCAACATTTCCTGGGGAGCTTGGCCTGCACGCAGTGACGCGGTCGAGTTACCTGCTCTGCTCCCCCGCTGCTGCTGCTCTGAAAGAGGCAACGGGACAAGTCCGTGGGAATTCAGGGACCACAGACGAGCCAGTCAGATTGTTTGCCGCGACCCAAGCAAACCCCCTCCCCCGTCTGAGAAGCACTCCCCCTCCCTGGTGAGCCCCACTTCCTAAAGCACCTGCCGAGAGCCTGCTCCCCTAGCCCACCCCCGTGCAGGCGGCCTGGCAGGATGGGCACCGGGGGTCACAGAGACGGCTCCACAGCTCAGCCTGGCACGGTGGTCACCACCCTGCCCCTGCCCAGGCCACAGCGGAGCCGTCTCCTCCCCGCTGCGCTGCCCCCAGCCCTGGCAGCCGGTCTCCATCGTGCCAGACGCTGCAGAGGGAGCCGCGCCCAAGTGCTCCACGGGCAAGCCTCTGGGGCCGGCGGCCGGGCGCGCTGAGCTGGCTCAGCCCGAGCAGGGATCCCGCAGCCCCGGCCAACCTGCTGTGCGGGCTGCCCCGGAGCCGCGGTTTCCCGCAAGCTCGTCCCGCCGTCTTCCGGCACGGCAACTCGTTCCCCCCGGGCCGGGAGCCGCGGCCCTTCCCGCCAGCCCGCGCCGGGCCTCGTCCTGCGGGAGCCCGGCCGCAGCAGCGCCTACTCACCCGGCGCGGGGCCCTTTAAGAGCGGGGCGTTGCCATGGGAGCAGGTTCCGGGAAGCTGTGACGTCGCGGCAGCGGATACAGTGTTGCCATGGGGGGCTCGGCCAGCAGCGTGCCGCCGGACCTGCTCGGCGAGTACCAGGTGCCGGGGCCGGGCGGGGGTCGGGGCCGGGGGCCGGGGGTCGGGGCCGGGGCCGGGCGCGGCGGGTAACGCTGCCTCCTCGCCCCGCAGGAGCTGACGTTCCTGACCAAGCAGGAGATCCTGATGTGAGTAGGGACGGGGCGGGCAGGGGACGCGTCCGCACGCGCTGCCACAGCCCGCTTCTCCGCCGGAGGGGCGAGGTGCCTTCGGGCTGCTGCGCAAACCCGGCTCCAGAAACCCGAGACGCCGGGTCGGGGGCCGGGCGGCCCGTGGCACCTGCCGCGCAGAGCTCAGCTGGCACCTTCCCAGAGCGGCTGGAGCAAAGGGGCGAGCGGCGCGGGGTGGCAGCCCCGTCCGCCTCTCCCTGCTCCTGTGCCCGAGTCCGGGGCTGGCACGCCTTGGCCCCAGGGCAGAGCTGGCAGCAGCTCACGGTGGCTGTTGCTTTCAGTGGTGCCAGCGTTGCTTCGCAGGCGAAGCAGGAAGCAGGACGCAGGGAGCGGCTGGGCTGTGCCCCCCCGCCCTGGGGCTGTGGGCACCGGCGCAAAGGTCCTCGGGCTCCGTGCAGGGCGTGGGCTCATGCTGCTTTGCTGCGCTGGGATAGCTGGCACAGCCCCAGCCCCATCGCTGGGGAGCTCCGCACAGAGCTGCGTGCAGCGAAACGGTCCCAGAGTGTCTGGCACGTGGGTCTGTGTCTGTGCACCTACCCGGGGTGCAGCTGCCCTGGGCGGGCTCCCGCTGTGGCTGAGCCTGGCCCTGCACTACAGGCTGCCCTAGAGCAGCGCTCATTCTTGTCTCTCGAAGCGCCCACAAGAGATTCAGCGAGCTGGTGCCCAAGGAGGAGAGGGATCAAATCCTGTCGGCGCGGGTCCCCAAGGACAAGGTCGTCACGCTGCCTGAGCTGAGGGTAGGGCACGTGCCCCCACTCCTTTGCCTGCCCCTCCCCTCAGCCTGTGAGGCAGCTGGGCCAGTCCGCTGTGCTTGGGTCTGGCCCCAGGCGCAGGCCCAGCCCCTCGGGGCAGCCCCTGTTCACCATCCTGGAGGTCAGCCTGGTAACAGATGCAAGGGGGGAGCCGGTCATCCCCTGCCGCACTGTCCAGTCACCGCCTGGAAGCCAGCTTCCTCTTCCCTGCTGAGCTGTAGGGATGTCAGAGCTTCCAGAGGGATTGGGGTGCATCGGGACTGTAGCCAGGCACATTTCCAGGTCATAGCAAGTTCCAAGGGCTGTGGTGCAGTCTCTGATTGAGCTTGGGTGATCCTCTACTCTGCTGAGGCACGTAGCCTGTTTCCAGCCAGACGTGCAGCTGAAAGCGCAGAATTGCCCCTGCCCTGTGCCAGGGAGCTCCTGCCCTCTCAGTGATCCTCTCTGTGCCTCCAGGCAAACCCGTTCCAGCACCGGATCTGCCGAGTCTTCTCCACGGCGGAGGATGGGGACGACAGCCTGTCCTTTGAGGACTTCCTGGACATGCTGAGCGTCTTCAGTGATGCCGCCACCTCGGAGATCAAGTCCCACTATGCCTTCCGCATCTTCGGTAAAGACCTGGGGCCAGGGGGGATATGCAGCTCACGGGGCCGGCACAGAGATGAGCTCTGCTCCAGGTCCAGCTTGCACAAGGAGGGGCCCAGGAGGAACTTTTGCTCTGTGCAAGCTGGGCCTTGCAGCCCAGCCCCACGCGAGCCCAGGGCCAGCAAAGGGTGGAGCCCCTGAGCCTCCAACCTGACCCATCTCCAAGCTACAGGGCCATTGCCAGGGAAATGGGATCATAGCTGGTTCTCCCCTTTCTCCCCTCCCCGCCCCCCACAAAGATTTTGATGATGACGGGACGCTGGACAGGAAGGACCTGGAGAACCTGGTGAATTGCCTGACAGGGGATGCAGACGGGACCCGGCTGAGCACCTCGGAGATGGACCAGCTCATCCAGAACGTGAGCATGCAGGCCCCGGCTGGGTGGGGGGCAGGGCCGTGCTGCCCTGCCGGTGCTCGTGGCTGACATCTCTTTTTCTTTCAGATCCTGGAGGAGTCCGACATCGACAAGGATGGGACCATCAACCTCTCGGAGTTCCAGCACGTCATTTCCCGCTCTCCTGACTTCGCTAGGTACGGCTGCCCTCGCTGCCCTGCCCAAGAGCCCCTTGTCTGCCCTGACCAGGCAGAGCAGAGGAGGAAGGGGCAGTAGCCCCATTATCACTAAGGCCCAGAGCCTGCGATGGCTGGGGTCACAGAAGTCTGCTGCTGAGCTGGGCATGACCCCAGGTCTCTGGCTAGTGTCTCACAGCTCTGAACAAGAGCCTGATGCCCCCACCCTGCTGTGCAGAGGGCAGTGGGGGACGTAGCTCTCCTGTCCCCAGGCAGAGACCAAGCCCACCCTTCCCTCCCCTTGTAAAGCCTCCCACCTGCTCTTTCCTGGCTGCCAAGCTCCACTGCTGTGGGTGCGGGGAGAGCAGCTTGTCTAGCTGTGGGCAGCAGGGATGTAGGGATTTGCTCTGCTGCGAGCAGACACGACCTGGGAGGCCAGGGCTGCGCTGCGGGAGCCAGTGCTGGTGCTAGACATGAGCTGGCTGCTCCCCTTGGCCCAGCACGGTCGGTCCTTCTCTTTCAGCTCCTTCAAGATTGTGCTGTGATGGCTCCTGCAGCCCATCTCCCCCCTGCCCCGCCCCAGCCTGCTGCAGAGCTCGGCGCTGGCCCTGCACAGCAGCTGGCCCCTTCCTCTTCTCGTGACCAAAGCCAATGCATGGGCGATGCCGGCGCCTGTCCTAGTGCCTTACACCAGCCCCGCGGGCTGTGCCTCCTGCGCTCCTCCTGCTGCACGGGGGAGGGACGCAGGCTTCTTTCTCTGCTGCAGCCCAGCTCAAGCTGCCCTTGTCCTCACAGCCTCAGGCCTGGAGATCTAAGCAGGGGCTACCGGGCCCAGGATAGAGCACGGCAGGCTGGGACGTGCAGTCTCCAGGGCCACGTGTACTCCCTGCCTCTTGTGCTGATTGAGGTGTAGCCCATAGCTGGGCACAACACTGACACCCTACACTGGAGCAGAGATCTCTCGCTGGGAGACTGTCACCTCCTGCTCCGTGTGAATCTCAAGCACCGATTTGTGCCTTCCATGAGCAGCCTGGGAGCTACAGCTCTGGCAGGGGTCCCGCTGGCACTGTCCCTCCTCGCTGCCTCCTTGGGGTGGTCTGAGGCCACAGCCCGGGCTGTAGCAAACCTGCCTCATTTCTCTAAGCAATAATGTACCCAGCACTTTAAAAGTCCTGGCTCAACAATGTCACATCCCGTGCCAGAGGTCACCCAGGTCAGCTCCCTGGGCACAGTAGCCAGAGGCCAGTTCCAGGCAGCGGTTTGCCGAGGGGGTGGCGTATCAGTAGAAGGGGCTCTCTGTGCCCCTTCTGGCCTGCCCTGGCCCCTGCCCCTGCATGCTGCACCTACCTCTCCACAGAGCACAAGCCAAGAGCAGCCTGGTGCCGCGTTCTCTCCACCGTTCCCTTGCTACTAGCCAAGGGAAGGCTGTGGCTGCAAGGCAGAACCCATCCCCGCTGGCCTGCACTGTGCCGGTGAACACTCAGGGTGCTGAGACTTCTCACCTCCTTTCTAATGTATTTTGAAGCATCTGGCGCTGGATTCAGGCCCTGCCCGTGGTGGGCCTGGCGCTCCCCCCACCCCTTCCCCATGCATCATTGCAAACAGCATCAATAAAGAGCTGGAATCTCACTCGTGTCTGTTGCTGTGGCCCATGGGCTTAATTGGACCCTGCAGGGGAGGGTTTATGGTCAACAACTACCTCTGCCCCAGAACAAGCAACCCCTGGGCTGCGTCTGCTGCTGTGCCCACCGGCTGCCTCCTTCCTTGCATTGCGGGGCAGCTGCTGAAGGAGGTCGTTCCTACTTGAGGCTGCCAAAGGAACCTGCAGCCGAGTTGTGCATGGGGCTGAAGCCCCTGCTGAGCAAAGAGCAGAGCGCGGTTCCACACATGCCCCTGCTCCACGTGCATGGCACTGAGGAGCAGCTCCCACCCCCAGTGCTACCAGCTGCCTCGTCGGTCCAGGACTGAAACCTGGGCAGCTCTCATGCTGGGCAGAGGTGGCAGCCAGCCTTATGCTTGCTGGAGATGGGCTGGTGCAAAGTAACAGGGATGTCTCTGGAGGCAGCGGTGGCAGAGGGTCGCACCCCACACCTGCTGCAGGGGCAGGGGCCTGGCCTCGCTGCACTGAAGGGCTGGTGGGCATTGCCTGTGAAGAAGCAGCAGGAAAGGAAAATGTGCATCATCGTGGCTCTGCCCGAGAGCAGGGTGATCACCCCAATGGATGGGGGGCGGAGAGGGCAGCTTGGAATTAGCAGCCTTTCTACAGAGAGAGGCAGCAAGGCAGGGCTGGCCCTGCTGTACGTACAGCCCCCAGCGCAGCAGATCAGGGCTGCCATGGCCTGAGCTCTCAGTAACGAAGCTGAGAGCCTGGGCTGGTGCTCGTTTCCCCTGTAATTAGGCCGCTTTTTGCCAGCCTTGGCCATTTGCAAGGGGCTGAGGCCAAACTGCAGCAGTGCGGCTAAGCAGAAGGCCCCACCGCCTGTTCCTGAGTGAGCATAGCATGACCCATCGAACTGAGCCAGTAACGAGATACCGTTACACAAAGCACAAGGGCTGAAAGGAGACTAGAAGGGAAGTAAACACACTAAATAATCCAAATGTGCTATATCATGGCTTTATTTTAAACCAGTAGTCACGATGGATGTAACAAATGGACTAGGTGGTATTTTGGTAGACTAGAGATATTTTTGTTAAGAAGCTTAGATCATCTGTACAAACATAACAGATTTGTCAGAGAAGCCCATAAACTAAGGTCCCCCGGAGACCTGGCTCAGTCCAGGCCCAAAGCTTCAGTGAAACGAAGAAATCAGATAATATATCAGAGCATTAGTTTCTGCCACCTACAAATCTGGGGTATAGGCTGGATTTTTTTTTTAATTTAGTCCAAATGAGTTCTGAATTCTATCGACTGAGCAGAGCTGGGTCGTTCAGGCGTGCGGCAAGACCCCCGGCAGGTCTCCTCCCTCCCAGACTCTTGGAGGGAACTTGGAGAACTCGTGCAGTTCAAGACCTGCCGCCAGGCTGCGTGCCACCCTCCTGCCGCCTAGAGTCCCTGCAGCCGGGGCAGGTGAGACGCCAAACTGTGCTGTGCTGTCATGGGCAGCCAGCGAGATTTTTGGGATAAACATCAGTTTTTGCATTTTGAAGTGCAAGCAAATTAAAGGTTGGGCCCTAGACCTGGGTCTGCCTCCTTTATCTGGAGCCAACCCGCTGGGTCCCTGTCATCATATTAATAAGCCACAGCCTGCATGTCCTCCAGCCAGTGCCTGCCCACTCGGCTGGGGCTCTGCATCGCTAGTGGGCATGCCGGGCACACGCCAGCCCCATGGGCTCAGCTTCTTACCAGCCTTGCTCGCCACCAGTGCCACACACACCGGGATGGCATGGGGCAGAACCTGGCTCTCCAGCAAGGCAGCACAACCTGTGTTACTGTCTGAGTGCAGCCTCCAAGTCCTCGCTGGTGAGTGCGGAGGACCAGGATGCTGTGGGCAAGTCACGTCGGCGAGGTGCTGGGGCTCTAGCCTGAGCTCTCAGCACAGTTTGCAGGTCAAGAGCTATAACTATTGTATCCCTGAGGATTAGCTGGGTGAACACCTTGAACTGTTTGAGCACATCTTGGAGAAACTCAATAGGACACGGACTTCTGGCTCTGCGAAAGACGATTGTTGGCTGCTCTGGGCTGCAGATCCGTGGCCGCTCTGCCTCCGGCTCGCTCCAGGGGAGCTGCCTCATGCCTTCCGCACGGGCACCAAGCTGCTGGCAGTCCTTGCTCAGCTCTGCCTCCAGCTCTGGCAGGCACTGGAACACATCCCTGAGGAAGGCCCCGGGGTCTCTGGACACTCCCAGAACAGGGCTCTTGGGGAGCTGGATCTTGCCTGCCAGTGCCAGCCGGAGCTCCTCCATAGCTTGGGAGATTTGGCCGCCGGCGCAGCGCAGGGCAATGCTGCGGGTGGCTTTTTTAATGTGGTAGAACAGGCTGGGCAGGAAGTTCATGACCAGGCCGACAGGGACCATCTGCTGCACCTCCGCCAGCCGGCTGGACTCCGCAGAGGCCCCCAGTCCCGGCTGGGGAGAGCTTTCCTCAGGTCCCTCCGGGCTGGGCAAGGCTTGTGCTTGGCCCTGGGGCCCGGAGGACAGCATGCAATGGGCATGGGCCCCCTCCTCCATGCTCCGGCTCGCTTGCTTAGCCAGCCATTCTCGCACCGCAGCCTCCACTGCCGGCTTCAGGGCAAACATGCAGAACTCCTCCACCAAAGGGTCGCGCTCCTCCTGACCTCGCAGGGCTGCCGCCGCCTGATCCAGGTTGTGCTGCACCTGGCAGATGCCGGGGAAGTCGTCCGGGTGGATGCGGAAGGTGGGGGACAGCAGGTCCCTGAGGAAGGTGAGCAGGTACAAGGTGTCACCTGGTGCGGCGTGCTCTTCCCAGGCGCGCTGCGAGGCCTGTGCAAGCAGGGCCTGGGCAGGGGCATTGCACAGGAAGTGGCGGTACCACAGGGCGTCTGTGTCCAGCCAGACATGCTGGCGGAGCTGCTGCCGCACGCCCAGGCACCGGACCACGAGGCTGAGGCAGGTGCTGGCTGGGCTGCCCGGTGTCAGGTCCCCCGCGATGCTGCTCACCAGCTCCTGGAGCTCTGTGATGAGCATGGGGGCCACGCCAGGCAGCCAAGGCGTCCGCTTCATGTTGTAGGCCTCCTCCCAGCACTCCTTCAAAGCCCGGGCCAGGGTCTCGGCGTCTCTGATGTCCCGGCTGTGGTTCTTCAGAACCAGCTGCCACACGGGCACCAGGTGAGTGCAGGACCCGCGGTCGATCACACGCCAGGTGCTGTGGCGGGCAAGCAGCCCGGCCTTCCAGGCCTGGATGCTGGCAGCCTCTGCGGAGCCTCCCACCTTGGACACGGAAGTCAGGGTCTGGCTGTACCGCGCCTCGTGCTGCTCATCAGCAGCGTGGCCCCTCTCCCGGGAGGCATCCAGAGATGCAGCAGCACCGCCAAGGCTGGAGAAGTTCGCGCCCGCACTTGCACCCAGCGCAGCTAGCAACTCGTTCTTCACCAGGTCCACTGTGCTCCTGGCAAAGTCGCTGGCCTCCGCCTTCTCCCAATAGATGCCCCCAAAGTGCACGAGGCCTGTGGCCACGTGGGAGCCGAAGCGCTCCAGGAAGTCCCAGCAGCGCGCGGAGCGGGCCAGCGGCAGAGCCTGGGCCTGCAGGTTGGCATCCAGCTCCCTCAGGGCAGCCAGGGCCTTCGGGGAGAGCTGGAGCTCGTCGGGGCTCAGCTCGCAGCAGGCCGTGGGCACCACGTGCTGCCTGCGCAGGCAGCAGTACGTGGTGCTGCCAGCGCTCTCGGTCTCCCACGTGTTGTGGTTGGACCAGGTGCCGTGGATGCCCGCCCCGAACGTCAGCCCCTTGAGCCCCCCAAAGGCTCCGATGCCTGCGGTGACCCCCAGTTTCCTGATGAGGGCTTTGGAGAGGCTTTCCTGGGCAGCCGAGTAGAAGGTCTCCACCTCCTCGCTCTCTGGCAGCAGAGGCCCCCGCAAGGCGCAGCCCTCGGGGGGCTGCAGGAGCCTCTCGGTCTCTCGCAGCAGGTTCTCCCCGTCCTGGCTCAGGAGCAGCCCCTGCAGCACCAGCCCCCCAGACACGCTCTCCAGGAGCTGGGGGGTTGCCCAGGCCGGGCACTCCCACACCCCGCTGCCCTGCTCAGGGCCAGCGCTGAGCTCCGTCTGTGCCTGGCCCTGGGCGAGGCCGTGCCGCTCCTCACGCAGCTGCTCCTGCGGCAGGCTGGGTATGCCGCCTGCCCCCTGGCACAGCACCTGCAGCGCCTGCTTCTCCCATGCCGGGAGCTGGCCACGGGCGAGCACTTGGTACTCCTCTGCCCCAAAGTGCTTCAGGGCAGCAGCCGACCTCACGCCCAGCTTTGCCTCCAGGATGGGCAGCCACTTGTCAGCCTGCAGCCCTCGTGCCTGCAGCGCCTTGCGCAGCTCCTCCTGCTCCGGCTCCAAGCGGAAGAGCTTCTGCAGCGCAACTGTCTCCCAGGCCTGCTCGCTGTGCCGCACCGCCTTCTCGTAATCGCGCCGGCCGCTGTGCTGCAGGGCCCTGATGTTGGTGATCCCGCACTCTTGTGCCAGCACGGGCAGCCAGGTGTCCACAGGCAAGCCCACGCTCTCCACGGCAGCACGGAGCTCGCTCATCCTGCCGAGCGCCTGAGGGTCCTGAAACACAGGGGCAGGCTCAGCGAGGGCTGGGAGCGGCTCTGCACTGATCTGGTAGGGCGCAGGGGGGCCCCGGGCCTGGAGGTCCCAAACCCATGGGGAGGACGTGGCTGGGAGCAACCCGGGGCAGCGGGAAGTGGGGTGTGAGAAGCAGCTCCACGCGTCCTGGCTCCCTGCAACCCAGTGCCAGCATGGACCAGGGGGGAGGGAAGGGGCAAGGTGGGCTTTGGGGGTGACAGCTGCAGCCCCCACGTGGGAGAGGGGTGCAGGCTTGGAGGGGACCTCAGGGAGGGCAGCTGGGCAGGGAATGGGGTTCCTCTCTCTGGGCACAGGGACTGCAGCTGGCATTGCCGAGGGGTGCCTGTGGGGGGCAGGGGATAGCGCCGGGGGGCAAACTAGAGCGTGGGAGTCTGGGCGTTGCTGGCGGGGAAGGATGGCGGCGGCGGCTTGCTCGTGCTAAAGCTGCTCTGAGCCTCAGGACTGAGAAACAGGAAGAGAAACACAGGAACTAGCAGACAAACAGCCAGGGCCGCCAGAGCCGGGGCAGAGGGGGCCTGGCCCGGGGGCTCAGGCAGGCGGCAGCTGGTGCCAGAGACCTTCCACCTCCATCCCACATGGGAGGAAATCCCTGTCCGCAGGGCCGGCAGCACGGCTGCTCCATGCACAGACCCCGGGAAGCCCAGGCAGGGCTGGGTGTCAGCCAGGGGTGTCGGGGCCATCTTCCCCCAGCGCTACTCACTCGGGTCTGGGTGGGAGGGCAGGAGGGTCCCTCGTTCAGGGCTGGTCCGGCTTCGTGCTGGCTCCTGCCTGCCTGGTCTCTGCCTCTCGGTGCCTGCTGTTGATTTCTATTTCTTGGAGGCCCAAGAGCCCAGGGCGAGGCTTCTCCTCCGGCCTGAGCGGCCAGGGTTGTGCCCTGGCACACTGCTGTCCTCCTCTTCTTCACTGCAACAGGGACGATGTGGACTCTCCAACCCTGGAGGGGCTCATGGAGAGGGTGCGCGGCCTCTGGTCAGGGACGCTGGAGGTGCAGGATGCCTGTGCTCTGTCAAGGGAATTTCCCAGGCTCCTGGCTGTGCTTGTTGCTCCCACCCTTCCTCTTCCCCTCCCCACCATCATTTTTTTTTCTGCTACATACGTCAGGGTATTTTTAGCGTCCCAAGAGGTGCTGGGGATCCCCAGACTGGGCTGTGCCAATGCTGCTGCTGGCACCAACCCCGCAGGGTCCCAGCTAGAGGGTCGTGCCCCTGCGCTCAGGCTCAGACCAGGGTAGCCTTACACTGACGGTTTGTCTGGGCTGATCCTGCCCCAGGCAGGGCTTGGACTAGATGTGGCCTCTGCAGGTCCCTCCCAGCCCCACGGCTCTGGGACTTGACACCACCCCCGGCTGCTCCCTCCCCGCCGGGAGCCCCCTCCTGTCCCACATCACCAGGGGTGCCACCCTGTCTTCCCGGGCTCGCGCTGCTGAGCAGAGGGCCACGTCCGAACCCCAAGCAGCACCACTTACCTGCAGGAGAGCAACCACTGCGGGCTGGGGAGAGGGGCAGGTCCTTTCTGGAGCAGGAACCGGGCTGGGCCAGCAGCGCCGATGCTGCTGCAGGACACCCCCCCGCAGCACAAGGCACGGTGCAGCTGGGGGCTCAGCGCCTGCCCTCACAGCTGCTATGTGATCCTGGCCCAGTGAAGGGCTCACGCACACAGAAGCCAGCCAGGGAAGAAGCTCCACAGGCTGCCTGCCCTCGCCCCAGCCACAGCTGCCCTGGCTCCGTGCATCGCTGCCCCAGCATCGTGCAGGGACTGGCTCCTGAGCCGCTCTGCTGTGGCCCATGCTGGTTCCTGACCCCCACCTAACACATCCCATGACACCTCCCCTTGCGCCTCCTCACCGAGGCCCTGAGAAAGGAGCCTCTTCTCCTCCTCCAGACAGCATCCCCGCGGCCCTCCCCAGCACCAGCTGCAGCCATGGCTCTCCTGGTTGCAAGGGTGGAGAAGGGGGCACCTGGCTGGCCATGGAGTATGCAAGCTGGATCTGCCCCACGGCCAGTCGGTGGTACATGGTCATGGCCGGTGCAAAGGGAGGCCTGGGCAGGGTGCCGGCCGTGTTGCACCAGCACGACCTGGGTGCAGCGGCCGTGGGCAGTGCTGGTGGCTGCTGCAGAGGTGCTGCCATCATGTCACTGGGGACGGCACTGGCTGGTCAGACCTGCCCGGGGTCTGCACCGACCCCCCAGCTGGGCACAAATCCACACACACGCCACCAAGCCCTGCAGCACTGGGCCTATTGCTCTGCACATGGCAGACGGTGCCTCCCCGTCCTTTAGCAAGTAGCTCGGGGAGAGCCCCCTGCCCGGTCTCAGGCCAGGAGGAAGAGCAATAAGCCCAGCTGCTGTCCCCCCTGAGTACCTGGCACGGCCTCTACCCCTGCCACCTGAGCACAGCGCAGTGGGGCTTGGCTTCGTGACTCTGCAGAAGCCCCACAGCTGAGGCCGGGGGTGGCGCAGGGAAGGTGCCCAGGCATGGCCCGAGACGGGGCCCATTCGATCTGCAACCAGCCTTCCAGGGCCCTGGGCAGCTCCGCGCACTGGTTCTGGGGCAGGAAGTGAATGTGGCCCTTGGCATGGGATGGCAGCAGCAATATCCCGCTGTGCAGGGACTTGCAGTGCCTGGGATCGGGGCTGCCAGGGAGGACAGGTGTCAGTGAGGCCATCACAGAGCTCCCCACCCCCCTGCCAAGCCTCGATGCCCTGGGCGGCTGCAGCTCTCGGCAGGACCCCCACACCACGTGCCACAGGGACACGGCAGCCGCTCCGTACAAAGGAGAAACACAGACTTTATGTAAAAAACACAGACAACAACTCACTCGTGTGCAAACACATCCGTGACCTGTGCAGCCTGGTGCCTCACCTGGCTGGCACGGCCGTGGGGAAGGGGAGGGGAGGGGGCGCCGCGCGGGGGCACCGCCCCGGCTCAGCTGCTCCGACCCGCCGGCGGTGCCCTTCACAGTTCCACGTCGTATGAACGAAGCACAGCACAGACGCACAGAACATGCCACTGTCCAGTCCAGCCGGGCCCACGGCCCTGCGCACGCGTGGCCCATGGGAGCCCGAGCCAGGCCATGCAGGGCAGGGCAGGGCGTCACAGTGAGATGGGGAACGAGGGGGCTTGGCATGGAGGCAGGGGCAGAGTGGTCCCGGGGCTGGGTGTGCTCTCTCCTGCCTGAACGGACTCTGCACACCGGGGGCCGCGGTGTCTGGCACGTGTCAGCATCACTGGACATGCCAGAGCCCAGGGAGGTGTCCCAGCCCCAGGCCAGCCCACCCACGCCTGGCCTGCTCCACACAGGGCCTGGTGCCGGACAGCAGGGGAGGCACCCTCCAGTGTCCTGCCAGGGGCCACGCGAGCCCTAAGCCCGCTCTGGCCCCACGCCGCCGGGATGTCTCCTAGCCCCTGCGAGTGCCCCATGCACTGGGGACGCTCCCGCCTGCCCCCACACCCTCCGCAAAGCACGCACTGTGCCTGGGGCAGGGACCCCTCTTATCTCCCCTCCACGGGGAGGCTGCAAGCCGTTTGCTCCGTGGCCGGGCATGCACGTGCACCCCGACACCCGCCCTGCCCGGGGAGGCTCTGCGGAGCCGCGGCCAGCGTCAGTCCAGGCCGCTGCAGCCCCGGTCACACGACGGAGTCCCGGATCTCGGAGCCCAGGCGCACCCGGGGCCTCTGGCAGGTGGGAGACACTTCCACAAAGCTGTCACACAGGTTCAGGGGCCTTTTCTCGGAGCCAGAGAAGGCCGGGGCGCCCGGGGGCTCGTGGACAGGCGTGCTGGCGATGTGGTTATCATGCAGGGCCTGGTAGCCCTTGTGCTCAGGGGCAGCACTGGGCAGGTTGCTGCCGTTCAGGGGCAGGCTCTCGACTGCCTTGCGTGGGGGTTTGGTGTGGCCGGTGCCGCGCTCACCCGGCTCCAGCAGTGCCTTCATGCCGTCGCGGTGCCGGTGCAGCAGGAAGAGGGTAAGTACCACCACGGCAGCCCCAAATAGCACGCACATGACCAGGAACTCTGTCCAGTAGCTGTTGTCGTCCAGCCGCGCCGCCACGCTGCCCCCGGCCGAGGTGCTGCGCGACGTGCTGATGAGCGGGGGCACCGCCACGTCTGGGTGGGCCGGGGGCACAGGTACAGGGGGCCGGGGGCGGACGTTGGGTGCAGCCTCCACCTCCACGCAGTAGCTGGCCATGAGCTTGCGGAAGCCTTCCTCCAGCGACCAGCACTCGTAGGTGCCCACGCGCTCCGGGCTGCCCACCAGCACCAGCGCCCCGTCCGGCAGCACCAGGTGGGACGCGTCGATGCGGGTGCCGTTGTGCAGCCAGTGCCGGGAGGCCAAGTTAGACAGCAGCTGGCAGGGTAGGGACCGCACCGCGTTGGCTGGGAGCCGCACGCTCTGGCATGGGGCTGCGTCTGCTGCAGGAGAGAGGCCGGTCAGGGATGGAGTGGGGCACCCGGGCCAGCCTGGCACCTGTGGGGATTGCCCAGGCTTCTGGGCTGTGCTAGTTTCCCCCACCCCCATCTTTCTGCTCCACAGGCCAGGGGGCTTTAAGCCTCCCCCGGAGGCGCTGGGTGCTGCAGCCTGGGCTGGGGTGGGGCTGTGGCAATGCTCCTGCTGGCACCAACCCCGCAGGGTCCTGGCTAGAGGGTCTCGCCCCCGCGCTCAGGCTCAGGACGACACTGCACTGGGGCAGGAAGGGATTTTCACCCTGGTCAGACTGGTACAGACTGTGGGGAGGCGTTTGCTTTCCTTTGTGGGGCCATGGCCTTCTGCCTGGACCTCATATTGACTACATTTCATAGCAGCAGGACGTTGGCTGCCCTGGCCCCTCTGCTTTCCCTGGGGCAGGTTCAGGTGCGAGGTCTGCGCTGCACCAGGGTTGGCCGCAGTCCCCAAGCTGGAGCACGTGCCTAGCAGGGGCTGCAGGGCCAGGAGCTCTCTGCTGGGCAAGGCCTTTGGGGGCACCAAGAGGAGCAGACAGGACAGGGGCCCTGGGACCCCTCCCCACACCACGGCAGATGAGGAGCGGGGCAGGGGACCCCTCCTGCCCCAGGGCCTTCTTACCTGTGGGGAGAAGACGGCGTGGGATAGGCATGGACCCATTGCCAAGTCGGCAGAGCTCCTCCGTGTTGGCGCCTTCAATATCCTGGGCCCAGTGTCTGCAAGGAGAGACTGGAGTCAGGGTGACTGGGAAGTGCGGGAGCCAGCATGGTGCAGGCAGGGAGAGAGGAGAGCCTGGCAAGAGAGAGGCCTGATGGACTTCGTCCCAGGGCACCGCAGGAACTGGCAGAGGGGACCGCAGAGCCCTTGGCAATGACCTGGAGAGGCCGGGATCCCGAGGACTAGAACGGGCCCTACAAAGCGGGACCTGGGCGGTTACAGACCAGGCAGCCTGACTTCGGGACCCAGGGAGCTCCTGGAGCGTGTCCTAAGGAGGCCGTTTGCAAGTTCTGGAGGAGGAAAAGCTGATTGCAAGCAGCCAGCAGGGATTTACTAAGAAGAGACCGTGCCGAGCAAACTTGATCTCTTCCTTGGATAAAGGAACCAGGTGGGCGGATAAAGGGAGTGCAGCGGGATGGTGTGTCAAAGGCCTTGCTGACGTCCAGACAAAGTCCACTCAACCGGCTCATAAAGAACTTGGAGAAGCAGGGGCTAGATAAAACTACTACCAGGTGGAGAGGCAAGTGCCTCAGCCACACGCCAAGGGTAATTATCAATAGCTCCATGTCAGGATGGCGGGAGGGCTCGAGGGGGGGCCCACGGGGTCGGTCCTGGGCCTGAGGCTGTTCGACGTGTTTATCAACGATTTGGATGATGGCACAGAACTGGCTGAACAAGTGTGCTGGTGACATGCAACCAGCCAGGACTGTGAACACACTGGAGGAGAGGGGATCTCTCATGGGCAGGGTGAGGACAGCTTGGAAAGGGGTAGTAGACAAAAGATGGAGGGCAGAACACAGGGAGCTTGCGTGCAAAGGGATGAGGACAGTCTTAATGGTGAAGGAAACACAATGTACTGGGGGTGGTGCGAACGGCAGTGCCCCAGGGAACTACGCAGCAGGGAGGAAACGATACACCACGTGTTCTGGGAAGGTTTCTTTGCAAGAAAGGTGTGGGGACAGGTAAGAAAGTTTCTGACGGAGCTGGGATGGGGAGCAGAAGTCTCCTTTGAGGAGGTTATGTACGGTTTGGTGGAAGGGGGAACTAGGGAATGGGAGGTGCAAGTGGTTTTGATGCAGATGAAGGTGGGTTTGTGGGAAGTCAGGTATCTACTAGTCACCAAGAGCTTGTTTCTCAATGAGAGAATGTCTATAGCCAGGGTATTATCAGATAAGGGGCTATATGGGACAGGATGAAGGTCGAAGTCAGGAGCAGGAATTGCTTAGCATGTGGAAATCCGTAAACTGGAACCAGCTGTTCACACTGGCTGGAACTGGGTAAGAGAAGGACAAAGTTGGGGTGAGGGCAGGGGGCAAGGTCTATAGAGAACTGTGTATGGGACTGCGTGAGAAACGAGAAAGGAGTCTGTATGGCAATATGTGTTTGTAGTAAAGTATGTATATGGACGGGCTTTATTACTTGGATGCATAGATATGGATGGGGATGATGTATAATACGAGGCAAATTTGTGTTTAGATGCGGTTCTGTACTTACAGTTGATGTACCGTATGAAGTGTTTGTGGAGAACTTATGTGTTTTTATACAAAAATTAAAAAAAACAACAAATCCTCTCCACTTGCCCTATCTGGAGTACAGTTCTGGGCTCTGCACTTCATAAAGGACGTGGAGAAGTTGCAGAGGGACCCAAGGCAGGTGCCAGAGTGAGCTGCGTGAGGAGCGGGTGGAAGGCCGAGGCATGTGCAGCTGGCAGAAGAGGCAATGAGAAGGGGACAAGACAGCACTCTTCAAGTACTTAGACTGACATAAGAAAGAGGGAGAAAGCTCCCTCACTGCGGAGGTGGGACATGTAGCAATGGCTCGAAGTTGCAGCCACGTAGGCTTAGACTAGATGGCAGGAAGAACTGCCTTCCTGATAGAGCAGCTAGAGCAGGGAGGCAGTGGGACAGGCACCGTGGGGAGCTGTGGACTTCCCCCACTGGAGGGGTCCGGGAGGAGACTGGGCAAGCACTGGGCAGGGATGAGCAGGGAGCAGGGCACTGTGAAAGGTAACGGGTGGAAGCCACACGCTCCCCAGAGACCTCCCACAGCATGGCCCGAGGACCGCGAGATGAGCTCCACAGCCCCGAGGGGGTGGGCACCGGACAGCACCCTGCACAGGGAGTGGGGCCGCCGGGTAGGAGAGAGGATGGGGGAGGTTGGCGAGGGGCAGCTCTGGCTCTGCAGTCAGGTTTGCTCCCAGCGCCCGGGCTGCAGAGCAGAGTGCCGGTGCCTGGGGTTTCCAGACTTCTGGGCCTTGCTGCCACATGGGCCAGGAGGGGATTTTCCTCGCTGGTCAGGGGCTTTTCACCTTCCCCAGCACTGGGGACACCCAATGCTCCTGCTGGGACTCAAACCTAGAAGGTCCTGGCTACAGCGTCTTGCCCCTAACTCAGGAATGAGTTTCCCCCCCTGGACCAGACTGGGAGGTGTTGCCTTCCTCTGCAGTGGGGGCATGGCCTCTGCCTGGGGTCTCGAATGCATCTTAAACAAGCTCCTTCCTGTCCTTGCAGCAGCAGGGCGCTGGCAGGCCCTGGGCCCTGGCTTGACCTGGGGCAGGCTACAGGGTGCGTAACCTCCCAGGCTGCGCCTGGGGGCTGTTCCCAGACAGAGAATTGCTTGGCTGCGATGCTTTAGTCAGGGACGACCCTCCCTTGAGCAGGAGCTGGACTAGACAGGGTAGCCTGACTGGTCTACGATCCAAGGAGGCAGCAGGGAGAGCTGGGGCTGGGGGGGACAGGGCGGCACTCACTGAGCACGCGCCCGCTGGGGGCTCGGCGGCACGCTGCGGCAGGCACTCCCGTTCCAGGCGCAGTAGGGGTCCCGGGCCAGGACGCACTCCCCGCAGCTCCGGTACAGGCTGCAGTTGGAGACGGGCACCTGGGCCAACGCGGAGTAGGAGGCAGCGTACAGCCAGCCCTGCGGGAGAAGCGTGGTGAGACACAGCCCTGCTGGGGATGCACCTGGCAGCGCGGGCTGGGCATCACCCGACACGGTGCGGCCGCGGCCTGTCGCGCATGCCGGCACCCCTGTCAGCAGCCCTGAGCGCCCCAGGCAGGGGCTCAACCCCCGCTGCTCCCAGGGAGAGAGGATCCAGGCTGGGCTGAGTAGGCTGCCGAGAGAAGCCACCCCTGTGTGGGCAGTTTCCCTGGAGAAGACCTGGCAAGATGGAAACTAGGGCTGTGCGAAAGGGCAAGTTCCATTAATCCTTGCTCATTAACTCGTTATCTAGTAGCTAGCTACTGTGTATTAAGCTGGTCACTGAGTGAATCATGATTGATTGCATAACACAGTAGCTAGTGAGGCTAATGAGTTAATGAGTAAAGATTAACACCTACCAAACCACAGACTGAGGAGAGGAAAGACTCAGTACAGAGCCGGGAACTGCTGCTGCCCCAAGACAGACAGTCAGTCCCACGAGCCCCCGTGTCACGAGCTTTGTCTGTCAGCAGCTAGGGGTGCAGGGTCCCAGACCCCCCTGCACCCATCTCCTTGACAGCTGGCAGGCGTTGTGGCCGCAGCAGGGGCCCATCCCTGCAGCTGTCACCCCGCTGCGCCTCAACACACCCCGTGACACCCATGTCGTGAGTTTTGCTTGTCCGCAGCTTGGGGTGCAGTTTCCCCCAAACCCCTGTACTTACCTCCTTGAAACTTAGCAGGTTTCATGGCCTCAGCAGGGGCCCCCATCCCTGCAGCTTTGACCCCGCTGTGGTTTAACACATACACGTGACACAAGTTTTGCTTTCAAGATTTCGGGGCACAGTTTCCCTGAACCCCCTGCACCTATCTCCTTGAAACTTGGCAGACTTCATGCCCTCAGAAGGGGCTACTATTCCTCCAAGTTTAATCTAAATCAGTCCAGAAATGACAAAGTTATAGGCTGTTTCAACCTTCCCCGTTATAGCCTATAGGTGAAATGTCAAAACAGCGGCGAAACATTTCGACTTGCCTTGTTTTGTTTCAAGGCTGTTTTGACTACATTCGTTCCGTTTTGATTTTGCTGTTTTGACCTCGAAACGGGTCGAAACAGCCTCGAAACAAAACTGGTGGCAAAATTTCGCACAGCCCTAATGGAAACCTTCTTGCAGGGGGGGCACTAGGCTCAGCCCCCATGTTACCCCCATGCTACCCCTTAGCAGACAGCCCCACCTGGGCCAGCACAGCCCCAGGGAGCAGGGCCAGGGAGAGAGGCAGTGTGGGGGCAGCACCAGAGGCCTGTCTCTCCCCCTTCCCACCCCACAGCAGGAGCGCGAGTTTCCCGTCATGCCCTGCCCGTGCCTGGTGGGGGTCCAGCAGCAGCTTGAGCACCGGCTCGCCGGCGGGGAACAGGCGAAGCTCCTCGATGATGTGCACTTTGCCGCTCACACTCACAGCCTTGTGCAGCCGCCCGTCATCTGCAAGACACCAGGGAGGCCGTGCTGACTGGGGCCCGGGGACAGCTCGGTGCCCGCACCTGTGCCTACAGCCACGCCGTGGGACCTACCTGTGCCCAGGAAGAGGACATGGTAGGTGCCGTGGAGGCCCTCCACGTGGTCCACGCTGAGCTGCTGGTAGCGCAGGCGGCTCTGCAGCAGCAGGGGAGCGCTGCGGAGGGGGCTGTTCATCAGGAAGTGGTCTTTGACGAAGTTCAACACCCGGTCTGGCATCTGCAGCGACGAGTTGATCTTCATCTGCCGCGTGCGGCTGTTGATGCACTGCGGGGGGAGCGGTGCGCTAGCCCTGTTGTGCTGCCGGCCACAGCTGCGGGGCAGAGCTAGGGCTCATGGCTTGGTGGTGGGAGCAGCATGGCACACCACAGAGGGCAGTTGTAAACAGGCAGCCACCCCACATCCCATCCAGAGGGTGCCCCCCATGCACGGCATAACAGGGGCAGAAGCATGGGGGCTGGTGCCCGGGTCAGACCTCTCCCGAGACCCGTGGTGTCCCCCAAATCCTAGGGACTCCCACAGACACTTTGACACCATGTAGGAAGAAGTGGCAGGACTGGCAGAGGCTGGGGGGCACCCCCTGGCAGGAGGGGACAGGCCCAAGGCACTTACCGCTCCAGGCCGGGGCTCGGGAACTGGGCCGGTGTCCGTGTACCACTGCTGCGTCTCGCGGTTCACCTCTTTGTAGAGGCCGCCGAAGGCTCTCTGCACCTCCTGCATGGGGAAGGCGCACACGGCCGAGCTGCCTGGGCCCCCCTTGTTCCTGGAGGGAGAGAAACGAGCCCCATGGCAGGGGAATTAGCCCCACGGCACCTAATGACCCAGCTCCTCGCACCCCCCGCTCTGCCCCAGAGAGGGCTCAGGCCACGGGCTGGAACCAGTGCGCTGCAATGCCTGGGAAACAAGCTGTAGGGACCCGGGAAAGTCCCCGTATCCCAGTCAGCCCCCCCAGCGCAGCCCACGATAGCGGAAAGGCTCCCTGGGTCTCCCCCAGTACTGGGATCCATGTGCTCACCATTGGGAGGTGAAGACGCCGTAGAAGACGGTGCTCTCCCAGCCCTGCCCCTGCGGTGTGAGCACGAACATGTCCTGCAGCACGTTGAAGGGGAAGCCGTCCTCGGGCCGCGAGCACAGCAGCTGCGCCTTCAGGAACGTGGTCCATCGCCGCTGCAGCACCCGCTCCCCGCCCAGGTCTCCCTGCAAGCAGACAGCAGGGTCAACAAGGCACCCGGCAGCAGGACATCCACCTGCATCGAGCCAGGACGGCTCCTGGATCTGCACAGGTCACACGGATGGTGCGAGAGCGAGCGCAGAGGGTGGTCCTGCAGGCACGCTTCCCAAAGCGAGCAAGAGTCAAGGTGATGCTGGCAACCTGGGGGGGCCAAAATGAGCAGAACCAGCTCCACCAGGACAGGATAGGAGCAGAGCTCTGCAGCCAGTGCCACTGAGCCCGAGCGCAGGCACATCATGCCCTTCCCCAGCCCCTGCTGGAGTGCACGGTGCCCCTGGGCAGAGCGCTGGGGCCGATGGGATGCCCCGGGGCAGGAATAGCTCTGCCAGCAGGATGCGGCAGCATGGCCAAGGCTGCAGGAGGGAAGTCAGATGCACCCGCGCTGCAGGGGACACGGGGTGGGCAGGAGGCTGCATCAGAACCGTGCATGGACAGCGAATGCTGCGGCCGCACAGCTGGAGAGGCCGTGGGGGCAGCGTCCTGGTCTCCCAGGGGTGGGGAGGCTGCTGTGCCACGGGGGCCAGGCACCGGATAGACTTCCTCGTGGCACCGAGGAGCTCTGCAGGCAGCAGGGGGCGCTGCAGGCCCAGTGGGACACACTCACACCCCACCAATCCGTCCACACCCCCTTGCACACGTGGCCACAGCCGCCCATGCCCTCCACAAGAGTGACCAGCACCACGGCCCCCAGCCCACTGTACTCGCAGGTGACGTCCCGCCAGCACAGACCCCCTCCTCCCACACGCGCAGCTGACGACACGCTTGATGGCACAGACGTGCCCCCACCTTGCACACGCGGGCGATGCGCGAGACGATGGTGTTTGCGAAGTAGTCGAACTCCTTGCCCGTCTCGCTGAAGAAGAAGTAGACCTTGTCGTCATCGCCCCCAGGGCCCCCGGGCAGCTGGCTCTCATGCAGGTAGGCTGAGCCCACGAAGACAGGGTCTGCGCAGCACACGTGGGCCCTCAGCTACGTGCGGTGCCTTCTCGAGCCCCCCACCACCATGCCCAGACCCTCGAGGTGGCCTTGTCTGGGCTGGAGCATCAGAGCACGGAGCAGCTCCCCCGGGTGATCTCCCGTCCGGGCAGCGGATGAGCCCGGGGAAAGGACGGGGCGGCAGCCCAAGCGCAGTGCCCCCTCCCAGGCCGCACCCTGCACAGGTCGGCCCCCAGCACCACCTCCGCATGGCACAGCGGGGCCCACCAGGCTGCCCCATCCCTAGCTCTGGGGATCTCCTGCCCAGGGCAGGCAGTGCCCCATGTCTCCTGCCCTCGACCTCCACAGCCCCGCACCTTGCAACCAGTTGAGGGAGTTCTCAGTCTTGAGGGAGATGCGGCTCTCCTGGCTCCTGTAGATGGTTGGCTCATTGCCCTGGAAGTTGGTGACGGTCCCAGCGTACAGCTCGCCGTCTGCCAGGGAGAGGCGAACCCGTCGGGGCAAGCACGGGGCTGCCCCCTGACCCTCTGCCCCGGTCCCTTCTGCACGGGCTCCAGTGATGGCTGTGGGTCAGAGCCAGGAGCGCACGCGGCAGGGCGAGCTCACCCCTCCCCAGGCCAGGGCTCGGCAGGAAGGGTGGCCGTGGGGGGATTCTGGCGCTAACCTGGGTGGCTACATGAGCAGTCACTGCCATCTGGCACCAGCCCTGGCAGAGCCCCGTTCTCTGCTCCTGAGCTCACCACAAAATTGCAGCCACCCAGGAGCGGAGCTGCCGGCCCCCAGCTCCATCGCAGTGCTGTGGGCTGCCAGCTGCCCCGGGGAGGAAGGCAGATCCCTTCCCGGGGAGCCCAGGCTGTGCGGGGCCGTTGCAACACACCGCAGCCGTGTGCCTGAGTGCACGGCACCACCTGCAAGGCCAGGTCCCCCCACGCATGAAACATGGAGCTGTCACACACAGAGCACTGCCATCCTTACCGACCATGATGGCGGTGGACTTGTACTCAGGATCAAAGGGGCACCGGCCTTTTCCATCCTCCAGCAGTAGCTTCCCCGATGGCTCCCGCTCCAGGCTGAAGTTCTGCACGTTCTGCGGCAGGAGACGGGTCCCTGAGCCGGCGGGAGCCGAGGGACTCCTGCTCCGCCAGCGCACGGGCAGGCCAGAGCGGGGGCATCCCCAGCACAGCACTGCCCCCAGGCCCAGACACCTCCACCCTGGCCGAGGAGGGGGCAGCCTGTGAGCAGGGCAGCCTCGCAGGCACGGTGCTCACCATGTAGGCGCAGGCGGGGCTGAAGGCACAGGTCCCACACGTGTACAGGTGGGTGCTGTTCAGCTGCAGCAGCATCTTGATGTAGTTGTGGCAGTCCCGCTGCAAGGTGAGGTGCCTGTCAGCTCGCCCCAGGCCCCCCCACCCCTGCTGCAAGGCCCGTGGGACGAGGGGGTGGCTCAGCCACGGCCAGCTGCAGCCCTCCACACCACCACCCATCCCTGCCCGGCTGTGGCATGGGCACGGGGACCTGTGACAGGCAGCACAACTGCCAGAGAAGTGCCCTCCATGGTACGCCACCCGCTCCCTGCAGTGCTGGGACCAGCCCTCCTGCTCAGCCCCCCAAAGACAGACCCCGATGCTGGAGCAGGGGGTCCTGCAGGGGTGGGGGGCAGCACTGCGCCTGGAGATACCCCCACTGCAAGAGTTTTCAGGCACCGCAGAGCCGGGCTCCCCCCACCCCAAGGGATGTGGCACGGGTGGAGCAGCAGGGCCAAGGCGCAGCGCTCACCTGGGGGTCCTTGCCCTTGAAGGCGCACTGCCGCTTCTTCTCCTCATCCGCGGTCCACTGCAGCTGTGTGGGGAGGGGGGACAGATGGTTACTGGGGACCCCCCAGGGCCCTGCTGTGGTCCCTACATGTGGGGAGGCAGTGACCGTGCCCTGCCACGGGCCAGGCTCCCCTGCTCCTGCCCCAGTCTCAGGCAGGCGAGCCCCCCTGCCACCTGGCTGCCAGCTGGCAGAGGGCTGTGAGCACCCCCCACGCCAAGGTCCCTGGGGCAGGCTGGCCAGGTGTGGGGCTGGGCTCCTCCCGGGGCTGGGCGGGCTCCATCGGTGCTGAGCACAGCTGTCAGCAGCCCACGGCGCTGCTCCAACCGGCTCTGGAGCAAGCCACGACTTGCAGGGCTCCACAAGCCGCCCTGGGAGCGCCGCGCACAGGAATCCTGCCCACGCCAGGCCTCCCCGGCGCTGGGCTTGGCCCCGGCTCTCCCCTGCCCACCCCTCACCCGCCAGCCAGCCCCTGGGTCACTCCAGCCTGTCCCTCCTGGGACCCCGGCCGCTTACGCTGCGGTGCTGCGGGCCCGGCAGGAAGTGGCGGGTCTCGAGGGCAAAGAGGGTCTCACGGGCGCCCACGTAGAGCGTGGCTCCATCCGGGCTCAGCAGCAGGGCCGTGTAGTTAGCAACACCGGGCACCTCGAAACGCAGCACTGTCCTCTCCGAGGCACCTGGGGAGGCAGCGCCCATCAGCACCACGTGGCCCCCAGCTCCATCCTCCCTCCAGCAGTGCCGGAGGCTCCTGCCTGGTCCTGGGACCCATGCGGGCCTGGCAGACAGGTGCCCTGGTCCGAGACCTGGCGTGCCAGGACGTGCTCCCCACTTGCCCCGGGGTGGAGCGGGGCGGGGCGGGGCCGGCAGGACCAGCAAGGCCAGGTCTGCCCACGTGCCCTGCTGCAGGGAGGCTGCTGGGTGCCCGCCCAGGAGCTGCAGGCTCTGGACACACGCGGCCTCTCTGGGCTGGCTGCGAGGAGCGGGAGCGGAGCCTGGGCTGGGCGCCAGGAGCTGCGCCTGTGCCAGAGGGGCCCTGCCAGGGGCCGGGCACGGCTCTCCCTGGGCTCCGGGGGGGCTGTGCCAGGGCTCTGCCCGCTGGGGCCCGGGCTGGGGCGAGGGGCCGTGCAGGAGCTCTGCTGGCTGTGCCTCCTGGCAGGACGGCCCCGGCCGTCACACCTGACGGGCAGGCTCTGCCTCGTGCAAGGGGCATCTGCTGCAGGTCTGTGGTGAGCGGGGCGGGTGTGGGTGCGGGTGCAAGAGCTCCCAGGCCCTTGCTCTCTCTGCTGGGGGTTGCAGGGAGCCCGGGGCCAGCTCTGCCCCCACACCCCACTCTGCCCTGCCAGCTGCCCTGGGTGAGAGCTGCTCTGATGCCCCTGCAAGAGTGCAGGGAGCAGGGCTCCGTGCCCACTCTCCTCCCAATCGCCCTGTGCCCAGCTGGGCCCCGCGTGCCCGCTCCAGGACTCGGGCAGCACAGCCAGGCAGGCCAGGCCCATGGGACGTCAAACCTACTCTCAAGCTGCACTGCAGCCCACCTGCATGCGACATGGGTGCCCAGACCCGCTGCAGGCCAAGCCGGGGGCTGGGGCCCTGCCAGCGTCCTGCCGCTGGGGGTTAAGTGGACCAAGACCCCAAGCAGAGTTCATGCCCCTGCTGCAGGGGAAGGCAGAAGCCCTCTGCCTGCGCTGGTCTGACCACAGGGTCAAAGTCCTTCCTGGCACGAGGCTGAACCTGAGCGCAGGGACAAGACCCTCCAGCCAGGACCCTGCGGGCTCCGTCCCCGCCAGTCCCACCCCCAGCCTGGGCTGCCGCCAAGCAAACACTTCCGAGGAAGGTGAAACCCCAGACCCCCGTAGCAACAGGAGGGGGAAAAGTTCCTCCCTTCCCTTCCTTCACCCTCTTTCCTAGCCAGGCGGCTGTGGGGCTCTGTGGGCTGACCTCCCCAGTCCCCACCACGTGCCCAGTCCAGGCCGAACCAGCAAACCTCCTACCCCGAACCTCGGCACAGTCTGCCCTGGGCCAGGAGGGCAGTGCTGCCGGCTAGACTGACCCCACCTGAGGGAACCCCTGGATGGGCTTTGCCCCCACCGCCCCCCCGGGAGCCCCCGCCTCGCAAGCAGTAACTGGGGTCTCTGAACAGAGATCTGCCTCTACTGGGATGAGCTATAACCCCACGCACAGCCCCACTGCCACCCCACAGCCTGCTGCAATGGGGCAACACGCCAGGCCAGGCCCCCGCCACTCCTCCCCTCGCCGGGAGCCCTTATCTACCCGTGAAGTGCTGTTGCTCGGCACCGGGCCAAGAGCCCCCAAGTGCCTCTCACTGCCCTGCCAGGCGTGAAGGCTGCTGCTCACCCACCCAGAGCTGCGCTGCAGGCTCCAAGGAGCTGCCTTCCCGATGCCCCGACCCCGGCACTGCCCTGGCACACGGTGCAGCTTGGGCACTCGCGTCAGCCTGGTCTGCCGGGGGCTGCCCCAGGCACGGCGCAGCTCGCTCCCCCCGCCAGCAGCCCTCTGAGGCTCTGCCCAGCCTCAGGCGACCGGGAGCAGGGTCCAGCCAGGCAGGGAAACCTAGGCATACCAGCCTGCTCGGAGCGTGACCTTCCCCGCCTCGAGCCAGAGCTGTGGCCGGCACAGCCAGGAACACGTGCCCGCTACAGACGGCTGCTGAGCTGCCCAGCGGGGCCAGGACCGGTCCAGCTGGCCCCATGCTCTACTGACAGGGCAGTCAGCGACGGCCTCAGACCGAGCGGTGCTGAGGAGCTGCAGGGTGAGGGGCAGTGGGGGGCCAAGCCCAGGGCCCGAGTGAGCAGAGCCTGGAGGGCAAAGCCTCTCCCAGCAGCGAGGGGGCACGAGGATCAGAGCCAACGCCGGGCTGGCAGGGCCCTTGGGAGAGCGGCTAGTCCAGCCCCCGCTCCAGGCAGGATCAGCCTGACTACAGCATCCCAGCCGCGTCTGTCCATCCCGCTCTCGGACATGGCCACAGCTTCTCTGGGCGGCCGGCTCCAGTGCCCAGCCAGCCCCAGAGCCAGGAAGTTTCTCCTCATCTCCAACTGCGATTTCCCTGCTGCAACTTGAGGCCACAGGCTCCTAGCGCCGTCCCAGTCTGTCTCCACCCCCGTGGAACCACCCTTTCGGTCTCTGCAGACGGGCATCGGATCCCTCTCCAGCCCTTGCCCGATTACGTCATCTCAGTTCTTTCGGCCTCTCCTCACCGGCAATCCTTTTCTAGGCCCCGATCCTTTCTGCTGCTCTCTGCTGGACTCTTCCCAAACGGGCCAGGTGAGGCCTCCTCCGTGCCCAACACAGCACAAGAATCACTGCCCCGGCTTGCAAGTCAGGCCCCTGTTACTACAACGCAGTCTGATGTCGGCTGTCTTTTGTTAACTCAGATCCAGCTTACCGTCCCCTCTCAGCCCCTGGTCCCCTGCAATGCTGCTGCCCAGCCGTCACCCCCAGCCTGCCCCGGTGCAGGGGATTGCTCCCTCCTCAGCACAGGACTTTGCACGCATCCTTGTTGAACCGCAGGAGATTTCTTTTGGCCCAGTTCTCCAATGTGTCGAGGTCACTCTGAATCCTTGCCCTGTCCTCTAGTGTATCTTCCACTCCCCACAGCTGGATGTCGTCTGCAAGCGTGCCGAGGGTGCACGCCATCCCATCTTCCAGGTCGTTGATAAAGATATTGAACAAAACTGGCCCCAGGACCGACCCCGGGGCACTGCACTTGATAACGGCTGTCGACCAGACATCGAGCCATTAACTACTACTCTCTGAGCTCGACAACCCTGCCAGTCTTCTATTCGCCTTACAGTCCAGTCATTCAGCCCCGACTTCCTTATCTTGCCTGTGAGAAAGCTGAGGGAGACCGTATCAAGAGCCTTTCTCAAGTCAAGTATATCTCGTCCACTGCATCCACAGGGCCAGCCATCTTGCCATAGAGGACAATCAGGTTGCTCAGGTGTGACTTGCCCTTGGTAAACCCATGCTGACTGTTCCCGATCACGGTCTTCTCCTCCGAGCACTTCAAGACGGATTCCTCGAGGATCTGCTCCATGCTTTTTCCAGGGACTGAGGCGAGACTGACCAGTCTATTTCCCCAGATCCTCCTCCTTTCCTTTCTTAAAGTGAGTGCTACTTGTCCAGTCAACCCTATCACCACGAGTTATCAAAGATGATGGCCAGTGGGCTCTGCAATCACACTGGCCAACTCCCTCAGCACCCTTGGGTGCATGCCATCTGACCCCACAGGCCTGTACACATCCAGCTTGCCTAAGCAGTCCCTAACCTGTTCTTTCACCCCTGCGGGCCGCTCACCTCCTCCCCAACCTGCGCTGCTGGGTGCAGTAGCCTGGGGGCTGCCCTTGCCTGTGAAGACCAAGGTATAAAAGTCATTGAATACTTCAGCCTTTTCAGTCACTCCCCAGCCTGTAACTGCACGCAGATCTTCCACCCCAAGTGCTGGACTTTGCACTCCTCTTTGTTGAAGGTCCCAATGGGTCTCAGACCACTTCTCCACAGCATCCAGGTCATTCTGGATCCTAGCCCTGCCTGCCAATGCCTGCAGCTCTTCCCAACTTGATGTCAGCTGCAAATGTGCCAAGTGTGTACTTGATCCCATCGTCCCAGTCATTAATGAAGACAGTAAACAACACTGGACCCAGGACAGTCCCCTGGAGAACCCAGCTGATATCTCCTCCCAACTAGACATTGAGCTATTACTCACCAAGCGAGACCCAGCAAGTTCTGTATCCACCTCACCAGACCTTTAGTCTAGACTGTATTTCTTTCGCTTACTAATGAGCATGTCAGAGGAAACTGTGTCAAAGGCCTTGCTAACATGGAGGTAAGTCACCCCACAGAGCCTGTCACCTTGTCAGAGAAGGAAATAAGTCTAGGCAGACTCGCAATGAGTCCATGCTGGCTGTTCCTGGCTCCTGATGACCTGCTCCATGATCTTTCTGGTTTTCGGGGTCAGTATGGCTGGTCTGTGAACCCTCCTCCTTCTCTTTCTTAAAAGTGGGAACTCCACTGGCCCTTTTCCAGGCATCTGGGACCGCACCCAAACTTCACACCTTCTCACAGAGAAGAGCCAAGGGCTCTGCAATTAACCCAGCCAGGCCCAGGACGGGGCTATGGAAACACACAGCGCTGGGCAGCGAGCGCGCGGCCACGGAGCCCAGCAGGGAAAGGGCAGCACCTGGCTCCTGGAGGGGGCAGGGCTGGGGATGCACCAGTGCAGAGTCCCGTCCCCATCCCCTCTGAGGCAGTGACAGCTCCCCGGTGCCCTCGTATCCAGCAGCTTCAAGCCTCTGCTGCACCCAGCCAGACCGCGCTCAAGAGCGAACGCTGGCACAAGGCTCTTGTCCTCCCAACACCTATCATGCAGACACAAAGCAATCAGACCGTGGCCTCAGCCTCCAACCCAGCACCCCTGAGGAAGAAGCCTCTCTCCCCTTATGCCTCAGGGAGGTCTGGTGGGGCCCAGCCTCTTGCTGCCAGGAAAACAAAGGCAGGTTGTAGGGCTGGGTTTGGGGCAGGGGGTCTGCTCCCCTGCCAGCCCACAATGAGTCAATGCGATTTCAGCCCCCAGCAGGAGTGGGGCTGGGCCCCCTCAAACAGCTGGTGGTGTGGGGGTCCAGACCCACAGGCCCCAGGTGGAGCAAGGCTCCCAAACCAATTCCCTGCTGTGGGGCCCTGCCCTGCACGCAGAGGCGGCTTGGCCCAGGAAGCACTTCCTTCCCCCCCAGGGGCTGGTGACTCAGCCGGGGCTGGGCCAAGGATGACAAGGTGACTCACACCTGCGCCCTTGGGGCAGAGGCATCCTGCCCTGCCTAGCGCCTGCCCCCTTGGCTCCTGGGGAGGGGGTGGGAGAAGCCTGGGGGATGAGGTCCCTCCCCTGAGACTCGCCAGGAGTCCCTGCCAGGACCGGACCAGTTGGCCTGGGCAGAGGAATCAGCGGAGACTGCTCCAGGCACCGCACTCTGTGGAATAATAAAAGGGCCCCAACTGGACTGCACGGACGTGGAGCTTTGTTTGAAGTGCCGAATCCTAGAGCTGCAGGGCTGGCAGGGAGCTCCAGAGCCCACGTCTAGCCCAAGCCCTGCCTGCGGCAGGACCAGCCCTGTGCAAACCAGCCCAGACAAACCTCTGAGCAAAACACCATCACTCCTGACAGCCCCAGGCACCACCCGTGCCCCTGCCACAGGGAAAGGAGCGGGACCGTGGCCACCGACATCCTGCTGCTGCAAAGGTGGCAAATAAGCACTTGAGACAGCAGAGGCAGGGGTCGTGCCCCCACTGCAGAGGGAGGCAACCCGCCCCCACCATCCACACCACCCTGACCAGGGGCTAAAGTTCCTTCCTGACCCCAAAAGTGGCATCAGTCTGACCGTGAGCGGAGGGGCAAGACCTTCCAGCCAGGACCCTGCAGGTTTTTGGCACAGTCCCCAGTCCCAGCCCCCAGGCTTGGCTGCACCCAACGCCTAACACTTCTGAGGAACTCCCTAAAACCCCCCTGACATATAGTGTGGGGGAAGGGGAGGAAATTCCCTCCCAGCCCCAGGGGGAAACCAGCAGAGCCCAGAATCCTGGGAAACACTCGCATTGCAGGGCTATGCCTAGGTCCTCCCCCACCAGTGGCCATCCAGCCTCTCCTTGGACACCTCTAGTGATGGAGAGTCCACACCTTCCCCGGTGTCTCTCTCATGACGTCCCGGCTCTAACAGCAAGGAAGTTTTTCCGGAGATCCAGTATAAACCATTGCTGCAACTTCAAGCCATTGCTCCACATCCTCCTCTCTGTAGCAAGAGAGAAAAGGAGCTTTCCCCCTTCTTTACGGCAGCCCCTCCGGTGTTTGCAGGCTGCTCTCAGGCCCCTTTTCTGCCAGCTGACCATGCCCAGCTCCTTTAGCCTCTTCTCAAGCATCTTCCAAGCCCTTGATCATCTTTGCTGCCACCTCCGGCCCCTCGCTAACTTCTCAACGTCCTTTTTTCAAATGCAGAGCCCAGAACTGCCCACAGTGCTTGAGATGAGGCCTGAGCTGTGCCCAAGTCCCCCCCACAACAACTTGTCTTGCAGCAGTGATGTGCTGGCAGGTCTCAGCACCTCGCTGCCTGCAACACAGCTGCATCTGGGACAGAGCTGCTCCAGCTCCTCTCCACCATTGCACTGGGCAGAGTGGGTATGTCCTTGCCCTGGAGCTCTCCCCCACCACACCACAGACCTGAGGATCCTGCCCCCCTGCTCAGGCCAGCACTGGAGACCCACTGATGGGGCAGCGGCAAAGGCCTGCCAGGCTGAGCTTTGCTTTTGCCCCACAGCAGGGTCTTTGTGGGGCGGAGATGGGGTGCCCCGATGATGGCCCTGGCACAAGCACACCAGGGACCTGCACCAACCATGGGAGAACGGGGTGGAAGAGAGGAGCCAGCTGCCCAGGGCAGGAGCCGTACACAGCGTGGGTCAGTGCTACCAGGCAGCAGTGTGTCCCACGCAGGGAGGAGCAGGCAGGGGCCTGAGCAAAGCCCCAGGGCCCCACGCTGCCCAGCAAAGCCCTGACACTGCACCTCCTTAGGGGACTCCTGTGCAAAGACATGGAGCAAGTAGCACCAGTGTCCGTGTCCTGCCGGGGCCTCGGGGAGCGGCAGGGCACCACCTGGTCATGGGAGCTCCCTGGCGCCGGGTGTGCTGCTGGTGGCCAGAGAGGCACCACTCCTGCCCAGGAGGGCCCAGCAGGCACCACACCACAGCCACCGGGGCCTGTCGGGACACGACCTGCCATGTCCAGACAAACCTGCTGGAGGTGAACGCGGCTGCAGGAGCAGAGCACCGCGCCCTGCAAGGCTCGGCCCGCACATCACCGACCCGGCCCTGCTCGTGCCTACAGCCAGCAGGAAGGGGTAGGCGCCTGCTCCTGGGGGCGAGGGGCTGGGCAACCCCTTGCCTGCTCCCCACAGAGCTACAGTTACGCTCCCCAGAGCAGGCAACAAACACCTCTAGGCACCGGCAGGACGGGTGCATCGGTGACCGCCTAGCGACCCATGAACCACAGGGCACCGGAGCAAGGTGCGGCAGGGAGGGGGCAGCCCCAGCGCCCCGCAAGGAGGCACAGGCCAAGAGCCAGCGGGTCAGCACAGGTCCCAGCTGCAAGGCCAGGGCGCAAGAAGGGCCGCCCTCACCCTGTGGGGCCAGCGCAGCCTCTCAGCGGGACTCTGCCCTGTGCAAGGCGTGCGGCTGCCTCGGCCTCGCGTGCAGGGAGTGCGAGTGCCTCCATCCCCTCCCCCCGGCTCCGGATCCAGCGCCAGCCCCCTCCCTGCTCAGCCCTCCATGGACTCCCTCCAGCTGTGCGCACAGCCCGCCCCTGCCTGGCCCAGCCTGCGAGGCCTGCTCCCCCGCGAGGCCTGCTCCCCTGCCTCCGGCAGTCCTGCGCGGGGCACGCGCCTCTTAGCAGCCCCTGGGGCCAGAGCTCAGCCCCCCCGTAGCCCTGCCCCTGGGGCAGGCTGCTCATTGTTCCCCTGTTTGCTGCGCCCATTGCTCCTGCTGCCCAGCCCTGCCTGGCACTCTGCTCCTGGCCACCCTGGCCACGGCTCCAGAGCGGTGCAGGGGCCTGCCCCAGCTTGCCGGGCTGGGCTGGGGTTTTGCAGGCTCAGCAGCAGGCGAAGGTGTGTCGACACCATGTGGGATGTGGGACGTGGGCCGGGGGATTGCGGCACCGCGGGTCGGGGGAGCTGGCAGGCGCTCAGCACCGTGCCTCCTGGGCAGGGCAGGGGGGTGTGCCGGAGAGGAGGAGCCGGTGGTCCTGCCAAGAGGACAGAGCCAGGCGAAGCTGGGCCAGTACGCTAGCCTAGCCCTGACTGGGCCCTCAGCTCCCAGCACCGACCAGCCCTGGGCTGGCTAGACTGGCCGACAGCCCGACCCTCCTTGCACACGTGTGTCTACGGACACTGCGAAAGCCCTGATCCTGGGACAGGAGCCAGCCTCTGGCTGCCACCTTTGGCCCCTTCCAGGCACCTGCCCCCTCGCAGCTCCAGAGCCTTCACTCGCAGCCTGAGCACCTGCCCCCATCCTGCCAGGCCAGCACCACCTGGCCCGGAGGGGTCTGGATCCCCCGCGGCAGCCAGCGCCAGGCTGGCAGGGGCGAGCTGAACCCAGACCCCAGCCCTGCTGCCCCCCAGCACCGTGCCTGGAGCGGCTGGTAGGGGCAGGGCCAGAGCAGGCAGACTGCGCCCCCACACCCCGTCCAGCAGCACTCGGGGCATCCCCAACACCCCAGGGGGGTGAGCAGCAAGAGCCAGGACCCTGCCCCTTGCTGCCCCCCAGGCTCCCAGCCCCGATTCCCCCCAGCACCGTGCCTGGACCGGCTAGTAGGGCAGGGGAAGGCAGCCTGCGCCCCCACACCCCGTCCAGCAGCACTCGGGGCACCCCTGACACCCGGGGGGGGAGCAGCGAGAGCCAGGGCCCTGCCCCTTGCTGCCCCGCAGCCGGAGGGGGCACGAGCACGGGCCAAACCCTGCGCGGCTCCGTGCCGCTGCCCCCAGCCCTGCCCTGCCCTGCCCGCCCCGCCGGGACCGCGGGGTCAGCCCGCGGCAGCCGGCCGGAGGCGGGAGCCCCTGCCCGGGGACCCGCGGGTGCGGGAGCGGAGCCCCGCCGGCCCGACGCCCGCACTCACCGTAGCGCAGGCTGACCCGCGGCACCGTCTCCTCGGACGCCGAGAGCAGCAGCACGGCCCAGAGCGCCGGGGCCAGCGCGGACAGCGGCGGCGCCCGCCCCATGGCCGCTCCGCACCGCACCGCACCGCACCGCACCGCACAGCTCCGCTCCGCCGACCTGCGGGACACACGCACTCGGCTCCGCTCGGCCCGGCACCGCCCCGCATTGTCCCCGCCCCGGCCCGCCCCGCTGCTGCCGCCCCGCGGGGCTCGGGAAAAGGACCCGGCAGGAAGGACCCAGCTTCAGCCCCGCGCCCGCGTCCTGCCCTGCCCTCCCCCGGGCCAGCGGCCGCACCTGGCCAGGCCCCGGGCACGGGGGTCCCGGGGCAAGAGCAGGGAGACGCGAGCCCCTGGGCGAGGGGCTGCGGGCACCCCGCCGGAGCTTCCCTGCGGCCCCGGGGCAGGCGGCACCCCGCTGGCCTGGCCCGGCTCCCCTGGCGCCTCGTCCCCGCGCACAGACGGGGCTGGGACCCGGCTCGCACGGGCACCTGTGACCAAAACATCCTCCCGTCGCAGCTGCAGGCAGGCCCAGCCTGTCCCCTGGCACTCGCCCCGCACCTCCGTTGGCACCCCCGGCCCCAGCTCCAGCCCCAGCCCCGGGGCAGGGCACGGCCAGGCCCAGCACTTTGCCTTCAGATCAGCCCCTGCCTGCTGGGCTGGCAGCGCCCCGGCGCTGTGACAGTGCCCCAGCGCTGTGAGCTCCATCCAGCAGTGGCGCAGCTATGCCCCAGTGTTGTGAGCTCCCGGGGCCCTCCCCTGCTGCCTGCCAACACAGATGCCTCCCTTTGCCGGGGGCTCCTATGCACCAGCGTCCCATGTAAAGCCTGCCAGCCCTGCCCCTGCAGAAGCAGCCCCAGCTGCCCCCAGCGCCAGCCCGACCTGCCCCCTGCCCTCAGGGAGCTCCTGCCACTGGAGGTGCAGGCAGTCCCCGCAGCTGGAGACCCTGGCGAAGCTGGGAGCCAGGAGACATCACAGCACTCCAGACCCCGGGTCCCTGCTCCATGAGCGGCTTCCCCTGCCAGGCCAAGGGCCCAAGCCCCCCCAAGGGAGGCCATGGGGTTCTCCATAAGCCTCCCGCACGGCAGTGCCAGGGCCCCACACAGAGCCCAGTGGGAGAGGGGCCTCCACCTGGATCCGGGGCCTGCGCTCTGCCTGATGGGGCCAGTCCTGGCGTGGGGCTCCCCCCCCAACCTCTGCCAGGTCTGACCCAGGCCCCTGCGCCCAGGAGACGGGCTGCACCCTGCCGGAGTGACCACCCTACTCAGCTGGCTCACCCATGCCTGGCCTCCCCCCCCCCCCCGAGCTCAGCGGGGCAGGGATGGCAGAGGGGGCAGGCCCCTCACTCGCAAACGTGCTGCGGCCCCTCAAAGAGCCTCCAGCACTCGTCCAGAGGTTGCCATGGCAACAGGCTATTAATGACAGCTGCTCATTTCGCCATGGCAACCTGTGCAAGAGTTGCCCCCGTTTGCAGCTGCCAAGAATTCCCCGGGGATGAGGCACTGGCAGGAGGATGCCCGGCTCCAGGGTGGGGGGACCTGGCCCTAGCAAGGGCCACACACAGGGCCTGGACAGTCTCTCTCCTCCGGCCGGGGGCAGGGGTCTGCAGGGGGCCTGGCTGGCAGAGCACATCCCACCACGTCCACGGGAAGCCGGCACCACGGGGCTGCACTGAGGGGCAGCAGCAGGGCTGGGGGCAGAGCTCAGCACGGGGCACAGGCAGGGCTGGGGCCACGGCAGCTTGTCCGGTCCTGCAGCTGTGCCCCTCGTGGCCTGTGCAGCCCCAGCCACAGGCAGATCCCTGTGGTCTGGGGGCAAATGTGCAGCCCGCCCCGTACTTGGCGTCAGAGCCAAGCTGCGGCCTCTTCCGGGGCTGGGCCCTTCCCCTGCACCCGCTCGGTTTACCTGCAGCCACTTCCCTACTGCCCTTCCCGGGGCAGGAGGTGCAGAGCTGTGCCTGGCCGCACCCGCCTGCCCTTTGCCCAGGGGACCTGCGTGGAGGGAGGCGCCACACATGGCATGGCGAATTCAGCAGGGACTCAGCCCCCCGGGAGCGGGGACACTCTGGGGCTGGAGGGCACCCCAAGAGCCCCCGGCCCATCCCAGCCCCTCCCAGAGGTGTAAAGGGGATTTCACACCAGTGGCTCCAGCCCAACCCCCCAGTGCCCCTCGACTGCAGCAACCGGTCCCCTGATGGCACCAGGATAGCACAGCCGGAGCCTGGGGACTGCAACATCCCCGGCTGCTAGGGGAGCGCCGTGACATCACCGCGCATTGCCATGGCAGCAGTGGGGATGCAGGCACAGGTGTGCAGCCAGTCTTCAGGGAAGGCCTGGAAACCCTCAGGACCCCCCAGGCTCCATGCCCCCCCCCAGCCCTCCACCCCTGCAGCACCCCGATGCCCCCCAGGGGAGACGGTCTCTAGGATGGCCCCGGGGAGGGGCCCTGCAGCCAGCTCTGGTTGCCCCTTTAAGAGCAGGCAGGCCTGGGCAGAGCGGGGAAGGCGCTGCCCCCCCAGCCGGCCCTCCCGCTGCTGGCAGCCAGGCCTGTTTACAGCCGCTCCTGTTTATCTGCTCTCCGCCTGCCTGCGCAGGGCCCTGCCTGCCAGAGCAGGGGGCAAAGGAGCAACCCTCTCCTCCCCCAACCAGCCAGACCTCGCTCACCCGTGCGCACGGCTAGCACACTGTGGAGGGGCATGTGCCCGGCTGCAGCAGGACGGGGGGCAAGACCAGCTCCGGCTGGGGCCTGCCCAAGACCCCCGCTACCCCCGACAGCCCCGCACCGAGCTGCTCCACCTGTTCGTCACAGACACGTGTGCGCCCAGAGGCAGGCCCATGCCTGCGAGGACACGCCGGCACACGTGTGCATCGTGGCTCCCTCTCTCAAGGCAGACGCACAGGCAGAGGCTCGACCTCTCGGAGCTGTTCGGGTGCTGGGGGTTACGGGGCTGCTTTGCTGAGCCAGCTAGCGGGGGAGGCCAGCTCTCGCCCCTGCCTCCAGGGCTGACCCAGCTGCCAAGAGCGGGGCCTGCCCTGCTGCCCTGCGTTCGAGTCCCACCCTGCCGCCCTGCTCCAAGCCCCCTGGCCCAGGTCAGTGCCAGCCCTGCCTGCTGCTCCAGCACCCCTACCTCTGGGCTGCCTGCTACGGTGCTCAGCACAAGCACCCTCCGAGCCTGCCCACAGCATCTGGCCGTCCAGCCTGCTCTACACAGGGGCTCTCCAACATCACAGCCTGCCCAGGAGCCACACACAAGCTGCAGCCCTGGGGCCATGGACCGCCCCCCAGGGACCCAGTGCTGCATGGAAGCGCCCAGCTCTGCAGGAGGAAACCCTGGAGCTGGCTCTCCCAAGCATGGCAGGAAGCCAGGGCACAGGCCTGCAGCAGGGGCAGCTCTGCACGGCTGGGGCTGGCACAACAGGGTTAACCCAGCAGGGCCAAGGGGCTGGGGCACCTCACACCCTGGCAGGGAAGCAGGAAGCTAGCTGGGCCATGTCACCAAGGCTCACAGGGAGCCCCCATCCTGGCGCGCTAGGTTGGGCTGCAGCCACTGGCAGAGCCCCAGGTCCACAGCTGGGAGCTGCCAGGAGCCGGCAGGTTGGGGTGGCAAGGGCAGCAGCTCCCAGGCTCCCATCAGCTCCCCCAGAGTGGCAGCAGGGCAAAGCCCAGTTGTTGTCCCCCCCACCCCATCACTGAGAGCTGCTGTGTGTGCACATCATGGGCAGTGGCTGCAGAGCCACAGGGCCAGCCAGCATCTCGGGCAGGGCGCTGGTAGCCCCATGGGCAGAGCCGGGGCCTCACTGCTCAGCTGCCCTCTTCCCTCTGTGCTCCAGCCCCAGGATCACGCTCCTGCCCCACCAGGACATTGCTGCGGGGTAGCTGTGTGATCCAAGACCTTGCCCAGCTGCGGCACACCTGGTGCAAGCAGGAGGCTGCCCCTGGGCTGGGCACGTGGCAGGGGCAGGAGAAGGTCCAGCCTGTGGTCCTGGGGGATCTGGGCTGCGTGCTGCAGCTTGCGGCTGCCACCGGGTATGGATCCACTCCCTGGGGCGGGGGGATGATCTCAGGGCACAGCCTCAGAGCTGCTCTGCACACCCCCCATGATGGGGCAGCACATGCCTTAGCCCCCAGCCTGCAAAGAGCCCCCACCCCTGCTGCCAGGCATGTGCCTGACAGCTGCAGAGGAACCACCTTCGCGGGATGGGCCAGCACCTGCAGAGACCGAGCACCCCAGGACCAGAGGCACGGAGGGAGCTCCTGAGAGACCCCAATGGGCAGCACTGGGCCCAGTCCTGCTGTCTGACATGCCAGGATCTTACCCGCTGGAGTGGCTGCAGGATCAGGCCCAGTGTACCAGGCACTAGTCCCAGAGGTGGCCGCTCGGATCCCATGCTGGTGTTCAAGTGTCTCTATTTTGCTGAAAGGCTTATAATATGTCTCCAACTGCCCCTTACACCATGCCCAGGCCTCGCCGAGGTTACCATCATCAGCCCCCTCGGGCCACCGTCTCAGTCCCCATGATTGGGCTGCCCTGCCTGGGCACTGCGCCCAGCTCGGCTGCCTCCAGGGGCAGCTTCTTGACTTGGCTTCTCCACCCGGGCACTTCACCTCCTATGACTACTCTGGAGCGCAGCATCTCAGTTTGCACTACCTACCTGGCCCTTCGCCTCCCGGGCACCGGGTCCTGCCCCGCTGGCTCCTGTCTCCGCCCCTCCTAGGCTTCAGGCCCCAAGCCCCAGTCTTTGGGTTTCTTGCCCCATCCATACCCCTCTCTGGTCCTTTGATCCCCTCAGTCTCTGGTAGCGGTTCCTGACCTTCAGTCTCCCTAGAGCATGGCTCTGCTCCTAGGCCAGCTGAGACCATGGGCATCCTGTCCTTGCTTCCCGGCCGTCTGCTCTCTCCACGCTATGGGCTCTCAGGCCTCTGTCCCTCCTCTGCGCTGTTCCCAAGCCCCCTGGGACCACGACCACGACCACGACCACGACCACGACCACGACCACGACCACGACCACGACCACGACCACGACCACGACCACGACCACGACCACGACCACGACCGCCTCCCTCCCCTTGGTCCCTTCCTCAGAGCCCAGCTCACACACCTGCCTGGGGCTCAGGGACTCTTCTCCCTGCAGCTCTTAGGGCTACACAGCCTGCCCAGGTAGGGCCCGGGTTTATATGCTTCAAGCCCCGCCCCCTTTGGCCAGGTGACTGCCTGATTGGCCCCTGCCACAGCTGCAGGATGCTTCCCAGGCAGCCTCTTCCCCTCTTAAAGTGACAGGCGCACTAAGCACCCCGTCACACAGATCCCTGGCAGGATTGTGCCTGGCCACGCAGATTCCCCAGCAGAGTTTGGTCCAGCTACACGGGCCCCTGGTAGGATCAGGCCCAGCCACAGGGATCCCCTGCAGGATCAGGCCCAGCCACATGGATCCTTTGCAGGATGGGGCCCAGCTGCACGGATCCCCTCCAGGATTGGGGCTGTCCCCCACTGGCAGCGGCTTTGCTTTGCCTGCAGCAGGGGAAGTTGGGGGAGGCAGGGAGCTGGCCCCGGCTGGGAAGGGTTCCCGGGAGTGAAGCTGGCCCTGCCTGGGGGCACTGCACGCTGGCTCCCCTCCACTCCAGGAGCCTGCCCCGCACGTCCCAGTGGCTACAGCCCTTTAGGAAGTGCAGCCAGCAGGACGCAGCCCCCACGGCATGGATCCAACACCTCCCATGGCCCCTTGAGTGGAGCAGCTGGAGCTGGGCCTGGCCCCCGAGTCAGCAGCTGCCCTGTGACGCTGCCGTATGGAGGCAGGGACCCTCCCTCAGCCACAGCGACCTCCGGTCACGGACCCTGAAGCACGGAGCACATTCCTGGGGCGGCCCACGCCGGAGCTGCCAGCGCCTGGGGAGGCACCGCTGGGGTGGGAGTCCAGCGCAGCATGGGGGCACTGCTGGGGAAGCTCACAGCTCTGGGCCCAGCTGACACTGCCACCATAGCACTGCTGGGGGAAGGTCACAGCACTGAACCCAGAGAACTGCTGAGGGAAGCTCGCCAGCCCCAGGCCTGGCAGGGCTGTGGGGGCTGAGGACGGGCAGGGGCCGGGTCCTGGCACCAGCTGCCTGCCGCCTCCCCCGGCTGTGTGCGGCCAGCCTGTGGGGCAGCGCTCTGGTTAACATCAAGCCCAGGACCACGTCAGCGCTGCCCCCCCTCCCTGCCCACAGCTCCTGCTCCCTCCCCGTGAAATGCAGCAGCTCTGCCAGGAGGCTGCAAGGTCAGTGGCAAGAGACCAGGGGCGTGTTTGAACCCCTGGCACCGTGCAGGGGTGCTAGGGCTGGCCCTGGATCCCGCAGCCCAGATGTGCAGGAAGCCAGGACAAGGCGCTGTGCCCTGTGGACGGGGGCACGTGGCTGGGGCTGGAGGCAGGGGTCACCGTGGAGGAGGGGAGGGGCACACCTGCCAGCACCCTCTGCCCAGGCCTTGCAGGGGAGGCCTGCCTGCCTGTGCCTGCCACATCCGTGTCTTGCTTGTTGCAGGACAGACGGGGCCAGTGGGGATTTGCCCACGTCCTGGCCTGACATGGAGCTGCTCCCCACATGCTGCCCCAGAGGCAATTCGATCGCAAGGTGCACAATGGGTGCTGCCTCGAGCACAGCCACCTCGGCCACGCTGCAGGAAGAAGGCAGCAGGACATGGGGTCTGAACATGCCACACACAGCCCTGAGCACGCTCAATACACACCAGCATGCTGGGGCAAACATGCACAAGTGTAAAATGTGCAGGCATGGAGCTACACGCTCCCATGGCCATGCACAAGCAAGCACATGTACACACAGAGATACACAACCGCACATCCGCACGTGCGCCTGCGCACGTGCAGACGTGCAGCCATGTGCACACATGCACACAACACAGCCACATGCACATGCACAGAACAAGGCCATGCACATACACAGACACACACACAGGCACATGGCCATGTACAAGCACAGACACACACAGCCACATGCACACACAGTACACACACATGGCCATGCACATGCACAGCACATGCACACACACAGCATACAGCCATGTACATGCACATGGCCATGCTCAGACACACAGCCAAGTGCCCATACCCACACCCACAGAGCACATGCACACACACGGCGACATGCAAACACACACCACATGCACATGCACACAGCACATGCAAACACACAGCACACATACACACAAACAGGCACACACATACAAGTGCCCTTGCTCACACCCCCATGCCAGCCAGCTCCGTGCAGGCCCTGCCGGCCACGTGCCGAGAAGGTCATGGAGAAGGTCGACGGGGCCAACTCAGCATAACCACAGCCCCGGCGCAGCCCAGCCCCCAGCTTTCCTCCAGAGCCTGCAATTACCACAACAAAGAACAAGAACGCAGGCCAGCTGGGCCCGCTCCTCCAGCTGTGCATGTGCAGGCAGATGGGGCCTCTGCCCGGTGCCCCAGGGTCCTGAACCCAGCCACAGCCGGGCCCAGCTCAGGGCTGGTGCAGCGGAGCTGGCCTCAGGCACGGCCAGGGTGCTGGATGGCAGCGGAGATGCCCATTGGGCTCAGGGAAGGGTGCATAGAGCCAGCTGGCGCTCCCCAGGCTGCAGGGCTGTCCCGGGCACAGCGGACAGGGCAAGGGCTCAGTCAGGCACCGCGGAGCGAACGAGGGGTCCCTCTCCCCTCCCCTCTGGCCATCCTTGCTCAGGGAGGAGCTGGCCACAGCTTGCTGCCCTCCCACCCTCCAGACCCACAGCCCAGGCACTGAGCCAGGCTGGCTGGGAGCTCCCAGCTGCGGGCTGGGTGAGGTACAGGGGCGCTCGGGGACCATCCTGCCCAGGGGCAGGGTGTGGGGTGCAGGGTGCAGTGACTGAGGCCTGAGTCAGGCTGCACCAGGGCCCTGCAGGGAACGAGCCCCGAGGGTGGGAGCAGCAAACACCCGCCACCCATACCCACCCCAGCTACCAGGCACGGGGCTCCTGCCAGGGCTGGGGGTGCCCTGGGCCCCCCCCAGGCCGCACCCCATGTCCCTGGGCTCCCATGGTCCCGCGTGGCTGGGAATGACCCTGTTCGGCTCCAGCAGGGCCCAGGGGGTGGGAGCCAGCTGGAGCTGAGACGCTGGCACCAGCGCTGTCCAGCAAAGCGCCGCAGGGGCTGGGTCCAGGCGGGGTCCGCTCACGTGGGCTCCCCGCGGTGGGCCATGAACACGCGTGGTCCCGGCAGTGTGGAGCAGCGGCGCCCCCTGGTGGGCAGCCTGGATAGCTGCAGCCCCACTCCCCTTCCCCGCACCGTGGCGCTCCCGCATGCTGCGTGGGGGCAGAGCGTGGGGGGTGGCAGGGCCGTGGGCCCTGGGGTTTGCGTGACCACGGGACCACTCACCCCCGCGCCTGCTCGTGGGGGCTGCGGGGCTCAGAGCCGTGGGAGCAGGCGGGGTGGCCCACAGCCAGGCAGCTCCATGTGACCGTGGCTCCTTTCCCAGTAAGGGGATACGGAGCTGCTAAAATTAGAGGCAGCCTCACAGCCTGGGACGGCTGCCTGGGAGCTGGGGCAGCCCAGCTGCTCTTGGCCAGGGGTGGGGAAAGAGCCGGCCCAGGTGGCCCCTGCAGGATCATGGGCAGGGCTGTGGGGCAGGAGCTGGGGCTCTGCCCCTGAAGAGCCTGGCACAGGGCAGAGACCCCCAGGCAGCCCCGGCCCACGGGCCCCCTGAAAGGCCCGGGGCAGCTCCAACTCTGGGGCAAAGCAGAGCTGGTGCGGGGGCAAGGTCTGCGCTGCACTATCGGTCACAGCCCTGGGCATGGGGTCCCCCTGGATAGGGACGTGCCAGCCCCCTCGAGGGCAGCCTGGCGGGGCGCGGGGCTGCTCTGCACCCATGTCCCTGCTCTCCCCAGGGGCCAGGTGACGGCCCTCGCCGCTCCCTGGGGCTCTGGCAGGGACAAGGACCCAGGATGGCTGGGGGTGGGCCGGGACTCCTGGCGCCTCGTGACTTCCAACAAGTCCATAAAACAATGAGGAAGAGCCGTGGGTGCCAGCACCCACACGCAGGAGCTGGGGGCACGAGGGGCCCGAGAGCCGCCCTTGCCGGGGAGCGCCCAGGCGCAGCGTGGAGGCACCTGCCTCAGGGCGCCGGGGCACGCAGCTCGCCCGGGCCTGGGCAAGCGGGACAGGCAGGGGAGCGGCTCAGCAAGGCCCCACGTCGGTCTCGGCCGGCTCTTCCTCTTCTGCTGAGACAGGGCTTCAGAAAGCGAAGCTGGGCCGAGCCCGGCAGCCTCTGCTCCGCGCTCCCTTGGCCCCGGCCGGCGCTGTTCCCCCGGACGTGTCCGCTGCACGGGGCAGCTCCGTGGGGGCCGTGGCCAGCCCAGGCTGGAGCAGTCGGAGGCCGTGGAGAGCTGCAGGCCGGGCACCCGGCACTGGCGCTCTCCTCGCCCGCCTGCGAGAGCCCAGCACGGCTGCCGCCAGCTCGGGGCCGGCTCTGCCCACGCGTGCGGCTGTGTGGAGCGGCTCGGCACGGGTCGCCGCAGCACGGCTGTCCCCGCGTGGCTGCCAGGCGCAGGCAAGGCCGGAGCTGCCCTCGTGCCCGTCGCCGCCCGGCTGCGAGGCCGCGGCCAAAGCGGTAGCCGGAGCGGCGGAACCCGGCTGCCCTTCGCCCCGCCGGGAACCTGCCTGCCGGCGCCGCGGCCTTGGGACGGCGAGGCGGCGGCGGCGGCGGCTGCTGGGCGCGCCCGGCTCCCCCAGCGCCGCGCTCGGCACGGAGGGCTTGCAGCGCGCCCGGCCACGCGCAGACGGAGCTCGCGCGGGGTCCGCGGTCCGGGCTCGAGCCGCGTGCCGCCCGCCTGCACCCCGGGCCGGGCCGGGCCGGGCGGGGCGGGGCGGGGCAGGCGGCGCCGGCTCCGCCCCGGGGAGGGCCCGGGCGTTGCTGCCCAATGCGGCTCCCGGCGCTCACGTGTCCCCGGCCCGGCCCGGCCCGGCTCCGCGCCCGCTGCCCGCGCCCCGCGCCCCGCGCCCACTCCGCCCGCCCGCGATGGCCCGTTACCTGCGCGCCGCGCCCGCGCTCTGCCTCCGCCTCGCGCCCGGCCCCGCCACAGCCACAGCCACAGCCCCGCGGAGACACTGTGAGTGCAGCGGCCGGGGCCGGGGCCGGGGCCGGGGCCGGGCGGTGAAGGGCAGCGGCAGCTGCCGCCTGGCTCCGTCCCCGCCGCGCTGCAGAGCCGGGGCGGGCAGGCCGGGGAGCGGGGCCCGGCCCCGGGGCCGAGGGCGGCCGGCGGGCGGGCGGCGCAGCTGTTGCCCTCCGCGGGGCTGCTCGTGGCCCGGCGCCGGGAAGGGCGTCCAAGGACGGCGGGCGGTGCGGGGCGCGGGGCAGTGCCCCGGCCGCTGGCGACACGTGTCCGTGTCCCCTTGGTCCGGCCGCCGTGTCCTTGTCCCTGCGCCGCCTGGCTCCTCCGCCCGGGCGGCCCGCGGGGCTTGGCCTCAGCGCCGGGAGCCGCGCGCTGGGGCTGGCGGGGCCGCGGCAGCGAGAGGTCCTTCCCCCCGGGTCCGTGCGCAGGCCCCCGGGCTGAGCGCGCACGGTTTGGGCCCCTCTCTCCCGTGAATCTGCCCCCGGGAGGGCAGTGGGGCGGCAGGGGTCAGCAACCCCTCTGCCCGGTGGGCTCTCGGCACCCACTCCGCGCCGGGGTGGACGGGCTCCAGGGCCCTTGTCCTAGGGGCTCGTACCCCGCAGGACGCAGCTCCCTGCGGACCTGGCCCTCTGCCACATGCTCTCCAGCCCAGGAGCCCTGGCCACGGGCCAGCCGAGCTGAATCAGGAGGGGAATTGTTTGGATAAACCCGGTGCTGGGGACAGGCCTGCCTGCCGGCCTCCCCTGCCACTCCTGCTCGGCGCTGCCGCGAGGCTGGGGCCCGGGGGCAGGTGGGCTGTTACCCCCCGCAGCAGCTCTGACAGCCGGGGGCTTCTCCCCAGATGCCAACAAGCGGATTAAGGTCGCCAACCCGGTGGTGGAGATGGACGGCGACGAGATGACACGGATCATCTGGGCCTTCATCAAGGAGAAGGTACTGCCTGGGCGTGGGGGGAGCCGCGCGGGCTGGGTCTTGGGGGGCTCCACGGCCCCTGGGGATGCAGGCAGGCCGGGGAAGCAGCCCACGCCTGGCCTGCTGCTGCCACCCCGCCCCAGGGCAGGTGGCTGGCTGGGGCATTGCACAGCCTGGGCCTCTGGGTGTTTCGAGCGGATCCCCCGCCCCGATCTGTGTCTGGGTGCTGTGGGGTCGGGGCCTCAGAGCAGCTGGGGCCAGGGATGCACGAGCGGGCTCCATCCAGGAAGCAGGTGTCTGATTGAAACGTCCTGCCCGGGCCTGCTGCTTCCTGCTGAGGCAGGGAGCCGAGCCCGAAAGCGAAACCGCCTGGCGGGGGAGCTGCAGCGTGGGGTGGTGCCGGCACCGCTTCTCAGCTGGGCCGTGGCTCCAGCCCTGCCCTTGGATGCAGGGAGAAGGGGAGCCCTGGCATGGGGGGACGACACGTGGGGGTCCCTGCCCCACTCTGAGCTCTCTCCCTTCGGTGCCTGCTAGCTGATCCTGCCCAACGTGGACGTGCAGCTGAAGTACTTTGACCTGGGGTTGCCAAACCGGGACCAGACGAATGACCAGGTCACCATCGATTCGGCCTTGGCCACACAGAAGTACAACGTGGCCGTGAAGTGTGCCACCATCACGCCTGATGAGGCCAGAGTGGAAGGTGTGGAGGGCTGGGCGCTTGGGGACAGAGTGGCATGGCTAGGGGACCTCCCCCCGTCCCTGGCCTCTGCCCCCGCGGGGCAGGGCGCTTCATTCACACCTTGGGGGAGGCGGTGACTTGGGATCTAACCTCAGTGCCACGAGCACCAGGTGGACGCTGCCCTGGGCTGCACAGTCCCAGTGCGTGGCAGGGGTGAACCCCTGCACTTACCTGTGGGGACGGGAAGGGGTCGGGGTCTGGGCTCAGCCCCCCTGGTCAGAGCAGACTGCAGTGCTGTGCTTAGGTCTGGGCGGGGGCTGGCAGGGGGCCGGTGGGTGCCCTGCCCTCGTGGGTGGGGGGCACAGAGCATCTCACCCACCTGCACTCCCACTCCCCAGAGTTCAAGCTGAAGAAGATGTGGAAGAGCCCGAACGGCACGATCCGAAACATCCTGGGCGGCACTGTCTTCCGGGAGCCCATCATCTGCAACAACATTCCCCGCCTGGTCCCGGGCTGGAGCAAGCCCATCACCATCGGCAGGCACGCCCACGGTGACCAGGTGTGCCCACGGGACACGCAGCCTGGGCAGGGGCATCCATCCTTGTGGGGGAGCCATGGGCACAGAGGGGTGCAGCCAGGGTGACGGCTGGGACTCTGCTTTGCAGTACAAGGCCACGGACTTTGTGGTGGACAAGTCCGGGACGTTCAAGATGGTGTTCACCCCGAAGGATGGCAGTGGTGTGAAGGAGTGGGAGGTGTACAACTTCCCTGGAGGCGGCGTGGGCATGGGCATGTACAACACGGACGAGGTGAGGGCCGCCGCGTGGGAGCCAGGCACAGAGGGCCAGAGAAGGGCTGGTCAGGGCCTGCCAGGGGAGCTCCCGGTGCTGGGTGGCTGGGGGCTTTCTCCCCAGGAGCCCCGTAGGCGCTGGCCTGGGGGTTGCGATGGCGGGCTGGCCCTACTGTCCTGGCTGGACTCAGGCTTGTGGGTGAGGCGCAGAGTTAGTAAAGCTACTTGCTCCTGGCTCAGGCCAGTGATGGGGAGCCTACACCCTTCCCCCAGCCTTGGCCCTGGGGATGGGCCAATGCAGCTGCCCTTCAAGACCCGGCTCCCCAGCCTGCAGCCGGGCAGAGCACCTTCCTCCAGCTGCTGGCGCCTGTGTGCGGAGGGGTGTGGGGCCTGACTGAGCCTGTGTCCGTCCGCCTGTCCCCTGCAGTCCATCTCCGGCTTCGCGCACAGCTGCTTCCAGTACGCCATCAACAAGAAGTGGCCGCTCTACATGAGCACCAAGAACACCATCCTCAAGGCCTATGACGGGCGCTTCAAGGACATCTTCCAGGAGATCTTTGAGAAGTATGAGCATGGTGCGGTACTGGGGGGCACCTGTGGGCAGCCTGCCTCGCAGGGGGTCGAGACCAGGCATGGCCTGCCTGGCAGGACAAGATCAGTGCCACGAAGTGTGGGTGGCCAGTCTCCCAGCCCCTGTCCGGAAGGAGGGTGGTTCTGCCCTTGCCCCCTGCCCCTGGGTGACCCCTGCCCTTGCCCCCAGGCACTATAAGACAGACTTCGACAAGCTGAAGATCTGGTACGAGCACCGGCTCATTGACGACATGGTGGCCCAGGTGCTGAAGTCTGTGGGCGGCTTCGTCTGGGCTTGCAAGAACTACGATGGGGACGTGCAATCGGACATCCTAGCGCAAGGTGCTGGGGGAGGGGGCAGCACTGCCGCGGTGTCAATTGAGGGGGGAAGCTCAGGGTATGCACCCCACTCAGGGTCAAGGCACCCCACTTATGAGCAAGTCCCCCGTGCCTTGACCACAGCCTGCTCCCTGCTCTAGGGTTCGGCTCCCTGGGGCTGATGACCTCGGTCCTCGTCTGCCCGGACGGCAAGACCGTTGAGGCTGAGGCAGCACATGGCACCGTCACCCGCCACTACCGGGAGCACCAGAAAGTGAGTCGCTGCCCCCCTCGCCTGCTGCTCCAGTGCTGGCTATGGCCTGGAGGGAGGAAAGGGCTGTTTGTTTTGCCCCTGTGCTAAGCAGACGGGCGCCTCCTCGCCCAGAGCTGCTGCAGCAGGTGGGGAAGGGAGTGGTTGGTGATGCCCCATGGTGGGACCTGGGGCTGGTCCGAGGGTTTTCCGTTGCTGGTGGCACCATGTAGCTCTGTTTGCAGGGACGACCCACCAGCACCAACCCCATTGCCAGCATCTTTGCCTGGACACGGGCCCTGGAGCACAGAGGCAAGCTGGATAGCAACCCGGACCTGATCAAGTAAGCAGAGCCACCGGCTGGCCCAGAAGCTGGGCTGCTTGCCCCGCGTTGCCCTTTTGCCCTCCCTTGGCGTGAAGGCACGTGGCTGCTTGGCTTGGGAGCTGACGTGTGTGGGCATTGGGAGGCCAGAGCAGGATGATCTGATGGGGGTAGGGCTAGGGCTGGGCTCCTGCTTGCACCAGCCAGCACAAGGGTGGGAGAAGCTGGGCCTGGCCAGCCAGGGACCGGGGCCTGACCCTGCTGCACCCCCAGGTTTGCCCAGACGCTGGAGAAAGTCTGTGTCGAGACTGTGGAGAGCGGGGCAATGACCAAGGACCTCGCGGGCTGCATCCATGGCCTCAGCAAGTGAGTATGGGCAGGGTGGGCTGGGCCTTGCATGCTCCAGTCCTGGCTCCCTGCAGAGCTGAGTCTTCCCCCGCTGCTGCCTCCTGCTCCCGGTACGGAGGGGCATCTCCTGGGAGTAGGTGACGCTGCCTTTAGGGTGGGCAGGCTGCATTGTGCACATGCTCTCGGAGCCAGCTGGGGGTGGAAGGGTGCTGACACTATGCCCAGTCCCTTCATCCCCCCACGCTGGGTGAGCCCCTTGTCCTGGAGCGAGTGGGCTTTCCTGGCTAGCCTGGGTGCAAGAGGAGCCATTGCCTGCCAAGGCCGCACTGTTGGCCCCCCGCCCTCAGCTGCCTGATGTGTCAGTGAGGGGTTGAAGGGCGGTTTGTCTAGGGCGGTGCCCTTAGCTCCAGTGATGCTGCTGCTCTGGCTGCTGGCCAGGACAGCGCATGGAGCTGGGCTTGGCCACCTTCTCCTGGGCTTGCCAAGCCCCTCCCCAGGGAGCCCCGAGAGCTGCCCTGCTGCAGGCAGCCTCTGGCTCGAGAAGGGGGGCCGTGTGGCTGCCAGCTGGGCCCAGAGCAGCATGTGCCCGCGCCCAGCCCTGACCCTCCACCTCTGCCTTGCAGTGTGAAGCTGAACGAGCACTATGTGAACACCGGCGACTTCCTGGACGCCATCAAGAACAACCTGGACAAAGCCCTGGGCAAGCAGTAGACGGGGTGGGGGCTCCTTTCTAGGGGTAGGGGGCGTGCGGTGGCCCAGCCCCAGCAGTGCACCTCGACCTGAACAGCACCGCAGTGGCTGCCGCTCAGCGCATGGGGGCTGGTGGGGCAACTTTTGTAACTGGTTTTCTTACGGCATGTTTTTAAACGGTCCCTAACTGGCACATGGGAGGCAGGAGGGAGCAGCCTGCCCATCCCATGGGCCCTAATTTATGTAACCCCTGACCTCTTGGTGCCCAACATAGCCATTAAACCTCTTCACACCCCCCACTGGCTGCAGCAAACGGGGTTAACCGTGCTGTGCAGTGGCACTGCCGCCCCCTCGTGGCGGCTCCCGGGGCTGGGCCGTGGGCCGTGCCCTGTGGCTCAGCACTGGTGCGGGCGCCGGGCTAAAGAATATTCCTTTATTTAGAATTATTGCTAACAACTCTTCAAACAGGGAGTCACACACAGTAGGGCTTTGCACGGGGGGGGGGGATGACCGCACTGCGCCGCACCCGCCAGCGCTGCTCTCCTCTGCCCGGGCAGCGGTGCGGCCGGGGGCTCCGTGGGTGCAGGCACTGCCTGCTCTGCAGGAGTGAGGAGGCCGGCGGGGGGCCAGGCGAGAGCGGCTGCTTTTTGGTAACGGGGACAGAGGTAGTTTGTAGGGGAAGAAGGGCCGGTGCACTCTGGGCAGAGAGGAGGGCAGTGCCGCTGGGCCCTACCCGGGCTGTGCTGCTTTCCCAGGCAGCCTGGCCTCCCCCGCAGCGCCAGGCAAGGGGACCCTGGCTGCAGCTCCCGGCCATGACCTGTGCAGGAGCCGTAAGGGCTCCCCTCTGTCCAGCATGGGCCCAAAAGCCCTGAAGGTGCTGTAGGCTCCAGGGAAGGGGGAGGGAGAGCTGCTGGCAGGTGCCCGGACCTGCAGGGAAGCCTGTACTGAGCTGCCCCTGGGCTTGAAAGGCAGCCCCCACGACACTCAGCAGTGCGGGCTGTTGTGGGGCAGCCCCTAGCCCCGGGCACGGTTTCGCTCCTCCCTGTCAGAGCTGCTTGTCTCCACTCCTGCTGCCTCCGGGGAGCCTCTGCAAACACGGCTTCCTTGGCTCGGGCCCAGGGGCAGGGCTGCATGGAGGCTGCCCTGGGTTGCACCCAGGAGGGGAGATTTGCAAGGGCGGTGGTGGAGGGCAGGACTGGGCCCTGCTGCTGCCCTCGGAGCTAGGGGCGCCCAGAGCTTCGCAGCCTGTGGCTGTCCCAGTCTCTCCCTGCCCGAGGGTCCTGCTGGGACTCACCCCCGCGCTTCCCTGGGTGTGTGGCTGTCATCCCCATGAGGCAGCAGCTTGGGGGGGGAGGGCATAGCTCTGGGCCCCGCTCTTGATGCACGGTGCCCTGTCCCCCTTCACAGGCACTAAGTAGCAGTGCCCGTGGCGCTACAGCAGCTTTGGTTCACCCACCCCAGCCTGCCCGTGGCACACGGGCCAGGCCAGGGCTTCACTTGGGAGCAGCAGCAGCGCTTCTCTTTGGTCGCCCTGTGCCAGGGCAGGAAGCCCTGAGTACCCAAGCCGCCTGCTCCACTCACGCATGGCTTCCACAGGCTTGCAAGGGACAGTGGTGGTGGGAGCAGCCTTGGCTGAGGGGAGCACCCGTGGCGGAGCTCGTGGCGGGGGGAATAAATTACCTTCACAATCCAGCCACGAGCGGGGTCAGGCCAGGGCTGCTCCCGGGCAAGTAGCTCACTTGACCTTGCATGTGCCATGCTGTCCTTCCTTAGAGAGCATCACATTTGTGCCTCTCCATCTGCCCGCAGCAAGAGCTGGGCCTTGGTGAGGCGGGGCTGGGCTGACGGGTGGCAGGCTGGACCCCCGTCTCCTCCGGAGCCATCCGCAGCCTCCGCCCGAGGGGAGCCGGGAGGTAGAACAGGATTAACGCTGCTCGGATGCACCTTCTCCGGCCACAGGCACCTTTGCTGCCGATGCCCAGGAGTAGTGTGCCCCGGGCTTGGCCATGTGGGCTCCAGGGAGGGCAGGTGGCATGGCTGCCCAGGCCAGCGGTGGCTGCCCTCGGTGAAGGAGGGCCCTGAGAGGGGATGGCCCGGCAACGGCACAGAGCCTTGGCCCAACCGGCTCCCTGCTGCACCAGCCGGGCAGCAGCCAAGACCCGTTGGCCCGCTGCATCAGTTCTGTGGGCAGCTGCGCTGCCTCCGGCTGCTCCTCCTTCCTCCGGCGCTGCGGGGCTCGGAGCCATCCCCGTTTCCTCCTTCACACGGGTAGCATCGGTGCACCAGGCTTGGCTGGAGCGGGCACTGCCGGGACTCCGGGCTGGCGCCGCGTGCCAGGAGCTCCTTCCCCTGCTGGCTCCCAGTTCTCTGCACCGCGGCCTCGGCCCTGCCCGTCTCAGCTACAGCATGTTGTAATAGGCCATTTCCTTCATGGTCTGCTCGGTCAGGCTGCTCTCGTCCGGGGCGCGCCCCACCCCCCCATAGTCGTAGGCGCTCTCCTCCTCGTAGTCCTCCATCTCCTGCTGCCCGTCCAGCTCGGCGGTGTCGGCGCCCGTCAGCTCCATCATGGGGTCTGGAAGACAGGACGCGACAAGCCAGTCCAGCTGCAGGGACAAGGGCCAGGCTGACAGGTGGAACTGACCCCCACCTCCGTCCCTCCCTGCTACAGAAGGGGCATCCGAGTCCCTTAGCTTAGGCAGGCCCCTGCCACGTGGGAACCGGGGCCCAGCTGGGGTAGGACCGGGATGCACCTGCCCGTGCATGGAGAGGGGCCCACGGGCTCCGGGGCAGCAAGCGCAGCAGCTTGTTGAGCGAGCAGACATGCGATTTCAGGCTAGGCTATGGCTACCCCCTGCCTTCCTGGGAGCAGGTGCATCCACCTGGGTTACCCATGCTTGCCAGACTCCGTGCAGTGAGGGGTGCTGTGTGCAAGCTGGCTGGTCCCTGCGGCAGGGCAGCCCAGGCCTCTGTCCAGCTGGGTCCAGCCTGGCTGTGCTGCCCTGGCAGGGGTAGAGCAATGCAGTGCATGGGAACCGCAGCGATGCAGCCACGAGGACGGCGGTGCAACTATGCGCCTTTTTCAGTGCGTCGTTCCTCCAGGATCTCTGCTCCCAGAGACCTGTGCCTGCTTCACTCCCAGGGTGGGGACCAGCCTGTCCCAGCTCTCCCAGCCACCCCAAGGGAAGGGAGGCGTGCTGGACCAGGGGCATACCGTACCAGCAGCTCAGTGGAGTGAACTCCCCATCCTGCTGGGCTGTGCAGGCCAACAGCCAGTGACCACAGCCCCAGGGCAGCATTAACTTTCCCTGCTGGTTTCTTCTGCAGAGCGGTCCAGCCAAGCTACGGCTCGGCAGGGCAGGGTGCCCTGGAGCAGCGGGTGAAGGGATAGCAATTGCCAGCTGCCAGGCATGATGTGGGAAGGGGCTGGCCCCAGGTGCGGGAGGATCATGCACAAGCCCTTGGCATGTTGGCACAAACACGTGGCACGGGAGCAGAGGCCTGGATGCACAGGGTCACAGCACAGGCCCCAGGGCCCACTCGCGTGCAGCCCCCTGCACAGCTCAGCTGGGGCAGCCTCGGGCCCAGCCAGCAACACGCTGCCGGGCACCCTTGCATAGCTGGGGGTCATGCCAACGCTGGCTCTGGACCCAGCTGGGGCTCCTGGCCACGGGCCCGATCCAAGCCTGTTCCTACCTTGACTGTCCAGGCTGATGTCCATGACCCCATGCTTGACCTTCATGTGCCGGCTCAGGTTGCCCTTCAGGTTGAACTTGCTGGAGCAGTAGGGACACTTGAAGGGTTTGCTGCCGGCGTGCAGGTGCATGTGGCCCAGCAGGTTGTACATGCGGTTGAAGGATTTCCCGCAGACCTGGAATGAGACTCTGGCCATCAGCAAAACCCCTTCCCCGCCGCCCTGCCCCATCCTCCGCAGGGGCTCAGCCCGCCAGCAGCTGCCTTGGCGCTGGGCTTTCCGAAGCAGCCCAAACAGGCCCCGGGACTCCCCGATGATCCCCTCGCCTCCAAGCAACCAAGACTTCAGCCAGCTCTCCAGCGGTCTCCCTGCCCTGCCCTGCGTCAGCTTTCAGGGCTCGGGGAGCAGAGGGGCGAGCAGCCCTGGCTTAGGATAGGAGGCAGCAACCCCTGCTTCCTGGCAGCTTGCGGGGTCCTGCTCTGGGTCCCCGGGGCTGAGGCAGCCAGCAGGCTTGAGCACTGGGTGAAGGGCTGGAGGAGACACCCCCACCCTGTGCTCCTTGAATCAGCCTGTGACCTGGCCCAGGAAGTCAGGCTCGGTCCCATGAGTGCCCGGTGGGGCCTCCACCTGCTAGCCCCATACCTTGCACTTGAAGGGCTTGACAGGCGAGTGCACAATCATGTGCGTCTTGAGCGTCTGCTTCTGCACGAAGGTCTTGAAGCAGATGTGGCACTGGTAGGGCCGGACACTGGTGTGGATGAGCATGTGCCGCTTCATGTTGGCCTGCAGTGTGAACTCCCGCCCGCACACCTCACACTTGAACTCCTTCACGCCCTGCCGGGGGCACGGACAGCGTCAGCCTGAGGGAAGCATCTCCCTCCCCACACGGGGATGTGCCCCGGGCCTGCCGGAGCTGCAGGGGCCACAGGATGCAGGAGCACGGGCCAGCACGGAGGTCTGCACTGATCCCTGTGCCCCCCTCTGCTTGGGGCTTTCTGCCAGTGCCCCAGGAGCCCTTCTCTCCAGTTCAGCTGGAGTGAGTGTGTACATGAGCCTGTGTACGGGTGCGTGTGCATGGCTGTGCATGTTCGTGCACACACACATGCATTGTGCCTTGGTTACAGCAAAGAGCAAAGGCATCTGGGACTTCCTCCTTGAGATAAGCTGTGACGCAGTAACCTGGGTGCAAGGCCAGGGGTAGGGATAGCCAGGACAGTCACCGTGCCCACTCCTGCTCCCGTAGCCCATTCCTGCTCCCTCGTCCTTCTGCCCAGGAGATCCAGGCTCTCCCTTCTGCCCTGGCACGGACCCACGGTGACTCTCCACAGTGACAGCTTGCTACCCGTGCCCCGCTTTCCTCCCAGCTTCGGGGCCTCCCTCTTAGATCAAGCAAGACGTGTCCTGCAGCATTTCCAAGCCCCGTGTTAGGTCCCTGCTTTGGGGAGAAGAGTCACTGCAGTCCTAGGATGTCCTGACAAGCCGGGGCGGGGAAGGGGCGTGCAGTGGGCTGGGAGACACCCCCCTACGCCAGGGGATGTCACGTGCCCGAGCCCACAGCCCCTTTGTCCCACCGAATGCCAAACAGCCCCCGATATTTGGTAGGCAGCTCCAACCCGCGCGCGCCCCACAGCGCACCCTCCCCGACCCCCTCCCGCGCCGGCCGGGCCGAACCTTGTGGGTGAGCGAGTGCTGCTTGAGGTGGTGGATCTGGCTGAACTCCATGCCGCACTCGGTGCAGACGAAGGGGCGCACGTTCTGGTGCTTCAGCATGTGGTTCTGCAGCTGGCTGCGGTAGGCGAAGGACCGGCTGCACTCCAGGCACTGGTAGAGCGTGGGCCCCTGGTGCGTGGCCAGGTGCCGCTTGAGCTGCGTCAGCGTGGAGAAGTCCAGGCCGCACTCCACGCACACGTGGCACCGCCCGCTCTCGTGCTTGCCCTCGTGGGCCTTCAGCTCGCTGGGGTAGGCGAAGCCCCGACCGCAGAACCGGCAGCTGTAGGGCTTGATGTCCGTGTGCAGCAGCATGTGCCGCTTCAGGTGGCTGGTCTGGGTGAAGGCCTTGTGGCACACGTCGCACTTGTGCGGCCGCGTGCCCTGGTGCGTCAGCAGGTGGGTCTGCAGGTGGCTGGGCTGCTTGAAGAGCTTGCTGCAGTGCGGGCAGGAGTGGGGCTTGATGCCGTTGTGGCCCAGGATGTGCGTCACCAGGTTGTACTTGGACGTGTAGGACTTCTCGCACATGCGGCACTGCCAGCGCTTCTGGCGGTCGCCCGCCTCCACCAGGTACGAGTCGTCGATCTGCACGTTGATGTCCAGCCGGTCCAGCTGCGCCTTCTTGTGGCGCTCGCTGTTGCCACCGCCCCCGTCCGCCTCGAAGTCCGCCGGGTCCTGCCACGCGAAGCCCTGCTCGCTCTTCACCTGCTCCTCCGGCGACTCGGGCACCGGTGCCTCCGCGTCGCTCAGGGACGGGGCGCTCGCCTCAAAGCCGCACTCGGTGGGAAGGGCCTCAGGCTCGGCGCTCTCCGCGGCCCCGCTCAGGCCGGCCTCCGCGTACCCCGCCTGGACGGGCTCCCGGAGCCTGTGCTCGTAGCCCCCCAGGGCCGCATCCTGCCGCACGTGCCTGCGCAGGTGCCGGAGGCGCCGGGGCTTCCTGCTGAAGGCGCTGAGGTCGATCATCTTCATGGTGCTGCTCTGCACCGTCTTGTCGCTGGCGGCGCCCTCCAGGCTGGGGGGGTGGCTGCCGGGCACCTCGCTCTTGTCCTCCCCCAGGGTGGGCACCTCGTACACCACCTCCTGCTCGTGGCCCTCGGCCTTCTCGCTCTTGACCTTGGGCACCAGCCTCACGGGCGGCCGCTTCCTCCTCCGGGTGTGCTTTTCGAACGAGGCGTCGGCCTCCAGCGCTTCCTCATCCTGCAGCTCCGCGCGGGCGGGCCCATCGCTCTCCGGCTCCTCCGGCTCCACGGTGGCCGTGTCCGCCAGCTCGTTTCCAAGCCCTGGGAAGAAGCCGCTGGGGCTGACGGTCGCGCCGAAGAGCTCATTCTCTGACACCAGGCCCAAGACCGCCGCCTGCGCCAGGGACAGCACCACCACGGCGTCTGTCTGAGTGCCGCAGTCGGTGACGTGGGCCATCTCTCGTGCCACGGGGCTACGCTGTCATTGCTGCAGGAACAAGAGAGAAGGGCCCGTTAGTCTTCCCCGAGAGCGAGCCCCGCGTCCTCCCAGGGCCCAGACGGTCAGGGGTTGGTCTGGACACCAGCACAGCTCTGTGCGAGCTGGGTCCCGGCCCCCGTCCCAGGCTCTTGCCCCGGTGCAAGTGCAACCAAGGGACGGAGGCTGGCTGCAGGTGCCTAGGGCTGGGTGCCTGGCCCTACTTAGTGGGCACCCCACTCACCCAGGGCTGCCAGCCCCTCTGCCCCCTACCACTGCCAAACCAGAGCCGCAGGACCCGTGGTGCTGAGCGCCTCAGACAGCAGTCCCAAGGGGTTTGAAGCTGGGCCCCAGCGAGCAATCCTCACCGAGCCAGCGGTCACATATGACAGCGTGGCAAGTCCTTTGCGACGGCCTGCAGCGAGTTGCCTTCGCTCTGCTCCTGCCGCAGCGGGCTCGACAACCATCGTCAGTCCTACCCCCTGCCATCCCCAACGGGGCTCCAGTGCCACCCTGGGAGAGCCGACGGGGAGTCGGGAGAGGAACGGACAAGGAAGCCACCTCCAAGAGGTAGCCAAACCTCCTCCCGCTGTCTCCCGTAGCGGACTCCCGTGGCTCATCCCGTCACAGGTGCAAGGAAAGGTCTGACTCGGGGTGCAATGTGTTGCGGGTGGCCTGTGGTGCCTCTCGTCCCTGGGCAGCGCAAGGGGAAGCAACACAAGAGTGAGCGTGAACCCTGCTGCGTGGGAAGCGCTGGAGCGTGGCCAGGCCGGGCAGGCCCCGCGTCCCAACACACTGCCAGGTTACCAAGGCCCAAGGAAGATGCCCTGGAGAGGTCTCCTGCTCGGGGCTATGCAGGGCCCACCAGGCTCCTTGCCGCGGGCTGCGCGGAAGGAAACGCTGGCCCAGCAAAGCCCCTTGTTAGCGACCACGTGGCCTGGGGCACGTGGGAAGCAGAGCTACGCTCCCAGCAACGGCACCCTGCACAGCACCAGACCTGCCTGCCCTCCAGCTCAGCGCCTGGGTGTGGTGTCCCTAGGAGCCCCAAGCTGAGAAACAGAGAGAAGTGGGGCTGGAGGGACCTCGGGGGGTCACATCCAGTCCAACCCCGCCTGAGGCAGGATCAGCCCTGCGCAAACCAGCCCAGACAAACCCGCTGTCTGACCACTTTGCAAACCTAGCTGGCCCTGACACCACAGCAGGCATCGCCCCGGACCTTGCCACAGGGCAAGCAGGGACCGCGGTGGCCAATGTCCTAGTGCTGCAAAGGTGGCTCAGAGATGTTGGAGAGATCCCAGGCAGAGGCCACATCTCTGCCACAGGGGAAGGCAACCCCCCTCCACCCTGCCCCAGTCCGTACCAGCGGTGAAAATCCCTTCCTGACCGGGTGGAGGGGTGCGACCCCATAGCCAGGGCCGTCCGGGGTCGAGTCCCAGAAGGAGCATTGGCACAGCCCAGTCGCAGCCCCCGGCCTGGGCTGCAGACAGCACTTGACGCTGCTCAGGAAAGCTTAAAAACATGCAGCAGCAGGAGGGGAAAGGCCCTCTCGGCCCCAAGCGGCAACTAGCAAAGCCCCAAAGCCTGCAAAATGCCATGTCCCCATGCTCCGAGAGCTGGCCGGCCCCGGACCGAGTGCTTCTCCCGGGGCAGCTGCCATTTCCCTTGGCTGCACGGCAGCCCTGAGCCGGCCGCCGCCACGGCGGAGTCAGAGCCGTCCCAGACGTGGGAGAGGCGACGCAAACTGCTTCTGCCACGGGCAGGGGAAAGCCGAGCCCCTCTTCAGGCTGAACCGGAGCACGGAGGCAGCCAGCGGCCCGGCCTGCACAGAAGTTTCCTGTGCAGACAGCCCCCTTCCCCGCAGCGTCTGCCCGTGTCTCCAGGGTTTAGTCCACAGCTCCCCTGGGCGGGGCGACGCAGCGGGTAGTGCCTGGGGCACTGCTCACCGGGAGCGGTGCCAGAAGGATGGGGAGGGCCTCACCTGCCCCTGCCTCTATAACCCAGGTTGCACGGGCAGTGCGCAGCAGCGCAAGGCATTTGGGGAATCGTAGTTCTGCAGAGCGGCGGTAGAGTTTGCAGCTGCTGCTGGGGGAAGAACTGATCCCTATTTTTTGCCACCCAATTCAGCCCTCTGGACATGGGCTTTGGCAGCAAAATAGTGGAGTGAAAGCTCCCTTCCCCCTTCCCCTTATCCCCCCCCAGCAGCAACCACCTCCACCGCAGGCTAGAGAACCAGGATTCCCGCAGCACCTTGCACCCCATCCACCCAGCTCTCTGCTCCCTCCAGCTCCTGAGCCTGCAGACCGCTGTCCCGGCGCATGTTTTCCATGCTACACCTCTTGGTGGGCTGGAGGAACACCGTGCCCATTTTACAGAGGGGGAATGGTGCAGGGAGGGACTAAGCAAGGTGCTCAAGGGCGTGCAGCCTATCTGTGGCTGAGCCAGACTCTCTCTAGTGTTGTCACTGCAGGGCTTTCCAATCCTAAAACCTGGCCAAGGAGCCTTGGGAATCAATACTGTGGATTTCAATGGATCCCAGGATGTAGAGGAAGCTCCAGAGACTGGACGGAGAAAAAGAACAGCAAATGTTCTGCCAGGATTAAAAGGGCACGAGCCAGAGGCCAGACACGCACAGACAGACACTGATTCTGGGCAAAACCATGGCCAGGCCATGACAAGATGCAATCAGTGGAAATGAAAATGATGGCAGCACACTCGATACCAATCCACACGGCTTTCTGGAAAAGAAGCCTTGTAAACAAACCTGCAATTGTGTTTTAATGAGATGTCCAGTTTGACTGATAAAGGTAACATGGCTGACGTAATAAACTTTGATTTCTCCTGGAAGACATTCTGATTAAAACCTTAGATCTCTCTCAAATCAATGTTGCATTTATTCAACAGAGGAAAAAACCCCATGATTTATGGGCTCTCCAATGCAAACTCATCATCAGCCCCGAGGAGCGTTGCTAGAGGAGTCCCCCGGGGCTCTGTCCTAGGCCCCCTGCTACTCAACATCCTAATCTACAATTTGGAGGAAAAGACAAAAATTGTTGCCTGCAAAAATGTGCAGATGGTGCACAAACTGGCAGATGGGCAAGCGGCGAGGGGGGCAGGCTGCTTATACAGGTGGACTGACATCGCGTGCTGAGGTGGGATCATCTGAACAGCACATGCTCTAACGCAGTCAAATGCAAGGTCACCTACGTACGGTCACACTCGGAGGATGGATGAGACCGTACCCTGGAAGGCATGGCCTGAGAAGGGGCTGGGATGCGGCAGGAGCCACTGAACCCGAACCACCAGCACCATCCCGCAACTGGGAAGGGAGCGTAGGGGAGCAGCAAGCACGAGCAGGAGGCGGCACAGCCTCGGCGTGCAGGGTCGGGGAGCACGGCTGCGTCCCGCGTCCATTCTGAGGTCCCCAGCTCGGAGAGGAAGCCAGCAGCATGGGGCGCGCTCAGAAATGGATGTGCCGAGAACAGGGACCGCAGAGGCTCGCGCTCACTTTGTCCAAGAGAAGCGGTCGAGGTCACAAAGACGAGATCCCCGACGGCAGACAGCTCTCGCCGAGCGGAGAAGGCACAACAAGGCCCCGTGGCTGGGACCTGGGGGCAGACTCGCCCAAATGGGACGTAAGGGGCCAACTGCGGCAGCAGCTTCTCTGGGGTGGGCTGGATTTCCCTCCATCGAGGTCACAGCCTTCGAGGAGACCAAACTGCTGGAAGACCGTTTTACACTGGACATTGCGAAAAACTTCTTCGCTATCCGAGTCTGCAGAGTCTGGAACAGACTCCCCGCAGAAGCGGTGCAAGCACCGACTCTGGATGCCTCTCTCGCTGGGGTGATCTGACGCCCGCTGGCTTCCTGCCCCGGGGGCTGGGGGCTGGACCCGATGATCTCGCAAGGTCCCTTCCAGCCCGAATGTCTATGAATCTATGAGACCTGCTCCAGCCCAGCCAGGAGCCCTGGGCTTGCTGCAAGAGCCACGGGAGCAGCTAGTCATAACCTTCTCATCTGGCCCTAAAAGGCTGCAAAGGACCATCCTGCTCCCTTCCCAGGGGGTCCCAAGCCTGTTAGACACTGCACTAAGAGTAAGCAACGCTGCCTGGGGCCTCTTCCTGCTCCGGGCAGGGCTCCGGAGCGGGTCCTGAGCCCCCTAGCTTGGGTTGAACAGCACAGCTGGGGCCCTGTAACGCCAAGTGCCAGAGCAACAAAGGAGGCAGCACTCCGGTCAGCCGCCCTTGGGAGGTGGGGGTTGTGCCCTGAGCTTCCGGCGCAGGGGCAGACACCGTCACCACCGCACATGCACATGCACACTTCCCTCCACCCACACCAGCTCCTTCCCCTCCTGGAGGATTTGGTACACAGAATCGAGCTGCCTTCAGGCCAATGCAAAGGATTCAATGCTTGCTGCAAGCACCTCACAGCTGACAGGCAGGCAGAGGATGAGCCATCGCATCGGTGCCCCCCGCCAGCCGTCCCGGTCCTGCCAAACCCATGTGCAACCTCCTCCCCCCCGGGCACGGTCAGGGGCTCGCGCAGGACGGGCTGCACCCACACATCCAGTGCCCAGAGCGGGCTACATCCTGACCCCACCCTCCCGGGGGCAGCCCCTACCCGGGATGCAGAGCCCGGTCCCGGGTGCGCCAGCACTCGGGTGGTCTCCAGGACACGCACGCCCCTGCAGAGCAGAGCACGGGGCACGGCTGCCCCGCTCAGGTAGGCCGGGCACGAAGCTCACCAGCTGGAAAGCAGCGCCCTCGCTTACTTTCCCCTTCCACAAAGGCGGGGGCAGAGCCTTGCACGCAGCACAGACAGCAGCTAGCTGGGGACTTCAGGCTGGCCGTAAACCGAGCGCAGCAGCCTGGGACGGCGGAGCCGAGGGGAGAGGCGGCAGCAGACGCACCTGCGGGCACGGCGTGCGTGGCACTCGGATCCGGGAACGGCTCTCGGCGCTCTGCAGCGCTCCTGGAGCGCTCGGGCTGCGGCGTCAGCGCTGGAGGAGCGGGCGGCGCGGGAGAGCGCGAGGCAGAGCGAGAGGGAAGGAGGCGGCAGCTGGAGAAACAGGTGAACCCGAGAGAGGCCGACCTCGGGTAGGCTGGGAAAGCCATGCCAGCCCTGCACTCGCAGCTTCGAGGCAGCGTTAACCCCCGAGCGCACCGAGCAGACCGAGCGCTGCCGGCAGAAAGGACCTGCGCCGCGCTCACATCGCCTCCCGCGGCCCACTCGGGATCTCTGCCCTCCTGCCCGCAGCGAGGCGCGGGTGAGGAGCGCAGCAAGAGACCCCATCCAGGCGACGCGGCTGGGCCGGGGCAGGTCGGGACGAGCCCTGGAGGAGCCTCTCCCTTGGAGCCGTGTCCGAGTCCCTTGCTCGGAGGGAGGGAGGGGACCGTGCGAGAGGAGCGGTCTCCAGGGGCGGGATGGCGCAGGGGTCTCTGACCTCCCGCGGCCCTGGGGGTTGAATCCTCTCTGCAGACGCAGCAGTAAGAAAACCCTGCAAAGGGGTCAGCGTGCAGCGTGGGCATGTCCAGCCAGGTGCCCCGGGAGAGGCGGAAGAGCTTTCGTCCGGGCGGTCTCGGGGGCACGAGCTCCTTTGGTCCAGGAGGAGCCTTTCCCGAGCTGCTTTGCGCGGCGCTCCTCACGCTCCTCAGGCCAGCCTTCCCGAGGAAGGGGAGGCTGCGGGTGCCAGCGCAGCCCGGGCACCGGGCGCAGAGGCCAGGAGCAGGCAGAGCTGCCAGCTCCCCACTGCAAACACCCTGCTGCAGGGAGAGGTCCCAGGCAGCTTGGCCAAAGCCCCTCGGCGTCCAGCGCAGCTGCCCCGCGGCCGCTCAGATGCACGGACCCAGCAGCTCCCTCAAACAGGCGGGGTGCCGGCCGCACAGAGCCCCAGGCGCGCGCCGCCACGTCTGCCTGCAGCACGAGGCACTGGGCAAAACACAGGAGGGGGAGACGAATCCACCGGGCGCTCGCAAAGGAAGCTCGTGGCGAGGCGAGGCGAGGCGAGGCGAGGCTCTGAGCAGGGCCCATCTGCCCCCCGCCTCCCACTGTCACAGTGCCAGCCACGTCAGACCCGGATGAAAGGGACGTGGGGGCAGGGAAGGCTCTGGGCTCTCACCGGGGCAAGAGGAGGATGTCTCCAGAGACACCGAGTCCTCCTGCAGAGCACCTGGGAGCCGCTCGGGCCGGCGCCGCTCCGCGCAGCCAGGCAGCCTGCCTCCCCCGGGCAGAGAAGGGCCGACTGATGCAGGCGCGGCGTGGAGGGGACGCACGTCCCACGCCCGCAGCGCCAGCCACCCCCTGGCTGCGCCGTGGACCCGGGAGGGCTGAGCTGGCCGCTCCGCTCCAGCGCCCGGAAAGCTGCGGGAACTGCAAAGAAGCGACGGGCTGGCTGCCCACCGCGCCGTGCCCGGGGCTGCTGGCCTGCGTCCGGGCTGGAGGAGCAGGCTCCCAGCACCCCCTGGCAGCGAGGCGTCTACGCGCCCGCCGAGCGCTTCGACCCGGCGCTGCAAACTCGCCCTGGGGAGCCCCGTCTCCCGCTCACCTACTGTCACGTCTAAGAGGGAAGCGCGAGGTGCAGGGCTGGGGCCTATGAGCGCCGGGCACGGCGAGCCCGCCCCGCCGGCCTCCTGCCCTTGCCAGGGGGAACGGGGACGAGCGATGCCAGCTTGGGTTTGGTGCGAGCGCCCCTGCCTCGTGCGCGGGGGCGCTGCGTGGTAGAGCGGGCTGGGGCTGGGGCTGGGGGGAGCAGCGCGAGAAGAGAAAGCCGTACAAAAATGGAGAGAGGGAAAGAAAGAAAGAAAGAAAGAAGGGAGAAGGAGAAGGAGGGGGAGGGAGGAGAGCGGTGTGGAGGCAGAGAAACAAAGAGGAGAGGGGGAGGGGAGCAGGAGAGGGAGAGGAGAGGAGAGGAGAGGAGAGGGGGATGGGGACGGAAAGCGCTGGGGGATGGGGAGAAGGAGCAATCCCGCACCTCCCTGCGCACACTTGTTGTGCGGGGCCGCTCTCGCCCCCGTGCGACACCAGGGCCCGGAGGCCGGAGGAGTCCAGCCGTGGCCCCCAGGCTGGAGAGCCCAGCTCCCCCGAAGCGGCAGGCGCTGGAGCGCCCGCGCCCCCAGCCTCCAGCCCTTGCAAAGCCCCCGCCTGTGGCCCAGCTCCGCGCCGGGTCACCGGCTGCTGCAGGGAGCATAGCCGCGGCCTTGCTGACGGCACCCAGCTGCACGACGGGGCTCCCGACACGGCAGCCCCGGGGCAATGACACGCTCCCCCGGCCCGCACCGCGCCCAGCACCCGGACCCCAGCCGGCTGCTCGGGGTAGCCGTCCCCCAGGTCGGGGCAGATTTTCCTGGGTCCAAGGGGCTGCGTCCCGCAGTCGCCGGGGCTTTTCCTGGGCTCGAAGCCCAGAGGGTCAGGACGCTGCAGCCCTGCCAGCCGCAGGCACGGTCCGACCGGAGCAGAGACCAGAGACCCTGCCCCGACCCACTCCCGTTCCCTCCACCTGGGAGCTGGCCTTCTCTGCCCGGGAGGCTGTTCATGCTCCTCGGGGAGCCGGGGGGTCCCACGGCGCAGCCCCCGACCCCCCTTGGCACAGCTCTCTCCTCACCCACATCAGAGGCTGCAAAATGCCTGCGCGGCAGCCCTGCCCCACTTGCCAGGCCAGCGATGGGAAGACGGGGCCAGACAAGGCTCCCCAGCACCAGCATCCAGCTCTCCCCCCACCCAGCCCCGCTGCCCAGGGGACGGCTAATCCCGTCTCCAGGCCTAGCCCCTTCGCTGCAGCCTGGGGGAGCACGTGCCCCTCCGGGGGCAAAAGCAAGCGCTCCTACAGACCCAGTGCTAGGACTCCGTTCCCGTTCCCAGCCGTGTCCGGTGGGTCAGTCCTCGCAGGACTCCCAGCCTGGATCCGCCACGGAAGAGGCAGCAGCCAGGGCAAGTCGAAAGGGGGAGTTCAGGGGCTGGGGATGAGCAGCAGCTTCCCGGGGGAGACGACCAACCACGCCCCTGTCCTGGAGAGGTGGCATGGAGACCGAGAGCCAAGGAGTGGCTCTAGCTTCCCCGCGCAGCTGCTCGCAGCAGGCAGGGGCTGGGAGCTAGCCACAGCCCAGGCTTTGCACGGAGGGACTTGCAGCCATTCTGCAAGGGGAAGTCCATTCGCCGCGGCAAGCTGGAGAGAAGGCCTGAGCCAAGGCAGAGCAGCCAGCCCCGTCCCCTCAGCCCGGCCAGGGAGCCTGCCCTGCCAGCGCACGTGCAGTCCTGCCGTTCCCAACTGCTCGGTGCAAGGACCACCCACAAACTCCTCCATCCATCAGCCCTCGTCAGCTCCCCGGCACGGCACGGCACGGCACGGCACGGCACGTGCCCTAGGACAGAGCTTGCCTGCGTGGGAAGGGTCACACAGAGCGAGACTGCATGGGGAAGAAGTTGGGCACAGGCCGGAAAGCAATCCTGCGCCAGAGGGAGGGAGAAGAGGAAACCCTGTGGGGTCCTCACTCGTGGGCTCCACAAAGCGAGCGCCTTGCCCCGCTGCTGCGGGTGCTCGGGGCAGGGGCGCAGAGGAGCAGAGCCACACACTTGCAGCCGCTAATGACAAATGGGTCGATGTCTGCAAAGCCCGAGGGACCCAAGCCCTTCAGCACAGAGCAGCGCTGGATCCCTGCCCCATGCCCGGTCACAAATCTGCGAGATTGCTGCTCCTCTGGACCACGGACTGGAAACAGAGGCCGTGCTCTGTGACGCCCAAAGCAGAGCCTGGCCTGCTCCAGGACACGCTCACGAGCTCTCTCACCTCAGGGAGCCCAGCAAGAAAGCCCACGAGGTGGCTAGCAGGACTGCTGAAGCAGCCGGAGGAGAAGTGTCATGAACCCCTTTTGCAGGGAGCAAAATAGGGAATTGGAGCAATGTGGCTGTTTCACTTCCTCTCCCTGGGCTTCCTCTGTTGGGCTCCCATGGCTCGCCCACGGATGGGACTCGGTGCACGGGGCTTTTCCACCCACGGACCTGTCCCTCTGGCTGCTGACATGCCGTGGCAGGGCGTGGGTCAGCCCCTAGCCCTTCACCTCCAGAGAAACAATGCCAAATCTTACTTAGCTTGCAAATACCGTGTGCTTGCAGGGGCTCGGCTCCAGGCTCGAATGGCCACGTGTCTGCAATGCAAGCACTCTCAGCTCAGAGAGGCCCCAGGGCTGAGGCCAGAAAGGTTTTAGGCCAAGACCCCAGAGCACCGATGGAGCCGTGCGTGCTGCTCCGAGCAGAGGAGTGTTGGCAGAACGACGCCGCAGGAGCCCGCGTCTGCACCGAGCCCGGCTCCTGGAAGCCGACTCGGGCCCCGCAGACTGGAAGGTGAAGCGAGAGAGGCCCCCGGCTAGGCTGCGGGGATGCGGACCGGGTCCCCGGCTGGGGTGCCGCAGCCTGCAGGGCTGCTCAGGGGGCGCTGGGGGAGGCTCCCACTGTCCACGCCGGGGGCCCAGGAACTGGTTACCTGGGCAAGGGGCTGCCACTCCCTGCAAGGGACGACCCGCTTCGCGTTCACACTCCTCGCTCTGTCCTGGAGGAGGAGAGCTCTGCTTTGCCGGGGCCGTCTGGCCATCCCGAGCGCCAGCAACCGAGATGACCTGCCTGCTGGCGCTCCGGGGCTGGCTGTGATCACAGACCCGGCCTTCTGTGCATGCGGCATTTCCTCATCATCTACCGCTGCCCGGCACCGTGTCAACGGCACAGAGTTTATCCCCTGCTCCCTCCAGACCGTCCGCTCAGCGCTTCACTGAATTACCCTTCAGGGCCTCTTCTTCCCTCCAGACCAGCCCCGGCCGCATCCCTGCAGCGCAGCCGGGGGCCTCTCTCCCAGCCTCCGGTCTGGTCTCTGCCCAGCCCTACCCATTGCCTCTCTGGCCGCCACACTCCCTGCCTCTACACCTTTCCTGGCCCTGCTCCTCCCCTGCTCAGATCACTCGGAGAACGTCTCCACGGCCCGTTTTGGCCTCGGTTTCTTCTCCCGAGGGGACTTTCCCCCTCCCAGGTGACCGCTGCGGAAAAGAAGTGACGTTTATCTTAGCCTGCATCTTGGTGGCCACCTGCCTCTGCCCAGCACCGTCGGCCCTCTCCAGCCGACATATCCCAGCTGGCTTTGTCGCTCCTTCCTCTGTCCTGGGCTATCGTGGGCTCGGTGGGTTAGTCCTTGTGTGAGGCTACAGCCGGGACCGTACTTCAGGTTTCACGTTCTCCAGATGTTCCTGCTTGCCAGCCTTATTCTCCCTGCAGTTAACATTTCTGGTTACACCCATGTCTCTGAGGGGCTCCTGGACCACCTCTGGAGCCCATCACTTCATGTGTGTCCTTATGTCCCTCATCAGCATCTTCTTGGTCCCAGGAAACTCCAAAACGTGCTTGAAGAAGACACTCTTCAGTGTTCACCCCTCTGGGCGGAAGCTGTGGAGCCGGGAGCCTCCACAAGGTCTATTTTCGTGCTGCCCAGCTCTGGTGTGGTTCATTTTCCCCTTAGTGTTTCTTCTCCCTCTCTTAGGAAATAGTGTCCTCCAGTCTCATCTCTCTGCCCTGCTCGTCTCTTTAAGCGCAGGTCGGTAAAATTAAAGGTCTCTCCTCAGCGTGCCTCTTGTGTCCGAGACCACCCGCTCACCACATCGGCAGGGACACCATCTCCCCTGTTCCCCAGACACCTTTATGACTTCTTGTGAAGCTCTCTCTTTCCCTTTTCTGGGTTTTCTTTCACTTTGATCACTTGGCTTGGGTATCGCCTCTCACCCGGCTCCCACCTGTACCTGGAAGCGTCCCTCTCAGGCTCGTGCCTGCACTACGGCTTCTTCCAAACCTCGCCCAGTGCCGGCACGCACGGACTCTGCCCTGGAGAGTCATTTATCTCCACAGACTTCCCTTTTCCTCTCTCCCAGCTTCCCCTCCATTGTTCACACCAGCCCGGTTTTACCCAGCCCTTCCTGCAGCGCGAGACCCTCTCCACTCCACTTCTTTCGCCCAAGCTGCGGTCCCCTGCAGCCGTCCGGCTCCCAGAGCAGCCTTGCTCAGCTCAGGTCCCAGCTCACCACAGCTTCCAGCCTCAAACGGCCTGGCACGTCCCCTTTGCACAGGCACGGCCAGCTCCTGGTTTCGGCAGAGCTCGGTGGCAGTGCCGCTGAACAGAGCGCTAATGGCAGGCAGGCACAGGCCGAGCCACCAGGAACCAAAGGCATCAGAACGGAGCTGCAATCGTGTTTGGAAGATGCTGCCCTGCCTCTCCATCCGTGGCCAGGCCCAGCTATGCCCCTACCACGGGCTGGTTTCATGCACTGCCTTCCTCGCCAAGGTCACCGCTCAGGCTTAGAAGAGCCTCGTATTCTTCCAGCCCCATTTCCTTAAGTGGATTACTGTTCTTTTATAGAGGCCCAACAGCCACAGCGTGGGCAGAGGGGCTGAACTAGAGGGTCCCTTGTTCCCTGTGCCGGCCACGAAAGCTTTTACGTGAAAGCCAAATCGATCTAATGCTGCAGCAAGGCAGACTCCACTACAGACGCGCTAGAGTGCAGAGGTAACCGAAGCCAGCAAACAGCTGTTCCAGTGGCGGTATTATGGCACTAGCCGACTCAAAGCGCTTGTGGATCTCCAAGTGGGCTAACCTGGCCTCAAGCCCAGTCTTTACCAAGCAAGAAAACAGGGACAACAATACACAGGTGCTCCCCAGAAACGTGTTCCCGCCATCTGGCAAAGGCTCCCTCCGTTCTGGGTTTGCCAGAGAACTAAAATGACCATTTCTTTACACCGCCCGCAGCCCCCGTTGAAAGTACGGGTTGTTTGCAACAACCAGCAGAGTCCTGAGGAGTGCGAGCGTGAAGTAACACCCCTGGCTGGCCAGCTCTCGCCAGGGAAATCCTCTTTTTTAAGAGAGCGCGAATACACGCATGTTGTGGAAACGCATCTCTCTGAAGAAAGTCAACTTGAACAAAAGGAATTGCTTCTGGCGGATCAGGAAACGTTAGTGACGTGCAGGCAAGGATCGACCACCTGGAAGGAGAGGGTTTTGGTAGATGAATTACCTTATCTGTGGGCATGTATTTGGCCTCCAAAACCTCCCTTATCATAGTATTAGGATGAGATCCCTTAGATACCATTTCAGAGGCACCTTCCCCTGCCAAGTGCAGGCCCCCACATCCAGGGCGGTGAGACACGCCAGGGAAAGACTGTGCGTCTGCAGCGCGGACACGTCTCAAGGGTGCTGGGCTACCTGGCAATCCACGGCCAGGCACGTTTTACCTCTGGGGAACTCTAGTGGGAGCTCCCGGCAGAAACGGCCCCCCCCAAAGACCATTGCTCACCGTCCACCTACCGACAATGTCTCACGGGCAACTGGCATTCGGGCAGTTTAAAAAGGGATGGATCCAGGCTCTGTCACACCAGGTATGTGCACAGCAAGCAGACAACTTTTACTCAGACACAAGTCACCCCCTTGCAGAAAATGCAGATCGCCATGTTCTGAACACGAGCAAGTTCCTCATTAACACGCCGAGGCAGGTTGCGGTCTCCGCTCGGAGCCGGTTGCTGAGGCCGGGATGACCTCCGGGCAGAGGCAGGGAATCCGTGGAGATTCCCGCGGCTCCCAGACGCAGCCAGTGCCTTCGCTGCGCTTTGGCAGCAGCCGTCCCAGGCCTGACCGACGCACGCGACCGACACAGCGACCACGTCAGAGCGACCGGTCTCCGCTTCAACCGTTCCTCCTGCACTGGGACGCCAACCTGCCGCGCCAGGCGTCTGCCGCCACCCGGGAAGCGGGGGAAGCAGGTGTCAAACCGGGATTCTGGTGCTGAAAGATGGGAAAAGATCATCCATTTCAAGCCACAACGAATTTCTCCTCCGTGCGGGAGCCAAGGGGACCCCCGTGCCCGCGGCGTGCTCGGAGCGCTCCAGCCTCCAAACTCGCGCAGCGAAGCGTAGCGGCACCAACGCTCCCGAGCCCGCGGGCTGCAGCGGCGCCCACGAAGCCCAGCCCCCGGGTCCAGCTTGGTGGCTGCCACACGGCACAATCGCGCCCGGAGCAGCCCGGCTGGCCAACAGGTTTCTCCAGACCCCGGCGTAGACGGCAGAGACGCGCGGTTCCCCGGCTGCCCTCACGCGTGCCACCGCTCGCTCCCCGCCGGCCTTCGCGCCAGCTCTTTTGCATCCTGCCCCCGCCCCAGGAACTTCCCGCGCTCGACTCCGCGTCGCGTTTGAGCCCAACGGGGCCACGCGGCGGCTCCGCTCCGAGCCTTTAGTTACCCCACCTGTGGCGAAGTCGCAGGCTCCACGAGGTGCGGACCCGCAGTAGCATGCGGGTCCCGAAGAAAGCCTTCCGCGGACGGGCGAGCAGCGGTGCGGCGGGGGGAAACTCGGCGGCAGCAGGTGCCCCGGCGCGTCCCAGGGGGACGGAGCGATAATCCACAACGCTCCCGCGGAGCAAGAGCCAAGTTTGCTGCCGGTGGCCCCTGCCCCTTTCCTCTCCCGGCCTCAGACTTGGCCCGCCCGCCCTCCCCTACCCCTACCAAAGCCCCGGAGCCGGCATCTGGCGCTTCCCCACCCCCAGCCCCTGCCATCCTCCGCTCCTCTCCATTTCTCTACCGCTCTCTCATTCTTTCCGTTTCCCTAGCAACACCTATCTCGGCTCTGTGGATCGGTCCTGTGTCTCCCTCTTATCTTCCTCTTTTCTCTTTCATCTATCTCCTAATCTCCCTCTGTACTCCCAGCCTCTGTCCCTCGCCTTCCTTCTCTCTCCAACTCCTCCGGTGTCCCCCTCTCTCTGGGTTACAAGCATTTGACTCTCACTCCGTTAGCTTTTGTGCGACCGGTCGCACCAGCACGCCGCTTGCGGGCCACCTGCACGCTGCCCGGCCCATGCAGCTGCCAAAGCCAGCGGTCTCGTCCGCCCCACGCGCCGGCCGGCCGGCCGGGCCCAGCCCATGCGGGCAGACCCTCTCCTCGAGGAGCGTGGACCCGGCCCCGTCGCTCGCTGCTGGCATGAAAGGTCCAGGATCCGCTGGACTGACTTGGCTTTCCAAGCTGCGTGCACAGCTGTGGGCATCTCCTTATCTCCCCGTTGTGGCTACACCCCCAGAGGTCCCGCTGCCTTGCTTTCAGGACGTAACCCAGGCATCCCTGGCTCCGCTGTTGCATGGGGAGCTGCCCCTCCTCTCGCGCCCACCAGCTCCTGCCTGGCCCCGGTCCAGCGACAGGACCCCCAGGCCCGCGCTGACCATCAGCCAGCAAGTCTCCCCTCCCCGCCCCGCCCCTCCCCTCCGCAAGGACGAGGCCAGAAGGTGGTGGCTCTAGTCTCAGGAGTGCCGGCGTCGTTGTAGATCATTCCTGAACTTCCATTTTTATCTAATGCAATTAGGAACAGGAAGAGGCAAATTAGAGAGGAAAATGAAACACCACCTGAGAATAAATCAGAGATGTCAACTGATCGTGCCGGCATCGCTACAGCCAAAGAGACCGAAACAAAAGTGGTGGCCGGCAGGATCACGGGGGCTGGGGATGGGATGGCCGGGCTGCTGGTTCGCCAGCATCGGATCAGGGTCGTGCCGCAGCGTGAAGTCTCCTTACTATGCTACGGGATATAGACGGAGCCAAAGAAAACGAGCTCTGCCTTTCCCAGCCGGTGCTCGGCCTGTGCCAGCGCCTGCCCAAACCTGCCCTGCTCGCCGCGTCGAGAACTGGCCCGTGCGGGCGAGACTTCACGTGCTCCCTAACGTGCTGACCGTCACAAGGGCACCGGCGGGCTGGGCTCTACTGTACCACCCTCCCCATCCCGGCACGTCTGTCCTCTTCTCCACTTGACCCAAAACACCACGGCTTCCCTCCTTTCAGCTCCGCTGGCCTTCTCCCACCCAAGAAACACCCGCTTCCACCTCCAGGCACGACGGAAATGCCACGTGTCGTTCCTGGTCCGCGCTCACACGACACCCCCGGCGTTCGGGAGCCGTCACGTGCGTGTGGCCGCTCGCCCGACAGTCGGTGCGGGTCTGCTGCCCAGAACGAGAAACGCCAACGCTTCCCGCTCTCCTCCGGCGGCTCGGACTCGCCTGGCCGGCAGCGGGACACCGACTGCTCCCTGCGGCAGGTGACCAGGCGCCGCACAGCCCGTTGCACTAATTGGGCTCCGAGTCCAACTAACGTCACTTCACGCCCTCGCTACAGGAAAGGCGCCGACAGCCGAGAAAGTGACCTCGTCCCATCAGCAATCGGTCCTGCACGGCGTTGCTGGTGGCTGCAGGGTGGGGATGAGATCCAAGACAGGGTTTAATGTGTAAAAGTCAATACTGGTGGCACCTGCCTGAGCTCTGCCAGTTCTACATTACCAGGCGGCGATCGAGTACTTTACTCACACGCGCTTCCCTCTGGAAACGTCGCCGGGAGCAGGACCTCTGTACCCCTGGCTTAGTCCCCGGCTCCCTTCCTGCCGCTCACTGATTTCAGAGACAGTCAAGCCTCAGCGAGGGAGATTTGCTGGACTGAGCCATCCGCGCCTTCCCGCACCAGAGATGTGCTGCGCACCTCGGAGAGCATTTGCACGTCTGGAGCCGCTCCGAGGAGCAGTCCAGATCCGCTCCACGGCCCCAGGTCTCCAGCGCCTTCCTTCTACGACCTCGTAACGCCCAAGCAAACCTGGCCTTCCCTGCTCCACCCGCCCCGCGCAAGGTGGGCCACGGAGACGCGCCGCAGCGGGATCTGGCTCGACGAGCTTGCTTTCCTACTCACAAAACGCCCTCGGCCCCGTCTCTTGGCAATGAGCACCAGGGATAAAAACTACAATTAAAATAAAACCAACTGCTCGGATGTCAAAGGAGGAAGAGTCGGCAGGCAGATGTGGGCGAGCCCGGGGAGAGCCGAGGGAAAGGAGTTGTTCCTCTTTTGATCCTCGTCTCAAAGCCAAATGGCGCACATCTCAAGCGGAGCAGGGACCACCGCACCCCTGCAGACCAGAAAGCCTTTTAACGGAGTTCTGATCGTTTGTAAATAATTTGGGACCCGCTTGCTTTCTGCGTTTTGGGGCCGCGAGAGAATACAGCAGCCCAGGACAGACCAGCCAGCTCTGCCATCTTACCAGGTTCACTTCAAAAGACTCTTAATTCAAATCCCTCTCTTCCTCGCAAAACAATTTCTGCTTTTAAGTGAAATAAACAGGGAAAGAAAGACTTTCAAGTTCCTCCTTGCTGTAACGACTTCTCTTCTACACACTCCCTTTTCCTCTCTGAAAATAGAAGAGCTATTCAAAAAAGATGCAAAAAAGAAAAAAGGAACTGAATAGAGGAAAGAGGAAAGAAAAAAAAACCCCAGCGCCCCAAGGGGGTGGAGAAAAACAGAATGAAAAGACAGCAAAAGTAAAGAAAAGGGATGAAAAATAAAGGAGGGGGAAGAGAGAGACAGACAGAGAAGCTTTGAAAAGAAAGAATGCTTCCAGCCTGAATACAGTGTGCATGAAAACCCAGCGCTTGAAAAGAAACAGCCACATGAAATGACCTCTCTTTCACACACTGTGCCAATCACGACTACAATGTAAATCCTTTCTTCTTTTTTACATTCTCTCTTTTTCCATGGGGGCAGAGGAAAAGGGAAGAAAAGAGAGTTAATTCTCAACATAGCAGAAAATAAATCTGCCCTTTTCTAGCTCCCCAAAAGAAATACCAGGCCACTTTTAAAGATACTTCTCTCGGTAATCACACACGCAGATACGGCAGGAAACAAATGAAATCCTGTACACAGAAAGGAGCTCCTTTAATAAGGATTCGTTCTCAGTTATGCAAAAGATCCCTCAAATTAGCAGCACAGTCCTTTCCCTCGGAAGCAAACGGACCAAACACATTCAAAGAGAAAAAGACCTGTAAACAACTCCAGGACGCTAAGAGCCGCGAGGAACGGTCAGCTGAGAAAGGGCAAGTCTTGTCACCAAATGATGTGAGGAGCGCTTTTCACAGAGCGACAAAAGAAATCGAGGCCTGATCCTGAGACCCGCGGCCGAAGGAGACGGAGCAAATGCAAGAGAGCAGCACGGCACTCGAGCCAGTCCCCCAACCTCGTCTGCAACGTCTCTGCAAACGGGCCCGACGAAACGCCCCGCTCCGGCCGGCCGCTCGGGCTACCCCAGGCAGCGCCGGGCGCCGTGGAGCAAGCATCCGCACCACCCAGCGTCAGGTCCCACTTTATGCCACGGTCTGAAGTAAAGAGAAGACTGCTTTGCACGTGATCCTAGGCCGGGAGGACAGCGAAGTAGCGGAAAAGCCAGGACATCGTTAGAAACGCGAGAAGGAAGTAACAAAATGAGATGCAGCTCAGAGAACACCTCTGACGTGCCTGGGGGGGAAGAAAAGGCAGGTTAGAAAGCCGGGAAGAGGCAACAGGTAGAAGCAGATTTTACCTCGCAGCAGAGACGGGCAAGACACTGGCCGTGAATTAGGAAGGTGGCATCGCCACAGAGGCCGAGCCTGGCAGCGTGGTCTGTGCGTGAAGAGTCATCGCATCCCACCACGACGTGGCGCGGGGGTGACGGCCGCGTCCCGCAGCCTCGCCCCGGCAGGTAAGTACCCCCGGGCTGCAGCTACCTCCGAGCACAGACCAGCGAGCCGGAGGGCCCTGGGGAAGAGCGATGCAGAACTAGCCCGCGCCGCTCGCTGGGAGCCTGGCCGTGCGGAGCAAAGGGCAGGGACGTGGCAGCAGCCTACGGCTGCCTGCAGCGGGCACGGGCCTCGCGAGGACAGCGATTGCTGGCGGTGGAACGAGCGGGCCTCACTACGAGCAACAGGATAAGACAAAGATAACGGTGGCAGGAAACGCCGCTGCTCGGAGCATTGCCTCTGCTACCTGGGCACCGGTTCCTGCCTTGGCTTTGCGGCGCCCGAGCCTCACCACTGCAGAGCCAGCGCCCCTCACCCATCCCAGTGCCGCGCTGGACAGAGGACCGGTCAGGAAGACGGGGCAGCACGAGGCGGATCTGCCAGCACGGAGTTAAAGGCCAGAAGGAAGGAGACAGCCGCTGCGCGCACACGATTTTGCTGACAACTCTGTTTTTCCACGCGCTGAACAATGGCTGGCCAGGAAATGCACCCCTCCGCACTTCGCCACCGGCCAGCACGGCGCCCGGTCCTTGCTGGGAGGAAGAGGAGACTCCTCGGCCACCCTGGGACCGAACGCAGCCTTGCTGCCATCTCCTCGTGCTCGCTTCCCAGGCGTCAAGCGTGGCACCCAGAGCCCTGCGAGGGCGGACGACACGCAGGGCACAGGGGCTCAGCGAGCGTTTCCGTCAGTCTCTGGGTCGGTAGCTTGGGAAGGATGCTCCGTGCTCCTGCGAGGAGCCTGCCCCGGCGCTAGCCTGCCCTTGAGGAACAGGCAGGCCACAGCTCCCAACGCTGCGGGGCTTACGGTATTTCACTTCCAGCCTCGCCAGGGCGACGCCTGATAAAGCTCCCCAGGGCCGTTTACAAAGGAGCTCGTGCAGAGCAACGGCCCCCGGGCTCGCCGCCCACCACCACACCAGCACCGCGGCCCTGCTTTACTGCGACGCCTGGTACCCGACCTGCCGGGCTGGGCGCTGCGCAAACGCCGAGCAGGGGCCCTGCCCAAACCAGGGACTGACGGGGGAGCGAGCGACTATGGGGAGGACCTGTTCCTATCCCATGTCTGGGCAGCACCCCCAGCATCTGGCTGGAGATTTGGGGTGCCACCCTTACGACACCCGAGTGTTTGTAAAACTGAGCACTAGTTAATTCTCCGCTGTCTGCGCTCTTCCACGCAAAGCTCCTCACATCCTCCGAAACCAAGCTCTGCTCCCAGCTGGAACAAATGAGCCCACGAGCTGCCCGCGGAGACAGACGAGTGCAGCAGGCCCAGGACACAGGAACGGCGCCCGAGAGCGGGCAGACGCAGTCCTGGGGCCTCGCCGGCGAAGTCCCCGTGCCAAGGCTGCGATGCTTTGGAAACAGCACCTCCCATCCAACTGGTCATCCCCACGAGCCCCTCCGGCCAGCAAGCTGCAAGAGGCGTCTGGGCCTGAAACGACTTACCGCGGGACGGTCTTGAGGACGGCAACAGCCTCCTGGAAAGCGGGGGGGGGCAGCCGGCGCTAAGTAGCAGGAGAGCGGTGAAAGAGAGGCCGGCCGGCCGGCCGGAGAAGGAGCGCAGCACGTTTTCAATCTTTCCCCACGGAGTTCAGCAACGGCCCCAAATACGCACATGGGAACACGTTACACACGACGCTCGTTTTCTGTGGCCCACAGATAAAAGGGAGAGAGGATGCTGGTGACCTTTTGTTTGGCAGAGAAACAGAAACCCGGAGAAAGCATTTGATTCCCTTATCTTCCTTCTGGGAGTCAGCCCAGCCCAGCCCCTCCGGGAAAGGCTCAGCCACAACTGTACTAACAACTACTGTTTTGCTCAAAAGACTGGGTCACTTCGGAAGCAAGACTGACCACGATGAGACGAACAGCGGTTCTTCAGCTCCTTTTTTAAGGAGGGGAAAGGGTGAGTTTCTGGCTCGCTTGGAAAGCATCTTCTAAGCGACGCAGCAAGCAGGTACCTGGCACAGACCAGCTATTAGGAGCCGGCTCTTAGGCAGCGCGGTCAGTCGTGGCCCAGCGTTGTGGGGTGATGACGGCAGAAGTCCGCCTCGCGGTCTGCTGAGGGGGAGCTGCCCCCGGTTCTGCCTTGCAACTCCCCTTTCTGGGCGAGCCCCTTGCACAGGTTTCCTGTCTACCCACTGAAGCCAGGGTGGTAGAAAAGGTATGGGCTCAGCTCGGCCCGTCTCTCCGCCACCAAGCATCCCACGTTCTGCGACTCCAGCTCGAGCGTGCGGCGCTAGCTCTCGTTTCCAAGGAAGTTCCCAAACGCTCTCCCGTGGACCGCAGCACCCGAGGCAACGAGCAGCAGAGCAGGGGCTTGGCACTTGGCCGTGCACCGGGTTTTGTTCCTGCCTACCCTCATCCTTCCACAACTCTGGAGCAGAGGCTGGCTTGTGCAACGCACTCCCAGGTGAAGCCTTGCCTCTGGGCCGCAGCGGCTGCACTGCAAAGGTACTCAGCGGAGACTGCCTGGAGGCAGGAAACAGGAGGCAAGACGTCCCCTAAAAACAGCGCACAGTCTGGAGTGCGAGGCACACTTAAAGAGCAGGGGCCTCGGTACAAGGCTCTTGCACTACACGCTGCTGCGGCAGTGCAGGATCCTGGCTCCTCCTGGAGAGCAGCACGTGAGAGCGCGGCAGCACCGTGGCCAGGAACTCTCCGTCCCGACTGGTTTGTTCACTAATTGAACAATGCGTACCTTGCCGTCATCTTCTGGCAAACAGGCTGAACCAGGCCACCTGGCAGTTTCCTTGCCCGGTCTTGATTTTATCTGCGTGCAACACTGTTATGATCTCCAGATCCGATTCTCGGCAAGACTTCCCCCCGAGATGATCGTGGTTGTGTACACGGGCGTGTCGGTAACGAGCGGACCCCCGGCCTTGTCTGCCTTTTGTTTGACCATATCTGAACAAGAGTACATACGTGCGTGTACAAAAAGGGCCTCTTGAAAAACTTACTTCTTTAAACCACAGCCTGGGGCCAACAAAAATGGTGGCTTCTGTCTGCCATCTCCTTGCCCTGAGAGGCAGCGCTCGGATCTCAAAAGCAGCGTGTTTCAAAACACTGAACTTCATCACAAAGGGAAGAAAACTCCAGCATGGAGCCAACCTAAAGCATAAAAAGTTTTGAAACTCTGACAGGTAAAATTCAAGCCCTTGAACTTGAAGTGACTGATGTGGAAAACATCTCTCTGGTCTGGAAGGCATTGTTTCTCTCCTAACGAAGGATAATAAATGCATGGCAGCTACAGGGTGGATGGTTTGGAAAATAAAGCCAATTGAAGATGGCTTGGAAATCCAGGAGAGACTGAAATCAAGCCTTGGGCTTCAAAAAGAAAAGGGAATTACTGTCTACTTCAGACATCTCTGAGGACTCTATTGGACGTACCTCGGTAAAAGGACTGCCTGGAAAAAAAAGACCCCAAATCTGACGCCTTGCACTCCTTTGGCGATTCAGAAACTTAGGAGAGGAGAACTCGAGCCTTGAAACATGCCAGGATTTCATATTTAAACACCCACGGCGGAGCGTGGAAATATTCCCCTGCTACGCTTCTGCCTTCACGAAGTGCCCAAGAGAGGTCTGCCAGCCGAGCACGACTTACAGGACGTTGCCGCTGCTTGCTCAGAAGAGGCGCGAGCGGCAGCCGCGCGGTCTGCAGAAGTGCTCGGGCCGCGCGTGCCGACGGGACGGGACGGGACGGGACTGGAGGGAGCTGCTCCAAGCCTTGCCTGCACTTCGGTTCAATTCGCGACGTCGAAAAGGAGCACGGGATCGCCTCTGCAGATCCCACGAGGTGCGCGGGAGCTGAGGCCTCTGGCTCGGAGTCGGTCCCTCAGTCCCGGGCACGGTGTAAGATCTGCAGAGACCCTCCCTCGGCTCGGCGCGGTGCAAAGCTCTTCCCTCCCGTCCCCTCCGCAGCCAGGCCGAGACTCCCGCACGGAGACCGGGCCGACAGCAAGCTGGGAGCCCAAGCAAGGGCTTCCTTCCTCCGTCCCTCCAACTCTCTCCCTGGCCGCAGAGGTCAGTCGACCGTGCCCAGGCAGCGAGCCGGCTCCAGAGCCCCTCGCGCTCCCAGAGCTCAGGGCTGGCTATTAGCAACTCCAAGCACGGTCTAGACCAGCAGTCCTAGACCCAAGGCATCCCGTGCCAGACTTGAGGCCCCCTCCATACCCGTTGCAAAGACGCATGCAGCGCTTGCCGAGGGGCTGGGCGGTGGGGAGCAGGCGGGCATGAGCTGGTCCCGATCCATCTCCTCGCACCCCGGGGGCACCCTTCGAAGTCTCGGCTCTCCTCTCCTGACACCGCGGCCGAGAATCGCTGGTCTGGGCTTCGTAACACCGAGGTTGCTGGACACGGCTACGATGTGCTAATTTTTTCCCCTAAGATAACAGCTTTTTCCCCCCTCTTTCCCTACTTTAACTGCAGGTTAAAGATTTTGCCTGAGAACTGCAAATCTATTTATTTTAGAGAACTACAACCAATAGGGTTGCTGGCTGTTATCCAAGGGGAGTCTTGATACAGAATCTATTTTTATTCCACCTTCATAAGTTTTATATTTTTCTTAGACTCTGTATGATTACTCATTAAAAATAGAAGTCATGTAACAGTTCCCACTCAGCTTTTCCTGAAGGCCTTTCAAGGATGCTTCTCACCCTTGCACCAGTCAGAGTCTCTGGAGCGACTGAGTTACACCTGGCTCACGACCAGAGGGGCCGACGGCAGCTCCAGGGCCCGCTGGCTTTGCTTCTGGCCTGGCAAGAGCCATCGCAGCAGCTGGCAGCCACTTGAGCCTGGCGATGCCCGTGATACCCCCTGCACCAGGTGGAGCCACGGGGGCATGGCATCACATGTACAACCGCGGCTCCTCGCCTGGCTCCAAGACCTTCAGACTTGAGCAGCATACATCGGTTCTGAAGAGCGTGGCTGGAAGAGCGACCTTCCTTTTGGCCAGAAGAAATGGCCTAATCCCACTGGGTTACACCAATTGACACCACTCGGGAACCTGACCCTGCGGGCCGAAAGCCAGCTGTTTGCGTGCAAACTAAACTGGGCCAGCCACGTGCTGCTGGATACGCACGCTGCCCCACGTGCGCTGGGGGCACGGTCCCAGGAAGCACGTGCTTTATAGCCCAGATCCTGGAGCTTTAATGCAGGCCGGGCTCTCCCGGACTTCAAAGGGAGTTTTACAATTGCATGGCAAAGGCAGAACAGTGCCCTATTTATGCTTACATGAGAGGGGATGATGAGCGACGGCTACGAAACAAAAGGTGAGCGCTGCTTCGCTCTCCAGCTGCTCTTTGACAGGCACGTTGCAGAACGCTTCCCTGCGTAACCTCGTCCGGGAAGAAGCCGGCTTCCTCCCCTGCGCCAGAGTGCGAGGCACGCGAACTGCCCCCGACTGACCCAGGCGGCGGACCCAGTGAGGACCAGCCTTCGGCACGGACGGACGTGCTGGTGGCGGTCGGCAGGCGCAGGCCAGCACGACCAAGGCACGTCTTCCAGCTAAACTTCAAACCGTACCAAACCCCGAGAGCCGGATCGAGGCGCACAGATCTCCCCAGAGATAATTTGGAGGACTGAACCGGAAGCTTAGGCTGAATGTCTTTGACGGGGAGAGCGATAAGGCTGTGGCACAGCGCACGCTGAAGGAAGGCATGGAGCTTTCCACTAGCAAACTTTAGCCCGATGGCCAAACTCCTGCTCCGAAAAATATTTCTTGGAGCCAAGTGACCTGGTAAACTCCCAGCTACAGTTTTGTGAAGATCGGCACTGAAGGACAGCTCACGGGAGACTCGGGATACCCGGGAGGCCTCCGGCTACGCTGTGGGAACACAACTTCGACAGCGACTGTAACAGCATTAATACTATTCAGTATGTGAGATGCTTTTGTCGCCGTATCAGCACATCTTTCAGCAGCTCTGTCATTATTATGTGTTGCCATACCATGAGGGTAAAGTCTAATCCAAAAATATACCAAATATTTGCAGAAGCCAAGTGGTTTATTATGCATTACTGCAGGAGGCCCTGAGCAGAGAAGGGCTAAGGGCTGCAAGCTGGAAACGCGGCTCTTGGCACGCAAGGAGCCCCCCTCGCGCTGCCGCAATTGCAGCGACCGAGGAGTGGGTCGGACAGCTGGGATCGGCCATACCTGCTGAACGGACGCAGTTCTCTGTAGCTGGGCGAAAGACTAAGGAAATGACTGACTGACTAGACTTCAGCACCGCTAGGCTGCCCTGTGTGCAAGGGGGGCAACGGGGGAGCAGTCACAGAGGATGCCCTTGCAAACACCCCAACACCTAATGGCCCTTGCTATTCCGAAAAGCTGTGCTTTATTTCTCCAACCAAATCCTCTCTGCCTTTGACTCCTGGTGCATCCGCGCAGAACGCTGGCCCAAGTGCCCTGGATGCTTTTGCGCTTGTTTTCACTCTTCAAACTTTTCAAAGATCTCAAAGCCAACCGGCAGAATCCCGTTTATTTTGCCCACGAGGGACGCGACCCATCAATCCAGCATTGCAAAGCACAATCCAAAAGCATGTTTGGAAAAAGCCTGTCCTGTGCAATGGAAAATCGAGTGGGCAGCTGGCTGGGCACTGCTGGGGAGGGGAATCTTTTTGTTCTGTATTAATTTAAAAATAAAAACCCGTATTTGCGATGCTTCGTAACACACTTGTCTGCCTGCGTGGTTTCATTTAAGGGTTGGCAATCCAACCACTGCTCATAATCAGCATGGCATGAACAACACGGCGGCTCGCATTTTCAGAAAACGTCTCCACAATTAGTGCGGCGCTTCCAGACGCACAGAGGTAAAGGAAGCCTTTTAAATATACAAAGTATTCCCTAGCAGGAACCATTTGCTCGTATATGCCCCGCGTAGCTCCTCGTGAAATAAAGCCAGCTCCTCCACACTCATAAATCAACGCTCATTGTCTTCCGCAGAAGAGGTCTAAAATTATCCTGACGGGCTGGAAGGATGTGCTGAACGGCCAGAGAAGGGAACTGGGAAGGACAAGGAGGAAGCGAACGCGGAGGCTTGGGCTCGATGACTAAAAAGGCTCCCTTCGGTTCTGCTCGCGACGAGCCCGTCTGCCGCAAGAGCTCCTCTCTCTCGTGCTGCCCGGAAAGTCAGGCCCGATCCCGCGGCACGCCGCCGGAAAGCAGCCGCGCGTCCGAGCTCGAGGGGTCTGCGCCACGGGCTAAAGGCTCCTCGTAAATCAGGGCTCCAGAACGGGGGCTCTTAAACAGCAAGTGCAAGACGGTCAATGAGAAAACATCATCGACTTCCATAAAATGGAGAACGGCAGACTCGAGTCGATCAATGCCTGACAATTAATACCCGGTGCCTGTTGGAGACAAATGGCTTTGTTTGCACTACAGCGCGCTGACATTACAGCTGATCTTTTATCACCAGCCCTTTTCCAATGGTGGAAAGGGAAAGCCCAAGAGCGGAAAGGCTTCCGCTGGGGGCGAGAGGGAGGCCGAGGGCCTTTGCTTGCTCATACTCCGGGTGGAAACAGTGAACAGCTTCCCCGGGTCTCTATTCTGAACACAACCCAGAGCACTTCCGGAGGGCAGGCCCGGCGGGAGCCCACCCTGGCCGTGCCCAGCAGGACCAGCCCCGTTGCAACCGAGCCCCCAGGACAGCGAGGGAGGGCAGTGCCCAGGCACGGCGGGCGCGAGCGGCGACTTCCTGCTCTTGCAGCCGCGCTTCGCCGCGCGACTTGGAGCTCAACTTCCAATTCCGAGTCGTTGCAGAAGATGAAAGCCGAAGCCGTGGTCAGCGCCTGCCGGCTGGGAAGCAGCAGGAGGCATTATTAAAAACGGGGCGGCTGCAGGAGAGTCCTAATGGGGCCGCGCTGGCGAGGGCGAAGGAGAACGCGGCTCCGCACCCGAGTCGGCGTGACAGCGAGTCAGAAGAGCTCACATCCATCTCTCGCTCTTCGAGAGACAGAGAGCGAGCGGCATATTAAATTTTAAACAAAGCCCTCCCCGAGGGAAAACATCCCAACTCCCTCCTCCGGCTCGCTCCTTTTATTTCCAATGCTGTGAGTCGTCAGCCCACAGAAACCGAAACGCTCTTAATCTCAGGAGTTTAAAAAAAATCCACGGAGCAGCTGGCGTGCCAGGTCTCCGGAGGGGGGGACGGGAAAAGGCCCCGGCTTTGGGCACACGCCTTCCCGGCTTGCAGGGCACCGGGACCCTGCTCGCAAGAGAGAAGAAAGAAGAGGACAAAGCACGGGGAGAAGCGGGGGCTCGAGGGAGAGGCAAGAGACACCCGCCAAAACGAAGGCAGAGCGAGAAGCAGCAGTGTCAGTCCGTGGAAAAGAAAAAGGACAAAGAAGGGGAAACTGTCTGGAGCCAGGGAGCACGCACACGCGGACAACGCTGCTGCTGAGAAACAGGAAAGATAAATTTAGATCGAGCGAGCGCTCTTCCTCCTGTAACTCCATCGCTCCTTCCTCCCTCTTCCCCGCGGTACACGCCCCGGGCGCGCGGGCAGCCCCGCTCCTTCGCCACCCCGGCAGGCCCAGGCTTCGGAGTTACCTGCAAAAGGCAAACCGGACAACTGCCCCGGCCTGGCCTCGGCGCAGAGGGCAACGGCAGCACTTCTACAGCAACCAATGCTTCCCTGTCCGGCTACCCCACAACGCGCCTTTACACCAAACGCGCACGTTCCCATGTCGAACGAGCCGCTTCTTATGGCATCTGCCAAGATCCGGGGGCAGCGTTGCCAGCTGTCCCGCAGGGGTAAATGGCACCGGTTCAGGAAGATGCAGGACCTCTGGATGCAAGTCCTGTGCCTCCCTGGGAAGAGGAAGGCCTGCGCCACGGGTAGCAGAGAGCTCGCGTTTCAGGGGCTCGCACCCGAGCGGCAGAGAGCCCCGGCTGGGCGGCCAGCATCGCAAACACCTGGGCGCTGCGGTCCTCTCCTTACCTGGCCCACTGCAAACACAGCTCCACTTCCCTTGCTGGAGCTGAAGTCTTTGCAAACGCTGGCGGGCCGATCCCCGCCGCGGGGCCACAGGCCCTCGGGGGACACGGATGCAGCACAGCGCACCTCAGCGAGCCGTCCTGCGGTCCTGCTGCAGATTCAGAGCAGCCCCTGCCCCGCAACAACCCCGCTGCGGGCTGTCTGCTGTTCTCCTCCCCGTGCCCGAGGAAGGCACCGGGAAAATCCCAACCTGCTTCCCCAGGGCTCGTGGGGTGCTCTCCCCGCGCCCACCAGACAGCAAGTGGCCGCCAAGGAGCTCCTGTGCAGGGCAGCGGGGAGCAGGTGGAAGAAGCAAGACTTGCCTGGAGCACTATCAGCTCGCAGCAAAGCCTCTCCTGAGGCTGGGAAGCCGCCGGGATCTTCCGATCGAAGCAGCCGGGAGGGCCTCGGGAGGCACCTGGATCTGGAGAAAGGGAAGGCCAGGCTCCTCGTTAGCTCTTGCACGAGAGGAGGAGAACTTGGACTCAGATTCTGACACGATAAAAAGGCCAGAACAAAAGAAACCTGGACCTTGCATCAACTTTGCAGGCGGTGACAGGTCTGCATTTCGCCACCTGCGGCGGAGCGCGGACAGACGCCCAGCCTGCGTTCGGGCTCCCGTCCTTCAGAAGCCACAACTCCACAGCTGACAGTCCTCCGCACGGTTTTGCTGGGGTGTGTGACTCAAAACCAAAGTCCCGTACTGGGCATATGCAAAGTAGCCTGAGGAGCAAAGTCTCTAACCCTGGAAGGGACTTAATACAGATATTTCAAGAGTCTAAAACAATGGTTCTCTGCCTTGCCAGACCTCGCAGAAAATGCCAGCCCTTAGTTTTCACTTGATTTTTGACTCCAGAAAAATACTGGAGCAATTGTCCTGTTGCAAAGAACTGAGCCAGACCACAGCAGGTCAGCTTGTCTGTGACGCTAAGGATTTCTGCCTGAAATCTCTGGGTCCGTCCTGCGACTCACGGCTGAAAACCTACCAGCGCTATCATTGCGCAACACCCTTGAAAAGATCTCGCAGCACCCGGGGACGCCACGGCCGAGAATCGCGGGTCTCAAAGCAGTATTACAGTGCCTTCTTTTTTAAAAATGGCCAAGCATAAAAAAAAATTTGAAGAAGAAAATAAATCCAGACAAAGAGCACAAACAAAATTGCTGTCCGTGACGACGCTTCAACCAGAGCTCATAAAGCTCTGAAAATAGGAGTCTTAGCAGAGACCAGTGACAAACCCTTCACTAACGCAGCAAGAGCCAGACGGGGGAAACAACTGAACGCCAGGACAGCGAGTGGCGCGCACGAGGCAGAGCCTTTCAGATGTGTAATCTAGGCAACGCAGATCTGTGGTGCAGACATGTTCGGCGCATCTAGTAAGAAAAGCCCGAGGAGGCACGGAGGCCTTAATCAGGCAGCATCAAGAAGAGATGAAGAAAAGAAAAAAATGCTCATTTATCCAATTTTCTTTATCGCTGCAAGAAACCAATCTAACGATGTAACTACATTAACAGACTTATTATGTAACCTCTGAAGAGAAGAACGACAAAACCAGAAAAGGCAAGCCCGTGGACATCTGCTTGAGCTTGCTCTCCTGAAGATGCCAGATTATGCAGCAGCAAGGATCTGAAAACGGTCAGACCCTACAGGTTTCCAAACTCGGCCAAATGTATTTGTTCTGATTCTTAACTGCAAAAATCTTGAACTCTTGGTTCAGAGATGATATCTTTTATTAGACCAACTGAGAAATTGCAAAAAAATGACCTTTTTCTGCAAGCTTTCGGGCTCACACTCCCTTCATCAGGCTCAGGGAAAGTTAAAGATGGTAACAAGTCCCCATATGCAGGAAATAAACTTCATTTTTGCACAGAGGAAGCCAATTCTTAATCTATTTTCATCACCAAAAGTTTCCCTACTGCCTACCCTGACCAGAAAACAGCAATAATCTGTAAAGGCAGCAGGGATGCTTTGTAAACCTTACAGGTTTGGGATGCTTTGTAAACCTTACAGGCACGAAACCCTCCTAATCCTGATAAACTGCAGCCACGCATCAGTTGTGTGTGGCCTGCACCTCAAGCTGCCTTCCCTGCAACATCGCTCTCATTACCAGGATGGATTAAACCGCACGCAGAGCAGCAGGAGATCGTGCATAGTCTCTAATGCAGATTTCAAAGCATAAAAATCAATGAACATGCACACGCGTACCCACATACTACTTCCTAGTTTAAATAAGTTCTTCCCTAAAACAGATCTCCTCAGCTAAAAATTAAAGAAAAGCAGGGTCACATTTAAAAGCAGACTCCTTTTCAGGCTCTGGAGGAGATTCTGGCGCTGGGAAGTACCAAAACCCTTCCGGCCTGAGTTTTCGGTCGTAGCCGTGTTGGTGTAAGGACACGGGCGTCCTGCAAACTTCACTGCATTAATCTACTGGATACAAAAAGTCACGGACTCAGCATGGACATTGGGTTTACGACAGGACAACCTGCCCGACATCTGACCCCCACGTACTTGCCAGACCCCACCTCTTACACTTTTCTTTCCCCTTCCTCCCCTCCCGTCCTTCTCTACCCTTTGTCTTCCTAATGTCCAGCTATTTGCTTTTCCACAGACCGCCTCTTTTCTACCTTGGAGAACTCAAGTACAGGAGTCTCCCTCACTTCCCTTTGGCATTTCCCCTCTTCCCCCTACCTTTTGTTTTCCTAATTTCCACCCATTTCCATCATCATGGCTGACCTCCTGTTGCACTTTTAGCTCCTTCCATTCCCTGGGGATCTCAGACCAGCAGTCTCCCTGTACCTGAAGAAGGGGGATTGCCCCCGAAAACTTGCCAAGAACTTTTTTCTAACTACTGAGTTGGTCCAATAAGAGAGATCACGTCTACCCAAAGATCCTCGCTGCCTCCAGGCCCAAAAGCTTCCGTCCTTGCCTGCTGCAGGAACAGCACGCAAGCCGCTCTCCTGGAAGTTTAAACGTTTGCCCCAAGTGCAGCCCAGGCTTTGAGCCACAGGAGAAATGCCAGCGGCTGGGACTGACGCTCCAGTCTTAACGTTAATATTAACTGAAGCGCGGCTGGGTGGAAGCGTCGCGTTTGGTTGTTTACCGCCAGTTAGGACAAAAATCTGCCGCCCCAAAGTGACCGACTTCAAGGGACAAACCAGAGCCGCCCAGCCCGCGAGCTAAGCGTGTGCTCAAGCCCTCTGTTCTTCCTCGGGGCTCAAGAAGCCAGGGGCTCCTGCCGGGACCAGGTGGCACGCCTGGGTCACCGCTTCTCCTCGCCCCACCATGCCTTCCCGAGCCAGCACCTGCCCAAGCAGCCAGGGGAGCCCCGCAGGCTCAGGCTGAGGGTGGGAACACCTTGTCACAAGAACATGAGCAGGGGAAGGACAGTCCCCGTGCTGTCTGCCCCGCTTCTCGTGAAGCCTTTACGCTCCCCTGCCTATGTGCTAGAAGATGTCCCCAAACCCAGTCCTTCATCCTCATGTCAGCCCCTGGGACTCCCTTTCTTAGCTCCCAACTCAGACAGGACAGGACAGGACAGGACAGGACGCCTGCGGGCACTTGCTTCAGCTCATTCGTTGAGCCTTTTGCCATCAACCTACCCGCCCTGATCGTCAGCCCTGGGCAGCAACAGGACTTCCTACAGACCGAAGCCCTCCTTGTCCTACGTCCCCCTTCCCCGCCCCGCACAACGCAGACCTTCCTTGAGCCCCCTTGAAAGTCTTACCGTCTTTGCCCCTATGCTTTCATTTCCCTCCCTCATATGCACAATCTGGAAGGGATCTGACATGGTCTCCTCACCTGAAGTCTCTTTTAATCGTGATTTCTGCACTTCATTTTTTAAATTCTGGTTCTGCCTGGCTACTCAACAGCAAGGGCCCAGAACGCGGTAGCCGAGCAATCCCTGGTTTGCCATCCATCTCCACATGCATCTCAACGCCGCCCATGATTTCCAAGCATCCTGACAGAACGGACTGCTCCTCGCATGCATCTGCTCCCCGTACACGTCACTGCCCCAACACGGGCTTCCTCTACCTGCCCCTTGCCAGCATTTAAGGGAAGGGCTCGCTCCTTCTCCTCGGACTGCTCAACCCACCTGGGATTCTCCCTCACCGAGACACCGACTCGTTTCTCCTCCTTAGATTGTGTAAGTCTGATGCCAAGGATACCCCCGCATGCGCCAAGCTGCTGGTATGAGAGCTGCCGAGCAAATCTGTGCGGGACACCGCGTTGTTCGGATGGGATGTCAACCCCACATGCAAGTTAACCTCACATTTTCAGGAAAAAACAACTTACTTCATGAATACAAGTCAGATACTACAAATACAGACCTTGAACTGCTATTGCTCTTACAAAATCTCACAGGATAATCAAATAAACAAGGAAAGGGCCCACAGATTTAAATGCATTAACGATGCTAAAAATATGCACTGAAAAAATCCAACTTGGTATTTTTATTGCAGGCACAAAAATAATGCAAGGACCTAAGTCAAGCCTTTTAGGGGCCTGATGATGGGTCAGCCCCATTTATAAGTTGACTGCTATTTTATGGTTAGACTTGCAATGATCCAGAGGACAACAAGAAAAAGAACTACAAACAATGTAGGCACCGGCTGATTTCTGAGCAGCAAGCCAGGAGGGTACAGGATCCCATTGCAGCAGCAGCAACCTTCAACGTACTCCAAGCCCTTTTCTGTAACGGGGCCCGCTCCCCTAACCCCAACACCCGTTTACCAATATGAACCAGGCAACACGGCTAAGAGATTTAAGGGCAAGAGGCACCACGAGAGCGCCCAGCCTGAGGCCCGGTCCATCAACAGAGAATTTAACCCGCTTACCTACCACTGACTCGCTCGCTTGCACCTGCCTGAAATGCATCTTCCAGTCCGGAGGCATCGAGAAGCGGACGCACTTCCCCTCGCCCCTCGAGTGTCTGTTCCAATGGTTCAGACACTGCCTGTGATTTCTAATCCAGATCGTCTGCCATCAGCTTCCAGCCATGGGGTCCTCTTTTCCCTTTCTCCACCATCTTAATGTGCCCTTTGCACCCAGAAAATCTCCCCGTGAAGGTATTTATACTTGTGACCAAGTTACCTCTCGGTCTTTTTTTCCTCCATAATAAACAGAAGAAGCTCCCCGAGGCTCTTGCTGAAGCTGGTCTCCAGATCTCAATCCATTTTTGCGGCTCGTCTCTGTCCCCTCTCCAACTTTTCAACCGCCGTGCAAAAGTGCACGTGCCAGGCCGGATGCAGCACCCCAGGAACGGCCCCACAACCACCACGTACAGCGGTAAAGCCACCTCGCTGCCCCGACTCCGTTTCTACATCCAAGGAGAGCGCAGGAGCTCGTGTTGAGCAACCTGCCCACTACGACCCCCAAATCTTTTCCCGTCCCTGCCGTCCCGGGGGATTCTCCATGTCTGTAGGATGCATACCTTGGCATTCGGCCGTATCAAAGCACGTTGCTTGAGCGGGCCCGGGCTGCCCGGCAGTCCAGACTCTGTCCCTGTCTTCGCTATGATTTCCCACCCCGCCAGTCGGTGTGCCAGCCAGACACGACCAGTGAGGGGCCACCTTTACCTCCAGGGCCGTGCTGGGCTGCGTGGCCATTCCTGCAGAGCCTCCCTGGAAATGCCTCGGTTCATGTACAGCGCCCTCCTGACCGCTGCTCTCCAAGAGCCGTCTGCCAGCCTGGTCTGGCTCCATTTAACAGGTGCTTTCCTAAGGCTGCACCGAGTGCTTTTTCAATCAGAAAGTTGGGGGACAGAAACTCCTTGCAGGTGTGAAGACATCCAGGAATCCCTGTCAGGTCAGAGATTTCCCCAAGCCAGCTCCAGACTAGACGGGCTGCATCAGGCAGCGGGATCGCCCGACGGGGCAGGCCAGCCGTCTCTCTAGCCCAGCACCCTCCCTGGCCGTGGCCAGAAGCACATACTTCCGCTGGACGCCGAACAGAGGTTTTCATTCCAGCCATCTACAGCAAGCCCAGATCCCTCTCTTGGGTTGGCACTGCTAAATCCAGACCCTTGCAGGCCACGAAGCAGCTCCAGCCCTCGCTCCGGGGCACAGTGCTTTGCATCCAGCCACGAGGTTTCCACAACCCGCTTTGTGCCGCTGCCCAACCTAAGCAACCTGGTGCTCCCTGCAGAAGCTGCCACCGTAACGGACACAAGCAACAGCGCGGGGCCCAGCACTGACCACGGCAGCCTGGCAGTTCAACATTTGCTGGGGTGGAAAAGAACCGCTTTTGCTCTTTTCCATCCGTCTCCTACCCGGGTTTTGATCCAAAACAGCCTCTTTGCCAAAACAGCTCTTGATGCGCGACAGGCCTGTTGGAGTCTAACCACAACTATATCAGCATTCGCCTTCATCCACTGTCGCAAGCGCCCCCAGATTAGCAAGACACCGCTATCCATCACGGACCCCAGGCTGGCTGGACCCTAGCCGAACGTGATCTCTCAGGTGTTTCTTCACTATTTTCAATTATTAATTCATCCCATTTGGCAGGTGCAGATACAAGATTTACAGGTCCGTAATCCCCAGGGTCATCCCCACAGACTTCTTCAAGGATAAGAGCCACATTGGCTACCCACCCATCCCCGAGCGCAGAGGCTGTGCATGCTGCGTCCGTGCAGGTTTGCAAGAGTGGCTCCGCTCCTCTTTGCTCCATCAGAGCCTCGCACCTCTGCTTCCAAGAGCGCCGTATCGGTGTCACCACACACGGGGGTCTGCAAACCCGGCCAAACTTCCTACCTTGCCCCACACTCGACAACATTCAGACCCAGTTCATCTACCTCCGCTTTCCTACAGTAACATTAGAGGTGACATGAGAAGGAAGAAAAGAAAAAAAGGGCGGGGGGGATTATGTTCTGTTTTTCATTCTTTAGGATGTATGCAAGTGTTCAGGAGGCCTGACATTTAACCAGGCCTTTTCCTCCTGCTGTTTCCCCCCACCAGAAATCTTATGGGGTTTTGTTTGTCCTGGAATCCTCTATAGAAATGTGGAAAAATGGAAGGATTATGACACAACACCCGCTAAGCAAAACATGAACTGTTTGGGGGCTTGTATTTAGGGTGATTCAACTTCGTTTGCTGCTAAGAGTTATTTTAACTCAAATGCACGACACACAGTTGGGAGCAAAGACCTCTTTGCTAAGGATTCAAAACAACCCCCCCCACACCCCTGGCCTCGTCCAAGCTAACCCGCACCAAAATCAAGGGAGATCGGAGCTGATGGTCTTTTTATTTCTAAAAATAGAAAACCAGCACACCACAACCCACTCCCCGAAGATGCCCCTTCCCAACACAGTTTCACGCCGTGCCCGCTGCCGCGCAACTCCTTTAAAGAAGCTCACTTTCAGGGGAAAAGAAGAATGAATCCACACGTGGGACAGAGGGATTCAGCCAACCTACCGCAATGTCAACACTGCTGGGCCTCATCACAATTTGTCCAGGAGGAGAGAAGCAGGGAACAGGAGAACAGGGCAGAACACCATAAATAAGGAGTTCCCCCTGGGACCGAGCCGCCCGCTCCTACACACGGACCCAAGGCGAAGCCCCCAGGCAGGAACGCCACGGACGGTCGGGGCCCAGGGCCTCTACTGCAGGAAGGCAATAAAAGAAACTACTGCAGCTACAGGTCTTTAAAACCAAATCAGCCGATCGCTATGGCTGCCTTTTTCCATGCAAGAAACCTTGAGCATCTGTGTCTGAAACAGCACCATCTAGGTCTTTCAGACCATTTCACGTGCCGTCACCAGCACGCATGTGGCAGCGGTACCTACAGAGCGAGGAGGCCAGGCTCCCGTGTGCAAGGCAGCGCACAACCACGCGATGCGACGGACCTGCCTGAAAGGTCTCCCAGCCTCCGGGACAAGGCGCAGCAATGGGCGGCGCAGGTACGGAGCGGGCTGGGGAAGAGCAGGACGAGACGGGGCACTAACAGTCCCGGGCTAGGAGCGACGCAGAGCGGGTCGGGAGCAGGGAGCACAACCCGCTCCCTCGCTGGTCCAGCCTCTCTCCCCACCCAGCCAGGGTGTTTAAGCACGTGATTAGTTCAGCTGAAGTTAGGCACGTGCTTAAGCAATTTCCCAATATAAAATTTATACAGAAAAAACGACACCTTTATCACCACGTAGAACAGTTGTCTCAACAGCACGTGTAGCGAGCTTTTCATTGTAGTATACGAATGCTGCCGATGCCGTTGCTTACTCATTCACACAGTGCTTTTGTCAACCCGTTAAAACCTTGTAATTCTCACTCTTCCCGTCTCCAAGGTGTATTTACGCAACTAGTTTGCAAGTCACAAATCCTTTATGTCTTTTAGCCTAATACAATCACCAAAACACATCCTAATGATTCAACCAAACACAAACTAAGTGGGAGGCAGTCTTCCTCAGTGAGGAAAAGGTTACCTGCAGGCAGCGAGCGACACCGCGGATGGCATAACTACCTATTTCTGCTTACCTTGCCTCTGGGCAGAATTCACGACCGATTGATACGAATACGAATGGCGCGTGTCAGTCTAAGCACGCTCGCGATGCGTTTGTTCGGCCGGTGTGCGAAGCGCCGAGCTCGATTACAAAAATCGCCCTCCTTTCTGACCGTCGATATTTCCTTGCCCGAGGATTTCCAGCGACCTAGTCACCTGCCATATAGCTCCACAGACTTTGTATTCAAAGGTCGGAAGGCCGGGTTCCCAACAGAAAGGGCCTGGGAGCGAAGAGGTCGGGAAGGGGTGCTGCCAACATGTGGTCACTTCTGAACAGCTCCAAAGGAGACACGAGCCAGGGCTGCCTCCCCGCCCCTTCCGAGCTGGTGCGGGGGCACGGGATGCGTGTCCCGCAGCCGGGCAGGAGGGAGCCCGGCACCCGCGCTGGCACGAGGCCGGTGCCGTTAGCCCGGGTTAGGCCCCGAGCCGAGACAACTTCACGAGACACACCGCGGCGTCCTGCCCCGCCCGCCAGCGCAGCCCTGGTGTAGACAGCGCCCCGCGCCGGCCGGCCGGCCGGCCCGCCTGCCCGGCCACCACCCGGGGTGCGGGCCGGGCCGGGCAGCGCCCCCGCGCAGGGGCCGCGCTCGTCCTGCCAAGGTCCCGGGGGGCGGCGCGCCGTGGGCAGGGCAGGGCCGGGGCCGCGGCCGCCTCTCCGCCGCGGCTCGCTCCCGGGCCCGAGCCCGAGCCCGAGCCTCCCGCGGGCACCTGTGCGGCGGCAGCGCACCCCGCCGCCCGCGGAAAGTTTGCGGGGAAGTTGCGGGCCCCGCGCCCCACTCACCCGGCGCGGATCCGCAGCGCGGCGGGGATGCGGCGGCGGCTCCTCCCGCCCCGGCGCTGCCGCTTCTCTCGCTTTTGTTTTCTCACTTCCTCCCCGTGCGCCGGGAGCGGCGCCTCCCCCCGGCCTCCGGGAACAAAGCTCGGATCGGGGGCGGCTCCGCTCCGCCCGACGGCCGCCGGTGAGTGCCCGCGCACCGCGCCTCCCCGGCCCGAGCCGCGACAAGGCGGGCCGCCCTCTCGGTCGCAGGCTCGTCCCTGGGCCGGCGCGGCACCCGCCCAGAGCCTGGGCCCGCACGGCGTGCTGCGGGAACCCGCGGTGCCCCTGGGCCAGCGCCGCGTCCCCCTGGTTTGCGGGGCCCGCGGTGTCCCCGAGCCGGCGCGTCGTCCCACTACTTCGCAGGTTGTTCGTCAGCCAGTGCAGCGTCCCGTTGGTTTGCAGGGCGGCGGGTTGTCCCTGGGCCGACGCGGCGTCCCCCTGGTTTGCGGGGCCCGCGGTGTCCCCGAGCCGGCGCGTCGTCCCACTACTTCGCAGGTTGTTCGTCAGCCAGTGCAGCGTCCCGTTGGTTTGCAGGGCGGCAGGTTGTCCCTGGGCCGACGCGGCGTCCCCCTGGTTTGCGGGGCCGCGGGTTGCTCCCGATCCCTTCGTGCTGAGCCACCCCTTCCCCTGCTTGTTGCCTGTGGCAGACCATGCAGCTACCAGGTGAGTAAGGAAGGAAGATTTAATGCAACCAGCACGTGATTCGTGGAGTGCCAGCAGGACGGGGGGTATTTCGGAGGTCCCCACCACACCGCAGAGCTCTTGGCATGCCTTGTTTCTGTCGCTACCACCTTTGCCCATGGTAATAATTAATAACAGCAAGAACAAGCTGCATTACTTCATTTCTGCTGTTAATAATATACAGCCGACACTTGCCCAGAGTTGGAGTTTCCCTAACTTACTGGCATGGCCTAGATAATGCCTCTTGTAAATGAACTTAATCTCACGGTTGCCATGATGTGTGTGGTAGGAGCTTGCTCAACACGGTTAGGAAGCCATACTGTGGATTTTAGTTTGGGCTGGGGCTGAGGCTGCCCCTGTGCGTGTGTGACGATGACACCTTTGTCATGTCCTATGCTGGGGCATTGCCTAGAGCTCCCCGTCAGGGCCGCGCTGCCCTTGGTAGTGGACACGCGCACATTAAAATGGTGGTGCCCACCTCAAAATCCCTGACCGGCTTTACCTGGAGCAAGCTGAGGCTGAGACTTACCGTTTTTCCCGGTGAGGGTGTCCCAGCCTGGGTGGTGAACAGGCTTGCTTGGTTTCCAGAGATCTGAGAGCACTGTCCCGAACAGCCACCAGCGACCGGAGCTGCAGAACAGATGCTGGAGCGGACGGAGAATCAAACCTCGTGGAGGAGCTGGAAGAAGGAAGCAGCAATTAGGGGTAGTGATTAGAAGTTGGGGGGAGTCAGCTCTCACAACCCGGTAACAGGAGTGACGGATAGCCGGCGTGGGCCCCCAGGGACCCCCTCGGGTACAGGTGAATGGCCCGACTCAGCTGTGTGTCTCGGCCAGCAACCACGAAGAAGGCCTCTGCGATTCAGAGGAGAAACACAAGCCTCATCAGCTTCCTTAGCGGAAGGCCCCCTTGCGACCCGAGCCTCTGCAGCAATGAATGACATGCGCTTGCACAACTTGTCCACCTCGTACGGACGCAGGACGTGGCCAGTAACCTGGAGGAGGGCGAGAAGACTGTGAAGTGGGCCTGGAGAGCTTGTGCAAATCGAGCATGGGCCAAAGCACCTCAGCTTCTGCCACTGCAATAGTCCAGGCTCCCCAGGAGGAGGGCAAAAGCAGGCAGAGTTTTCGCCACCCAGCAAGAAGCTTTGCCCCAGCAGCGACTCCAAAGTTACGAGGGTGCAATGGAGAGGTGTAAGGAACGGAGAGGTTAAAGCACAGGGGATATGGGGCGAAGAGGTCCTGGCCAGCAACCAAGAAGAAGGCCTCCGCAATTCAGAGGAGAAACCTAAGCCGCAGGTTCCGTAGCAGAAGGCCCCCTGCAACCCGAGCCCTTGCCGCTGCAGTGGTCATAGCTCCTGAGCACAGCTCGCTTTGTGGCCGGCAACGATTCCCCAGTTAGAAGGGAAGAAAGCCTCTACCGTTCAAGTATTACACCAAGGGGAAGCCTCAGCAGTGCTTGTGGCCAGCAACCAGGAGGAGGAAGTAATACAAGTTCAGAAACCAGGTTCAGGAACCAGGAGGTGAGCATTTCCTTCACCCGCTCAGGGAAAGAGACAGGGAGGGTGGGTGCATAATCACCTGTCTTACGCTCCGTATCTGCTTTCTCGTCCTAAGGAATCGAACTGTAATTATAAGTCTATATATAGTAGTATATATAACATAGGTCTATATCATACAGTGGCTACATAGATATGGTGGAGGCCCAGGATGTGTGACGTGTGCAGGGTGATAAGGCAGATCTACTTGCTTTGAAATGCTGTGGTAAGGAACTGAACCGTTACAATCATTATTATTGTACACTAAATCATCATTAATATTACTGTTTCTATAAACTCTGATTAATATATTACTATTGGAATTGATAGCTGCCTTCTATTATTAGTATTACCTGTTATTATATTATAAGTCTATATCAGGCAGGATGAAAGTCAGCTCTGATGATTATGCATACTAGTTCAGCTGTTGAGAGAATGAATCCTGAAGGAAGTGTTGTCAGCCTCCTTATTTTCTCTTTCTTTCTTCCCTTCTCTTTCTGCCTCTTGTCACATCGACAGGGATCGATCAGCCTGCAGCTAGCGGTGGAAGGGGATCTGAAAAGCAGAGGGAGGGAGGATTAAAAGAGCATAGGAATTTGTCCTGGTGCCTCCTGTGCACCGCACGTACCGTCCTGCACGCCCCTACGTTCCAGCAGCCCCATTTGCACTACACAGTGCCCCCCACCCCCGACCAGAGCTGACCCTAGCAGGGTGCAGGGCGGTGGGTACTGACGGTGGCGGGCAGCGTGGCCACCCCGGCATGGATGCAAAGGGGGCACCACCACTCGGCGCCGCTCGCCCTGCCTTGACCCTCCACCATCGAAACCGCTGCAGAAGGGGTCTTGTCCGGGGCGGGCGCACGCAGGAGCAAAGGCAGCGGCACCCCAGGCTTGCCCCCCAGGCCCCCACATTACACCACTGGTGCAGGGCCTTGGGCAAATTACTGCCCCCCCCCCGTGTGCCGCCACAGCAGTGGCAGGGGAGGGGAGTGGGTGAGCGTCCGGATGCGAGGCCGGCACTGGCGCTGAGGAGTCGCCCCGTCTGCTCTGCCCATCTCTACGGGGCCCCCAAAGCACTGGGCCTGGGGCAGTCGCTTGTATTCGCGCCCCCCTAGGGACGACCCTCAGGGCACAGACAAGTGCCAGGTGTCCCTTACCAAAGGTGGCGTGTAATAGCACATCGCCGCGTCCTCTTTCGAGTCACGAGTCGCAGAGGTGCGGGCATCAAATATCACTCAAAGCTTCACTGCTCCCCACTTGATCAGCCTGCAGTCTTCTCGAAGCCTGGATTCGCATTGCTGTGCCCCCCCCAACCTCCCTCGTCGATGCAGCGAACCCGCACCCCGACCTCTGCTCCCCAAATTTATAGTGCTTGAGCGGGGAACCTCTCCCCCCCCAGGCAGCCTCGTTTTGGTGTGGAAAAAAACCAGACAGTCTGGTGCTGGGCTGGGAAAGAGCACAAAAAGAAGCTGGAAAGGTTTGCAAAGTCCCTAGTTTGTGTGCAAGCAAAGCGGGTTTTAAACCCCACGCCGCTCCCCCACCCACGGCCTTGCTTTGGTTTTCCAGAAGGAAGGCGAAGGCGCCTGGCGGGAAAGGAGCGCGAAAAGAATCCCGCTAAAACGCATTTTCAAAGTTTCCGTCTAGGGAAAATGCAAGGAAGGGTTGTGAAGGGTGAGCCAAAGAGCCTGAAGGCATGAGCCCCTGCCTTTGCAAAGTGGCTGGTGGCTTGCAAAAAAGTAATCCAGTAATCCGCTGCTGCGGGGTGACACACCAGCCAGGCTTTGCAAAATGCCAGCGCTTGTGCGTTGTGACCCAGCCAGGCAGCCCCCCCGTTTCCCTGCGGAGCCCCCCGTGTACCCGTGCAAGAGAGATTGCCAACCCCTGCCCCCGGCGCCACGCAGGAAGCAGCAGGACAAACGAACAGAGGGAAATGAACCCGAACAATGAACAAAATCCACCTTCGCAACCAAGCAGGGTAAGGGTGGATGTGGAGGTAGACACAGGAAGCCAGGAAACCAGGAGGTTTTATTGTTTGCAACCCAGTATTGCAGCAGTTACTTGGGCTGCTTTGCCGTCACCCCCCGTGACTCTGAACCACCCCTGAAATGCAGCGGCACCCTCCTGGCCCTGCTGGCAGGCGTAGGGCCCCGCGGTGACCCCGCTGAGTTAGGGGGACAGGCTCCGCTGTGATTCTCCGCTTGTCTTGCAGAGAGGCAAGGTGAACGGACTGACTTCCCTTTCGGGCGTCATACCCGTTCATTGAAGTCGTTCTGCACACTCTGAAAGGCATCCTTGCAAGGGTCGTGTGACCTCTGATTCAGCACGGGACTCCTCGACCACGTCTTTCAAATCCTGCATGGTGTCTCACGCTTGCTTGAGGATGCAGTGACTCACGGAGCAAGCCACGTTTTCAAAAATGTTCCAGAAACATCTATAAAACAATTCACAACACACTGCCAAAAGCCGCAGGTGGCATCACACGGATTGATGGTGCACCTGGGCAGGGAATGGGAGGGTTGAAATGGGAACCCCCCCCCTGGAAACTGTATGAAGAGCCATGGGGCTGGGCATGCTGGGAAATGTAGTCCAAAAATAAAACAACCAGGAAAACAAAAAAGCCAGTGCTCGCCACCACCATCATCATCATCGACAGCAATCGCCAATCGACCAGACGGCAACAAACGCCCGCCCGCTATGCTTATGATATACCAGTTATCATAGCAGCTATAGTTAATGAAAGAAAAAAACCAACCATATACTTGTACCATGGTGGGATGGGAAGGGAAAGGAACGGGCGGGGAGGATTCACACGGCTTGTCTTTGGGATTGGGACAGGGTCTTTGGGATCGCGTACTGATGGAGAGAGACTGGACCGACCGAGCATAGGCGGGTGCAAGGGCCAAGGATTTGGGGGTGACTGCCCAGGGGAGACTCCCAGTGAGAGTCCGGGGGTGGCGGTTCACATGCGTTAGGAAAGACATTGCAGGGGTAAGTTGGTATTTGACTCCCTCAACTGAAATCTGGGGGGAATGACACACGGGGGCTTAACTCGCTTGAAAGCGCCATTCGTGCAAACAAAAATGTGCTGCACCAAAAAAAAGTCGCATTAACATTTTCAGGTGGTCTATATTAATGCCCGTGTCATCCACACACTCTCAAAGCTACCTGAGAACAGCGGAGGCTCTCACCTCCATGCACGTATGAGAGATCAATAAAAGTCTGCTTTCGTGGCGTGGGCGATGCAGAAGGTTATAAATGGAGACGGCAGCAACTTGGCTGGCTGGATGTTTTCAGGTAAAGAGTCCAGTCTCGACGGAGGCAACTAGAACGGAGCAAATTTATCACAGCTGACAGTTTATTTGAGGAATTTCTCCTCCTCTCCTGCCTCCAAACAGACGTGGCTTCTTCCTTTTGTTGCTGTGGCTTCATGCCAACCTGTGTCAGCCCACAGGTGGGTATGCCCGCAGCGTCCAATACCCGCCAAACACCTTGTGGGACTGGTCAGCTAAAGAGAAGGCAGGGTAGAGGTGCACCTTATGGACTAACTAAGTCAGCTGCATAGACTGCCCTGAGAAGAGCTCGGGGGCCGTTTCAATCCGGTAGTGCTACTTCTGCTCTCCAGGTGGCTCACGGTGAAACCCGTGGTGCTTGGAGGCACCGTGCACGTCTGACACGAGCATGCCTGCCGACGCACATTCGCACTAGTGCTTGTGACCCTTTCTCTCTCTCTGAACTTTGTCATGAATGAATCTCTCGTGTCAATATTTGCAGAAGCCGGAAGGATCACAACTGCTGCTGACGCCGATTCATTGATTTCCTTCAAACAAATGATCCCCCTTCCATGCCTGTGCAGACGTCAGCCGTCTCCCAAAGCAAAGCTGTTCAAATGGGAAACGGACCGGGGCACGGAAGAGCGTTTCAGGGGGCTTCAAGGGAAGGAGGGGAGAGAGAGGCTGGCACCACAGGAGGGGCAGAGAAGCGTTCTGTTAAACACACGAGCATGGGGACGCCGTGCACGGGGACCCTGCTAGTGTGTCAGGAATAAATAAAAATAGCCGGGGGGGCAGGACACGCGCAGGGACTAGGCACTGACTCGTGGTCTCGAGAAGATAACGTGGTGCTGTGCCCCCCTCCTCATCCTGCCAGAACAGGGCATTCGGTGCGATCGGGAGGCTTCAGGGAGCAGCCCCCACCAGCAGGTCGCTCCATGCCCTTCCTCTGGCCATGGACGGCTGGTCCGGCCCGACACGGCAACTGGCTTCTGGTGCGGCAGGGAGCCTCGACGCCGCAGAGCGACGATGGCGGGACGTGGGCGCGGAGCAGCACGGAGGTGGAAGGAGGGAAGGCGTCGAGCCAGGGCCGGGCGGACTGGCGGCAGTGGGAAATGTCAGGCAGGCACGGGTGCCTCTTCCAGGCCCCTTCCTTCTCCATGGACCACGCTGCGGAGGGGCTGGGGCTGCCCGTCCGTGTCGTGCCCCGCTGCACGCTCTCCCCACAGCCTCCTCCGAGCTCTGATCTCAGCCACTATTGCTCCTCCTCCTCCGGGCCCAGCTCCATCTTCCTCCCACACGCTTTCGTTGTCGCCAGTCTTCTCGCTCTGCTCTGACTCGGTGTCTGTCTGCTCCTCGACCCCAGATGCCCGTGAACCGCTGTGGGGCCATGTCCGACCGCAGCGGGCACGTGGAGGGGCAAGGCCCTGGCTGGCCAGGCCACCCCCACGTAGCAAAGCACTGAAGCCCATGCGTACTTTGTAGTGCATGCTTCCTTCCCGGCTTACCTCGGGGGAGATGCACGGGGGTGACCCCCGTGCCCGCAAAGAAGTGTGCAGGGCTGCAGGGAGGCCAGCGGGACGCGCCCAACTCCCACCGAAGCTGATGGGAGTTTTGCTGCTGATTTGAATGGGAATAGGGCTGGGTCCTTTGCTGCCACTTTTCAGAGCTGTGTGGGTGTGTTTCGGGGCAACTTGCACAGTTTCCTGCTTGCCGATTGCCACAACATCTGTAGGAGGTTTTCCCCAGCTGGTTTGGAAGGATTGGTTTCTAGTTTTTGGGAGGTGGGGAAAACCCCACAAACCAAACAACTCCAGCCACAGCAGGGAGCGTACTTCTCCATCCCACTGCCCCGCGACAGCTGAGGGGCCTTATCTCACACTTTCCAGCATGCAAATTGTCTCTTGGCTGACTTGGAGCGTGGAAAGCTTCAGCCCGGGAAGGAGAGCTCTGCCCCAAGTCACCAGCACGTGAACTGGAGCTGGGGCGCAGCAGCTCTCCCCGGCGTGCAGGCGCACGGCTCTAGAGCAGGGATCCTTGACCAGGGAGCCCTGAGACCTTCCCAGAGGTGCCGCGGGGTGCCGCACGGTGCTAGCACTGGTCGAGAGTTCAAACCGAAATCCAGGGGCTGATCTGAGTTCTTTGCAAGAGAAAAACTTCTCTTTTATCTTTCCGTAGGCAAAAAAAGAGTGAAAACAAAGAGCTGGTGTTCTCCGAGGGGTGCTTTGAGTCTAAAAAGGTTGAGAGCCGCCGCTGCAGAGGAAGTGAGTCCTGACATTAGCTCCTCTCCTGCCCCTCATTTGTCTTGGCTGACCCCTCCTGTCTCCCACTGGCTGGGTGGATCTGTTTTTCTACGGTGCGAGGGTGCACAGAGCCTTCGGATGGGCCAGGGTGCAGAGCACAGCCCCGAGCAGTGACGTCAGGCCTGGGTTTGATCCCAAGAACACACAGGGCATTCGAGGCGGCAGGCTGCACCTCTCCACCCCACTGCTCTTCTCCAGGGGACCAGTTCAGAGCCTTGTTTGGATCTGGGTCTGCCTGGATTGCAGCATCAGCGACCAGCAGCTTGCGCAGCCAGGGCTCAGGTTTAACCGTCCAGGGTGCATCGTGGTCCCACTGGTTTTCTAGCCCTGCTCCACAGTCTTTTCCAGTGAAGTAGGGGTGGCTGCAAGGGCCCAGTACTTCTCCATCCCTTCTCCAGGGATGAGTGCAGTCACTCATCCCTCCCCATCACTTGCCCTGCTGTCTGCTGGGGAGGGGTAGGCAGGTCCCCCGGAGCAGGAAGGGGGCATGGCATGGTTCTCCTCGGGCTCAGGCAGACATCCCAGGGATGCTCACTGCATCGCCACCCGGCTGCCTTCAGCTCCGCAAGGGCTAGAAGCGCCCTTTGTCAATGACTGGACACCACAACTCTGCAGGAGCATTTTGGATACAGAGCTGGTCCAAGAAAAGAGATCACCCTAAGACATCCTTGCCCCTCACATCGTTGCTGGGCCATCACCGTTACAACATCACTCTTCCGCTACCTTTTTCAATGCAAGCAGGGACTGCGATGTAATCACAACCCGGAGCCGGGGCTGTAGGCATGGGCTCACAGTGCCGCTATCCTCCCCGGGACCTCGGTGTGGAGTTCCCTGGAGCAGCCCCTCGTGCATGTAGGCGGCCCCAGTGCAGCGCAGGACCAGCAGCAGCTGCCCTTTGCCCCCTGCAGCGGTTGTGTCAGGACAGCTGTGGGGGTCGGGACGGGAGCAGATCCCACCGGCAGCGAGGTCAGATGCCTTCAGAGGAGGACACCTAGCCGTGCTCAGCACAGCGCGCCCAGCTCACCGCTCCCAGGAGGGGAAGGTCCTGCCCCACCTCTTGCAACCTGCTGTTCCCCAATCCCCGCTGACGTGCTTAAAGTTACACACCTGCCTAAGTGCTTTGCTGGGCCAGAGCCTACGTGACCGACAGACCCCGGCAATAGGCCTGTGTGAAGCGGCTAGTATTCGCTTCAGATTTGGATTCGGTGGACAGTGATTCAATTCGGTGATTCGAATCACTGTCCCGATTCAATTCGGCTGAATCTTGTTTGGAGATTCGGCTGCTGCTGAATCTCCGAATGAGCCAGGCCCTTCGCCCGCCCCTCTCCCAGCCTGGCAAGGGCTGCCCCGCCAGCCCCAGCACCCGGCACTTGGGGACCCCCCCCCGACTCACTGGGTGCTGCTGGGCGGGGGTGGGGGGGCGATCTCCGCTGCACCCCACTACCCCATGCTGCGGCCCCCTGACCCGCCCCTCGCTCCCCAGCGCCCCACGGGTGCCCCGCCTGGACCAGCTCCGGCCCTTTAAGAAAAAAACCCTGAAAAAGCCCTGCACTCACCGCTCCTGCCGGCAGGGGTGATCCCCGCTGCCCCCCACTGCCCCGCGCCACGTGGGGGGATCTCTTCAAGCCCCCAAAGCCCCGAGGCCGCTGCAGGAGCGGTGAGTCCCAGGGCTTTTCTCGGGGGTTTTTTCCTTAAAGGGCCAGAGCTGGCCCAGGCGGGGCACCCATGGGGGAGCAGGGAGGAGTCGGGGGGCTCAAGCAGAGCCCCCCATGCAATGTGGGGCAGTGGGGGGCAGCGGGGATCGCCCCCCTGCCCGGTGTCACCCGGTGAGCATGGTGGCTTTTATTTAAAGTACTGGGAGCTGGGGCAGGCGGGGGTGGGGGGGTCGGGGGAGCACGCAGGGATCCCCCCATGGTCCCCTCCCCGCCCCTAGTACTTACCAGCTCGGAGTCGGCTGCAGCCCCCAGGGTCTGCCTGAATCATCAAAGCTCTCCAAATCTTTGGAAAAGATTTGGAGAGCTTTGAATCGATTCAGACCTTTAAATTGGTCCCCTGCTTCGATTCAGATTTGGAGATTCAGCCACTGAATCGGGCCGAATCTCCTCCAAATCGACTCACCACCTGAAGCTTGGTGCAGCCCCACCTGGCAAGGACAGATCAGGAGCCGTGCGCTAACGCCTGGACCAGAGCTCTTGTGGGTCTTCCCCAGCAACTGCTTCCAGACTTTGCCTCCCCACTCCTCTGTTCTTCCCGTCGCTCTTCCTTGTTCCTTGGTATCTGTACCGTGATTTCACTAGGACCCTTTCTTTACAATGACACCGCGCGAGACAGGATCTGTGAGATGTGCTTCATCCCACCGTCCCCCGCCAAAAACCGCGCCTTTAGCACTGCAGCGAGCTGCTGCTCCAGGTGCTGCACTCACATTTTATCCCCCAGAACTCTGTAGACCTCAGCAGAATCCCACCAGGCAGGAATCAGGCCCACCCGCTACTTGCCACGACCACCATAGCCATTAGGTTCCCAGAGGTGATCTGGTGTGAGACCACTCGGGTTTGTGCACACGCTTCTGGACAGCTGGGGGTTCACTAACGTGACCCCGATCACTACGTGCCAGTGGCACAGATGCTCTTCGTTCCATGAGAGGGCACTGACACGGCGGAGTTTGCTTCTGACTTAAGACCATTCTCTTTGGGAGAAGACACTTACTATTCTCCATCAGCTTATGACCATTGTTCTTTGGAACTTACCAACAGGAACTTACCCCAGTTACCTTTTCTCAAGAACATTTTTCCTGCTTTATCTTTGTGTCCAAATACGGGCTATATCATCCTGTCTTTCCTGGAAATCCTGCTGGAGGACCACAGGACTGAAAGGGGCTTTCTCAGCCCGCAGGAAGCAGCCGCGGTGGGTTTGTTCACAAAGAATGTCTTTAGTTGCATAAAAGGTGTTTTCCTAGTTTGGGTTAGTAAAGTTTGGGTTAGTTTGGTGTGACGCTGTCTCTCACCCCATCCTCATCAATAAATTAGGCGACTGTGGCATTGATGCCTGCGCAGATGGATGGGTAAAACATTGGCTGATGGGGCGCACCCAGAGAGGAGTGGTGGACGAGTTGTACTCAACCTGGCGAGATGTGGGCAGTGGGGCACCCCAGGGCTCGGTCCTCAGGCCAGCACTGTTTAACATCTTCATCAGCGACTTGGACGAGGGGGTGGAAAGCACGCTGTCCAAGATTGCTGATGACACTAAGATGTGGGGCGAGGTGGACACACTTGAAGGGAGAGAGAGGCTGCAACTAGATTTAGACAGACTACAAAAGTCGGCAGACGAGAATAGGATGGGGTTCAATGCAGACAAATGCAGGGTGCTGCACTGGGGAGAAGGAATTCACAGCACACATACAGGCTGGGGAGTTCCCCTCTTGAAAGCACAGAGGCGGAACGGGATCTTGGAGTCAATAATGACTCCATGAGCCGCCAATGCCAGACCGCAGCCAGCAAGGCCAGCCAGACCTTGTCATGCATCCAAAGGTGCATCTCAAGCCAGTCCAGAGAGCTGATACTCCCCCTCTATGCGACTTTGGTCAGATCACAGGTGGAGTACTGCATCCAGGTCTGGGCACCGCACTTCAAGAGGGATGTGGCCAGCCTGGAGAGGGGTCAGAGCACGGCTACCCACTTGGTGAGAGGGCAGGACAGGCCCTACGAGGAGACAGAGGGACCTGAACCTGTTCAGCCTCAGCAAGAGGAGGCTGAGGGGGGACCTGGGGGCTGCCTACAAGCTCATTGGGGGAGATCAACAGCAAATAGGCAGAGCCCTTTTCTCCCCAGCACCACCTGGGGTGACGAGGAACAATGGTAATAAACTGATGGAGAGCAGGTTTAGGTTAGAGATCAGGAGGCAATATTTTACAGTTCGGGTGGTCAAAATTTGGAACCAACTTCCCAGGGAAGTGGTCCTCGGCCCTACCTCGGGCAAATTGAAGAGGAGGTTGGATGATCACCTGTCTGGGGTCTTGTGAACCCAGCATTCATTCCTGCCTGTGGCAGGGGGTCAGGCGAGATGATCTGATCAGGTCCCTCCTGACCCGAGCTACTATGACACTATGAGACGTTACAACCAGCACGTTCCAGTTCAACTCAACCTCGAGTTTGTGCAAAGCCCAGGGTGCCGTGTCTGCGGCAGGGATTTAGCGTGCGCTGTTAGAACATACCAGCTAACGCGATAACGCACATCATAGACATGCCCGTCTGGAAAGCAGCTCAGGAGAGGATGTGGCCCAACCCCTGCACGGAGACAGGATCTGGCATACCTAGCTCATTCCTGACAGAGGTTAGTATCATTTGTTCTTAAAAGCGTGGGATGCAGGCGACTCCACCCCTTCTCTTGGTAACCTCCGCCAGTGTTACTGCAAGTCAGAAAGATTTTCTTAATAGCCAGCTTAAAAATTCTTTGCTGCAAAGAAAGCTGCCTTCTTCTTTCCTTTCTCCCTGTCACTGTCCTGATCGTAGCAACTTTCACGTACTGCGCGATGCCTATTGTGTCCCCTATCGCTTCTTCTCCGTTCCAGACTAAACCAACCCAATTCCTTCAACTTTTTATCATGCCTCGTGCTTTCCAATCCTCTTGCCCTCCTTGCTCTCCTCTGGATTCTGTCCAGTTTCCCTACGCTTGCTTGATGTCTGGTGCCCGGAGCTGGACACGGTGCTGAGGCTGCTTCACTGACAAGTACAGCAGAATAATTGGGTCCTATGTCTTACACGTGACACTCCTGTCAATACCTCCTAGACCGAGACTTGCCTTTTTTGCAATAGCATCACATCGTTGACTCGCATTTAACTTGTGATGCACTACAACCTACATATCCACGCTGGCAGTTTTGCTGCCTTGCAGCTCATCTCTCTTGTGGACTGGATTTCTCCTTCCTCCGCCTGGTCCTTTGTGCTCCTTCACATAGTTGTGCTGATTTCGGGCCACCTGTCTAGTTTGCAGCGTCGTTCCTTTTGCATTAAGCCTGCAAAGTCCTCCTGGATTATGACTCTGTCCTCATATGTGCTTGCAGCCCCTCCCTGCCCGGGGTTGTGGGAGCTCTTTGCTCCATCCACCCCTCCAGGACCCCACTTGAACTGCCCTTCCAGCTCAATGCAGGCCATTGGCATGCTCTCAAAGTGTGGTTTCTCTCCTCGTTTTGCACCCAACTTATAGTGACTTCCTTCAGACCATACCCCCATGGTCGCTTCCAAGGATGTCATGTGGGAGAGAGCCAACAGCCTGGCCAGGGTTAGGATATATCACAGTTACAGCTTTCCCCTTCTCCTCGGGGTTAGTTACCTTGTTGGAGAAGAACATTAGATTGATGTGACATCCTTGGAAGCGACCATGGGGGTATGGTCTCAAATGGAAAGGAATGACGCTGCAAACGAGAGAGATGGCCTGTGGCCTGCACACTTGTCCCCATGGCAAAATGAATATTGTTAAACATCTGGTCATAATTAACATTTTTTTGGTGAAAACTGAAGCAAGGGAGGCACTGAATCCATAGTGTCATCCAGTATTGGATCTCTTGTCCTGTTAAGTAATAGAGCTATACTTTCCTTTGTTTCCTTTTGCTTCTAATGTCTAGAGAACCTCTTCGTGTTGCCTTTCACGTCTCTTGCTAATTGTAACTCATTTGGTGCCTTCACCCTCCTGATTTTATCCCTGTGTGCTCGTACTATTCCTTTACAGTCATTCTCAGTCATACGTTTCCACTTTTTGAACAATTCCTCTTTGATTTTCCGGGTCCTTACAGAGCCCCTGAGGCAGACACAGCGGTCACTCCTGATGCTGCCTATTGTTTCTCCACTAAACCACAAGTCAAATGGATCCTAACTGACAGACCCCCAAACCCACCTGGCAATAGGAAAGCCTCATGAAGAGGGGAATTCTGCAGGGCTGGGTATGAGGTCTGAGGCTATGCCATTTTTTCATTCATGATCTAGAAGTCAAGCTAAAATCACCCCTGAGGATGACACGAAGCCCAGAGGTGCGTGTGTAAATAGTGGTGGATTACCTAGAAAAATGGGCCCGTTAAAACATTTTGGTACAGCTGGTTGTGGGTGTCTCTAGGAATAAGGAGACACCTATGTCACGGGGGTCTGTCTTGCGGAACAAGGACCTAACTGGATTTAGGAGAGACCTGACAGTGAGCTCCCAGCGCAGGGCAGCGACAGGCAGGCCCAATACGCTCTGGATGCGTGCTCTGTGCGTGCCGGTAGTTTCACAACAGACTGGCTGCTCACAATCTCTTGCACAGCCTCAGGCTGCCCTCAGCTTTCATTTACGTTCCTGCAGTGTTTGTGCGTGGAGAGCGTGTGCGCAGCGCATACGCACGGCACCCCAACAGGACCCCCGCACCGAACCAGGGACGCAGCCTGGGATCAAGGGCTTTGCTGCTTCCCCATGGAAAAGACAGACCGCATGGGTGACCCACGGGAGCTGAGTGTGGCAGCTCTCACTGGGGTGGGGGTGACCTTGCATCTTCCCAGGAGGCGAAGAACAGCCTGGGAAATCCAACTGGGGCTGTGCTTAGACGGGCACGTCTGACAGCTGGGCTTGAGCTCCTGCTTTCCCGTCCCAGGAGGTCTTTGTCAGGCAGGCTAGCTGTCTCCTCAAGCAGCTAGCACGCATTCCCCTTGGGCCGCTCTTCCCCAAAGCTGCAGTGGATCCTTGGGTGCATAAACGGCGGCAGCTCTCCTCTGCAGCCTGAGCCCCAGAGCGCAGCGGGCTGCTCCTGGCACCTGTTGGAGCAGCCCAGCCCAGCGCTCTGCACGCTGCAGGGGACAAAGGTCCTGGGGAATGAGGGCCCTTGGCTGGCATCAGCCTGTGAGAAGGGAAAGGACTGGCTGGGCCAGGCCTGGTTTGCATCTCAGCTGTGGGATAACTTGGGGGGGGGGAGAAGGGGAGTGGGCTACAGTAAGATGCAGCACATTTGCACCCAGGCAATAAACTGCTGCTGTCCCTGCCTGCGCGGGGCCATACAAGATGGGGTAGGGGCTGGTCACTGGTTTGCTTCCAGTCGCTCCCATCACAGATGGGCCTGGAGCAGTTCTGATGCTGCTGGGAAGCTGCAGCATGGGGGTAGGTTGCTGGGGTGGTCGACGTGCTGCTGCACCTCTGCGCGTGGGAGCACGGAAGATGCACCCAGGCAGGTTTCCAGAGCTTGGTAACGGCCTGCTCGCCTCACCCGTGGGGAGTGCAGCTGCCACTGCAAACTGCTGCCAGGCCACCGGCCTCGGGGAGCTCCCAGCAGCTTGGTTCAGCTCCAGGAAAGGGCCAGTGCTGGGGGGCGCAGAGACCCAGCGAGTGCCTCCGGGCTGAAAGTGCATTGTAACCTTGTCGCATCAGCCGTCCGCAGGGCGAGCTGCACACAAAGGCTGTCCAGAAAGCACTGCTCTGTGCTCACAGAGCCCCATTCTCTGTCCACAATGGGCTCCCTTCCCCCGTGCAGGGGCTGCCCGGGCTGCGGGAACACCGACCCCTTTATCCCCGAAACAGCAGGCCCTGGATAGGCAGAGGGGTGACAGCCCGCTCTCTCGCCGCTGATGTATGCGCCGTGCACTGGGGTGCAGGGGCTGCTCCCCCAGGCTGATCCCTGGGGACCAAGAGACGGGGGCTCGTGCAAAGGCGCCGAGACACTTCACACACCCTTGTGTGACTGGTGTCTCACCATGCACAGCCATCCGTAACGGCCTCCACGGGTGTGCAAGACCATGCTCACGTGCCTGCAGCTGCGGGGGAATGTTTCCTCCCTCCTTGCTTTGCTTGATCTTGTGGTTTCTTTCTAAGTGCTGGGGGAGATAGGAAGGACGTCATTCCCTCTGGTCCATCTGCTCCACATTCCTCTTGCAGCCGCCCAGGCCAGGAGGTGCGCACGGCTCCTGTCCGGTGTGCTGCCTGCAGGCTCAGTCTCCCAGGCATCTGTGCAGCGCCTAGCACAGCCGGGCCCAGCCCTTGCAGAAGGCGAAGAAAAGGGGAATGGATGCTGGGAGCACTGGAGGCTGGCACATGGCCTGCGCCATTTCTCTCTTCTCTAAGCGTCCACTTTGCTGGGCGTGGGGGCACCCGGACTGCCCCCGGCTGCTGCCCCTGACCCCCTCGCCCAGCTCGGTCAACCACACGCTATGGACGCGCCCGGGCTCTGCTGGCTTCTCCGCTCTGGGGTCGCCCCATACAGGGTGGGCGGCTCCATTATACAGGGCTGCCCGCACGCGGCTGCATGGCTCCCAGGTGCGCCCAGGGCCAGGCCGTGTCCCTGCCCCACAGGGCCCTCGGGCTGGGGTGCTTGACAGGGACCCCCAGGTGCTCAGGCCTCAGCTCCCACAGCGCTGTGGCCTCTCCCTGCTGCAGGACTCCCCCCCCCGCCTTACCCTGGCACTCAACGCCCTGCCCAGCACAGGCGGGCGCTGTCCCTTTAAGGGGCGCGGCCGGCCCCCTTCCGGCCCCGCGCTACAGTGTTGCGGCCATGATCCGCGGCGCGGGCGGCGCGGGTTCGAGCCCCCGGCCCGTGCACTGCGAGCAGCTGCCGGCGGCCTGGGCCTCGCGGGCGCTGCAGGGGTACGGCCCGGCCGGGGGGGCCCTCCCCTTGCCCCTGCCCCCTTCCCCTGCCCCGGCCTGACCCGCCGTGCTCTGCCCGCAGCGGGCCCGGGGCGCTGCTGGACGGGGAGCTGGTGGCCGTGTCCCGCCACGCCGTGTCGGAGCCCGGCGGCAGGAGGGTGAGCGGGGCTGCTGGCGGGGAAACTGAGGCAGGCGCCACCGCCTGCGCCCCTGGAAGCCGGCAGGGCTGCGGTGCTGGTGGGCTCCGGACCCCGGCCCAGGCGTGGCAGTCGCTGACCACGGCCAGGGCCACGGGCTCGGGGCGGACGTGGGCGCGAGGGGGATGGGAGCAGGAGAAAACCCAGGTCGCTGTCCCTGCCGTGGGGCACGGGCCCAGGTGAGATGGGCTGGGGCTGGCCGCGTCTGGTCTGCTGGGCTGGGCGGCGAGTGACCGGGCGCCGGTGTCCACCCGGGGCTGCAGGAGACATACCACGTGCTGTACGTCCGGCCCAGCCGGATCCATCGCCGCCGCTTCGACCCCAAGGGCAAGGAGATCGAGCCCAACTTCAGCAACACCAGGAAGGTGAACACGGGCTTCCTCATGTCATCCTTCAGTACGTATCGCTGCTCCCCGGGGCCGTCTCCACACCCCTGCCCCGCCACGGGCAGCCCCGGGCCTCCTGCTCTTCAGTTCTGGAGCAGGGGCGAGCTGCCCCTTGGGAACGACCTTTCTGGCCTCCCCCGGCCCCGGTGCTGCGGCAGGAGGGATTCGCGAAGTGCAGGTCTCCTCTGCCCTTGGCACCTTGCTCCCAACAGGGCTAGGGCCTGGCCCCAGCAGGCTCTCTGGCCTGGATGGTGAGACGGGTGCCCAAGGCATGGGGGCAGGGGGCACAGGTCTCTGCAGCCACTTGGAGATGTGAGCTGGGCTTGAGCCTGTCTGTTAGCCCCAGACAGTCCCAGCAAGCCAGGCTGGACGTGGCTCTGCAGCCCATGGTGTGGCCACTAAGGCACACGTGGTCTGCAGAGCCACATGGGGTGCACCGTCGGAGCCCTGACGTCTCCGCAGTGAGGTGGGGCTGCAGGCTCCAGGCCTGCCGCAGGGGTACCCATCGTTCCCCGTGCTGGGGGCGCTGGGCTTTGGGTGCGGGGGTTCCCATGCACTTGTGCTTGCACGTGGCAGAAGTGGAAGCCAAAGGAGACACAGACCAGCTGTCGCTGGAGGAGCTGATGGGGCTGGTGAATAAGCCGGAGCTGGTGAAGGTGACGGGGTGCCACACGCCCAGCCAGACCGTGGCCTTCTGGCTGCCAGAGGCAGAGATGAAGAAGATGGAGCTGGAGCTGGGGACAGAAATCCGGCTGAAAACCCGGGGTGATAGCCCCTTTGTGTGTGAGTGCCTCCCGCGCCTCCCTGCCCAGCTCTGCTCCTCCCTCCTGCCTGCTCCTGCCTGGGGGTGGCAGTTGCAGCGCTGCAGGGGGTAACTCGGGGCATGCTTGTGGCCTCTCCGTGGGCCCCTTCACCAGCCACAGCTGCCTTGGTCCTGGGGTGGTCCTAGGCCCTCCTGAAGCCCCTGACCCGCCATGCACCTCTTCTGATGTTATTCATGGCCAGGGGGCAGGGAGAGAAGCTGCAGGCGGTGGGGAGGGGATGACCCCCTACCTTCCTGAGGCCGGCTGCTCAGTGGGGTAGGGGGGGCATCCCTCCTCCACAACCCCCGCACTCAGACCCTTTCTTCCGTGCAGTCTCTCTAGCCAAGCTGGACGCAGGGACAGTGACCAAGTGCAACTTTGTTGGTGACAGTCAGGTCGGAGCTTCCTGGACAGACAACATCCTGGCTAAGAAACCACAGGGGGGGGCAGCGGCTGAGCCCTGTGGGCAGGGGGACGGAGCAGAGGACGACGAGTGGGTAGGTGGGACTGTGTCCCCGTGGCCGTGGGGATGCTCGTGCTGCGGGAAGGAACTCGCGTCCTGGAAATTCCTGCCCCGAGTAAAGTCTGGTCACAGCGACAGGAGAGGCCGGCTGCTCGTGGGGGTAGGGGGCAGCCCTGGGTAGGATCGGTGTGCCGTGCCAGGCCCAGCCCTTCTCCGTCGCCCAGCAAAGGGGCAGGTGCTGCTCAGTGGCTGCTGGACAGTTCCCGTGGCCGGTCACTGAGCGGAGCACGACTGGGAGATCTCACGCCAAACAGCTCTGTGCCTCGTGGAAGCAGCAAGTCGCTGTGGCTGGGGCCTCGTGGCCTGGGAAGAGCTGCTGGACTTCAGTGGGACGGGTCCCCCTTGCCCTGACCAGGCAGCAGGGCTTGGGCGTGGGAAGGCCTCTGTCCTGCGTCAGCTCCGGGCCAGGCAGAGAAGGCAGCGAACGGGGCGGGGAGCTTCCCCGGGCACAGGGCAGCTGTGCTCAGGCAGCTTCTGCCCCGGCAGGGCTCTGTTGGTCTCCCCGCATCGGGCTTCGACCCTGCAGTGTTTCCACTTCCCTATTTCTTTCTGGCTGTCAATCTCCCGTGCCCCGCCGGAGAGTCCCGGCGGGTCTGCAGACAGCAGCAGGAGCTGGGCTCAGCCCTGGCCCTCTCCCCTGCGAGTCCTGTCCCAGCCTGGCCTGTGTCCTGCTGGCTGCAATCCCTTGCTCACTCTGATCTTGGCCTTTTTCCCGCAGGAGGACTGAGCGCGGAGGCTGCCGGAGGAAAGGGCTCCTCCGTTCCCTTCGCCGTGGGCTCGGCAGGCGCCGGGAGAGTGGCGGTGCTGCACGGAGGACCGTGGGCTCGGGCTGGCTGCGGGGCAGCGTCTTCGTCCGCCCCGAGCAGTGACACGGGCCCCGTAACGACCGCTAACGGCAGCATCGCCACGGCTACCGCCGCTTCGTGGGCGAGCGAGGGGCTCCGGGCTCCGCGCCCCTTTCTCCCGCTCACTTTCGGGGTTTCCGTGACGCCATCCCTGCGCTCAGGAATTGTGCCTGCACCCGCTCGCCCGCGCCACGGGGATGCTTGCCCCCTCCCCGTGGCGGAGGGGCCTGCCCCTCGTCTTCCCCAGACGCAGGAGCGGCGGTGCCCCCAATAAATGATGTCATGCGGTGCTGGGTGCTCTGTGCATGGCGCGCGGGGGGACCCCCGTCCCCGGGGCCTGGGCGCCCCATCCCGCAGGGCCCTGCTGGGGGGAGGCCCCCTGGGGAGGGCGGGGCGGGGCGGGGCGGACACACCCGGCTGCCGCCAGGGGGCGCCAGAGCGCCCGGAACCTTCCGCTCGGGCCGCGGTTTCCGGGCGGGGGTGAGGGGGACGCGGCCGCTTCCGCTTCCGGGCGCACTTCCGGTTGTGCGCGGCCCGCTGCGGTCCGGCGGTGGCGCGATGATCCACGCGATCCTCGTGTTCAACAGCCACGGGCGGCCGCGGCTCGCCCGCTTCTACCAGCGCCTGGTGCGGCCCCGCGCGGGGGGGGGGGTGTTTGGGGCCCAGGAGCCCTGGCGGTGCCCCCGTGTGCCCGGGGTGGGGGGGTCCCAGCCGCGCCCCTGTGGCCCGCCCGCGTGGGGGTGGGGGTGGGGGGTGTCCTGCCCGCGGGGCCGGGGAGCAGCGCTGAGGCCTTGTCGCCGCCCGCAGCCGGAGGAGGCGCAGCAGCAGATCATCCGCGAGACCTTCCAGCTGGTGCTGAAGCGGGACGACAGCATCTGCAACTTCCTGGAGTGCGGCAGGTGGGCCGGGCCGGGCCGGGGCGGGGGGGCCGGCTGCGCCCCGCCCCGCCCCGCACCCGCGCCTGACCCCCGCGCTGCTGTCCGTGTCCCCGCAGCCTGCTCGGCGGCTCCGACTACAAGCTGATCTACCGGCACTACGCCACGCTGTACTTCGTGTTCTGCGTGGACTCGTCGGAGAGCGAGCTGGGCATCCTGGACCTCATCCAGGTGGGCGCCGGCGGCGGCAGCGAGGAGCCACGCGGGGGCGCCCCTGCCCTGCCACGCGGGCCGGACTCGGGCAGCCCCTCAGCCGCCTCCGACTCGCTGGGCTGACCCGCGGGGCCCCCGCCGCTGTTGCCGCCGGCGCAGGGCAGGGGAGCGGTGCAGCTTGGCCCACGCCCAGTCCGGCCCCGGTCTGCGGGTGTTGCACGAGCCCAGATTGGGCCTTTCCGCGGAAGGAGTCGGTGTCTTGGGGCTCCGGCCCCGTCCCTTGCAGGCCTGCGCTGCCCCTGCTGTCCGCGGCCCCCGCACTCCGGGCTCCGGCTCCCTCCGCTGCCTGGACTCATCGCCGCTGCGTCTCACGCCTCGTTCCAGCGCCGATAATCCCCCTTGTAGATGGTGAGGGTGGCCCACCTGCCCCTGGGAAGAGGGGGAAACCAGCGCGCTTGGGCTCGGGCCCCGTTGCTGCACCCGGCTTCCCGCCCCTTCGGAGAGTGCTGTTCAGCTTGGAGCAGCAGCGTTCCCACGTGGCAGGGTGGGGCCCTCCTGCCCCCGGGCCCACCGTGCCTGGAGGCCGTGCTGTTTGCAGTCGTTGGGTTCAAGAGTCTGCAGCCTCCCAGCTGGAGCAGGGGAGCCGTCCTGCCCTGCTCAGTAGCTCGGCTCCAACCGCCAGGGCCGGGGCGTGCTCTCCTCCCAGACAGCCGTGCTCTGCAGCTGGGGTGCTTTCACAGCTGTGCTGTCCAGGCGCCCTCCAGCTGCCGTGCGGCTCTTCCCAGGGCTCCCTGCCAGTGGATACGGCCTGGGGGGAGGGTCCTGCCCTGGGCCCTCCCTGCCGGGAGCCGTCTCCCAGGCAGGGGCTGTCTCCTCCCTTCCCGCTGGGACAGGCAGGTGGGGGTGTGCGGGAGCTGGGCGCAGTCTGTTCCAGGGCTCCCAGACCCACCTTTCCCTCCCCCTGCCAGGCTGTAACATCAGCTCTTTGCTCTCTGCGCCCTCTTCCTGACCCGTTTCTGGTTAATGGCTCACTTGGGGAGGGACAGAGCTTGTCCCGGTACTGGCTCCATGCTCTCAGGCAACAAGGGAGTTGTGCCCCCCACCACACTCCCCAGCAGCCCTGAGAATCGCTTACACATAGGGATGCACCATGGCTTCTCCTGCGTGCTCGCCGAAGGGGAAGTTGCTGCATCCAGTTGGGCGAGGTGGGGGACAGCAGTTCTGTCCTCTGGTGCCCACGGGGCCGGGCTGCCCACCTGCCTCTCCGACTCCCCCCAGTCGTGCTGCCCTGGCAGGAGGGTGCCACATTGCAACTCCTGACCTGTGCCACTGTATGTGGCGGCCCTCAGGGCCTCGTGCCTCTGGCTCCACCCCGGCTCTCCTCGCCATCCACCTGGCGTGGAGCCAGCAAGCGCCCACACCTGCTTTCCTGACAGGGTCTGTGCCCAGTGGTGGGTGTTGGCTGCTCTGGGCACGAGGCCTAGCTCTGCGCTTGGCTGGTTGCGCTTGCTATTGAGGGAGCTACCTGGGCAGTGGGGCGTCCGCTGTCTGGCAGGCCCGTGGAGCTGTGCCGGGTGGCTGCAGCCCAGCCTGCGGTGGGCATGGGGCAGGGTTGCCACCATTGTTTCACGGGGGATGGGGCAGGGGTATGTCGATTGAGGTATGGCTGGATGCTGGCTGCGTGCTTGGGCTTCCACGCTCGTTCCTGGCCCTCTGGTGTGAAATGTCTTTTCCAGGGAAGGGGTGTAGGTTGTAGCCATGTTGGTCTAAGGGGACAGGCAGATGAGGTTCTTTGGGTGAATCTGGTATCTTTTATTAGACCAGCCTAAATAGCTGGGGGGGGGGAAATTAAGCAAGCTTTCATGTTTAAAAACTCTTTGTTAGACTGAGGAAGTCTCTGCAGTTTTCTCAGGTAGGTGCGACGAGCCCGGCCACCAGCACTTAGCTCCTAGGGGATGGCCCCAGACCAGTGAGCCCAGGCACCAGCACTAGCTCTCAGGGGCCAGACCAAGACTGTGAGCCCAGGCACCAGCCAGCATTAAGCTTATGAGCAAGGGGCCCAGGCACCAGCACTTAGCTTCTCCCTTAAGCTTGCAGTTGCTGCACGGGAAGCTTCAGAGCCAGGCTGTTCCAGCCTTTGTCCCAGCTTCTGCCCCTCCCTGGGGACGTGCGGTTCTTTCCTTCTCTGGGAAATCAGCTGCCTTTCCCAGCTGGCCCTTGAGCAGGGGCGGGAGAGGGAACCGTATCACGCTTGGGGATCACTCCAGCAGGTTTGCTCCCAGCCCAAGGCCTATCAGGCTCCGCTTGCAGACACCGCGGGGTCACTGTTACGCTGGGAGCTTGCAGCCCCTCGTCTGGCCTTCCACACTGCCTCTTCACAGCGCTCCATCCTGGTGCTGTGGCCTTGGTTGGCTGCATTGCCCCTGTTCCCTCCAGAGGTCCTCCCCAGCTCTGGCTGGAGCAGCACTTGTCCTGGCTAGGAGGGACCTGTTTCTGTCACCTATGTGCCTGTCCGGGGCTCTGGGATGTCCCTGGTGCTCAGGCAGGGCAAACTGGGCATGTTGTCCCTAGGCTCAGAGCTCTGTGCTGGCCCCAGAGAGCCCTGATCCTAGTGTCCTGCCAGCCAGTGGCCCCCAGCCTTCAGCAGCCAGAGGAAAGGAGCAGAGCTGAGGTTTCTCAAGTAGTGCTGAACCTGCTGTGCCCCCAGCGTGATGCTGTGCTCAGTGCTCTGGGCTGCTGGCCTAGGGGAGGACGGTGGAGGGTGCTGAGTCCCTGGGGTTGGTGGTCCTTGGGGTGGGTGGAGTAGCCTGTGCTGCAGTGCAGCTGCCATCCCACCCTGACTGTCCTTCTCCTCCTGCCCAGGTGTTTGTGGAGACACTGGACAAGTGCTTTGAGAACGTCTGTGAGCTGGACCTCATCTTTCACGTGGACAAGGTGGGTGTCACCCTCCGCCTGGACTGCTGCTGCCTCGTGCCTTGCGTTCCTCCTGGCCACAGGGCAGGCTTGACCCCTGGGCCTGGGCTGCTGGCCCCTGCCTCTTGGGCTCTTCTAGCCCTTGGCCTGTCCTGCTGATGAACAGTCCCCATTTACCTGGCACAGCCCTGAGACCTGCTGCCCCTTCCCCATGAACCTGGCTCTCAGCCCTGGGCATTCCCGCCCCTCTACCCTGCTGCCACGTTCAAAGGCCTGGTCCCTCGTGTGTGGGGACGAGCCTGCGAGGCAGGGAGGTGGTGGGAGCAGGGCGCATGGTACGGCTGCAGTATGCCGCAGACCCACTTGGCTCAGTCCAGGAGGCATCTCCTTGGACTGGGTCCACGAATAGCTGGAGGCTCTTCCCATCAGCCTCCAGCTCTTGCTGGCGTTAGCATGAGTTGCAATTTCGAGATGACGAAGGGCAGGAGGCCAGGGGGATGGACCTCTCATTAGTGTGTGCACTAACGGGCTGATTCTACTCCCTGCATCCTTGGGGTGTCATGTGGCTACTTCCGCCTTGGGTTTGTGCTGACTTCACAAGCAGATTGTGACTTTCCATGTACTGTGTTGCACTGGGAAAGATGCGGAAGGAACACGTTATCGTAGCTGTTCTCTGAGCTTTATGTCTGCATAGATCTAGTGATGGGCCCCCGGCCAAGGGAAGCCCAGGTACAGATCCCCCCCTCCCCTTTCGCAATGGCGTCCCAATGAGAGCCAGCATGTTCTCGGGCCACAGCAGGGCACTGACTGCAGGGGGGAGCTGCGCAGAAACCTGGAGCTGACCCTGTCCAGGTTCGGGGGGGCTGACAGCCCTGCCTGCACCTCATAAGGCAGGGACAGAGGCAGATTAAAATGTTTTGGGTCCCTGGGCAAGAAGAGGATTGAGGGGGCCCCCTTGGGAGGGGGCTCCAGTGCGTCAGGAGGGAGCTTAGAGACCCTGTGCTGCACTGTCTGAGCTGGGCAGGGCTGACGGGCCCGCGTGGAGGCCCTAGGCTGGGCTCTGGCATTCCTGGGTTCTCTTTTTGCCTGCAGTCTTTGCCCTGCACTTCATCATATTGCCCCGGCAGGTACAATTACTTTATTATGCAATAAAACTTTTGCAATTTATCACTGACGAGCCTCTAGAGCAATAAAGCCAGTGCCATGAACCCCTTATCTCCCTGGGGTCCTAGCAATCCTGCTGACTTAGCAGGCAGCCCACCACACCCGGGCTGACAGAGAAGCTGCTGTCTAGGCACAATGTTCGCACTTGGGCCCAGGTGCAGCCCAGGAACTCCTGTTCCTTTTGCCAGGGCCTCCTAGAAAGCCCCAGGCTGCCTCCTGGCATCTTCTGCGCTGGGATGGGGCTGCTCTTGGTGGAAAGCAAGACTGAGGCCATGGGGCCTCCCTGCCTTGCCTGGGGGCTGCGCTGGCCTGGGCTGCCTGGCCCAGCCCCTGTGCTGTGGCGGGAGGATGCATGTAATCCAGCCTTGCCCAGCGCAAGTCTCGCCAGCAGGACGGGGGGTTCCCCGCTGGCTCCGGCAGCAAGGGGGTCCTGTCCAAACCTCCTGTGCTGCAGTTTGCAGCTGTGCCTCGGTGTTCTGTGCAGCAGGGTAGAGCAGTTGTTCCTCCTCTTCCCCAGCTGATGAGAGGCTGCTGGCCGCAGCCGACACATGGGAGCATGCCAGGCCTGCCGGGCTTCCGAGCTGGCCCCAGACTCGTATTCTCCTCCCCTTGGGGTTCTGGGTAACTGGCAGAGCCCTCCCCCCCCGCGGGGCTCCTCTGTCACCATCTGTGCAGCTGTGGGGTGGGGAGGTGGCTCCCTGCGCCTGCTGGGACATGCCAGCTCCCACCGGCTGGTTCAGCATGAGGTACCTGGTGCAGAGCACCCTGGCGTGTCCCCATGTGCTTGTTAGAGATTTGGCCTGGTCACAAGGCTGCAGCAGTTGCCCCTTGCCTGGTCTGGTGAGTGGCCTGGAGCTCGGCATGGCCCCCGCGGGGCACGTGTCAGGAGGGCGGCTGGGGGCTTCCCGGGGCTGAGGAATCACAAAAACCATGGACTCATAGAAAATGGGGGTTAGAAGAGACCACGGCAGGTCACATCTAGTCCAACCCCCTGCTTGAAGCAGGACCAGGCCCAGCTATAGCATCCCAATAAGGGTTTTGTCGGGCCAGGTCTTAAACACCTCCAAGGATGAAGACTTCACCACCTCTCTGGGAAACCCATTCCAGTGCTTTACTACCCTCCTCATGAGAGAGTTTTTCCTAATATCTAACCTAAACTTTCCTTGCTGCAAGTAGAGCCCATTGCTCCTTGTCCTGTCGTCTGCCCCCACTGAGACCAGCCCAGCTCCATCCTCTTTGCAGCCCCGCTGCAGGGAGGTGAAGGCTGCTATTCAGTCCCCTCAGTTTTCTCTTCTGCAGACTAAATCAGCCCAGTTCCCTCAGCCTCTCCTCACCAGTCCTGTCCCCCAGCCCCCAACCACTTTCATTGCCATCTGCTGGACTCTCCAATGTGTCTTCATGCTTTCTAAAGTGGGGGGCTAAAACTGGATGCAGGACTTCAGATGTGGCCACCCCAGTACCAAATAGAGGGGAAGGATCACTTCCCTTGATCTGCTGGCAATGCTCCTACCAGTGTAGCCCAGGATGCCATTAGCCTTCTTGGCAACAAGGGCACACTGCCGGCTCACAGGGAGCCGCGGGGCCTTTTGCTGGTCTGTCCATGCTCTGTGCTCACCTGGGCTGTGGTGAGGGGGCTCATCCCTGCGAGTCGGCACCACAGATTCTGCTTTCCCAGGGCTCATGCTGCACCCCTCGCTTGTTCCTCCCAGGTTCACTATATCCTCCAGGAGGTGGTGATGGGTGGCATGGTGCTGGAGACCAACATGAATGAGATTGTGGCGCAGATCGACGCCCAGAGCAAGTTGGAGAAGTCTGAGGTGAGCGCCTTTGGGGCACGGGCTGCGGTGGCCTCCCTGGTCAGAGCCATGGGGGGGAGGGGGGGCAGGTGTGCGGTGTGAAGGGGGCCAGCGCAGGGGTGTGGGTGGGAGGAAGGGACAGGTCTGTGGGTTGGACCCACTGTGGGCTGACAGGAGTGAATGCCCCAGGGGCCCCACACAACTGGGGGCAGGCAGCTCCTGCAGCCCCCCCCCCCCCCCCCCCCCCCCCCCCCCCCCCCGAGGCCTGTGAGCCAGTGCCTGGGCTCAGGTGCAGGAACAGCTCCACGGCTCCTTATCTGCATGGCCTTGAGAGAGGCGTGCCCTGATAGCATGTCCAGGAAGTGCTGGTGCCCTTGGCTGCGATAGTGGCCTGTGGGGAAGGCCATGCGACCAACTGGGGCAGGTGCTGGGCGTGGGGGTGTTTCTGGCTGCAGCGCGTGGCCAGGCCGCTTGTCCCTGGGAGCTGGGGCAGAGCCGCGTTAGTGGCGCCTGAGTCCTGTGCCTTCGGCTGCCCCGCAGGGCGGCCTCTCAGCCGCGCCCGCCCGTGCCGTCTCTGCCGTGAAGAACATCAACCTGCCCGAGCTGCCGCGCAACATCAACATTGGCGACATCAACATCAAGGTGCCCAGCCTGTCGCCCTTCGTTTGAGCCGGATGCGTCCCCTCGCCCGCACCCACGAGGGCTCCCATGTGTACCCGTGTCAAAGGCCAGAGCCAGGCCTTGCCCACACGGGCTGACAGCTGGCCTGGGCAGTGGGGCTGAGTCGTGAGCAGAGCCAGCGTTGCCCCCACCCCGTCCTGCAGGCTGTGCCAGCCCCCTACCCTTTGCCACTAAAGCGTGGCTGGAGGCAGACCAGCTTCACGCATCCCAGGAGCTGGCGGGGCCTTGGGCCCTGCCCTTTACCTGCTCCCTGCCTGGCCCCTGGCAGCTGGCACTTCTCTTGCTGAGCTGGAGCATGGTTGCATGCCTGACCCAACCCTGGCTCCCCAGCCACTGTGGGTGCTGGTGCAGGAAGCCAGGCACGGGGGGTTGCCAGATGCTTGGGGCCAGTGGAGCTTCACTGAGAGTCACAGAAGCTGTGTGTAGGTGGCTCCTGCCTGCTGCATGCTGCAGGGGTGGGTCCCTCCCTGCTACAGGCACAGCCTCCCCTGCCCACCATGGGAGGGTGGCCAGCAGCTCCTTCCCACCCACCTGCACCCCCCTCCTGTTGCTTGTTAGCAGGGCTTGGCTCTCACAGACCTGCTTGCCCTCCTCGCCCACATCCTGCTGCACCTTGCGCGGCTTTGCCCCCTGGCCTTGTACCCTGGGACCTGCCACAGGTGTTGCTGGGCTGATCTCCACGGTGTGCTGTGATGGGGAACTAGCTGCGTGGCCAACTGCTCCAGGGTGGGGTAGGTGCTGCCTGGGCCAGGGGCTCAGCTGGCCCATGCTGAGTGAATCCTGCAGGTCCCTTTGCCAGGCCCCCCACATGCAGGGTCTCTGTATTTGGGGGGGCAGGCTGGGGGGAAGCTGTCCAGGGGTGCTGAGAGCCAATAAAGCTGCTGTTGTGATCTGTTGCGCATGTGTGCGTGTGACTCCAGGCCACAGGATGTGGGCTCCAGGCCGGGGGTTGGTGGATGAGGCTGGGGAACCCCCTCACTGCTTCTCCGCAGCCCCTAATGGGGAAGAGCAGGTCTGCCCTACCCGCTGCATCCTCAGCTGCCCGGCACAGCCTGGTGCCTTCTCCCTGCTGTATGCCCTGCATGGGTGTCCACAGGGCCATGACCCTGGCCTTAGCTTGGCAGTCTGCGGTGCAGCCGCCCACATGGCCGCTTGGCCGGGACTCAAGGGGTTGCCGCGGAGCTGAGAGGGGGGAGAGCAGGGCTGGGCTGTGCTCACACTCCCGGCCTGGGGGTGGGATGGGGCAGGGCGGCCCCAGGCACTGTGTTATCTGCTCAGTGCAGGGCAGATTGGGGGGCATCAAGGTGGAGGGGCAGGGCCACAGGCTCCATGCCACCCCTCTCGCCTGCTGGCATGCTGCCCAGGGCTGCCAGCTCCATCCCCTGGCGCAGCCCGCCAGGTGGAGCGGAGTCACCGCGCTGAGCCACAGCCTCCGCAGAGGGGCCAGGCCTGTTTGTGTCCTTCCTGGCTCTGCTTGTCCTGGCTCCAGCAGCATAAACAAGCTGGAGGGGAAGGGCCTGACTTGCTTTTCCTCCCCAATTTCCTGCCTGGCCCAGCCTGGCCCCGGGGCCCTGCTGTGAGACAGGGCAGGACAGGATGGGCCATGCAGGGGAACATCTGGCAGCCTGGGCTGCCGTGAAGGCCCAGCTCCAAGCGCCCGGCCGCTGCACTGGCAGGGCTCTAGGAAGGTGGGGGGTCCAGCCCCCTGTGCCAGCCTGCCAGGGCAGTCACACCAGGCTGCACCCCTGGACTGCCCGAGTTGGGAACGATTCTGGGCTGGGCACAGCTGCCAGTCTCCCCGCTCTGCAGCCATGCGGAGTGTAAGGGTCCCCGAGCAGCTGAGCCCTTTCCCCATGGCAGCAGCCTGTGGCTCTCTCTGCCCTTGCTGGTGCCCCAGGGACCCTGATGCCCGAGGCCTGGCCTTGGGGTGCAGAGCCACACATCCTGGTGCTGGCAGCTCTTCCCTGTCCCCAACCCTGACCCGTGTCTGGCCCAGCTGGGGAGTCTGTGGGTGCTGTCTCTGCTTGTCCGCACAGACAGAAGATGACTTTGCCTGGAAGGAATTTATCTGGGCCTCCTTTGCCTCCTCCACCCGCACAGCCCTGCTACCAATAACCCTTGCTGCACCGGCCTTGGAGCAGGGACATGGGACCAGCTGAGCCCTGTGCACTGAGCTCTGCTGGGGACAGCCCTTGTCTTCCTCCCTGGGACCTGTGCAGCCCTGTCCCTCGAGGCTGCACCTGGAGTGGTCCTGGGGCCTGCGGCTCCCAAGAACGAGACCCCTGCAGTCTCTGGAGGCCGGGAGGGGGCCAGGCCGGCTGCAGGCCTCTGGTCCGATGGCAGGCAGGATCCCAGCTCCCCGTTGCCTGGGCCAGGCTGACTGGGTGCCTGGTGCTGCCGCTCACTCGACAGCTGCTTCTTTTTCTCTGGTTTGCTCAGGGACCCAGTCCCTTTGTCGCCCCAGCTGTTTCTGGGGCAGCCCAAGCACACCGAGCCTCCAGCCATGCCCCAGGCACAGCTGGATGCCCTGCACCCCTGCAGCATGCAGGCAGGAGGTGCTTTCCCTGGGCCTAGGCTGGCAGCTGGTTTGGAGGCAGTAATGCGTTGGCACCCGCTGCCCAGGAGGCTGTGCCCCATGCTGGGGCACAGCCTAACCCTAACTTTAACCCTTTGGCCCTGGTGGGCCGCAGCAGCTGCCTGTGGAGGGGCTTGGGCTTCACCCAGCTGCTGTGCTGTCTCCCCATGTCCGTGCCCCTGTGTGACCTGAGCCCCGCTGTCCCTGTCTCTTTGGCCCCCATGGCAGTGGGGCTGCCCAGGGCTCTGGCAGGGAAGAGCTTCACACCTGCCCTGCTCTGACAGCTGCATGGATAGCAGGCTGGCTCTGGAGGGGTAATGTAGGGCAGTTTCCCAGCGGGGGGCAGGGTTGGCGGGTGACGGTGAGCCGGGCCCCTGGCCAGCGAGAGGGTAGGGAGCACTCTGGGCCGGTGACAGAGGGGACAGGCCGCCTTGCCCCATGCCACAGCCCTCTCAAGTGGCTGCTTTGGGGGCTGGCGCCAGGCCCAGCTTTGTTCTGTAAGCCTCCTGGCGCCACCGTGCCTGGGTCTTTTCCTGGCCTCAGGGTGCGGCGGTGCCCGAGGGCCAGCTCCTACCTGCTCCCATGCCAGGAGCCAGCCCCGCACACCATGGCCCCGCCTGGACAGGAGTTGCTCGTCATCCTGCCGTCCCAGTCCCACTCCAAGCCCTGCAGGGCCGGTTCTCTTGAATGCCCGGCAGAGCCCTGAGCCTTCCTAGGGATTGGTCCGAGGCTGGGAGGAGCCCTTGGCTGGGAGGCTGAGGTCACAGCTGGTCAGTCCCCCAGGCCAACATCTGCAGCAGAGGCGGCAGGGCTGGCCCGGGCCGAGGGGGTGGGGTGCCTCCAGTCCCCAAGGGCCTGGTGACCGTGTGTCCTGGCAGGCCTGGGGCAGAGCGGAGCTGGGCACGGACGTGCAGCACAAGCCGTCCGGGTGCTGCTGAGGCCCTGAAGGTCGGTCCCAGGGGCCCCAGGCACAGGCAGGGCTGGGGGAGCTGGTGTCCCTGTCCCGAGGCTCCGGGTTGGGCCCTGGGGCTGGAGCCGCGGGCCACGCTGTCGCCGACACAACCGCACGTCTGGGGCGGTGGCAGTTTCACTCGCGTCTTGCTCCCCTGCACAAATGTCTTCCAGATGTGCGGTTGGGCGCCTGCGGGGGCCGGGCCAGCCCTGGGCGGTGCCTTTCCTGCTCAGAGGGGCCGCGCTCCAGGGCATCGAGTCAGTCCAGTGCCCAGCGGTGACCAGCAGAGCCCAGCTCAGCCAGGACTGGGTGATGCAGCCCTGCACATGTGTGCGCCAGGCCTACCGCCCTGCCTGGGCCTCGAGGGCTGCGAGCTTCCCAAGGGTGGTGCCCGGCCAGCAGTCTAGGGGTTAAGGTGACGGACGGGTTAAGGGTTCAGGTTACTTTTCCTGGAGCCCTCAGAAGAGGAAGCTCCCTGGAACAGCAGAGCCAGCGACAGAGGCACTCTCGGAGCCAGCGACACTCCCGGTGAGGCTGCTTCCAGCCCAGCCCAGAGCACCGTGAGCAGGTGAGGCCACTCCCAGCTCAGACCAGGGCACCCGTGAGCAGCGCACCCAGAGCTGACCACACAGAGGTGAGTGGGAGCCTCCTGCTCCAGCTGCAGCCTGGCAGAGCTGCCCCTGGCACACGCCTGCAGTGCTCCGGCTCCAAGCTCCGGTGGGTAACAGGCGGCGTGTTTTGTGTGCGTGCATCTGGCTTTGGGGTGGCTGCATGTGCCTGGGGTCCTGGGCACAGGGGGGCATGCAAAAGAGGACGGGGGGGGCGCGTGCATCTGTGCCCGGGTGCAGTCTGGGGAAAGCATGGCTTTGTGTGGTCAAGGGGGCATGTTCTTGTGTGCTGAGGGCTAGGGGCTCTGGGGGGGTTTAGCAGGTGCCTGTGGGTGGGAGGGGGCGTGTGTGCACACGTGTGTTCCTATGGCTGAGGGATGTGCGTGTGCCCGTGTGTTTGCATGTGCATGTGTGCCTGTGTCTATGAGGGGTGTGTGCGTGTGCATTTGTATGGGTATGTGTGCCTGTGTTTGTACTGAGATGTGCGCATGCATGTGTGTTTGTATGTGTACATAAGTTTGCACGTGTGCCTGTGGCTGAGGGGTGTGTGTACCTGTGTGTGATTGCACATGTGTGTACCTGCGGCTGGGAGGAGGCGTGTGCATGTGCACAGAGCTGTTGGGCGTGCATTTGTTCTGGTGTGGGGCCGTGTGTGCCCCACGGTTTGCTCGGCACTCTGGCCGTCTGGGCCTGCTTGGGTGTGGTTTGGGCACACCTGGGCTGTGGCGCATTCGTGTGAGCGTGTGTGCAGCGAGGTGCAGAGAGAGACAGGAGCTTGGTGCGCATCGGGGGCACCGTGGCTGTGGGAAGCAGGAAGGGGGGCGGGGAGCCCAGGGCACGACCCCTCCACCTCCTCCTACCTGGGGTTGCTCCTGGCTCCGGATATGGCCGGGAGGGGGCCGTTTCCCCTGACAGCAGCAGGGGCTGGTGGAGCCATTTCCCCCGGATCTTGTGGTGCTTTGTTGTGCAAAGCCATCCCCTGCCCTGCTCCATGCAGGGACAGGCCCCAGGGGTAGGCCCCGGGAGTGGCTGGCTGGGAGCAAGGAGGGCTTCCCTGGCACCTGGCCCCCAGTGACCCGTGCGGGGCTGGAGCTGCCCCAGGCGCAAAGTCCAGGAGCACCGGGGACGTGGGGGCTGGGACAGGGGCTTTGTGCCGGGGAGAAGCGTGGAGTTTGCTCTGAGCAGCTGCCCAGCGCCGCCTCCACGCAGCCCAAATGGCCTCCAGCTGCGGGAAGTCGCAGACCGTCAGGACACGGCCGGGGCTGCTCTGAATTGCCCCACGGCCTGGGCGGGCACAGGGCCCTGGGCTGCAGCCTCTGGAGCTTCGGCCCGGCTGGTCCAGAGCGTTCGCTCTGGCCGGCTCCCTTGCTGCCTGGCGGGGCTCTGCAGGAGCTTGGTTGGGAATGGGTCAAGCGGGGCCACCCCCCACCAGCAGGGCACAGGTGAATTCGTCTTGGCCCTGCTGGTAAACTGAGGCAGGGGAGGAGCTGACCCTGCCTATTCTCTCCAACAGGTGCTGTCCGCCGAGGCCTCGCTGCCCACGTGCTGCTGCCAGGTGGGGGGGGGGGATGGCTCCCCAGCCTCCAGCCACTTAATTACTCACCCATTAACCCAGGGCTCATAAACCTGCCTGGAACCCGCAGATAAAAGCCAGCACCTGGGTCGCAGCTGCCTCTTACTTGTGCCCACGCCAGCTCTGCCATGGCCGCGGGGTTCTTCATCAGCAAGACGCTGGGCATCGTAGGCATTGTGTTGGGCATCGGCGCCGTGGCCACCATCATCGCCCTGTCCGTGGTGTACTCGGAGGAGAAGAACCGCAACACGGCTGCCGTCAGCGTGCCCAGCACCACCCCCTCCGGGGCCGCGTCCACCACGCCACCCACCTCAGGCCCCAGCGGGCCCCAACAACCCTGGAACCGCTGGCGGCTGCCTGACTCGCTGAAGCCGCTGAACTACACGGTGACGCTCCAACCTTTCCTGGAGCCCAATGACCAGGGCCTCTACATCTTCAAGGGCAACAGCACCGTGATCTTCCAGTGCCAGACCGCCACCAACCTCGTGCTGCTGCACAGCAAGAAGCTCAACTACACGAACCAGGGCAGCTTCCTCGCCTCCCTGCAAGGCCTCGACGGTGCCCACACGCCCGCCATCAACCGGAGCTGGCTGGAGCCAGAAACCGAGTACCTGGTGCTGACGCTGATGGAGCCGCTGGTGGCAGGCCGCCGGTACCAGCTGTTCAGCACCTTCGTGGGGGAGCTAGCCGACGACCTGGCCGGGTTCTACCGTAGCGAATACATGGAAGGCAACGTCACGAAGTAGGTGGGGCTGGCGCTGGCCAGAGGTGCCTGTGCTCGGGGGCAGCCAGCTCCTGCCATGGGCTAGGATGGGGGAGCCCCTGGGATGCAAGGCCCCCCACAATGTGCAGTGCCGGCAGGGCAGGGTGTGGGACTGGGGCTTCATGCCCCCAGCCTCAGCCCCCTGCACCCCTGTTCTGCGCCTGACCCCTGACCCTCTTCCCGGGGCCAGGTCCCAGGAGGGGGCTGGGGGCGCAGAGGGTGCGTGAAGCTCCCAGTTTCCCCCCTTCACCTGCCCAGGGGGTGCAAACAGCTGGGGAGCGGGTGCCAGCAGGCTGCAGCCGCACGTGGCACATGCCGCTGCGTGCCCAGGCTGGCTGCCATCCCCCTCCTTGCCGGGACACCGCCAGCTCCCCTGAGCATGGCTGGCAGGGGGTCCAGGTGGGGGAGGGGGTTGCCAGGCCATGGCGTGGGGGTCATAGCGGGACACGGTGCAGCATGGCATGTCCACGGCACCCCCTCATGAGCCGCGGTGGCCGTCAGGGTGGTGGCCACAACACAGATGCAGGCGGCAGACGCACGGAAGGCCTTCCCCTGCTTCGACGAGCCGGCCATGAAAGCCACGTTCGAGGTGACGCTCATCTACCCAGTCAACCACAAGGCACTCTCCAACATGCTCCCACAGAGTGAGTGGCACTGAGGACGCGGGGTGGACGCGGTTTGGGCCTCATGCTCGTGGGGAAGCCCCCCCGGCAGCCTGCAGCTCCCCAGCTGCCATGCGGCTCCTCCCTCGCTGCAGGGTGGCCAGACCTGCCCCGTGGCTGGCGGGAGAGTCATAGAGGCCCACGGGAAGCAGGGGGTCTCCTCTTACACCCACCTCACTGCTCGTCTCGCAGGCTCCAGGCAGCAAGTCGTCGATGGTGTCATGCGGGAAGTTGTCACCTTCCATCGCACACCCCCGATGTCCACCTACCTGCTGGCCTTCATCGTCAGCGAGTTCACCAGCGTCGACAACCAGACGGATAATCTCCTGGTAGGGAGGGAGGGAGGGGGTGGGTGGCCTGGGGCCTCTGGCTGGCAGGGGGTCCTGGCTCAGGGCCTGGGCCCCGGGTGCTGCCAGCCTCCGCTGAGCCCAACCCTTCCCCTCCGTGACAGGTCCGGATCTGGGGCCGGCCCAATGCCATCGCGGAGGGGCAGGGCGCCTACGCGCTCGAAGTCACCGGGCCCATCCTGCGCTTTTTCGAGAAACACTATAACACGCCGTACCCCCTGCCCAAGTCTGGTGAGCACCGCATGGGGCTGGCACGTGGCCGTGGGCACTGGGGGCCGCCTGCACTCAATATGGGTGGGTGGTGCTGTGGGCGGGTGGGGTCCGGTGGGGTCCGTGCTGTGGGTGGGTGTCCCGTGGAGGCTGTCTCATGGGTGTATGGGATCCTGTGGAGGCTGTCCTGTGGGTGGGGGGTCCCATGGATGTTGTCCTGCGGTTGGGGGGGTCCCATGGAGCCTGTCAAGTGATCGAGGTGGGTCCGTGTCCCAGATCAGGTGGCACTGCCCGACTTCAACGCGGGCGCCATGGAGAACTGGGGACTGGTGACGTACCGCGAGAACTCGCTACTCTTCGACTCGAATTTCTCCTCCATCGGCAACAAGGAGCGCGTGGTCACCGTCATTGCCCACGAGATCGCCCACCAGGTGCCTGCCCCACCTGGGCTAGATCCTTCCCTGTGGGACTGGGGGCACAGTGACCCCCTGCAGTGATGGTCCTGGGGGGCACGTGGCACAGCCGGATGAGGACTCTGGGTTGTGTGTTTATCGGGGCCCAGGACTGACCCCCCACTGCCTTTCCTTGTCCTCAGTGGTTTGGGAACCTGGTGACCCTGCGCTGGTGGAATGACCTGTGGCTGAACGAGGGCTTTGCCTCCTACGTGGAGTACTTGGGGGCTGACGCCGCCCAGCCCACCTGGAGAATCGTAAGTCAGCCTGGACCCCCCGCCAGCCCCGCGGGGCTCAGAGCCCCCTCCCGGGGGGGCTGCCGTGGGCAGAGGGGGAGAACTGGGGCTGCCCGTGGCCGCCAGATGCAGGTGCTGGCAGGATGTCTGCCCCGGGGCTCAGGCACTGGCCCTGACCCGACCCCTCTGCCTGCTCCTGCAGAAGGACCTGATGGTGCTGAACGATGTGTACCGTGTGATGGAGGTGGACGCGCTGGCCTCCTCCCACCCCCTCACCTTCCAAGAGGACGAGATCAATACCCCTGCCCAGATCAGCGAGGTCTTCGACTCCATCTCCTACAGCAAGGTCAGGCCCACACCGGGGCCAAGCAATGGCACAGGCGCATCTAGGAAGCTGGAAGATGGGTACAGAGGGGATGGCGCATGCTCACAGTCCACCCCCCTGGATCCGGCCACGGACCATGGAGCTGGGGCAGCGTGGCTCAGGGCAAACCATTCCAGGAGCTCGCAGAGAGCAGCTCCAGGGCATCCTGCTGCGTCTGTAGCACCGGCAGCCAGGGAGCAGCCAGGTGCTGGGAGCTGCCAGATGCTAACACAGCTGGAGGGCACCGTTCTGCCTCTGGGGGCCAGAGTCACTGTTGGGGTTCAAGTGCCACCCTGCGGGGTCACTGGGAGGCCTGGGCTGGGCTGAGCTGTCGCTGCCCCTGCCCCTGGCGCTGTGCTCACAGCCGGGCTCTGCTCTTTGCAGGGAGCGTCAGTGCTACGGATGCTTTCTGCCTTCCTCACTGAGGAGCGGTTCAAGAGGGGGCTGCAGGTAAGGGTCCCCGGGGGGTTGTGGGGACTGCGGTGCCGGTACAGAGGGGTCCCAGACCCGGGGCTGGCTGGAGTGGAGGTGCTGACGCTGCCTCCACCCTGGTTCATGGGCTTTACCCAGGGGTGCCAGGCCCTGGCGGTGGGGAGGGGAAGGGAGCTCTGTCTCACGTCTGTGTTGCTCTGTCTCCTAGTCCTACCTGCATACTTTCGAGTACGGGAACACCGTCTACAATGACCTGTGGACTCACCTGCAGAGGGTATGTCCTGTTCCCCCCCCAGCCCGCACTTTGCCTGCCGGGTCATCTGTGTCTGGCAGCGATGTCGCTCTGAAATGCTACATGGCTGCCAGCACATGGCAGAGCGAGACCTCTCGCACATGGGCCTCAATTCCCTTGCATGCTGATATAGGCATGCAAAGCACTGGTGTGCACATGGGGTGCCAGGCAGGGCTTCGCCCGGGGCTCTGCTGCCTGGATCCCCTATAGCAGAGGGTGGGGTGGGGGGCAGGAGCTGGGCAGCCCCATTCTGTGCCCCATGTGGGTTGGGCCGAGCGCGGGCACTGATCCTCACCCCTGCTCCGTGCCTGGGGCAGGTGGTCGACGCAGACAAGTTCAGCCTGCCTGACTCCATCAAGAACATCATGGACCGCTGGACGCTGCAGATGGGCTTCCCCATGGTCACCGTGGACACCACCACAGGGAGCATCTCGCAGAAGCACTTCCTGCTGGACCCCACGTCTGTGGTGGATCGGCCCTCCCAGTTCCAGTGAGTGAACCCCTGCGGCCCCGCACTGGGGAGGATGGTCCTTTGCCCCCCCTGAGCACCCTGGGGGGCGTGAGACCGCTCATGAGACCCCCTCCCTGAGCATCTTGCCAGCCTGGGGCGGGACAGTCCTGGAGCCATGGGGTGGTGAGAGCAGCAGCAGCCCAGGGGTGGGTCTTACTGGGGGGTGGCAGGGAAGCCCCAATCCTGGGGTGAGGCCGTAGCCATCAGTCACCCACCTGTCTGTCTGCCTGGCACAGGTACACCTGGATCGTTCCCATCACATGGAAGACCACCACTGGCGCAGAACAGACGTACTGGCTCACGCAGACCACAGGTACCACCACTGCGGGCTGGGCTGTGGGCACCGGGTGCTGCAGCAGTGGGTAGGGTGGGGGCATGGGGTCAGGCACCAGAGCGGGTATAGGGTGCCCCAGCACCAAACTGCATTTCCAGAGGCTGCAGAGCCTTACTGGGGGCATTTCCCCCTTGGCACTCCCCTGAGACACGCTGGCAAGGGCAGCAAGAGAGGGACTGGGGAGCGGCGGCTGTGGGGTGGGGACGTGGCCCTGGGTGCGGGGGGGGTCTCTGCTGCAGGTCCTGGTGCCTAACACCCCGTCTGCTCCTCCCCCAGCCACGAATCCATCCTTCCAGGTGTTGCAGGCCAACTGGCTCCTACTCAACCTCGATGTTAAAGGGTATTTCCGGGTGAACTACGACACGCAGAACTGGAACCGGCTCCTCGCCCAGCTCAGCAGTGACCACCAGGTACTGGGGCCTGGCCCTGGCTGTGTGGAGCCCCAGCGGCTGCAGGGGAAGCCAGCTGGGACCGTGCCCTGTTCCTGCTCCCTGTGTGACCGTGTCTGTCTCCCAGGTCATCCCGGTGATTAACCGTGCCCAGATCATCGACGATGCCTTCAACCTGGCTAGGTGAGAGATGGGGTGACAGCCCTCTGTGCCCCCCACCTGAGCCACATCCTGCCTGGCCTGGCTCCCCAAGCAGCTGCAGGGACCCGGGGCAGGATTGCTGGTGGGATCAGCTGGTGCCTGAGCCCTGCGGTCTCCCCACAACAGGGCAAAGTACGTGCAGGTGGAGCTGGCGTTGAACACGACACGGTTCCTGCAAAAGGAGACCGAGTACCTGCCCTGGACTGCCGCCCTCAACAACCTGGCCTACTTCCAGCTCATGTTCGACCGCAGCGAGGTCTTCGGGCCCATGCAGGTGGGGACCCCTCTCCATCCTGCCCGCTAGCTCCCGTGGGGTGTGAGCTGCAGGGTCTGCAGAGCACGCAGGAGTTCGGGCTGGGGCAGCAGGGCTGACACTGCGCTCTCCACACAGAGCTATGTCCAGAAGCAGGTGAATCCCCTGTTCAAGCACTACAAGACCATAACCAGCAACTGGACCACCATCCCGGAAAGCCTGATGGACCAGTGAGTGCAGGAGGTGGGGCAGGGCTGGGACCCTCCACGCCCTGCCATGGGCTGGCTGGGCTCCACTGCTGCTGCCTCAGGGGGGCTCCAGGGACCCCTGCCCATTTTTCCCACCTCTGTCCCTGCTGTAGGGACAGCAGGGATATAGCTTTGTCAGGGCCGGGGGGCCGGGCTCTCCCTGCCCAGGCTCAAAGCCCATGCACTGCGGTGCCTTCACCAGGCTTCTGGACCCCAGCCCCTGTGCTGCCCCATCCAACCTGTGCTGCGCGGTGCCCCCGGGACCGGGGTCTGTCCCGGTAGGGTCCCCGCCCCACTCCATAGGGGCTGCTGGGTCCCAGGCCCTGACTCCGCTGCCGCTTCCTGCCAGGTACAACGAGATCAACGCCATCAGCACGGCCTGCTCCTACGGCATCCCCGAGTGCCTGGAGCTGGCCACCGCCTTGTTCGACCAGTGGAAGGCAAACTCCACGAACAACCCGTGAGTGCCTCCCAGGGCTGGGGCCAGGCCCCCCTTGGGGTGCGAGGGGGTGGGGGCCAGGCTGTGCACCCCACGCAGCCTGAACTCCCCCTGCCCCGGCTCAGCTGGCTCCGTGTCCTCCCCCCGCAGCATCCACCCGAACCTGCGCTCCTCCATCTACTGCAGCGCCATCGCCACGGGCGGCGAGGCGGCCTGGGCCTTCGGCTGGCAGATGTTCCTCGAGGCCCCCGTCGTGGCCGAGGCTGACAAGCTCCGCTCTGCCCTGGCCTGCAGCCAGGAGCCCTGGATCCTCAATAGGTGGGGATGCGCCTGCCCAGGAGCCATGTCCGTGGGAGCACGGGGCGCAAGGCACCGGAGGGCGTGATGCCTCGCTGCTGGGCACCGGCCAGGCCTCTAGAGCACGGGGCAGCTCTGGGTGCCACGTTTGATAAAGGACACGGGAGAGTTAGAGAGGTGGTGAAAAGGTGATCGAGGGCTGGGGGGGCTAAGTGACGCAAGGAGAGGCAGAAAGAGATTGGTATGATCAGCTTGCGGAAGTGGCGCTGGAGAGGGGACGTGAGAGCAGTCTGCAGGGATGCCAGGGAGAGGTGGGAAAGCACCTCCTCTCTCGGCGCAGAGAACCACGGCTTGAACTTGCAGCAGAGCACGTTTAGTTGGAGATGAGGAAACGCTTTGCTGTCAGAGCAGAGCTGCCGGGGGAGAGACGCCAGGGGAGGGGAGGATTCAAGGAGAAGCTGGACGGGCACTGAGTGGGATGATCTGGGTGCAGCGATGCCTGTGCTCTGCTGCGGGGATCTCCCAGGCTTCGGGCTCTGCTGGTTGCCCCCGCACCCCCCCCCCATGTGTCAGGGGGTTTTAATCCTCCCCCAGAGGCACTGGGTGTTTCTGCAGCCCCGGCTGGGGCTGGGCTGTGCCAGCGTTCCCGCAGGGTCCCGGCTGGAGGGTCTTGCCCCCGCACTCAGGCTCGGCCCCACACTGCACTGGAGGCAGGAAGGGATTTCCCCCCTGCTTAAACTGGTCTGGACTGGGCAGGGGGGTTGCCTTCTTTTGCAGCGGGGGCACAGCCTTGGCCTGGGCTCTCTTTAGCATCCACGACCCCCCTGGCAGCATCAGGATGTTGGCAGCCACAGCTCCTCTGCTTTCCTGGGGGCAGGGGCAGGGGCAGAGGCGGGGGCGATGCCTGGGGCTGTCAGGGGTGACTGTCGTGTGGCTTCGAGGCCGCACACAGGGTTTGTCGGGGCTGGGGCTGGATGTGACCCTGCAGCTGCCTGCCAGCCCCACAGCCCTGGGATACTCTGACTAGGTGGGGGGCAGTGCCCATGGCCCTGTGCCTGCCGCATCCCCACCGTGCCCTGACAGCCGCCCCCGCCCCAGGTACCTGGAGTACGCGCTGGACCCTTCCAAGATCCGCAAGCAGGATGCCACGTCCACCATCAACAGCATTGCCCGCAACGTGGTGGGCCAGACCCTGGCCTGGAACTTCATCCGCGGCAACTGGGCCACGCTGTTCCAGCAGTGAGGACAACGGGGCAATGGGGAACGTGGGGGGGCAGGGGCAGGAGGGGGTGGGCGCATGGTGCCCCTGGGCTCGCCTGTGCCCGGCTCAGCCTGCCTCTGCCCCGGGCAGGTACGGCGGGGGCTCCTTCTCCTTTTCTGGCCTGATCCAGTCCGTGACGCGGCGCTTCTCCACCGAGTTCGAGCTGAAGGAGGTGAGGCCTGTCCGGGCGGGGAGAGGTGGGGTGGTCCCGGGGCCCCTCCAGCCCAGCCCAGCCCAGCCCAGCCCTGGGTACTGGGGGGTGCCTGTGCACCCGGCGTGACCCTTGCCCAGGCATCCCTGCAGCCTGGCCCCTTGGGCTGGCTCTAGGCTTGGGGTCCCAGGTGGGGTTGCTGCCATCTCCCTCCCCTCCCCTCCCCTTTCCCCCACTGACGCCTGCCCCCCGCTTCCCGCAGCTGGAGCAGTTCAAGGCAGACAACATGAACGTGGGCTTCGGCTCGGGCACGCGGGCGCTGGAGCAGGCCCTGGAGCGCACCAAGGCCAACATCAAGTGGGTACAAGAGAACAAGCAGCCGGTGCTGGCCTGGTTCAAGAGCGAGGCCAGCTAACGGGGCCAGCGCCACCCCAGACCCGGCCTCACGCTGCAGGTGGCAAGCGGGGCAGGTCCCGGGGGGCTGCGGTACCCCAGCTCCGCTCCCCGGGGCCCCAGCCCGGGGCTGCCACCCCTGCTCCCAGCCTCCCCCGGCCCCGGGAGCCTCCCTGAGCCCCCATAACGGACACGCTCCCACAATGCTTTGCACTGCCTGCGATCCCTGGCCATGCTCCCACAATGCTTTGCACTGCCTGGGAGTCCCTGGCCACTCTCCCACAATACTTTGCACTGCCTGGGAGTCCTTGGCCACACTCCCACAATGCTTTGCACTGCCTGCAATCCTCAGCCACATTCCCACAATGCTTTGCACTGCCTGGGAGTCCCTGGCCACATTCCCACAATGCTTTGCACTGCCTGGGATTCCCTGGCCACGCTCCCACAATGCTTTGCACTGCCTGGGATTCCCTGGCCACGCTCCCACAATGCTTTGCACTGCCTGGGAGTCCCTGGCTATGCTCCCACAATGCTTTGCACTGCCTGGGAGTCCTTGGCCACACTCCCACAATGCTTTGCACTGCCTGCAATCCTCAGCCACATTCCCACAATGCTTTGCACTGCCTGGGAGTCCCTGGCCACGCTCCCACAATGCTTTGCACTGCCTGGGATTCCCTGGCCACGCTCCCACAATGCTTTGCACTGCCTGGGAGTCCCTGGCTATGCTCCCACAATGCTTTGCACTGCCTGGGAGTCCTTGGCCACACTCCCACAATGCTTTGCACTGCCTGCAATCCTCAGCCACATTCCCACAATGCTTTGCACTGCCTGGGAGTCCCTGGCCATGCTCCCACAATGCTTTGCACTGCCCAAGCTCCTGGTTCTCATGATGCTTTGCGGCCCGTGCTGCAGCGCCTGCCCTGGGGGGCTCGCGTACCCCTATGAAGCCCTCTCCGATGGGAGGGCGAGGGGAGTCGGGCCAGCTCCGCGCCCGCGCTGTACAGTACTTGGTGCAATGCCAACCCTGTAAATAAAAGTGTTGCGCTGAGCTCTGGCTGCAGCAGGGCCGGGCGCGGGGGCACGGGCGGCCAGGCCACCACAAAGGGCGGGGAGCGGGGCTGCGCCGCAGGGAGGGGAGCAGCCTGCGTGGCTTGTGGGGGAGCCTCTCGGAGGGGCCCGGCCGAAGGGCACAGGCTGACGCAGGGGCTGGCGCAGGTACGCAGCAGTGCCTGCTCTCCCCTGGCCCCGGTGCACGGCCCCCTTGCAGGGCGCTGCAGCAGGGGCGGGCGTGGGAGCCCGGAGCCTCCCGTGCCCCTGTGCCCACCTTGGACCCCGCAGCGTCCTGACGCCAGCTGCGGGGCCGGGCGCAGGCTGCACCCGCTGAGCATGGGCCCGCGGTGCAGGACCGTCATAGCTGCGGTGCGGGGACCCCCGGCCGGGGAAAGGGGGAGCCCCCTCTGTCAAGCCTGGCGGCTGTGGGGGCTGCAGGGAAGGACACGCCCAAGCTCCTTCCTCTGTGGGGGAAGCCCTGAAAAAGCAGGGTCGGATCCGGAGGGGCACCCGGCCCAGCTGCCCTGCCTGTGGCTCTGTGCCCCAGCTGTCCCAGCGTGGCCCCGGGGACACCGGCAGCATGCTGGGTCCCCCCCGCCCCGCACGGGAGAGCCCCGCAATGACCAGCCAGTGGGCGTGCAGCAGTAACGAGGTTTAATGAGGAGCCATTTGTTTCCAGGGGGACCTGGGGGCAGCAGGGACCCGGCGGTGGAGATCCCGGGTCTCTGCGGCCCACGCTCTGCTCCCCTCAGCTCCACCACTCCTGCGGCCAGGCTTGGGCGCTCTGGAGGTGGCTGTAGGTGACCTGGGCACTCTGCGGGCAGCCGTGGGGGACCTGGGCGCTGTCCCGGGCTGGGGAGATGTGACCCACCTGCTGCTGAAAGAGAAACCGCCTGTTAAACCCTCCGCCTGGCAGGAGCCTCCCGCCGCTCGCCCAGCCCCGACGGGGACACCCTGGGCAATGCCCGGGCAGTCCCCGCTTCCCCTGCACCTGCCCCCCACCCAGGGCTCACCCCCAACCCACGGCCCAGCCGAGGAGAGCAGCAAGAGCCCCGTTCCCAGTCCCCTGGCCGAGCTGCTGGGTGCTGTGAGCCCGGCCTGGTGCCGGCTGTGCCCAGGCTGCACCGCGCCCTGCCAGGTCGGGTCCCTCCCTCCGCAGCCAGCCACGTGCAGCCCCGAGCGCCCCGCGGGGCACGGCAGCCCCAGGGCCAGGTCTGGGCAGCGGCAAGCGCCTTTCCCCAGCCCCAGGCAGCGCAGCCTGGGCACTGTGGCTGGGGCGGGGGGGCGTCGTGGAGAGGGAACCGTCCTGCAGAAGCGGGGTCTCTGCTCCAGGCCGGGCGGCCGAGGACCTACCTGGCAGCAGGCAGGGAGCGGGGGGGAGCCCCACGGCCGCGTATCCACGGCTCCTGTCCCGTCGGGCTCGGGGTCGGCTGCAGCCTCGGAGCAGAAGGCGGGGAGCATCCAGGCGGGGGGCTCGGGCAGCTCCAGGGGGGCGCCGGCCTCGGGGCAATGCGGGGGTGACACCCAGGCCCCCGGCTCCCACAGCTGGGCCCCGCAGGGCTCGGGGGGCGTCCCCGCCTCGGAGCACGAGGAGGGCGAGACCCAGGCCCCTGCTCCCGTGCTCTGGGACCCGGCCGGCCCCGGCGGGCTCCCTGTTTCGGGCGAGCCCCAGGGCTCGGCGGCCGGCTCCTGCAGCGCTGGCGATGCCGCCCCCAACCCCGGCACCTGCGAGCAGCCGAGCCCGGCGGGGCAGAGCGTGCAGCGCCGGCGCGGGGCGGGCGGGCGCGGGCCCAGCATGGCGGAGAGGTGCGCGATGTAGCGGCTGGCCAGGCGCAGCGTCTCGATCTTGGTCAGGCTCTGCCCGGCCGGGGCCAGCGTGGGCGGCAAGAAGTGGCGCAGGGTGCGCAGGGCCCGGGCCAGCGTCCTCATGCGCAGCTTCTCGCGCTCGCTGGCACTGCGCCGCGGCTCCCCGCAGCCCGCCCGGGCCCTGCGGCCTGGGCACGGAGCCGCCACGGGCTCGGCCGGCAGCGAGAGCGCCCGCCTGGGCCCGTGGCCGACGAAGGGGTCCCGGGCCGGCGCCGGCGGGGAGCTGAAGGAGTCGGAGGAGGAGGACGGAGAGGTGGACTCGGCCGGGGCCCAGCCCCAGAGCTGCGGCAGGGCAGGGGCCGGCGGCAGGCAGAGGCTGGGGGCCAGGAGCGAGGCCGGAGCGCTGGCCATGGCGGCTGGGCTGTGTGCGGAGAGCCCCCGGCCTGGGCTTTATGCCGGCCGAGGTGTGAAGCCGCCCCTCCCCGGGCTGCCCGAGGTGTCAGAAGCCGCAGGGCCCGGCCGAGGCCCTGGGAACGGGGGCCCATTTGCGAAGGTGTCGGTTCTGACTCCTCAGCCCCTTAATTGCTGCCTCCCCGAGCTGGGAAGTGTGCGGGGAGCAATTCACATGCCCCGAGGGCTGCTAATTTCCTTACCAGCCCCTGGCCCGGCTGCCCACGCGGTGCCCTCCATAGCTGGGTCCCCTGGGCCCAAGGGCACGGCCCCGAGCCGTCCCCCCGTCCCCTGCCCTGGGGGTGCTGGGGGCGGCGTGGCAGGCTCTGGGCCCTGCATTCGACGTGGTTTCCTGGTGGCACGTGCAGGGCTGGGGCTGTTCAACGGGTTTGCTGCTGGAGTCGGGACGCTAGGTCCCCGGGGCGATAGACCCGGGCAGGAGGATGGGAGAGGAGAGGATTTCAGCAGGACCCGGGCAGGGCGGAGGGCCGTGCTGGGGCCAGCGGGATGAAGCTCGGTGCAAGGCGCTGCAGCTCAGGGAGCCGGGGCGCAGCCCTGCAGAGGGGGCCTGGGGGTCTCGGTGCATCCCAGGCCCCGGGGAGCTGCCAGTGCAATTCTGCACAGAGGCCGCCGCAGCTCTGGGCTGCCTCCTGCCTGGTGCGTTCGGTGCAGGGCACGGGAGGTGATGGTGCCCCCCTGCTCGGCACGGCTCAGGCCTCAGCGCGAGAGCTGCGCGCCGTTCTGGGCTCCACGTCTTAGAAGGAGCTGAAGCCGGAGGGGTCCAAAGGCAGCGCACGGGATCCTGGTCCTAGAGGAGAGGCCGAGAGAAGGAGGGCTGTTGAGCTCGCAGGGAGGCGAGGAGAGGGGCCGCGGCGGCAGTCTGTGCGTGTCTGACGGCTGCCGTAGACAGATGGGACCGGCCCGGATGGAAGCGGCGGCTCCAGGCCGCAGCGGAGACGGAGATTAGATCGCAGGAAGGACGTCCTGTGCAAGCCACGGCACGGCCTGCCCTGGGTGGGGGATCTCTCGGAGGCTTCCCAGAGGAGGCTGGATCGGCGCCTCTCAAAGCTCCTTCGCCTTGGGGTCAAGATACCCCCTTCTGCCTCTCTTCCCTTGCAGGCAGAGTCCTCGACCCCCTTCTCCTAGCACGTGGCGGGGGGAGAGACGTCCCCCCGCCCTGGGACATGCTGCCAGGGGTCCCCGAGCCTGGTGGGGTCACCTTCCCAGGGGGCCGGGAGCAATGGGGCCGTGTCCAGGGCACATCCCCGACCCCAGGGGCTCAGGCCCCTCTGGGAGAGCTCGGCCGTGGGGCTCGTAGGGGAAGCTCTGTGCCCACCCGAGGGGGCCGGCACCTGCCAGGTTGAGGCTGGATCTGGGAGATGGAGTCTGCCGGGGCCTGGGGGGCCACACGCGGCTGGGCAGGGAGGGGAGGGGGCTGCAGTGCAGCTTCCCCACGGGGGCCGGGGAGGTGTCGCCGGCCCACCGCCCTCCTGGGCTCGGCCCCAGCGCATATGCAGCGGCAGCTCTGGAGATAAGCAGCCGGGAGGAATAACTTATTCCAGATGGTACTGGGCCTGGGGGTAGCGGCCGGAGGGGTCAGCGCCAGCCCGGTGGGGGTCCCCGGGGCTGGCTGCCAGGGGCTGCGCGGAGCGGGTGCCTTCGGGGCCTGGGGCCGGGCGGGGTCCTGGCATGGGGAGGGGAGCCCTGCCCCGGGGCCAGAGGTCTAATTACCAGGGAGGGCAGCAGCTAATGAGAGGGGGCTGGGCTGGGAGCGGGGAAGGGCAGGCGGGGTGCCAGGGGTCCGAAGAGATTCAGCCAAGCCCCACTCCAGCGCAGTGCATGGGCCCAGGATCCAGCCTTCCTCCGTCCGGGCCTCAGTTTCTCTACCTGTGCATTGGGAGCGTGTAGGAGCAAGGGGCAGGTGCTTGTGCTCCCAGCGTGGAAGCACGTCAGGCCACGCCGGGGATGCCGTGGGCTCCATCAGCCAGGACTGAGCGTGCAAAGCCCTTCAGCTGTGCGGGACGGCGCTCGCCTTGGGGCATGTGCGCAGGGTTCGAATGCCGGGGGAGCTCGGGGGGCTGAGCGCATGTCAGAGCTGAGATCCCCCCTGTAAGATTTGAAAACCATGACCTGGGGGGGTCTCCGATTTCATTAGGGCATCCTGGGGGGCAGCCCAGGTCTTTTTGCAGCCTCCTCCAAGAGTCCAAGTGTAGTTCAAGCCCTGCACGTGTGCACGCGCCTGCGTTCGTGGTGGGGTCCGCGCACCCCGGGGTGGTGGAAGCGGCCGCTGCGCCCCGTTCCCTGCAGCCCCTTCTCCGCTCTGTTTTGCTTTCCAGCCCCGCAGCGCCGGGTTTCCCTGGAAACTTTCACACCGTCCTGTCGAGTGACACCTGGGCCGGGCCTGGGAACGGGGCTGGCGGCTCCCTCTCAGCCCCTTCACACCTCCGCTCCCCTGGATGCACGACCGCAGGCCTAAGCGGCTGCCCACCCGGGACGCTGCCTGGGTCTGGGGATCTCGTCCCCCGCGGGAGGGCCGAGGGGGGCAGCCCAGCTGGGAAAACGCCGGGGTCAGGATCGGGCACGTGACAGCCAGGCCTGGTCGGGGATTGGGGCCCAACTGCGCCAGGCAGAGCCCCCCTCAGGGCACGTAAGCTAAGCTCTAGCCCCACTTCACAGATGGGGAAACCGAGGCACGGAGCCGGGCATGACATGATCAGGTTTATCCAGGAGCCAGCTCCCTGCCTGCTCATTGCCCTGGAGGTATCGCGGGCGTGTGATGGACCGACGGGCAGCACAGCAGGGAGCAGAGCGGGGCCGGATAACAACCCCTGCCCCGCCGCTCTGCCATGCCCGGGGACCTGGCTGCTGGCCTGGGCCAAGCCTGGGGGGACGGCGGGGGGCCTTCATTGCCACCCTGCCTGTCCCTACAGCAGGCAGGGGCTGGAGCACTGGCCGGACAGGAGGGGATCAAGGCCGAGGCCGTCTGTGCTCGAGTGTCCCCACGTCCAGGCTCTGCTTTGTTCAGCACCTGCCTCGGGCCTGGCCCATGCACTGCCCCGGCGCCTCGCCGGGGCCAGCCGTGCCGGGCGATGCTTGGTGCTGGGCACTGGCCGCCGGGCTCCTGGGCTGAGTCCAGCAGGAGCTCGGGGAAGGGGGTGCTCCAGGGTCCTTTGCCTGCCTGGCGCCTCCCTGCCCCGTGGCACCCTGTGCACCCGGGGCAGGATGGCCCTGCCCGCCCAGCGCAGGCACCAGGTGGTCACCAGCACGCTGAGGGGCCCGCGGCTTGCCCTCCTGCTCGGGGCCCTGCCCTCGCTGCCCGCGTGGGGGGGTGAACTAGCCCCCGGGAGCGCCTGGGACACCAGAGAGGGCTGCCCCAAGTCAGAGCTGCCCCCTCTTCTCTGCAGAAGCTGGGGGTGCCCCGGGGTACCCCCTGCTCCAGGCTAGGCCAGGCTGTGCCCCAGCTTTGTGCCCCGTCCCGGTTGGGGGCTAGCAGCTGAGGAGAGGGGGCAAGACGGTCTGGCCCCGCTGCCCAGCTCAGCCCCAGAGCCGGGCAAGAGCCGTGTCAGGCAGGGGTCGGGGTGCTGGACTGCTGCTCCAGTCTCGGCTCCGGGGCCTCCCAAAGCCCAGGCCCCGGAGAGGCGCTTGGAGGCCCAGTGTCAATGGGGTTGGCAGGCGGCTGCTAATGCAGAGCCAGGCCCCCTCCCCGCCTGGGCTCCAGCGCTAATGACCGCCAAGCCCCAGGCTAATCAGGCTCATTCCTCCTGCCTGGGGCAAGGGGGCTTTGAGGTGCAAATAGGAGCCCGCCCGCCCGCCCTTGCCCCTGTAGGATGTGGGGCTGGACGGCTCCAAGGCCGGGGCGGTGCTGGGCCGGGCTCCTGGGCTGTGGGGCCTGCCGGGGAGTTTCGTGGGGTGCTGCTGTGGGGACAGGCCTGTGCCCCCCCAGCCAGCCCCTCGGTTGGGGCCCTGGGGACCAGGACACATGGCAGCCCCCATGGCCATGTGGGAGTGCACATGTGCATGTGGGTGAGTGTATGTGAGTGTGTGCAATGGCACGGGTCAGACCGTGTGCATGCAACCCCACGTGTGTGCAAGCCTGACTGGGTGTACGTGTACTTTTGTGTGCAACTGCACTCACGGCTGTGCCTGTGTGAATGCATGTGTGCACGCCTGTGTGCTGGTGTATGGCTGCATGTGGCTGGGTGTGAGTGTGGCAGCGGGTGTGTGAGTGCATATGTGCAACTGTGAATGATTGCACCGGGTTGTGGGTGAGCACAGCTGTGTATGTGAGTGCGTGCATGTGGCTGCACACATCTGTGCTAATGTGGTTGCACATTTGAATGCACGTGCGCAACCAGGTGTGACAGCACCTGGCTGTGGGTGAGTGTGGCTGCACATGCAAATGCATGTGTGTATGCGCAACCACGTGTGACAGCACCCAGCTGTGTGTGGGCATGGCTACATGTGTGTGAGGGCACACGTGAAACCATGCACGACTACACCTGGTTGTGCATGCTGCAGCTGTGTACAAGCGCATGGGTGACCACATGTGACTGCGCACGGCTGTGCGTGGCCACAGCAGAGCGTGTGTGACTGCACGCGTGACCATGTGTGAGCGCACCTGGCTGTGCGTGAGCACGGCTGCACACGTGGGCGCAGTGCAGGGCTCTGCAAAGGGGCCGTTACGTCAAGCAGCAACATGAGCTGCCAAGGGCACCCGGCGGCGGCTGCCGGAGAGCCCCGCGTGCCACCCCAGGGACAGCCGCAGCTGCGGCCTCCACCCTCCTGGCCCCGTGGGTGCAGGATCAGGATCGTCCCGCGGCCACCGAGCCCCCGAGCCAGCCGCGGCCTCAGCCCAGCCGGACAGCAGAGGCCAGCTGGAGGTGAGGGGGTCACCCCATCCCGTCCCCCCTGTGCCCCCACCCCAGAGCCCAGGGGTGTCTCCTCCAAGGAGGGGATAGGGAGCTTCTTCCCCAGGGGCACCCCACACCTCTGCCCACCGCCCCGGGGCCCAGCCCAGCTCTCCCCGGGGCTCGGGGGCCTGGCGCATGGAGCAGGGCCGGGAGCTGGCACGCCGTCTGTGTCCCTCGCAGCGCGCCCCCAGGATGAACGCCAGCGGGGCAGGGGCTGGCAATGGGAGCGCGGGGCCCCTGCGGCTGCCCACCTTCTCGCCGGCGGCGCAGGCCCGCGTGGGCATCACGCTGGCGCTGTTCACGCTGGCGGCGGGCGGGAACGCGGCGGTGCTGCGGGCGGCCGGCGGCAGGCGGCGGGGACGGCGGTCCCATGTGCGGGTGCTGCTGGCGCACCTGGCGGCTGCCGACCTGCTGGTGGCCGTGGTGGTGATGCCGCTGGACGCCGGCTGGAACGTCACGGTGCAGTGGTACGCGGGCGACCTGGCCTGCCGCGCGCTCATGTTCCTCAAGCTGCTGGCCATGTACGCCTCGGCCTTTGTCACCGTCGTCATCAGCCTGGACCGCCAGGCCGCCATCCTGCGCCCGCTGGCCATCGCCCGTGCCCGCCGCCACAACCAGCTTCTGCTGTACGGCGCCTGGCTGCTCAGCGCCACCCTCGCTGCCCCCCAGGTACCTGCCCCTGCCCCCTCCACGCGCTCCCGGCCCCGGGTCGGGTTCACGAGGCCCCCGGGGTGCATATGGGCACGGGGGCAGGAGATGCCAGCATCCTCCGCCAGGCGAGCCTGGCTCCCCACCCCCTGCACGCGCCCCTGCGTGCGGCCCGAGGGCCAGGGTGTGGGGTGGGCACCGGCGTGGGGCTACCGCCGTGTCCGCTTGCAGCTGTTCCTGTTCCGCACCGTGACCGTCCGCGCCGCGCAGAACTTCACGCAGTGCACGACCCACGGCAGCTTCCCGCGGCGCTGGCACGAGATCCTCTACAACATGCTCAGCTTCGCCGGCCTCTTCCTCCTCCCGCTGCTCATCATGGTCACCTGCTACGCTCGCATCCTGCTGGAGATCTCCCGCCGCGCCGGCACCAGCCTCTGTGAGTGCCGCGGCCCTGGGGATGGTGTGGGGGGCTGCCCGGAGCCCCGCCGGGTGCTCCGCTCCGGAGAGGGAGGGTCCGTAGCACCCGGTCGTGGATGCCAGAGCAAGGGCTGCACCCCCAGGGCCACAGCTCCAGGCTGGTCCCTCTGCCCAGGATCAGCTGCCTTTGCCGGGTGCCCGCGGGCGCCGGTCCAGGCGGTGCCCCGCTCACGGCTGCCCACGTCTGCCGTTGCAGTCTCCTCCAAGGAGGCACCACTGCGGCGCTCGAGGAACAACATCCCGCGGGCACGGCTGCGCATGCTGCGGCTGAGCCTGGCCATCGTGGGCTCCTTCGTGCTGTGCTGGACGCCGTACTACCTGCTGGGGCTCTGGTACTGGTTCTGCCCGCGCACCATGGAGCGCCACGTGCCCCCCTCGCTTGCCCACCTCCTCTTCATCTTCGGCCTCCTCAACGCCTGCCTGGACCCCCTCACCTACGGCCTCTTCACCCTGCCCCTGCGCCACCGGCCCCGATGCTGCTGGCCCTGTGGGCATCGCCCGCCCCCGGGGGCTGAGCCCACGTCCCCGGCCACGGGCTCCTTCCGCTGCTCGGCCTCCTCCATCCAGGCCCGGCGGGGAGCTCCGGGCACGAGGCACGAGGCTCCCGACGCCCCGGCCGACCTGGGTCCCAGGGCCGGCAGCTTCCACAGCAGCTCCCTGTGACCGCACCCGAGGGGCCGGCCTGGGGCCCTGCTGGCATCCAGCTCCCCGGGGTCCCCGGGGCTGGGGCACAGGGCTGGGCAAGCGGAGCCTCCTCGACCCCCAGCTCCCGGACCCCCAGCACCGGCACGAGGGGCTAAGGACAGGCCTGAGAGCCGGAGGGGAATGCCGGGGTCCGGGCTCAGCCGTGGGGTGGGGGACCCCTGGGACAGGCAGCCTGGCGGGGCACTGAGGACGAGACAGGATCAGGCCCGGCCGGAGGTTTTCAGGGTTAACCCTAATCCGGCCCCGCACCCCCGTGCACAGGCTCACCCCCTCCAGCCCAGGGGTGACGGGGGCACCTGCCTTGCCACTTTTTGGATAGACGTGGCCCCTCCCTTTACATAAATATTCATGAAAGACGTTGGGACTGATTCTTGCCCCGCAGAAAGTGGCTCGGGGTGGGGCGGGGGCAGCAGGACTTTAAGGGGGGGTTGGTGAGCTGGGCGCGGCATCGGGGTCCCAGGGCTGAGCTGCTGGCCCCGTTGGGGCTGGGGGCACGCGTCCCGTCTGCGCCCGGGGCTCAGGGGCACCCCTTGGCCCGGCCCCGGGCAGCCTGTGGAGCCTGGGTCAGGTCGTCCGCTATGGGGGGGCCGGCGATGGGGACAGCGGAGAGCAGAGGGGCATCTCCGGGGCAGGATGCAGCCCTGCGCGACCCTGCTAGCTCCTCCTGGCCGGGGCTGGGGGCGGTGGGGCCCTGGCAGGCTCCCGGGCAGGGGTGGGGGCCGGCGGGAGCGGCCAGGACGCTCCGCTCCTGTTCCCAGGTCTTAATCCGGGGAAGATTTTTCCTGGAAGCTTCTGCTCCTGCCGAAGGTCGGTGCAAAGCCGGCGCCGGGCTGCGTGGCAACCGCTGCAAGGCCAGCGCTGGCAGGGGGGGCCCGGCGGGGCTGGGGGTGCCCGGCGGGGCAGCAGGCTCCCCAGCCCCCGGCTCTGTGCCCCCCGTCGGTGCCAGCTGCAGCCAGCAGCTCGGGGCCCCGCAGCCGCGTGGGTCCCTGCCCCGGCGTCCCTGCCTCGACGCGGCTCCTCCCCGGGCACCGGGCCGCGTGAGGCCGGGGCACCCCAACCCCGCGCATGTCAGCAGGGAGGAGGACACCTGAGCCGGCCCCGGGGGTCACCGTGACGCAGAGCGGGTCGTGTGTGGGTCGGGCACCTGCTCAGCTGCTTGCGGCCCCCCGGCTCTGGGACGAGGCCAAGGGGGTGGGCAGAGCCTTTCCCTTGTCACCTGGGCACGTGGCTCTGCCCAGCCCATCCGCACAGCCACGCAGGTGCCTGGCATGGAGAGCTGGCGTTGCAAGCGTAGATGGGACTTTGCTCTGCCTGGGAGACAACGGTTGCTGGCTGCCAGCTGCACAGGGGCTGGTGCAGCGGGGGAGGCTGCTGTGCCCAGCGCCAGCCCGCTTGCCCAATACAGACGAGGAAGCCACATCCTGAGGCCGGGGGCAGGTCCCCGGGGGTCCCTCCCCTTCCCCTGCAGCGTGCGGGGCCTTCCCCGCTGGGCCCGATCGCCCCGTAGCCCCGTATCCGCTGCCTGGGCCTCTCTGGGTTCAGGGCTGGAAGACGGGGTCTGGCTGGACTCGGGGGTCCGTGCCAGCAGGAGCATCTCTTGGCCCCTTTGGGCTGGGACGTCCCTGGCAGGCGGAGCTGCTCTCGCCGTTCTCGTGCCCCCCGGCCCAGCGCCCCGTGCATGCACTACACGGTGCCCGACCGCCGGCAGGGCTGTGGGCCCCAGGAAGGCGGGCGCGGGCGCTGGCGCTGGTGCAGCTGTGCTCCAGGCTGGAGCATCTCGGAACAGCTCCGGAGGAAACCGAGCTCCTGGCGTCTGCAGTGCCCAGCCCCTCTGCTCAGGGCACTGCGGGGGCCGTGTCCCCGCCCTGCCAGGACGTGCTGGGGCAGGGAGGCCTGGGCAGGCAGGTGAGGACCTGCGGCCTGCTGCACCCTGCTCCGCGGAGGTCGCGGCGTCCACAGCCTCGCGGCTCCCTCTGCTGCCCTGCGGCTGCAAGGGGCACCGAAGGGGCTGCTGCTGCATTGCTGCGTGCAGCTGCGTGGATTCGAGGCATCAGGGAACAGCACGTCAAGTGTCTACCGGGCAGCGGGAGCAGGACTGGGCCCCCAGAGCCACATGCATCCAGCAGACAGCGCGGCCGGGACGGAGGGTTTGAGTCTGGGCGGATGGACAGGACATCCCCTGGGTGGGGCTGGCTCGCTCTGGGTCTTGCTGACCTGGGAAGGAGGCGTCAAAAGCCCGCAAGGATGGTGCTGGTCACAGGTTTATTGCCAAGGGGCAAAGGCAGCGTGTGGGGGTGTCGGTGCCATTTGGGCATGCCCCGCAGCATGCACACGCGCCCACCCGGGCTCAGACGCTTGGCGTGGAAACACAGCACAGCTGGCAGCGTGCCGCTCTGGCCTGGCCCGCACAGGGGTCCGTCCAGGGGAGGTGTCTGGCGCGGCCCATTGCTCCACATTAGAAAGGGATCGGCCAGGATGTTCCCTGTGCTTGCCAGGGAACAGGTCCATAGGACCCCCCCGATGGAGGGGCCCGTGAGGAGCCCGAGGCATTGCGGGGAGCAGAGAGGTCTGGTGGCATCGCTGACTCCAGGCCCCGTGTGTCCAGGGGACCCCCCTGTCAGCGCCGGGTGCAGCGCCTGTCCTGGGCGGCGGCAGCCACAGCTGGCAGGCCATCCGGAGGTGCCTGGGGGGGCAGGTGGCATTGCCCTGTGCCCTGCTGCTGGTGAAGCCCCTGAGCAGGATTTCCGGGGGGCCTGGACACAGCCACAGCCCCCTGGCCGGCCGGCAGCTCCCGTGCATGGGCTGCGAGTGGGCTTGGGGGTCCTACAGGCCTGGCCCTCACCACTTCACCTGGCTGTGCAGATGCACCGGGGCAGGAGCCAACCAGGGGGAGTAATGGCTGCAAAATCCCCCCCCACCCCAGCAACAGCACACGTGTCCTGCACCACGTACGTCTGCATGAGCTCTGAGGGACCGGGAACGAGCAGCTGGGAATAAGGGACCAACATCAGCGTCCTCTCCCCAGCCCCGCAGGTCGGTGGTGGTGCCGTGGGAGCAGCTCGGTGTTGGTGGCTGGCTGCTTCTCCGTGAAGAAGCTCTTGAGCAGCCCGACCTGGCTGATGCTGACCGCGAGGAGGACAAGGGTCTCGCCGACAGACCAGTAGGCCACGCGGTCATTCAGGTCCTCGGCCCGGCTGCGGTCCTGGGCCTCCCGCAGCCGGTAGCGCATCTGTGAGTCGATGGCGGCTCCTCGTGGATGGAGACACACGCCAACTCCATCTGCAGAGACAAGCACCCACGGGTGGCCCGGCTCAGACCCCTGCTCTCGGGAAGGTTGAGACAGGGATGCGCCTGCCTTGAGCAGGGGGCTGGACCGGATGTGGGCCCTGCCAGCCTGCCTTTCCCATGACCCTATATGCGTGTGCACAGGTGCATGGCTGCACTCATATGCACGACTGATTTGTTGGTAGAAAACTTGCACGCACAAGTCTCGATCCAGGGGAGCTGCTGGGTGGAGATAAGACCTGGCCGACCCGCTAGCAGAGCGGGCCCCGTGCCCCTCAGTGGCAGGTATCACACTCGACCAAGCCGATAGCACCAGCCCGGTGTGAAGTTGTCGGCCGCGTGTCCCGGCGGTCTGGAGCTTGGGGGAGGAATGTCCCACCGTTGTGCCAAAGGAGAGAGTGTCGTGGAGGGCCGAGGCACCACTCGATACCATCAGCGACCTCGCGTGTGTGACCCCCAGGCGCGCGGCGTGACTCCTGGCCAGGGCCACGCTGCCTCTTTGCAGTGAGCTGGCTGGGGGTTGCTGCCCGTGGAGACGTGGTGCCGGGGGCATCATCCCCGGCTTGGATGGGCAAGACTATCAGTGCACGCCTCAATGAGGGCTGGCGAAGTAGCATCGGACGCAGCTCCTGGCCCTGGACCCGCTGGTCTGTAGGGTGCCGCCCCACCCCGCCGTCTGCCTGCCGATGAGGGCTGCGAGCGTGTTTGGTGGATTGCCCGTTTCTAGCTGAAATAAGGAAGGAAAACGCGCCTCTCCCCTGTCTGCAGGAGCCTTTGCCCTAATCGCGGGTACAAACCAGCAGCTTCTGCCAACCCCATCAGGGAGAGACCCGAGCCCAGCGCCTGGCTTCACCCACCGATGCAGCTCTGCCAGGGACGGAGGGGGGCCTGCATCTCAGGTCACACCGTGGTACTCCCCCTGGACGTGCTGGGGGTGGGCTGGGGCCCAAGCTCAGCTCTGCCTTGGCCAGACCAGCTGCCCCATCCCAGGGGCTGCCCAGTGCTTCCCGGCTGGGCGGCCGCAGCCTGGCCTGGCCCGGAGGGAGCCGTGGGGGTGGGCCGAGCTGCACTACAAGGACGTGTCCAGGCTCAGAGTGCGGTTTTCTTCTGCTCTGGACTGACCCGAGACCTGCCAGAGAGATGCTGGCACGCTCCCCAGCCCCTTTTTGCGAGGGGTGCCTAGACCCCCCGGCCACCTCCAGCCCAATGACTGTTTCCTTGTCCCAGCAATGAGGAGCGGCTCCAGCAGCCCCCACCGAACTGGCCGTGATGGGGGGTGCTGGCAAGGCAGCTGCCTGCCCCATCCGCCGGCTCAGATGTGTTCAGCACGCCCGCAGCAACCTGGGACCCTTTCTGCAGCCGCCGCTCGCGCTGCACATCTCTCATCGGCAGGCAGGCACAGATTCAGGGCCGGCAGCAACGGGACTTGTGGAGGGACACAAGACACTTGTGAAAGGACACGGGCAGTGTGGAGGGCCCGGGCCTTAGCACTGGGAAGCATTTTCAGCGTTTGCTCAGCTCCATGGATCCTTTCTGCATTCAGCATTTCTGAGCCCCTCTCACCTGGGGGCTGATCCGGAGACCGCCGGGTCTCCCTCCCTCGCCAGCTGGGATGCAGCAGTTGTGTCGGAGGGGGAGACGTGGTGGTGTCAGCTGGAGACGGGCGGCCTGGCCTGGACTCTGTTCGTGGCCACGTGTCCACAACCAGCAAACTTCCTCGCAGCATCTCCATACCCGACAGCTGCAGGCGCAGAGGAGAGGCCTGTCTGAGCCGGTGCCGGGCTGCCTGGACAGGGGCAGGTTTGGTGCATCTGCAGGGCACCTTTCAGCTGCACCTGAAGCCTGGCACGTCCTCAGCTCAGCAATGCCCATGCAGCACGGGGATGCCAACCCACCCCCTCCAGGACACGGTTCCTCTTTCCCGGCGGGTGTTCCTCCCTGTCCGGAGCTGACAGCAGAGGCAGGGCCAGCTCCAGGATCCTGGTAGAGGCCCTGATCCCAGCCCCACACCTCTGACCTCTGCTCTTGCAGCTGCATCTGGCTTCTGGCCCTGACGCAGCTCCGGGGTCTGCTCTCAGGTGCCCGAGCTGGAGGAGTGCTCGGGTCCAACGTGACGTGACCAGCCTGAGCAGAGAGCGCTCCCTCTGCATCCCTGCCCTCCGCTCCCCTGGGCCACGACCAGGTCTTTCCTCCGGGGTCAAGGCACATTCCCGGTCTCCGGCTCTTGCCAAGGTCTCTTCTCTGCTCAGATGATGTTGTCTTTGTTCCCCTTGCCAGCACCTGGCCCTGGACCCCTGCTGATCCCTCCTCACCCCTACTGCCACCGTCACTCAGCTGTGCAAACACGCCGGGACTCCAGGCTTTGCGGAGAGCACGGGATGCCGCCCGAAGCAGAGGAGCCCAGTGCACCCTCCGAGCACTTGCTGGCTGTGGGGAACCCGCGGCAGAAGGGCCTGGAGGCAGCGGCGATGCATTCCTCGTGCACAGCCAGCGGCGCCTCTGCTCCCCCAGAGCCAGGGGAGGCACCTGCTGACCTTGGTGGCCCACGGGAGAGAGCAGGACGGACCCCAGAGCCAGCTGCATTCCCTGGGGACATGCCCTGGTCCTGCCTAGCAGCTCAGTAGCCTTGTGCTCCCCCCTCACCGCAGGGTGATGGGGAAGAGGTCCCTGGTGCAGCGCCCTGCACTTCAAAGAGCAGCTCGCACCTCAGGGAAAGCAGCCCTGGCTGGGAGCCTGGTCCCAGCTCCTCCCTGAGGTGTTAGGCTAAGTCCTGGCCCCTGGGCTGTCATGAAAATTAATGAGCGACTCTCCCTGAAACCTCTGGCCATGCCTGGCACCCAGCATGAGAAGGGTGCCCAGCACGGCCGGTGTCGCCCCACGGAGCCGGGCAGGCTGCTGGCAGTGGCGGTGCTGGGACGAGAGAGCTTGAAGGTCCCTCCCTAGCGCGGCCGGGCTGGTGGGAGCCCTCTGGTCTGGCTGGAAGGCAAGTGGTGCGTGCGGGTGATGCCCACAAGCCTTGCTGGCAGCCGGGTCCCGTCTCCAGACACCAAATCAGCGGGGCCCGTTGGTAACTCGGGTCCCGTGCATTGCAGGCGGGTGCCGGCCGGGAGCTGGAGGCAGGCGCTGATATTGCTGCTGGCCCGTTTAGGGCTGGAGAGGCATCGTCAGGCCGCCCAGACGCCCTTTGCTTGGTGGCACGGAGCTGCAAGCCGGAGACAGGCTGGCCAAGGCACGGTCGGGGTCAGGCGTTCTCAGGTCACCTTGCGTGGACCGCGTGGTCGGGCTCCTTGCTGGGGGAGGAAGGAGGCTGAGCTCCAGGCCAGGGGTCAGATGCCCTCCCGGACGAAGGAGCCGGGGCAGGCCCTGGAGAGGGGGGAGGACAAGGGGCTGGCGTGTGGGGTTTGCCTGCAGTGCCCAGGCTGCAGAGCCGGTGCAAGCGCCTGGTGTCTGCGGTGCCCAGGCAGGCTTGCATGGGGACGCTGCGCCTGGACCAGGGGGCTGGAGTGGCCGTGATCACCTGCAGCCTGCCCTTATCCCGGGGCCAAGCCAAGCCCAGCAGGGCCCTTGCCACGGTGGCCAGTGGGCTCTGCCGACGTGCAACCGAGCTCCCAAAACAGAGCGGCTTCCTACACGGCAAATTAATGCAGCCGGCGCGGAGACGCCTTCTGGAGAGTGCCCGTTGCCACCGCCGGGCCGCGTTCCTATGGCAACTCATGGTTAAAATTAATCGGGCGGCAGGTTCGGGAGCTGCCAGGTCCCCGGGGTTTGGGCAGTCTCTGGGAGCTGGCACTGCCGCGCTGGCACTGGCGAGGCATGGTGGGCAAGCCAGGGCCCCTCCCCGGAGGGCTGGTTTCCTGCCCCTTGCCCAGGGTCCTGCCCAGCTGGTGTCCTGCTCCAGGCCTCTCGTCCCTGCAGGCTGATCTGCAGAGGGGAGCCGAGCCGCTCAGCCGGCCCCAGGCCCAGGCCATGCAACTGCTCTGGGCTGGGGAGGGCCCTGGGACCCCCTCCCCAGCTACATGACACCTCAGGACCCTGGGAAGAGGTCTTGTCCCTCCCTTCCCCAGTGCAAATGGAGAAGTGGGGCTGGCAGGGAGCTGCAGGGGTCACATCCAGTCCGACCCCCTGCCTGAGGCAGGATCAGCTCCGTGCAAACCAGCCCAGACCCCTTAGCAAAACCACACCATCATCCCTGACCTAGCGCCCGGCATCGCCCCTGAACCTGCCCCAGGGAAAGCAGGGGGAGCGCGGCGGGCAACGTGCTGCTGCAATAGCAGGTTGTTGATAGGTGCGCCAGAGACCCCAGGCACAGGCCGTGACCCTGGTGCAGAGGAAGGCAAATCCCCCTGCCCCATCCAGACCAATCTGACCGGGGGGAAATGCCTTCCTGACCCCAGTGCAGCATCGGTCTGACCCCGAGCGGAGGGGCAAGACCCTCCGGCCAGGACCCTCAGGGTTTGAGTCCCGGCAGGATGCAGCTAAGGGGGCTGGATGCCTTCCCCAGGGGACCCCGCTGCACGCGCGGCCGGGCTTGGGCTGGCCCTGCCGCAGCGGCTTCAAGCCCCTTGTGCAGAGCTGCGCTGCCAGCACGGTGCGGGGCAGAAGTTTGTTTTAAAAATACTGTTTGCATTTAACTCGTCCCTTGTGTTTTAGGGGTAAAGATGCCTTTCCTACCCGCTTTGTTGTTCTGCTTTCCCCCAGGGAGATCCCCCTCTCCTGGGGTTGTTAACAGCTTGAAATGAGAGGTCTTGTTGGTTTATCTGCGTGCAGAAGGGTCGCTGATGCTGGATCATTCTTGGATAAAACGTACTGTCAGAGCCAGCCCCGTGACACCTGAGCCCAAACCGCTGCTCTGCCTCCTGAGCAGGCCAGTTTGCAAGGCGGGGATTAGTCCACCTTTCCCCTCCAGCTGATGGAGCAGAGTCAGGTGCACGCACTCTCCTGCGTCTCCCTGGCTGGAGCGTCTTTGCTCCCAGGTATTCCTCTGGTCGCATAGCGCAGCGCCTCGCAACCTCGTTAGACTCACGGTCCTCGTTGTTGGAGTCGAGCCCCGCTCAGACCATGCCCGCTCTTAGCTCTCATTTGTTTTCTGACTATGAGAAAGTCCCAGAACAATTCTTCTGTTGCAAAGAACCTGGAAAGACAAAGCAGGGCAAGATGTTTCTGACACGGGATTTCTCCTCGAAATCCTTGTGTTTATCTCAGGAATCACGTCTGCACACCTAGCAGTGCTGACGTCGAACGGCAGCCTTGAAAGGGTCTCCGGCGGCCCGGGGGGGGCAGGGCATCCAGGTGAGGATCGCTGCATAGGACAGCGCTCTGGGACAGACATCGCATAAGCCAGTTTGAGCCAAATCGTTTAAGTCTGATACAACGTTCAACTAAGTTTATCTCAAACCAGTTTTAGCCATTTTGAAACGGGTTTATGTGCACTGAACGTCTGTTCTGTTATGGGTGCTACATGCCGGTGATCTCACCACGGGATGGGAGAATCGGATGTGGATCCGTGGCCTCCAGCTGCCACGGCCCCTGCACCGTGGCTGTCACATAATGTGCTCTGGATCCTAACTTTGCAGCAGGCCACTTTGCTTGGCGAGGAATAAGGCAGCGGAGCATGGAGTTCCCCGGACCGCCGATGCAAGTCTCGGGAAGGCAATGCATCCTGCAGCTGCAAGGGGCGCGGCTGTGCCCGGCCGCCCTCCTGCAGCAGGACGGTCCTGCACCGGGCTCTGGATATTGGGCATCAGAAGGGGAAAAGCAGCAGCAGCAGCCTCCCACTGATGGCTCGCAGCTGAGGGCTTGCAGCGAGGGCCTGGTGAGTCCGGCCCCGGGAAGGCTGCAGGTGCCAGGCCTTGCCGCGGGTCGGCTCTGCTTTACCCAGGCACCGAGGATAATAATGATGCATCTCCATGTGCCCATTGCTCATGGCTGCAAGCAGCTGTGCCTTGGGCTTCTCCTCTCCAGGGCCTCAGCTCCGGTGTGATGTTCTGCTCACAGCGTTTGGGGTGGGAGGTGCTGGGGGTTTAATACAAGACCAAGACCCCCTGCCAGCTCTCTCCAAGCTCTGCCCCTCCGGACCAGCCGGCCCAGTCCTGTCTCCCCCCACCCCAGCTCTGCACCATCCTCGTCTGGCCAGACCTCGTCTCCACAACGTCGTGGTCCCAGGCTCTTCCCCACCCGCAGAAGCAGTCTCCCCGTGGCAGCCCCCGGTGCCAGCATTTCCTGTGGTAGCTCTATTTTGGCTCCATCGCCGACAAAACCAGAGCGTGGGTTTCTCAGCTTGGTATAGCACCAGCTGAATCTCGCACGAGGCTATATCCACAGCCACTTGGTCTCCCCTGGAGCTGCATGCCCAAATCCCAGCCCAGAAAATGTCCCTGAAAGCATTCCCACTCCTTGGCCTGGTGCAGGGTTTGGCTTTGTCTCCTGTCCTCGGCCTCAGCATCGTGGCCATATTTGACCCCCATTGTGCCCACAGCCAGGGGTGAAGACAGCATCTCCGTCTCTGCAGCGCAGCAGCTCCAGCGAGTCGAATGTTTTGGGATGAAGGATGCTATGTGCAAACTAAAATACAGCCGGACACCCTGGGCAGGGAGCTGTGCCTCTTCAGTGTGCGTGGCTGTCACCGTACAACCGTGCCAGATCCCTGCCTGGGTCACTAGGGCCGTGTCTTTGAGGGCTCGTCCGAAGGTCCCGTGCACAGCTGTGGTCACCGTTCAACACCCAGCTGCAATCGGGGCCCTCACGGCTCGCATCGCGTCAGCTGCGTGTTGGCTGCAGCCAGCACAAACTACACCTCGCGCCGCGGTCCCTGCCTGGGAGCTGGGGTCAGCACCCTTCTTTTATTTATTTTTTTTCTTAAAAACATTTTATTAGAAAACCAGACCGTAACAAAAGGCTCAAAACGACCTCCAGGAGAGGCCTCACGAAAGGATAATACAACAGTCCAAATAACGTACTAAAAAAACCAGCATCGGAATTGGTATCATATTGCACGTCATCTCATTTGTATACAGTATATACAAACATCCCTGAGTAGTGTCTGTTGAACACACATTACACGTATTGTGTTAGACATCCTGTACTTTCCCGGAAAAAGAAAAGTGAGAACATACAGGTCCCTTTGTTGTCTCTATCCCACGTGCAACCCCAGCCAGCCTTGTCTACCCACAAAGGCTGACTCTTAGTTTAGCTTATACTTGTGCGGGGCTGAAACAACCCCTGAAGTCCAGCTCTTGCCAGAATTTTTTCTCCCCTCCTTCTTTTGTATTTCCTTCTCTAGCTCTATAGAAGTGCAGCTCGTGCATTGCTAACTGCACACACTCCGTCGTGGAAAAGCACGACCCCTTTAGAGCCAACAAAGAGCGTACTTTCCATAGGGCTACTTTGGTGCACGTAATTAAAACCCTCACCCCCCATGTCCCATCCGTCCCCTCTGATAAACCATAGAGAACATTTCTGGAAGTCACCCTGCTCGGGGAAGTTGCTGGCTGCCGCAGAGTGAACTGGCCCTTTAAGGGGCTCACCTGCAGCCTGCCCAGCCCCAGCCCCTCCCCAGGTGTGGTGCCAGTGCCAGTGCCAGGGCTTCTACCCCCTCCCCTCCCCTCCCCTCCCCAGGTGTGGTGTGAGTGCGAGTGCCAGGGCTTCCACCCCCTCCCCTCCCCTCCCCTCCCCTCCCCAGGTGTGGTGTGAGTGCGAGTGCCAGGGCTTCCACCCCCTCCCCTCCCCTCCCCTCCCCTCCCCAGGTGTGGTGCCAGTGCCAGGGCTTCTACCCCCTCCCCTCCCCAGGTGTGGTGTGAGTGCGAGTGCCAGGGCTTCCACCCCCTCCCCAGGTGTGGTGCCAGTGCCAGGGCTTCTACCCCCTCCCCTCCCCAGGTGTGGTGTGAGTGCGAGTGCCAGGGCTTCCACCCCCTCCCCTCCCCTCCCCTCCCCAGGTGTGGTGTGAGTGCGAGTGCCAGGGCTTCCACCCCCTCCCCTCCCCAGGTGTGGTGTGAGTGCGAGTGCCAGGGCTTCCACCCCCTCCCCTCCCCAGGTGTGGTGTGAGTGCGAGTGCCAGGGCTTCCACCCCCTCCCCTCCCCTCCCCTCCCCAGGTGTGGTGTGAGTGCAAGTGCCAGGGCTTCCACCCCCTCCCCTCCCCTCCCCTCCCCAGGTGTGGTGCCAGTGCCAGTGCCAGGGCTTCTACCCCCTCCCCTCCCCAGGTGTGGTGTGAGTGCGAGTGCCAGGGCTTCCACCCCCTCCCCTCCCCTCCCCAGGTGTGGTGTGAGTGCAAGTGCCAGGGCTTCCACCCCCTCCCCTCCCCTCCCCTCCCCAGGTGTGGTGCCAGTGCCAGTGCCAGGGCTTCTACCCCCTCCCCTCCCCAGGTGTGGTGTGAGTGCGAGTGCCAGGGCTTCCACCCCCTCCCCTCCCCAGGTGTGGTGTGAGTGCGAGTGCCAGGGCTTCCACCCCCTCCCCTCCCCTCCCCAGGTGTGGTGTGAGTGCGAGTGCCAGGGCTTCCACCCCCTCCCCTCCCCTCCCCAGGTGTGGTGTGAGTGCAAGTGCCAGGGCTTCCACCCCCTCCCCTCCCCTCCCCTCCCCAGGTGTGGTGCCAGTGCCAGTGCCAGGGCTTCTACCCCCTCCCCTCCCCAGGTGTGGTGTGAGTGCGAGTGCCAGGGCTTCCACCCCCTCCCCTCCCCTCCCCAGGTGTGGTGCCAGTGCCAGTGCCAGGGCTTCCACCCCCTCCCCAGGTGTGGTGCGAGTGCCAGTGCCAGGGCTTCCACCCCCTCCCCTCCCCTCCCCTCCCCAGGTGTGGTGCCAGTGCCAGTGCCAGGGCTTCTACCCCCTCCCCTCCCCAGGTGTGGTGTGAGTGCGAGTGCCAGGGCTTCCACCCCCTCCCCTCCCCAGGTGTGGTGTGAGTGCAAGTGCCAGGGCTTCCACCCCCTCCCCTCCCCAGGTGTGGTGTGAGTGCGAGTGCCAGGGCTTCCACCCCCTCCCCTCCCCTCCCCAGGTGTGGTGTGAGTGCAAGTGCCAGGGCTTCCACCCCCTCCCCTCCCCTCCCCTCCCCAGGTGTGGTGCCAGTGCCAGTGCCAGGGCTTCTACCCCCTCCCCTCCCCAGGTGTGGTGTGAGTGCGAGTGCCAGGGCTTCCACCCCCTCCCCTCCCCTCCCCAGGTGTGGTGCCAGTGCCAGTGCCAGGGCTTCCACCCCCTCCCCAGGTGTGGTGCGAGTGCCAGTGCCAGGGCTTCCATCCCCTCCCCTCCCCTCCCCTCCCCAGGTGTGGTGTGAGTGCGAGTGCCAGGGCTTCCACCCCCTCCCCTCCCCTCCCCTCCCCAGGTGTGGTGCCAGTGCCAGTGCCAGGGCTTCCACCCCCTCCCCAGGTGTGGTGCGAGTGCCAGGGCTTCCACCCCCTCCCCTCCCCTCCCCTCCCCAGGTGTGGTGTGAGTGCGAGTGCCAGGGCTTCCACCCCCTCCCCTCCCCAGGTGCAAAGGATCAGTAGGAGGTCTCTGCCATAGCAGAGCCTCTGCATGCCCCTGGCTCTGCAGGGAAAAGTTTCCCTGGATAGGGAGTGCAGCCACTGCTGTCAGCAAGCAGGTAAGGTGCTGCATGGGGGGCTAGAGCCCAGGCAGTGGGGTGCTGCAGTGCATGCTAGCCCGCCCGCCCAGCTGGCCAGGGTCCCAGGGCTGGCTGTGCATGAGGCAGAGTCCCTGCAAGCAGGAGAGGAGACCAGCACCCAGGAGCTGGGCTCAGAGGAGGGCAGGGCTGTGCCCAGTGGCCCCCCGGGCTGGGAGGCCTGGCCTTGTGGCCTGGGGCTTTGGCTGTGAGCTCTGCATGGTGTGAAAGCTGCTCCTTTGCGGGTGGAGGAGGCAGGGGTGAGCTAGCTGCCCTGAGGAAGCGAGGCGGGGCAGTGGACGGGTCTGGGGTCCTTCTGGGTCAGGTGCAAAGCGGTCACAGAGGGAAGCCGTTCCTTTGTGCTACGGGGATGTTGCACTGGTGTCGCGAGCTCCCTGCAGAGCTGGGGCCAGCCTCCCTCCGTCCCTGCGTCAGGCCTGCGCTGCGCTGCGCTGCGCCGCCTCTCCTGCTCCCCTGGGCTTGCTTGCGCGCCTGAGCCCGCTGTACCCCTTACCCTCCACCCTTGATGCTTTTGTGCCACGGAGCCAAGACCTGCATGCCTGGGCGATGGGACCCCCGTTCTCTGTGCTGTGGCCCTTGTGACGGGACGGGCAGCACAGAGGGGTAGGGGTGCTTGTTGCAGCAGGGAGGGGCAAAGCAAGGGTGCTGCTGCCTTTGACTGGGCTGTGCTAATGCTCCCGCTGACCAGGGGGTCCTGGATTGGGGGTCTTTCCCCTCTGCTCAGGGTCAGATGGATGCTGTATTTGGGGTCAGGAAGGAATTTTGTCCCCTGGTCAGATTGGTCGGGGTGGGGGGTTGCCGCCTTCTGCGGAGGGGGCACGGCCTCTGCCTGGGATCGCCAGGGCATACAGCACCTTTGCAGCAGCAGGACGTTGGCTGCCGCGGTCCCCGTGCTTTCCCTGGGGCGGGTCGGGGTGTTAGGTCTGTGCTGTCGGGGCTGGCGGTAGTTTTATGAAGAGTTTAGACATTGGATATGTCTGGGCTGGCTTGCATGGGGCTGATCCTGCCTGGGGAAGGGGTTGGACTAGATGTCACCTCTGCAGCTCCCTGCCAGCCCCGTGGCTCTGGGATTCGGTGGCTTTCAGGGGCGAGCTGGTGACTTGATGTCTGTTTTGGGGCTGCTTTGCCTTCCAGGGAGGCCTTGGGAATGGCCTTGCTCGGCAGGCCCAGTCCAGCCACGGCCCTCGTGGTGCCCGCCAGGATGGTCACAAGCTCGGGCGGGCTCTGGTTCCCACCTAACAACTGAACAGGAGTGTGAATCTGGTGCAAGAGGAAAGAGGCTTGTGGCATTTTGGCCCCGTGACAGCCAGCGTAGCCCATCGGTAGAGCCACTCGGCTCCACGGCTTGGAGAGAGATGGGACAAAACACCTTCTAGGCAGGGAAGCCCCAAGGGAGGTCTCCCAAAAACCCACGGGGGAAGTGGCATCAACCTCCCCGCGGCAGGCTTGTTCCCTAGCCCACATCCCTGTGGTCAGGGCGCTGCACGTGCCACCCACCCGGGACCTGCCCTGGACCACCTGGGAGTGCAACGCTCCCGGGACCAGCCGCCCCCATGGGGACATTGAACGGCTGAGTTGGCTAACACGACGTGCCCGCTGCACCCGTGCTGGGAGCCGAGGGGAGCACGTGGCCGTGCCACGGGGGAGGCGTGTGGTCGGGTCCAGCCTCTGTGTTGCCTTTGCGGGGCCCGCCAGTCCCCTGGTGTAAGCTGCAGCAGTCCGAAATCTGCTCCTTGCGTGGTCCCCCCCATAGCACGGGGGGCTGCAGGAGCAGGGGGAAACCCCTGGTTGTGCCCTGTTCCTTCTCCCTTCCAGCCTCCATTTTGCCGCCGTGCGACACAAGCCTATTTGCTGCTTGAAGGGCTCGTGGCCGTGGGACATGGGCAGCTGGGCAGGGCGGACTAGGGGCTGCTGTAGTACATGGCCAGTCTCGTTCTCCCCAAGGTTTGGGAGGCGAGTTCGGTGCTGCCGGTGGCAGCAGGAGCTCCCGGGGGTCCAGTGCAGGATGCTCCCCTTGCCGCGGCCCTGGCTGATGCAGGGGGAAGGGGGAGAAATGCCTTGTGCCCTCCCGCCTCCCCGCCTTTGTTCCCTCGCCCTGGTCCTCCGTCCTACGCTGAGTTGCCGTGACAACACGCGTCTCTTTGCACTTTTTCATCCTTTTTTCTTCCCTAATCTCTCCGTTGTAACACCTCTGCTCCTTTCCCCCTTTAATCTCTGCTCTGTTCAAGAAGTTCTTTGAAAGATGGGGGCAAACGGATGGGACAGCGGGCATGGGGAGGCCTGGCGACGCGTCCTCACCTTGGTGGCAGGAAACGGAGCGCTTGTTGTTCCTTGGGGCAGAAGTCTACCGCTGCTCCGGCTGTCTAATCTCTGCCGTGCCGCCTCTGTAGGAATCATGAGGAACGTGGAAAACCCGACCCTGCCACGGCATCCTGCTCTTGCTAACTGTATTGGCAGCGTGTGGTGGGGCCACGCTGACTTCTGGTTTCCTAGAAGGGAAATGTAGCCGGCGCGTCCCACGGAGCTGTGCGGCATCGATGCCTGGTGCCTCGATGGACAAAGCCGTGGCTGGGGTGATGGAGTTGGGGCTGGTCCTGCTGTGAGCAGGGGCTTGGACTAGATGTGACCTCCTGACGTCCTTTCCAGCCCTCGTCGTCTATGAGCGTGTGGTTCAGCTAGGGAGCCACGAGAACGCCTCGGGCAGGGGTGGCGGGACGAGCTTTGCAAGGCTGGGCACGGAGCTGGACGGACGTGAAGCTGACACTTCTGGGGGTGGTAGGAAATCCCATCCCCCGAATGCCTTTCTGGCAAGAGCTTTCAAATGGTCCAAGTCCCTCTTGGCATCAGGCCTCCAAGCCACCATTTCAGCCGTCTGACCCCATTGGCGCCAGGTAAAAGACCGGGATGTTTACGCCGTGCTCCCATCTCTCCAGCACGACTGCTCCGGAGACGCGTCCACCCCCAGGGATCCCCGCAGCTGCAAGGCACGTGGGGGGCAGTGGGTCCCGCGGCCTAGCACAGAGCCCTGCACTGAGGACCGCGCTTGGGAAGCATCCAGGCCAGTCGCCCGGGCTCGGAGCGACCGTGACCTAGAGGCAGGACGCGGAGGAGAGGCTGGAGCTTCCCCTCTCTGGTGCTCCCCCGGTGAAGACGTGCTCTGCTCGCAGGCTGCGTGCCCGTCCCTGGGGCGCATTAGCTGCACGCTCGCCACGCCTGCAAGCTCTGGACCGAGGTCACGTGGGCAAGACCACGCGGTGCCGGCCCCGGGGGATCGTGGTGGGAGCACTGGGGCCGGGGGAGCACAGGGAAGGGAGCGTGAATATTGTTCCTGGCTCTTCAGGAAGCCGCGTGTCGTTGGGCGCTATCGACGCGCTCGGTGTTGGCAGCTCCGGGCCTGCGGTGCCAGCAAAAAATTGCAGCCAGGAGATTGCAGCACCAGTCGTGTCCTGAAGAACGAGCGCAGGCCTGGTTCGGTGGCAAAGATTTGGCCAGGTTTATTGCCTGCTAGCGCAGCCCTGACACGTTTTGGCCTAGTGAGTGCATCAGACAAGGAGTAAAGGCATTATTTCTCCCTGTGGCAAGGCCGTCAGCCCAGCACCATGCAGCCCCCAGGCCACTACAAGGTCCCCGTGTTTCATGCAACGGTTAGATCAAATTATGGATTGCATTTCACCGGTCGCTTAGACCATCCTCTACCACGGGCTCGTTCCACCTCCTGATCCGGGTGTTCCCGCTCCAGCCTTGTCCTTCCGGTACTGGACTACCCTTCGAGGCCTTGCACAGCCACCTCCCCATCTCCTGCTTGCGTGAGGAGTTTGTGTGTGGGACTGCTCTGAGCAATGCTCTAGGGAGGCAGTGGACTAGACGCTAGGGAAGGTGTGGACTCTCCACCCCGGCGGTGCTCAAGAAGAGGTTGGAAAAGCACTGGCTGGGGATGACCTGGGTGTAGCAGCAATGCCTGTGTTTTTCTATGGGTATTTCCCAGGCGTCTGGGCTCTGCTGGCTGCCATCTGACACCAGGAGGGGATTTTCCCCCTCCTGCTGCTACTCCTTCCTCGGAGGCGCTGGGTGCTGCTGCAGCCCAGGCTGGGGATGGGCCAATGCCCCTGCTGGGTCTCAAACCTGAAGGGTCCTGGCTGGAGGGTCTCGCCCTTGATATGAAATGGCAAACCTGGGACTGGGGTCCTGCGACTCTTCAGTGTTAGCTTGCTCCTGTCCTGCTCTGAGCCCCCGGAGCAGGTCCCGCTTGGCCCATGCAGTCAAAGTGCTGCCATCACAGCCGCTCCCGAGGGTCCTGTTTGAACATGTGGGTGTCTTGATTTTTACACCTACCTTCCAGCTCTGCGAGGGGCAGAGAGAGGCGCAGCTTTTCTGCCCTGTCTCTTTGTGGTCTGCAGTGTTGTTATACTGAGGGCGCATCTACACGTTCATTAATGCACCAGAGTTATTGCAGGGGTTTGGGTTGTAGCCGTGTTGGTCTAAGGACATAGGCAGACAAGGTTCCTTGGGTGAATTTGATATCTTTTATTAGACCAACCCAAATGGTTGGAGAATAGTTATTAAGCAAGCTTTTGGGCTCAAACACCCTTCGTTACCATAGTTATTGTGCATTTAGTTTAGTACTTCCTTGATGAAGTCCTAACTGAATGCACAGTAAGTACATTTACTGCACATTGGTGCCGGCACATGGTTTTGTTGTAATGGTTCCTGTGCAGTAGCCTAATAACACTGCGCGGTAGCTCGTTCGCGTGGTTTTGACTGTCACGCTACTGTGCGGCGTTATTAGGCTACCCTGCAGTAAGTGCCTGGTGTAGATGCACCCTGAATGTCATAAATAGTCATGCCAATGAAATCAGTGCAAAATTATTCAGTGCTCATTTGCCGGGTTTAATTTTAGAAACTCATTTTCTCTCGCACTCTCTGCTGAGATGTCGTTACAGCGTGCCTTGGGTTAAGTCTGGCTCCTAACCCTGCACGTCTCCTCCAATGCAACGGGGAGTGAAATGACAAAGGGAAAATGCCAGGGCCTGAGTCTCGAAACAGGCTGGGCATCGGGGTTTAAAAAGAAAGGTCAGAATACGCCAACGTGCATCAAGCCGCTTTCTGACAAGGCTGGGCAAGCCTGCCGTAACTGTCGCCCTCGGGGACTCGTGCGGGACCTGTGCAGGGCTGGCCTTCGTCCCCTACGCTTGCACGCAAGCATTGCTAACACAGGTGGGAGGAAAGCCGGTCTCCAGACCTGCTGCTGGGCTTCGCCTCGTCTGCAGACAGACTGAACCGCCTCGGAGCTTCGCTCTGAAATGACGGCCGCCACGGCCGGGCGAATGACAGCAGCTCGTTGCTCGAGTGGAAGCGTCCCTAATCCCCAGCTGCCTTTCCTACCTTCCCCAGTGCCAGGAGCTCTGGGAGCCCCACGACCGTCTCCCACACATCTTGGGCATCCCGGGTCCCGAGACCTGTACCTGCTGAAACCTGAAAGTGTGAGAGGAGACGAAGGTGAATTTGGTAACGGGCAATGCTGCGCCCACGGCAGATGCAATCCAAAGCTGAGCCTGTGTGCTGCCACGTGCAGTTGCTGCGTGGTATTGGGGCACAGCAGACCCTAGAGCTGCCCCTCCACTCCCCCCGGAGCTGGTCTTGCTGATGTCCCATGTCTTGGGAGCTAATCGACAGACATAAAGCAGGGCCCCTGGAGCTCGTATCAAGCCCAGCCCTGTCTGGACCCACCCAGACCAGTGCTTCTATGTTTAAACTATGGGAAAGCCCCCCAGGCATGGCACCCAAGACATCAAAACCCCCTGTAACTGGCCCAAGGGGATGAGGGCCCTGCCAATGTCCTGCTGCTGTGTGGATAGGAAGGAGTTTAAAATGCATTCAAGCGATCCCAGCCAGGCCCCTGCTGCAGAGGAAGGCAAGCTCCACAGTCCCTGCTGATCTGACCACAGGGTCTACTGCCTGCCTTGACCCCAAATACGGCAGTCGGGCTGACCCCGAGCAGAGGGGCAAGACCCTCTGGCCAGCAGCCTGCAGGTTCAAGTCGGCCTGCGTCCACCGCTGCGGTCTGCACTGCAGCCTCTCGCTGCGCCGGTGATGCTGGGTGAAGGGGCTCTCCTCAACCTGCCCCCAGGGAGCTTTCTCCCCACGGCCCTGGAGCAGGGTGGGAGCCCGGGCAGGGACAGCTGCTCCCAGGAAAGGGCTTCCCCTCCCAGCAAGGCTTGGGTTTGGAGGAAGGGGCAGAAAAGCAGGGGTGTAACAGATGTTGCCTGGCTGCTGGGCACAGCCCGCGCCCACGTGTGAGCTCTAGCGAGCAGCTGCCTTGGCCGTCAAGCCGCTGTCTGGCTGCCTGAGCGCCGGGCTGGGATCTTGGCGCTCCTGAGCTCTCATATAGCTGTTTTGGAGGTCTGTTGGCTGCTGTTTCCCAGTGCTAACACGGCGTTAACAAGACCCTGTAAGGTAGGCAGAGACAAGGCCTGATGGGCTCGTGAGCAAGTGTTTATAGGACATTGCCTCTGATGCATCCCTCGTCCATGCAGGTCTGGCACGGTCCTGGCAACGCCAGGCACGGCCCTAGGGTCAAGGAGCGCCAAAACGGGCCTGTTTGCCAGGCTGCTCTGGAGCGGTCCCCGCAGCGGTGGGAGACCCGGGAGGCTTGCCCAGCAGCCGTCAGTCCGCCTGGCTGCAGCAGCGGGGTCAGGAGAGCGGTTCATCCGCTTGCTCTCGGGCATGAATACCGGGGTGGTTTTGCTCTCCAGACTCATTTCCTCCTGTCCAAAGGAGCAGCCGGCATTCCCCGAGCGCTTTGCTCGCAAAGCAAAGCCAGGCATGTGCATCCAATCCGCGCTAATCTCGTGGGAGACTAGTTTTCTGGTGTGAAGGCAGCTGAGGTTTTGCATCCATATCTTACTGTCTCGCATGCTCTACCCGGAGCCCGTCCCAGGCCTGCTTGCAATGCTTGCAATGGCCGTGATTAGAGAAATTTCAGCTGGGACAATAGAGCCGTGGGGCTGGCAGGGTCCCCAGTAGGTCTCATCTAGTCCAACCCCTGCTTGAGTTCCCTCCTGACCCCAGATCTGGCACTAGTCTGATCCAGAGCAGAGGGGCAAGACCCTCCAGCTTTAAGTCTCGGCAGGAGCATTGGTACAGCCCAGTGCCCCTGAGGGAGGCGTATGGTCCTAGTGCTGCTAAAATCAGACTTGAAAATAGTTCTTCCATTCCCAGACGCTCCAGAGATGAGCATCGTGCTCCCTCAGGGTCCCCACCCGGGCAGGAAGGGCGAGTGGTGCATCGCCCGGTCTCCAGGGCTGCGTGGCGCAGACGCCTTGCCAACCGCTCCGGCGAAGGGGTGCCTCGGAGCAGGAGCTGCGCTCCCCAGTAAATGGGTGCATGTCCCCTGGCCTCTCTGCTGGCCGTGGTCTCGGACGTGCCTGCCTGGGCCCTTCGCTGGCTGATGAGCCAATGCACGGGATCCCTGCAGACTGTTTGTAGCTGGTTAGCAGTGATAATTAACTTGATTGGGGGAGGGGGTGTGCATAGGTGTGCAAAGAGGCTTCTGCTGGGCAGCTAATAGGCAACAACAATCCTCTTACAGAAGCCAGTGGAAACACAGCTACGTGGGATGGATGGAGCGAGCACAGTGGTGTATAGGACCGTGCCAGGCTGCAGCCTGCTGCTGCTGAGATGCCTCTTCAATCTGAGCACGGAGCAACACCGATTAGGATGCACGGGGCTTGGGGTTGGTGCCAAGGGACTCGGGGCCACATCCCAGGGGCAGGAAGGTGCCCTGCTGCTCCGTGACACGGCTCCACACCATGACCCACGTGGCTGCAGCTCTCGTGGTGCACGAGGGCCAGGGAAGCTGATGCTGCCATGGCCTGCGACCCACCTGGTGCCTTTGCCATGGCTTTGGTCTCTCCCCCTCCTGCTTGGCCCAGGTCTCTGACATTCGCAGCTCTTGCTCCAAACCACTGCCAGAGGGGGCGAGAACGTGGCTGTCCCACTACTGAGCAGAGGGGCGCTGGCAGGCAGGCGGGGGGTGTAAGCGTGCATGGGCCCTGGGGAAGGGGGAGCCGGACCCTGGCGTGGAGCCCCAAGACCCACGGGGCTGCAGGGGACCGTGAGACCGTTGTGTCCGGCCCCCTCCACGGCGCCGGGCTTGCTGCTCTCAGTGCCCACCTTTGCAGCCTCCCCGGGCGCCAGTCCCCCTGCCCTTGCTGCGTGCGAGCTGTCCCTGGGGTTCGCTCCCCGTCGGCCGGGCTGCAGCGTAGCCCCTGCCCCCTGCGGCTCTTCTCCCTCTCCCTGTAGCAGCTTTCCCCATGTGTACAACCAGCTGCCACATCCCGCCCCGGGGTCTCGCTCCCTCCAAACTGAGGCCTGGGCATCCGCTGGGGTCTCCTGCTCCTCCCTGGCCTTGGCCCCAGACCCCGGCCCTTTGAGGAGAGCTCCAGGGCTGGGTGTTTGGAGCCAGCTCTGGGCTTCTAGCAGGTGTTCGTCTCGTCTCGGGGCCTGGAGGCAACGTCTGCGGTGTCAGTGGCAAGGTCTCAAGCCCTGGGAAGTCTGCAGGGCGCACGGGCCCAGGAGACGTGCAGGCACCTGGCAGTAAAGTCTGCAGAGCCCATCTGCACTAAGCTTGCTGTGACCACGGGGGTATCTGTTCTTGCAGCCCCAGCTATGCTGCGTCGTGGCAGGACGCGTGGCCGGTCTGCTCGTGGCTAACGCAGTGTTTGGTTAGCTTGGCAATGCAAGTGAAGCCTCGAGGATCGGTGATAACGGGACCCGCGCGGCAGCCAGGATGAGCGAGCTGGCGGGCGGGAGCGCTATATGGTTATATTTAGGTGTTCAGATGGGAAGTGGCGTGCGCTCAGCAAAGCAACCGTCCTGCCCGGCTGCGGCAGCTGGGTGGTGGGTGCCGTCCACGGAGGATGCTGGGTGAAGCCCTGGTGTGCTTCTGCTTGCAAGTCGCTCGCAAACAGATCCTCCAAATGCTTGCGGCCGTGGGAAGGCGGGATAGCGGCGAAGGCACGCGGCTCTTGTTGCCAGAGCTGGAAAAGGCTGCGCAGAGGGTGGGGGGCAGAGAGCCCAGGAGTCCTGACTTCCTCCCAAGGGTAGATGGCCCGGGATGCCCTGCTCTGGGTGAGGGTCAAGCAGACATGGGGGATATCAGTGAAGCCAAAGAAACACCTGTGGACTGTGCCAGGCTGCTGCAGCTCGCCAGCCCTTGGTCACTGGTTACCGCATCCTGCTTTTCACTGGTTGCAATGGCAGCCCAGTGCAAGCCGGTCCCACCTCTGGCCCTTGCGCGTCTCGGGGACGCCTCTAAGCTAACAGCCGGCTGTGGTGATGCTGCAGGAGCAGCTCTGCCTCCGTTGCAAATGTGCACCTCCCTCGGTGGTGGACGTTCCCCCCCCGGACCCTGGAGCCAGGCTCTGACCCCTCCGGTCAGTCCGGCCCCTGCAGCTGTTCTGCCCGCAATGCCCGCTGCGGGCAGCGTTGTCTGCTTGACCTGACCATGGGTGGAGCAGAGTCCAGCCAAGCTCCTGGCTCCTAAACCTGCTGAGCACTGGGTCTTTGCACCCCAGCTCCCCCAGGCTCAGGATTTGCATCCAGCTTCAAACCCTTCTAGGGAAGGAGGGCCCAGGGCTGCTTGCCAGCAGGGTTTGGTGGCTCATCTCTGTGGGACGCAGCTGGTAGAGCCTGGCAGCGCCTGCCCTCCAGCGGCGAGCTCCTAGATCACAGCAGCGGGGACCTGCCCGGAGCACGGGGCTCGAGGAAGAAGGGAGACGGCAGGGAGAAGCCCACCCCCCTGCTCAAGCCCCCGAAAACCTGCCGGTGCAAAAGGTGGGTGGGCTTCTCCCTGCTCGCTGCTTCTCTGCGACTCGGGCTCCGGGGAGATGCCGGCGTGTGCAGACGTAGCTGCACAAATGGCTCCTTGGGGCTCGAGCAGGGTGGAGCAGACTCACATTTGGGCAGGGGAGATCCCATGATGATGGTTTTGGCCCGGGGGGTTTTACTGACCTGGTGACGGAGAGCCCCTTCTTCTCAGCCTTGTGTGACCCGGTGTGGTCAGGGGGTGAAGGTCTGTCCCTTGCGCTGCGGGCAGGTACAGGTGGACTCTGCAAATGGCCCTGCATGGGAGGACCTCGGCTACACCATTGATGGCAATGGGGGATTGCTCTCGGGCTTTCCATCTAGCTTGCTCCGTCAGCCTTTTCCGTTGGGGCATCTGAACCCCGAGGCCGCCGGGCTTGGGCCTCGTACGTTGGACGCTGCCGTGGATGCGGGAGTACCTGAGGCCCCAAGCCGAAGGGTCCGGGAGGGAGGAGATTTGCTGGGGGTAGCGCCATGCAGACGTGAACCACTGAGCTCTGCTCTGCTCTGTTGAGGGAATTCAGAACGAATTTGGCCCCAGACGCAAAATGACTTGAAAAAAGAAAAGAAAATTGGGTGGCGTGGGATGGGCCCCCGTCTCCACGTACTGGAGGGAGCCCCAGGAGCCGAGCGTGGGGGTGCCACGGCTCGGTGGGGACAGCCGCAGAGCGTGGAGGCACAGGCGGGCGGGTCACAGGCAATGCGCGTTTGTTGCCTGCGGAGCTGGCGCGGTTTATTTTCTCTCTGAATCTGGTGTCTCGGGCACCCTCGAGCTCACTCGCTAGTCCCAGGCCTGCAGAGTGGGACTTGCACTTGGCATTGGACTGGTTGCATCGGGGCAACACGTCTGTCAGCCTGACGTGGAAGTGTTGGAGACGCAGTCTGACGCACGTTGGATGAAATTCAGTAAGGACCGGTGCAAAGCCCTGCCCTCGGCATGGGACAGTCACCTGCACAAAGGCAGGCGGAGGAAGGAGCAGCGTGCCCCTGCTTTCCCCAGGGCCGGTGAGGCTACTTTCAGCGTCTCCGGGCAGTCGTGTGACAAGGTTGACCCGTGTAGGTTTAGGAACGCACGAGACCAGGAGTCATTTGGAAAGGGATGACCCTGCCTTGAGCAGGGGGCAGGACTAGGAGACCTCCGGCTGCTCTGCGATTCCCCTCGGAGCAAACTCCGTGCTGGGCTCTCCCGAGCCTCTCGCACCTCGACCTGCGTGCGGGACAGCGCTGAGCAGACAGACACGTGTCTCCCGAGAGAGCAGTGGGACCACGCGTGTCCTCCCGGAGCAGCCGTGACCTCGGCTTTGGAGGCCTTGTGGGAAGACTCGGTGTGCAGCAGATGGTCACGCAGCGCGCTCGGGGCCGAGCTGACCCGGCGGGGGCGCAGAGCCACCGGCCTGGCATTTTAAGCTCTCTAAGCTCCCGTGTGGTTTCGGAGCCAGCCCCGCGGATCCGCGCTTTGTTCTGCTCCCAGGCGGAAGCTGAACGCTGCGTCAACACTGGACTTAGCGGTCTGCCGGGGCCCGCGCCGCCTGGGACCCGGCCTGCTGCGTTAGCAACATTCCTGCCCGGCCGGCCGGCCGGCCCGCCCGCCGCAACGCGCCTTCCCCGGCCTCGGCGCCTCGCTGCACAAATGCGCTCGCACAACAAAGGGCGAGAGATTAGCCTGCTTACCCGGCCGTGCCCCGCTCCCCGCTTGGCCCTGGGAAGTCTCGCGGCCAAAGCAGCTGCTAAAACTTTTGTTAAAAGTTTGCAAACGCATAAGCAAAAATGAAAAGGGAATGAAAGCGCTGATCCGCACCTGAGAAGGGCCTGAACCTGCTGGGAGCCGGACTGCGATGCCCGCGGGTCCCCAGCTCGCGTTGGGCTCTGCAGAGATCGGGCTTGCTGCCCAGAGCCTGGTCCTGCTTCCAGAGCGGGTGCTCTGGGGTGGACAGCAGTGAAACTTGGCCCCCTCCCTTGCCCTGCGTCTGCCATAACAACCCGCTCAGACCCGACGTCCGTCTTGCCCAGTCTCCTGTATCCCACGGGGCAAGGAGAGCAAACAAGGCACGACTAGGGTTTTTCCCCCTGTTCCTATTGCTTGTAGCCTCTGGTATTAAGGTTTAGGAAGGTCTGATTTGGACACGGTGCCCCTTGCTCCCGTGCCCAATAGCTACCGATGCCCTTTTTCTCCAAGAAATCCCTTTTTGAATCTGGCTGAGCTGTCCGCTTCCTCCACATCTGGTGCCACACTAACTACACACTGGTTTGCCTTCTTTTGTGTTGTCCCTTACTGGGGCTCTGGCTGGGTTAGGCCTGATTGCACAAGTGCTTCCAGCAGCAGAAAGCACGAGGGGGGGGGGCATTGACTATGCAGATGTTCTGGACAGACAGATGTTTGCTGAGCTTGGCAGGGGGTGCCTGGCTGCCCTCGTGGGGAAGGGGATAGGCTGCAAAAGGGAAGCTGTAATCACAGCCCAGCTGCACATCTTGGCACCTGGAGAAGAGCACGCTGCCTGTGACAGGTGAGCTCCCCGGGTTCGGTGTGCAATCTGTCTAGTGCCCAGCCCAGGGCGGACAGGACCCCTGTGCTCCCGGAGCAGAGACTTTTGGGAGCATCGCATGCACCTGGATCGCCGGGTGCTCTCCGAGGTGTAAAGCCAGGCTGAAAAGGGCACGTGCCCGGGCACGCCTGCATCCCATCAGGCCGCGCAGCTGTGCATAGACTCTCCTCTCCTCGCTGCCAAGGTGGGGGTGACCTGGACTTGCAGGCGCACAGCAATCCGGCTGCTGCAAAACCACCCACCAGCCCCTTCAAGCCTTCCAGAAGGGGCATTTCGGTTCCAGCTGCGGGAAGGAAAATGAGGGGCATAGTTCACTGCTACCCGAACCCGCCTGCCCGGGTCCTGCCCAGGCTCCACATCCCAGCTCTGTGCCTTCGGTGGGTATGAGCAGGGTCCAGGGGCACAGACAGGGTTTCCCCTGCTCTCCACCTGGCTCTGCCACGACGGGCCCCGTGACCTGAGCTCCTTCGGGACTGCACCCCGCTGGGCTGCTCCTCGTGGCACGCCGGGCGGGTGACGGGTGCGGTGTCTGCAGCCCACGGGGCTGCAAGCTGCAGCACCTGCCATCAGCAGGCACCTTGGGAACGGGTGGCTGCTGCCTCTCCCTGCCTCAGTATCCCCAGGCAAGTGGGAGGGGATGTCGGAGCCACGTCAAGCTTTACGGTTGAGCTTGGCACGGGCATCTTCCCATGCACCTCCAGCCCCTGGGTCTGAGCAAGGTCTCGTGTCCTTCTGTGGGATGTGCTGTGTCCTGGAGCACATGGCCGGGCTCCCCTGCATGTCCTGCCCCTGGCTCCAGGGCAGGGAGGATGAGCAGCCGCCCACAGCCTGTCCAGGGTGTTGTGAAGGGGCCGAGGAGGGCAGGGGTGTCTCTTTACTCGTTGCCCAGCAGGCAGCTGACCAGTAGCCCCAGTGCCTGCAGGGCACTGGAGTACTGCTCGGCTCTGGCTAGGTCCTGTCTCCCCCTGGGGCTTTGTCCCCCGTCCTGGGGCAAGATGGAGCCAGAGCAGCACCGAGGGGTTTTGGGGCTGGAACGGCAGGTCTGTGGCGCCTCGGGTGTCCCTGGGGTCGTCTACCCAGCGGGGTTTGCCACGGCTGCTGCAGGGGAGTCTCAGGCTCGTGACCTCCTAATAGCATTGGACTTCAACACGGGCACCCTGGGTCTGGGACCCGCAGCCGTGCGTGTCCTGCAGCGGGCATTGGGGCAGCACAGCTGGGAAGAAGGGAAATCGGTCCCGAGTGCAGCCAGAGCCTTGCTGGGCGATCCAGGAGCAATCCTGGCCGCGTGTCCCTGTTCAACCCACGCTAGCCCGGATCCCTGCCCTCGCGCTCCCTGGGTGCCCGGTGGTTTGGAGGCTGCGGGAGAGGGGAGAAGTGCCCCGTGTTGCCTCCACAATTGCAGACCCTTGCGGACTGGACGACGAGCCCTGCAAGGAAGGGATGTAATGGGGCCATGGGCAGGGGAGGCGAGACTTGGTCCTATCCTTGAGGCAGGACTAAGGGAGCCGGGTGTCAGTCCCCGGTGCCGTCAAACCCTCGCGCCTAGTGCCGTGACCGGCGGCCTGCTCCGCGCTGGGGAGGGGCAGCCCAGCTGCCACGCGCCCAGCCCCCGGCTGTCCTGGGGCCACGGGGTTTTAATATCTCTGCTGGAGGAGATTTCCTGGCTCTGCTTTGATGTCCTGCAGGATGCTCATGAAATATCCGGGCTCCAAAGACCTGGAATTTCCTCCCTGTGGCCTCAATTGAGAGGCTGCCTGGTCTGCGAGGGAGCGGGCTGGTGGCACGCGAGCCCCCGGCTTCCCCTGACCTGGAAAGCAGCTGCCGAGCGGGGGGCAGCTGTCGGGGCTGAGCGTTGGCTCTGCCAGAGGTTTTGCCTCGAGCCGCATCACGGGCTCCTGCCTTACCCATGACAAGGGACGCTGCCAGGGCATCCTGCCACTTCTGCCCTTGGCCATGACCAATCACTGACGCCCAGGCCCCATCCCACTCCACCCACGGGGCACGCAAGGGGACTTGGGCGCCCACGTGCGATTTTCCCCTCGAGGAGCAGGCGGTGCCAGAGCTGCGCCCGCCGTCCTCCCCTGCGCTGCTCCTGGTGCCTCGGCCCCGGGTCGGGCGACAGCGTGTCGCAAAAGGAGCGGCACGAATGGGTGCCTGGGCCTGGGGCAGAGTCACCCTTAGGTGCCCAAGTCCACTGCACCTTATGTCCCACCAACCCTTGTGTCAAAAAACCATGGTCCCACCATAATAAACACAAAACCCCACAAAAGTGCACTTTTCGAGATATCTGATTCATCGATTTGAAGCGCAGACAACTGTTCCCCCCTCCCAAAATCAGGCAATGAGTTGAAGTCCTACCTACACAACCTGCGATCCCACCAGTGGGACACGTCCCGCTGGGTGAGAGACGCTGCACTAAGACATCTAATGGGGGTAGGATCGGCCTCCCCCCGACAGCCCAGCTGTGCTCATTGCCCGCAGCGCCTGCTGGGAGCAGCAGCTGTCCCGCTGCTGTGAAAAGAAATATTCTAGCAGTATTTCTGTTAAAAGAAATATATAAAGTATATAATAAGTCTATAGTATATACTTATACACTGATATTTAAGTTTATATTATGTCATTTAATGTAAGCATACAATATAAAGTTAACATTTCTGTTCCCTGGACCTCACCCAGGTCCATAAGGCATCAGCAGTACCTGACTGGGGCAGACCAAGGAGTTGAGCCCCTTCTGGATGCTATAGGGGGACAGCATCAAGTCGGGCCTATCTAGAGTGATCGACCCCTGTGTAGAGTGATCTAACCCCGTTATGGGTACAGAGAGGCCAGAGGAAATATCTCCAACCATTCTGTTCAGGAGCCACGAACAGATCTATCCATGAATTTATCTGCTGCCCCTGGGTGTGCTCTCTGCCTCCATCGCCTCCTGCAGCGACGAGTTCCACGTGGGAACGATGGGTTGTGTAAATAAATCAATCCTTTCTTGTTAGTTTTAAACCTGTCACCTACTAATGTCAGCAGGTGCCACCTTGTCTCGTGTTCTGGGACTTGGGGCCTGGCCACGCATTTGTATGAAAGTTGGAGAGAAACCAGCTATAAAGTGGTTATGTGTTTCCAAGCACTAATTCTGGAACCACTTGGCTCTTTTTACAACTGAACACATGATTTTATGGCGTGATAATGTGTGGCTGGTCTAAATGGATCGTTCAATGAACCAGTTAGTTGCGTGATATATGTAACGTGGGCCAGGGGCCAGGGTGAACAAGAGTTCCCTCTTCCCTCGCTCCACTCCCTTCATCCCTGGGGGGGACCACCCATTCCCCGCACAAGTCCCGACCTAAATGGCTGTCCCTGCCTTGCGTCCGCCATCCTAGCACGAAGCTTGTGTGAGACGTTCTTAATTTTGCCAGGCCTCAGTTGGGCGGGCAGGCCAGACCGGCCGCCCAAAAGCTCTGCAGACCAGCTCTGGGTGCCGCCCTGCTGCTCCACGGAGGGCGCGGGGCTCCCCCAGGCAGGTGCCCAGCCAGATCTGGGGCTTCGCTCGCATCTGCCTTGGCACCTGCAGGGAGACGGGCAGGGTTTGCGCCTGCACCGGGCAGGCTCTCGGCCTCGGGGGATGCCTTCCCCGCAAGTGTCTGGGTGCATGCATGCTGCTTAGCCCCCTGCCTGCTCCCACGATGCTGTCGGCTCCTGCCAGCCTGCCCCAGATGGCACCGTGCCCATTCCCCTCGCTGGCCTGCGAGCCCTGCATTAGCAAGCATGTCCTCGGGGACCGGGACTCTCAACGGGGTGGAGGGGTCAGCGCCTTGCCCTGGTGCCCTCCCAGCTGGGCAAGCGACCGCCCTGGGAGAGCCCTGAGCAGGCCCTCTGCCCCCTCTTTCTAGCATCCCGGCCACATGTTCAAATGAAAGCTGGAGCGAAACCAGCTATAAAGTGGTTACAGGTTTCCAGGCACTAACTCTGCAGCTGCTTGGCTCCTTTTATAGCTGGACGGGCACTTTTATGGCATGATAATTACTCTGTCCCTGTGGCTGGTCTAAATGTATTGTGCAAGTAACCCGGGCAGCCCCCGCCGTGGCGTTAGCCCTGGGGAAGGTGGCAAGGGCTGAGCTGGGAGCAACTGGCTCCTAGCAGCGCTCTCCCCTGGAATGGTGGCATGGAGGTGCCTTGCTGGGGTAGTGTTACCCGCGTCCACACCTTGGCCTTGCCAGACTCGTCTCCTGCCCCGTTTCAACCCGACATTCACCCGACTGCTGCCGGCTCAGAGCCCGGGAAGATCTGGGGGTCTGAGTGCCTGCAGCCGACAAAGCGGGGAGCTCCCGTGCCCGTAGGCGCGTGTACAACGAAGAGCGAACGGGGAGGAACGTGCCCCGCGAGCAGCGGGAGACGCAGCTAACCACTTTGCCCAAGCAGTTTGCTGCCTCTGTCCAGTCCCCTCTGCTCGGGACACCAGCCTCGCCACGTCCTGTGGGTCTCTGCTTGGGGGACAGGGCAGAGACCCCGGCTTTTGCATGAGAGCCACTGGGCTCATGGCTCAGCGCCACTGTCCTGGCTGTTCCCCCAGTGCTTCCCCACCTTTAAATGTCTGGGACTCCTTCGGCTGCACAGGGAATGGGGCAGGGAGCTCGACTTCGGGCAAGAAGCAGCCGTGCCCACAGTGGGTTTCCCCGGCTTGGTAACACGGAGATGGAAAGGAAAGGCCCCTTTGCCTTGCGGATGTGGAAACCCTTGGACTGCAGTGGCCGGGGGATGTCTTGTGCGGCACCTGGTTGGACTCGAGGGCCCCCTCGGAAAACGCCAGCTCTCGGCTTCCCCTCGATCTTTTTGGACGATGGAAAGATACTGGAGCGATTCTGCTGCTGCTGCGAGGAGCTCGGAAAGGCACGGCGGGGCAGAGCGTTTGGGACCCGCTGGGTTCCTGTTGGAAACCTCGGGTCTCTTGTGTGCCACGTGTAGGGCTTTGCACACCGAGCCATGGGCACCTCGCACAGCACCCTGGGACACGCCTTGGAGGACCTCGGGATGCTGCCGCAACTGCCTGCTCCAGTCCAAAGAGGCCTTCAGCCTCGGCAGGAGGAAGCGCTTGGGTTCGAAAGCGGAGCCCTGCCCGCGTGGACTCGCTCTGGGATGGGCCCTGGCGCTGGCCGCGCCGTCGGGCGTTGGATGCGCGGTTTTAAACGCCGCTTCGGGACCCGCCCGTTCGCCTGCTTGGGACAGTGACGGTCTGAGGGGCGAAGCTACAGGTACGGAGCCCGATCCTGCCATCCTCGCTCCAGGCAAAACCCCACGTGGTGCACCTGGGAGAGCTGCCTGTGCAAGGACGGCAGGAGCAAGCCCGTTATGAGCACCGGAGAGGAACTGCTTGTTTCCCCTTCTGCGGGGTTTTGCAGGAAGCTGCAGCCCTCCCCGGGGCTCGCTTCGTGTTTGTCACAGGCGCGGGGGTGCCTCGTGCTTTTAGCTGTTGAAAACTATACAGAAGTGGAGGGGTGGGAGAGGCGGGGAGCAGAGATCGCCAGAGGGATGAACCTCGGGACGTTTCAAGTTTCCTGCGGGGATGCCCATTTTCTTGGCACGGGCCCGTGGGCCGAGGCGGCCGGGGCAGAGACGTTCCCCTTCTCTGCTTCTCGGTCAATGAACGTGCGCCCGAGAGCGCCGCGGGCCGGGCTGGGCCGGCTCGCCGTCCTGCTACCTGCCGTGCACGCGGGGAGCGGAGACCGCAGCGCCGCTCTGCATTGCTCTGCGCATCTCTCCATCAAACGCCGCGTGCCTGGCACCGTCCAGTCCCCCCGTGAACAGGGCCCGGAGGTCTCCTAAACGCCCGGCTCGGTTAGCAGCCGGGTTGATGCCGTCACTTAGGGGTGTCTGCGTGCGTCTGTCTGCCCGAATGTCTGGTCAACTAACTCCTGTTTAACTCTCTTTCCAGAGCTGGCTAGTTTGGTGTTATAACGTTGGGGTTTTTGCCTTTCATCGGCAGGATGAAATGCCAGACGAAAACCATTTTCTTTAAGAATTTGTTTGGGGGGTGGGGGAAAAACCCACAATTTTTTAATAGGTGCGGTTCCAGACGACTGAAAAAAGCATGGATTTACACCTGAACCATAATGCTTTTCTTAGCCTTGTATGAACTCGGCATCACCACTGCTCCTGCAGGACTTTCAGGACAGAACTAAGCTTGCAATGCAGACAGTCCCGAGTGTCATTAAATCCCCCCTCTATAACCGCTAGCCCAACACCACTTATTCAGAGCAATGGCAAGCTTCTGTAAGCGAGCTATTGCAGATGCTGCGAAGAGAAAAAGCAGGTGGTCACACGTCACCTCGGGGCAGACCTTGGGTTTAACCTTTGGGGGCTGCGTCCTCGCTGGCTGGACTCGCTCGCAGCCGCCCCGGTGATACGGGAAGCAGCGTCTGCAGCCGCGAGCCCCGGGGCAAGTGCCTGCATTCCTGCCTCCGCGCAGCAGCCCTGCCTCCTCCCCAGCGGGCCCCGGCAGCAGCGAGGCAGGCAGCGCGCGCAGCGATGCAGGTGTCGGCTAAGGTGGCTCGTGTCAGTCACATACCCTTATCAGTTCTCCGTCCAACAGTGAGCATGAGAAAGCTGGGCTGGAAAAGTGATAAGGAGATGGGAATGGCGTGGAGAGGCTTGGCTACCCCTGCAGAACAGACCCGAGCACAATGCAAAGGGGTGAAAGAAAGCGCAAGACATCACCCGTCGCCTCTTTCCCCGCAGCCCTCGTCCGGGTCGTCCGTGCGACGCGAGGAGCCGACGCGCTCGTGGGTCGTCGGCGCCACGCTGCAGGGCAGCTCAGGTACGTCTGCTTTGCAAAGCGTCGCCTCGTTCGTGCGACGAGCCCGACCCCGCGCGCCGAGTGCCGCTGGGTCTCGGGCAGAGAGCACCCTGGCCCTCCTGGCCGTGCCTCTGCCTCCCCGCCGGCACGCCCCGACGGTTCATAAATTGCCAACCCGAGAGTCCCCTCCCTTCCTGTGCTGGGATTGGACCTTCGCAGCTCCTCGCCCTCGGCCGAATTGGGGGCTCTGCCTGAGTGGTGGAGCCGGTGCTGGGCCCCGCGCGGAGGGGATGGCCGGGGGTGGAGTCCTGGCCCGTGGGACCGATGACGGCTCGGGGCCGGGTGGGCTCGACCCAGCCACGCGGGACAGCCGCCTCGGGCTCGGCCTGGCCGTGGGGGCTTGCAAAGAGGCCTGCCACCGCTCCGTCCAAACCAGGGCCGTCGCCACTTCCCCAGCCATTGCAAACAGGGTTGGGTCCGATCCTGCTTCCCCGTTCCCCGCTGTGGCCCCCGTGACCGTGGCTCATCTTGCCCCGTGGCTGGAGGGTGGGAATCGGGGACGTGGCAGGCGTCTGAGAGGGCTGCACCAGGGCAAGACGGGCAGCTGCAGGCTCCTGTTGTGGGATCAAGGTCGGACCCCAAGGTCGTCAGGGAGCCGGGTCAGTGCCTGCTCTGGGACGCGGTTCTGCACTGGTCCGGTTCCCGTTTCTCCAGTGGCACCAGTGGCTAGCTGGAAACCCGGTGGGGAGGGGTGATGTGCACCGGTCTCCAAGGCCCGAGCTCCCCAAGGGGACTCTGAGCTGCGAGAGCCGAGCTGCACGGCGTGAGCCAGGACGGGAGCGGGGAGGGCAGGGGTGGGATCCGGGCTCTGCTGCCGACCCGGGGACAGAGCCCCTTTGCATTTTGTTTTTTAAGAGCAATGGAGGCTGGACAGGGGCTGGGAGAGGAGCCTTTCCCCCTCGGCGAGGAGCCTGTGCTCCGCGTGGCCGTGCATGTGCAGCGTGGGCGGCAGGTTGCTGGACCTCTCGCCGACGGGGGATGAGTCGGTAACTCGGAGGGAAGCTGTGACACCGCAGAGGCATCGGGGCCGGTTCCTCCCCCCAGGGCAGCCCGTGCGTGCTTGGCCTGGCTTCCCGGCATCTCTGGAGGAGACTGCTCAGCCACGACACGACTCCTGACTCGCTGCGAGCGGGATGTCCCTCTGCACCACGCTGCTTGGGGCGGACGGCTCGTGGCACGAGGGAGGGTGGCAGGGTCTGGTCCGTGACCACAAAGCTCCTGTTTCAGACACCTTGAGCATCCTCAGTCCCTGCAAGCGGGCCCGGGGGTGCGGGCGCTCCACATCTGCGGAAACCAGGTGTCTCCTCCCAAGGCCCCATGTTGGGCTCCTTGGTGTCAGGATATTTGCTGTCGTTCCTATTGCAACGGACAGTCCGTTCCCTGTGCATCCCCCTGCCATGGGGCAGCTGAAACGGGGACCGTTCTCCCCTCCCTGGTCCCGATGGGCCAAGCGGATGCAGTCGCTGAGACCCCACGGTCCTGTTTAAGTCTCAAGCTGCTCCATGTGTCTGCCTGGAAAAACGCAGGCTTGGAAGGCGAGGGGTGTGTGTGGACGCACCTTGCCTGCTCTGTTTGCTTGGCACGTAACAGCCCCTGGGCTGCATGCCATCCCGGGCAGCCGGGCATTTGCACCAGCTCTGAGGTCTTCTGTGCACCAAATGCTGTCTCGAGGGGGCTTTGCACTGCTTTGTCCCTGGCCGGAGAGAGGGGGGCTGCCCCAGAGCGCTTCTGGAGCTGAATCTCCCCCTGGGCTTGCAGCGCTTGGAGGGTGAATTCTGCTCGTGGCCCCGTGGCTGAGCCTGGCTCTCTCCACGGCAGCGGTGGCCTATGGCAGTAGGGCCCACGGCTCTGCCGTGCAGGAAACGAGGCTGTGTGGGACGGCCGGCACCCCGAGCATCTCTGGCTGTGGGTGCAGCCGGGCAGAGAGCGAAGAGCCAGGCCGGTGGAGATAGCCGATCCCCCTGCTCCAGCCCTGAGCAGGCCAGGCCAGGGGAGCGGGCCGCGGAGCCTGGTGGTGCTGAGGGCAGGGTGCTCAGTCCTGCTGGAGGGTCACCTCCCCTCTGCCTTGCCCTGCGGAGGGGTTGGAGGCTGCCACGTCCCTCCTGCCTACATCACTGCTACATGGCCCAGCCTCATGCCAACCTACACCTCAACCCGCAGGGGCCAAACCTGCTCCCAAAATGCCCGGGGGAGCAAGAAGCAGAGCTCCCAGGCCCGCCAAGGGCCGGGGCCCATCCTGCACCCCAGGAGGGCGCAGCGGGCGCCCTCGTTTCGTGCAGCTCTCGCCTGGCAGCCGTGGCTCTTGCAGGCAAAAGCTGATCAGCGTTGGTCTCGGGTTCGGCTTTGGGGGGACAGGAGGGGACTGCTCGGGTGGGCTTCGTCCGGGTGGTGGCTCTGTTGTCGTGTCTTTGCCAGGGCTGCAGAGCAGTTTCGGGGTGCAGCTGAGGAGGGACGGGTGAGACGCATCTCGCCAACATGGCATGACGCGTGTAGCAGCTGCGGCGTGGGGGCTCTCGCAGGGCAGGGAGTGGGCCGCGCACTGTTTTCTAGCTGCAAACTTGTTGGGCGACATTTTTCTTTCTGTTAAGGGAGGTGTCGGGAAATACCGTGACCTCCTGTCGCACTGCGTGGGAGCGTTTTCCACCTCGCCTCGCCTCGATGCGCACAGCTGCGCCGACAGCCTGGTGCTGGCGAGCGCGGCCCCGCGGCTGCCCACGCTGCTGTTCTGGGGGCAGCTCGCCGCACTTCGAGAAAGCAAAGTAGCAGCAACTTGCCTTATCCCCCCTGTCGCAGCTGATCAAACCACAGGCTTCACCAGCTGAGATCTGGCACTCGGACGCCCTCGCGAGGGCATGCATCCCCCGGCTGTCTGAGGGGCCCATTGACCTGCCCTAAGACGTGTGCGCAAATCCTTGCCATTTAGATGAAGCTCCTTAACCAGGCGGGTGAGATCTTGCACCTGGAGGACTCTGTCCAGCCCGGGTCGAAGAGCAATTGCGTTCCCTGCGCTGCTCCGAGATGGCAGCGTTGGGTCCGAGTTGCTCCGCGGTGCCACAAGAAAGTTAAGGGCATGGCATTGGCGTGGTGCTTATCGCACGCAGCCCAAATGAGTTTGGGGTTAGTTTAGCCCAGCCTGGGTCCGGTCCACACGACTCGGATCTACCCCAACCAGTGGTGCAAAGGGGCAGAAACGAGGCTGGACCCTGCCACAGCTCAGTCTAAGGAGGGGGACTCCCCCCAGGCCGCGGTGAGGAGCGCGCTCGCCGTGTCGGGCCTGCCTGGGGGCAGGGGACATGAGCTGACGGCTCGTTCTCAAGCTGCTCGGCACCCCGAGTGTGTTTCCGTGTCCAGGACCCGCTTGCTGCACCTCTTGGCTATTGGGTCTGGGCGGCCGAGTTGCATAAATCCCGTGGCCCGGTTTCTGTCTCCCGAGCAGAGGATTTATGTAACTCGGAGAAGACCTCGAATTGCAGAGTTGGATCGCCTCGGTCTCACCATGTGCTGGCAGCCAGGGCTTGAGCCCTGGGTCGGTGGCATAGCCCACGAGCACAGAGGTGCTACGTGCGGGCGCAGCCTCGGGGAGCCCTGACCCTCTCTTTCACCTGGAGCTTGTTCAGTGCCTGGCCTCGTCTTGCTGTGGGCGGCGGGAGCCCTTGCCGGCAGGTCCCCGGGGGTGTCGAGGCCGTTCGCTGTAATTAGCAGTGGGTGCTGGGAAGGGTGGGAGTACCGACGGGCCCCAGTCGGAGTCGGGGCCCTGCTTAGGCAGGTCGGTCCCTTCGGCACCGGGCACCGAGTGCAGGATGATGCCCGTGACTTGCAGCTGGCTGTCGCCGTCGACTAAAACCCGGGGGCTCGTGGCAGCGCGGGGCAGGTGGGTAGTCGCGCGCTGCGGATATAGGCTGAGCGCAAAAACGTGGCATCAATAAAGGAGCTATCTATTCCTCTCCGTGAAGCTTTCGTGACCTTCCCCAGGCTGCCTGCTGCTGTGCGGAGCTGGAGGCAGAGGGGAGTCCCCCAGCTTTTCCGGGAGACTTCCTGAACTTTGGTCTCGATGCAGCCCAGAGAATCACGGTCTCCAGCCACGTTCGCTAAGTGACGGCAGCCGTGGCTGCGATTCGGTCCGTTTCTGCCAGGCTTATTTACCAAGGGAACGAATGCAGGCAGCGGTGGGGACCTGGGGGCTTTGCTTTGTGGTGCCTGCTCTTTTGTGGGGGCGTCTTGGTCGAAGCGGGCCAGCCCCAGGAGCAGGGTCTTCCCGGGAGAAGCGGCGAGTCCCGCGGGGTGGGGTGAGCCGCCTGCCTCCTCCGGCCCCCTCCCCGCTGCCAGGCTCGGCGCTCTGGGTTGACCCGGCTCAGGAATGTTTTTCGCTGAAACGCCCAATGTTTTATTAAGCCCTGTTCAATCTGCAGCTCGCCCCGGGCGCCTGGTGTCCGTTAGCGTGAGCGCACAGCTCAGTAGACACGGCACGTCCAGCTGACTCAGGAGCCCGTGCTGGGTTTATAACCTCGCTGCTTATTTACAACATGCCTCTGAAATGCGGCCGCTGGCTGGGCCGGCCGAGAGCCTGCCAGGCACAGGTGCCACGAGACGGAGATACCGGAGCCAGGACCTCGGGCTTGGCATGACCTCCTAATGTAGCGTGGAGGGCTCCCCACCGTAGCGATGTAAAGCTGTGTCCCTGCCTCTGTGCAAGGGCCAGGCCGGCAGCTGGCTGCCCCGCTCACAGCTGTGCGGCGGAGGGGAGCGGTGTCTCAGAATGATAATGAGCTTCGGCGTCTTTACAGGACGCGGCTCTGGCCAGTGGAGCAAGGGGGGGAAGTGCTCTCCTCCCTGCGTCCAGACCGCCGGCCCTCCAGCGTCCCCAGGCTGCCTCCAGCCCCAGATACTGCCTAAAAGGCTGAGGGTCACTACGGCACAGGAGAAGGGGGGCAGGTCCCAAAGGAGTGATGCACGTGTGCACGTGTACGTGTGCAAGAGACCACCTGTGGGAGGAACATGGATCTCTCCGCTGGCTAGGGGGCTTCCCAACATTTGCAGGCAAACCGATGGAGCTTGCAGGAGGCTTTGGATCCCATCCGCAGGCAGGAGTCCTTGGGCATCTCCTGCTCTCCCGCCCTTTCGGCCCCATCCGAGCCACAGAAAGGAAAGCTGAAGGGAGCGGACGTGGGGTCTGGGGGCTCGCGCTGTAGCTTGCAGGCTTTCCTGCAGGGAGGCCTGACGTGGTGAGGCCGTGGCAGCTCGGCTGGGGTGGAGGAGCTGGTGGGAAGAGCATTGCTTCCTGATCCGTGTTCCCAGGAGCTCGGTGAGGCCGTCTGGTGCTCAGTGCATCCTGCCTCCAGCTTGTGAGGGCTCAAACTACCGCGGTGGATCCCAACCTCCAAGACGCAGTGGGTGGGAAGTCTTTTACGCCATTCACATGTGCAACAAGATGATTTCTGCCAGCCCTGGCCGTGTGTGTCCTGCAGGCCGAGAGGCTTGTTTCGCTGCAGGTCAGAGGTCCTTTCCACTGGTCTTGGAGGGTGGGCGCGTTGCTTGCTGGGGAGCCCTCACTGCCTTGCACGTCTGCACACCCCCAACTTCGGTCGGGACCTCCACGTCCTCCTGCTGTCCCCAGATCAGCAGCGGGGGAGCCATGCCGGGCTCGGTCGTAGCGTGGCAATGCAGTGGCCTGCCTTGTGCGCTGAGGTTGGGCTGAGCCAGGTTGAACAGGCTCCCCGGCGAGGTGGTGGAGTCTCCATCCTTGGTGGTTTTTGAGACCTGAATAGGCCAAGCCTTGGCTGGGCTGATGTAGGTGGGCCTGGTCCTGCTTAGAGCAGGGGGGTGGACTAGATGTGGCCTCCTGAGGTCCCTTCCCACTCCTGTTTGAGCGCTGCAAACATGAGATGCAAAATTCCCAGCAAGACCTTGTCCTGGCCTCTGCTTCATTGCAGGCGACGTCGCTGCTTCGCGGGCGAGTCGAGGGGGTCTCGGGGATGGGCCCCAGTAGGAGGCTGTTTTCCTCTGCGCTTGGTGCAACTACTGTGCAGCCAGGACGGGGGTGCCCACAGACCCAGGGCACGGCCAGATGTGCTCCGTGGCTCCTCCGTGAGGCCGAGTCCTTGGCCGGCACCTACCGATTCCAGCCGGTGCCGGCTTCCCCCCCTTGACAGCCCATTGCTTGTCCACCTGTGTCTTGTCGTGGACCCCAGGGCAGGGCTAGGATGCTCAGCGCAGCCCATCTGCAGGCCTTGGGGACCCATAGCGCTCCTGGTCCTTGAGCAGTTCTGCGGCGCGGAGGACTCCCGACATGCTGGGAATCTGGCCACCAGGCACAGGTGAGCATCTCGGAGAGGGGCAGGTGGCGTTGGCACTTCCAGGGAGTCCTGCCCGGGTTCCCTGCTGCCTACTAGGCAGCTGGCCTTGGTCAAACCTTCCCTGGGGTCCTAGAGCAGGGCTTACCTGACTGCAGGGCCCTGGGCTGTCTGCCGGCTCGCCACGGCAGGGTGCTAGCAGGAGCCCAGCGCCGTTGGGACACTAAGCCAGCACGCCCAGGCTGAGCCAAGGGCACACAGAAGTTGTTGCAGTGAAGGTGACGGAGCTGTTGCAGTCGTGGGGAGCCTGGTGCTGGGCTGGGAGGTGTGGGCTTGCCGTTGGTGAGCAAGCTGCAGGTGCAGGAGTTTCACAGGGGCTTGGGTGCTCGGGCTGCTCCGTTCCCTGCCCCATGCCCATCCCTGCCCCCGGGTAGCATCTCTTTGCCTGGGCAGTGAGGCTCGTTGCTGTCTCCGGCCCAATACCCTGACCCTGAGACCGAGGCCCCAGGCACCTGGATGCAAGGGTGAGAGCAAGCACCCGTGCCTGGCCCTGCCTTTCCAGCCTGGCAGTGACCACGAGGAGAAGAGAAGCGCATGGATGCTCAGAGGCTCCTGCAGCTCCTTTGAGGAGAGGCTCGTAGGAGCAGAGCAGAGCAGGGGTGATGTGAGCCCAGAGGCAGTGGATGCAGGAGGGCGCCACGGCCAGGCCTAATAAACGTGGAGGTGACACGCAGCAAAGCCCGGGGTGGTTCGGAGGCACGTGGACCGTGCTCGGTGGTGTCTGGTTGCCGTTGCCCATGACAGACAGGCTGTGCGTGGTGGAAGGCCAATGCTAGCAAGCCGGCTTCCAGACTCCAAAGGCAAAACCGAACAAAGGACTCGGGTCCACGTTTCTTGCCACGCAGTTTATTGTCCTGGGCCAGCGCACCAGCTGGCCTGAACTGTTGGCAAAGCTTCATGGCGCTTGCCCTCGACAGCTAGAGGCGCCGTACATTAGTCACGCTCCCCTCGGTTACTCTGCGAGGGACCGGTCTCCCAACCCCTGTGTCTGTCCTGGTGGGCCCCCATCTCGGCCGGTTCTTCTCTCACTCTTCGCTGTCACGTTCATCTCTGCTTGTCGTCTTTGCCAAGATCATGCACCTCAGTGCTGGTTTTTGTTCCTCCATCTCATCGGTGAGTTTTTTTACTTCTTCTAGATTCATCCTTTCTCCTGTTTCCGTGCTCCCTTCCTTGAAGCAGCGTCTCTCTGCTCATTAGCATGCTTTAATTTTTATTTTTTCCTGTCGGGCCCAGTGGTCACGAGGCCCCTTTCTCCCCTCCTGCTTTTTGGCGCCGTGGCTTGCTATCACTTAGCATGACCACAGCCTAGCACACCCAGGACTCTGACCCCGAGCATGAGACCTGTCGCTGTGTTGAGACGGGACGGACACGCACGTCATGTCCGCATGCGGGGCCGGGCAGCGGGAAGTAGATTGCCGTGCCGCGGATCCATCCCACGTCTCCATCTGACCAGCGAACTCTGGGCTGCCCAGTATGAAGTGCTGACCGGCAGCACTGGATTCTGCTGGGTGGATGCGATGCCCCCTGCCCCAACCAGCCCCCAGGCCCTTCCCCACTTCCTAGCCCCCTACTCCAGCCCTTGCCTGTGATTGGGACGTGCTGTTTCCTTGCAGTGCCGGGATCCCGGCGGTCCGAGGCTCGGGACAGCCGCGCGTTGGGCCCCCGGCTCGTTCCGCTCTGTCCTTGATTAATCCCGGCTCATCCCAAGCCTCCCCGCTGGTTAGATGTGCTTATTAACGCGTGACCGAGGGCTAATGAGGACATCCGTGGCTCACGCTGCGTCAGCTAACGCGATTTAGCAAAACCGAGCATTTTCTCACTTGATTTCACCTTCCTGCCTCGGGCGGGGGCGCGGGGCTCTCGGTCTTCACGCCAGCCAGCCCAGCAGGAAGCACGCACGGCGCTGCTGCGACAAACAAAGACCTCCCTGCCTGGCGGGCTCTGGAAATGCCTACCTCTTCTCCCCGGGGCCACGGCACCCTCGAAGAAGGGCCGGGAGTCCAGGGATGCAGAGATGTCGCGAGCTGTTCATCTGCAGTCAAGCAGAAGGCAGGCTAGGCTTGCACCTCATAGACTAACCAAAGTAGAGCTAGGCGGGGCAGATCCCGGGGGTGCATGGTGCAATTGCACCCCTCCTGGCCCCTGCTCCACCTGGACTCTCAGCTCTGCCTGGATAGAAATGCCACGGCCTCTTCCAGGCAGTTGGTCTTAGAGAGTCCATTGGCTTCACGGCTCATTATCCACTCCTCGATTCCTGATAATCTTCACTCCACAGGTGTTAACGCCCCCTCTCCTTCTTAATGGTCTTGATGTGCCACTCTTCAAACCAGCCTTTCTTCCGCAGTGTTGCTGTCTGTCCGCCAGCCCCGGTCATGTCTTTTCCATCCCACAGCCCCACAGGCTGGTTTTAGCTCTACCTTACCCGAGGTGTGGTCATATTCACTCGGGTGCAGACGTGGCCGACAGCGAAGTATTAGAGGCAGGGTCAAGATGCTTGAGAAGACCAGGTTTTGTTTGGTGAATCTGAATGAGAGCCATACATTTAGCTATAATGACCGTGGGACAAATGACACAAAAGCTGTTGACTATTTTTTGCCTAGCTTTGTGTATGCACATTTTTTAAAACGTTGTAAAAATCCAGAAATTTGTGCACAGTCCAACAGTTATCTTTATTTCTGCTGTGATCTTAACCTGAATAATATAGCGCTGCCCCCCCGGCATAGTAGTAAAGCTCTCATTTCTCTTTCGTTGGAGAAAACCTTGTGTTGTGAGGACGCTCTATGCCATCTGCACCAGCCCGCTCCTTTCCAAAATCCTAGCCCTTCCCATGGGAATATAGCATGAACTTTTGCGAGTCCAGGCGCACTTCAGCCAAGACACTGCAAAGGCATGTTTTGGGGACCGACGCTGTTCCCAGACGTGCTGTTTCTGAACGGCCAGCTGGCCGCTTGCCGGGGGCTTGGACTCCTTGGGTCGCCTTCGGCTTCCCGAGCCCTCCCGGGGTCCCCAGACACCCGGCGCTCCCAGCTGGGGTCGGTGCCCAGGGAGCCGGCGACTCTGGGAAAAGCTTCTGCCTTCGTTCTCTGCCAGGGGCTGTAGATGGCAGTCCTGTCCCGCTCACGAAGCCGCTCGCTTGACGCTGCCGACTCCATTTGTGTTCGGAGCAGGGCTGTAACGATGCTCGGTGTCTGCGCTTCTCCAGAGGGTCCCTGCATGTGGTCCCGGCGCACGCCGGCGCCTGAGGGAGCTCCTGCTCTTTGCAGCCTGCCTGGCGTGCGACCTGGGCAGGCCAGACTCTCCGGGGGGGCCCGCTGTTCTGGGCACCTCCATTTTGGGCTTCCCGGGCACGGAGACCGGTGGCCTGGTCCCCTGCACTGACTGGGGGTGCCTGGCCCCAGCGAGGAGCCCCGGGCGGGCGGCAGAATTAAAGGCAGGATGGTTGGGACTGGGTGCAGGAGCCTAGCCAGAGGTCAGTCGCGAGCAAGGCTGGGGACAGAGCCTGGGCCTCCGGCTCCCGGTGCAAGGTGCCCGCTCTCTGCATCGAGTCTCGTCCTCCCAGAGGCGGCTGCACCAGGGACTTCGGGGTGCACGTGTGTTTGCACCCAGGGCCCGGTGCTGCCACGCTCCCCCGTTAACGGGCTAAAGCCTGTGGGCAGGGCAGTGTCTGCCCATGGCCAGCACCTTGGGGCCGCAGATACAGACAGCATCTCCCTTGCTAGGGCTGTCTGCCCCCCAGCTCCCAGGGAAGAACAACTGGCATAAAGAAATGCCCCGTGGGTGGGTGGGTGAGTGCATGCATGCTTGTCCACATTTCCAGGGGAGGCGTGGGACACGGCTCCAGCATCCGGCGGGCTCCGTGTGCCGTCGGCAGCGCTGTTGTGCCCACGCCCGTCCTGCAGCGGAGGACAATGCTCCAGCCACCCCCACGGCACAGCCACGTTGCCCGCCTGCCCCCTCCCTGCCTTGGAGACGCTGGCTCTGGTCACGATCCTGGGGACGCCTCCCTGCCCGGCTTGTTTCCAGCATGCCCGCAGGCCCAGCTGCATCCCAGCTCCGGGGAAGTCCCCGTGGCCGTGCCCGGGGTGGGGTGGGAGGCAGAGGGCTGCTGACCTGCTGCACTGAAGCCCCGGGGATCTGAGCGCTGCCAGCGGCTCTAAAGCCGGGTCCCGGGCTGCACGGCAAAGGCAAGCTCCCTCCAGACGACAGTCCAGTCGTTCTTGTTGCTGTCGTCTGGAACGAGACCCTTTTTGTGCCCCCGTAGCTCGTCCGAAGCACGGTCTGGCTCTGGACACCGGTCAGCGCCCGTCCTTGTGAGCCCGTTGGGCTGACACTACCTATCCATCGTGCCTCGGCTCGACCGGGAAGGGCTGAGCCAGCAAAAGGCCACGCGTGCTGCCCTGGCCTGGCTCCTCCTTGACCCATCCGGTCTGGCAGACTCCAGGGTCCTTTCCAAGGGCATCGACTCTGCCAGCGCCTCCCCGGGGCCATGAGCTGTGCTTGGCGCGTGGCAGAGATGGGGACCCGGTGGGCGAGCAGGGCACCAGCCTGCATGGGCAGGGGCCGTCCGGTGTGCCAGGACAGGCCGAGCCCTGGACCCGTTGGGGCTGGGCCGTGGAGCTGCACTGCTCTGGGACCTCTGCTTAGGAAGTGAAGGGCACATGCCAGGAAGGTGCTAGTCGTGCCATGGGCATGCTGACCCCCCCCAGGGCACCTCCGCACCCCTAGATGCCTCGGGCAGCTGCCTTTGCCAGCTTTCCCACATGCAAAAGCTGCCCCGGGATGGAGTGCGCAGGGCCAGCCGAGCCCCGGGACCCAGACACACACGGTCCCAGGGCAGGAGTTCCCAGGCACCGAGACAAACTCTTCCCGTTTGTCTCCTGGAGTCGCTCCTGCTCCCCCCCTGCTTTTCCAGCAAGCCGGCAGCACGGTGCACTCGAGCACAGCAAAAAAAAAAAGAAGAAGAAGAAAAGCAAAGCGAGGCAAGCGAAAGGCAAGGACTGCTCCCTTCTTACCGGTCCCCCAGCCTGGCTCGGCTCGCGGCTCCCAGGTTGCTATTTCCTTTCAGCTGCTGTTGACACCTCCACATGCTGCTTGCTGACGCGGGGCTTGGCTTGTGCTGCTCGCAGATCATTATTCCCCCTCTGCTCCCGTTGACACGTTTCCATGCGATTTTGCCACGGTGGAGTTTTTGGTCCCTGCGTGCCAGCCTTCGGACCAGTGCGATGACAGGACCGTGGGCTTCGTCCCCGGCAGGGAGGTGCATTTCTCCCGGGGAGCTCTTTTGGAGGGGTTTTCAGGAGTGCTGTTTTCATGAGAGGTTGGTAAGAACTACCACATTACTACCTCTGTAATGACATGACTGCGAGTACAATATACTTCCACTTGGCATTTTTCCCCCTAGAGAGCAAATTATTCGTGATTAAGTTTCATTTTCCCATCTCCATTGTTCTGCGGTGGGGGGAGACGTCCTTTCCATACCTCGCGTCAGGAGCTGGCAGAGCTCCGCGCCGGTGCTTGCAGCTCCGCTTCTGTACCGAGGCTCCCGGTCGTCAGACCCCCGGATCAGGAGCGCGGGGCGGCAGAGGGGGCCCGATCCCACCCCCGGCCTCGTCCCCTTGAGCTGCGGCCGATGTTGCTGGGAGCAGTGTGTTCCCAGCACCCCGCAGGGTTGACCTGGCTCTGTCTTTAGTTTAAAAAGTACTTTCCCGCGAGCGCTTCCAGTGCAGACCATTGCTGGACAGAGGGGCACGGTCCCCGCCGCGTTGTCCTGGGCTGCATGGGGGATGCTGCTGCCTTGGGCAGGTGGCTGGCAAGGTCCCATCCTCCCAGCTCCCTGCCTTATGCTGCGCGGGGTCTGTCCCACTTTGCAGCTGCCTGGCTCCTACCTGCACCCCAGGGCCGGGCTGAGCCCCGTGGGGTGCGGGCTGGGCCCCGGGCTCTGCTCCGTGGAGCTTGCTGGCAGCCGCTCGCAGCTCGGGCACCAGCTCTTCCCCGAGCCGCCAACGGCGCGTGCGCTGGGAGGGGGTGGCGGCTGAGCTCAGGACCTCCAGGCCAGGGATAGAGGCCTTGGATGTGCCACATGATGGAGATGATGTGAGAGGACTCCATGCTTCTCGAACGAGCCAGGTTGTTACAAAGAGAGGCCTTTCTACAGCTGCTGGGACCGCAGCCGGCCCGACTAACCTCCGTCACACTCCCCTCCGGGAACCCACCTCGGCTGCTCTTGTGTGACCCTCTCCTTGTGCCTTTGGTGCCAGCCGTCCTGGGCCCCAAAGTGGCTAAAAGGTGGCCTGGTCTGACATGGAGAAGTCAGGCTGGAAGGGACGTCCAGCAGCCCTGACGCAGGATCAGCCTTGTGCAACCATCCGCTGTCCGACCGCTTGGCACAATGCCGGGGGCAGTTTCCACTGGAAGGGCTCCGGGACAGGTCCGAGGCCCCTGTGTCCAGTGGTACCAGCCCCAGGGGTCGGGGCACCCCGGCCAGACCACGGAGCAAGTCTTCAGCCACTGGTGACGGGGAGCGGCTCCTTTCCACGGCTCTGCTCAGGGACTAGGGCAGGTCCCAGCTTCTCCGGAGGTCTGCTCGCCGCTCCCAGGCTGCTGTTCTGCTCCGCACGCAGTCCTGTCCATGTGGCAGGTGGCTTTTGGCGGGCCGTCCGGCCCCTTCTTCGGGGCTAATGAGATCGGGTGTTTCTGTGTCCACGGGGGCAGCCGTTCCTAATGTCCCCTTGTCCCGCCAGGTTAGACGGCTGCATGGGACCTCCTCCCTCCTCTTTAATGCACAGGATATAACGGTGCCACGCAGAGAGCCGATATGGCTTGCCCAGCCCCAGCACGACTGCACATCACCTACCGCAAGCTCCAGGCAAGGACATCTCCCGTGCCGCGGGCTTCTCTGCAACAGCCTGCGCTGTGCCCAGGCCTCCCAATGGCTCTACTGGCCGTCGCCGGCACTTGGCCGCGTTTCTCCAGGCTACCGATGCGGTGGGTCAGCGTGGCTGCGATTTCCCCTACAGCTGGAATTGCACCAGTCGTGGACGGTGGCACACGGCAAGTCCTGTGGTCGAGTGGCTGGCAGCAATTTGTGCAGGGCATGCGCTAAGGTCTTGTGCGGAAATGACGGTGCTAGCGGGAAGGCCCTGCCTCTGCAGCCATGGCTCGCCTTGCACGTTTGCATCCCGGGGTCGCTGCAGTATCGGGGCACGAGTCCTGTTTCCTTCGCCCTGGGCTGGGCCTTCGCCTTCCTTGCAGGCTTCCACAGCTGGGACACCTGAGGTCACGGTCAGTCCATCGCTGTCCTGTTTCCTGGGCTGGTCCAGCTCAAGTCTGCGTGTTTGTTCTGCATGAAGGGCTGCTGTTGTTTTTCCCGCTCCTCTTCCTGCCCAGTTTAGCTGCCCTTGCTATATGGAGGCATTTCCCCAGCGTCCAAGCTCTCTCCCTCTCTTTCAGCGACCTCTCCTGCGAACCGGACTCGCATCCCTCGTTAACACGCCTGCCTGTAATGAGGGAACCGATGCCCGTCCCCATGTGTCGGGTGCAGAGGTCTTGGGCAGCGACGTAGGTGCGTGTTCCCTGTGCAACTGCTTGATTTCCAGCAAAGCACAAACCTCTCTGCCGCTGCGGTTGCCAGGCCCACGCCACCCCTGCCCTGCAGGTCTCATTCCTGGCACCAGGGCCACGCTCCCTTCTTGCCCCTCTTCCCACTGAGACAGCGCGTGACCTTGACCTTCGCTCTCCCTCTTGCCCCGTGCTCGGCGCTCTTTGCAGAGCACGATCTTGCTTGCACGAGGTTTCTGTCTGGAAGTGCAGCCTTCCTGGCACCCTCCGCACCCGGTGCTGGCTTTTTGCCCCGTGTCTAGGTGCTCTTTCAGTTCATCCTGCGCTTCTGTGCCGAGAGCGGTGCTAGCACGACCGCTGCCGTGGCCAGGTGCTGCGTGGTGGGTGGTGGCACGAGGGTCCGGCGTGCCTCTGCCTCTTGGCCGGCTCTTCGAGAGAGGGCTGCAGCCACGGACGCGGGTGCCCCACGGATGGGGGGATTCCTGCACCGTGCAGAGGGGAACGAGGGCAGCTGGGCCAAGGAAACCTGGTCTTCTCCAGCCCCTGCAGAGGGAACAGGACTGAGTCACACTTGCTGTGCTCCGAGGGAGCGTGTCCCGGCGAGTGCCGTGAGTTTGTGGGCGGGTGACGATTGCTCCTATTGCCACGTGCTGCCACATCGGCATTTGGGGAGCCGTAGCTTGCCTTGCCCCTAGGCCTGCTTGCACCCACCGAGCAGCCTCCGCATTGGAGATGCTCGGTCCTGCTCCCAGGGCTCCCCACAGACCGATCTGGGGGTACGAACCCTCCCCGATGGTGTCTGAGTCCTTGATGCAGCGTGGCTGCCGGCCCTGCCCCAACCTCGCCCGCGCGTGGGAAGCCGCGAGCTGCGGCCGCTGGAAATGGCTGATCGAAGAGTTCAGGATGTCCGGGCTTCTCGTGCTGCGAAGGGGCACCAGGGAGGCCGGTGACCGGCCCGGTCCCACTGGGAGCCCCCGGCAGAGCTGTGAGCGGGGCTCGTATCGGTACGGTGCCTTAACGAGCCCGTCTGGTCCACCCCCGCAGACGGTGCTAGGACTGGCCCTCAGGCTGCGGTCTGCTCCTGAGAGATGATGGGTGCCGGGAGCGCTGCCCATCTCGGGACCAGGGGTCGGGCAGGAGGAGGGCAGTGCTGCGAGATGCGCCTGTGAGCAGGCGTGGATGGGCCACACTTCTGTGGTCATGCGTGAGGCCTGGTCTCCCCAAAGCATGGGCTTGGCCTGGAAATTGGGCTGATCTGACCATAGGAGCAAGCCCGCGCCCTTCGTCGGCACCCCCAGCACCACAGGGAGGAGGTGGTTTGGGGGCTGTGCACCCCCCGGCCATGGTGGGTTGTGCTGCTTCCGGGGTGCAGGCGTGAAACGGGTCCGTGTCCCGCGGTGCCCACGGAGCCCTGCTCTGCTCCCTGCTCCTGGCTGGATTTGGGGAGAGGCAGCGGTGCAGAAGCCCGTTGTTCCCATCGCGTGCACAAGCTTGAGGTTTTGGCTGCCGAGGTCCCCGGCACCACGCCGGCTCCGGGGAACAGCGCGGCGGGAGCGAGCGCTGCAAGAGGAGAAGGCCCCCAGGAGCTGAGCCATGTGTTGCGTGCTTCAAAGGTGACGGGGCAGGTCAAATCCTGCTCCCGACAGCAGGGATCCTGCCTGCTGGCCCAGGCACGCCTGGCAGAGGGAGCAGGTGAAGGCACGGCGGGCCGAGCCCTCGCTGCTGGAGGGAGCTGCGCTGCGCTGCGCTGCGCTGCACGACGGGAAGTGCCGGGGAGTGACTGCAGAAACCACGTGCTTCATCTCCGCTCCCGCTCGGCTGCTCTGGGCAGCGGATGCCCACGTGGCCTCTTCCCCTGCCCACGAGGCTTGCCCGACTCGAAGCAGTCCCTGGGCTGAGTGCTGCACGGGGCCGCTGGCAGGGAATGGCGGGAGATAGGAGAGACGCCGGCCCCGGGACGTGAGAGCAGAGACTGCGGAGGGGCCGGCTCTGGTGAAAGCACTGGCCCGGCTACTCCAGAGCTGCCGTGGGGGCTGCTTGGGCAGCAGTAGCCGACCCTCCTCCAGCCTCCTCGCGGTCCCAGCCTTTGTTGTCTTTGCTGTTGCAGAGGCCTGAAAACAGAACGAAGTATCCGGGGCGTTTCTAGAGCGTCTGCAAACAGCTGCTGTTCCCGTCCCGGCGCACGTCACACCCCACGAGCATCCTCAGCGTGGTGCAAGAGGGGCATCCCTCCACGCAGCCCAGACTTGAACCGGCCAGGGGATGGAGGAGGCTTTGCATCACGCGGTGTAGGAAACCCCGCTGCCCTGGCGTGCCCCCGAGAGCCCGCACAGCACTGGGGCTGGGTACCGCAGCCCACCTGCAAAGACGCTCTTCCCCCAGAAAGCCCAGCTGAGCGAGCGGTGACAGACACCCGCTCCCCGCCTGACACTCAGTCATGAGCGCGAGCTATTTCTGGTGCCTTTCAGTGCCTATCTTTTTTCTTCCCGGTGAGACCTTTATTAGCAAGGTAAAGCTGCCACCCGTCAGCTCCTGTCCAGAAGCCGCTGGGTGGGGAAAAAGCACAGAAAGGCAGCTCCTGCCTGCGGAGGGTGGGGGGTGAGCTGCGAAACCGGCTGCCCAAGGGTGGATCCAGGAGTTTGGGAAGGGGTGTGCGGAAGTTGTGGCACATCCTCGCATGCACCCCCACACCCAGGTTTCTCCAGATAAAGAAACGAGAAGGTTTACTATTTTGCTAGGGAGGCAGTGCTGTATTATTTGGATTAAGGTCAAAGCAAAAGCACATGCAACTTAATGCAATGTGCCCAAATTTGTAGGTGATATGTAAAGTTTAAAAAAAAAAAAAATGCAACAAGCCAGGCAAAAACTAGTCTAAAGCTCTTGTGTCAGTCGTACTGTGGCCGTTAAAGTTAAGTGTGTCTCTTATTCACAATCGCCGACAAAACCTAGCCTTCTTGAGCATCTTGGCAGGGCCTCTAAAACTTCGCTGCCAGCCATTTCTGAATTTGCATTCCTGAGTTAATATGAACGTGCCTTCAGGTCTATTTTCTATGATTCAGGCTTTGAATTGGAGCTACACGCACTCCGCAGAGCAGTGCGATAGAAGAGAGATGTGACCAGGAATAGCTGACGGACGGCAACACTGCAGGAGAAGGGGTAGTTTGAAGAGTGGAAGATCAAGACCGTTGAAAAGGAGAGAGGGTCGTTCACACCCACAGAGTGGAAAAAGATTAGCAGGAATCAGGGAGATGATGATGAGCCATGAAGTCAATAGACATTGCAGTGCCTGAATAGAAATGCCGCAGCCTCTCCCAGGCGGGTGGTTTGACGGTTTGGCGCTGCACGCTGCATCTGGGGAGTCTCGGATCCACCCACACAGCCCCTGGGCACTGAAGGTCCCTCCCGCAGTGCATGAGGGGGCTCAGGGGAGCGGGCTGGACCTTGATGACAGCTGGGCGAAGCCAGCAGGTGTTGGGAGCAGCACTGCGCAGCCAGAGGCCATCTTGGCGTGGCTGGCTGAAGCACGTGGGGACCGTGCTGCGGCTGCATCTCCCGCCGGACAGGCTCCAGGACGAGGACTGGAATCCACTCCCCGGCCCGCAGACGCGAGGCCCTTGCTGCCTGCAGCGCCAGCTCGGCCCAGCCACAGCCAGACCCCGCTGCTGGGAGGAACGCCCACAGGGCCCCAGGAAATCATCACGGGCCAGTTCAAAACAGACAGCGCTGGATGGGTCTGCACCACGGAGCCCTTCTCCAGGGACCGTGGCAGCCCAGAGTGGCTGTGAAGCCCAGGGTGTGATCCATCAAGCTCAGCGTCACAGCCGCTGCTGGGTGTAGGGGAGACACCGGGAATACAGCCCAGCTCACACCACTTTGCAATGGCCAGGAGCCTTTCTCGGTCCTTTCTTCCGTGGAAGCATCACGGCTTCTGGGAAACCGCGAGCTCCCTTCAGCCAGAAGTGCAACAGCTGGCTGCAGCTGGGGGGAAGCGCGGGCAGCTAGCCATGGGCACAGCCTGGGTGCACGCGCCGTCCTGGGAGCCTTTCCATCCAGGCTGTCTCTAAAAAATCTGCTTCAATTCCCCGCAGAAGGGATGGAGCCGAGGCAGGACTTGTGGGGCAGAGTCAGACCAGATGGGGACACCGTTCTCCTTGGGCCTTAAAATTGGTGGATCCAGGCAGGCCAGAGGGGCCCAGAAGGCAAAGGGACGGGTGGGGTTTTCCCGACCTGCTTTGAACTTCAAGCCCCTTTTAATTTGGTTTTGAGGCTGAGACGGGTTCGGGCTCCAGACGATGGACCATTCACCACCTCTTGCTGCAGTGGAGCAAAGTCCGGCTGGAGTCCGGCAGACCCTGCTCCCGACTTCGTCTCGGGGGCTTTGAGCCCAGCTTCCCTCCGCTCCCCCCGTCCCACGTACCCGGGAGGGGCGAGGGCAGCAGGGGCCGGCGGCTCGAAGGGAAGCTCGTGCAGCTGCCGAGCCGGTGAGGGTTAAAGGGGCCGGGAGGCACGTGGTCCGACACTAGGAAGGCAGCGCTCGCCCTTGCTTTTCCCTGACACGGTGGCTGCTAAGAAGACCTATTTTAGGAAGGCAACAAACTGCTGAAGCCATTAATAGAAGGAACAAATGTAAATCAGCTCCAGAATGAGGTTACTGCTGCTGCGAGGGACTTTCTGGGCTTGGAGCTGGAGTTTGGTCTCTGGGTGAAACCTCGAAGGGCCTCGGGGGCTGGACCCAGCCCCATGGGATCAAGGTCACGTAGCCCGCACGGCCAGCCTCGCGTGAGTTGTAGGACAGGTGTCTGCGCCAGGGTCTGTGCTGCTCTCAGCAAATCCCTCCACTAGCTGCTTTGGTGGATGAGTTTGGGGGTGACGTGGCCAGTGCTGGGCTTCTTGCTGGAGCACGCGGCCATGGCTGGATCTAGGATTTCGGGAAGGGGGTGCAAATGGCAAGCTGCCACATCACACGCACTTCCAGCTCGGGTAAGTCTGCCCTGCGGCCCTGGGTCTGAGGACTCCAGTGATGAGGAACACGTGGGTGCTGCCGGCTGCCTGAGCACATCAGGTGTCTGCTGGCAAGACGCGTGCTCGAGAGCATCACTCATGTGCACCCATGCACACGCACGTACACACGCAGCACAACACGGACACGCATGCACGCACAGTGCTACCTGAGCAAAGCGATTCCTAACCGGGGTGCTGCATCACTTGCAGGTGCTTTGAGATCCTTCCCGGGGTGCAACGTTAGCCGTGTTGGGTGTGCAAGCAGGATTCGTGTGGTAAACGCGGAGACACCAAACAGGAATCCCCGATGTTAGAAAGACACAGCAAAGCGGGCGGCTTTTGTGGGCTTTGTGAGGGAAGAGCTGCTCTCGTATCTTTGTCATCAAAAAACAAGTGAAAAGTGAGATCTGGTGAGTCAGGGCTGTGTGGAGTCTGTTGGGGGTGCCTCGAGCCTGACAAGGTTAGAGCCGCTGTCTCGGTGGAGCAATGCGAGATGACACCTGGTGCCTCGTGGCCGTCCTCGGGCCGTGGTCTAGGCCTTACCCAGGGTAGCTCAGTCTACAAGAGGGTTCCCAACTCCTATCCTACAGCCCTCGGCACAGGCTGTGAAAGGACCTGCTCCAGTTGTGCGATGTATCCAGCCTTTTCTGGTCCTTGGTCTCTGCGCCGAAGAGCCGATTGGTGAGCTGTACGTGGCGTGCCGGAGCAGAGGACCCGTCCTGGAGTGCGAGGGGAAACGAGAGCAAAGCACAGACGCTGCTGCTTCTAGCAGCTCTCCGGGCCGGGAGACTGCTTGGATCAGGATGTCGGAGAGGGGAAAAAAGGCTGTTTTAGGGGAAAACTGGTTTGGTTTGGCTGAGTTTGGGGCTCTGAGAAGTGCCCTGTGAGAAGCACAGTGGCAGGGGAGGATCAGTGTGGGGTGCCTGGTGCAGTCGCGCTCCGCTTCGTTTCCGGCTCCACCCAAGCCTTAAAACCAGCTCTCTGGGAGAGGCTGTGGCATTTCTATTCAGGCAGAGCTGAGAGTCCATTGACTTCACGGCTCATTATCAGCTCCTTGATTCCTGCTAATCCCGTTCTACTCCACAAGTGTGAATGACCTCCTCTCTCTTCTTTTAATGGTCTTAATGGTCCACTGTTTCAGCTATCCTCTCTTCTGTCGTGTCAGCCCTTCCCCTTCTGGGATGTCTCTCTTCTCTCACAGCCCTGGAAACCGCTTCTAGCTCTAGCTAAAAGCCTTAACTGAGGTGCGTTTTTATTCACTCAGGCATAGAAATGACTGCAGCAAAGCATTGGAGGCCCTGCCAAAGTGCTGAAGAAAGCCAGGTTTTATTTGGTGAATCTGAATGGAGACATGCATTTAATATACATTTAACTACAATGACTACAGGACTCGTGACACAATAGCTTTGGACTATTTTGACTATTTTTTGCCTACTTGGTTGAGTTTCTTTAAACTTTGGGTAACCCTTCAGCCCTAACCACGTGAGGCCCTAGGCTGAGTGCACCTGCCCTGGGTCTGCTGCCAGGGCATCGAGACACGGGCTTTAAACCCTTTTCTTCTGCTGCAGAGGGAACGTGGGGAATGACACGGGATGTGGGCAGAGGATGACTTATCCCACTTTAAAGCCGGAGGAGAGATCTTGCTGCTCGTAAGGACTGAAACCAGTCGTGGTTTTGCTTCCCGTTGCCGTGGGACAAGGCAGGCGGATGAAACCCTTGCTGCAGATTCAGCTGCACCCTCTGCTCGTGAGGACGGGTGTCTTGTCTGGCCAAACAAAAGCCAATGGGCAAAGGGGATGTTCGTTAGTGCAAGGCACAGACTTCTTCCCCCAGCCGTGGCGGCGACTGCCACGTGCCCAGCCGGCGAGGATGGCTGAGAAGAGCCTCTGCCTGCTATAGGAGACCAGAGCGAGCCCGGCACCCGACCGTGGGCTCCGGGTGTTGGGAGCAGTGTGGACGGCAAGAGGAAGAGGGCAGGGGTGAGCGGGCAGGAGCCTTCCCGCCGGCTTTCCCTGGGCCACGTTTTCCAAGGAGCCACTCCTGAAGGGCCTGGACCTCTTTCCCTGTCGCTCCAGCCACGGCCCCTCCCTGAGCAAGGTGCACGTAACCGAGCGGCTCTCCACAGCAGACCGGGAGCCGGCTGTGTGCCTCGGAGAGAGGGGCACGGGATGCCGAAAGAGCCCCTCTCCCCTCGTTCAGGGCTGGGCCCTTTTCCTCTGCACCGCAGTGCACAATGCAGCATTGCCCTTCCCCCTCGAGAGGATCCCTTGTCTTTTCCCCACCGGCTGAGAGAGAATCGGCTTTGCAAACGAGCTCCGGGTCGGAGCTGCTTGTGGCGGAGGCTGCTGTCCCGGCAGCTGCCATGGTGGGTGTGCAAGGGCTGTTCGTTTGGGGCCAGAGGTCGTCGCGCTTAGAAAAGGGACGAGACGCAGATAAGGGATCTTCCAAATCTCTTCCCTTCCGCAGCGTCCAACACGACTTCTCTGCGCTCTCTTTGTCGCGAGCTATTTTTAAACGGGGTTTCAGTGTTTTATAGGATGCAAGGACACGCTGGTGCAGGGCGAGGGTGGTGAAAACCTGACGTGCTCTGCCAGTCCCTCCGGCCACGTAGCGTTCCCAACCCGCTCTTCGTCTGCGACGCGCATGTCGCGCTGACTCGGTTTGCTCGTCAAAGGGTTCTTGCTACCCTGGGCCCTGCGGGGTAAACACGGCTCATGTCTCGGACGGTGGCCTTTCCGCTTCAGCCGTGGCACAAGCAGTGCTCTGTGCTGATCTTTTGCTCCCGTTGCCCTGAGTCTGGCAAGGGCCGATCCACGAATTTCACGGTGATGCCTGTCGAGCGTCGTCTGGAGACTTGCAGCAGAAGACGTGCTGGGAGGTGACTTGTAAATTCAGCAGATGTGGTGCACGAAGTGGAGAAAGCGAGCTCAGGAGCTGCACGACTCCTCTCTAAGCTCATCTGGAGCTCAGCCAAGGAGACGGGCATTGCCGTGATTAGGGGACAGCGTTGTGGGGTCGTTGCAGCACGCGCGGGGCAGGTCTGACGGGCTGGTGTGGGCACGCAGGCTTTGTAACTTTTGCATCGTTGCACACGTGTAACAAAGACCCGCCGGAGAGAAAGTGAGGAGGGAAACGATGTCTCTGACCATTACAGCTCGGCTGCGTGTGTCTTGGCCCCGGAGAGGGCTGGGGTTTGTTGGTTCAGGCAGCAAATGTTCAGAAACACACCTCGCAGTTGCAGAGCTTTGAGCTGCTTAAGACGTGAACAACTAAACCCTCACAGCACCCCCCCCCCCCGGGGAGGGAAGGGAGTGTACACCCATTCTACAGATGGTGAAACCGAGGCAGAGAGTCGGGTAGGACTTGCTTGGGCGGCAGCATCCAAATCGGACCATGGGAATCCCTGGCTCCCGGCCCTGGGATTCATGCATCGGGTAGCACTTTCTCCCGTGCCGCAGGGGAGGAACATGCTATCGCGGGGAGCAGGAGGGGAAGCGAGGGGCTCCAGGAATCCCCCGGAGACGATGGACCCCGGTCGCATCAGGGCGGCAATGGACTGAATGGCACTGAATGCATCTCCTCCCCTTCACCAAACAGAGCCAGGAGACTCGGGGCCTCTGCCCAGGCCTCGGCTTTTGCCTTTTCAAGATCCCGGTCTGAGGAGAGACGCCAGCAGCACAGACGCCCTTCAAGAGCCAGGGAGCAGGGAAGCCTGCCCAGCTGTGTCCAGGTGTTTGCACCCCATTCAGCTCCCCCCACGTGCCCGGGAGAGGGGAGCAGGCAGGTACTCCTCTGTCTCCAACCCGTGGGGAGGAGACCTTGCAGCTTGCTGACCGGCGGGTCTGGGAGACTCCCGGGCGCTAGGTTCAGGGCTCTTCTTTGCACCCTGGGGGTGACTACAAAACGCCTTGAGATGCTCAAAGCTGGCTTGTGGCCTGGGATTCCCTCCATCCTCTCCACCACGCGGTCCCCATGGACACTCGCCCCATCCACAGGACGCTGTTGGCGTCCATCCTAGGCGTCCACGTGTGCGGTCCCAAAGTCGGGCGCTGCAGCGAGGACCAAGCAGCCGGACGGAGCCTTGCAGCAGGGGGGAAGCAAAATGCAACGTAGACGTGCCTGGGGCTGGGGCAGGGCTCCCTGCGGCCCCGGCCGCTGGGCACCCCCTCCTCTGCGGCGGTGTCTTCTGGGCAGGGGGAGCTCTTCTCCCTCTGCCGTTTATTTGTGGCTGCTGCCGTGTCCCAGCTGATTTGCATGCACTCGCTTCTTCAAATGCGAGCACCAAGCAGCTCCTTAAGGCCCTTGCCAGGATGCAGGAGTGCATGACATGCTTGTTTTCTTAGCGTGAGCCTGTGGGGCAGGAAAGCAGCTTTGGCTCTTCCTGCTCCAAGCGGCTGGCACGAGCCCAACTGGCGATGGGGAGCGGGGATGTCGGATGTCCCCGCTCCCCATGAAGAGCCTGCTCCGTTTGCTCTTTGTTCAAATCCCTCCTGCCCGTAACCGCGTCCGTGTCCTGTCCTGGGCTCTCAGCGCAGGGGCCAGGCCTCCCTGGCTCCTGCCTGCCTGTCTGCACCCCCTGCAAGTGCCCGCTGGCTTCTCGCCACCAGCGCCGTGGCCACAGGCAGGCTTCTCCGGAGGCTGACAGCGGGCTCCTGCACCCCGGGCACGTCCTGCACGGACTTGATCTGCACCGGGAGGAAGGGAGAGGCCCAGAAGCGGCAGCCTGTGCGCCAATCCTAACAAACGAGCCCTTCTCGTTAGTGATTTGGTGCAGCAAACAAGGACCCCCGGGCTGGCAGAGAGGGGTGGTCTCGAGGGGACACCAGAGCCCCAATAAAGTACTTGCCCAGCTCTCAGGTCTACTGACTGCTTTTTTAATAATTTAATATTAGTAATTTCATTTAATATTGAATAGCTTCTGCAGAGCACAGGGAAGCGGCACTTTGGGGAGAGCTCAATGCTTGCACCTCGTGCAACGCCACTGGCGGACACGGCGGTTCCCGCTGGCTCGGCCCGGGCGGGCAGACGCAGGGACCACAAAGGGGTGTTGGAGCCACTGGTTTCGGGAGATCTCGTGTGTCAAGCGTCGATCCATTAACGTGTTGCAATCGCGTCCAAGTCGCTAGGTTGTCGACCGTTCGAGGAAGAAAGGTGTTGCATTAGGAACGGATTCCTGCCCTCTGCGTGGCTCAGCTAGAAAGCCTCGTCTCTGCTTCTCTCGCACCGTCTGTCCGGGAGTCCTGCTGGCTCCCAGTCCTTTATTTTTCCACCCTGGGCGAATGCGACTCGGGTTTGGATTCGGTTTTTTTGGCCTCCTGGTGCTTCGCCGTAACTCGGAGGTTTCCGTACGTTGCCCTGCCCACGCTGAAGTGCTAATGAGGCATTTCCAGGCTGAATCACCAACAAATGATTTGCCACGATGAGTTTGTTATTAAATCCGCAACCCCTGGCTGGAGCGAGCGGAGCTGGGAGGCGGCCTGTGCGCTAATGCGTGCAGACAGTGGAATGCAAGCAGAAAATATTATGAACTCGTCATGAGGATGCTGACATATTGATGTGGCACCTGCACCTGCCTGCGGGGTTTCCAGAAGCTGCTCCCCGATGGAGCTGACAGATTGGTTCTCTTCCAACCCGGGCTGCTTGCTCAGTGCGCTGGAGCCAGGCTCGTAAACAGCCGGCTGGAGCAGCCAGCGCTGGGAAAACGCAGGCCGGGTGAGAGGGGAGGCGCCGGCGCCATCGCTCTGCCCCGTGCAACCTCCGCCCTCCATCTCGCCCCGCTTTTGCCCTCTCCTTCCAGGCAGGCTGCAGGAGTGCGCCCATGGTCCTGGTAAACTGAGGCGCTGCCCACTTAGTGCTGCTGCTTCCGCAGCGTCCTCCTTCCCTGCAGCTCGTGGAAAGGATTTCCATGTGCCGTCATTCCCCGAGGGGCCGCTGGGGTCTGGCTGGGGACCGGGGCTTCTCCCCCGTTCGGTGTGCTTTCCTGGATACGCTGGAAGCCAGGGCGAGGGGGATCCCGGGGTTTTCAGCCCAGGGGTCAAACTGGACCGTGAAAGGTCCTGGCACGTCCCAGCTCGCTCCCTGTTTTCTATGGCTGGAATGATTTGCTGATTCCTGTGGACATCCATAGATGTTGAAACTTAAGCTTTAGTGAATGGATTATTTACCAGCAACCTTCTGGGCACTATTTAATTTAATAAGGATTAAACCCCGCCACGTGTACAAGCGCCCCTTATGCCCAGCCCTGTTGCAAACCCTGATCCCTATTCTCGTCCGTACCGGGTCGGGCCGAGGAAGCGCCTGTGCTATACGGAGCAAAGGGTTTGCCTTTGCCGGGGGGTAAGTGGCTTCTCTTTGCTTGGAGAAGTTGGCTTCCCACCAGTTGTTGCACTTAGGCTTGGTAGGTCTTGTCCCCCCTGAAGGGGTATTGGCCTCCTTGGATCAGAGCGGGTTAGGGTTAGGGTTAGGGCCAGTCTTTGCCTGCCTCTGAGAGCAGCCCAAGGCGACGAGGTCTCAGAAGCGCAGGGGCTGGAGGCCCGGCAGCTATAACAGATCTTCAAGAGGAGACTGGACGTCGCCTCGCTGGGCTCGCCTGACCCCAGTTGTCTTCCCTGCCTGGTGCAGGGGCTGGACCCGCGATCTTCCACGGTCCCTTCCGGCCCCTGACCTCTCCGAATATGGGTTCAGCTCAGACTCCCCGCGCTCAGAGGTGCTGAGCTCTGGGGTCTCAGCCGGCCTCGTGTGTGGTTGCTCTGCGCACCCCTTCGTGCTTCGCGGCCGAGCGGAGCGAGTTGGTGCTACGGACCATGCAGAACGGTGCAATTTTCAGCTCGTCTCAAGTTCTTTATAGCGAATATTGTCTACCACAAACCCTGGTTATTCAACTGTTTTGGACGTTGCAGACTATTCAAGAGAGAGCTGTCCTCGGTTGATACACAGATAAAATTGAGGAGAATTAGTTTTAACAACCATGCGAAGAATTTCGTGGCATATTTAAACTGGGTGACGGCTCGTGGCTGGTTTTGTAGCAGGGTTCGGTCCAGGGACCTGAACGCACGGGTAATAACTTGGTGTGTGAACAGAAAACTGGTTCCAGGGTTTCACGAGGGGATATGTGAAGGGGGTCTGGCTTTATTCCCTGTGAGAAACAGCACCAGGTGTCTCTTCCTCTCCTGTTGCTCTGGGTCCTTTCGCGGGCTAAGGGCGACTCCACTCCCAAGGCAGCAGGAGAAAAGGCCGAATGATTTTGTGAGCTTCAGCAAAGCTGACGGCCTTGGCAAATTGACCTCAATTATCCGCGCTGTGGCCATCCGTGAGAAGGTGAGCCAGAGGGGAGCTTTAAACGATGCAGCGGCTCGCATCTGCGGGCAGCTCAGCCAGCGCTCGGTGTTTGCGGGACGTCTCTGTGGGGCAGCAGGAAAGAGCTGCAGCTAAACACAAAATGCCTCCCACGGGGCGGAGGCGAAACGAGCCCTTGGCTGGTGTTTTAATTCACCCAGATAACCACCCGCCTTTGCAAAGCCTGCTCTCGGGGTGCAGCGCCTGGCTCGGACGCTGCATCTCACATCCTCGCCCCTCTCAGGGGAAGAAATTCCCAAACACAGAAACCAATTCCTGCCCCCGGCTCTGCAACAGCCCTCATGGCACGGGTTGTAGCCGTGTTGGTGTAAGGACACGGGCAGACACAGTTCTTCGGGTAAATCTGATATCTTTTATTAGACCAGCTCAAACAGTTGGCCAGGGACATTCCCCGGAGGTGGCTGGAGTTGGGCAGGCGTTTTCCACGTTCAGCTGCTTTTGGGGCACCAGAAATGAGATGTGCATGTGGAAGCTGCGCAAGTGCATGTGCAAGGCTTCAGGATTCAGCTCCTCTGGCCAGGCGGCGCGGAGGTGACCGATGCGACGGGGCCGGCGGAAGTCCTGCCGTTGGCCAGGCCGCGCTTCACCTCGTTCTCGTACGAACTTGGCTAATTACGGGCGCCCCGTTCGCCGACACATACCATCCTCCACCTGCGTTACGGGCAGAATGGCAGTCGTCTGCTCTTGCTAGGGGCTGGGACCCGACCCGTATAACACAAAGGGGCCAGAAATTGCTTTTCTGCATACCTGCTCCTCATTACTTTGGGCTGGAGTAGGACGGGTGCCACAGTTACATTTTAATACGCGCGCCTTTGATTTGCGGCTGGAAAATCTGCTCTAAAGGGGAGTAAAGGAGTGATGGACAGCTAACGAGGGGAGCTGTCACTGTGCTGCTCATCTCCATGCCTAGCGAAGGTGCGCAGGCAGTCCTAGCTCACCCCCGCCTCCTCGGGAGAGCTGTCTCCCTGCTTCCACCGCCCGCCTTTCCTCGTGTGATGCAGATTGCTGCAGAAGCTTATTTGGGCTCCGGCTCGGTGAGAAACGCGGCACTGCCTCCGTGGGTGTTGTAGCTGGAGGGCGACTCGCAAAACCCAGCTGGGACGTGCAACTTCGAAGCTGGGGGGGGGGGGGGGTTCAGGGTTACCCGAGGCACCGATTCAGTCAATCCAGGGAGGTGCTGCGTGGAGGATGCATTGGCAGCTGCGGTAGCCTCACCTGCTAATTGCAAGGGCAGAACCAGTGATTGGTAAATGCTGCCTGGCCGCCATGGGTCTAGTGCTGCAGCCGTCGGCTCCTAGCATGGACCTAGCAGCCTGGCAGGGGCCAGCTGGTCTCCCCTCCCCAGCAGTCAAAGGGCACCTGCCCAGTGGTGGGCAAGCATCTGAAATCACTCCCTGGCAGAAGCATTGGTATTCCCCAGCCGGGCATGCACCCCTCTGCGCAGGTTAGTCTCGAGGAGCCTTGCCAGGGAGCTGCCATCTGGGTGAACCAGCTCACCTGCGAGTCAGGAGTAGATCTAGGAGCGCTGTTAAGCTCCCTGGTGCTATTGCAGGGTGGTAGGCAGGCGTTTCCCTGCAATGTGCCCTTGGAAAGCTGCAGCTGGGCAAGGCCAGTGCTATCTGCTCGCTGTGCCCTGGACGTGGCTGCTGGCCTCAGCTGCACCATCAGTGCTAAAACACCCAAATCCTGGTGTTCGAGGGCAGTGAACGTGGCTGCCAGCCGGCACGGGTGCTGCAGGGAGTTGTAGGTTGTAGCCGTGTTGGTCTAAGGACATAGGCAGACAAGGTTCCTTGGGTGAATTTGATATCTTTTATTAGACCAACCCAAATAGTTGGAGAATAGTGATTGCACTTGGGAAGAACTGGAGCTCTCTGGGGGGCAGCAGCATTACTCATTCATTGCTCAAGAGGACAGAAATCACAGACAAGGAGGGCTGGAAGGGAGCTCAGGAGGTCACATCTAGTCCAACCCCTGCTCCAAGCAGGACCAGCCCCAACTACATCATCCCAGCCAAGGCTTTGTCTATCGTGGCCTTAAAAACCTCCAAGGGTGGAGACTGCACCACCGCTCTGGGTCACTTGTTCCAGTGTTTTACTACCGTCCTAGTGAGAGTTTTTCCTAATCTCCAACCTCAACCTCCCTTGCTGCAGCTTGAGCCCATTGCTCCTTGTCCTGCCATCTGCCCCCACGGAGACCAGGATGCACCAGGGCTGTGGGCCGGCTTGTGCCCAGGTCCCTGCTGCAGGAGCACATTGCACGTAGGGGCACTGAGCCCCTCGTCCATCCCGGTACCTGAGCTTCGGCAGCCCCCTGCGACAAGGGAGCATTTTAAAGTTTATGCTGCAAGTCTCTTCCGTGGTCTGTGCTGCCGTGGCTTTCTTTACCCCTCAGGGCCCTTTCTGGAACCACAGATGCTTCTTGGCCGCAAGTTCGAGCTACCCCACAACACCCAAGGTACGAGATGATCAGGGATGACGGTGTCATCCCCTATTGCTGCAGAACAGGCTGCCGATGGAGGGGGCCTGTCCCCAGGGAATGTGGCTCCTTGCTGGATTTGGTCCGGAGACGCTGCGTCCCATCACAAGCGTTGGCAGATGCTTGCGCTGGTCGTTATAGCCGTCGTGCCCCGTTTCCACTGCTGTCTCGGGGGTGGAGTGGAAGGCGGAGCGTCTCCTCTGCTCTCCGCAAAGTCCCAATTCATGCAGGATCTATTAACAGCAGGAAATGGAGCGCAGCAGCATGCAAATTAATTGCTGTGTAATTAAATTCTGTGACCACGGGTTCCCCACGCTTGGGCAGACGGAGCCTTCCCCAGCAGGGAGCGGGGATAAGTAATTATCTGTCTTAGTGAGGCTGTGTACAGCGATGGGGATGCTTGGGTGTCTCTGCAGACGTGGTGCTCACGTGTCGCCTTTCCCAGTGACCTGTGTTGCGTGCCGTCTTGTCCAGGCAGCCAGTCCCGTGTTGTCCTGTGGGGTTTGCAGTTACTTCCTAGCGTCTCGGTGACACTGCCCCCCTCTTTGCTGAGGACACAAGAGGCTCCTTGAGCTCGCTGGCACGATGCAAAAGACTCGGGGCAGGCACTTTAGAAAACTGCCTCCCAGGGCCGTTGCCACCCAGCAGCATCCAGTGCACCCTCCAAAGGCTGCAGCCAAGAGCCACGCTGGGCTCTCCGGGAGGCTGAGGCTGCATGGTCATGATTCTGCCCTTGCATGTCTGCAAGGGATGGCATCCTGCTCCCAGCACGAAGCAGACCTGCGACGAGAGGCTCAGCGTCGCAGCAGAGCCGGGCACACCGCAGAGCCCCGCTCATCGCATGTCAGGGCCAGGCCCTGGAGAAAGACACACGTGAGACCATGGGGCTGGACGAGGCCGTGGGATCTCGCCCAGTGACTGCCCCCTCCACGTCTCCTGGCCGCAGGGATGTCGTAGGAGAGGTCCCATCTGGGCTGGAAAACTCCAAGCGCTGGACCAGCAACCTGCCCCTGTGTCAGTCACCCCCATGGTGATTCCCCCCCTTGTTATTGGCATCGAGTGCTGGCTGCAGCTCAGGCTGGGGATGGGGACCAGGCTGTGCCAATGGTCCTGCTGGCCCCAACCCTGCAGGGGCCTGGTGCTGGGGTCTTGCCCATCCGCTCAGGCGCAGACTGACGCTGCATTGGGCAGGAAGGGGTTTCTCCCCTGGTCAGACTGGTCCAGGCTTGGGGGGGGTGTCTTCCTTGCAGCAGGGGCACGGCCTCTGCCTGGGGTCTCTGCACCGTCTATTAACACCCTCAAGGCAGCAGGACATTGGCCTCTGCGGTCCCCCTGCTTTCCCTGGGGCCGGTTCGGGTGTGATGCCTTGTGCTGTGTCAGGGTTGACTGCAGTTTTGCTAAGAGGTTGAGACCACGGATTTGCACAGGATGGTTCGGACAAGAGGAGGGTTGCATAGGATGGTTTGCACAGGGCTGACCCTACCTCGGGCAGGGGCTGGACTAGATGTGACCTCTGCAGCCCCCTTGCAGCCCCGCTTCTCTGACCGAGTCCTAGGACCCCAGGATTCAAGCTGAACAGGCCAAGGCTCACGCGGGGAAGGGATGAGCAAGAGAGCGGCAGGAGAAAGGCAGGCTGGTGTTCAGCGCCGTCCAGAAGGGCTTTGCAGTCCGGTCACCGCGAAGGGAGATCGGGAGCAGGCACCTGCAAGCCGCTGGAAGTCCAGTGTCAGAGAGGGAGGTCTGGTCCAGAAGAAGAGTTAAAGGGCGTCCCAGAGGGAGGGTGCGCCCGTGTTGAAACACAGCCCAGGGACTTTCTTCACCGTGCTCCCTGCTCCCATGTGGAAACAGAGGCCAGCAGACGACAGAGTAATTGCTGCACAATGAAGTTGTGCGGTGCTGGGCTCCCCCCTCCACCTGCCTGGGTTGGGTTTGCTTGCTTTGCTTTCAGCGTCCCTAGCAAACCCTGGGACGTATTCGGCAAAGCGGCAATGAGGCCTGTCCCTCCCATCTGGGAAGTGCGCAATGCGCTTGAAACGCACCGCTGTGGTTTTAGTGCCGGGGGGGGGGGGGGGGGGGTCCAGGCAATATCTTCCCTTCCCTCTCCCGAAGACCGTGCTCTGCAGGAGACCTGATGTGCTCCCGGCAGCCAACGCGCCCGCCCGCCTGCCGCAGGACGTCTGTCCCTGGACCCGGCACTGCGCTCTCTGTGCGTTGGTGGGCGGTGGCACTGATATCCCATTTCTCCTCTGTTCCCTGCTAGAGGCCTGGGATTTAGGCGTGGGAATTGGGGAGGAAATGGTAGCCAGAATGTTTTAAGTAAAGCAGCTTTTACATCCCGCCGCAGCTGGGACTGGCAGGCCAGCGGCGTGTTTAAAACGCAAGGAGCAATCGCGGCCCTGTGTGCTGGCAGAAGGGTTTATCGGAAGATGCAACCACGGAGCGAGGTCTGGGACGTGCATCAGCCGCCGGCAGGGACGGGTCCAGCTGCCCAAGGTGCATTAACTCCTTTGCGGCGGCCTTTGGGACCGTCGGTGCTTCCTCTCTGCCGGCATCACGTGGCAGCTGATGGATGGGACGATGGGAGCAGGCGGTGCGGGCGATGTACCAAGAGTGTACAATGCAATGAGACTTGACAGCCTGCCTTCCCAGGAAAATCAATGCACTCTGTAATGAACGGAAACCAGCCAGCTGGAATGGCCACGGCGCTCCCGCAAAATCACCGGGGGTTTTCCTTGAGCTGATGGGATCCAGCCTCCTTCCCTGCACCCGTGCTGGGTGGGTTTTGCTGGCATTGGGTTGCTGTCTCTGCTTTCCCATTAGGAGCAAATAGCGGATGGACCATCTTGGTTCATGCCAAGGGCAGGGCCGTTTGGCCGGAGAAGCCTCGGACACGTGTTTGGGGATGGAGCCATGGACAGAGCTAGGATTTTGAAAGGGGGGATGCGGGTGGTGCCAGGCACCACGATGTATAACGTAACGCACATTTGTCTCCAGATACAAGAAGCTTTCTTATTATGCCAGGGGGCTGGTGCCGTGTTGCTCAGGTTCGGATCAAAGCAGAGACCAATATAACTTGGATTTGCTGGATTCTGTATACTGCTTAATAAAATATAACAAAATAGTCGAAGGTCAAAAGCTATCGTGCCATTCACCCTATGGTCGTTACAGGTAAACGTACGTTCAATTAAATTATGTATAATATATAATTATACTTCATAATTCAATGTTTCTCCTTCAAGATTGTGGCAGAAATGCCACGGTTGGTGCCCCTCTGCAGAGACCTGTCTCAGCCAGCCTGGGAGGCTGGTGTTTCATTCCTCAGGGTGGGGATCTCCCTCCTTGTCTACATGACAAAAGCCTGGGGCCTGGGAGGCGATGCTCTGGTCACCTGGGCAGGGGGGAAAGGCCCGGCCCTGCGCGGGCCCAGGTAGCCAGGGATGCGGGGGAGATTGGTCGGCTTGTGGCCAGTATTGGCAGCTTCGATTGGACCGGGCTGCTGAGGTCAGAGAGGTTATTTAAGGGCTTGGTCCAAGAAGAAGGGGAGTCAGCCATTAGCCATGCGGTCATCCAGGTGAATCTGAGCCTGGCTCTCTCCTCATCACCGCATGCTCCAGGAGTGCCCTGCCTCCAGAGGAAACTCCAACCACCTCTGGACGATGCGAGTGAGTAAGCTACTCGAGATCCGATTAGATATTTAGCTTCAGTAACTCAGATGCGTTTAAACGGCTACCTCAGCCACCCTGGTTTGCTCTATGGGATCCCTCTGATATTCCTCTGATACTGCTCTACCTTTTACCCTGTTTCCGCCCTACCCCTGTCATCAATAAAGTTCTCCTTGTGACCGGTGTGGGAGACTTACTGAGGGGTGGGTCTACATTATGCCAAGGAGGCCCCTTAGGTCGGTGGACTAAGGGAGGCTTCCTAATAAGCCCCTGACTTGGGGAAGTGCCCCAAGTGCTTGTATTGGGTCTAGGACCCATTGGACGATCAGGCCTGCGTTTTCCAAGGTGCGCAGAGCCAGAAGTGAGTCCAGAGCCGTGGATGGTGGCAGCGGGACCCCAGGCTAGCGGGGGTGCTCCAGGGAAGGGGTCGGCCGGACGGGAGGCACCCCAGGGAGCCTGGACAGTAGGCAGCGCAGGGAGGAGGGCGGCTCAACACAGGAGTGCCCCCTACTGGCCCGCCACACGTGGTGGGAGCGGTGGGATCCGAATACCCTGCTGTATTTGAGGCATAATTTGGGAAAAGGAATAGAGTCACTGAAATCCCTTGAGCAAACAATTTCTAATTTGGCATCGGGTCGACTGGATAGGGTAGAGAGTCAGGATGGCGGACGAGTATGTCCGGATGACTGTGCCCGAACTGAAAGAACTGACAAAAGAGAGAGGCCTTCACGTGAAGAAAGGGCTAAACAAGGAAGAGCTGGTTAAACTCTTGTGCACCAGCGAGTCAGGACAAGCGTCAGCTTCACGCTCGGCAACTGAGTCCGACCCAGAAACACATGCCTGCTCATCAAGCCCGGAGGCCGCTGAGAGATCACCCTCCGAGGGGGAGCGGCAGAGACTCCATGAGCTAGAGCTGAAAAGGATGGAGTTAAAAAGGCTGGAGCTGGAGGCCCAGCGTAAGAAGGATCAAAGACAGCTAGAATTGAAAAGGATGGAGATGGAGCTGGAGGCAATAAAGCTGGAGCTGGAGGAGAAAAAGCTGGAGGCTCAGCTCCGTCTGCAGACCAACGGGGGAAACGCGAACCCTCCGCAAGCGTCCGGGGAACAGCTCAAACTGGACGTCTCCGCCTTCGCTCGCTACCGAGAGGGAGACGATCCTGCGGTGTTCCTAAGCAACTTCGAAAGACAAGCCCAGCGGTGCAAGGTGCCGGAGGAAAAGCTCATGATGTACCTGTCGGCTCTGGTGGAGGGCGACATGGCAGTGGTCCTGAGCAGCCTGCCCCCAGACGCAGCTGATGACTATAATGCCTTCAAAGCTGCAGTGTCTAAAAGGTTCAAGTTAGGACCAGAGTATTTTCGGAAGAAATTCCGGAATACGCGCCCACAACCCGGACAGTCATTGACTGATTATGGGGCCCTGTTGGAGGACGCATGCAGTAAATGGTTAGCTGAAGCCAAGGTTGACACTTTAGATAAGGCAAGCCATCTCCTGGTGCTGGAACAATTCTATTTTCGGTGTCCGAGAGAGGTTAAGACCCTGGTCAAGGACAGGGACCCCAAAGATGCTTTTGAGGCCGCTGAGATTGCAGACCGACTGTTGCTAAACCGTGAGAAGCCTCCCTACTCTGGGAAGGAGCAAAAAGGGTCCCAAAGAGGGGGGAAGGGAGGCCCAGGTCAAAAGGGGGGAAGAGGGCCACCTCCTGCCGAGCGCAAGGCGGCCCCAGATTCGTACAAACCACCCAATTGGGAAAAGAGGGGGTGCTATAACTAGTGAAGAGATCACTAGTGTAAGACTGCCATCAGGTTTTATGGTTTCTGTCTGTTATTGTCATAACAGATTCATGTTCCAGGTTTTTCCCTTTTCCTTCTTCTGGCATCCTGTGGGAACTCCCTGACCCGACACGCCCGGACCCACGGCCCTGAGAGGCCCCGTGTCCGAGCTTGTAAAGGAGGGGGGGGGGAAGTGTGGCAGAAATGCCACAGTGGGTGCCCCTCTCCAGAGACCTGTCTCTGCCAGCCTGGGAGGCTGGTGTTGAATCCCTCAGGGTGGGGATCTCCCACCTGGTCTGCATGACAAAAGCCTGGCGCCTGGGAGGCGATGCTCTGGTCACCTGGGCAGGGGGGAAAGACCCGGCCCTGCGCGGGCCCAGGTAGCCAGGGATGCGGGGGAGATTGGTCAGCTTGTGGCCAGTATTGGCAGCTTCGATTGGACCGGGCTGCTGAGGTCAGAGAGGTTATTTAAGGGCTCGGTCCAAGAAGAAGGGTCAGTCAGCCATTAGCCATTAGCCATGCGGTCATCCAGGTGAATCTGAGCCTGGCTCTCTCCTCATCACCGCATGCTCCAGGAGTGCCCTGCCTCCAGAGGAAACTCCAACCACCTCTGGACGATGAGAGTGAGTAAGCTACTCGAGATCCAATTAGATATTTAGTTTCAGTAACTCAGATGCGTTTAAACGGCTACCTCAGCCACCCTGGTTTGCTCTATGGGATTCCTCTGATATTCCTGTAAAATTTCTATGATATTGCTCTACCTTTTACCCTGTTTCCGCCCTACCCCCTGTCATCAATAAAGTTCTCCTTGTGACCGGTGTGGGAGACTTATTGCGGGGTGGGTCTACATTATGCCAAGGAGGCCCCTTAGGTCTGTGGACTAAGGGAGACTTTCCTAATCAGCCCCTGACTTGGGGAAGTGCCCCAAGTGCCTGTATTGGGTCTAGGACCCATTGGACGATCAGGTCTGCGTTCTCCAAGGCGCGCAGAGCCAGAAGTGAGTCCAGAGCCGTGGATGGTGGCAGCGGGACCCCAGGCTAGCGGGGGTGCTCCAGGGAAGGGGTCGGCCGGACGGGACGCACCCTAAGGGAGGCACTCGGAGCCTGGACGGTGGGCAGCGCAGGGAGGTGGGCGGCTCAATGCAGGAGCGCCCCCTACTGGCCCGCCACAAAGCTCACAGACAAAACCTCGTCTTCCTGAGCATGTTGCTGGTGCTTCCAATGCTTCAGTCAGTCATTTCTGCTCCAGAGCTGAGATGCCCACACCTTCAGTTGTTTAGCTAGAGCTAAACGCAGTCTGCGGGGCTGTGCCGTAGAGGAGAAACGTGACCGGGGCAGCCGACAGGACAGGCAGCAACGCTGCAGGACAAAGGATAGTTTGAACAGTGGAACATGAAGCCCCTTAAAAAGGAGAGGGGGTTGTTAACACCTGTGGAGTGGAGAGAGATTAGCAGGAATCAGGTTGCTGCTAATGAGCCATGAAGCCACTTGACTCCCTCCCTGCTGCCTGTATAGAAATGCTGTGGTCCTTCCCAGGCCATTAGTTTTCAGGTGTGGATGGAGCAGGAATCAAAGTGGGGTGCAACTGAGCCCCTGCCCCCGGCCCCGTCTATCCCCCGGATGCAGCAGGATGGTATGGTTTCTTCATGGCCTGCTCCCATCGTCCTATCCAGCTGCTTCTACCTGGTGCCAGCAGAGAGAAACCACCAAGAGTTTGAAAAGCCACCACAAAAGAGGTAGCGGGTCTCGGGCAGTCCAGTCTGGCAAGCCTGACTTTGCTCGGCCAGCTCTCCCTGCGAGCAGGGACCAGCAAGGGGCCTCGCCGCGGTGATTTTCCGGGTTGTGCACCGCGCCGTGCCACACCACTGCCGGGACAGGAGCGTCCCAACCTGGCTCTGGGCCGACTGAGTCGCAGGCGTGCGGTGAGCAGCTGCAGGAGGGGCAGGGCTGCAGGGCCGGGGCATTTAGAAATGCAGGGCATGCCCCGGGGTGCAAAACGAGAAGGACAAGAGAGGGTCAGGGCTCCCTGCCGCTGCCAGGACCAGAGCAGGAGCCCACTTCTCTAGCAACGGGGGTGGGGGGAGAAAATGCTGAGTCTGGTTCATTGGGGAGTGACTCTGGCCCCACAGGCTGCTTTCTGCCCCCGGGTTTTTATCAAGTGGCTTTGGGTGCCCGGAGGTTTCCTCCAGACCAGGTACAAGGCACGCGCCTGGTTCAGAGCGAGGTGCTGGGCAGGGGACGGGGCAGGACAGGGGAGGTGATTCTCCCCCTCAAGTCAGCACTGGGGAGGCCACATCTGAGTCCTGTGTCCAGCTGTGGCCCCCATCACAGAAGGATGTGGGCACACTGGAGAGAGTTTAGTGGAGGGAAACAAGAATGGTTGTGGGGCTGGGGGACACGACTGGTGAGGAGAGGCTGTGGGAAATGGGTTTGCTTAGCCTGCAGAAGAGAAGACCGAGGGGATTGAATAGCAGCCTTCACCTCCCTGCAGGGGGTTGCAAAGAGGATGGAGCTGGGCTGGTCTCAGTGGGGGCAGATACAGGACAAGGAGCAATGGGCTCAAGCTGCAGCAAGGGAGGTTGAAGTTGGATATTAGGAAAAACTTTCTCATGCGAAGAGTAGTAAAACACTGGAACAGGCTCCCCAGAGAGGTGGTGCAGTCTCCATCCTTGGAGGTGTTGAAGCCCCGAGTAGACAAAGCCTTGGCTGGGATGATGCAGTTGGGGCTGGTCCTGCTTGGAGCAGGGGGTTGCACTAGGTGTGACCTCCTGAGGTCCCTTCCCCCCTCATTGTCTGAGTCCAGGACACTGGGAGCCTCTGTGCATTTGTTTTCACTTCACCTTCCCTCTGTGCTCCCTGCTCTTCCTTTCTTCTCACTGGCGTAAGAGGCAGCCAGGGCCGTGCCGCTTAAGTAGACTCCGTCACGTCAAGTCAGACTTTGCAGTTGATTTTTTTCCAGGAATTTCTATTCCCTTTTAAAAGAAAGCAGTTGACACTGTCAAAGCTCTCTGTGTCCCCTCCTCTCATGCTTCACAGGGATTTTTCCCCATTTATTTTCTCTGTGTGGCCTAGTTCTCAAAATCCTCAGCCCCCAAGACGGACAGAGCCAGCAGCGACGGCCCCTGGCAGCGGTCCGAGCACCGCCGCGTCGGTCGTAGCCAGTTGGTGAATAGCTAACGCGTCTCCTCTTCTGCGTCTCCAGATTGTGACTCTCCGTCCCTACTGTGCCGAGCGAGAGGGGCCGTGGCACGCGAGATTTGCCTGCCTTTTATATTTTGCTGTTTCTTTTAAAAACGTTATCAGATGCCCGTAGGGTGCAATTCAGTTCAGATCTGACCTGTTTCTCCTGCAGCCCGAGAAGGTCTCAGATTTACATTGGAAGCTGACTGATGTCCTTGTTGGTGCTGACTTCATTGGTGATGACAGTGCCTCTGTGAACGGCCCAAGGACATTGTCCATCCTGCCAGCGAGCCAGGTCCCACGCAGCTCCGAACAGACGCCTGGACCAGGATGCTCCTGCGCTCTCAGAGTGATTGCTCATTAGGAGCAGAGGAAACACGGGCACCATCGCGCTCGGCACCTGTGACCGGCACTTCCCCTTCTGCGCCGTTCAGCTGGCCGCTCGCATTCGGCAGTGGGAACGGACCCTACGTTCCCAGTTCAGCTGCGGGGTCCGGGGTCGCCAGGCTGCCTCCCGGCTCCGGGAAGTGCTGGCGATTACGGGCACTTCACCTGGACACAGAAAAGCAGGCCGCTCTTCCCTGGTGCCTGGGGAAGAAGGGGTTTTCTCTGACGTTTCCCAGCCAGAACTAGCATGGCTGGCTTCCACCCATGAGCCGGGCACTCAAAGCCCCCCCAACTTACACCCTGCACGTCCGAGAGGCAGATTGCAGCGGCTCCTCCGAGTCCCGCAGCTCCAATTGCATTTAGCGCAGAGTCGACACGTACTGCAGCGGCCCGCGGAGAAAATCGAGTGGTTCAAGGTTCAGGGAAGCATTGATTGAGATTTGGGGAGGTGGATCGTCTTTCTAGGGACTGCTACCTCCCCCGGCGTCTTACCTTCTCCACGTCCCCGAGACGGCTGTACCCGGGAATGGTTATTGCACAGCCGTGGTGCAGGGGTTTGTGTTCTCCCGGACGGACGGGGCCTGTGTCTAGGCTCAGAGCTCCTCAGTTCAATGCCTGCATACGGCTCTAAGAGCTGGCTGGGTGGGTTAGAGGTGCTGAGTTTTGTAGCACCTAATGATGCATGTCAAAGCCTTCTTGAAAACCTCAGCTCACATCCGTGGCATATTCCCCTCCGTGCCAGTAATCCATGCTCTGGTGGGGCCCACAACCAAGCCTGCGCCCCGTGAGACCTGTCGCTCTAGCTGGGGGGTCTTGGGAGCAATACATACGTGGCTCGGGGGCTTGTCGTATCCTGGCCCGTCATGAGAACTGCAGAAGCTTGCAGCTTGCACCGTCTGCCGTAACGGCGAGCTTTCGCCCTCTGCAAACTGGGTGCAGGGGAGGGATGTTCAGGGCACTCGGCTGCAGCAGGGCAAGGACCGCCGACACCGGATCGCTAGCACTGTCCTTGGGCAGTGGCAGGAGGATTGTCCGGGGGGGTTTAAGCCTTTCTCGGAGGTGCTGGGTGCCGGCTGCAGCCCAGGCTGGGCTGGGGCTGGGCCGTGCCGATGCTCTAACTGGGACCACAGCTGGAGGGTCTTGCCTGTCCGCTCAAGTCAAACCAGTGCCAGATTTGGGGTGAGGAGGTTTCCCCATAGTCAGATGGGTATGGATTGGGGGGTAGGTTGCCTTCCTCTGTCGTGGGTGGTGCAGCCCTCTACCTGGGATCTCTGGAGCATATATTAACACCCTTTTATAGAAGCAACGTGTTGGCTGCTTCAGCCCCCTGCCTTCCCCGTGGCAGGTTCAGGTGTGATGTCTGTGCTGCGTCACGGACCGTGATGATTATTTAACATGGGTTTAGATGCTGGACGCGTCCAGGCTGGTTTGCACGGGGCTGACCCTGCCTCGGGCAGGGGTTGGACTAGACATGACCTCTGCAGCTCTTTTCCAGCCCCACGGCTCCATGATCCTATGAACTTGGCTGCCCCAAGATGCCTCCTGGCTGGGTGGGTGCTCCCTGTATCCCGCGCTGACTGAGGGAGGGTGGAAGGGATGGTCTGCTTCATCCCAGTCGCTTGGCTTCCCACTTGTGCCAGCCTGGATGTGCAGATACGTGGCTCGTCTGAGCATCCCTACATGCAGCGAGGGACGCGCGCCAGTGGCGGGTCTCAGGCCCACGGCCCCGTGTGCGCGGAGCTGCAGCAGACAAGCAGCGCAGACACGGGGCGAATCCTCCGTGAATTCTTTACAGCTCAAGCACAAAGGGCGAGAGGCACTCGGGGGCACGGCTATCGGTGCGGTAAGATGCAATCACGCTGGGGAAATGCAGTTGAGAGATAAAAGCAATTGAATTCATCTCAGCAGGCTGCGCCGTGCCATTTATAAGGGCTCAGCAAGTCTGTCAAGTTGGGAATTGAGCTGCAATAGCAGGGGAAGGGAAGCAGTTCTCCAGTCGATTTGGTCGGCAAGCGTGGGGCAGTGACAGAAGCCCCCGTCCTTATAATCGCAGCAGGGTAAAGACCGCCGACCACGTCCCGTGAGTCGTCTCTCGGAGGGTCGGTGTCTGCCTTCCCATTCGGGCTGGATGTGGGATCCAAGCCGACCGGCTCTCTGGGCCGAGACTCCCCCGAAGAGGAGAGCTTTGGGCGAGGATGCAGGCCGGTGGCGTGACATTGCAGCAACGTAGGTTTAGGTTGGGTAGCAGGAAACCCTCGTCGGTCCGGAGCAGGGGGGCCGTGGGGTAGCCGCCCAGGGCAGGTGCGCGCTCTCCGTCGCTGGAGGTGTCCGAGGAGGGTGCGCAGCCCCTGGGCGGGGATGATCTCCGTGTAGCTAAGCCGTGGGGATTTCCCAGGCCTCTGGGCTTTGCTGGCTGCCTCTTCCCCTCGTTTCTGTTACGTCGGGGGGGTTTAAGCCTCTTGGAGGCATCCGGTGTTGGATGCAGCCCAGGCCGTGCCAACGCCCCTGCTAGAGGTTCCCGACTAGAGGGTCTCGCCTCTCTGCTCGGGCTCAGACCGACGGCAGATTTGGGGTCGGGAAGGAATTGTACCCCATGATCAGACTGGTACAGACTGGGGTGGGGGTTGCTTTCCTCTACGGGGGTCTCTCCAGCGTCTATTAACAACCTTTGACAGCAGCAGCGGTCCCCTGCCTTGCTCGGGTGCGAGGTCTGTGTCGTGTCAGGGTTGATGACGGTTTTACAAAGAGTTTAGGCGCTGGATGTGTCTGAGCTGGTTTGGACAGGGCTGGTCCTGGCCCAGGCAGGGGTTGGACTCGATGCCACCTCCCGAGGTCTCTGCTGCCCTGGTGTTGATGGATCCGTCCTGGGGAGCACCCGGACCAAAAAACTGACCCCCGGCGTGCTCCTCATCCAGCGAGGGAATACAAACGGGCCCCCGGCTTCTCCGTCCACTCGACGCAGCTCACACAGCTCCATACCAAATCCTTGCAACGCGCGGCAGATGGGTGAAGGACAAATGGAGAATTAATCGCAGAAGGTGTTTGCTGCGGATTCTCCGTGCCTCTTTCCTGGCTTGGCTCGTGGATTGCCGTGCGACGCCGCTGCCGACTTCCCCCATAAGTTGTCCCGACAGGGCTCGGCGTGGTCGCATCCAGGAAAAAAAGGACCAAACGTGTGCCCGGCGCGACGGCACTGATGTCAACGCGACGAGGCCAGGGAAGAATTTGGCTCCGTGTTGTATGGCATCGCGGCCCGGCGCAAGATCTCGGGAGAGATGCACTAAAACAATGACTGCGAAACTAATGCGAGTCGCCATGGCAACGCGATAGGGAAACGTCGTCGAGATGTGTCAAACTCGGGAGATTCAAAAATACACAGTTTGGTGCTGATAAACACCGGCGTGTTTTCAGCCGAATGCATGCACTTTCCACAAATATTTTGGTCGCATGTTCAGAGCGCCGCGCAGCTGGGCTCGGCGCTCCCAGCAGGTGCTGGCTGGGCATCGTCTCCGCGCCTGGCGAGAGGCAGGAGCACGCTCGCTGCTTCCCAGAGGGAGAGACAGCATTTCAGAACGGGGCTCGGTGGACGATGCCCTCGTTCCCCCCATCCAGCCTGCGAGCCGGCTGCAGCCCTTCACCCCCAGGTCTCGGTGCCCATTACCAGGCAGGTCAAGGTCATTACCCCTTGCCATGGCCAAGGGAGTCGATGCACAGAGATGCCCACGGTCACCCAGGACATCCCTTGCAACACGTTCAGGTCTCGCGGGGCTGGTTTGGACAAGCTTGGGACTCGGCTCTGGCCTCTGCCGCTGTGTCTGAGCACCCTTGTTCGTGGTGCTCAGCTGATCTCTCTGGTTCCTCTATCAGGCTTCGAACAATTGTCCCAGAAGATGCTGCCCGGCCACATCCCAACCTGTGCATTTTCGTCCCTGCCAGCGGGTTGCGTACCAGTCCCTTCCCATGCAACCGTGACGAGAGCCCGGTCCCAGGTCTCGGTGCCCCCGCGCTGCATTGCAGTGAGGCGTACAGACCCCCGAGGGACCACAGCACAGGTGCCCTGTAGCCGAGGATCTGTCCCTGAGCAGCGCGGCGAGGGCACAGGACAGGCAATGCAGGAGGGCAGGGGAGACGGGCTGATGGTAAACGGGGGCTCGTCACGCTAGCACGGAGGCGAGGATCACATCTGTAGCTAAGCGTGTTCCCGGCATCGTAACCTCCGACAAATCCTCCATCCTGTGCGCATGGCAGCTTCAGAAAAGCCGATCGATTTGCAAACCATTTGTGCTATTTCATCTGTTCACAGTTTTCAGGCCTTGCATCAGTTAATCAAAATTCTGTGCCAGCAACAGTTTTAATTAAACCTATTTTCACTCCTTTTTTTTTCTTTCTGCTAATTCAATGCAGTAGCTAAGGGCTGCTAATTAGATCAAGCTTCTTTTGTTGTGCTGTATTCACAACTTCCAGTACAAAGCTGTGGCAGAAAAGAGCACACCGCGAGCGAGCGAGCGAGCGGGGGACGCGAGAGTAGATCTCTTGCACATCAAGGGTTGGGCTCGCAGCAGCCGCTTTCCCGACGTTTCGCTTTCAGCAGAGTCAGAGCCCAGGTGTTCACGACGCAGGTGTTCACGGCCCAGAGGAAAAGGACACCGCGGGGTCACCGGGGGGTGCAGACCCCGGGGGTCAGGAAGGAAAGTGCTCCTGGACCTGGCATTCCCGGTTTTGCACGGCTTTTTTCCAATTTTTGACCGATATTTGTTGGGTCAGTTGACCAAATGTGATTGGCGTGGCCAAGCACCCGACCCCAGCAGCTCCCTCGGGCTCCCTGGAGATGGGTGCTGCCTTCTCTGCGTTCAAAGCTACCATTAAAGCCCTGTGAGAAATGTCACCGTTGTGCGGGGGAACGCCTGGCAGGACTGGGGGGCTTCAAGCAGAGGAAACCTCGAAACATTAATTTCTAGCTGTCAAAACCCAGGAGCTGGGTGACACGAGGGGAAGGGGAAGGAGCCACAGTCGGGGTTTCCCTGGCAGAAGTTGCATGGAAGCACTTGCAGGTGAGGTTCTTTGGGTAGATGTGATCTCTGTTATTAGACCAGCTAAACGGCTGGAAAATGGGTCTTTGCAAGCTTTCAGGCACAAACACCCTTCTTCAGGCATAGGGAGAGTGCTGGTGTTTGGTGTGCTCTCCTGGGAGGAATAGAAAACACATGGAGATGTATTTTTCTTTAAAAGACTTTTAAAAAGACTTTAAAGCTCTCTTCAGAAGCTTTTCTGGAGACCCCGAGAGGGGGAAGCGGGTGACTTTGGGTCCTGAATCCCGTGCACGTTCCCGCTGGGCATCAGCTCCGGGTGCCCCAGCCCCTCTGCAAGGCACAGAGCACCTGGTATTGAATGGGGTGCAGAGTTTCGGTCTGTCTGCCTGGTGCAGCACCGCTGCAGCTGTCCCGGGCTCGGGGGCTCACGGAGGAGCTCTTTATTGGAGATTTGGGGGCCCACTGCAATTAGCTCGGAGCAGCTGTGTTTCTGTGCTCATATCAGTAATCTGCTCTCTCCGGTGCCCTTCAGTGCCAGCCAGCCCTGGATCTAGCTTTCTCCCAAACTTCAGTGGTTCATGTGTCCCCTTCTTCCAAATGCAGCGAGTCGGAGGAGCGCCCAGCCGGGCTGCAAAGGCCACGGTGCGGGGACCACGGTGCGCTGGCGGGGGGAGCCGGCACACTCCCCACAGGCAACCTCTGTCCTGCAAAGCTTTGGTGTCTTCTGTGCTGAAGAGGCTGAAGGCAGACCCAAGGCCTGGGCTGCGCAACAGGGATGGGAAGTGGAGGTGCGGGGCCGTGGCGCCCAGCCTGGGGGTCAGCAGCACGTCTGCAATGGAGACGTTGCAGGGCGGAGGCTGCACGCACGTCATACGGTACTAGCCTCGTCTTTGGGACACCAGACACGGCTTGGACGTCCCCTCCGGCTGGCACTGCTGTGGTCGTGGAAAGGTGCGTTGCCCTGATCGTGCTGTATCGTTTCACCTGGGACTGGCCGTCAGGGCCTGAGAAGCAGCCCGGTCCTCCTGGCTACAGGGGCTGCATTGCAGGTCCTCTCTAGAGCCTCACTTTTCTCACGAGGACCCGCAGGCCGTGCCCACCCCTCTCCCGGAGCCCGAGGAGGGCCGGGTCATGCGGTTCCCCTCCGTGCCAACACAGCTCCTTTTTTTGCCACCGTAACATGTACAAGTGCCCCGGATGTCTAACTCCATCTCCAAAGCAAACAACCCCTTGGCACCGGACCCCGATCTGGTCCCTGAATCCGCCAGCGAGAGCTCCTCCGACAGCACGCTAACGAGCTTCTCTGACGACAGTCTGGAACAAGTAACGGCGACGGTGCCTTTGATAAATTAGCCGGTGCACATGCGATCCAAAACGCTGCTCTGAATTCAGGGTTGCCTTTTTGTGGCAGAGGCAAGCTAAATATATGACGACTTTTGCTAGCTGCAGCATGTGCGTGCAGTGTTCGGTGCTGCGCTATCACCCAGGCAGGCGAGGGGCTGCCTCTTCCTTTGTTCAAGGGGGTCTGTCTGCACCCCCCTTGCCTGGCACCGCCGGGCTGCCTGGACCTGCCCCACTTCTGCTGAGGGCATGTCTGCCCTGCAACCAGAAGTGTGGCTGCAGCGTGGGCCACGTCAGGTCAGGTCAGGTCAGGTCAGATGAGCAGTGAGGGTGTGGAGTCCAGGGTGGGGTGGGCATCCCACGTACCCGGAGCCCACGGGATGCGCACAGCTCATGCTGACTGCATCCCTCTCACCGTCACTGCTCGTGAGACCCTGGCTGCCCCAGTCCCTGGCTCGCCGCAGCTGGTCCTTCGGTCACCGAGGCAGACCCGTGGACTCGTGGTCGTGCTACAGCAAGTCAGGTCTGGGATGCTGCACAGTTCGGAGCCGGGGCGGCCTGGCTGTTTCGGGGCACCAGTCTGCCCCCAGAGCCTGGAGAAACAATGTCCTTCATGCTCCTTGGTTTCTCAGGGGACTTAGGGACATGCCCAGAAGGCCGCTCCATGGCAGGCTGGCCCTTCCCTGCCCTCTCGGTACGTTGAGGTGGGGGGTCCGTGCTGACGGCCAGTCCTTGCGGCCCTGGCTGCGCTCGGAGAGGCAGCTCCGGAGGCGAGCAGAGCACACCGGCAATGACAGCAGCAAGCAAAGCTTCATTGACCTGCCTTTGGCAGCCAGTTTAGACACCGTCCTAACACCGACCGTCTCTAGGGCGGTGGTTCTCAGCCTGCGTGGTACCAGGGCCCATTCGTGAACAGCGACAGCCAGCCCCCACCTGCAAATACTTTAAGTAGAAAACAGCCTCCTGGCCCTGCCGGTGCCCCTCACTCCCAACTCACACCGCCCACCCCCCAGCCTGCTGGTGCCCCTCACTCCTGGTCTGCTGCCCCTTGCCCCCAGGCCCCAGATCCCCAGTGTGTGGGGCAGAGGAGGGGCATGTGCCCCCCCAAATTTTGCGCCCACAGCAGGCACAGGGCTGCAGCCTGGCTGGACCCGCACAGGCAGGAGCTGCCTCCGTGGCCCAGGGCAGCGAGACTCATTGCTGCCACTGCCGCCAGGGCCCCTGCACCAGCCACGCCGCCAGCAGCGCGAGCAGTAATGGATGCAGGGGGGCGCTGCCTTCACCTTCTCCCACTGCCAGCCGGTCGTGCGCTGGGCTGCGACGCCACCCCACCTCCTCCGCTGCTCCCCTCGGGCCGTGGCTGTACCCTGGAGAGGAGGTGGGGTGGCGGGCAGTGTCGCCTGTGCCCCCCTAGCCCTCTGCCATGTTGTCTATGCCCTGCCCCCCATCCACAGACTTACCCGCAGGGAGCTGCTCTTACACTGCCATGTGCACGTGTGCACACACACACACGCACGTGGTGCCCCTGCCGGATCGCCCTCCTCCCGCTCCCCCCACGTGGGCTGGAACTGCTGTTTCCCACGGTTTTTTACAGGTTTTCAAGTTTCTTTTTTAAAAAACATCCATTTTTAAAGGTTTCTTCACAACCCTTTGATATGTTTTTGCAACCCACAGATTGAGAAACGCTGCTGTAGACCCCTCCATCGCTCCTTGACAGCGATGCTACGGGTCACACGAGAGCCTGTGGGCATTTTGCACCCTACATGCTCCTCCCCGGGAAGGCTGGCCAGAAGAGCCACGGCAGACGGCTCCTGCAGACTTTGTCTGTGGGGGAACGCGCTTCTTGTGGAGCAGTTACCGTGCGTCCAAACTGTACCCTCCCTTGCCCCAAAGGAGCTGTCCCTGCAGACCGTTGACAGCTCCGACGGGGGCACCCGGGACGAGGCTCCGGTTCAGCGGACTTTGCTTCACAACAGCCGTTCTTAGCTGTCTTGCTAAGGCTGGGCCTGGGTCCGGCAGCGCGGGGACGGCTCGCCAGCAGCCAGCCGCAGGGAGGCAGATAATTAGCTGGGCACTTGTATGCTGACTCCTGCAGCCTCCAGAGAGCAGAGGGTTGGGCCAAGGGGATGTTCAGCAGCTCATGGACTGAGCTCCCGGGTGCTCCGGGCACCAGTGACAGGTTAACGCAGCCTCCGAGCAGGCTGGACGCGGGCCACGTAACCCGGGTCTCGTTCCTATATGTGCCCATTGTTATTTTTCCCTCTCCCCATGGTCTTGGGGGGGGTTTGGATTCGGCAGTGTGGGGCCAGGGCTCCTCTGTGCATGCTCCACTGGCTACGCTGGGCTGGGCACCAGGCTGCGGAGCTGCCCACCCTTTGGCAGCTAATCTCGTGCCAGGAGCCATGCCCCAGCCCCGGGAAGGGGTCCAACTTTGCTTCATGCAGAAGGCAATGTCTATGCTTCTAGGAGCATGATTATCTTGCAGTCCTAAGGGCAAACCTGAGCCCTGTAGTCTCCAGGGAGCTGCCTGACTGCGGTGACAGCCCCGCAGGGCTGCTAGCCTGCCCCCAGCTAACTGGCCTGCCTGGTTTGCAGGGGCCAGGTTGCCTGAAGAGCTTGGGGCCGGCTCCGCAGCCCCTCGCCCGACTCAGTTATTGTTGTAGTTAGTAAAACAAGCCTTTCTGCTATTCATCAACCGAGTGCTGTGTCAATTCATAAGGCACTAGGTCTGAAATTTGGTTTTAAGTGCAATGCTGCCGCGGTGCTTTGCTGAAGAGGGGCCCCAGGAAGGCCACTCCCGACTGGCCTCTGGATACTTAGAGGCGTCACCAAACTTGTTTGGGGTACTTTTTATCAGTGGGGTACACGGGCGGTACATATTTTAAGGAATAATTTTTGTACCATCTACATAAATGATTTGCATTAAGGACTTGCTACTGTACTGTTTCTGAAGACTGGAGCAGATTTTTAAGAGCAAACATCTTTTATTTTGCAATTCGTTTTATTCAGTCTGTTGCTGCATATGTTACAAGTACGCATCAGTGGGGGACACGTGCACTGGATGGTTCAGACATTTTTAGCGGTGACATCGGGTGCCTGCTTTGAGAACTGTGAGGATGCCACATGCAGAACACCCTCCCTCTATTCGGTATCCTCCTTTTACAGGTTTCTTTTGAGATGCATATATTAGTCTTGTGTTTTCTTTAGCTGCTAGGTCAATTGAAATGCATGTGCAGTCTCCTTGCCTTCACTGGCTCAGCCTTTCTGTGAAGGGCTTTCTTAGGTACACGTATGTGATGAGCGCATCAGGACTCTGCCAACAATTTTAACCACTTTTATTACTGTATGGCATGGCCTGGTATTGGGTACCGCAAGCACTCCGCTGTCTCGCTGCCTAATGGGTTGCAAGCTGTTAGCGGAGTTCGATTTTCTTGTGCCCATCTTGTTACCACAACCCAGTCTTGCCCCAGCCACTGTCCTGCATTTTCATGCAGGCGACGCTGTCCAAGCGTTCACGGTTTTCATATGCAGCAGGCAGCACTCGGGCCCATGAGACTCATCCTTCCCTTTCCAGGTACCCGGCATCCCCCATGCATGTGTGACCCCCCAGCCACGTGAGAGGGGGTCCGGCTGGCCCCCTGCCCCCATCCGCACCTCCTGGGAGGCACTCGGCTTGCAAGCATCCCGTCGTTCCCAGCCCGCAGAGCTCAGGCCAGCAGCCGCGGAGATCACGGTGCTAACGCGGTCGTTTGCTCTGCTGCCTCGTGCAGCCGGTCTTGCCGATTGCCTTTTCCTTTCCATCTGTTGGGAAGACACGTACGCTTCCGCAGGCGCCGGGCTCGGCTGGAACAAAGAGACAAAAGCCAGCGTTTAACACAGCTTTTATGCACGGCACAAGCCGGCAGGCTTGACATTTGAAATGCACTTATTTCACAGCCAGGCAAAACCTTATGCCTTCAGACAAGGCTTTCCCTGCTGTTTCTCAGCGCAGGAATTCCTGCTCGTAGCTTCGTGGCATCGTGAGCAGACTCGAATCGCAGAGCCGTGGCTCAGCCGTGCGGGTCCAGTCTGCGAGGGAGCTCGCCGGGACCCACACGTTAGCAGCGGCCCCCCGCCCTGGATCTATGTACGGGAGCGATGGCAGCATGCCAAACACCTAAAACACATGCACGTGGGACTTTAGAGGACTGTTTGATGTTTGCCTTTTTAAAATGAATGAGGGTATTGAATAATAATTGCCGAGGAGCTGCAGCCCACCTGCATGTAAAACATCCGCCCCTGCTAGCTCATTTATCTTGGGGCTTGTGCCCCTTCCCGGCGCAGCTCGAGCCACGCCGAAGAGCATGTCCTGGGGGGTGTGAATGGGGGAGCCCGCGGCTCGCTCAGGGTTTTGCTGCATCGCCTTTCGCTTTGCCTCTTGCTCCTTAGGGCATCTGCCAGACCGGCACTTGTCTCGCCACCTGTTTTCCTTTCTTTACCTCTCCTGTTCTGGGATCTTTCCAGGATAGTCTCAGGTGAAAGCCGCAGAGGTGTGCAATGTTGTCACAGCTCACCATCGACCGCGGTCCAGCCCTTTGTCCCACCGAGGGGATGGGGGTGCAGGGAAGGCAGCAATGCAAAGCGCTGCCAGCTGCAAGTGCCGGCGAGGGACGTAGTTGTCGCAGGTCCCGGCAGCACGTGGGTTTGAATTCGTGGTCCGGGTGGAGGTGTGCGTGGGGGCTGGCGGGGCAGGGGAGCGGTTGAGCTGAGTGGGGACGGCCGCGGCAAGCTCCTGCCCTAGTTCTCCGCTCCGCTGCCTCCAGCTCGGACACCTTGCTGCTGCCTCTCACCACTGTGCCGCGCTGCCCTCTGCCTAGGGCCTGGCCTCGCCCTGCCGTGACCCCTGCTGCCCTGATCCCAAGCTCTCTGTCCTTGGCCTGTCCCCTTTTACCCCATCAGGGACCCGCTGGCCCATGCCAGGTTAAAGGGACCCCGGGGAGGTGCCACGCACCACACCGCATCCCCGTGCCCTGAACGTGCTGTCCTGCCCCATGTCCTGGCCGGTCGCTGCAGAGAGGGGTGCAGCACCCCACGCCAAGCCCTGCCTCCCGTCGCCCCTGCTGTGGGTCTCGGGACTCCCCTGCCCCACGCCGAGCCGCTCCCCAAAGCCTGGCAGCAGCAGCCGAGCAAGAACCACCCATGCCCTTGCCTCGCCTGGACCCCCGGAGCCCTGGGCTGCGCGGCAGGAGGGGTCCCGTGCACAAGCCTCCAACTAGCAGCAGCCCTGACGTAGCGGGGCCAAGGGATCTCCTTGGCTTTGCAGAGCGGGCGGCGTGGGGTGCTGCTGGAGCACGGCCCATGCACCCAGGGGCTCATCCTGCCTGCCACCCAGCCCTGCAAACACCCTCCCGGCCCGGGGGGAGTCCTGCCTTACGGGGGGGATCTCCCAGGCTTGGCCAGGGCAGCGAGGAGCAGCCTGCAGAAAAGGCCTGGGGTAACCAGCATCGTGGGGGTGCAATGCGCTGCGGTGAGGGGACAAGTTTTGCCAGCTCTTGGCCACAGAAGCGAGCTAGGGAGGAGCCTCCCGTTTCCATAAAGTGGGGTTTAAGCCCCAGCACCTCGGCGGGTACTAAACTATGCCGGAAGAACAGTTATGCCCAGGAGCGCTTAAGGGAAGCCGCCTTCATGGACCCAGATTCCCTGCCGGGGTGCCGGGAAAGGAGGCTGGGGCGGGGTGCACGGCTGGCAGGGCGGTACGAGAGCCCGGCTCCCCTGCAAGCCCAGGCCGGCGCGCTCCCGGGTTGCGCCAGGTCTGTTTTTGCAGGCAGTCGGAGCTCTGCACCACGGAGGAGCCGCCCGGCTGGGGGAAGGGAGCTTCTGCCTGCAATGCCAGGCTATTTCTGTTCCTTTCAGGCTTCGGTTTATTTAAGGTGACAGGGAAAAAAAAGCAGTCAAGCCCCGGGGGGAATCTCTGCCTCCTGCATCCGGGCCTGTGCCTGCTCTGCCTGAATCACGGGGGAGGGCTCTGCATTGATTAGATTGATTAGCATCCTCTCTCCAAGCCGTCCCAGGCAGGGAATCCTCCTCGCTCTCGGCTGCAGGGATCTCTTATAGCCCAGGGTTGTTCTCTATGTAGAGCAATGACATGGAAGGAAGCAAAAGCGGCAGCTGATCCAATTTAGCAGCTGCGGCAATAGCAATGAGGACAAGTCGATTCATCAAAGCCGTCAGACCTGCTTCCTATAACGTGCATTCGGTACCAATGGGTGTAAGGTCGCACATCTGGGCACAGCACAGGCTGGGGGGAATATGCAGAGGAGAGCAGTGACCAGGGCAGGATTTAGGGAATAGCTGGCTCTCGGGGCAATGCAGCGACTGGGGAGGCCTGTGAGCACGAGGAGCGATCCACGATGCACCCACGTCTCGACTAGCGCGTGCAATTCTGCTCTCCGTGTCTCAGAAAGGCTGCAGCGGAGCTGGAAAAGGTGCAGAGAGGGGCAAAAAAGATAATCGGGGGAAGCTGCTGCACCAGAAGAGACTGAAAAGACGGGGCTGGAAAGGAGAAGGTCTGACGGGTGTGGGCAACATCACCCGGGAACTGCTATTCCCCGAGTCCCCGGAGGCATGGCCCCCCTGCACGATTGGGGCAGGTTTCCACCAGATGTGGGGCAGTAGCTGTTTATGCAGCGGGTAGTTACCTGGTGGGACTCCTTGCCCCGGGGTTGGGAGCGCACCTGGTGTCTACAAGGGATTAGACACGTTCGTGGAGGACAGGCCCCGGGGAGCTGTGCATCAGAGCAGCTGGGATGTGTCCTCCGACAGCCCTAGCCCAACGACCCGATGCCCAGGAGGGCCTGACTGCGGGCGCACCTCTCTAGACGTGCCCGGTTGCTCTCCCTCTAAAGCGGTGAATCTCGCTCGACCAGGGTGATGCAAGGTCCTCTCAGGGGTGCTGCAGGGTGCCACGCACTCTTAGGTGTGCAACCACAACTGGCAGCAGAAACCCAGAGTTTCAGCTACCGCGTTAAAGTTGTTCTGCCCTGTTGCGAGGTCTTTGCAATAGAAATGTCGCTGTATAAGGATCCCAGGCAAATCGGGCAGGAAGGGACTTCCCCAGGCCATCGAGTCCAGGCCTCTGCTCAGGACACTAGCCCAGCCGAGGGTCGTCCACCCTGCTCGTGCACGTTTCCAAGAGGGGCTCAGAAGAAACAGGCTAGCGCAGGAGGGAGGGGTGGTCGTGGCCCATCGCACCCTGCCTCTGTGGTATCCCCCCTTGGCAACCTGCGACCCGTACTCCCATCCTGTCCTCTTCAGCTGTCCCAGGTTGTCTGCGCTTATACCTGTGCCGGCCTCCTTCGTGAAGGGAGGCTCGGCGGTTTCTCCGGACATAACAAGGAGCTCTGCCTCCGCGGGCGGCTGCAGGTGTCGGTCTCTAAAGCCCCCTCCAGCCTTGCACGACTTTAATTCCACGAATGGCCTTCACGTGTCCACACGGCTCGTGGCCATGGCTTGCTCCCCGTCGCGTGTAAAGCACCCCGAGAGCTGAGCTGGTTGCATGGCCGAGCTCCAGCTCCTTGGGGGAGGACTCCAGGCAGGACGTCGGGCTGCCTCTAGCTTCCCTGCGCATTCAGGGGCCGTGACCGCAACGTCTCTGGCTCGGAGCGGATGATGTGGCCGAATGGTATAAAGACCTTGTGTTGAGGACAGCTGGACAGGGGAGGCTTCAGGAAGGGAAACCGCTTCTCCTCCCTGCATTCAAAGTGCACGGGCTCTGCACCGAGAAGCCCGGTCTGGGGGAAAAGAGTCCCAGGGAGAGAGGACACGTCTCGTGTAAAGCAGATGCCTCCCGCAGGAGGGCTCTCCCAGCTGCCCTGGCTGCTCTTGGCACCAACTTAACCTCGTCACGGGGCAGCACCATCGGTCCCGGCTGTGTATAAAGCACGTGTCTGTCGCGGATCTCCACGATGCTCGTTGGCGATGGAAGAGGAATCAGCTCCTGGCAAGAATTCATAGATTTCATAGACGTCAGGGTTGGAAGGGACCTCGGCAGATCATCGAGTCCAGCCCTCCGCCCAAGGGGCAGGAAGTCAGCTGGGGTCGAAGGATCCCAGCAAGTTCAGCATCCAAGCGTTTCTTGAATGGGTCCAGAGTAGGTGCCTGCACCATCCCCAGGGGAGTCTACTCCAGGTCTTGGGGGCTCGGACAGTAAAGAAGTGTTTCCTTATGTCCAGCCTGAATTGGTCACGGAGGAGTTTGTGACTGTTCGATCTTGTCATCCCATGGGGCACCCTTGGTTCCCCCAGATCCTGGTGGTCACCCCTGATAAACTTATAGGTGGCCACCAGATCGCCCCTGAGCCTGCGCTTTTCCAGGCTAAGGAGCCCCATGCCTCGCAGCCTGTCATCATAAGGTCTGCTTCCCTGCCCTCTGATCATGCGCGTGGCTCTCCTCTGGACTCTCTCAAGCTTCTCCACATCCTTTTTGAATTGTGGGGCCCAAAACTGGACGCAGTACTCCAGCTGCGGCCTCACCAAGGCCGAGTACAAGGGGAGAATGATGTCCCGGGATTTGCTCGAGAAGCGTCTATGGATACAAGCCAGCGTTTTGCTCGCTTTGCCAGCCGCAGCATCGCATTGGTGGCTCATGTTCGTCTTGTGGTCAATCCTGACCCCCAAGTCCCTTTCAGCCATGGTGCTAGCCAGTGTAGTGTTGCCAAGCCTATAAGCGTGATGTGGGTTTTTTCTCCTGAGGTGGAGTACCTTGAATTTTTCTGTCTTGAGTATCATCAGGTTTTTATTCGCCTATTTTCTAAGCCTGTCAAGGTCGGCCTGGATCACCATCCTGTCCTCGGGTGTGCTCGCTGTACCCCAGAGTGTGGTGTCATCGGCGAACTTGGCCGGTCCACTCCTGATACCAATGTCCACGTCGTTAATAAAGATGTTAAAGAACCGGTCCAAGGACGGGGCCCTGGGGGAGCCCGCTGGTCACGGAGAGCCGTGATGATTCCCAAGAAGAAGAACTGCTTTCTCTTTTCTGTTCCCGCCCCAGCGCAACGGTGCAGGAGTCCTTGTCCGGGGCCTTCCCGCGCGTGCTCTTTGCTCGGGGGTGGAAGGATGCTGTGCTGGAGCAGGAGGGGGCATTTCTTGTGCAAAGGGAACAGTCCCTGGGGAGCAGGGGCTGCCAGGGCACTATTGACTCCGTGCACACTAGCTTTTTGTGTGGCCAGGGCCCTGGACTGAGTCCGGGGAAGCAGCATCTTTTTGCACGGCTCAGCTACAGATTTTATAGCGGGAATGAAGTACAACATCCAGGTGTCCATTTTGCCGCATGCACAAGTTGTACTGATCCGATGGCCTGGTGACAACCGAATACCATCCATCTGGGCCTTCTCTGTTCACGGTTTCCATCCATGCAAGCAGAGCCCCGGGTTCACGGCCGGGCGGCTAAGTGCCTGGTGCAGAGGTCACGACGGCTGCCTTGGAGCCCTCGACGGGGAAGCAGATGTGCGGCACGAAGGGGATTTGCTCACCCGCCGGCTGCACGAGGATACGCTACGTAGCCGCTGAAGCAGCCAGGCAGGCAGGACTGGTGTTGCGGGAATGGGCAGCAGTGGCCCCGAGCAACACAAGGAGAGAGGAGACAATATATGTTAAACTCCCTGCCCGGACCTAGCGGGGGCCCTGGGGAGGCCGGGCAGCCGGCTCGCTGGCTCCATCGCACAGCTCTGCCCATGTAGACAAAACCGAATCTGGAGGTTTTAGTTTCAAATCTGCGTGGTGCTTTGGTGTCCGGTGACCGCTGCTCTCAGTCCCCGGGAAGGACTGCTGCTGCGAGTGCCCATGCACGCGCATGCACGCCGCTGTCGGGGGCAATGGGATCCAGACATTGGTTTTCGTCTCCCCCGTGCAGTTCATTGCGAGTGCTTTCCCCCTGACAGGAAATCCATGGGAGACTAGGCAAGCCTGGCAGGGCATGCTGAGGGGTTTCATCATCAATTCTCATCCGCGGCCGAAAGCCATTTATTTTTAGTGAACTCTGGAAGCGGAGCAACAACACAGGGAAGATGCCCGGCCCGGTCTGCGTCCCCGCATCGGCACAAGGGACCCATCCGGCTGCTTCGTCTTCACCGCGGCCTCGCTGCGTGCCAGGCGGCTCGCCGTGCCGCGTCTGGTGCAGAGACCAGTCACCCGCATGGGAAAAGGTGTTGTCTTCTTGCAATGCAATTTGAAACGTGGCGGAGAAGCGAACGCCAGGAGTGCTGCGGATTGGGGAGGAGGCTGCCTTCCCCTGCACGGTGTCGGCACCACAGCTCTGTGCAAGAGGCTTGAAGCTATTGCATCCCAGGCTAGCCGAAGCCCCCCTGCAGCGGGGTCTCTGGGCCAACGTGGGGAGCCTGCTGGGGGGAGGGACTCACCGTGCTCGTCCCCCGAGCTGGAGGCATGAAAAGCCGTCGCTTCCCCGCTGCGGGGCAGGAGCAGCCCTGCGCACGCTCGCCGGACGCGGGGCGCTGGTTCCTGCGGCTGGGCTAGGCGCTGGGACCCGTTGCTGCACAGGGCACGTGCTCAAGTCGCAGCAAGGGAAGTTCAGGTTGGATATTAGGAGAAAAAGGCCCTCGAACGCCTGGCGGAGGACGTGGGTGTAGAGCCACGACCTTTAACGGGGACTGGAGGCAGCCGTGGCGGTAACCGCCTCTGCCAGGCTGAGCGAGAAGGTTGCGTCTCCGGGCTGGCGGGTGCCTGGGAGCTGGGCACGGCCGTCGCTGAGCCCGCAAGGGCTGGCAGAGGGATCGGACCTCGTCCCCCGCAGCTCGGGCAGCCGGCCCACGCTCCCGCTCCACGGAGGAGCTTTGTGGACGGTCAGCTTTCCCTCCATGTTACGTCTTTCCATGCCCCGCTCTCTGTGCAGGGCCCCGAGCCTGAAAGCAGATGCGGCTTCTTGTTGCACGTACCCACCCTCCTGCGTCCGGGGCCGTGCCAGGTGCTGTACAAACCCACAACCAAACTGTCCTCTCGGCCCCAGCGAGCGTACCACGCAAGGGAGAGCCTGGGGCCCAGGCTGGCAGACACAGGAGGGGATAAGGAGGCTCCCTTCTCCCTCTCGTCGGCTGTCCTGTCCTCTCTGCTTAGGTTCAGGCCCGACTCCCGTGGAGACTGCGTCTACAATCCCCAGGTCCAACGACAGCCCTGAGCTACTCTCAGCAGGTAAAATGCCACTGGATGCTGCTAGGAGGAGGGAAGAGACAGACTCATGGACAACGAGGGTGGAAGGGAGCTCAGGAGTCACATCCAGTCCAGCCCCTGCTCCAAGCAGGACCAGCCCCAACTACAGCATCCCAGCCAAGGCTTGGTCTACCTGGGTCTTAAACACCTCCAAGGACGGAGACTGCACCAGCTCTCTGGGTAACCCGTTCCAGTGCTTCACCACCCTCCTCGTGAGAGGTTTCCCTAATATCCAACCCCAACCGCCCTTGCTGCAGTGTGAACGCACGCCCTGTGCAGCATCGCATCCCAGCGCCTAGCCCGGCCGCAGGAACCGGCGCCCCAAGCAATGCGGCGCGGCACAGCACGGCCGTAGGAAGCAGCCAGGCAAAGTCATCGCCTGTAAGCTCACGCAGGGGAGAAATGCAGCCAGGTTTGGAGCTCCCAGTGGTGTTTAATGGATGTTTAAATATATCCTCCTCGCCCACGCGGGCACGGCCGCCCACTCGTGCCCGGGGGCCCCAGGTGAGCTGGGAAATGAGCAGGCGGGGATGGAAAGGGCCGGCCTGCCTGGCTGTCAGGCGGGGAGGCCACGTTTTCCTCTGCCACCTGGCGGCTGAAGCGCGGGCTGCGGCGGGGACGGCTGCACCGGCAGCGCGGGGACACGCCAGGAGCTTGCCCTGCTGCTGGGCCCGTGGGAAGGGGCCCGTGGGGTCCCAGGCGGGCTCAGGGCAGCATCACCCCCAGCCGAAGCAGGGGAAAGGCACCGGGGTTTGCAGCTGGGGCTGGGTACCCAGGGGAGCCCCGCAGAGGCTGCAGGCCCTGCCCCGGGCTCGCTCGGGCAGGGGGTCTGCCTGGTGATGCTCCACCCCAGGGCCAGCGGGATGGCGGGGTTGTGGGTTGCAGCAAGGGGTGAGGCTCCCCTCCCGCAGACGCCTCCTGCCCCCTGCATCTCCAGCCTTCCCCAAACCCTCTCCTGTCCCCGCCGGGATCTCCAGACCAGACAGCTGGTGCGAGTCCCAACAGAGGTGTGTATCGCAGGTACCTGGCCCGGCCCGGCCAGCCATCCTCCCCTGCTCTGAGCACTGCAACGAGGGTTCGGGTTAGCCTGACCCTGCCAGGCTCTTCGGGGAGGCACGGGGAGCCGCGGGGGCAGCTGCTGGACAAACCGCGGGGTGCACACAGTGCCCGTCCTCCGCGGCAAGGAGGCATCCGCGTGCAGGCGGCAGGGTGATGGATGCTTCACCCCGCCAGAGCGGACGACCCCCCAGGATTTCCTGCGCTAACGGCCACCTCGGCAGCTCAGCTGGTAGCGCCCTCGCCTCTCCTGCACCTCAGGACCGCGGATGGGCCCATCCAGGCGTGGGGCTTGTTTCCTACCTTGAATCCAAGTCCTGAACTTCTCCAGTCACTTGGTAGCAGCGGGGGAGAGGGATCGTCGCTCCCTTGTATGTAGGACGCAGGACGAGGAGAAAGAAAACCCATTTCTCCCTGCTAATAACTAACTAATGGCTCTCCCCAAATTTAGATAGCACACTGCTAATTAGGAGCGGGTTTAATTAAAGCAACAGCACCGCGAATGCCCACCACCCAGCCTCTGCCTGTGCAAACGAGGGACAGCAAGTCCCACGCAGGTGAGAGCCGTGCATGGGCGCTGGGGTCCCGCGGCAGCAGGGCATGGGGGTGGATTTGCAAAGGCACCGAGGCATCCAGGGATGCCATCAGGCATCTTTCTGCATCCTTAGGCCTCTAAATACCTTTGCAAACCTGCCTCAGAGAGTGAGGTTTTGCAAGCTCCAGTGTTCGGAGACCCAGATACCAGTGGTTTTCTGGCTTTGGCCTCTCTTGGTAATGCGTCCCCTGCTCCGATTCATCTCAGCTCAGTTCCTATAGTCAGGCAGCTGTCCTGTCCCCTTCCTCTTTGTGTGATGAGACTCAGGGCTCAGAGAAAGCCTTCCCCTTCCCTGATGGACGCGGTCGCTCTCGACCTGGCTCCTGCGTGCATCACCCTGCTCTGCTCCTGCCGCCGCCCGTGCGTGCTCGGCAGGAGGCAGAGATGGGAAGAGCTTCTGGTGCCATGGGCCCCCTGCATGTGAGACCTGGCAGAGGATGCCCGATCCATGGTAGAAGCAGGTGCACGAGGTGCAGAGTCTCACTACTGTCAGTTGAAACGAGGTGCCCAAGACCTGCCACGGTGACCCAGGTTTGCAGCCCTGCAGGGTCCTGGCACAGCCCAGCTGGGCAAGGGGGCATCGAGCGGTGTTGGCGGTCTGCGTTTCTCCCGCCGTGTTTATCGCCGGGTCCGTAGCAGGCCTGTGTTGCTGGGGTGGGCACGCGGCCTCATCCTGCCCGGTTCGGCTCCCGACGCTTTGGTGCCTCCCACAGACAGCCTTGCAGTTTTATTTAGCTCCTTCCCCAGTTCCCTCAGCAAGTGTCACATTTAACACCCCATCACGTCCTTAATTGTTTGTTTGCTTGTTCTCTGCCAGCACGGGGGGATTCGCTGGGCTAGGGAACAGAAATCAGCACAGTCATTGCTCTGAGCCGAGGAAAGCCCCGTCCCAAACGCTGCCTCTCTTCCTGGTGCTTTAGCCTGGGCCAACCCCACGGGGAGCGACGGGACTTGGGGTAAAGCGCATCTCGCTTGGCGGCGTCTCTGCTGGCTCCGCTGCCGCCGTTGGGTGCAGAGAGTTTGCAGGTCGCGGCCGCCTCCGTGGGCAGATGCGGGGCTGGGCTGAGTCTGTGTCCAGCAGGGAAGGATGCAGCGACGTCTCTTTTTTGCTCAGACGTCCAGGGAAGCCGTGCCCCGCCAGGTCCAGCGGCTCCGAGCAGCGTGAGCTGTTCGCATGCACCCCGGGGGAGGCCGGCTCATGCCAGGAGAAGGCAAGGGAGCCGTGGGTTTAATGCAGAAGCTGTTGCATCGGGGGGGGGATGGCTTTGAACATGCACATCGCAGCACACGGGGCCGGGGCAGCACCTGCGTATGGCCCACAGCTGAGATCCAAAGCGTGGACACGGCTGGACAGTCCAGGACACATGGCGGGGCATCCGGGCAAAGAGCGAGGCCCAACACTGAAGAGTTTGGTGCTATCCAGGCGGGCACAAAGCACGGGGCTGGGATGGGCACGGAGGACGGGCAGAGTGGTCAGGATGCACGTCTTCGTCTACAAAACCCTCCGGGGTTTACGGACGGCAGGTGCCTTGAGTCTCCCACCATGTCGCTGGCCGGCAGACTGCAAAGCCAGGCAAGAGAGAGGTTAGCTCGGGCTCAACCTCTCCACACCAGAAAGACACCTCTGTTGACTGGCGCTTGTCTGACCGTGCCGTGCGCATCCCCCCGGTTTCCCTGCAGACTTTCTGAAAGTTTCTGCGGAGCCGGGAGCTCACGTTCCCGCGGGGTCCCGGGGCCCTTGCCATGGCCTTATGCAAAAGGAGGCAGCTTGTGAGAGACCGCCAACGGCAGAACCTTTCCCGAAGGCAAGGGTCTCCTGCGCCGACGGACACACGTCTGCTTTCCTCCTGATTTCGTGATGCTGAGCATCGCGGGGCCAGCAGCCCTGCCGTGTCCCCCGGCTGAATGAGGGTCACTTTGTCTGCTGAAGGGTGCAGGTGCCACCCAGCATGGTGCATTGCCCGTGCAGACCCCCGGGCCTGGGCCTGGGGACCAGGTTGGACCGGGGCTCCTGGCGTGGGGAGAAGAGGCTGGCAAGGGAATCCCTTGTGGAGATCTTTGTGGTCAGCTCAGCCCAACGCAGGGGCACATGAAGGAAGTGGGAACCGACTCCGAGTAATGTTTTATCCGCTCCCTTTTTCTTTATCCCGTCTTGCGGGCTGGGACGGCACCTCACGTCTGATGCCAGGTATAGAGCAAACCTCCTTTTCCTTTTAAATGCACCCACGGGCACAGGCACCCCTGCATGGACACACGCACCAGCCCCTGGAGTGAGACAGCTGCCGGGATTGCCGTGCTGTGCTTTACTGAGCACCACGGGGCACGGAGAGGGGATGCGCTCCCACACGTGCTACCACCCCTTTCTCCCCAGACTGTGACTAAGTACTATGAAAAACACAGGCTGAGAGTCTGTGTTAAATACTATTAGGGAGGGATGGGCTGGCCACAGCTTCGCTTATCCATTTTCCTTTCAACTCTACTTTAATTGCTCCCGCAGACCCCTCTGGGCTCTGATAGGAAGCAGGTCCACGCGCAGCTCTTTGCGTCGCTGGGGGAGGCGTGACGGGCTTGGTTGCAGCTGAATGTGCCCATGCCAGGACCAGGCAGGAGGCAGAAAGACAAGACCATCCAGCTGCCCCCAGCAAACACCTGCTGTTTGCCATGTGGCCCCCGCCACACCGCTCATCCAGGCCCCTTTCAACCCCTGCACCGCCCCAGTAGAAAGTCACCCCGATTGCCTCCACCCCAGACATTGCAGCAGGGTGCCAGCGTGCACCCCTGGGAGACGCCGCCGTGAGCCTCGCTCCAACGTGGCCGGCGGCTCCAGCTGTGGCGATGCAAAACAATTAGCAGGCGCTGGAAGATGCCGTGGGACTAGAACAGGAATTCAACCTCCAGCACCCCTTAGGATCAAGGCCAGGAGCACGGGCCGATGCGTTTGGGAAGATCTCGCGTGTCCGATGGCAGGAAAGGTTCAGCCCGTCTGCAGCTGTGATCTTCAGGCTTTCCTCCGAGATGTCGGGTCTGTCACCTCCCAGCGTGGCTGGTGGAAGCAGGGGCCTCTGGGCCGTTCGACTGTGGGACCAACACGGTGTAAAACGCATCTGTGCTAGAATATGAAGGCAGGTTTGTGCAGCCTCCGAAAACCAGGGAGGCCGGTCGTCCTGGCAGGGCCCGGTCCAGGTGATGAAGATGTGTGCCGCCGGCACGGGCGGTCGAGACGTCGTCTGGAGCTGCAGAGCGAGCATCACGGCTAACTCGTGAGCAGAGGGGTCGTTAGCTGTGTCCTGGGATCAGCGGGACGTCAGGCTGGAACGGACCTCACAAGGTCGTCCGGTTCAAGGCAGGATCACCCCAGCCCACTGTCTGTCCAGCCCGCTCCTGAAATCCTCCAAGGATGGAGATCCCACAACTTCCCCAGGCAGCTTGTTCCACTGCTTGACCGTCCTCATCTCCTGCCTCAGTTTCCCCTATTGCTCCTAGTCCTGTCCCCAGAGAAAAGCCCATCTCTGCCCTCTCTATAACCGTGCTTTGGACATTTGAGGACTGCTATCGAATCTGCCCCGTCTTCTCTTCTGCAAACTAACCCTCGTTCTTTCCACCTTTTCTCCCAGCCTCCTAATCATTTCTCAGGCAGCTTAGGTCTAGACCGGCTGGCGCACTTGGGCAAGACCCTCCTAGGCAGGACCTGAATTTGGCGGGTGCTGGGACTGGACTGGCAGAAAGTCAGAGTTTTGTGTAGCTGGGAAAGGGACGGAGAGGGGGGGAAAGCACGTGTCCAAAGGGACAACCAGGGGCTGGGCTGGGCTGGGCCGAGGCCCTGCTGCAGGTTCCTGTTCTCGTATTTGGGGTCGGGAGGGGGTTTCCTGCCCAGTGCAACTGGTCTGGACTGGGGGCTTTTGCCTTCTTCTGCATGACCCAGCCCGCTCTGCCTCCACGTCTCGCCTGCCACAATGTGATGGGCACCGGCGTGCATTTGGAGGGGGCTGCCCTTGCAACTGGGGTAGTCCTTTCCGGGGTGCTTGGGGGCTGTTATTGTGGCCTCCTTGCTGCCCCCTTGCCCCGGTCAGGCTTCATCTGCCCCTTTGAGATGCTTCTTCTCCCCCTTTTTCTTTCTGGACACAATCAAACCTGGGCCCCGCAAACCCTAACCTTGTCCGGCCTCAGCCCCCAGCTGAGACCCCTCAGCCTGCTCCACTGATTCAGGGCCACCATTGCTGGGTTTCAACGGGGAACAGAGACTAAACTTGTGCATCAGCTGGTATCTGCATCCGCGACCCCCGAGTTGCCCTTTGGACAGGACAGGAGAGCCTTTGCCCCATCGTGACCCTGGCTGGGTTGTGCACGGATGCTGCATGGAGTCTGTGACGCCGTCTCCCGTGTGAGCACATGCATGTGAGCACACGTGTGCCAACCTGGGATGGCGGCCCTGCTCATGGACATGCATTTTTTGCTGCTTTGCTTGTGCGCTCATGTCCGTTTGCCTCTGCACAGCAGAGACGGGCAGCAAACGCACGCCGTGCACCTGCTCGGCACAGGAGGAGCCGGGTGCGCAGCGTATATAACGGGGCGGTAACAGGAGCAGAGGCCAGGCGGTCAGCGTGAGCTGGCAACAGCGCTGAAGGAGGGCTAACGGGGGACGCTGCAGGATCCGACGAGCTATAGGAAGGGAGCCAGCGCCGTGGGGCACGTAGCTTTGCTCTCCCACGGTTATCCGGTGCTCTCCTAGCCTCGGAAATTCATGTAAAGCAGCTGCTCCTCGTTGCTCAGGCTTTGCTTTGCTTTGCCCTCTAAATTGCCATTCCCGGTCACCCTGCTATCCATCAACCAGCGATTTCCAGCTGCAGGGCCCAGGCCGTTTCTTTCTCAGGCAAATCCTGGCCTAAAGGAAAGACTTGGCAAACAGGAATAAATGCTAAAGCCCTGCCCGAAGGTCCGTCGCAGAGGTCACTTGGACACCAGGAGCGGCACGTGCAGGGCAGGGGTTAGCCTGGCTCTGACAATTAAAGCCCTGCCTCGGTCTACAACCGCAGCTTCCTCAGCAGAGGCGGGAGGGTTTTCAGAAGAGCCTAATGGACTTAGGAGAGCAAGGCCCCAGGCCGGGCTCTGGGCACCCAGCTCGGTACGTCCCTGTCAGAGGCAGGTGCACCAGGTTTGCTTCGTGCTTTATTGACTTCGGAGTAAATCAGGCACGTAGGGACATGTACGGGAGCGCCCCGGGGGACCTGCTGCCTACAGCCACTCTCGGTCGTTGTAAAGCAAGTGCATTCATGTCTCTCTGCCCTGAGTCATTCTGGGCGCTGGGAAAACAAGCTTAAAAGACACACATCTCAGCCCTGTCCTGTAGCTTCTGCCGCATGCATTGGGCATAGCCGGTGCCTCTGCGGTTCCAGCTCAAAACGTAGGAGGCTGCCTGGTCCCCAAAGCAGAGGGGCTTTCTGGGCACGGGAGTCTCTCCTTGGGTCATTTCAGGCCAGCGTCTTCGCTCTGTGGGCAAGTCCACCAGGTTTGTAGGAGGCTGGTAAGTGTGTGAGGACGCCACCTGGAGCCATGCGCACGTGCAAGAGGATGGTGTCGAGCACACAAGGCCTACACGTTGCCTGGGCTGCACAAGATGTGGTCTCTGGGGTGCACCGCCAATCACCCCGCAGTGCCTGCACACCAGTGCCTCGGCCGGAGGAGAGGTGCACGGCGAAAGCAGACGGTCAGCAAGAGACGCAGCAGCTGAGGCCGGGCTGGGCTCTGCTCGAGCACATGTCACACGCGAGCTGCCAGGTATCCCCAGTGCCAAGCCCGTCCCATTGCGTGTGCATGGCTGCACACAGGAGCGGAGAAGCTGAGTGGTTTAAAGACGGACGCCACTGCAGCACCAGCAAAACCCCTTTCTTCCGCCTATTGCTTTCAAGCTGTGCTTAGAAGAATGAATCACTTCTTCCCTCCAAGCTGGACTGTGCGGGGCAAGAAGACGGCCTGCCGTCGGCTACGTTACCGTACGGGCAGCGAAGGCAACCGCCCGGCGCATGGGATGATGTGAACGGCAGCCCCGTTCCACGCCGCTGGTTACTTGGAGACAGAAATAACACAAGGCTCGTTCCAAGAATAGGCAGGATACAGCTGTGTTAATTATAACTGCCCACACAGTACCGCGGAGACCCGCTGGAGCTGAGCGAGCCTGCGGTGCCAGCCTGACCTTAGGGTTTCCTCAGTCCCAGGAAGCACGTGGCGTGAGCTGCGCGGGGACAGCGACGGCGCGTCCCACCCCTCTTCCTGCACATTTTGCCTGCAGATGCATCTGCCAGCGATTCTAGCAGCCTGGGCTGGCTTTGCTGCCTTGCCTCTACTCTCTGCCCTGCAAACCCCAGGCCGCTGCCTGCACCGGGGCCCGTTGCAGTGCCCATGGGCGCCGGGCACTCTCCAGGGGCCCACGCTGCTTTCCCCGGGGCTGGGACCGCGTGCACTTTCACACGGGCATGTGGCTGATACAGGAAATAAGACCAGTGAGCACATGCTGCCCTCTGCCAGCTCTACCCCGTGCGCACCAGGCCTGAGCAACAGCAGGGCTGGGTGAATAATGCAGTGCAAAGGCTGTCATTTGGCTGGGACGTCCTCCTTATTCCATGTTGGTAAAGAGCGCCTTTCAATAAATACTGGTTGTAATGGCATCAGTCTAGACACCGAGGTTTGAACATCCCAGGGACAGCCGGCCGGCAGCCCAAAGAAATTGCTTTTGTGTTAATTAAATGCATGCTCATGTGTGCACGCACAGAGGAAGGGAAACTGCACTGACTAAAATACACGGAGACAGTGACTGAAATGACCGTTTATTCAGGAAAAATCCCTGCTCGTTTCCCTTTGCTTACCAAATGTAATCAGTGCAAGCTCTCAGTCAACACCCCCGGCACGGCGCACTTCTGCCGTTGGGGGGAAAGAGAGAGAGGCCGACGTGGCATTTGGGCCCGGCCTCTACTCCTGCGAAAGGGAAGTGGGTCTGCAAAGGGCGGGGGGCGGGGGAGCCTCGCGTTCGCAGCGGGGTTCGCTCTGGCACAGGAGGAAAGCAGAGAGGAGAAGAGAGGATCTGTGCTTCTCTCTGTGGGTGTTATGTTGCCTGCCTTGCTGCAGCCAGGACACAGGCCCAGCAACCAGGGCACATCTCTCGCTGGCCTGTTTCGACTTTCCTCTACCAGGTTTCCTTGGCCCCAGCCTAGCGCGCTGCGTGGGCCTGCAATGATGCACGAGAGCTGGGCAAACTGGCTGAGAAACTAAAGTGCCCGATGGCCCGAAGCCGTGGAGAGACGGGGAGAAGGTGAAGGGAGCAGCCAGGACAGGCTGACCAGGGTGGAGAGCCCATCGCCGCGGTGCACTGGCCGGTCTGGCTGGTTTGGGGATTATCGGGTGGCCAGAGGTGCTCGGCGAAGCCTCACCCGGCACCGGTGAGACCGACCCGGACCCGCCCAGCGGGCGCCTCGGAGGGGAAGCCCCGGCCTGGAGCCTCCTCCCAAGTATCCAGGCTCCCCCGTTCCACAGCGCCGGCAAACATCAGCACCCTTCCCACACTCCAGACCGTTCCTCCTGGTTTCCATGGTGATTCGGTGACCTCATTAAAGTCCTTGGAGACCTTCCAACATTTTTTAGTCTAAACAAGGCTAATTACCATCCATTTCCTGACTCGGTTCCTGTCTGCAGGAGGGCGGCTTGGGGGGGACAGCACCCCTTCTCACTCCGTGTCCTGGAGCAGGGGGACCCTGTGTGGGGCCGCTCTTCCATGCCCTGGGCCTGCTGGCCGGGTGCTCCTTCACCCTCCCAAGGTGCAATCCATGCCAGGCCGGGTGCCCCTCCGCCCTCCCGGGGTGCAATCCATGCCAGGCCAGGTGCCCCTCCACCCTCCCAGGATGCAATTCATGCCAGGCCAGGTGCCCCTCTGCCCTCCCGGGGTGCAATCCGTGCCAGGCCAGGTGCCCCTCTGCCCTCCGGGGTGCAGTCCATGCCAGGCCGGGTGCCCCTCCGCCCTCCCAGGATGCAATTCATGCCAGGCCAGGTGCCCCTCTGCCCTCCCAGGGTGCAATCCGTGCCAGGCCGGGTGCCCCTCTGCCCTCCGGGGTGCAGTCCATGCCAGGCCAGGTGCCCCTCCGCCCTCCCAGGATGCAATTCATGCCAGGCCAGGTGCCCCTCTGCCCTCCCAGGGTGCAATCCGTGCCAGGCCGGGTGCCCCTCTGCCCTCCGGGGTGCAGTTCATGCCAGGCCGGGTGCCCCTCTGCCCTCCCGGGGTGCAATCTGTGCCAGGCCAGGTGCCCCTCTGCCCTCCCGGGGTGCAATCTGTGCCAGGCCAGGTGCCCCTCTGCCCTCCCGGGGTGCAATCTGTGCCAGGCCAGGTGCCCCTCTGCCCTCTGGGGTGCAGTCCATGCCAGGCCAGGTGCCCCTCTGCCCTCCCGGGGTGCAATCTGTGCCAGGCCAGGTGCCCCTCTGCCCTCCGGGGTGCAGTCCATGCCAGGCCAGGTGCCCCTCTGCCCTCCCGGGGTGCAATCTGTGCCAGGCCAGGTGCCCCTCTGCTCTCCGGGGTGCAATTCATGCCAGGCCGGGTGCCCCTCCACCCTCCCAGGGTGCTATCTGTGCCAGGCCAGGTGCCCCTCTGCCCTCCGGGGTGCAGTCCATGCCAGGCCAGGTGCCCCTCTGCCCTCCCGGGGTGCAATCTGTGCCAGGCCAGGTGCCCCTCTGCCCTCCGCGGTGCAATCCGTGCCAGGCCAGGTGCCCCTCTGCCCTCCGGGGTGCAGTCCATGCCAGGCCAGGTGCCCCTCTGCCCTCCCGGGGTGCAATCCGTGCCAGGCCAGGTGCCCCTCTGCCCTCCGGGGTGCAGTCCATGCCAGGCCGGGTGCCCCTCCGCCCTCCCAGGATGCAATTCATGCCAGGCCAGGTGCCCCTCTGCCCTCCCAGGGTGCAATCCGTGCCAGGCCGGGTGCCCCTCTGCCCTCCGGGGTGCAGTTCATGCCAGGCCGGGTGCCCCTCTGCCCTCCCGGGGTGCAATCTGTGCCAGGCCAGGTGCCCCTCTGCCCTCCCGGGGTGCAATCTGTGCCAGGCCAGGTGCCCCTCTGCCCTCCCGGGGTGCAATCTGTGCCAGGCCAGGTGCCCCTCTGCCCTCTGGGGTGCAGTCCATGCCAGGCCAGGTGCCCCTCTGCCCTCCCGGGGTGCAATCTGTGCCAGGCCAGGTGCCCCTCTGCCCTCCGGGGTGCAGTCCATGCCAGGCCAGGTGCCCCTCTGCCCTCCCGGGGTGCAATCTGTGCCAGGCCAGGTGCCCCTCTGCTCTCCGGGGTGCAATTCATGCCAGGCCGGGTGCCCCTCCACCCTCCCAGGGTGCTATCTGTGCCAGGCCAGGTGCCCCTCTGCCCTCCGGGGTGCAGTCCATGCCAGGCCAGGTGCCCCTCTGCCCTCCCGGGGTGCAATCTGTGCCAGGCCAGGTGCCCCTCTGCCCTCCGCGGTGCAATCCGTGCCAGGCCAGGTGCCCCTCTGCCCTCCGGGGTGCAGTCCATGCCAGGCCAGGTGCCCCTCTGCCCTCCGGGGTGCAGTCCATGCCAGGCCAGGTGCCCCTCCACCCTCCCGGGGTGCAATCCATGCCAGGCCGGGTGCCCCTCTGCCCTCCTGGGGTGCAATCTGTGCCAGGCCAGGTGCCCTTCTGCCCTCCCGGGGTGCAGTCCATGCCAGGCCAGGTGCCCCTCTGCCCTCCCGGGGTGCAATCTGTGCCAGGCCAGGTGCCCCTCTGCTCTCCGGGGTGCAGTTCATGCCAGGCCGGGTGCCCCTCCACCCTCCCAGGGTGCTATCTGTGCCAGGCCAGGTGTCCCTCTGCCCTCCCAGGGTGCAATCTGTGCTAGGCTTGTTGTCCCTCCTCCCCCTTGGGGTGCAATCCGTGCCAAGCTGGGCTCCATCCTCTCAGGGTGCAGTCCGTGCCAGGCCGGGTGTCCCTCCGCCGTCCCGGGGTGCAATCCGTGCCAGGGTGGGACCGCTGCGCCCCGCCCGGGTGCAGTGCGCGCCGGGCACGGGGAGGGAGGGAAGGCAGAGGGGCCGGGGCGGCGTGCGCGGCGCGGCGCGGCGCGGCGCGGGGCTGGCAGCGCTGAAAGAGGCGCGCAGGCGGGCGCAGGGCGGCGCAGGCCCCTCCCCGGCCGGGGGCGCAGCGCGGCGGCGCGGCGGGCGGGCGGGCGGGCGCTGTCCGCGGTGCTGGCGGCGGGGGCTGCGCGGTGCGGCGGCGATGCAGAAAGGCATGCGGCTGAACGACGGCCATGCCACCTACCTGGGGCTGCTGGCCAAGAAGGACGGGGCGCGGCGCGGCTACCTGAGCAAGCGGAGCGCCGACAACACGCGATGGCACAGCCGCTGGTTCGCGCTGCTGCACAACATGCTCTTCTACTTCGACAGCGACGCCAGCTCGCGGCCCTCCGGCCTCTACCTGCTGGAGGGCTGCGTCTGCGACCGCGCGCCCTCGCCCAAGCCCTCGCTCTCCGCCAAGGACTCCCTGGAGAAGCAGGTAGGGCCCCCGCGCCGCCCCGCGCCGCGCCGCGCCGGCCATGCATGCGTGCGTGCCTGCGCGCTCCCCGCTACAGCTGCAGATGCGTGCATGTGTGCTCCCTACAACACGTGTGTGCTCCCCAGCACAGGCGCCTGCATGCGTGTGCGCCGCCCCGGACAGGTGCGTGCTCCCCAGTATGCATGCATACATGCATGCTCCCTGGAACAAGCGTGTGCTCCCCAGTACAAGCACATGCATGTGTGTGCACGCCCCAGTACACAGGTGCACGCACACAGATGTGCTCCCAGTACAGGTGTTTGCTCCCCACTGTGCATGCATGCATGTGCGCTCCCCAGTACACATGTGCACTCCTCAGTACAGGTGTGTGCTTGCTCCCCAGTACAGGCACATGTATGTAGATGTGCTCCCCAGTACAAGTGTGTGCTCCTCAGTATGCATGTGCACTCCTCAGTACAGGTGTGTGCTCCTCAGTACAGGTGCATGCATGTGTGTGTGTGTGTGTGTGTGTGTGTGTGTGTGTGTGCCCCAGTACAGGTGCACACATGTGTGCACATTCCCCAGTACAGGTGCATGCATGCATGTGTGTGCACCCCAGTATAGGTGCACACATGTGTGCACACTCCCCAGTACAGGTGCATGCATGCATGCATGCATGTGTGCGCACCCCAGTACAAGTGCACACATGTGTGCATATTCCCCAGTACAGGTGCATGCATGTGTGCGCACCCCAGTAGAGGTGCACACATGTGTGCACGCTCCCTAGTACAGGTGCATGCATGCATGTGCATTCCCCAGTACAGGTGCATGCATGCGTGTGCTCCCCCATGCCTCTACTGCTGTCGGGGTCCAGCATTGGCTGGCACCCAGGCAGCTGCTTGCAAAATGCCCCCTTCCCTCCGTCCAAGCCAAGGCACACAAAGGCAGCCGGCCCTTCTCAGCTGGGCTTCTCTCTCCTGCTCTCCTGGAGCCTGCAGTGGGCATGAGAGGGTCGTTGGGGTGATGCTGGGGGCACGAGGCAATCCGCTGTGCTTAGGGCAGCGCTGCACATGCCAGCCTGCCTCGATCCAGCAGCTGCAGGAAGGAGATGCCAGGGGATGGAGCCCCCAAGAGCGGCACCTCTTAGAGGTCCTAGGGAGAGGCAGGTGGGTGCCCAGCAGCATAGGGGATCCAGGCTTGAGCCCAGCCACCCCGTGGGGGGAGACAGGCACTTGATGGGTTTCAGATCAGGCCCTGACAGTTTAGCAATGGCAACCCCCCTCCACTCCCCCATGCATAGGCAGCAGGCCCTTCTCTGCCGTGCTCCCCCTGCGATGGGCAGGAGAGGTAATAAGTGCTGCGCTGCATCTCCGGGAACTCAGGGCCTCCTTCTTAAAAGGGCTTCAGCCCAGCCTCTGAGTTTGCTCAGGCTGCAGAGTGCTGTGGGCACGCATGCCCGTGTTGGCACGCATGTGTGCCTGAATCACACAGGTCACAGGTGTCTGCATGTAATGTGCACCCCATGGCTAATTCCTGGCACCAAACTGCAGGTGCCTGCATTTGCAGGTGCAGAATGGCCCTGGAATAGCAAGTCTAGCCAAGCTCCTTTGAAAATTCGGGCCTGTTGTCTGTTGGGGGGAAGCAGCCGGCGTGCTGGCGACAGGTCCGAGCGGGTCTGCCCTGCCGGAGACACGACTAGGTGGGGGTTTGTCACACAGAGTTGCCAGCTCATGGCATGTTACAGGTTGCAGTTGTGCCTGCCCGGCTGAGCTTCTGGGGGCATCTCGATAGGCAAATAAGGGTGATATCAATGCAAATGATGGAGCTTAACGAGCCAAAGTTTCTGAGTCCCTCTGTTCTAACCCGCGGGCACCGTCACAGCTCACCTCCCAGCACCACATGATGGTTGTGAATTGCACGCACAGGTTGTTCACTGCTTTACGTGACCCTGTGGGCACAGGCCAGCCCCTGGGTTAAAGGCTGGACAGCTGGGCCCGTAGGAAGGATGGATCTGGGTTGATTTCTCATCAGCGGGTGCCAACGTTGCCCTCCCAAGCCCCATGTTTCACTCGGGTTCAGGCCCGACGTTCTCGTATAAGTCTTAGTCCAGCAGACCTCCTGCAACCCTCACTGCAAAGCATTGCCTGGGCAAGAGCGGCAGGGGCACCTGGGCGCACGGTCCTGGAGCGAGCCGTTTGCAGCTCTGTCGCTGTCTTCAGATGACTCTGGAACAAGCAGGCCTTGCAGAGAAGTGTTGCTGGAATAGCACGGCAGCCTGTACTGCAGCCCTCCTCTGCCGTGCCTGCAACCAGCCTTTCCAGTGTGGATTACAGCCTGAATGTAAATGTCCTGGTTTGCGGGTGCTGTACCTGTGACTTACTGCTGACTTGCAGGGAGAAGCAAAAGGGAAAGTTTTATTTTAAAACCCATTGTATTTATCAACCGGAAAAACTGGCAGTGGAGGAGCAGGGCTGACTGGTGGAGATCGCTCGTGGCACGCAGCCGGCTCTCCTGCACTTATGCCAACCAGATTTAGATAGCAACTTAATAGATCTTCTTGCTCACTTCCAGTGGTCCTGAAGCAAGGCTTGCTAGCTGCAACCATGCTGTTTGCTTTGCTGTGCTGTGTTGGGGGGCTTCATGTCTACCAGGCACAAAAGTGAGGCTGCCTCCAGAGCTCAAAATGCACCCAGAAAAATTACCCCGGGGGTGAAAGGCAGATTATCATCACGTAACACCCCAAGCGCCCGGCAGAGCTGCGTCCTCAGTAAATACGTAGCAGCCAGCGGGCCTGTGCGGATTTCCACCAGTGTACAACCGGGCTCATCATTTTGTATAATTCATTAAGACAAAATTAAATAAAACTACTCCAGCACTTGAAGGCCCACTGCTTTGCAAATTAATTAGTCAGCACGTTAGGGGGGATCAATGGCAGCATATTCACACAGTGCATCTGCAGTGTGCTCTGTAAAAGACAGGGGACGGAAAAAAATGGTTAGCAAGGTCTGAGCTGTGCCAGTCCCTGGAAGGCAGGCGCTGGAAATGTGCAGAATTAATGCAATAGTCCTTTAGCACGTACCGTGTCGAGAAGCATATTCCAGGGAGCTCGGTCTCTTCCCTCCATTCCCAATACAATGAATTCAAAAGGAAAGGTCCGGAGGAATTTTCCAGCCTTGCAAACTGTTGTCTTTAATTGCTGGCTGTGGCTATTTATGTGTCCGGGCAGTTGTCAGGAGAGCTAGGCAGGCCATGCACGTCCTGCTGTGCAGGGGATTTGGAAATCTCAGAATCAAGATAAATCATCTGGGGTCATCTGAAACATTTCCTTTTTTTAATTCCAAGGAAAGGAAAACGTGTGGCTTGGAACCGGACGTGTCATGTTGTAAATATTATATAACGCTGAACAAAAATGGTGATCGGAAGGCGATTTCCGTGCTGAGAACAGCCATGTCAAACCTTGTGACCCCTCGAGGTGCCAGTGAAATCAGCCTGGTTTGCAGTCCCGGTCAGGGTCAGGGCTCAGCCCCATCAGCGTTGCATCGGCCCCCCCGAGGTGTCAGCCCCTCACCCTGGGCTCTGGTAGAGAGGGCCCCGCTCCTGCCTCGCTCACACCTGCTCCTGGCTGTGGTACGGGTGGAGGGGACGATGGCGGCGCCTGTGCTTGCATGGCAGGGACAGCTGGGTCCTTCCAGTTTGCTGCAGCCAGGGCTTGTGCTCGGGAGCTGCCAGGTCTCCGTGCCGGGAGGTTTTGTGCGGTCGAAAGGCCCCGTTGCACTCCTCCGGTGCACAACCCTCTGTATGCTGATCCCTGCCAGCCTCTGCCCCGAGGGCAGCCGGAGACGGTGGGGTCTGCCCTCTCCCAGGCACAGACCCCGCGCCTCTGTTTTATGGGGAAACCCTGGGACTCAACGGTGCTGGTGAGATGTGTCCCAGGGCTTCACATGCATGCTCCCGACTTGGCTGTCCCTGCTACCCTGTGCTCAGTGCTGGGGGAGAAGGCATTCGGTGGCTTTAGCCTTTCACTGGTCCTAGCAGGTCAATGCAAAAACTCTGCTTTTTCTGACTTCCCTCGTTATCTGGGTGTCTGTGCCAGGTGCCAGGTGGTGACACGGGTGGTCCCTGCAGAGGTGTCTGTGTAGTGTGTGCTCATTGCAGCACTGCTTTCAAGGCAGGCGTGCACAGCGTGCAGCCCGGGTACGTGCCCCACCAGGGTGATCCCGGTGCCCGGCCCTGATCCTTTGTTATAGACCGTGCCCTTGAATGACGGAGCTGGAAAGCTGAGACTCCCCCAGCCTTCCCCCAGGGGCAATGCTGGCCACGCTGGTCTGAGGAGGACTTCCAGGTCTGCACCTCTTCATCCCGTGCCTTGGAGGCTGAAGCACGGGGCAATGCTGTGCAAAACTCCCAAACAGATTTGCACCCTCTCCGCACCCCGTGAGGCTCTTCCCAAGCTTGAGCTGGTTTCGTGGAGGGGCAGTGTTTGCCTGGACACACTTTTCCCCCGGTGCAACTTAGGCTGGGGGTGGGCCTGGGCCATCATGCCTGCGCTGCTGGGCTTGCAGAGGGTGCGGCGAGCCTGGAAATGCCAGGGGTTGCTCCAGTCCTGCCTGGGCCGAGTCTGGCGTGTCGCTACGTGGCAGAAGCTGGCTGCAAGGGGGTGCTCAGCTCTCAGCGGAGCCTGGCACCAGCTGCAGGGAGTCAGCGGTTAAGCGTCCGCCTGGCTGGAAGGCAGGGACCGGCTGCACCCTGGGGAATGGGGGTGGAGCTGGGGAGGCTCGGAGAGAGGAGAGGAGCTGCCGGTGCTACGGGAGAGGCCCCGAGCCTGCCAAGGTCTGAAGAAGGACTGTGGGCTCGGGTGCGTTTGCTTAGTTGTGCACGGTTTGCACGCGTGCTTCACTTGTTTAACCGGGAGGACACAACTGTGCCGTGTTAAACCAGCTGCCTGGACACCTTGGACTCAGTGCTGAGTGGCCTTGATAAGGAAGCTGGGTGTGTGGCCCTTACACCGACCCCCCCCCCGGCCTCCCAGGGGACGGCGTCTCTTGCCCCGTGCCTCCATCCCTGGTTGTTGTGGCCCCCAGGTGCCGCGGGATGCTGTGACCGCCAGCGCGGCTCTCACGCTGCCACGGGGCACGTGCTGCAGACTTAGCATCCTTTCGAAGGAGCTTTTGTCCGTGGTGTGAAGAGGGGTGGGAAGGCGCGTGCCCCCACAAGGGCAAAGACCCCTGCCAGCACCTCGGTGCAGAGGCCGCGCAGCGTCTCGGTGGTGTCTCATCCAGTGCAAGGGGCCGAGCCCCGTGGCCTGCTACGAACGGGCAGCACCGCTCAATGCTCGGGGAATTCTCAAGTCCTCGTGGTGAGGACCGGCCCAGATGTGGTGTGATCCAAACACGCGTGCAGCCATCTCCTGTGTGTCGTAATCGGCCCCCTGTCCTGCGAGGGTCCTCCGCGGGCGCTCTGCTCGGCCTCTGTAAGCATTTGCTGCAGAGGAGCCCTGTCACGGTTTGTGTCTGCTTCCTTTTCACCCTCTTCATCTGTCTTTGTGCTGTATTTTTCCTTCTTGGAAGCAGTGAAGAATCCTCCCCCCAGGGCGTCAGGACAGCCTTCCCCCGGCCCCGAGCGAGCAGCGAGCGTGCAAAGCCATGAGCAAGCCATGCTCTCAGTCTGTGGGTCTGTTGTGTGCAGAGGCCATCAGTGCAGCGGCAGAGGATTTGGCGGTCTATGAAACAGCTGTTTCTAGGGCTTGGGCACTTGTTCGCTATTATTTCCTGTGCGTGGCTCTTACCTTGGAGTGAGACTGTGTCGTGGGATCTCCTGGTCGAAGGCAAAACGCCGGTGGGTTTTGGTGCGGCCCGCCGTGGCTTTCCCCTGGGGCGCTGAGGGGGCTTGGGAGAGCGCCGGGGTCCCTCCTACCTCCTTCCGACACGCAGAGGGGCTGGTTCTGCTGCATCTGCTGTGCAAAGCCCGCTGGAGAGTTTTCACACACATGCACACTCACATGGAGTTACTGGCACGGAGGAAAAGCCACGATTGGAGCCCAGGAGTGAGACTGGGCACCCAACAGATCTAACCTCACCTCTGCCACAGGTTTCCTGGGTTGCCGAGGCCAAGTCCCTTAGCCTTCCTGTTGTTCCATCTCTAAGGCAGGGCTGGTGGTAAGGGTCTCAGAGGCACGCCAGGGACCACCCACATCAGCCACTTGGATGAAAACATTAGCACCCATGTTTGATGAGCCCATGCTCCTGCGGTCTCCAAGGGGAAAGCCCCCGCCCAGGCAGGTGGAGCCGGGCTGTTCTCAGTGGAGGCAGGTGGCAGAACAAGGAGAAATGGGCTCCAGTTGCAGCAGGTCAGATATTAGGAAGAACTTTCTAGCTAAAGCACTGGAACAGGCTCCCCAGAGAGGTGGTGCAGTCGCCATCCTTGGAGGTGTCCGTGGCCTGGCCGGGGAAACCCTTGGCTGGGATGATGGAGTTGGGGCTGGTCCTGCCTGGAGCAGGGGGCTGCGCTAGATGGGACTTCCTGAGCTCCCTCCAACCCGCATTGTCTGTGATTTTGTGTGAGGCCGGCTCGTGTAGGCACACACAGGCCTGCAGCGCGGGGACTGCTAGCAGTGGGGGGCCAGCAGCAAGAGCTCAGCTACACCACTGTACCAGGGGCCCGGGCCGGTCCTGCAGGTGCTGCTCCCATGGCAAGCAATGCCCAGCCCGGGAGCTGGCTGGTCGCAAGCTAGCATGGGTGGCATGGGCCGTCGCCATACCCTTGGCATGCATCGTTGCCATACCCCTGGCATGCACCTTGGCACGCACCATCACCATACCCCTGGCATGCACCTTGGCACACACCGTTGTCATACCCCCGGCATGCACCATTGCCATACCCCTGGCATACACCTTGGCACACACCGTCGCCATACCCCTGGCACGCACCTTGGCACACACCGTTGCCATACCCGATGCGAGCTGCACCGCCTCACCGGAGTGAGTTATTGCTTGCCGAGTTATTTCGGTGCCAGCTCATCCTGGAGCGCAGGGAAGATGGAATCAAGCTGTTCGCGTGATAGAGCGATCAGCCTGACAGGGCTGTTCCTGGCTGCGTGACCAGAATCCTTTCCCCAGGCAAGAAGACGACAAGTTCTTCAAGACCAGCTCTCCAGGGTCCCGTTCCAAGCCCCCGGCTGGACGCCACCCGGAGCAGCCTCCTTTTTACATCATTTTAATGGGTACAAGTAGGCTATTTTGGAGGGTGTGTTTTTACAAAAAAATGGTAACTGTTTCTCAACAGAATTTAAATCAAGGATTTTTCATGTAAAAAATGCTGCTGAAATCATGATAAAAATGACTGAAATAGATTTCATAGACATTGGGGGCTGGAAGGGACCTCGCGAGATCGCCGAGTCCAGCCCCCCGCCATAGGCAGGGAGTCTGCGGGGGGCAAAGGATCCCAGCAAGACAGGCGTCCCGAGGAGGGTAGCATCAATAGTTTGTTTCCCGAGGCCTGAAATTCCAGCGCATAATAATAAACACAAATGCTCAGAGCATTTTTTCATTTTTTTAAAGAGGCATTAAAACGTGAAAAAAGGGAAAAAAATTGGGGGAAAAAAAAAAGTCAGCAGCCTCTGGGTGGTCCCCACCCCCCGTCAAAAGAAAATTTCCTCTCATTGCAATCCTTTTCTAGACTTCTGCATCATTAGCTAAGCTTGCGGCAATAAGCCGAGTACATCAGAAACACCACTTCACGCCAGTTGCTTTGCAAATCTAAATTTATCCAGAAGGAAGCTGGATTTTGAATGTAATAAGCCTCTCACATAAGCAGGCGCAGACTTTTCCTATTTGTTCTGGAGGTGTGAATCTAGTGCCAGTCCTTTCCTTTTCTCCAGACGTTCTCATCTGACAGCTCTCTAAAGCCCGAAGAGAGCCAGACTGGAATAAGAGACACGCACGGGCTGATAGACCCAAATCCACCCCTGGCTTCCCGATGTGGATTTACTCAGCTGCACATACCCAGCGTGCAGATTTTTTTGGTGCATACACTGGGAGATGCAGATGCATTTAGCAATCAGAATGGTATTCTGTAAAGCTTTTATCAAGACATTAATATCAAATATAATCAGGTATCCGAGCTGCATGGAAAATAGTAAAAATTATTTCCTCAGGGGAGCTACTTTAACGAAGACTAACAGCTCCATGGTTAATATACTTCGTTTCCAGCCCCGTGGAAAGGGGAAGCTCTGCATCATTTCAGGCCTTCTTTTGTGTCCAGCTCTCGCTGGTGAGATGGTCTCTGCTTCCCCGAGCCTGGGGCCGTTTTCAAGCTGACGTCCACATTCGCCACGTAAAGAAGAGGCACGGGGGATCGGCCTTTCTGCCCCATTGCTGCGCCTCCAACAAATGCCTCGTCAGCAGAAAGCACCGCGCAGACCTCCAGGGCAGCGCGACCACGCGACCGAGCGCGCACGAGAGAGCTCGGAGATGGACATCGGCGCTCCCGAGCCAGAACAGGGCGCTTGTACACGTGACGGGAATGGCCTGTTTTTGCCATTTAGCGATCGAGGTTAGGCAACGCGGATGGGTAGGGCAGAGATGGAAACCGCTGGGCTGGACGGCCCGTCGCTAAGATTGCAGGGGGGGAAGCGCCAGGGTCAGGCAGAAATCCTCCGCACCGCTCCTGCCCTGCTGCAGCCTGGGCAGACGGGTCCCAGCCGCCTGCACAAATCATCCAGCCCAGACCTGGAGCTTGCGAACAGACCCCGCGACCAGGTGCCCACCGTCACCCTGGCAGCGCGGCTAGATGAGCGCTAGGCAGCTGCCTCCCCAGGGGAGACGTTAGGAGGGGACGACCCGAGTGCAGGGGCGCAGGATTTGGGAGAGCAGAGATGCTCCCACGTGGGTCCAGGTCCCCGCGGTCGACATCCTTTCCACTCCCCGAAGTGGAGGAGACGTGGCACATATGAGCGCGTTTGCCTTCGGCCACGGGGCTCGTGCCAAGGAGAGACGTCTTCGCCCTGGGATCTCGTCTGCCGTTGTCTGTAGGAAACGGGCCGCGGGGGCCTTCATCCGCTGACGGCTGAGTGACAGCCCCCGTCTTCTGCATGCGCTGGGTATATAGGTCAATGAAGTTAAAAGCTACATCGCTGGCTGTTGATTTCAGGCTCAGCCATCCAAAGCAGGAGAAGTCTCCTCCCGTGCCCTTCATGTCAGCTATCATAACCGTCAGCTCCTTGAGCACCCAGCCATGCGCCGAATACGAGGCGAACAAACCAGGCCTCCCTTCGGGGAGGGGAGCAGGGGGCGCCTGCTGACGAGCGGACGTTGGGAGCGGTGGAGGTTTTGGCCCTTCGCAGCCCCCGAGGTCCCCGAGGAGCGGGTTACAGCCTCTGAGGCCGGCGCTGGGCGCCAGGGCCACCTCCCAACACGTTTTTGGCTTCACGGAGCTCAGGCGGCCGCGTGCCTTGATCTCACGATCTCCTAGTCATAGTATCAGGGGCCGAAGCGCCGGGCGCGCGTCTGCTGGGCCAGGGGCTGCCGGGCAGTTTCTCCTGCCTTTCAGCTCACAAACAAAAAAGGCCAGCGAGCTTGGAGGAAGCCAGAGCTTCTCGCTTTGGCATCTTCCAAGCGAGCTCTCAACATCTTTGCACGTGGAGCGAGGCGCCCGCTCGGTATCGACTTCCGCTTCCTTCAAAACAAGCAGCTCGAAAGGCTCTCAAGAGCCCAAGATTTCACTTGGGATGGACAAAAGCCTTCCAGATCTTTGTGCTTTTCCTTAAAATCCTGTTTTTGGTGCAGTTGGCCATGCCGGCGGTTTCTCAGTTTCGGTCTCCTGGTTCAGCCGCCCTCCCCGCGGAGGAGACCGCAGGATCCGGGTAGCTCAGGGGCTGGCAGCTGGGTGGAGATGGGGGGCAGGCATGGGGGCATAGTTTGCAGATGCCCGGGTCCGGCGCGCTCCCCGAGGTCCGGGGGCTGCCCCCACCGGCAGCGGTGCTGCTCCGTGGGCCGTGTCTGGCCTGCAGCCCGCATGTTGCCGACGTCGGCTGTAGGTACAATCGTGCAGAGCCTCTGCACCAGTTCGAGGGCTTGGCTGGCACCTGGCTCGTGTCGGCCCTTTGCAGAGGTGAAGCTGATGGCCTGCGGGAGCAATGGGGTTTGCAGGCAGGGTCGGATCCGGGGGCTGCGGGGGTCGGTACGAACCTGTGGGCAGCAAAGGGCCGGAAGAAGCCCCCGAAGGCATTAATGGTTGCAGGAAGCATGCAGAGACCCAGCAGGCAGGGCCGGCGGAGGGAGTGGTGAGCTGGGCAGGCGAGGAAAGGGAGACGGAGGCTATCCATCGACCCACGCGCCCAGCTACGTTTGGAAGTGGAGCCCTCGTTAACCCTCACCTCGAATGATTAACCAGCGCCGTGCAGCACGCTGTCCTGGAGGAGGCACGGTGCCGGGCCCGGGCCCCCGAGGTGCCGAGCGTTGCAGGCAGGGATTGCACGGCCAGCACTGCGCCGAGGGCCAGAGGGGAGCGTGCAGGGGCGCAGATGGACGCTGCATGGCCCGCTCGGGCAGTGATTTAGTCGTGGCCGGCCTGGCTGGGTTGCGAGGGCTGGTGGTCACCTCTGAGTCCAGGCTGCTCTCTGCATGTTGGTGTTTCTTGGAGACGATACGGACCCGAACCCCGAGGCTCGGCCACAGGCGGGTTTGCACCAGCCCCCGGGGTTTGGGGTTGGAGACCCTGGGCAGGCCAGGAGATATTCAAAGGAGCACGAAGGTGGCAGGCTCAGTGCAGGGGGGTCAGGCTCCTAACTCTCCTAGGCAGTTTCCTGCCAAAGCTGCCAAAGCAGGACCTTCACCGCGGGCGCCAGTCCGGTCTCTGCGAGCTGCCCGAGTCTGGCCAGGGCAGGGAGCCGGCGCGGCTCTCTTCCAGGGGCAGGTACCGGGGGGAGGAGACGCATGTGATGCCGCCGAGCCGGGGGTCTGCACAGCAGGGGCCGGGGTGCGGGCCTGCTCCTCGTGCTGGACGATGCCTTGGCTGAGCAGGAAAGCAGGGCAAGGCTGCAGCGTTAGGGGTCTGCGCACCGTGCACGTTGGGGTCGGTGAGCGATGCACAGGGCGGTCATGCGGGCAGAGCACTGGGCTGGGATCCAGGAGAACGGGGCCTGTAGGATGAGGACAAAGACCGGCTCCCTTGCAGGTGTGACGGCACCGGGGAGGGCAGAGCTGTCGCACACGGGTCGCCGCGTAGTTTCCTTCGTCGGTGTGAAGTCACCGGTGGAGGACGCGGGAGCAGAACGCGCTTCCCGGGAGCCCGGGCTCGGCTGGGTACAAAGAGCTGCGTGCCAGCTCGGGGGCTTTTCCAGGAGGCAGTGGCAAACCCACCCCAGGCGTGAGAATATGCCCAAGAGAGGACCCTGGCTCCTCGGTGCCGATGCAGCTGGCACGCCGGAGGGCAAGAGCCATGGAGCCCACAGCCGTGCCTTCCTTCAGCGGGGACAGAGGGGACATCAGGCACTTGGCTGCCCGCCTTTTCGCTGTATAAGCACAGCGAGGACTGCCCGGGGTGCCCTGGTGCGGCCCCTGCCCCCCCCCCCCCTCTGGAGATGTACTGCAGGACGGGACTCAGAAGAGCCCTGACCCTGGGGATGGGGGGACCGTGACCCGGGGTGAAGGGGCATAGAGGAGGCAGCCTGGACCTGGAAAACCCCTTGTTAGAGCCCGGCAGCTAAATTGTGCAAGAGCGTCCGTCTGCCGGGAGCATGCTCCGGCCCTCGCAGCTGTGGGCTGCGACTGCGGGGTGGCGGGGGGAGCAGGAGTGACCCTGCCGCTGCTCCCCCAGCTCCGAGGGAGCGCAGCAGACGTCCCTCCCCGCGCTCCCTGCTTGGGGGAAGCAGATGGGGGTGTGGAGGAGCCAAGAGTGCCCCTGCCCCTGCGGTACCTGGTTCACAGAGAGGGAAAGAGCCTGGCCCCAGCTTGAGGAGATAAGCAGCCCCAGCTGGCTGCCCAGGAGCTCCAGCTCATCCCTCCAGCCTCCAGTGAAGGGGCTGACCTTTGCTGCAGATGCACTGGGCTCCCAGTCTGCTCCTGGCTTCCCACTGCCTCCTGCAGCCTTTTGCTCTAACCACTACCCGGGGGACCCTTGCCCCCACCACGGTCTGGACAGAGGTCAGTGATGTCTGCACCCTGGTGCTGTCCCAGCCGGCAGCAGGTCGGGTTTCTAAGGGAGAATGTTTTCTGTCGGGGGAAGAAGGGGGTTGCTAAATAGGGACCTGCATTTCAAAGGGTGTTAAGAGCAGGTTGGGAAGCTGATGCCAGGTTTCCAACCTGCTCTTTGCAATGCAGCTACCCCAGGGCACCTACCCCAGCCCTTGCAATGCAGCTACCCCAGGGCACCTACCCCAGCCTTTGCAATGCAGCTACCCCAGGGCACCTACCCCAGCCCTTGCAATGCAGCTACCCCAGGGCACTTATCCCAGTCTTTGCAATGCAGCTACCCCAGGGCACCTACCCCAGCCTTTGCAATGCAGCTACCCCAGGGCACCTACCCCACCCTTTGCAATGCAGCTTCCCCAGCCTGGGGCAGCTGGGAAGGGCCAGAGCTGGGGCTGCCTGTGCAATTGGCTCGTGTGCCTTGCAATTCAGCCTTAAGTCATGGAATAGAGAAGAGGGGCTGGCAGGGGGCTCTGGAGGACCTCGAGTCCACCCCCACTGCCTAAGGGTCATCCCCATCTCCCCTCTTCCTAAAGCCCTGCAGTCAGCCCTGCCGCACAGGTGCCAAGACACCAAACGCACCCAGGCTCCCCCAGCCTTTTTTGCATGGGCCCCCTGCCTCGCTCGGCGGCCAGGCAGCTGGCCGTGTGATCTCTCTCTGTCTCCTCCTCGCTTAGGCCGCCACCTGAGCTCTGGGCTCTGTGCAAAACTGTTACCCACCCCCCACCGCTGAGCAAAGGCAAGGTAGAGATGCACCTTACAGACTGACTAAATCAGGAATGAGTGTTTCACAGGCCTTCGTGGACGTGTCTTCACCAAAAGCCACGGGAGGGGCACTCTCCCCATTTTACAGGTGGAGACCTGAGGCCTCAGGGAGAAAGCCCAAGGAGCCGAGCAGCCCCGGATCAGGTCCTGGGTTTTAACTGCTTCACTTTGCAGCCGCGACGTGTCTGGGGGGCCTTTAGGGCAGCGTTGCCGTACGTGCTGTAACGCGCTGCGCTGTGCGTTAAAGGGGGGTGTCGGAGGGGCCTGCGCGCGCAGAGGTTGCGTTTCATATTGTTCTCGTCGTCAGCCGGCCCCTGCGGCTGGCTCAGGGCAGGGCCCTTTAGGGAGTGACTGGTTTGATGGCGTGGAAGATGCTCCGTGTTCGAAGGGGGGCACAAAGGAGCGGGACCAGGATTGGGGGGCGGAGGGGGGGGTTCTGTCTTAGCAGCTGCAAGGAATCAAGAGAGGGCATCGTTTAAGTGCCAGGGTCAAGTTCAGCTGATGCAGAGGGGAAGGGCTGGCTTCTCCACCCCATGCTTCCAGCGCGGAGCTGGGGACCGTCCTGGAAGGGACTGCAAGGCCCAGTTGGCGGGTGTCGGGGTGCAGGGTGGATCCAGGGGGCTGCACTGGTGCAGTTGTGCCCCTTGCACACTGCAGGTGAGGGGCCAGCTGTGGTTTCCCCGTCCCTGGGTCTCCTGCGGGGTCCGGGCATGGCTGGGGACGTGCAGAGGATGAAACAGAGCAGGTGAGGACGGGGGGAAGCCCCAGGACCGCTCCTGCCCTGCTCTGGCCAGGGTGCCTGGGTCAAATCCCTGCTGCCTTCCTCTCCACCACGTCCCCGCTCGGCCCAGGGTCCGGCAGCGCAGGGCTGCGGACGGCAGTGCAAGCGGGTGATCTCTGCCCTTCCAGGCGCCCGTGCTGCAGCACTGCTGGGGTCCCCTGCACCCCTCGTTGCGTTGCTAGATCCGCTGTGAAGTGCAGGGCTGCGGCGGACCGGGGAACGTGCCGGTCCTGAGGCTCCTTGAGGCCTTGCAGCCCATGGGTCTATAGCAGGGGATACGGGCCCGAGTGTGTGGACGCAGCCCCAGGGCCGGGGCTCTCGGCTGTCCTTCCCGGGTCCCCTCCAGGGCGCGGAGCTGCCTCGCGGTGCAGCGCGCCCCGGCCCCGCGCAAGCGAGCGAGCAAGCGGGCGCCTTCTGGAAGCACTCCCGGGTTGTTGAGTTTGATGTGTCAGTGTGATAACAGGGAAGGATCATAATTTAGGAGGAGATAAAAGGTGGTGGGAGTTTTATTATTCAAATATAAAATAATTTCCTCCTTTCAAAGGCACCGTGCTTCCTGCCTCGCGTACAGGGATAAATCCGTCAGCGCCGCACAAGGAGCTGCGCCGCGGGCGTGCGCTCGCAACCTGGGGGCCTGGCTTGGCACCGCGTGGGAAACTGGGTGCCACGGCTCCTGCCACGGGCCAGACCGGCCAGGGCCCGCGGCAGGGGCTGGGTTTTCCCTGAGGCTAGAATAGCAGGAAGGATCAAACCAGATGATCCTTAATAGCCCAGGCCAAATAAACACGGATCTCACAAGGGCAGGTCTCGAGGCCGGTCCCAGTCTCTTTTCCTGACCAGCAAGAGCACGGAGGTGCAATTACGCCCCGTGGGGAACAGTTTAACGAATTTGTTTTTGGGTAGAAAATGCCCAGTGGTCGGGCGTTTTGAGATGAACAAGGACCGCTATCTGCCCCCCTTGACGGAAGGGGCCGCGAAGGGCCCATCGCTATCGCAGGATAGCAAAAAGACAAAACAGGGGCCAGAGGGTCATGGGTTGAAAACAAGGCGCGGAGCAGAGCACTCACTCCCCTCGACGGAGGCCGAGGAGCCAGGGGACGCTGCCCGGTGAACGTGAGCGGACGAGGGGCAGGGAAACGCTGCGTGGTCCCTCGCCCTGGCCGGGTGTGTTGCCAGCTTGGCTCGGCCCGGGGAAGGCTGACCGGCAGGACGGAGCAGGGGGACGCCCTGTTGCAAAGCAGCCCGTGCCTCGTGGCCCAGACGCTCGCTGGGATGCAGCAGAGGTGGGGTGGAGCTGCTCCGAGTCGGGCCAGGCGATGAGAAGTGCCTGACTGCCTGGCGAGGCACAGACGCTCCGCTCCGTCCCTCTCTCTTTTTCCTCCCGGTGCCTTGGTTTTCTTCCCAAACTCTGGCATTTCAAGCAGAGAAAAACAAAGCTCACGTTCCAGTCACAGTAGTCCAACTTGGGGTGCTGCAGAAGGGGGGTGGCCCCTTTCCTTTCCCCTTGGGCCCCTCTCTGGGGCACTGGCGGTAGGTGGATGGGGCCGCCCCTCTGAATTTGGCTTCCACCCCGGGGAGCTACGGCAGCCCCTGAAGCCGGGCTCGGGCCGGTGACGAAGCCGCCCCGCTTCCAGGGCCAAAGGCTGGGTGCTGCAAGCTGGGGCGTGGCACGGGGCACCCAGAGCAAAGCAGGGGTGCGGGGGGGCTCATCGGGTGGCACCGAGCCCCGGTTTGAGCACAGCGGGGCAGAAAGGGGGTGCAAGGCTGCAGTCCCGGGGTCTCCGGGGCTTCGTGGCACAGGGTCGGTTTGTCTGGGTGACGCGGTGGGCAGTCAGGGGAGGCCTCCGCTCCTCCCCTGTGACCCAGAGCCCCCTCGTCCCAGCACAGGGCACTTGTGGGCCAGCGGTCCGAGCGCTTCCCAGGCCTGTGGGAAGAAAGCCAAACCAGACCCGGTTGCTGGAGCTTGGAAAGCGAGGTGGGAAAAGGCCTGTGCATTGGGTCCTGGGTGCGGGAGGTTACGTGAGCTCCCGGGGCAGGGCACTGTGCCGTCGGGTCCGGTCCCCCCTCGCTCGCCGCAGGAAAGGATGGGTCGGAGGGAGAAGCAAGCTCCGGGAGCCAGAGCCGTTGCTGGGCAAGGCTTGGGATAGCAAGAGCCGGTGCTGGAGCCTTCCTCCGGCGGGGAGCCGCTGCAGAGCGCCGAGCCCGGCGTGGCGTGTTTGTGGAGATCTGTGTTGCTAAGCAAACAGGCTGCTGCATTTTGTACCGCTCGGAGCTTTTTTAAGATGGCTTGGCGGCGTTCCCAGGTAGCAGAGCGGCCGCGCGCGGTGGTCGCCAGCCTGGCAGTCGTAGGGGCCGCGGCCGCGGCCGCGCGGGTGGAGAGCGCTCCTCGGAGCAGAACGAGGTGCCTTGTGCCCCGGGAGCTGCGAGGAGGCTCGGAGGAGCCTGGGCCTGGGGCTGATTCGGTGTTTCAGGCGCAAGCGGCTGCAGACATCCATGCATGCCTCGGGCCGGTGTGTGCCGCGGCGGCTTGCTTTTCAGCTGGGCGCTTTCGGGTTGTCCTTTGGGTTTTGGGGTGCAGCAGGACACGTGCTCCTCTGTCCTTACCCCCGGTCTCTCAGCCGAGTCCCCGAGGCCTTCCCGGAAACCTCTGCCCTTCGCCACTGGGCACGGGGTCCCTCTCTGCTGCCGGAGAGATGAAAGCCGGGCTCCCTTCGGGCTGGCACGCGGCACGGAGGCGCAGGGCTCGAGCCTTCAGAGCGCTCCTGGCTGGACTGACATTTGCATTGTCGTTACAGCGGAAGCTTCTTAATTAACTTTCCAGGCCGGCGAGACCTATTGGCCTTCCATCAAAGGCGCGGGAGTGATGGCGGCCGGCCGGCCGGCTCCGGCGGGGCGGGGGCGGGAGGCACAGCCGGAGCCGGCGTGCAAAGAGCCTGGCGTGCCTTGGGCGAGGAGAGCCGCGGACCTCCTGCCCGGGCGTCTCGCGGGGTGGAGACCCCATCCTGCCCCCCGGGGCCTTCTCCCTGCTGCTCCCCGGGGCTGGCCGCTGGATGTTTCCATCGTCTCCAAATTAGTTTGAGTATTCAAAAACAGGAGCAATCGGCTGTTTTTTCCTCTTTCACGGTTGCAGGTATTCCCTCCCCCTGTTAGCAGCAAAGCAGGGGAAGTGAACGACGGGAAGGAGGGCAAGGAGCTTCTCACCAGTTGTAGAAACAAGCTGAAAGAGCTAGGGGCATTTCGTCTGGAGAAGAGAAGACCAAGGGGGGATTTGGTAGCAGCTCTTGGCCCCCTGAGGGGGACGGCAGAGAGGCCGGAGGGGCTGGAGGGGACGGGCGAGGAGCAACGGCCTCGAGCTGCGGCAGGGAAACGAAGGCTGGAGACGAGGAGGGACTTTCTGACTCTGAGAGCGGCCAAGAGCTGGAGCTTACCCCGATAAAAAGCCGTCAGCGTGTATTTTCACATGCAGCTACCCTAGCAAAATGGCGATTTTTGGTGCCGTTTTGTGCCGTGTATCTAAACAACGCGTAGCGTGTACAAGCGCCCCTAGAGACAGGGTGAAATCTTCACCCGTGCAGGTCGAGCGGCTGACACACTGGGCTGAGATGGTTTAGTTGGGAGGTGTCTTGCCTCGAGCAGGGGCTGGACTAGATGTGAGGTCCCTTCCAGCCCGTGTGATGCCGTTCCTATAATCCCATATCTGTTGAACTTCCTCCTGACCCGCACGCATCCTTCCTGGCCCAGCTTTGCTCCTGAGTCCTGGTTTCGTGCCCACCGTGCAACCTGTGCCGTGCTGCTTCCCTGCGGATCCCTGCGCACCCCTGGCCGCCCCGGAGGCAGGCTAACGATTGCTTCGCCGTTCATGTAATGCAAGTTGGCTTGGTGAGGATTTCTGTGGAAGACATGGGCCGACGCGCAGGGGGAGTATTGGCAGCCCCCGAGCTCTCCCCAGCTCTGCCCGACGGTACTGTAATGGGGGTAGGAAATGGGAAGGACATGGGACCGTCTGACCCGGTGACCTAGCTGTTTCTACCGTGTCGTTGGTCTGGGCGATGCACCGCTCCCCTGAATTCGGCCCCGAGTGCACTGCGAGAGAGGCCGCGGCTTCGACCCCGGGGAGCCGCCCCACTTGCAGGGCCAAAGGCTGGGTGCTGCAAGCTGGGGCTTGGCGCGGGGCACCCAGAGCAAAGCAGGGGTGCGGGGGGCTCATCGGGTGGCACCGAGCCCCGGTTTGAGCACAGCGGGGCAGAAAGGGGGTGCAAGGCTGCAGTCCCGGGGTCTCCGGGACTTCGTGGCACAGGGTCGGTTTGTCTGGGTGATGCGGTGGGCAGTCACGGGAGGCCTCCGCTCCTCCCCTGTGACCCAGAGCACAGGGCACTTGGGGCCCGGCGGTCCGAGCGCTTCCCAGGCCTGTGGGAAGAAAGCCAAGCCAGGCCCGCTTGCTGGAGCTTGGAAAGCGAGGTGGGAAAAGGCCCGCGCGTTGGGTCCTGGGTGCGGGAGGTTACGTGAGCTCCCGGGCTCCCCGAGAGCCTCTCCGTGCCTGAGACGAGGCGAGCGGGGAAGCTGCGAGCTCCTCGCCTGCTGCTCCGACATCGCTTTAGCGAGACAAACCCGGTGATGTGCGCACGCGCCCGTAGCGGTGCGTTTGCAGGGAAATCCGCTGGGACAGATGGGTTGGAGAGGTTTCCTCTGCCATCTCTAACCTAGGAAATGGGGGAGCCAGGGAGGGTTCACCCTTGCTCTAGACTGATCTTTTTTTTCACAGTGGTTTTAAAATCTCTTTCCATATAGATTAAATAGTGCATTTACTTGAATAGGGGATGGATCGCGCTAGAGCGATGCTCTCCCTCTATTACATCCACTCCTGCCACTGCTGGAGACTGGGCCCGACAGACCGTTTGTCCAGCCCGGCCTGGCTCTGCCGATGTCCTTGCGGTCAGCACGTCGGCCCGTGCGGCTGCAGCCCACGCCAGCCGGCCGAGCGGTCCGAGACGGCTTGCAGGTGTGAAGCCGCGTGTTGTGAAAAGGTGAGGACAGGATTGCCTCCTGGCGCTCCCCGTGTTGTGCTGGGAGCGGTTACGGGAGCCACGCGAAGAAGTCGCTGGATTTCTATGCAGTTGTTCCCCAAAAGGCTCGGGGCAGCTGCTGGTCAAAAAAAGCATCGCTGATAAAAGCAGGTAAAACATAAAATAAGATGCACTTCTATAACTCAAAACACTGCTCCAAACCCGTGACAGTCCTGAGGCGACGCGGGCTTTCCACGACAAGAAATCCTCCTTTCTTTGTCTGGCGCGAAGCCCTCGGCGGCTCTGGTGAGCCCTGGGGCTCGGCCCTTCTCTGTACCCTGCCTTGAGCTGAGGGTGCAGGGCAGGGCTCCGGGTCCAGCGGTGCCAGTCGTGTGGTCCCAGTTCACCGGCAACTTCGGGGTCCAGTTCCCCAGGGAGGAGCCATCGGCGGAGGACGGCGAAGGCCCGTCCTGCTGGAGCAGGGGTGTCTCCGTCCGCAGGCGAGTGCTGCCCGGGGGTGGCTGGGCGTGGGGGGAGGCAGCAACGCCGTGTGAGTGCACGGCGCCGGTGCTCCCCACGGCATGCCCCCGGGAGCAGCAAGCAGGGGTGGCGAGGAGGAGCCTGCTCCGTGCACCCCCAGACCCCTGGGCGAGGAGGCTGTGCTGATCCCACCTGGCTGCATTCAGGTGGGCTGCAAGCCCCTCCGCTCCGGCAAAGCTTTGTCTCGGCAGTCGCCCCTTCCCTCGGGCGGCCGGCGCGGGGCTCGTACAAGGAGACGGGAGAAGTCGGGCAGACGGCGGGGGTCCGGGAGGATGCTGTGAGCAGGCTGGGGGCAATCAGGGATGCGGGTCCCGGCAAAGACGCTCGGGGCTGCCTGAGTGCACTTGGCCTCCAAAGACGCCCCTAGCCCGGTGCCCGACTCCCAGTGCAGGTGGCTGGCTCGTCCTCCTCCTCGCCGCTCGGGCCTGAGTTTGCTGCAGAAATACAAGCCGCCAGCAGTCACTCCAGGCCGCCGGTGCCAGCTTGCTTGGCTGGGAAGAGCACCGAGACGGGCCAGTAACACTGGAAGTGATGGGGGTGACTTTCCATCACCCCCAGAAACTCCCCCGGCCTCGCACCCCTGGAGAGACTCGCCAAGAAACCCGTGCCTTTGGCCTGCTCGCTGCAAGCCCCAAACCGCAGCGCGGCATCGCCTGTCTCCGGCTCGGTCGTTCCCGCGCGCCGGCCCCGAGCCCCGAGCACCCGGCCACCTGGGGTCCTTGGAAATGTCCGCGCCACCGCGAGCAAGGAAACTGCAAGCTGTTCGTTTTGCCACGGTCTCATTAATTCAGGTCTCTGGCTCAACTTTACAACAGAGGAGAAGATAATGGCAGCACGAGCTCGTTCTAATAGGTCACTTATTAGTTCAGTTCTTGGGCGTAGTATCCAGCGTTATAGTATATTACCTGTTTCCTAGGAGACCGCGGGAAAGCTCAGGAACAGCAAACGCGAGTGCCTGTGCGGCTTGCCACTGCAATCACAATTAACACAAATACTGTAAATGTCAAGGGAAGCTAAATATAGTTCACGCACCGAGCCTTATTATGCTGTTGTCCGTTGGAGCCTCCTCTTCTGCATACCGCAGGCATATGGAGTCGGGCTGCGCTGAATGTCAAAGCAAAGTCAAGGCACCGGGGCTTCGGTTTCAGCCAGGCGGCGGCATGTCATGGGGGCGTCCGTGGCACTCGGACACATGTGGGGTGGCGGGTGCATGCCTGGGCCCTATGCCGGGGCAAGGGCTGTGGGGCACGGACCTGGTTTCTCACCTCTCGTGGCCCCGAATCCCTTTGGGGAGCGTTAGCTCAGCAGCCGCACGCCCCCTCCTGCCGGTCCTGCTTCTCCCAAGCATTTTGCAGGCGGTTTTCCACCAAGACAAGCCCCAGGCCTCCCACTCCGAAATGCCCCAGGGTGGATTTTCCACCCCGCTTCCTGAGCCGAGCGCGCTCCCCCTCCCAGCCCACGTCATAACCCCGTCTCGCCTTTATCTTCCCAGCATTATTTCACCGTGAACTTCAACCATGAGAATCAGAAAACCCTGGAGCTGCGGACGGAGGATGCCAAGGACTGCGACGAATGGGTGGCAGCAATAACTCATGCCAGGTAGCGCCTTCCGAAATGGCACGGCACGGCAGCCCCACCCCGCCCCATGGGTCGTGGCGCGGGGGCCAAATGGTCGCAGCTGGGCAAGCCACGCTGGGCTGAGATGGGGCTCAATCCTGCAGGAGGCTGAGCACTGCCAGCTCCCCCTGAGGTCCGTGGGGGCTGGTGGGGCACAGTACCCACCAACCCCAAGAAGTAGGAAGCATTCAATGCCAACCGGGCTGCCAAGGCCACGGTCCTGTTGGCTGCGCTCCCCGCGAGCTTGTCCACGGGGAACGGCCGGTTGCATTGGGTCTGTGGGAATTGCCAGCTCGCTCCGACCTGCCGGAGAGGCTCGGTCGTGACCGTTGCAGATGAACGGCCACCACCAGTTTGTTCTGGATTAAAGAAAACCCATGAGTGAGTCGGGAGAAGGGGCTGCAAGGCTCAGAGAGAATAGCCAAACCCACGTCTTCCTGCCTTGCAAAGAGACGGGCAGCTCGTTTACCGCGCCGCCGGGGGAAGCGTTCCCGGCGCTTGCCGGGAGCAACCCCGAGATGTGCATCCGCGGCGGGGAGGAGCGGTGTTTGCAGGGAGCTAGATAGATGGAGCCCTTCACCCGGGCAGGAGTCGGCGCCTGCACGCCTGGGTCACGGCTGGCACCGGGGGCGTCCCAGTCAAACTTGCCCTGACTTTGTAAGAACCCTCCTAGCATCCCTTTTCTGGTCTTTTCCAGAAATATTCCCCCCCCAGTCCCAGTTCAGACTCTGAATCCTGCCCTTAACGGGTCGGTTCTGCCTCAGCGTCTTCGCCGCTAGTCCAAAAACGGCGTTTGGGGGCGCTGCCTGGGACCAGGGCCGAGCGGAGGCAGGCAGCCGTGCCAGGGTGGCCCTCGTCCCCTGTCTGGCCGAGTCCCGCCGGGCGCTGCGTGCTCACCGGGAGCGTGCATGAGCTGCAGTGCTGCTCCAGCGTGGCTTTGCAGGCAGGGTGGTTGCGGCCTGGGGCGTCGTGGCCGGGCATCCCGGCCCGTGCCCGGGAGCTGGCTGGGGTTTGCACGAGGAGGCGCGAGGTCGGAGGCGAGGGAGCAGCAGGGACCGCAGCTGGAGCGGGGGGAGGAGGCCGGGAGGGGAGGCCGGGTTTTAATGGCTGTGTCTATATGACAGTTATAGGAATCTTGCTACAGAGCATGAAGCTTTAATGCAGAAGTACCTCCATTTGCTTCAGATTGTGGAAACGGAGAAAACTGTTGCCAAGCAACTTAGACAACAGATTGAAGACGGGGAAATCGAAATCGAGCGCCTGAAATCCGAGGTAACGAGCCCGCGCCCCGACCGCCCCGACCGCGCAGGGTCGCTTCAGCCCCGCGGGTGCCCGGGGGACACGATCCTCTCGCTCCCGCTCGCGTGAAGGCAGGATGCCACGGAGCCCCCCCGGCCCTGGGTCAGGCTTTACGCCCGTGCGGCTGGGTGCAACCCTGCTCTTCCTGCTCGGGCGCCCGCGCGGGAAGGGTGAGACGCTGCTCCTCCCTCCGTTATAGAGATCTGCCACTGCTCACGTGGCCACGCGAGCGGGCACCGAAGCCACGGCTGGTGCATCGCGGACCAAACAGCACGTGGGGTCTCGGTCTCCTTTCTCCCGCCGCCCGAGTGCTGCTCAACCTTTCGGCCCTGCCAGGCGGAGGAAAGGTGTGGGCTGGTGCGTGGGCCGGATTGGGCCCGGCACGTCCTGCCCCCATCCTGCACTCCCAGGCTGGGTCCGACGTGGCCTCGGCTGGTCCCCACGTGCTAGGGTCAGGCCCGCGACCCCATGCCGCTGGGTCAGGCCTGCCACTGCTGCCCCCAGCCTGGCCAGGATCAGGACTAATCCTGATCTAGACTGATTTTTTTTTTTGTCACAGTGTTTTAAGTGTTTTAAAGTCTCTTTCCCTATAGATTCAATATTTACTTGAGTGCAAGAGGAGGTTTTTTTCCAGGTGAAAGTAAAGCTGAGCGGCTGGTGGGCGGCGGGTGAAGGGAGGCTGAGAAAGGAGTGAAGAAGCCGGAGAGAGAAAACGAGGAGGGAAGAGCCTGGAAGTGGGACAGGGAGGGAGCCTCGTTAGTGAACGCAGACCGCGATCGCTCTGGGAACCTCAGTGCATTCAGGACAATTAATGCAAACGAGCGCTTTAACTGAACTAGAAGCTTTGCTACAAATTAGCCGCTGGGTTTAAAGAGAGAGCCATGCCAGAAACCCTTCTCTTGGGGCGGCGGCGCCCTGACGGCAGGATGGAGGTGACTTCAGGCATCGTCTCGGTGTTCGGTAATCGTTAAGTAAGGGGGTCTCAGCAGCAATAAAGGGGGTTTTCAGACCTCCTTGGCTGGGACGATGTAGCTGGGGCCGGTCCTGCTTGGAGCAGGGGCTTGCACTAGACGTGACGCCTGAGCTCCCTTCCACCCTCGTGAGTCTGTGATAGAGCAGGATGTCAAAGATGCAGCCCATGCGCTGGATCCAGCCCATCATCGGGCCCCTGGTGCTGCCTGGGGGCAGGAGGGGCAGATCCAGGACCCACGCCTCGCCTGAGACCTGCCCTGGCCAGTGCGGCACATGCCATGTGCCGGGTCGGTCCGGACCACACGTGGGGGCTGGGGGGAGAGTCGCGGGTCTGATCTGGTCTGTGGGCCAGCCCCACACTGCTCATCCATCCAGATGAACTTGGCCCCCCTGTTATAGGGAGTAAAACAGGCAAAAGACCAAGATGGAAAATGATGCTAAAAGGGGAAAAACCACAGCAAGAACAGAGACCAAATCCCAAACGTGCTCCGTGCATTTATTGAGTTACTGAGTTGTGCCCTGCCTTCCTTCCTAGAAAAGGTCGGCGCGACTAGCAAGGAGAGGCGCGTGCTGTCCTTCCTTTATCCGCCTGCCTTGTGAAACGTCTAAGCGCGCGGGCGGGTTTCATCTGGCCGGGACGTGCGACTCCAGCGGCCGTCACGCCAGGAGCTAAGAGGGTGTCGAGGAGATTGGTGCTTCCTGCGTCACGGTCCAGGGCTGCTTTTCGTAGCTTTTTAAGGCCGTGGCTCCGGCGGCAGGCAGCATGCCTCCCCCCTCTGTGCAAAGGTGTGCGGAGGTGGGCATGCACGCGAAGGTGGGCTTGCACGCGGAGGTGGGCTTGCACGCGAGGTACCTGAAGAGGAGCGGGGAGCTGGTCGCTGGCCTGCTGCTGCGTGGACGAGAAGTCAAAACCTGAGAAATTCTCACGAACCGATGATCTGCGGTCGGGGGGATCGTGCTTTTGCTTGTTGATGCTTCAGTCTCAGAATGGTTTCAGCTGATTTACTGTGGTTTTAAAACCTCTTTCAGCATAGGGAGAACACCCTATTTACTAGGACCAGAGTGGAGGGCTTTTTCCCCTTATTTAACACGGGCGGGTGGAAAACCCCTCGTCTTGGATTTGAGTAGAAGTGGGGAGAAGTGGGGCCAATTGCCTCCCACCCCCCACCCACTGCTGCCTGCCCTGGTGCAGCTGTGGAGGGGGCGAATGTAAAGCACCCCTCAATACATGAACTACAGACATGAAAAATGATAACAAATATAGATGCTTTCCATGTCTAGCATCTAATGATAGGGGGTCGTCTTAAATTCAGGGTCGTCTTGGACTCGAGTGAGGATGGGAACGTTTCTCAGCAGAAGCAGGTTGTGCAAATGAGCTCAGAGCAGGAAGGGGCCCTTTCCCACCCGTGCGGGAAGTTTCCATGAACTGGCATTTCCCGACGAGAAGACATTTAATGGAAGATTCCCAGTCCGCTCCAGTCACGACGGGCCTGGCTGTAGGCGTTCGCTGCTCTAGGAGCAGGGGGTTGGCCCAGACCCTCCTTGCCAGGGATCCCCATTTTTACCTCTGACATTTGGTAAGTCTGGGCTGGACGAACGGACTGTGTGGTAGATAGAAAAGTGGCTGGAGCATCGGGCTCAGAGAGTAGTGCCCAATGGCTCGATGTCTAGTTGGCAGCCGGTATCAAGTGGCATGTCCCAGGGGTCGGTCCTGGGGCCGGTTTTGTTCAATGTCTTCATCAGCGACCTGGAAGACGGGATGCAACGCACCCTCAGCAAGTCTGCCCATGACACCGTGCTAGGGGGAGCAGTAGAGATGCGGAGGATAACAGGGCTAGGATTCGGTGTGACCTCGACAAATTGGGCCAAAAGAAATCTCCTGCGGTTCAACAAGGACAAGTGCAAAGTCCTGCGCTGAGGAGGGAGCAATCCCCTGCACCGGGGCAGGCTGGGGGTGATGGGCTGGGCAGCAGCTCTGCAGAGGAGGACCTGGGGGGACAGGGGACACTAAGATGGATATGATCCAGCAGTGTGCCCTTGTTGCCAAGAAGGTGAATAGCATCCTGGGCTGCATCGGTAGGAGGTCAAGGGCAGCGGTGCTTCCCCTCTGTTCAGCACCGGGGAGGCCACATCTGGAGTCCTGTGTCCAGCTGTGGGCCCCCACCACAGAAAGGATGTGGACACGTTGGAGAATTGGCAATGAAGATGGCTGTGGGGCTGAGGAACAGGACTGGTGAGGAGAGGCTGGGAGAACTGGGCTGATTGAGTCTGCCGAAGCGAAGACCGAGGGGATTGAATAGCAGCCTTCACCTCCCTGCAGGGGGGCTGCAAAGAGGATGGAGCTGGGCTGGTCTCAGCGGGGGCAGATACAGGACAAGGAGCAATGGGCTCAAGCTGCAGCAAGGCAAGTTGAGGTTGGAGATTAGGAAAAACTTTCTCACCAGGAGGGTAGTAAAGCACTGGAACAGGCTCCCCAGAGAGGTGGTGGACTCTCCATCCTTGGAGGTGTTTAAGGCCTGGCTGGACAAAGCCTTGGCTGGGATGCTGTACTTGGGGCTGGTCCTGCTCGGAGCAAGGGTTGGACTAGATGTGACCTCCTGAGGTCCCCTCCAGCCCTCGCCGTCTATGAGTCTGTGATTCTCTGATTTGAACAGTGACCGATCGCAGAGACCTCCGCGCGCCCGTGCACCAGCACCCCCGTGAACAGGGATCCCTCTGCAGCCTCCGTTCCCATCAGTCCAAGCCCAAGCCACCCTGGACAACAGGTCCAGGAGCTGCCCCCCAAGCTGAGCAGGCCGCATCCTGACCTTGTCCTGAAGCACAGAAGCGGTGCATTTGCCCCCATAGGTGAACAAAGGTACCGCTACTCGTGAGCAGCCGGCGCCCCGGGCTCTGCAGGGCTGGCCAGGAGCGTGCACGCCCCACGCAGGGCCGGCTGGGTGGACATCGCAGAGGAAGCTCATCTCTGAAGGGCCGAGGGGAACAGTTTGGATTTGGAAGCTCCTGCCAGGCAGCACGTGGGTGAGCGCCGCGCAGCCTGCTCTGCCAAGCTGCCCGTCTTCGGGCCGTTGCTGACCAGCCGCGGCAGCCCGGCGCGTCTCTGGGTGTGCATTAGGAATGGGGACAAGCAGAGGCAGACCCAAGTGTCTCATTGTAGCCTCCCTGGCTCCGGGGGTGAGCTCCACGTGCAGGGGCGTGCATCCAACAGCCGGGCAGGGACCTCGGGGTAGGGCTCCTCACAACACGCACGTGCGGGTGCACGCACATGGGTCCATCATGCAGGATCCCCGAAATCCACAGGGATCGGGGCCGGTCTCCTGAACCTGCACCGGCTCCGCGTCCAGGAGAGCGCACGGCCCGCACGGCGAAAGGGAATGAAGTGCAGAGGCGCCCCGGCACGCTGTGAACGTACCCCCGGCCCAGCTGTCTGGGAAGCAGGTTTCGGGGCCTAGAGTCTCCCCTTCCTCCCACCCGTGTGCGTCGAATTTCAAAAAGCTGGGAGGACACGTGGCACCAAGTGGCCCGTTGACATTGAGCCATCGCATCTGCGGGGAGGAAGGGCTGCTCTGACCCTCTTACATCGCGGGGTCAAACTTTCCATGCCTTGGGATTAGGGCATCTGTGCTAGCTGCTGGCATCGAGGGGAAGATGGGAGTCGCACGCACACCTTGACTTCAACCCAAGGATTATGGGTTAAAATGCATAATCGATCCTTTAAAAGCTGGCAAAGTGCTAGCGGTAATTAGCACCTCGCTGAGCTGGCCTGCATGGGATTGCACCTTGTGTTGTTTTCTCCTCCGCGGCCTTTTGAAGTGCAGATCCCATCATCAGCTGCTACTTTCATGTGCAAATTTTGCTCACCTGATTTAAAAAAAAAGACACCCCCCCTCCCCCATCCAGCCCTCTGCTGCGCTGAATATTTATCCATCAGAGACTTTAAACCTCCCGCCCCAGCGCCGAGAAGAAGCCGTTTCCAGCCAGGAGCCGATTGGGAATCCAAAACAACTCCATGTGGTTTTTAACGTGCTGTTTGATACAGCCCGGTCGTTAATGAATCACGTCGTCCTGCAGCTGGCCCCGGGACAAGCACAGGTTGAGAATGAAGGTCACGCTCCTGGGCTTTCCTGAGCAAAACCAGCCGGGACGGTGGCGCTTGCCCGGCCTGCCCTTGGCGCGGCAGAGCGTTAACGAGCGAAAGGTGGCATCAGGCGGGTCTGGTCTTTGCTCCGCATCGGAGGCTCCTTGGCAGCCGCGTGCCCGCACCCGTCTGCAGAGGCTGGGTGGCGTTCAGGAGGAAACGTTCAAACGTGGCGGTGGCGTTTGGTCTGCGTTCGGGAGCGGGGAGCTCAGTTTTAAGTTCTCCGGGGGAAAGAAAAGCCCCATTCTTGATTGAGCTGTGAACGGTGAAGCACCGGTGTCTCCGGGAATGGGGTTCGACGGCGGGGAGCTCTTTCCTGTTCGAGAGGCACCGGGTGGGGATGGATTTTGTCTGCAGATGGGACCGGGCTGCGTAGTTTCGGTGCTGAAGAGCTGTCGGGGGTCTCCGCGTAGTCTTTCCTTTCCTTTCCTTTCCTTTCGGGCAGGACCGTCAGGTCACCCGAGCTGGACCCGCATGGGGGCAGGTCGGGCAGTTGTCCCAACTCACTTTGGAGTTGGCAGCCTCTCGTCTCGGCGCCCTGAGCTCGCGCGCAGGGCCTTTTGCTCCCAAAATCGATGACGATCTTATTGGTAAAGAGTTCGCCGAGATGTTTGGATGTCGGAACAAAACCTGCCCACATTGTTGGAACAAACTGCTTTGTCTGATAATTAGGTCTGCCTGTCGAGTTCACGAAAAGTTTTGAGATTTCAACTTTATTCCGAGTGAGGGCAGGAAAAGGTGGGGGGATCTCAGAGGTCTTCATAGGAGAGCGAACTTGGACTTCAATCCCCGTCCTCGTGCTCCGACACCTCCTCTCCCTCCCTGTGTCGCGAGCCCAGACAACCCAGCTTGTCTTCATTCCCCCCTAGCCAACGTGTTCTCAAATCCCAGATGTTCAAAACCCTCCTTGGGAAAAGCGCTAATAAAAACGGGCTTTTTCCCAAACTGGAAAGTGTTGTGAACACTCCTGATTTAGATTTTAATTTGCGATTGTTTTGCAACAACGTGAAAAATATAAAGCATTTTCAGCTGTATTTTCTCATGACTGCATGGACGGTCGCCCCTGCCTTTTCTCTCCCCTTGCTGCCCCCTTTTCTGTGCCAAAAAGGAAGAGGGCAGGAAATATGTTGAATCAAAACCCAGCCGGCTCAATACCAGTTTTCATGACAAACCGTGCCTATGCGAAAGCTTGCCCCTTTTTGCAAGTGGCCAAATGAAAGTAGCGGGATTTTTCCGCGGCTTTCCCCACCCTTCCTCCAGCACGAGGCTTTCTCGGGGCCATGTCTCCTTACCCGAGCCTATCTGCAGAGAGCGGCGGTAGTCACCTGTGTCAGCTTGAAGGTGGAAGGCAGGGTAGAGACCAAGTAAATCAGAGGTGCATTAAGCACCGGCACTTCATCCGAGTCTACGTAGGGACGCGCCGTGGCACCCGATGAAGCGGGCGCTTGCTTACGAAAGCTTGGGCATCTCTGGTGTATAGTTAGTCCGGGAGGTGCAGGTCTCCCCCGCCTTCTGCATGCATCTGGCAGCGTTGAAAGTGCAGAATTGTTAATCCCTGTTTCCCATCTGTTCGATACCGCCGCCGACGTGTGTCCAGCCAACTTTCCAAACACGCTGTAGGAGGGAAAACTGTTTCGTGTTCATGGTTGCAGTGCTTTTCATACGCTTCCTTAGTGCTTCCTCCATAGCAACAGACCCAGACGTTGTTCTCAGCTCAAGTGGGAGTCGGGACGGGGTCTGAGCCTCGTGCTGGAGCACAGGCGGGCTCTCGAGGCACGCACCTACGGCAAAATCCCGTCCCTGGGATCGGCACAACCTGCAGAGGGGACAGAGCTGGCTCGCGGCTCTGAGATGCCTTGCTGACCACGTCCTGTCTCGCAGGCTCAGCTTGTTTCCACGTGTGTTTGCAGATCGCCTCCTTGCTCAAAGACAACGAGCGCATCCAGTCCATTCAGACCAGCGCGCCCAACGACGACGACAGCGATATCAAGAAAATTAAAAAGGTCGGTCCTCCCCATCCTTAAATTACATGCCCTTATTAAAGCCAGGTATATAGTCAAGCCTGAGTGCTTTCCCCAGGGGCTAACTCCCTTCAGAGGCACAACATGAGGATTTCCTGGGAATTTATTTATTATTTAATTTATGCCCTCCTGGGAAGGAGGCATGTTCCTTGCTGCTTGCCAGTGCGGGGCATCGCAACCTTGGTTGACTCGAGGCACCTTTCGCTAGCCTGGAAACACCCCTCGGGAAAAGCCAGCTCTTAGTTTGCATTCGTTTTTTGACTCGGGAAGAACAACAGAGTCCTTCTCCCGCTGGAAAGAAATCCGGCAGGCCGCACCAGGCTGGAGTGGTTTTTAACACAATGAATCCTACTTGAAATCTCGGGGGTTTCTTGCAAATCATGATAGCACTGTTGGGTGTGTACACCTTGTGTGGCACCCCTGCGAGGCTATCTAGGCACCCCTGGGTGCTGGGGCACCCTGGTTGAGAATCACCGTGCGGGTGTTGAACGGGGAGGGCTGCTTGAGCTGCCTGAGCTTGATGAACTCCTGCAGGGAGGTGTGCACAGCTGCCTTGGAAATCATTCCTGCATCAGGCACCACTTCTGCGCTTGGCAAGGGCACGGCACGAGGCTGGCCATGCCAGCTCAGCTGCAAATTAGCCACTTCCGCCCTGATCCAGCACAGGTGAAGCCCCGGCCTTACCTGTGCAGGATTAGGACGTGATGTCTTGTAGTTGTCAGGCCAACTGTGTCGTTATGCTAAGGGGTTAGGCAGTGGGCTTGTATGGGATGCTTTGGACAGAGCTGATTCTGCCTTGCGCGGGGCATTGGACACGATGACTTCTCAAGGTCCCTGCTACAGATTCATAGCAAATGAGGGACTTCAGGAGTCACATCTGATCCAACCCCCTGCCCAAGCAGGACCAGCCCCTGGCTGGGAAGATGTGCAGACAGACACTGCAGAAACCAGCAAAGCAACCTTGCGAGCATGAGCTGTTCTTCGCAGAGAGAAAGGAGTCCCCGTCGGCGTGTAGTGGCCCGCTCTCGTGCTCCCAGCAGCAGCATTGCAGGCGGGTCTCTCGGGGTGGCTACGGCACATGCAGCATCCTTGCCATCGCCTCTCGGGGCAGGTCCCCTGCCTGGAGACCTGGTGCCGAAGCTTTGCCACGCACGTGGCAAGCTCCCGCTGCTTCTCGAGGGGTAGATCGCGGTGCGTTTGTGTGTATGGCGGTGTGAGGGGGTGGGTGCATGGATCTATGTATAGCCAGGGCTGAGTACAGATTTAGATGCGATATAGATAGCACTCATCATACACACAAGATGCGAAAGCTTTTCATGCAGCCGAGGTACTTGTGCCTCGTGTGTACTATGTTACGTGCGTGCATCCTTGCACGGACACCTCCCGGGTCACCCGTCCAGCGGTGAATGGAGAGGCAGGTTTAGGCACTAGGCAGGCTGGGTTTTCCCACGTCCTCGTGGTCCTGCTAACAACAAAGGCTGCTCTGCTGTGCCTCTGCAAGGGCCAGGTCAAGAATGAACGCCGCCTCCTTTCATCCGCGAGGGAGACCGGCATTCATCTTTGTCAAAGAAGAAATTAGGATGTTGCTGGCTGTAAGAACAGGCCTTGAAATGAGCTGCTAATTGAGGAGCTTTGGGGTCCTTGCGCCTGCCCAGGTCATTATGCCGGCCCCCTAACGAGCTCGTTCATGTGTTCACAGGTCCAGAGCTTCCTGCGCGGCTGGTTGTGCAGGAGGAAGTGGAAGACGATCATCCAGGACTACATCCGCTCGCCGCACGCCGACAGCATGAGGAAGAGGAACCAGGTGGTGTTCAGCATGCTGGAGGCCGAGGCCGAGTACGTCCAGCAGCTGCACATCCTCGTCAACAACTTCCTGCGCCCGCTCCGCATGGCGGCCAGCTCCAAGAAGCCGCCCATCACGCACGACGACGTCAGCAGCATCTTCCTGAACAGGTGAGCGCCGTCCCGGGACGATGCGGGCGTGATGCGCGTGGGATGGCTTGTAGCTCTGTCCTGCCCTGCTCCGTAGGGCTGAGCCCCCTCCCCGTCCCGGAAGACACGAGCGCTGCAGCTGCGGGGATGTCTTGCATATGCCGTGTCCGGAGAGTGTCCGGACGGAGAGGCTCGCGGGCAGAGGATGGGGGATGCTCTCTCTCATGGGTTGCAGGGAGCAGCAGAGTCCGAGGAAAGCTGTGCCCAGATCCCAGCGTGTCTCCTGCCTCCCTCCCTCCCCGGTCCTTGCGTTCTGCCCAAAAGAGAGGAGGATGCCCCTGCGTATTTCCTAGCCCATTTTATTTATGTAAATCCTCCGTGGGCTTGTGCGGGGGGCATCCAAGCGATGAGCCGGCTGCCTTGGACTCGCACGGCGACTGGGTGCCTGTGCCAGCGCTCCCCGCAGGTCTCCTCCTTTTCGGGCAGCTCTGGCTCTTCTACCAACCTGGCCGGGGCTCCAGGGACACTTCCTATCTGGCCACATCCCGGCCTTGCCTGCAGTGAGGACAGGCCTCTGGCTTCCAGTGGGGAGAGCATTAACCCTGCCTGCCCCCGCAGCAAATCCACAAGCGCCCAGGGGCCAGGGAGCAACAACATGGGGAAATGTCATACAATCATAGAAAATGACCTCGGGAGTCACACCTGGTCCAACCCCTGCTCACGGCAGGACCAGCCCCAGCTACGTCATCCCAGACAAGGCTTTGTCTAGCCGGGGCTTAAAAACCTCCAAGGAAGGAACTTCCCCCACCTCTCTAGGGAGCCTGTCCCTGTGCTTCACCACCCTCCTAGTGAGAGTTTTTCCTAATGTCCAACCTCAACCTCCCTTGCTGCAGCTTGAGCCCACTGCTCCTTGTCCTGTATCTGCCCCCACTGAGACCAGCCCAGCTCCGTCCTCATTGCAGCCCCCTGCAGGGAGCTGAAGGCTGCTAGTCAATCCCCCTCAGTCTTCTCTTCTGCAGTCTAAATCAACCCATTTCCCTCAGCCTCTCCTGACCAGTCATGTCCCCCAGTCCATGAACCATTTTCCTTTCTGTAGCTGCGGGGGGGGGGCAAAACTGGACACAGGACTCCAGATGTGGCCTCCCCAGTGCTGAATATAGGGGAAGAATCACTGCCCTCCATCTGCTGGCACCGCTCCTACCCGGGGTTTGACAAGAGAGCGGAGCTGCTGCCTCCATGACTCCAGCTGAGGACACGAAGCCTGGGGCAGCTGAAGCAGTGCCCGGCGTGTCACCCCAGACGGCCAGGCACGAGAGCTGTGGGTAGGAGTGATGCTTCTCCATGCCAGAGGCCTGCACAGGGGACCCCTCCAAGAGGACGCCCCAGGGCACGTTGCTCCCCCAGGCTGCTGGGGTGCAGGAAGGCACTGCTTCCAGTCCCACCCCGTGAGGGTTCCTGGTGGACTCCGTCGCCTATCTGTCCGTGGGAGTAGCATCAAGTAGTATTGTCCAGATGTGCTCAGTGTGGCCTCAACTCTCTGCTCCCGTGTCAGGCTCCCATGGGATGCTCTCCTAGCACTGCTGGACCCCAGCATGACATGTGGTCCGTCGCTGCCACTGAAGCACCTCACCGCTCTGCTGATTCTGGCAGGGTGCCGCGGGGCGTGTTGTACCCTCCCCAGCTCTGAAAGCACGGAGCATGGTGTTCTCTGTGGGACACACCTCCTAGTATGTTGGAAACCAGTGAAACATAGCCTATTTCTGCTGCTGTGGTCCAGGAAGACTAGAAGGGCAGAGATGGGACCTGAACTGCAGAAGAGCAGCCTGGACCTCCAGACCTGCTTGGACCTGGTGCGTGGGTTTGGCCCATTATTGATGCAGGCAGCAGCGGCAGCTTGGTCCTCAACCTCTGAATGTCTCAGATGCTGAGACACATCACACCTCGAGCTTTGCTTTGGGCCACCTTTCCCTCCGGACGTCCTCTGTGCTGGATAAGGTGTGGCAGGCAAGGGATCAAGGGAGGGTTTCAGTTGCGCCTGAGTCAGGCAGGGGGTCACCCCTGTGGCCACAAGCTTGCTACGCCAAAGAAAAACTGAAATGGAGGGTGAAGAAAAGAGGAGAGTGTGTTTTGGGGTCTCCTCAAAGGAGCTGTAACACATGCTTAGTCTTGGCATCTGTTGTTGTGCACCTGCTGTGGTGTGTGCATGGAGGGGAGCACATGTCACTGCTTCCCCCGTGTGAAGGGAGGACCTGAGCTGGTGGGGCCTGATGTCCATAGGCGCTGCTGTGCAGGCTGACATCCGCTGGCCCCTGGCATGTTCCTACCGATCTCAGTTCTTTTACCAGCTTCAAAACCAGTGGTGAGCATAGAGGGGTGGGAAGTCATTGCCCCTAGGCCGTGCCTAGCCCAAATCTGAAGGGCCTGCCACACATGCAGATTAAACCTGGATAGAAACCAGCTATCAAGTCGTTGCACATTTTCAAGCACTAACTGCGTGTGTCTACACATACTTTTACATGCGCCTAAACTTAATGCACGTTTCCCTAATGCGTATTAAGGCGATTTAGATGCACATCTACACATGTACACACTGAGGCATATTAACATGGTGTGCGGACCGACTTGGGACTAAAGTTGGTTAGGAACAAAAACTTGGAACTAAAGTTAGGAATTTGGGATGAAAGTTAGTTAGGCACAAAAGCTTGGGATTAAAGTTGTTCTCAAGTTGGTTGACATACACTGAGTTAATGTGCTTTTGCGCATCTACTTGTGCATTAAGGCATTTTAGCTATGAGCACCTTAATTCAATACCTGCTTTTGCAGATATCAAATTTAGGCACGTATAGTTTAAAATCGCCATTTTTAAGGCGCTTTAAGGGTGTGCATGTGCCTTTAATGCACCTTAAAAATGAATAATGTGCCTTAAATTGTCATGTGTAGACATATCTGATTGGCTTTTTGTAGCTGGATGGCCATTTTTTATGGCCCTATCATTACTTTGCACACGTGGCCAATCTTATTTTGCACATGTAAATGTATTGCACGCTTAACCAGATAGCTGCACAATGTATGTAAGGTGTGGCAGGGGCCTGAGTTCTGTGTAAAGGCTTTGCTGAACCCTCGGTCCATCTGACCCAGCTGGCTCCTGCTTGGTGCGTGGCCCATGTGGCCATCTGTTCCCAGAAAATGGGTAGGAAAATACCCCGAGAGAAGCCCCCATGCATCCTGCCTAGCCGTGGGGTGGGGGGCTCAGGTGGATGGAAACTGTGTGCGATACTGGGGGTGACTGAAATAATCAGAGAGGTCCCAAGCACTCTGGGAAAAATAGGTCAGAGCAGGCAGCAGCCGGGCCTGGCATGGGGGTGGCGACGGTCATTTATCAGAGGCTGCAAATTAAATGGAGACTGTACCTCGTTGTCAAGAAAGGAGATGAACGACGTGGCCTGGGAGGAGACATCAGTCTCCTGGGCGAGGTGGAGGAGGAAGCCAGTGCGATGCCACCAGCATCCTGCCCACAGCCAGGGGATGAGAAGTGTCCAGGCTCGGGAGTCCAGCCCTGGCCTTGCTGGCCACAGGACGGAGGCTCCTTGGGTCTGCCTGGTCTGACCCCACTCTGCAGGTGTCGGGGACAGCAGGAGGTGGGGAGACACTCGCTCCACTGCTCACGGCCGAGCTGGGGCCCCGGTGCCATCAGCTGCAGGGACGTACAGACCTCACCAAGTCTGGTGCCGCAGGTGGCAAGGTACCAGTGAAGCTAACGCTGGATCTCACGGCCAGGCACCAAGGCCCGGGTTAGTCAAGGACAGTTGGGTCTGCTTTGCCAAGAACCACTCAAAACCGGCTGCTGTGGGATTATCCCAGGGAAGCAATGGGGAGAAATGAGGGGTTTGCAGGGCTGGACAGGGACAGAAGGCATCTGGGATGCCGAGCTGCCCTCTGGCCCCTGTTGCAGCAAACCTGAGGCTGGGAGCAGCAACAAGGTGGTCCAGAAATGGGTCCTTTCCAAGGGAGTTCCTCCGGACCCCTGCCCGTTGCAAAGGGAGATGCATTCCCTGCAAGCCTTGCCATTGGTGCTGCATGCTGGGTCTCTGCATTGGGGGTGGGGACAGATTGGAGTCCCTGGGGGGTTCCCTGCCTGCACCCTTCACCAAGCCCTGCTGCACTGGTCTGAGCTGGGACAGGGTGGGGGCACCGGGGAGGAGCATTGCCTGGAACCACTGCTCCACATACCCGCACAGGAGGACTAGCGCCCCAGGGCACCAGCTTCTCCTTACTGCTGTAGTAGCTCTGTGTCATCCTGGCCCTAACCCTGGGGGGGAGAGGCGGGTCCTGGAGCAGCTACACTGGCCCCACCAGTTGCCGAATTCACCTGTGTGGCACCAGATCTCTGAACATCTGACTGTGATAAACCGCTAGTGGCTGAAGTGGGGTGCGACAGGTCGTGAAGGATCTCCTAAAGCTGTGGGATGTCCTCTTTTCCTTCCCCCTGTCAGGAAACCCCCTTATGTTGCCTACTGCTGGCGAGTGGGGAGGTTTGTTTGCATGGGGAGGTGGATTTCCCTGGGTTTCTGGGCGGGGGCTCAAGCCAAACTAAACCCCTGAGATGGAGCTCATTACTGCCTCGTTAGGTCCCGTGCCCAGCCGGAGGGTGACAGTGGGGTTGAGCAGGGTGGCATGTGGCATCTTCAACCTCGTCTTCCTAGAACCGCAGGCCTGCAAGGGCTTGTAGGGTTGCCCTGCTCCTTCCCGTGCCAAAGAGGATGCCTCGGTAGCGCTCGGTCCTGCTCCTCAGATGGTGACCCTGGCAGCCCGTCTGTCTCACTGGCCGGTGGCTTGAGCTGCTTTGTCCCTTGAGCTGGTCCCCTGGCCATGCCGGGAGGTGTTCCCTTCCACCCCCTCCCTGCGTGCCAGCTGCCCCCTCCCCAGCGCGATGAGCAGGGCTTGACCCAGCCTCTTGACTCTGGGTTTCTTTTCCAGTGAAACCATCATGTTCCTGCACCAGATCTTCTACCAAGGCCTGAAAGCGAGGATCTCCAGCTGGCCGACGCTCGTGCTGGGTGAGTCCCTGTGGGGCCTTATTGCATTTATCCCCCGCTCTCTCGCCGAGGCCCTTCCTCCCAAGGCATTCAATGGCTGTTCTCTCCAGCCGTGTAGATGCCAGGCACCTCTCTGTGGCACGTGGCTGCTGGCTGCTGTGCAAGGCACCGGCCTGTTTTGTTCCCAAAGGCAGGAGACCCTCAGGGGAACGTGGAACGAAGTGGTTCTGCGCTCTGATGGCCGGGCTCGGGGTTTTGCAAGCCAGTGACATGGAGGGGCAAGCTCCCCGGGGCTGCTCTTTTGTCCACAGAAAAGCCTTTGGCTACTAAAGAGCATTGACTGGCTCCCGGCCCTTTTGCACGTGCTTCCCTGGTGCATGCCGCAGCCGCGTCGCATCGCGAGGGAGAGCTCTGCTTTCTCTTAACCAAAAAAGGAAAACACAGAGGAAGCCCAGGCCCTTTGCTTCTCGGTGCTGCTTGTTTCCCCCTGCCCCAGGCTTGTGGAAGCCGCAGGATCCTGCTTTCAGGGAGGGAGGGCTGTTTGGTGCCAGCGGGGAGCTCGCCGGTGCCTCATGGGGTCTCAGCCGGCTCTGGGGAGCATGACTGCAAGAGTGGGGCTCTTTGCAAATGCCTGCAGTGCTCAGGTTGGCCTGGCAGAGACGTGCCTGGTTGGGCAGAGCCCTGGCTATCCAACCCCAAACCACCCAGGGTTGGAGCCAGCGCAGGTCTCAGGGCCCGCCTGGCCAGGAGTAGAAGAGCGGTGCGTGGCACTGCCCTGACGGCCCGTCCCCACCGCAGCCGACCTGTTCGACATCCTGCTGCCCATGCTGAACATCTACCAGGAGTTTGTGCGCAACCACCAGTACAGCCTGCAGATCCTGGCGCACTGCAAGCAGAACCGCGACTTCGACAAGCTGCTCAAGCACTACGAGGCCAAGCCCGACTGCGAGGAGCGCACGCTCGAGACCTTCCTCACCTACCCCATGTTCCAGGTGCGTGGTGCTCGCCTCGCACCCCTGCAGACCCGGGCAGGGCTTGCCTTCCCCTGCGCGAGCGCCCGGTGCCCTCAGCTCCCCGAGACGCTGGGGCTGGAAGCTGCCACCCAGCCACCAGCCAGTGGGCAGAGCTGCATGCTACCCCATGCCAGGGTCCTGCTGCCTTCTCCCTGTAGGGCCCAGATGGGCTGTTGGGGGTCCTAAGGCCTCATCCAGACATCCAGAGCCGTGGCTCTCCCGGGAGAATCCCCAAGCGTACAGATGTTCAGGCTTTTTTTTCTCCTGGAATAAAAATGGCCGCTCCAGGAGAAAAATAACCTGAGTTAAATCACTCCCAGGAGAATTTCTTACGGGAGAACGACATGGCAAGGGGAGCTCCCTGGGCATGCAAAGCCTTGAGCCAAGGCAGCAAAGTCCCTTTAGCTGCAAAAGCGCTGAAGCCCCAAACCAGGGTTTGGCAGGGGCATGTCGCCTCCCTCCCCCCTCCCAGCCGGTGGGTGGTGGGCAAGACCCCAACAGGGAGCCTGGTGCCTCCTGCTCTCAGAGGCCAGAAGAGGACAAGGACCCTCCACGCCAGCACCTGAGTCAGGGCCAAGGGCAGGTGTCGTTCACCAGTTACGCACTGGTGCTTTGCCCTGTGTGCCAGGGGCTGGAGGCCTGGCCGGGCTGTGATTGCTCCTGGCTAGGGGGGCAGTACCAGGCGGTGCATGGTGCAGGACTCTGGGGCGCATCTGGGGCAGAGGCAGCTCTGTGGGGCATGGTGCAGGCTGGAGGGTTTAGCACGGGCAGCTCCAAGGAGCTGTGCAAAGTGCCCAGAGCTGCTGGTGTCTGCCTGACCCAGCCCGGGGTACCCCGGACCCCTCCTGCCCACGCCTCTCATCTCCCTCATGCCTTGGTTTCTGCTCAGATCCCCAGATACATCCTGACGCTGCACGAGCTGCTGGCGCACACGCCTCACGAGCACGTGGAGAGGAACAGCCTGGACTACGCCAAGTCCAAGCTGGAGGAGCTTTCCAGGTCAGAACAGCTCACGTGCGGGTCTCGGGTCTCTTCCTCAGAGAAGAGGAAGGGGTCGGGAGTCCTCCAGCGCTGGGCAGCTCTTGCTCTGCTGACGGCCGGAGAGCACGGAGAGCCTGCGCACCGCGGTGGGACAGTGCGGGCGCGCTGCGGTGCAAGTCCGGGAAAGCTAAGGAGCGTCAGAGCAGGTGATGTCCAGAGCAGCACCGGCCCCTGGCCCTCTAGGCGATGGCTGCAATTGCACGCGGGGTGCATCGCTGCTGGCCGTCTAACTGTGGCTCTGCCGGGGGACCGGTGCTGCCAGGCGCCCTCTGTCCTGGAGTGCCGTCTGTGCTAGCCAGAGCACAGGGAAGGGAGGAGGGGGTCCGAGACCTTGGGCTCGCACTACCCTCCGCACACCCTGGCTTGCTCTAGCCTGGGAAAGTCTCTTCTGCAGGCGAAATCAGCCCAGCTCCCTCCTCCTCTCCTCACCAGTCCTGTCCCCCAGCCCCACAACCGTTTTCGTTGCTCTCTGCTGGACTCTCTCCAATGTGTCCACATCCTTTCTATAGTGGGGGGCCACAGCTGGACACAGGACTCCACATGTGGCCTCCCCAGTGCCCAATAAAGGGGGAAAATCAGCTCCCCCATCCTGCCCTGTCCCCTGCCCTGCACCTTGCTCTGAACCAAAGCAGTCTCCAAAGGAGTTCGCTTCATACCTGGTCTGGTGGAAACCTCTGGGCGCTTCAGATGCTGGGCTCCCAAAGCCACTCTGAATTCCTGGGTCCCCGGGAAGGCTTTGTGCAGAGTTCGACCTCCTTCTCTGCAGCGTCTGTGGCCTCGAGGCCTCGGACCAGGGTCCCCGTGACAGTCACGAGCAATGGTGCGGCGACTGGAGTGGGGCTGAGACCTTCCAGCATCTCAGAAGTGCAAGGGCCGAGTCTGAATCCCTCCTCCTTTCCCCTCCCAGTGCCACCACGTAGCTCACGGCAGCCTGGAGGGATGCTGTGGACAGTGGAGGGGCTGGAGCTCCTGGGTCTGATCCCAGCCCCGTGCCTGGGAGCCCCTGCCCTGGAGAAAGTGATCTTAGATAGGTCGCCGCAGAGCAAGCCCAGGCCAAGTGTCGTGTGCTCCAGGGCACATGTCAGGCTGTGGGGTGGGCTGCTATCCCGTGGCTTTCCTTCATCTGAACTGTACCGCATGCAGCTGCCGGAGATGTGAACGGCAACCCTGCCCCGGTCTCAGGCAGGGAAGTGGAAGTGGAAGTCGCCCCCAGTCTCCCACGCTCTCTTCCCCTGCTCCAGGATCATGCACGACGAGGTGAGCGAGACGGAAAACATCCGGAAGAACCTGGCGATCGAGAGGATGATTATCGAAGGGTGCGAGATTCTCCTGGACACCAGCCAGACCTTTGTCAGACAAGGTACGGCCTCCGACTTCGTCCCCCTCAATCTCCTCCCGTGCACGTTGGGCGGGACCCTGCCTTTCCCAGACCCGGTAGGTGGGCTCTGGGCTCCCAGGGGTCCCCCCCGAGCCCCCCCCTCCGTCCCCCGCTGCTTCTCCCCACCACCCCTTGCTCTGTGCAGGCAGCAGCTGTCTGCAGTGGGACCCAGGGCATCCTAACAAGGACCCCTTGGCTGCATCCCTGCCCAAGCAAAGGAGGGAGGTGGGAGAAACCCGCACCAACCATTAGCACGGCAGTGCGGGACTCGCCTCGCCCACCATCACCTCCTTGGCAAGGTGCCGGGTCGAGGAGTGGTACCTGAGGGGAAGGGGCACTGCCACGGCCTGCCTGACACGCGTGGCACGTGACCGAGTCAGCTCCCCGGGTGGGATGAGGCGCCACGGGCTAGTCACGGGTCCTGTCCCCTCTGCAGGCTCCCTCATCCAAGTGCCGATGTCGGAGAAGGGCAAGATCACGCGGGGGCGGCTGGGCTCCCTGTCCCTAAGGAAGGAGGGCGAGAGGCAGTGCTTCCTCTTCTCCAAGCACCTGATCATCTGCACCAGGGGCTCGGGCGGAAAACTGCATCTGACCAAGGTGCGTCCTCCCACCCACGCCCCGGCTGCCCTGGACCACAGGGCTTGGGGGGCTCCCCTGGCGCTGCCCTGCTGCAAGCTACGGTGTAGGGGACAGCCCAGCGGTGGGCTCGGCCGTGGTGGAGTGGGTGGGCCGGGGAGCTTTCGAGCCCGTTGCTCCTTGTGCCTGCATCTGGTTTGTGCGGGGAGGGTTCCCGCTAGGTCTGGAAGACCGGCAAGCAGCTGTGAGCCTGGGCTGGGGCTGAGATTTCGGTCCACAGACCTGTAGCTCCAGCAAGCCCCAAACCAGAGGTGGGAAGAGGCCCACGTGGGACGTTGGTGGAAGGACGGCAGGTTTCCAGTGAACCCCCGAAGCCACGTCCCGGTCAGCTGGCAGTCTCCGACCGAGAGCAAAGGCCACGTGGACTCGGCACACGGGATGTCCTGTGGGCACGGGATCTGCCATGCCTTGCTAGTCCAGCAGCAGACTTTTCGTCTCAGTGGCCAAATGGAAAAATTGGGGGAAAAACCCCCTCCATTCGGCGAGATGAAAACCACAGGGAACTGCTTTGTGTCAACAGAAACATTGGGTTCAACCCAAAACAACACCCTGGCTTTCATCTCGGAGTTATTGAAGCCTTCTTATAGCCCCTTTTCCTTCTTTATCCCAGGTCCATTTCTGAACAAAAATGCTCTTTCGAACCCAGAAGGGTTCCCACGTGTCCCAAATGTTGCATGTGGATATTTCCAATGTGCAGACACGTTTGGATGTGTCCAGACACGGTGCCCCAGCATTTTTGCAGCGAAACGTTTCATTCTGAAGAAGCTGGAAATACTTTTAACTCTTTGTAATTATTCTTTTTTTTGGCTAAAGTGAATCACTGAATTTGGTCCAACTACCAATTTGCTGCGTGCTGGTAGAGCCAGAGGCCAGGCCCCCGAGGGAAAGGGTTACCTCTTGAAAGTCCCCAAACCAGCCATCGGTTTAGCCAACACTGAAAATAATTGCCCGGCTCTCTTGCTGATATCTGGAGTTTGTGAGGCCCCCGGGTTCCCTGACATAACTGGAGATTTTCTCCATGTATTTAAATGCAAGACTCAAGCCGAGTTCAACATCTTTCGTGCGATGCCCAGTCGCTGACGAGCTGAAATGAGTCACGCGCTAAGACGAGAAATTGCAAAAGAAGTTACCTACGGTTTGCTGCAATAATATTGACAATCTATTCAGTGGGAAACGTTAATTAGAGCCTAAATTTGTACATAACACCTCCGATCCCTTCCCCAGCCTCTCACTTTTGTCTGTGGATGTTTTGCAGTTAATTGAGCGCGAATCTTAGAGAAATTGTTCATTACTGGCATGAAATTACTGGTGTGAAAGAATGACAGTCCGTGGCAAAGAGGGGTTGATCGCGGCGACAGAATTTGGGGGAATTCAATTTGCCGCTCGTCTTCAATCTTTTATAAACAACTTGCTTGATCAGCTGTACGGGGAAAATGGCAATTTCCTCATGTCTCATTATGCATTTTCTACCCGTCAAAACTCGAAACGCGTCATCGGTGGGACGGGTGGCGATTTCTTAATAGGGTCTCAATAGGATCTTTGCTTTTCAGTAGAGAAGGAAGGCCCTTGTAGACTCTTAAACACATGCACGATTACTCGCCCGGGATCTCGCTGTTTCTATCTGGGTCAAAGTGGCTAATATAGCAAAAGGACGAGGAGCCCATCCATCTCCCTCCTGCTGAGCCCCGAGGGGTTTCAGCAGAGAGAACGGAGGCGCGTGTGCGCCTGTGCCCATTTCTCACATCTCCCTCGGGTGCCTGTTGCTTCTCTCTTTCAGAACGGCGTGATCTCGCTCATCGACTGCACCTTGGTCGAGGAGCAAGAGAGCACAGATGAGGAAAGTAGGTATTAACCCCCCCATGGGCGGATCTAGGGTTTGGAAAAGGGGGGTGCAGATGGTGCGGCACATCATTGCCTGCAGCACAACACGTTTTCTCCAGTTAAAGAGAAACGAGAAGCTTTGCTGTTATGATAGAGGGCCAGTGCTATGTTATTTGGGTTAAGATCAAAGCAGAAGCCAGCTACGGCTATTGGAACGTGCACGAGAATATACGTAAAGTTTAAAGAAACACAGCACGCCAGGCAAAAACTAGGCAAAGGATATTGCGTTGTTCATCCTGCCGTCAGTATAGTTAAATCGACGTCTCGTTCAGATTCACAAAACAAAATCTAGCCTCCTTGAGTGCCTAGACAGGGCCTCCAAAACTGCACTGCCAGTCGTTTCTGCACCTGAGTGACTCTGGCCATACCTCTCGGGTAGAGCTGAGAACAGCCGGCAGGGCTGTGAGATAAGAGAGAGACAGGGCCAGGAGCGGCTGAGAGACCGCAGCCTTGCAGAAGAAAAGATAGCTTCAATAGTGGAACATCAAGGCCATTAAAATGTGAGAGGGTCGTTAACACCTGTGGAGTGAAGAGAGATTAGCAGGAATCAGAGAGCTGATAATGAGCCATGAAGTCACTGCCTGAATAGAAATGCCGCAGCCTCTCCCAGGCAGTTGGGTTTGGAGTTTGGGTGGAGCAGGAAGCCAAGCGGGGCGCAACTGCACCATGCACCCCCAGATCCACCCCGTCCCTCTCCTGCCCCATTCCCTTGGCAACCACTGCTACCAGCCGTTCCTTTTGGCGGTGCCACCCCCTCGGGCCTGCTGTCTGTGGTGGGACTTTGCTCTCCACTCTCCTGACGGGAAGCCAGCGGAGGTGGCCTGTTGGGCTGCAGATAGCGAAGCCGTTTGGGCGTTTGCAGTGGAACCGGTGCATTGGACGTGGGCCGAGCTCGGGCTGACGTCTCCGCACGGAGGGTCTGGAGAAGCCCCCTGAGGACCTGTCCCCCTGGGCAGCAAGCCATGAGTGCCTGCAGGAGAAGGAGGTTGCACGCGGGCCCGGTGCCTGGCGGGTGTCTCTGATGGCCGGTTCTCGCTGCCCAAAGCCAGAGCAAGGCTGGGCATAGAGGGGAAGGGCTCCTGCCCTGCTCCCTGGCTCTCGGTTCCCACCTCTCTCGTGGGGGTCCGAGCCCCGGTGGCTTTTGACGACTCAGGGCAGGTCCTGAGAGCTTTGCAGGAGCACTCTGCAGTGAATCCCTGGGCCTGGACTGCGAAGGGCAGAAGAGCTGGCGGAGCGGAGTCAAGCTGTGCGTGGCCTTTTGCACGCCATGCTTTGCCTGCGGGAATCATCGGGGATGTTATTCAGCAGGACCAAAGCAGCTGGGCAAATGCCACCTTCCCCGGGCAGCCGTCGCATGTGCTGCAACGAGGCTGCTCTCATGGCAGCTGCGTTGTGAAGGCTGCTCTTTTTCATCCCCGTTAAAAATTGCCCTCTGGAAACAACGGTTCTGGGGCCAAATCCTGCCCTCCCTGCCCTTCTCCTTGATGTCCTGAAAGCTCACACCAGCCAGCAAGCCCCGTTTCTCCTCCAGAGAGACTCTGGGTTCAGCCCGGCTGCACGTAGAGCCCGGCTTTGCCCTGCCAGTAAATAGCCACGTGGACTGGAAATGCAGGGCAGCTGCCCGGGGGTAGGTGGGACACCTCAGCATTGTACAGAGCCCGGGAGAGCACCCTGAGCACCGACTCGGGCACGGGGGACCCGAACGGGCATCCCGGCACACACAACCCTTTGTGCCCTCGCTGCCAAACCAGACACAAATGCAAATGGGGTTTCTCCTAGTCCTGCCATGTTGCTCTGCAGCGTAAAATCCTCCAGGCTCGCTGTGCTGCCCATGTCACAGCCGTGACGGTCTGCACAAACCCAAGTTTGCTAGGGGCCGGCGGCACCTCTTGGCCAGCTGCCCGATGAGCTTTGGGGCCGGAGATGTCCTCTTTCGGGGCTAGGAAGGGAGCAGAGATAGCCGAAGTGCAGGGCCAGGTAGAGCGATGCTGGCCGTGTCAGTGAGCGCTCTGTGTTTTCTTGTCCATGCCAAAGCGAAAGCATCGGGGCAAGACGTCGACCACCTGGACTTCAAAATCGTGGTGGAGCCCAAGGACTCGCCGTCTTTCACCGTCATCCTCGTGGCCTCCTCCAGGCAGGAGAAGGCTGCCTGGACCAGCGACATCAGCCAGGTGAGACCCGGCAAGGAGCCGTGCGCCTGGCCCGAGGGCGGCAGCACGAGTTTGGGGTCACCCCGAGGTTCGGCATCCAGTGCCCTTTGCTTGGGTCCAGATTCAGACGCTTGATGCTGGGTGCCCAAGCTCACGTGCACCTCGCAGGATCTCTGTTTGCTTGCACGTGCGGCTGCAGCTTGCACTCACGGCGCACTCATTTTGCATTGGGGAAATGGCTCAGGCCGGGGTTTGTCCCCCGCGGTGACAGGCAAGGCATGATGTGTTTTTGGATGGGGGGGAGCAGAAAAGTGAGTTAAATGGAAGCTGCTTGTGCATCAGTTCTCAGCCGCCTTTTGGCCAGGCAGAGCCCTGTGGGCTTCGCTGAGGGCATCTTTTAACATTAGCCCTTTTTGTTGTAGCTTCCGGGTTTAGATTTGTGGCGTGGCCACGTGCCGAGAAAGGCTTGGCTATTGCAACGGGTGGGAGATGCCAACGTGTGCTATGCTGCGTGTAGCGTCTAAAGGGGTCGTCCGGGATGGGATTCACCCTGGGCGAAGAGCTGAGCTGGGAGGGAGCCCTTCCGAACCCCACCCCCCGAGATGCTCGGGGTTTGTCTCCATCCTCCATAACAGCTCCAGTCTCAACGTGCCAAATCCTGCATCAGAAGAGCTGCCCGTCCATGCAGCTCCCGTAGCATCTGCACTAGAGACCGGCCGGGGGGGGCACTCGTGCGCACCCCGTAGCTGTTGCTCTCCGTACCGAGTTTGCAGCAACCGCGTCTCATCTCAGACGGCCCCCGGCAGGTAACCTCAGTGAGACCCTTCTCTCCCGTTCTGCGCGTGTTTTCCAGTGCGTGGATAACATCCGGTGCAACGGCCTCATGATGAACGCCTTCGAGGAGAACTCCAAGGTCACCGTCCCCCAGATGATCAAGTAAGCTCCTTCCGCGCGGGGAGAGGGTCCGTGCAGCGCGGGCGCAGGCTGGCTGCGTCTGGCTCCGTCCCTTCACCGGCAGAGCTCCCCGCGACGCCGGTGCATGGATGCTCTTTCCCTGGCTGAGCGCCGCAGCTGGCCGGAGCCAGCAGGAGCTCAGCCTGCATAATCTGCAGACGACATTAAACCCATTAAGCCTAATCTGCTGTTAATCACGGCTCACCATAAACCGCACGCGTCAGTGGCTGTCGGGCAAGTCTGCAAAGACACCCCAGAGACCGGCCACGCTGCGTTGGGGCTGGAGCGGCTGCTCCCCACGTTGGAGGAGCTGCCGCTTGTGTTGAGCCCCTGGATGGAGCAGGGGCCCGGGGCTGTTCTGGCAGCGGGACCACGCTGGGCTCGTGAAGGCAGGTCGGCCAGCATTCGTGATGCATGGCACGATGGCTAATGTGCACCTCCACCAGGGAGGGCGGCAGGATGGAGGAGGTTTGGGAGCCCCAGACCTTCCCCCAGCCTGGTGTCTGAGAGGGGCATGCACGTGAGCCCCATTTCACTCATAAGAACATAGGGCCTGCCCTGTCCTGGGTCAAGCCTCGGTCCGCCTTGTCCAGGCTCCTGCGTTGCACGGTGGCAAAGCACGGAGGCTGGAAGGGAGAGCAAACAGGGTTTTCCCCTGTTCCTCTCCATTTGCAGCCTCCAGCATTCAAGGTTGAGGGAGCCGTGCCCTTCAGTCCCGTGCTCAATAGCTTCTGATGCCCCTTTCCTCCAAGCAGGAGTCCACTCTCTTTTCCTCCTGAGCCTTGGCCCCTTGCCTCCTGCAGCCGCCCCATCCACGTGGCTGCAAGCTGAGACCCAGCAGGGCACCGGCTCTGCTCTCCCCGCAGCCGCGGGCCTGGGCCTGGGCCGGGGGGCTGTGCTGCCTTCCCCAGGGCTGGCCGGCAGGTGCATGCACTCAGAGAAATTCCTGCTGCCCCCTTACCTGCCTGCGGCCTTGCAGCCCCTCTCCGAGGTCCCGGTTGCAGCGCTGGCTTCCCAGTCTCCGAGAGCAATCTGCACCCGCTGTCCGTCTGTCCCCGCACGTACACAATCCCATCCCCTCTGGGGCACTGCTCCAGTCCCCATCCTCAGGGACGGCTCTCGCACCCTGCTTTACGTGTGCGAGCCAAAGCCTGGAGGTGACTGGCCCAGACAACCTGCCTGCGCCAGTGACGTCCATCTGCCCAGCTCGGCACTTCTCGACCGGGCACCCACGGCCCCTGGGGTGCCTCGATCCTTTCCAGGGTGCTGTGGGGTGTCACACGCTGTTAGGTGTGCAAAGATGACTCCCGCGGTACATCCAGCCATTTCAGATGTTTACCCCGGGTGTCAAAACCCTTCGGCCCCGCTGCGGGCTTTCCGGGGTCTTTGCGGTGGACGAGCTACCCTGTTATTTTCCAAAAACGAGCTGGTGTTTTCCAAGGGGGCCTCACGTGCGATACGGGGAGATCCCCCGGCCCAGACAGCACGTAGCGGCCGGCCCCACAGACCGCGCGTTTCCCTTGCAGGTCCGACACCAGCTTGTACTGCGACGACGTGGACATCCGCTTCAGCAAAACGATGAACTCTTGCAAGGTCCTGCAGATCCGCTACGCCAGCGTGGAGCGGCTCCTGGAGCGGCTCACGGACCTGCGGTTCCTGAGCATCGACTTCCTCAACACCTTCCTGCACTCCTACCGCGTCTTCACCACCGCCCTGGTCGTCCTGGACAAGCTCATCACGATCTACAAGAAGCCCATCAGCGCCATCCCCGCCAGGTAGGAGCGTGCCGTCCCGTCTGGGTCGCTGCTTTGCCCCGGGCCAGGCAGCCAGCGCCCAGGGCCTGCTGGGTTGTTTTCGCTGGGAGACAGGATTGGCGGTGGCCTCGGGAAGGCATCATAATACTGACTTTGCATAGCTGTGAAATGGGCATAGTAATATTGAAGGGCCCTGGTGGGAGCTGGGCTCAGTGACCTGGCCGGGTTTCCCACCGCCTGCGTCTGGTGGCCAAGGAGCTTGCGGCCATCGCTGTGCTCCGCTGACCTCCTCTCCGGGTGCAGACCCCCGGTCCTGCTTCCTCCCGCGGCCCGGATGGGCAGGCAGCTCCGTGCCCACTGGGGAAGCCCCTGCCCCTGCCCGTGGTCCGCTCGGACACGGAAACCTGCTCTCGTTTCTGCGCCAGGTCCCTGGAGCTGCTGTTTGCCAGCAGCCAGAACAACAAGCTCCTCTACGGCGAGCCCCCGAAATCGCCCCGGGCCAACCGGAAGTTCTCCTCGCCACCGCCCCTGTCCATCACCAAGTCCTCATCACCCAGCCGGAGGAGGAAGCTGTCCCTCAACATCCCCATCATCACCGGGGGCAAGGCGCTGGACCTGGCGGCGCTGAGCTGCTCCTCCAACGGCTACGCCAGCATGTACTCCTCCATGTCCACCTTCAGCAAGACCACCCTGGACATCAACAAGCTCTACGTGTCCAGCAACTACCCCAACAAGATCCCCGACGAAGGGGAGGCGGCCGCGGAGAAGCAGGAGGACTCGCCGCTGAACAAGCAAAGTAAGTCATGGCGATAAAAACCCGGGTGACGTTTGCAGGCATCGGGGCGCGGGAGGAGGATTGTGAGGTTTATACCGAACAGCCGGGGCGTTAGAGCCACGCAGACACGCAGCGGTTCCCCGGGCTGCAGGGCAGGCCCTGCGGGTTGCAGCCGACCCAGCCGTGTGCTCCTGCAAAACACGCCGGCAGCCTCCCAGGGTGAACAACGGCCGTGCCACTTGCACGTCCACGGCAGTGAGTCTTCACTCTAGTCGGCACTGGCGAGGCCTCCCTCAGACTCCTGTGTCCAGTTTTGGGCCCCGCGCTGCAAACGGGACGGGGCAGATTGGAAAGAGTCCCGTGCAGGCAGCCCAAGGGATCAGGGACCGCGGAGACAAGACAAGGCTGGACGAGCTAGGGGTGTTTTGTCTGGAGAGAAGACCGAAGGGGGATGCAATAACAGCTGCCAAATCCCTGACGGGTGATTACAGAGAAGAGGGAGACGGGCTTTTTTGGGGGGCTGGGGTGATCCTGCCTGGAGCAGGGGGCTAGATGACCCGGTGAGGTCCCTTCCAGCCCAGCCTGGATCTTAGCAGCCCACGCTGGGGAGGAGAAGTGCTGCGGGTGTGGGGAGGGGGATGCACACGGAGAGGCCGCCCGCTTGGAGGAAGGACGGGGCCAGCTGGGAACGCAGCAGCCTTGCAGAGAAAGGAGGGTGAGCAATGCTGCCCCGTGCACCCAGCGACGCCGGGAGAGAGACACGGGTGTGACACGGGCAGCGGAGGGGAGCCAGGCCCACATGTGCCATGTCCCAGGAGAGCTTTCAAGGAGCCCGTCTTGCCAACCCAGACCTGCCACCCGGTGCACACAGACACCCCTTTGCCCTGCTCAGTCGTGCGGGTGCAGGCGCCGCTGGGTCTGACCTGCTGGCACCGGCGGGAGCTTTACCGCCGCCGCGCAGAATCGGTGCATAACGGCGCAGGGAGCCAGACCTCGGCCCGCTGCAGGCACATGCACGTTCCCATCTCGTCTCTGCTTCCCAGAGGAGCAGAGATCAAGGTCTCTGCTCTTATGGTGCTTTCCCTGCCGGCGAGGCAGTGCTCGTGCCCTGGCTCTGCACGTCCCGGCCCTGGCTGGGCACGCCCCGGTCTCTCAGCTTTGACACGAACAAAACCAGCGTCAGCACATCCTACAAGAGCCAGCGTCCCCAGTGCTTGGCCTCCGTGCTGCCCATTTGCCTGTATCTGTGCAAATGAGACAATTTGCCTATGCAAAGCATGCTCTGGCTGGAGTGCATTGTACCGGCTGGCGATGGGACACGCGCCAACGGCGAGGCCAAGTCCAAAGGCCGAAGCAGCAGCTTGGAAACCAGGCACAGGGTGATAGCGGGGCACGTCCTGGGAGAGGACCCGTGTCCCTGACGACTCGTTAGGCCGGATGCTTCTGGCACGTGGCTCGTCCTTGCTGCATCACTCGCCCAGTCGGGTTTTCCATCCCAGTCCCCGCTGGGCAGCTGGGTGTTGGCTGCAGCAAACCAGACCTGGCTATTGCAGGATCTTCCAGCCCTGGCAACACGGCTTGAATCCTTGCACGGGGCCCAGGGCCTCAAAGCTTCAGTGCTTGTGGGGCCCCAGGCTCAGACACCAGCCACATTCCCTTTGTACCCACTCGCTTTGCATGCGGATGGAAAGCCACAGCCCGCTCCTGTGCTTTGCAGCCGTGGTGCATCTGATTCGGCTGTGTCCCGTCCCGAAAGCCCTGGCATTTGGCTCCCAGAGAGCACCAGGCGAGCTGAAATGCCCCCAAAAGCGTGCCTTGCTGCAGCCCACGCGTCCCCCCTGCACGGGGTTTCACCCAGCCCCTTGTTCCCGCAGGCTCCGAGGTGTCGGTGAGGGAAGAGTCGGACACGGACCAGAACCACAGCGACGAGGCCGAGGCCGAGACCTCGCCGACCAAGTCTCCCACGACTCCCAAATCTGTCAAGTGCAAAAACTCGTCAGGTAACGAGCCGCCAGCCCGGCCCCCAGCGGCTTGCACGGCACCTTCTCTCAGGGCCATTTCCCCCCGCCCGACTGCAGCCGGCTGGAGCCCTCCGGCTCGCGCTGTCTGAGATGTAGCCTGCTTTGAAAGCCACGGTCCAGCACGCGAAGCCCCGGCGAGTCCTCGTAGGAAGTGCCCCAGCATCGTCCCCGTCTGCCTGGAGCCTCTGCCCCCCACGCAAGGTGCCCCCGGGATGGCGCAGGCCTTGCACCTCTACGGGGACCCGTGCGGGGGGTCGGGAGAGCTGGTAGCGAAGAGTGGAAAAGCCCTAGCAAATCATTCAGCCCTTCTGCCTTATTGTAACCGCGCCGCAGGGTCTCGCGGGGAATTATCCCCAACGATTTAACGAGCTGCTGCGGGAGGGGCGTCTCCTCAATCAATGCCGTTGTCCCTTCTAGATTTCTCCTTGTTTTCCTATAACAACGGAGTCGTCATGACGTCCTGCCGCGAGCTGGACAACAATCGCAGCGCCCTGTCAGCCGCCTCCGCCTTCGCCATCGCCACGGCGGGGGCCAATGAAGGCACCCCCACCAAGGAGAAGTACCGGAGGATGTCGTTAGCCACTGCAGGTAACGTGGTGCCAGGGTGCGGGCATGCTCCGATGGTCATTTGGGTAGCACAGGCCTAGGCAGGGCAATCGATCCCTTGGCTTACACCCGTCACATGCGTGTGCAAGCTTCCACGCATCCCTTTGCATTGCGGAGCCGGGTGCACGCCTGCCCGTGGCTCCTTGCCGTGCCATTGAAAGCAGTTTGCCCGTAAGAGGCTGCAGGAGCTCGCTCGCATCCCCCGGGAGCCCTGCTCGGGCGGGGAGGCGCTTCCTTGGCCCTCTGCGCGGGCGCTCAGTTATGTCCTGTCTTCCAGGCTTCCCCCCCGACCAGAGGAACGGCGACAAGGAGTTTGTCATCAGGAGGGCAGCAACCAACAGGGTCCTCAACGTGCTGCGTCACTGGGTCTCCAAGCACTCGCAGGTGCGCTGCTCGGGGAGCATCTGGGCACAGCGATGCACGTGCTCTGTTGTGGGACGGCTTTGCTGGTTGCCCCCCTCATCCTTTTTGCTCCACGCGTCAGGGGGTTTTTAAACCTCCCTGGGAGGCGTTGGGTGCAGGCTGCAGCCCAGCTGGGGACTGGGCCGTGCAATGCTCCTGCTGGGACCCACCCCGCACGGCCCTGCCTGGACCGCCTTGCCTCTCCACTCAAAGTCAAACCAATGCATTGAGGGCAGGAAGGGATTTTACCTCCTGGTCAGATTGGTCCAGACTGGGGGGGTTATCTTCTCTATAGCAGGGCACGGCCTCTCCTTGGGGTCCCTTGAGTGTATATTCACCACCTTTGCAGCAGCCAGATGTTGGCGGCCGCGGTCCCCCTTCTTTCCCTGGGGCAGGGTCGGAGTGATGCCTGGGGCTGTCGTGGGTGACAGTGTCTGTACTAAGAGGCCAGACAGTGGATGTGTCTGGGCTGGTTTGGATAGGGCTGATCCTGCCTCACAGAGCCGTGGGTCTCAATACCTTTCCTACCCTGTATGGGTCGCTGGGGGGTTTCTGGGTGATCAGAGGGCTTTGAAACCATCTTGAGGCCAGAGATGGGCTGCAGGCAGCTCGGAGATCTCACTCCCCTTCACTTGCCCATGGTCCAGTCCTGCTTGGGGCCAAGCGCAGAGCAGCAGCTGTAGTGCAGCGTGTAGATAATCCTGCTCCGAGCACTCCTCCACCCCGGCGAAGGCCAATGCAGTGCACAAAACAAGGCCAGCATGGCTCCTGGTGCTGATGCATCCCCAGCAGCTCTTTCCAGGCATGCCAGGTTGAATTCACAAGAGAGGACAGGCTGCCAGCTTCCCTCCCTGGAGCGCACGGCCCGTCCCCTCTGCTCCCAGAGGCAAATTCCCCATAGGGATTCATCCTCCCGTACAGCATTTGCAAAGGGAAGTGAAGGTGCGGGTCAGCTTGCTGCATGCTCTCAGATGCAAAACCCCACAACTGTACGTGCTAACCGTGCATGTGTTTGGCAGGACTTTGAAACCAATGAGGAACTCAAGTTTAAAGTGATAAGCTTCCTGGAAGAAGTTATTCATGATCCAGAGCTGTTGACACAGGAGAGAAAAGCGGCAGCCAATATCATAAGGTAACGGCTCGTCAGCAGGAACGTGTGCCTGGCCCGAGGGCTGTTGGGAACCGCTCCCTGTGTTCAGGCAGGGGGAGGAAACACCCCGCCCCGTGAGAAATGGTACCTGTAACGAGGTGACGGTGCTAGCGCTGGAGGGACCGCAGGGGGTTGCATCTAGCCCAACCCTCTGCTTGAGGCAGGATCACCCCTGACCCACCACCCGGCCCCTGGGCCTGTGCTCGACCACCCTCGAGCCAGGGCGTTCCTCCTCGTCTCCTGCCGAAATATCCCCTGGGGCAGCTTGAGGCCAGTGCTCCTAGTCCCGTGCCCTGCGGCCACAGAGAAAAGCCTGTCTCCAGCCTCTTTATAACCACCCTGAAGGTTGTGATCAAATCCTGCCTCAGTCTCCTCTTCTCCAGACCAAGCTGCCCCGGTTCTTGCAGCCTTTCCTCAGCAGTCGTGCTCCTCGGCCCCGAATCCTGGGCGCTGGACTCTTTCCACGCTGACCCGTCGTCCTTGAAGTGCAGGGCCCAGAACTGGACACGGGAGTCCAGGGGAGGCCTCGCCGGTGCTGAATAGAGGGGAAGACTCGCGGCCCTTGGTGTGCAAGTGGCATCGCTGCGAATGCAGCCCCAGCCACTCGGCCTTTCTTGCAACCCAAAAAAGCCAAATCCCCCTTTCTATTACGTTGGTGCAAAGAGAGGTCATTATCGTTAGTCATGGTACTCTGGAGTCAAGTCCAAGGCAGGGCAGATTTGCACCTTATAGATTAATCAAAGTGTATATGATATTATATTATATATATGATATTATATACACCTACCTTGGTTAGTCTATAAGGTGCAACTCTCCCCTGCCTTCTACACGGGTATGAAACCAGCTAGTTTCTTCCTGCCCCAAGCAAGAGGCCCTCAAATATCGGTGGCTCAGGGCACCTTTCACAATCCCTCGAGCACGCCCTGAGCAAACAAGCCCATTGATTGCTGGGGGAATCGGACAGCCCCATGACGGCATCAGTCTGGCAGAAACGGAGTTAGTCCCGCTCGCCCCCGACACCATGCCTGGAGTCCACTACCGCACGCCGGAGCTGCCAGCATCTCCCCCTCCTGTCACGCTGAGCCCGTGCTCCATGCGTGTGCATGGCGTGTCTGCGTGGCACAGTGCCTGTTGGGGCAACAAGTGCCAATCTCTGAAGCTTTGCTCTCGTCCTGGCCGGGACCAGGCCCTTGCAGGAGAGGCCGGCCGGGTCGCTGGGGAAGGCCAGATTCTGCTGCTGGGCTCGCCGGCCCTGGTGCCTGCCGCGGGAGCTGTGTGCGTGGCTCCGAGGCCACAACGTGGCACGTGGGGTTTTCCTCTTGCAGTGAAACTATGGGGCAGGCCCGTGGGAGGAGGAAAGGGGCATGAGGAGTGAGGGGCACGGCTTCTGCATCCGAGCTGCCTGGAGTTTCAATGCTGGAGGCTGCAAGTAGCAGAGGAACGGGGAAAAGCCCTGTTGTGCCCTGCTCACACTCCCATCCAGCCTCCGCTCCCTGCCGCCATGTGACACGGGAGACTGGGCACGGACCTAGGGTCCGACCCGGGATACGGCAGTTTGTAGGGTCTAACGAGCCCGCAGACAGTGCACCAGCACCCACACGGCAGCCCAGGCTCTCCTTGCACACCCGGGCTGTTTAATGTCCCGAATAGCTGCTGTGCTCCAGACCCGGCGAGGCGCATCCTGCTCTGCCCCTTGCCGTAACTCCTGCCTTTCTCTGCCGCAGGACTTTGACACAGGAAGACCCAGGAGACAATCAGATAACGCTGGAGGAGATCATACAGATGGTGAGCTCTGATCCCCCTTCTCTTCCTCTCGTGCTGTGTCTTGTTAGTGGAGCGAATGGCTCACATCCGGCTATGGGATGCGCAGGCAGTTTTCTAGGAGCCCAGACACCCCCCAGCACTGCTGACCCATAGCCACGGCCAGCATCGGTTTAGGCTGCCCCGTCCATCCTGCCAGTGCATGGGAAGAGGAACAACGCGGGTGCAAGGAGGGGCAGCGTGGCAGCGATCAAGCCCGTGCTGGGGTACCTGGTGCTAGGAGGCAGGTCTCAGCATCTCCCCTGCAGGCAGCATCAGCAAACCAACTTAAAATTGCTCACACAAAGCCCTGTGCTGGGAAGCCAGGATAGGAACCATCCAGCTCCCTGGTCCTTGACCTTGTGGCCCCCTGTGCCAGATTCAGGCCCCGCGCAGCCTCCCCCCGGACCACACACCTCAGCTGGGGTCAGGCACTGTGCCTCGCACCACCCCCGTCCAGCCCCACATGCCAGGATCAGGCCCCTTGCAGCCTCCGCTTGACCCACATGCCCAAACCAGGTCTCAGGTGGCCTCAGCTGGCCTCCACATGCTGGGGCCCTGCCCAGCTGCACGTGCCAGGATCAGGCCTTGCACCATCCTGCAGGCCCAGCCCAGCACATAGGAAATTTGGCAGCCGAAGTTCATCTGATAAGTTATTCACCGTGGATTCCTGGCTTGACAGCACCACGTGGATGTGAACCATTGAGCTTTGCCAGAATGGATTTGGCTGATTTGGGCTGAGATGTGGAATTAAAAAAGAAAAAGAAAAAAGGCTCCCAGGGCCCCCATGGTTCACCCTGCGCCGGCCGCAGTAACTGGCCTCAGCCCGTGGCCATTGCAGCCGGCCAAAGTGCAGGGTTTGCAGGTGTAAGCAAAGCCCCAGGGACATAAAACACATAGAAGAGCAGTCGTGTGCTGCCAGACTTTGCTCCTCTGACTGCAGGCTTGGACCTGGTTCTCGGTGCTACCACCCCGGAGTCGGATGAGCCTTAGCAGCCCAAAGGCAGATGAGGTTCCTTGGGTCGATGTGATTTCTTTGTTAGACCAACTAAGTAGTTGGAAAAATTGTTCTTTGCAAGCTTTGGGGTACAAACACCCTTCTTCAGGCATGGGGAGTTCGTGCCTGAAGAAGGGTGTTTGTATCCAGAGACTTGCAAAGAACAATTTTTGGTGGGTCTAGTAAAAGATAGCACATCTACCCAAAAAACCTTGTCTGCCCGGGTCCTTAGACCAACACGGCTACACCCAACACCCCTATTAACACCCCAAAGTTCATTAAAAACAATAGCAAGAATAGTAGTGAATGAGGGCTGCCACTCCTTTGCCTCAAGTGCTCACTTCGCATGTCCCAGCTCTTTTCTGAAACCTCGAGCTCGAGCACCTGTGGCAGGCGAGAGCCGTGCGCAGTCTGGGCTTTCCAGAGCCGCAGGGCCGGCATTTGGAGAGACCCCAGTAAGAGCCTGAGAGCTGGCAGTCTGGAGGGTCTGGCTTTTAGTGTGCATGCATGCACACACGCACTTGGTGCACATTTCCCCACAGCCACACGCCCAGAGGCTGGGTCTGAGCAGTCTGTCTGTGCAAAGCCCTGGCTCGGTGCACCGGGGTCCATAGATTCATAGATTCATAGATGTTAGGGTCAGAAGGGACCTCAATAGATCATCGAGTCCGACCCCCTGCATAAGCAGGAAAGAGTGCTGGGTCTAGATGACCCCAGCTAGATGCTCATCTAACCTCCTCTTGAAGACCCCCAGGGTAGGGGAGAGCACCACCTCCCTTGGGAGCCCGTTCCAGACCTTGGCCACTCGAACTGTGAAGAAGTTCTTCCTAATGTCCAGTCTAAATCTGCTCTCTACTAGCATGTGGCCATTGTTTCTTGTAACCCCCGGGGGCGCCTTGGTGAATAAATCCTCACCAATTCCCTTCTGACCAGCGCCCGATAGAGGGGAAGTATCACCTCCTTGGACCTATTCGTCATGCATCTGCTGATGCACGATAAAGTGCCGTAAAGTCCAGTCCAGGTCCCTCTGGCATCTGACTTTCCCCTTCCCAGAGCCCCAGCTGCGCTGTTTGCCTCTCGGGCTGGGCGCTGCCCCCTCCCCTGAACAGCATCTGACCCCAGTCTGCCACGCAGGTGTACCCTGCTAATGGGCCTTCCTGGCTCTCTTGTGCTCTCGAGATGTGCTCAGAGGACACTCTTGGCTCTTGTTCCCAGGAGCCTGCTCCCACGCGGTCCTCGCTTCTGGCTGGGAGTAGTTTTGAAGTGGTCACTTGAATCCTGTTCCCCCGGCCAGCTCTCAGAGGAAGGAGAGATGCTTGGCAGGGCTGACCCTATTGTACCCCTAGCAATACAGGAGACCACTAGCAGGCTCTTTTTGCCTACCGCGGGGACCCTCGGTCTGTGCCCCACGCTGCTTCTCCTTGTGCCCAGGTGATGTTTGCTGGTGCAGGTGACCGAGCAGTGCCTGGACCCTGCTCCGCTGCCGTCCTTGGGCTCCAGAGAGCAGCGGAGAGCTGGGGTGAAGCACCCTTCACCGCCCACTTGGAGCTGCCGAGCGGGAGGAGCAGCATTCCTGCCTGCCTGCGTGGGCCGTACCCTGGCAGCAGGCCCAGCGCCAGGCAGGTGGAGGCACATGGCCTCTGTCCTGCTGATGAGACAAGGGCTCCGTGCCCTGCACACCGCGTGCTGGGACTGGACTCCCCCCGCCACGCTCTGTGCTTGGAGCTGGGCTCCCTGACACACGGCAGGAGGGGACCGGCCGATGCAAAATAACATCTCTGCATGGCAGGCTCTTGTACTGGGGTGTGGGGAGAGCTGCATCCTGCTCTCTGGGCCCACGGGCAGGCTGAGAGCTGCCCTGCAGCAGGACATACCCCATGCAAAGGGATGCTATGTGCTCCCAGCTCCACATCCAGCTAGGGTGGGTCCTGCACCCCGGGTCAGGCAGCTCGAGCCCGCAGGAGCACAGGTGACACCTGCTCCCCAGGCAAGGGTACGATGGCAAAGGAGCAAGGGCTGCTTACTTTGTCTTCCTGCCCTGAGTCTGAGCCTCTGCCTTGGCAAGCTTTGCATGCAGAGTAGAGGCTCTTCTGACGGGGGCTGAGCTCAGCTGCGGCCGTCGGAGCTCAGGGAGGACCCGAGTGAGAGCGAGGATGTCTGCTGTGACACGACGGGGCTGAGAACGGTGCTTCGTGCGGAGCTAGGGGCCGTGTTGCAAGCTGGGACCATGCACTCAGATTACCCGGCCAGCTCTGAACAGCGAGCGGTCCCAGTTGCTAGTGTCTAGGCTGTTTTATTGATATGAAAATCTGGCTGAGCTTTTATGAGAGAGAACCAGAAGTATCACGATAAAACAAAGCTTCCTAGAACGATTGACCACGGTAAAACTAAAACATGTTGGAGGTGGTCTAACTTGCCATGATAAATTGAAATCTAACATGATAAAAATCGTGCAAGTGTATTTGGTTACACAACTAGCCGAGAGAAATGGTGATTCTTCATAATGTGTACGTGAACAATTCGTAACGTGTACAAGCGCCCAACAGCGAGTTCGGTAGGAGTATAGGATCGCAGGTGGTGTGCACAGGCCATCCAGGCTGAGAGACCCTGCCCTCGACCCCAAAATGAACCCCAGATGCCTGTCCCCAAATGCTAGATAAATCGAGATGCTCGCAGGTGCAGGCGGGGCCAGGGCCGGGTGCACAAACCGGGTCTGCTTACAGATGAGCGCACTTGCACATCTGGCCCCGAGCGAGGGGGAGACTGTTCTTCTGCTAACTAGCTATTAAAGGCATGTAATGAGCCACGATGCTGGGGCCGGCGGCCGCTGGGAAGCGGATTGCTAATCAGATCATTCTCTTTGTAATCTTCAGAAGCAGCTGCTCTGCCTGGGCGGTGGTTTCGTGGCAGGGATTCCCTGGCGCTCTATTAATTGATTCAACGAGCGCTGGGGAAAGAGCCAGGCTGTGGCAGACATGCGCGTGCCGGGGTTATTTAAATAGCAGAGATGATTAATCTTGTATTAGCAGACAGAGCGGGGATCCCTTAGCGCTGGGGTGCTCAGCCCCTGGCCCCCGGTGCTGGGTCATCCAAATTTCCAGGGGCCAGATAGCATGGTCCTCGGCCCTGGATCAGGCACGTATGGCGGTGCAAGGCCCGACCCTGGTGCTTGGGGCTGGGTCAGGGTGGCATGGGGGCCTGATTCTGGCAGGGCCAGAAGATTGAGCACCACTGCCTTAATCCAGTGGCACCAGGTCATTGCTTTAGGGCCCTGAGGCCACTGGCAGTGGTCTGTGTTGAGCTCCGGGGAAGCAGGAGCAGGCCCCGGCTCCAAGCCCCGATCCCACTGCTGCCCCTGTTTAGCAGGCTGGGTCCAAGATGTGCTGCCCTTTCTCTCTCCGTCCGCCCATCCCGTGACCCCAGAACTGTCCCTGGAGTGGGGTACGCGGACCGCGCACCTTCCTCATGGCCACAAGCCGGGTTGGAAACCTCTGGCCCGTTGCCCCGGGGGGATGCTGCGGTGCCGCCTCACCGAGCAGATGGCCCCAGATTGGCACCAGGGTTTGGGTAGTTATAGCGCACCGGCCCCGAGATGGGCCCTGTAGCCAGCTCACGCTAACGCCAACCTCCCTGGCTTCATGGTTTAGGCGGAGGGAGTGAAAGCAGAGCCCTTTGAAAACCACTCTGCTCTGGAGATAGCAGAGCAGCTGACACTGCTGGATCACTTGGTCTTCAAGAAGATCCCGTACGAGTAAGTCCCGGTCCCTCTCCCCTGCCTGGTGCCCGCTGTCGCTCCATGAGACACGGTGGTCTTTGCAAGAGGACGTGATGCCACCCTCCTGGGGACCAGCACCCTGCCCCAATGACCAGGTGGCACATGGCCCCACTGCCGTCCATGCTTCGGGAGCGGGCGCTGCCAGCACTCGGGTGGCCGAGCGGTGCCCAGCCTGGGCCTGCCTTGACCCCTCACCAGGCTTGGAGCACACAGGGAGCTGCTCTACGGCACTTCCCCAGCTTCCTGGAGGACCCTGAGTCTCACACAGCCGGTGGTTTCTGCAGACAGGCAATGCCCCCTCCTTGGGCTGTCCAGGAGAGCAGGGCTTGTCTGATGCCTGCAGTCCATCGGGTGACCACAGCGCATGCTCGGACGTCTCCCTCCTGCAGAGAAGAGGAGCCCAGGGGAGGACGCGGGGCTATTCTGTGTGCAGAAGCAGGGGTTTGGCCCTGCCTGTGCCTGGAGAGGCTTAAAGCAAGAGTCCCCAGTACATCCCAGGGCATGCCGTTCCTAACCCTAACTGTGATGAGCCATTAGCAAGAATCCCAGGCCCTTGTGCTGTCTGTGCCCTGCAGCCCCTGCCCTTGTATCTAAGCCAGGTAGCTTCTGCCAGGCTCTCCAGGGGCAAGCGGCTCTCGTGGCACCAGTTGCTTTGCTGGAGCATCTCGCGGGCCGGACCGTTTGCACGGGAAACTCGGTGGTCCTGGGGAGACGGGCGGGAGCTGATCCTGAGCTGTCACTTTCAGAGAGTTCTTTGGACAAGGCTGGATGAAGCTGGAGAAGAACGAAAGGACGCCGTACATAATGAAGAACACGAAGCACTTCAATGACGTAAGTCCGGGACTGTCGGGGGTAGTTGTGGGGAATGAAGGAGGAAGTGAGAGGAGTCCGGGCAGCGATGCTGGTACCTGATGGCTGGGATTTCCTGTGGGGCTTTTTGTAGGCGTCATTCTCAAGGAATCGAGTCTCTGTTTCAAGTGAAGTCCCTAAGCCAGAGCCGGCACTGATTAATTAGCCGGGCTGGAGGTGAACCCCTGGGCTTGGCTGTGGGCCAAAGAACTGCGAAATCACAGGAAACCATGAGCTTAAAGCGTGGCCCACCAGGCTCAAATCCAAATGCTTAATGTGCCTCACCTAGGGTGACGTTCCAGCCCCGTTGTAGTCAACTCCAAAGCTGTCTTGCTGTTTGCATGCCTGATGCCCTGGCCTGATATTCAGGGGCTCTGTGCACCCTCCACGCAGCCCTCTGCAAGGCAGGCTGCTGAGTTAAGAGTCAGGATCCGGCCATAGTAGTCCAGTACCTACCATGAAGAGAGCTCACGTACATGTTAGGTACTTATGTTTCTTCGTGGGCTAGCTGCAGTCCCATCCACAATGCCGATGTAGGCCCCACGCCAGCAAGGCATTTCCAGCACGTGCACATGTCCCATTCACTTTACGGCTGAACTTCAGCACATGTGCGTGTGCCCGGCAGCATCCGGGCCATGTAGGCTGCAGCTGGCCACGCAGCTCCTGTCCTTGCCGTGTCCGCACGCCAGCAGGCGGCAATAACAGCAGGAGCAGGACAAATGGGGTCGCAGGAGACTTTTGCATTGGCACTGCTCTGTATTAGCATCCTTTGGTGTGGAGAGGCCGGCAGCAGGATCCAGCCGAGTCCCTTCCTGGGTTCTTACCCCTGCAGCGATGAGACGGCCCTAAGGCTAAAAGCCATACAGCTACAACCGCCCGGAGCCCTGTCTATCGAAAGAGCTCCTGACCGGGGGTTGTAACCTCTCCCCTCCCGAAGGTCAGTAACTTGATCGCCTCCGAGATTGTCCGGAACGAGGACGTCAACGTGAGGGTGAGCGCCATCGAGAAGTGGGTGGCGGTGGCCGACATCTGCCGGTGCCTGCACAACTACAACGCCGTCCTCGAGATCACCTCTTCCCTCAACCGCAGTGCCATCTTCCGGCTCAAGAAGACGTGGCTCAAAGTGTCCAAGCAGGTACTGGGCTGAGATGCGGCCTGTCTGGAAGCGGTGGAGGAGCGTACGCATGGGCTGGGAACAGGGGTGGACCCGGAGGGGTGCAGGGGGAACCCCCCTTACAGTCAGCCACGCCACGGGAGCAGCAGGTAGGGACTTAAAAATTAAGTTTCCCGGTAAGAAGAATCTCCCTTCTTTTCCCCTCCAGTCTCCCAGCCACTACTGCTGCTTTCTCCCACTGCTCGGGGGGCAGGATGCTCCAGACCCGCTCTGGACCGCTCCGGCCAGGGAGCTGGGCTCAGCCAGGGACAGCAGCAGTGGCAGGTGCCTCCTTCCTGCCCAGTCCCCCGTGCCCTGGGACAGCCCGGGAGCAGGTGCGGGGAAGGGACCCCATCTGCTGCCGCTGTCTGCAGCACAGCTACCGGGGGCAGGAGTGGCTCTGGAGACCCCCCATCAGCTGCAGCGGGGGGCAAGAGAGGGGAAGGAATGGGAGGAGCGGCATGTTCCTACAGTAAAAGAAATCCCCGGTAGCCCTGCTCCTGTGTTGCTTGGAGGTTTGGCACACGGGGGAGAAAGCCCTTCTCAGGTGGGAGCACGGCTGTGTTGGGGGTCAGGACCGGTCCAGCCTGGCGTCATGAGTTCGAAGCTTACCAGAGCCGCGGGGCTGTGCTTCAGGCTCCCCTCTGGTCCTTTAGGTCCATCAGGTCACGGTGCAATGACAGGTGGTGAAGGGGTCAGCTAACTATTGTCTTTTGGGGTATTAGCACAGTCCCCTTAATGCACGTGGGGGCTGCGCACAGCGCTTGGGGGCAGAGGCTGTCGTGGTGGAAGAGTAGTGCGATACGCAGAGCAGCTGCAGGGCGAGGCGCCGGGACGCAGTGGATATGATGCCAGACATCCCCGAGGGAACAGCCAAAGCAGAAGTAAAATCACTGGGCTTGTTCAGCTGTGATATGTTCCCCAGGCACCAGAGCAAACCAGCCTCGAAATACGGGTGTCGCTCTCAGGGCAGGCACTGATGCCTCTTGAGATCCTTGTCCAAAAGGACCGGGGCACTCCAGCACGGTTGGCTGGGATGATGGAGTTGGGGCCGGTCCTGGACCAGATGTGACCTCCTGCGCTCCCTTCCAGCCCTCCTTGTCTCTGATCCTAGGAGGCTCATTAATGTGTGGTATCCACGTGCACCTCCTTCCAGGCCGGTGGGCACAGACAGCTGCGGCGTCTGCAACACAAATGCAGGTCGGCCTGTCTAAAACGGCCCGTCTGCAACCGCGCCAGCACCCCCGCGTGTCGCTGGAGTGGTGTTCTCCAGGCCAGGGCACGCAGGGGCTCACAGGAGAGCTGCTCTTCCCTGTTTCTGAGCGGTGAGAAATCAAAGGTTTAGGCAGGGTCAGCCCAGGCAGGCAGACTTGGCCGCAGACAGCCAGGGTGGGGTCTGCAGGCTGGGTTTAGTCCCTTGGGTTGTTGGCTTCAATATTATTGACTTCGGATACAGCAAGCACAGCTCATGTTTACAGCCTGCTGGGACCCAGGACTTGCTGGCTCGGCGCGATCGGCTCCTCCTTTGCAGCTGCCGGTCTCCCAGGCGGGTCGGCGCTCTTCTCCAGGACGCCCGGGTGCCCGTTGTGGGCGCTTGTACACGTCACGTGTGCGGCTGTAAATAGACCCCGCGCTTCTCCTGGGAGAAAGCCTTTTGTCCAGGCCTCCTATGAGTCCGCTGCCCCGGTTTCAGTACCTGTGAAGCAGGCGAGATGCAATGTGCCCTGTTTGTGCTGCCGGAAGGGGTTCAGGGTCCAGCCGGTGGGGCGACGCTCTCTGCTAGCAGAGAAACAGCCTCCGCTTAGCACCGACGGGGCTGCACAGAGTAGAGCCGGGGGACGTGAGTCTCTCCCGGACAAACGCCACAGGCCCTAGCAGACGTGCCTGCTCTTGCATTGGGAGCAGATGCCTCTCCCTAAACCGGGTCCCCCTGCCCCTCGGGGTAAGAGGGTCTCCTGCTTGTTTCCTCCAATACTGCCCCACGCTGCCCTGCAGGGAGAGGCGACCCGCGGACCTGGCCCCAGCACCTGCCGTGGTATTGAACGGTGCCCTGTACAGCCCTGTAACGGTGTGGGCGTGTGCCCGTGCCCGTGCCCGTGCCCCGCTCTCTGGACTAACTAGCAGGTGTCGCTCCCCTTGCACAGGCACGAGGGCCGGGCTTGCAAGACTATAAGCAAAGCCCGCTCGCCCCCAAAGCCGGGCGGTGGCTCCCTGGTCTAGGGGCGATGTACCCGCAGGGCTGCAGCACGGTGGGGGTTGGAGTTTCCCGGTCATTGGAAATCTTAAAAAAAAATCCTCATTCCAGGTCACTAATTGCCAACATTAACTGATGAAGGAAATATATATATTTTTAAATTTCTTTGAGCTTGATGGGAGCATTTGCTTTCACCCGAACTGCAGTGTTTGGCTTTTATTTATACTTTAAACTTAAAAGTACGGGCTTGTTGACAGACAACAGTCCTTTCAACCCCCACCCGGTGACCATTTCACTGCTGGACCCGGCCATTCCCACATCCTTTCAGATGACGTTTTCTATAGACTTGTATACTTCCACTCACTCCCTCTCAAAACCCGAGACCCGGGAACGGGGCCCAGGTTCGTCGAATGCAGCCGTGGCGCTGAGTCTGCGCATCTCCCTGGAGCTATGATGTCCTGGCCGTGCCCTGACTCTCTCTGGGCAGAGGCAGGATACTGCAAGCCTTGAGGCCAGCGCGGGCTGCTGTTGCTGCAGGGCAGGGCTGGTTTCATCTGCCCGCCCGGCAGCCCTTGCAGCGGTCCAGCGAGGCTCTGCGTGTCGTGTCGGGGGCAATGGGGCTTTCCCCAGCGCCACCCCCTCACCGGCTGTGCTCTGGGTCTTGCAGACGAAGGCGCTCATCGACAAGCTGCAGAAGCTGGTGTCGTCGGAGGGCAGATTCAAGAACCTGAGGGAAGCTCTGAAGAAGTAAGTGGCCGGCGGCCGGCGTCCCGGGGCCCCTGTGACGGAGGCTGGGGCCTTGCGCTCGTCCCTTTGCATGCTCCTGGGTTTGGGGAGCAGCCAACAGCAGGACCGTCACCACATGCCTTAACGAAGGAGGGGAATAATGCCAGGGACGGGACGTTTTATCTGCATAAAGTCACGTGCTTTGAAGCCGAAAGGACCAGTTTAGAGCACGGGGCTCCAGGATCGATCCCAGCCCTGGCCCCCAGCTCCCATCCCTGCCTTGTTTGCCTGCAGCAGTGCCTGCAGAGCAGGGCGCATCCCAGCCCAGACCCCAGCTGGGATTTACCTCGCACCTGAGTCAGGCACGGGCCTGTCTGGCACAGCGGGGAGGGACGGCAGCTCAGCCTTGCTTTGGAAGCGGAGCCCAAACTTTTCCCACCTTTGAAACGGGGGGAGAGGAGAAGTAGCCCTCGCTGTACCACCTCTCGGTGCCTTGCAGAGCACCCGGGGGTGCAGCAAAGCCTTCTCCAGCGGCCGCAGAGCGGCTGGTCCGCCGCGCGGTCCCCCGTGGGGTCGGGGGTCCTCGAGCAAGGAGTAACCGGGTTCCCTCCTCTCCGCTCTGCTCCTAAGCTGCGACCCGCCCTGCGTCCCCTACCTGGGCATGTACCTGACGGACCTGGCCTTCATAGAGGAGGGGACCCCCAACTACACGGAGGACGGCTTGGTGAACTTCTCCAAGATGCGGATGGTGAGTCAGACGGGGGCTCGGGGCAGCACAGGGTGCGCTAGCTCCGGATGAGGTCAGGAATCTCCCGTTCGCAAATACCTAGCCTTTATCGTCGCTGACCCAGAGGCTTGACAGGCCGCGCGGTGTAAGGGGGACGGCTGCTATCATCCAGACCTTGTTGTCCGCACACACGCGTGCCCACGGCGTGCTTCCCGAGGAGGGGCTGGCTGTCTGTTCACGAAACAGAGAGCGCTTTGCAGTGGAAGCCAAATAACATTTTGCTTCCGAGTTTGCTGGCAGACGGTGTCCTGCCCCGGGGGTCCGGAGTGTGGACGGGAGCCCGCTGGTTCAGGACAGCGACACATGCTCGGTTGTCTCTCTGGACAGATCTCCCACATCATCCGAGAGATCCGCCAGTTCCAGCAGACCTCCTACAAGATCGAGCATCAGCCCAAGGTATGTCCCCCCCATCCAGAGCCCCCTGCCCCGCCGTCTGCTGCCCTGACCCACCCAGGAGCCTTTGCAGCCGTGCAACCTGGTACGCTCTGGAAAGGGTGTGATGGCTCAGAAAGGACGATGCCATCAGGGAGGACAGCAGGAAGGGCTGGGCTGGGGAAATGGAGACTTGCTGGCGCACCCTGCAAGGAGGCACGTGCCATCCAGCAAAGCAGGGCAGAGAGCACGGGCAGTCAGGGACGCCCCCGGATACCTGCCCCGGCCCTGGCTAAGCTGCACGGCTGCCGTCCCTCCAAAGCAAACGGGATTCTTTCCTGCCTCGTGTCTCCTGCCACTTGGAGTGACCGGTCCAAGGACCCCACGACAGGAGTCCTGCCGGACAGAGCAGACCGTTGTCTGTGCTGGACACGAGGGCTGGGGAGTGATAACAAAGGGATGCCTGGACCTGGGAGCTCGTCGGCTCCGGGCGTCCAGCTCGTGCATGTGATGGAGTCGCCTCCCAGCTGGTCTGGAGAGATCGGAGCTCTGCACCCATTTCTCTCTTCCCGGGATATTGAGGGCTCGGCTGCTTTTTTCATTTTTCCTTCAGCAGCCTCCACCAGGGTGGACCCAGAAGGGGTGCAGTGGCGTGGCTGCACCCCCTCTCCAGCCAGTCCGTGCTGCTGGAGCCTCTTGGGACTTTAAAAAGTCCCCAAAGTGGAAAAGGCTCCCCCTTTTCCCTCTGTGCTCAGGGGTGCATCCCCTCCCTTGCCCTCCTCCAGTGGATGGGGGCGTCCCGGGGGTGGGGGGACCTCCAGAGCGGCCCCTGCCCTGCTCCAGCTGGGCTCACCTAGGCCCATGACAGCAGTGGTGGTTTCCTACGTCTGCTCCTGGGGGCACTGGGCAGTGTGGGGGAACCCACTCCCTCTCCATTGCTGCTGCCGCTGTTCCCAGCCCAGCCCAGCTGGAGAGGAAGGAGCGTCCCCTTCCCCCAGAAGAGTGGGGAAAGCAGCAGCGACTGGAGAAGGGGGGATGCACCTCTCAGCACGGAGGCAAAGGAAAAGAAAAGACCCCAGAGGCCTGATAGCTCAGTCTGCCTGCACCGGTGCATTGGTGGGAAGAGCCTGGGAATAAGGGTGGAGCCCCCATGCAGCCCAGGTGGCTGCTCCTGCACCCCCCTTTGCCAAATCCTGAGTCCCCCCTGGGCTTCCACCCTCCACGGCCCTGTGCCAGGAGCCAGGACGGCAAGCTGCATGATGGCCATGCTGGTGCTGACCTCTGCTCCTTAAATCGGCCTCTCCGGGGTTTCCTGTTGGATGCTCGGCTGCATCCTACGTGCTAGGAGAGCCGCTGTGCCTCTGGGCGGCTGCTCTGGCCCGTTCCCCTGCGGAGCTGGAGCTCCTGTTCTCAGCCCTGCACTCGCTCTTGGTGCAGCCTGCAGCTTGCAGCAGGTTATGCAATAGGATTAGCCTGGAGAATCGTAGAAAATGAGGGTTGAAGCAAACTTAGGAGGTCACATCTAGTCCAACCCCCTGCTCCAAGCAGCACCAGCCCCAACTATGTCGTCCCAGACAAGACTTAGTCTAGCCAGGTCTTAAACACCTCCAAGGATGGACACTCCGCCACCTCTCTGGGTAACCCATTCCAGTGCTTTACTACAGTCCTCATGACAGAGCTTTTCCTAATATCCAACCTCAACTTGCCTTGCTGCAGCTTGAGCCCATTGCTCCTTGTCCTGTATCTGCCCCCACGGAGACCAGCCCAGCTCCATCCTCTTTGCAGCCCCCCTGCAGGGAGGTGAAGGCTGCTATTCAATCCCCCTCGGTCTTCTCTTCTGCAGACTACAGTGCTGCGTAGACCTGTTTTGGGCCAGGCTCTGACGCAGGGGCTCAGGGGCTGGGACGGGCAGGGCAGGCAGCAGGAGCTCGTGGGTCGTTGCAGCACTGCCCCGTGCCCGCCTGGCAGGGCAGTTGACAGCCCCTTTTGCCCCGTGATGGCAGGGCACTGCTCAGCCCCGTGCTGCCAGCTCTGGAGCCGCGGCAGCTCCCGGGGGCTGAAGTGCAAAACCACGTCTCCCTCTCTTGTACGCGCACAGGCCATGCACACGCGTGTCTCCCTCTTCTCACTCACACACACCACACACGCGCACACACACATCTCCTTCACTCATACACACGTCACATGTATGCATCTCCCTTTTCTCACTCATATGTGCACACTACACACACACAACGTGCACTCATGTTCCCTCTTCTTACTCATACGTGCACACTACACACACACAACGCACACTCATGTTCCCTCATCTTACTCAAACGTGCACAGTACACACACACAACGCACACTCATGTTCCCTCTTCTCACTCATACACACACACACATGCATGTCTCCTTCACTCATACACACACCAGGCACACACACGTCTCCCTCTTCTCACTCATACACATGCATGTCTCCATCTCCCTCATGCACACGTGCCATGTGCACACGCACATCTCCCTCTTCTCACTCAGACGCACACACACCACATATGTATGTCTCTCTCTTCTCACTTGTACACATGCCACACACATGCCATGCACACGCATGTTTCTCTCTCTTCACTCATTACACATGCATGTCTCCCTCTGTCACTTGTACACACGCCACACATGCAAACCAGCTCCTTATTCCCCCCCCTGCAACCCAAGCAGCTTCCCAGGCCTCCTCTTCCCCAGCTGAAGTGCTGCCTGGCAAAAGCCAGCTCCAAGCGGCTTGCACGAGCCCCGCGGTCCATCCGTGCCTCCGCCTGCCCCCCTGCAGTGGCCTGGGCCTCGCCGCTAATGCTGCCAAAAAGTCCTCCCGGGCCTTTCGGCTAAAGCCCTGGCCGTGCCTGGCTGGATTCCCGGGTGGGCGAGCGCACCCTCGCTCGGTTGCAGGGGCATGCTCTCCCGGCAGAGGACAGGCCTGGAGGAGGGCAGAGCCGCCAACACGCTGGTCACGGGGCAGCCTCCACGCGCCAGCCCCGGGGGCCGGTGTGACTCCGCCGGTCCCGTGTCCTTCCCCAGGTGACGCAGTACTTGCTGGACCAGTCGTTCGTGATGGACGAGGAGAGCCTCTACGAAGCCTCCCTACGGATAGAGCCCAAGCTGCCGACCTGAAGGCGAGGGGCGGGCGGCAGCCCCGTGTACACACGCTATATCATATGTATATACCTACTCGTTTCTGTTGGACGCCCTAGATTGACTTCGTAGTATGTGCTTCTCGGAGGAAACCTCTCCGCCTTGTTATTAGACCCCCGTAGACCCTGGCGTAGGCCTCCCTGCATTGTTTTAAGGATTCACGCATAAACATTGTTGGATACAGTCCCGGTTTATTTTAATCGATGTTATTTTTGTCATTTGTTCTTCTGGGGCGGGGGCGGGGAGGGACCGGGGGGAGCAGGAGGGACGGGGAGAGCAGGCACCCCCAAGCGATCGCGTGTACAGCTCTAGTCACCGTCCTCTGGCGCCCCGAACACGGCCGTGGTGTTGGACACGCGATCCGGGCACGGGTTCAGCATGCCCCACGTACCCCTCGCCCCCGCGCCGTGTGCTCCGGGGAGCCAGCGCCGCCGGGTCTCAGTGGCCCCGTCCCGGGGGCAGCAGGACGGTCAAGGGAACGGGACCGCTGACACGTGCAGCACACGGTCCGCCACGCAGAGCTCATGCAGTCGGGGAGCGGAAATGCATCTTTTTCCTTCTTTAGCCGCATCTCACTCACGACAAGCTCCTGTTGATATGCTCTCCATCTGTATCCCTGGTGACTATTAGTAACACCATGTAGAATTAGAACAAAATGACCGAGTGTTTTTATTACATATACTGTAATCCTGTAATCCTTCTAGCAGGAATATAGTAATGTAGTGCTTATTCTGTGAATATTTACCATGTATTTTTTACATTGTACAGTATATAAACACAGTTTAACTTGAAAGTGGCAGGCATGCTCCACGAGAACAAACGAGACTTTTGCTGTAAGCAATACCGAGTGGTATGAGAATTCTATTTCAAGCCCTACAATATTTCAACTTACAGCTTGTTTGGAAAAATATTTCCATTTTTGTAAAAATATATGTTTCCTGATTACCTCTTGCTAATAAATCTATTCTATCTCAGGGTGAACGGGGACTTGAGAGGTTTCTTATCAACCTCCGTGCTTACGCATGTCTGTTCTGGTGAAGGTTCGTTTTGCTAGCGCCTACCAGGCGCCTCGTTTAGGGGGCAGATGCGAACGTGAACGCCGGGTCTGGTCGGACCACGGGCTCGTTCCTGCGAGGGGCTGAGGCCCATCAGGGCTCGTTAGCTTCAGGAGTTCAAGGTAAGGATGTTTCCACTAAACCAGCGATCGGACTTGCATTGGCACGGAGAGTGCGATGTGACCCGGTCGTGTGTGTGTTAGTGCAAGAGCCCTGAGCAGAGAGCGAAGAGCTCCCTGGGAGTGGGAGTGGGAGTGTGAGTGTGATTGTGGTGGGGGTTGTGTCTGGCACTTCCTTGGAGGTGGGTGATGGGATGTGTTTCTCGCCCTGCTCTGCAGTCCAGTGTCCAGCAGTTTCTTGTGGAGACGCCGTTCTTCCTAGAAGTGGCTCTTAGAGACTGATTTCTGTCCATGCATTTGAGCAGAGAGATTTTCTTCTCAGGCTGAGAATCATAGAAAAATAGGGTTGAAGGGACATCAGGAGGTCACATCTAGTCCAGCCCCCTGCTCCAAGCAGGATCAACCCCAACTGCATCATCCCAGCCAAGGCTTTGTCTACCCAGGTCTTCAACACCTCCAAGGATGGAGATCCCACAACTTCTCTAGATGACCCGTCCCAGTGCCTCACCATGCTTCTAGTGAGAAAGTTTTGCCTAATACCTAACCTCAACTTGCCTTGCTGCAGCTTGAGCCCATTGCTCCTTGTCCTGCCATCTGCCCCCACTGAGACCAGCCCAGCTCCATCCTCTTTGCAACCCCCTGCAGGGAGGTGAAGGCTGCTATTCAACACCCCTCGGTCTTCTCTTCTGCAGACTCAATCAGCCCATTTCCCTCGGCCTCTCCTCACCAGTCCTGCCCCCCAGCCCCCAACCATTGTCATTGTCCTCCGCTGGACTCTCCAATGTGTCCACATCCTTTCTATAGGATCCTGCTGGATCCCATCCTCCTGCCTCTCTTCTCTTCTCTCCTCCCCCATCCCCACCTTTTCGTCTTGGAGGGTTTGAAAACAGCCCAGCCATGGGCACAGCTGGGCGCACACATAAGCCAACAAATGTCTCTGTTAACATAAGTGCATCTCCCACCGGCATCGAGGTACAACCAAGGACAGGACTTTTAACCCACGATCAGTTGAAGCAAAAGGATCGGCGTCCAGGTTGATGCCCACGTAAGGGTTCTCTGGGTTCATCCCGTGCCTCCTGTTTGCACGCCTACCCTCCTTGAACGGAGCTGGAGGAGTGCTGCAGGACCCCGGTTGAGGATCACGGAGCTGGCTGCCTGTCTGTCTCCACCCGTGCTAGATTGGTTCGCTCTTCCCAAGGTCAAATGAGGTCTAAAAACCTCAAACGTTTGGGAGAGCTTGAAGGAGCCACCTGGCATGTGAGTGGGACGCTGACCAGGCGGCAAATTCACAGAGAGGGAGAAACTGCATCAGCAAGGAGGAGAGAGGCACAGGAGAGCGACGGCAGGGTCCCGTGGGGCTCGGAGGTAAGCGTGTGGCTTATTCCTCCGGTGGCACGTCCAAGCTGCCTTTTCTGGCTGCTGCTTTGTCCGTAGCCGAGTCCCTGACCTCCCTCTTAAGCAAATGTCCCTTGAAGTCACCCGGGGCTTGGCATGGCAGGCCGAACACGCATGGCGATGGTGGCCGGTGAGTCTCTAGGGAGCGAGTGGCCCGGCCGGCATCCTGCTCCGCGCCGGACACAGCGCGGCATTGTTTTAGCAAACGAGCCGAAAGCCTCTTGAGTGCCCTGCGCCGCGGGGCTGAGCCGGGCTCTTACATGGATTAATGCCGCTTATCAGCCCGCAGCGAGGAGACGGCTCGATCTCGTGACTCGGGCTGGACTGGCACGAGGGGAAAGGGGACGTACCCTTGACCGCTGGGGTGACCGTACTCTCCATCCCGACCCAGACCCAGATGCACTCGTTCAAGGAGGCTGTCGGGAAAGGCCCAACAGGACCCCAGTCTCGTGTCTCCTACGTGCTCCTATGTAGGGTCTGGTGTGACTTGCGGGGCAGGGGCTGAGCTCCCCCCCGTACTCCCAGAGCAGGATTAGCATGGGGTCTGCACAGCCCCTTGCACAGCGCCTTGGTGCAATAAACCCGGGCCCTTTCCCATCGCCCACCTGGCTGGGGAGAAACCCCTCGCTGTGCAGCCCAGCGGGCTTCCTCCACACCTGCGGACCGTCAGGCAACCTCGTGCCCGCCTCCGGGCACATAACACAGGCCAAGCGGAGGTGCTCAGCACCATTTGCCAGGCCCCTGGCCGCAGCCTCTGCACAGACCCCCGCTCCAGGGCCCCTGCGCTGGCACCAGGCAGGATGCAACCCTTTGCTGCGAAGGCAGGTTTGCTGCAGCAGTCTCCGTGCCTGCAGCAGCGCGAGACCCTGCGCCCTTGACCTCTGCTGCGCTGCGGGAAGCCGTGCAAAGGCGGGAGAGTCCTGGCGTGCTCAGCGAAGCACAAACCGCACAGTCCTCCTCCTAGGGAGAGGCTTTGCTGCCTACAAATGCATTGGACTTTGCTCTCTGTCTGCACCTGACACTCGAGCGGAGCTTGCTCCTGTACGGGCAGCCCCTTGGGGCTCTGCCCAGGATCCTGGGCTCAGGATCGGGGCCCAGCCAGCTGCCTGAGTCCTTTCCAGGCTGCCCGGCTCCGCTGCCCAGCCCTCTCCCTCCTGGGGTTCGCACTCAGCCCTCCTTGCACTTTGGGCCAGGGTGATCCTTGCTCCACTCCTCCCCCACCCCCAGGGCTGAGACTTGGCCCTGATGCAAGTGCATTTTTGGCACTTCCTCCTCCAGCCCAGCAATCCCTGCTCTGCTGCAGCCGCGGCCAGCCCTCCTTGCACACTCGTCTCACGTGACCAGACCCCATCCGAGCCTTGCAGCCGGGCTGGAGGGAGCTGGTCCGTGCTGTGGCCAGGATGCGACCACCTCTGTGCTGGCTGCTGGCTGCTGCCACGGTGGTCTCCATCACCGCTGCTGCCGGCTCCCACGCAGTCACTGCTGAAGGTAAAGGGAAGGGGGGCTGCGGGGCGCCCCACGTTCGCGCCAGGCTGCCCGAATCCAGGCAGCCCCCCGCACCTTGGGCATCCCAGGGTCCAGGGGAGGCGGGCGAGTGGTCTGCCTGCTCTCAGTGCTGCATGGGGGGCCGGGAGATGGATCCCCCGCACGGTTGCTCCCAGGGACACAAAGGGCAGCTGCATTCGGTGACCCGTGGGGTTGGCAGAGAGCAGTCTCGCTGTGCGGGGCCCCGATCCTGCATGTCACAAGGATGCACTGTGCCCCTTCCTTGCTTTCTGTGCTCCAGAGGGAGCGGGCGACCGGACAAACGCTTTCAATTCTGCTTCCCGTCCGTCGCTGGCCCCTGCCTTTGGCACAGTGCCCTTGTTTGTGCTGATCACGGAGCAAAGCGAGGGCTTCAGCCTGATTCCTGATGGCAGAGGGAGCCCGGTCAGCGGCCAGCTCTGTGCCGGGCTGTAGGGAGGGGAGGACCGAGCATCCAGGGCAAGCAAACCCCGCTGTCAGCTGCGTGAGCAAGTGATGCTCGGCCCAGGGAGGCAGGGGACCCAGTGCCCCGCGGCCCCCTGAGGTCTGGGGCATGCTCTCATGCATGTCTCGTGGCAGCACTGTCATGCATGTCTCGTGGCCATGGTGGCGGTGGCTTGTGGCCTTGCAGTGGTGAGTGGGGCTTTCCAGCAAGGCAGCCGCTCCACCGTGGCTGCCTGCATGAAAGGCATGCGAGCCCCGCGGGGTGGCGTGGCGTGGCTGCCCCAGGGTTTCTAGCAGCTGCACCCCAGACCGGAGCCCCCCTGCCCTAGGAGCGCAGCACTGTACTTTCATCTCTCTCTCTCTCTTCCAGAGGAGATTCAGTTTAGGTCCTGGATGCTGCAGGTAAGCCAACTTCACTTCTGAAACCAAAACAGTGTCACGGGTTCCCACCCACCAGCAGATGTTCGAGCCGCTCCCGCACTTCTGCAAAGCAGAGAAGCAGCCTGGTTTCGGTCTCTGAGCCCCGTCACCCGCCAAGGGACTTCCTGGGGAGGGATTTCCAAGCTGGTCAGGGTGCTCAGCCGCAGAGAGAAAAGCGAGCGCTAATCCCTGGCTGCAGCAGCACACACGGCTCCAGACAAAAGCCGCCGTGTTTTCGGGCCCCGTTCGCTGCGCCAAGGGCAGTCCCTGCCGGGGGGAGGCGTGGGCCGGTTCGCACCCTCCGGCCAGAGCAGCAAAGCACCTCGTGCCGCGGCAGCCCCTGCCCGGGCCCTGCCAAGGGCTGAACCTGAACTTGAAAACTTGAGCCCCAGTTTGTGTGGCTTTGTGGCACTCAGCACTACTCAAGGTCCCATGCAGCATTGCAGTCTGGGCCTCATCCTGCACCTGCCATCCACACCCTCTGTGTCTCCCTTAGCATGGCAAGTGGTACGGCGAGGGGGAGTACTACAGCCGGCTCCACATCTTCGCCGGCAACAAGAGGCGGGTGGAGCGGCACAACGCCGGGAACCACTCCTTCCAAAGTAGGACCGGGCGCGGGGTTGCTTCCCGGGCCTCTCTTGCATTGCAGCAGGTGCGGGGAGTAAACCCCCTTCTCCTTCCTCGTCTTTTCCAGTGGGGCTAAACGAGTTCTCAGACCTGACGTTCGCCGAGTTTAAGAAGAGATTCCTCTGGAGCGAGCCGCAGGTGGGCAGGCCTGTCCTGCGTGCGCAGGGCTTTCGGGGGCCGTCGGCGCATGCTCTCCCGGGGCCCCCTCCACGCACCTGGGGTTATTCGGGGATGCCTCTGCTTATAGTCTCGGGCATCTGTGCAGCAAAAGGCAGTGCCGGGCTCCTGCCCTTGCAGATCTGTGCATCCCTTGGAAAGCAGAAGGAAAACCCGTGAGCTGGGCTGAGTTTGGGGGACGGGAGGGGCATAGTCAATCCATGCTGGCCTTTCTGACGGCTCTAAGATTTTGAAAGGGGAGGTGCAGAGGGTGAGGGGCATCGTCACCTGTGAAACAACACCCGTTTTTCTCCCATGACAAATACACTAGAGGCGTTCCCAACGTGCTAGGGGCCTCGGCTTCAGATCGAAGCATAAAAGAAACATCCTCATTGGAAGGAGTTCAAAAGGATCTGCCAGGCTGGGCCCCAGTACAGTGCCCAGGTCTGAGCGCCCCACCCCAGCATGGACTTCCCTGGGGGCTCAGCACTGCCCAGGATGGGGACCCTCGCACACGCTCTCCGTTCGCCCCGCGCACGGTGCTGATTCGGGAACCTGGCCCCGGCGGCTGAGCTGGGACATTACCCCCGAGGTGCGCTCGAGGTGTTTCCACCGCGTGCGGTGCAGGCCACGGCTCAGCCCGATGTTCCCCCCGTTCTTGCAGAACTGCTCGGCCACGCGGGGCAACTTGCCACGTAGCTCGGGGCCCTGCCCCAGTGCCATTGACTGGAGGAAGAAAGGAAACTACGTGACCCCGGTGAAAAACCAGGTAGAGAAGGGGTGGCCATCCTGGGACTGACCAGGGGATCGCAGGAGGAGGTGGGGACCAGGGGCTGGCTGGACAAGGGCCCTTGAGCAGCACAGGGGAGGTCTCGTGCAGGTGCTTGGGGACCCCTCCAGGGGTTATGTCCAGGCGGACTGGTTAGGGAAGGGGATGCTCTGTATAAAGCAAGGGGGAAAGTCCCCGAGAGCTAACGACGTCCCTGCTAGCAGCGCTGCCCCCCAGCACCAAGGAGAGCTGGCGCTTTGTCCCCCCACCCCGTGCATTCAGGGCTCTTAACCCCCGGCTGCTTGGTTTCCGATGCAGGGCGGCTGCGGGAGCTGCTGGACCTTCTCCACCACGGGCTGCCTCGAGTCTGCGATCGCCATCAAGACAGGAAAGCTCCTGATGCTGGTAAGAGCTTCCCTGGCCTGCGCTCTGCTCCCGGGACCCGGCCTCGTGCTACGGCCCCTGGGCAGCCCGCTTCGAGCCCTCGACCGGGTCTCCGGTCCCCTGGCAGCTCCCCTGTATGGTCTGGGCCACGTGCTAGCATATTCCCCACTATGGCGCCTTGCGCCCATGCTGAGCCAGCAAGGCAGCCGGGGGCGCGGCGGGGAACCCGTTTCCTTGTCGTATCCAAGAGCCTTGTTGCTCCAGGCTGAGGCAGGGCCTTTTGCCTGGGAAGGGGTCATTGCAATAGCTGCACTTCAGCTGCTCGCCTGGGTTAGCTAGCAGATTCACCCTTGCACTGCAGAGTGTGAACTGGCAGGACTCACTGCTGCAGGACGAGTCAGCCCAGGAGAGGGCAAAGGAGAGCAGGCTGCTATAATTCATTCTTGGGCTCTCACGCCGCTTTGGTTTAGTGATGAGTAGAGTGGAGCAGAGTTCAGGCAGGGCCCAGGCGTTTCTGAGGCCTCCTGGGGCACCCGGAGCTGTTGTAGCACGGAGCAAAGGTGAGCAGGAGCTTTGGAAAGCACCAGTCGCGCTGCCTCGGGGCATGAGGACGGGATGAATATCCCTTGGGGATGGATTATTTGCCATTGCCTGCTTCAGGGTTCCTTATATGTGCTACTGGGAGCAGCAAGGACCGCGGCTCGGACCTGGTCTGGCACTTCCTAGTCATCCAGGACAAACACCGTCTGTCTGGGTAGCAGAGGGCTTCGGTGTTGCGTTGCTTGCCATCGATGTTGTATTTAAAATGACTGGCAGAGAGATGGTGGGAACATGCACTGACTCCAAGTATTTCCCTAGTCGGAGCAGCAGCTGGTCGACTGCGCCCAGAACTTCAACAACCACGGGTGCAGCGGGTAAGTGCTGTGAGCCGGCAGCTCCTGGACACAGAGAGCGTAACGCTCTTCCTCCACAGGCTCCAAAACTCCCGAGGACCTGGGATGCGGCCTGTCTGGGGTTTGCACCACGTTGGTCCTATCTCAAGGGAGGAGGGGGCTAGAGAGGGGGAAATATTTGTACCTTGGGGGGAAAATGCCCAGAACATTTGACCAAATGCTGAAACACCCAATAGTCTCCCCCATGCGAACCCGCTGCCTGGCCTGCAGTTTAACCAGGTAATACCGGCGGTCTGAAAGCCCGGTGTGCACACACGTGCATTGCTCTATAACAAGTGCCCAGCTGACAACGGTGGATACTCTGACGCCCTACCGAGCTCTACCACCGCATGCAGTGGGCATGTCTACACGTTCATTAATGCACCGTCGTTACTGCGCATCAAGTTTAGTACTTGCATGACCAAGTACCAAACTAAATCAATGCGGAGTAACTGGCTGCTCGCTTGGGTTAGGACCAGCACACAGCTTTTAGTGACAATAAGTGCACGGTAGCTTAATACTACTGCACACTAGCGTACTAGCACGGTTTTGCCCTGCACGCTACTGCACAGTGTTATTAGGCTCTTGCACAGTTAGCATCTTGTGTAGATGTGCCCAGTGTCAATTAAACTTGCAGCTTTCTAATGCAACAAGGCTGAGCCCTGCCCACCAGCACGCCTGCCTTCCTGCAGATGAAAAAGCGTCTCAGTTTGTTGAGACACTTTGCAGTACATTTGCTGATGGCAAAGCTGCCGGCCCCTAACACCCAGCAGGGCAGAGGCAGCAAGGTCTTGGCAGTGACCCCGCTGCTGGAGCCCATCTGTCAGCCAGGCTCAGAGTTGAGAGTGGACAAAAAGAAATGCATGGACCCCCTATTATTCCTTCTGCTGTTGCTCAAAGTAAAAATTGCAAAAATAAAATAAAAGTATATTAAAGTAAAATGAAATTAAATTAAGAAATCCCTTAGAATCGTAGAGCCAGGCTGGCAGGCCCCGCAGGAGGAGCCATCCAGCCCCTGCTCCAGGCAGGACCAGCCCTGTCTGAACCGTCTTTCATATTGTGATTTCCCTCTCCTCCTTGCACTCTGCTTTCTGCATGGTCTTTCACAGCACCCGGTGGCATGAACTTGGTTTCATGAAAGCTTGTGCTCTCTCCATGTGGCTTAGTTAGTGTGTCAGGGTGCACCACTACCTTGCCTGTCAACCATCCTGGACGAGGGTGTGCGTAACCTCAGCTTAAAAGCTTTGGGAGCAGCTTGCCAGCTCCCTGCGGCATGGGCATGGGCATGGGGTATGAGGTGGGGGATCCCAGGCTAGGGGGGCAGCACTGGACCATCCAGCTCTCTTGAGGCACCAGCTGGAAACTGGGCTTAATTCATTTGAAAGCCAAGTGTGTGCAAACACTGACGCAACGCTCCAAAATAAGCAAGTTTAAATTTTATAAACCTATTTAATTTAATGAGGATTAAAGGCACCCAAGAACATATGAGCTGCCATTCCCTGGGTTAGACCTAGTTCCCAGTCTCCTGTGTCACAATGGCAGAGAGCAGAGACTGATGCCCCTTTCCTCCAAGCCCCATTTTTGAAGCTGGTTCAACTGTCAGTGTCCACCACATCTTGTTCCATACGCTAACGCCACGCTGCGTGAAAAACCTTTGTGTTAGTTTTGAATTTGCTGCCTCCTGATTTCATTTTGTGACAGACAGTCAGTGATAAGTTTCTATTGTCTTTCTCTTCTCCATTTCGTATTTTATCATGACTCACCATCAGGTGTCTCTTATCTAAGCAGACCAGGCCTGGGCTCGTTAGTCGCCCCTCCGTAGCCTTCATCCTCCTTGCTGTCCTTCTCTGCACCTTCTCTAGTTCTCCCAGATCCTTTCTGAGGTGCAGGGGCCAAACTGGGCAGAGGCAAGAGCACCAGGCACTGAGACCACCCCACTGAGCACCTCTGCAAGAGCAGCCAGGAAGGGCCCAGCACACTCAGCAGAAGGACCCGACCTGTGCAGCAAGGGTGACCTTGACCCCAGGGTCTCCCCTGGGCTTGGCCTGAGTTGGATCTGCAGGGCCCAAGGGCATTCACTGCCCTTTTCTACCACCCGAGCTGAGGAAGAGGGGAGAGCCGTGGCAAGGAGGCCCTGGGGAGCATCAAGGGCTAGGAGGAGAGGCTGTGCCTTGCTGTCGGGGGCACCGGATGTATCCCCCAATGCAAGCGCTCAGACAGCACAGCTATGTCCAGGTTCATCCTCGCAGGGAAAAGAGCCGTGCCTTCATCTGGCAGCATCTCCTGTGTCATTAAGTCCCCCTTCTGCTGTGCTGTTTTGCAGGGGGCTGCCGAGCCAGGCCTTCGAGTACATCTTGTACAACAAGGGGCTGATGGGAGAGGACACGTACCCGTACCGGGCAGAGGTATCCTTGTCGCTGCAGCAAAGCCGTCCGCGGCACCCCGGGCGCTAGCACCAGAGCAGGGTTTAACACGCGTTCCCTTGTGTTTGCACAGAACGGCACCTGCAAGTTCCAGCCCGACAAGGCCATCGCCTTCGTCAAGGAGGTCGTCAACATCACTCTGGTGAGTTTGGGAGATCAGATGCAACCGGCAGAGGCTCCGTGAAGCCTTCCTTCCCGGCAGCCCCAGTTAGGCCAGTCTGTGGGTTGCCCCTGGGCTCGGGGACCGGGGGGGTTGCAAGGGCAGCCATGAGCACCGTCCCTATGAGAACGGTGTTTCTCTGCAAGGCTCTTCCCCACTCCCACTGGTGTCAGGTGAGAGAGGGGCCAGATCCATGGATCCGCTCCGCCGTGGATGGGAGGAGCAGCGTTAGCGCCCGGCTGTCAGTATGTTCCAGTGCTGCCGGCTGCACCTGGAAATAGCTTGTTTCTCTTCTTTTTTTGGAAGTCCTCGGTGTGGGTGTCAGGCTGGGGGAGGGTTTCCAGGCACTAATTATAGCACTGGCAGCTGGTGCTGCGGGGGCACGTGTCCCGCATTGCTCGGGGGTGCTCCAGTGCATTTCCCTCCTCTCCGCTGCCCATGTTCATCCCAGCTCCCCGCTCCCAGCATGCCCCCACCTCCTGGCACACGCTTCTCCATCACGCCTGTAGCATGATGCCCCTAACACATGCACAACAGTCTGTGCACGCCCAGGACCAGGTCCCATGCCAGGGAGATCCTGCTCCACCTCGCCCGTGGCCTGTGGGAATTGTTCATGAACCGGGTTGGGAAGAGAGAGGGGTTTCCCTGCATTTCCCTGGCTCCATCTTCAAGCTCTGACGATGCATTACAAAAGCAGGCGAGTGCATTTTTGGGGGAGAATTCAGACATTTCGGTGTCTGCAACCACTCCTCAAAGTCAGACCAGAGTCTCTGATTTGCTGGGAGCAAGCTTGGCCCGGCAGATATTGGAGATGCCCAGCGTGGGGAGCACACGTGTCCTTAGTCCATGCCCCTCTCCTAATTCACCTGTACGTGGAAAGAGCATTGATGTGCTCTGCCAGCTTCCCCACTCCCGCCTGCACGGGGCTTCTGGGCTGTAGCAACCGCTGCCAAAACGCAGCTGATGCTGAGAGCGGTCTCCTTGCAGTACGACGAGCTGGGCATGATGCAGGCCGTGGGCACGCACAACCCCGTGAGCTTCGCTTTCCAAGTGACCGAGGACTTCATGCAGTACTCCAAAGGGATCTACTCCAAGTGAGTGCCCCGGGCGCGGGACAGGCCGCAAACAGGAGCCACGTTGGAGTTGCTTTTTCCCCTGGCAGGTTTCCATCAGCGCAGTCCCTGCTCCTGCCCCTAGCAGAGGGGTGGCACCTGAGAGACCGGCAGGTGCAGAGGCATGATTTTTTAATTGATACTTATGATAAAGGTCTGAAAACATAAATCATCCTCGCACAAATGTGTTGCCCCCCAACAACTGCAAAAGATAAAATTTTGCTTTTCATTTGCAGTCCAGTTGAACACCACAAAGGCATGGGCTGAATGACTCTTGAATAAGACGTGCCAGTCTTTCCACTGCCGTTCCCTTTTGGCCTCATCTTTCCCCAGGCCCACGCGGTCTCTTAGGCTGCATCTATACACGTGCTTTAATGTGCATTAGCCTATTTTAATGCACATTAAAGCATCACCAAAAAAAGCGTGCTTTCGCTAATGTGCATTAAAATAGGATAATGTACCTCACAGTGGAAGTACTAAATCTAATGTGCGTTAGCCAGAGTGCATGAATGAACATGTAGACACACTCTGACAGAGCCTTTGTGGACAACCACTTGGCTTGTCAGCAGCTAGGAATGGACTAGTGGGGAGAAGAGATTTTATATCGACGGGAAAGGGGCAGGAAAGACGCTGCTGAGAGAGGTAGAAAAGGGGGTCGGTTGGATCAGCTGAGATGAACAAGGCAGGTAGCACCTGGAGGGGCTAGTCCGGGTAATGGGGTACGAATCTGTAGCTCCTGCTGAGACTAAGATCACTGAAGCCGGTCGGTGGCTGGTTTCTTGTTCTGCTTTCTGCTGGGTTTTTTGCACAAAAGCTAAAAGGGGAAGGAAATTGCGGGTTAAATAACCGGGTTCCCAGAAACATGAGGCAGCAGCACAGGAGGGTCGGGGGCAGCTGGGGCTAGCCCGTGCTCTCAGCTGAGCGAGGAGGCGGCTCCGTGAACTGCGTTTGCTTTATGTGGGTCTGTTGTGTGCAGCCCGCACTGCGAGAAGACCCCGGACAAGGTGAACCATGCGGTCCTGGCTGTCGGATACGGCGTGGAAAACGGGATGCCTTACTGGATCGTCAAGAACTCGTGGGGCACGTACTGGGGCATGGATGGGTAAGCAGCCCCTGGCCAGTGCCCACACCATGGTCTTGTTGGATCCGATCCGCAGCCACTTTCCCTCTGGCCCGTGCACGGGGCGACGGCTCGCTGATCAGTTCTCCGCTGCAGCCGGTCATCCGGGCTTGCTAAGGATGACAAGGCCAGGCGGCAGCTGAGGAATTAGCACTGAGGTTTTGCTCTGGAAACTGCTCTCAGTGTGAGGGGTTGAGTCCAGTTTTCGTCCTCTGCTGCAGCTACTTTGCACTGGCTTGTAGCCCCAAAGCTCCTGGGGCAATTCTTCCCTGGGGGTTACAGCCAGCTCCCTGGGCCTGTCTGCAACCCAGGTCATAGGAGATTCAGGCTGGAAGGGAGCTCAGGAGGTCACATCTAGTCCAAGCAGGACCAGCCCCAACAACATCATCCCAGCCACGGCTTTATCTACCTGGGTCTTAAACACCTCCAAGGATGGAGGCTGCACCACCTCTCTGGGGAGCCTGCTCCAGTGCTTCCCCAATCTCCTAGTGAAAGTTTTTCCTAACATCCAACCTCAACCTCCCTGGCTGCAGCTTGAGCCCATTGCCCCTTGTCCTGCTTTGTGTCTCGTGCCGAGGTGTGTCAGGCCAAGGCAGAGCAGGGCATGGCTGGGCTCCGCTTGGATCCGCACTAGCTGCACTGACTTGTGATGGCGAGCCGTGTGCGGGAGGGCGTCTCTGGGTGAAATCCCACATGTGGTAGATCCCAAGGTGGGTCTAGGCCTGGCGGAGCTGGGGTTTCGCGAAGCGGGGTGCAGCTGGTGTGGCGCATCGTCACGTGCAACACCGCACGTTTTTTCTCCAGCTAAAGAGCAACTAGAAGCTTTACTGATATTCTAGGGGCAGCGCTGTATTACTCAGTTTAAGATAAGAGCAAAAATAAGTATGACTATTGGAATGTGCCCCCATTTGCTAGGTTATATACAAAGCTTAAAAAACACTAGGTGAAAAATAGTCCAAATAGCCCTGGAATCATAATGCCGTGGGGCTGGCAAGGAGCTCCAGCGGTCACGTCTAGACCGGTCCCTGCCTGAGGCAGGGTCAGCCCTGTGAAAACCGCCCTGTGCAGATCCCTTGTCCAACTTCTTATCAACACTACACAGCCAGCCCTGACACAACATGAGGCATCACACCCCAAACTGCCACACGCAGAGCAGGGGAACTGCTGCCGCTGCGGTCGTTCACACACGCTGGAGACATCCCAGCACCAGGGTCTGCAGGAGTGTCCGGAGGAGCTTTGACACCCGGTCACCATCCGCAGCTGTGGCCGCAGCCAGGGCAACAGCTCTTGTGTCATTTGCCCTGTGGTCACGATAGTTCTCTTATACAATGCAAAAATCTAGATGGGATCTAGATGGGGTACCTCGTATTAGACCAACTGAGACATTGCAAAAAAAACCCAAAACAGATCTTTTTTTGCAAGCTTATGGGCTCACATACCTTTTGTCAGGCTCAGGGAAAGTTACAGATGGTAACAAGTCCCCATAGGTAGGAAATCAACTTCATTTTTGCACAGAGGAAACTGAAGCTCGTATACAGATTCACCAAACTAAACCTAGCCTTCCGGAGCATCCTGACAGCACCACCGATGCTTCGCTGTCAGTCATTTCCACACCTGAGTTCATACGCCCACACCTTAAGGTTTTTAGCTGGAGCTAAAAACAGTTTGCAGGGCTGTGAGATGGGAGAGACATGATCAGAAAGGCCTAACAGCAGCATTGCAGAAGAAAAGATAGTCTGAATAGTGCAACATCAATAGCAGTGGAAAGGAGAGAGGGTCGTTAACACCTGTGGAGTGAGGAGAGATTAGCAGGAATCAGGATGCTGAGTTTTTGGGGGGTGATAATGAGCCATGAAGTCAATTGACTCTCTCAGTGCTGCCTGAATACAATAGAAATGCCACAGCCCTCCTGAGCAGCTGGTTTTAAAGTTTGGGTGGAGCGGGGATCAAAGGGGGGTGCACCCCTGCGCCCCCGTCCACCCCGGTCTAGGTCAGAAGCGGCTCTGAAGCACAGCAGTGCCGGCGGGGCTGTGTGCGTGGTACCAGGATCCCAGGGACAGCACAGCCTCGTGCCTCCATCAGCCGTGTCTTGGGCTACTGCGGGCGAATGCCCTGCTAACACGGGTTTGCTTCTGCTTTCAGGTACTTCCACATCGAGCGTGGGAAGAACATGTGTGGCCTTGCTGACTGCGCCTCTTATCCCATCCCCTGGGTCTAAGGTGGGCCGACGGCCGGGGGAGGTGGGCAGAGGAAAGGGCCCTCAGACACCAAAGTCCTAGCGGCAGAGACGTGGGATGGGGCTAACTCTGCTGAGGTCCCGATCCTGCCGTGAGCTCTGCCCGACTGTTTGCACAGAGCTCACTGGAGGAGCTGGATCTCACACCCCTCCACCTGCCCTCCTGAAGCCGGTGGGTTTCCCGTAAGTAAATCCGCCCGCATCGCAGCACGTTGCAAATGCCGGGGAAACTCACCGTCCGATCCCAGCCCTGATATCGCAGCACCACGTGCTCTGCATCTCTATGCCTGACTTGCCCATTTGCAGGGCGTGGGCGCTGACACGTATGTGACCAGCCTCTCCACGCGTGGCTGCGGTGGGTTAGACAGTGCTGGAGAAGCAGCTGGAAAATACCCGATGTGCCACGTTATCGGTGTCAGTCCAGTTAGAAACTGGAGCCTCTCCTTCCCGTCCACACTTCAGAAGACCTCATTTCCAGGGCACTCCTACTTCCTTGCCAAGACTGAATTTCTCCCTTCCTCAGAAAAGTTAGCGCTATGAGTTTTTAAGTCTATTTTCATTAAAGCTGAAGAAGTGATTATTTTTTTAAGATCTCAGAGACTATTTTAATGAAAACTCAAAGGAATTCACGATTTTCTACAAAACTGGCGTAAAAAACAGAACGTTTAGTGTCTGTGATGTTAGCACGGTGAGCTGTAAGAGGGCTCAGCTCGGCTACACCGCCAGCATTGCATCCGGCTCGTGTCCGGGTCGCACCGCTGAAACGTTGCAGCGATTTATGGTGTTGAATAAAAACAACCTGTCACTTTGGCAGTCTTGTGTTTCCTGTTCTCAGTGTTTCTTCGGGGAATTTGCTGCTTGTGAAAAATGATCCATTAACAGCCAGAGCCATTTTTCCCTTCCCCCAGGACCAGGTCTGTGCTTTCCGGACTGTAAACACTGGTCTGCACCGCGGTTTGGGGGGCGTTTGTCCTGTAGATTGTTCTACACCTAAACACTTGAAATGAATGCAGACTCTGAGTGGGGACACAGTTAAATGAGCATGAAGATGTTTATACAGTTAAGTCTTAGGTGAAGAACTGGCAATGCCGATGACCGTGTTGGAGGGACGTTGCTGATTTTGGAGCAGCTGTGATGGTCCCGTGCAGTTTAGGGGGATAAAAGGCTTGTAATGACAGGTCCTGAGGCTGTGGACAAACCTACCTTTTAATTAGCAAGCATCAGCTGAGGCATCGTAACTAAATCACTAAGGGCTCAGCTACACCTGTGTCACTCTAGCAGCCTGCTGACATATCGGTTGCATCTTAAGAGCCTTCGTTGTTTGATTTCGGTGCAGTTACTACATCCATCCAAGCCCAAAATCAGAGTTGCTGTGCGTTAAGTGAAACGTGCGTCAGTCTGCCGGGTCAGGGCCATCGTTTGGCATTAATGGGCTAGCACCTGATTACGTGTCTGAATCTAACCTGTAGGATTTAGCTTGGCCCGTTATGTATATGAGTTTGGGGTAAAGCTTATGCATCTCTGATTCAGTTATAAGATGCATCTCTATCTACTCTGCTTTCTCCCTGGGTATGTTACAGAAGAAGCCAGGCTGTGTTCTGCCAATGTGCCCAAAAGCTACTTTTGCAAGAGAGACGCTGATGTGTTGATGAGTATCAAACCTGAAGGTCCATTCAAATGCTTTGCTAGAATTATGTATCATTTAAAAAAAAAACAGCTTTAAAAATAGGTATCACAGGCAGTGAAAGCTGTCTTGCCCTTTTCACTGTCAGGCTTTTTCTTCAGTACCTATAGTCTGTCAAAATTCAACTGCTTGAGCTGAATTTTTCCATGGTTTTCCAACTCTTTCTGGAAATTTTTGGCAAAAACGTCTTGCTTTTTCAAAACAAGGGACACAGCCATTGTTTTGCCCCATTGGAAAATTCAGACACTCGTTTGGTGAGAAGGTCTGGGACTTCCACGCTGAGGCAGTGGGACTTGAAATGTGGCAGGGCGCTCGCTGCAAGGCCAGGGATGTGACTTCAGCCTGTCTTAAGCAGATCCACCCACACCTGGCCCAGCTCCCAGCCTCCCAGGTCCCAGCTCACACGGGCTCAGCAGAGGTTTTATTAGACCGACAAGATGTTTGCAAAAAAATTTCTTCAATTTAAAGAATTTTTTTGCAAACATCTTGTTGGTTTAATAAAAGATATCATCTCTACTATGAGTCCTGATTGCTTTTTCCTCTAAACCAATGCAGCTACAGCCCGGATACCTGACGGCAGAGGGCTGGAATTCGATAGTGCTGCATTTTCTGATGGTCCCGCCGCACCGAACACGCTCATAGCGTCGCCCTCAGCCTACAAGCCCCATCCCCACCGGCAGCCGAGCACGCTCCCGCCCTGGGAAGCAGTGGCCGAGTAGGTCTGATCCCATGAACGGCTCCTTCTAGCAGCAGGGGCTGGTGCAGACACGGCTTGCCCGGAGCCTGGAGGCTGGCAGTGCTTCTCCGTCCACTTACAGAAAGGATCTGCATGGTAATGCTCTCCACTATGATGTAGAGGGATTCTGGGGTCAAAAATGGGAGCAAAGCAAAGGTTTGACCTGCAGTTTTGACTGGCCAGAGCCTTGCAAGGGGACGCAGTGGCTTAGCGAGAGGATGTGCAGTGTGCCCTCTCCTGTTTGGGACGTCGGTTCCAGCCCCGTCTCCCTCCAAATGCCTCATTCAGCAAAACCTGAGCGCCGATTGCTCTGCCCGAAGCTGCATTAGAAACGAGCCCCCTTTTGGCAGCTGCCTTCGGCGGGAGTTGTTAGACATTACCTTTCCCACGCGTTAAATGTTCTTAGGACACACGTGTCTGCATGCTCGGGTGGAAAAAGACAAGCTCGGAGCCTCTCCCGGTAATGCCTCCACCCGCAGCGGGCGTTACAGCTGTGGAAACACACACAGAGTACTTTTGGGTCAGGTTAGCAGAAGCTTTTATTCAAAAGAAACTACAGCTGTAGGGGGAGTTCCAAAGTGACATGGATTTCCCAAGCACTTGGAAGGGGTCCCCCCCCCAAGAGCAAAATCAGGAGGCTTATATACTTTTTAACAGTCGCTTACAACTCACGTGATCATATAGTGAAATTAGCATGAAAAGCGGCTATAATATTACTTCATTATTTCTTTGCTGTTATCAGGATGGGAATTATGGGGGAGATAGGGTTAGTTCACAAACCTCCTTCTTGCACCTGGAAATCTACTTTGTACATACTTTTTTTTTTTACCTTCAAGGCCGCGGTGAGCGAAGCATTTCATAGATTTCATAGATTTCATAGACATTAGGGCTGGAAGGGACCTCGGAAGATCATCGAGTCCAGCCCCCCGCCCAAAGGGCAGGACGTCAGCTGGGGTCATAGGATCCCAGCAAGATAAGCATCCAGTTTATTTGCAGAAGAGTTACAAAGAACAAACACTTGCCCTTATCTGTTCTACTGTACCGAGCCAGCAATTCTACACAAAGCGGTTATGTCATCTTATAACTAAAATAATCAAAGTTTAAGGCATATATTTTTTCTGATTCCACAGCCCCCCCCTTTGAGACTATTTAGTTTCACTTTAGCCTTAAATTTCCATTCTCATGAGCCCCTCTATTTCATCATGCAGCCTTTCATGTTTTCTTTCAATCTGCTCACACTTTTGTAACACCATTATTCTAGACTCTGCTGTGGGTTTTCTTGCCTTGCTAAAGCTTTCCCTGCTGGCTTTCACGCAGCAGAGGATCAGTTGCATTAAGACATAGAACATTATCAGAACTATCAAGACAAACAATATTCCATACAGGATTTTTTTGCCAAGGGCCCCGAAATCTGGGAGCCAGGAGGTTAGCCAAGACCACATTTTTTTTAGACCCCAGTTAGTATTTTCTGAGGTCACTTGATGTAGGACCCTTAACTGATTTCGGATTTTGCGAATGTCAGTTTTGATTTGCATGTCCTGATTGACATAGACACAACAGGTGGAGTTTACTAAGGCACATACTCCTCCCTGGGATACCAATAGGTAATCTAGGGCTATGCGGTGTTGTATAGTTACTTGTGAGATCTGGGAGATTTCTTTTTGCAGAGCCTGAATTGCATCCGCAGTGGCATTTTCCATAGCTTCCATTGTGGCTGAAATGTTAATTATGGCTAGTTCCAATTCTCTTACTCCAAGCCACGGTATGAAGGTTCTCACAAATCGATGGAACCCTGTGTTTCTGGTAGCTAAGGGGTTAACCGCCCTTTTCATGTGATGGTTGAAATTTTTTACTTGTTCCAGATATATTGCACTATGCATTTCGAAACCAGGGATAACACGTTCAAGAGTGCATGCCCCCACCCAATTCCAGGGCAAGATTTTATGAGCCCTGTTTCCGCAGAGCCAGTAAAGGCCTGGGGCAGAAAGGGTACTTAAATCTTGACAGTTGTTGTGCCCTATCCGGCACTTTCGATTGATATGCATCGTATAGGACGGTTCACGTTTAGCTGTTATTCTGCTGGACCGAGATATATTACAAGAAGTAAAATTGGAGTGAATGTAAAATTCTGATCTGTTTGCAATGAGAGCAACATGAGGTTCCTTAGAAAAGTTGTAGACCATGAATCCTGTACAATTGAGAGAGGGTACGTTACCCAACAGGATTCCACTGGTGCTACTAGGGCTATAATCTAGAGTAGTTAGGCAATGAGGGTAGTGTCCTACAGGTGTGGCTTTATTATAAGCTCCGGTGTTGTTGGATCTGTAACAGAAAGGCGCCTCTACTTTTGGGGAGATTATCCAGTTAGCAGGGGCGGCCCTCCATTCTTTAGGAGCGGACCGATGGGCAGCTAACGAGTAGTGTCTAACGAAGCCGCCGTTTATTGTTCCCCATTGCTGGAGGGATATTGGTACTCCGATCATTGGGATTCCTTGGTGTAGGTGTGCTGGGCTGTGAGAGCATATCCAGCAGTCACTTTTATTTCCAGCTTGAGCCACCGCATGGGAGATCTGCAAATACAAATTTTTCTCCCACCCCCCTTGGGTGATACTGAGATACCCAAGTGTGATATATAAGGATATCAGTGCCATTTTTAGATACAGGAGGGACAAAGAATCTTAACAACAAACATAACCAGCACCAGTAAGAAAAAGAACACTACCAGCCAAACCCAGGATGGCAGCCAAAGTCTTTCTTCGTCCTCTGGGCTCAAGTTACCTAAAGGACTGATAATGTCGGCTCTTGGTCTTGATCGAGGTGGTGATCTTCCGAATGGGAGCATTCACTTTCTTCGAGGCCGAAGATGATATCTTCGTTCTTCAACTGATGAATCCGGCTGGGCTGAGGTGTTGGGTGCAGGGGAGAGGTTACTAGCACTTGCACCCTGATGCTCCTCACTTGCCTGAGTGAGGTCCTGAGGGTTTTTGTTCTTGGCCTCAGGGAAAAATCCCAACCTTGGTTGGAATACAGCTGCTTCGGGGTCCAATGGAGGTGATACCTTCTTGCAGTGCGAGGCGTGAGTTCACGTTTGGTGACCTTGGCAACGAACAGCAGAATTAGTGGTCAGAAGTACCTGGAAAGGTTCTTTCCATCTGGGTTGAAGTGCGTTTTTCCATTGATAGACCTTTACGTAGATCCAATCCCCTGGTTCGAGGTTGTGACAGGGAACATCCGGTGGTTGAGGTAAGGCTTCTTGGACCTGTGAATGAACAGACCTGGCATACTTCATTAATGCCTTGCAATAATTTAGTACAGTTTCATCAGTTAATTGTAGGTCTGTTTGGTGAGGGGCAACAGGTGGTGTAGCTGGCATCCTCATGGGTCGTGCCATGAGTATTTCATAAGGGGTTAGGCCATGTTTTCTGTTAACAGTGTTTCTAATGTGCATAAGAGCAATGGGCAGTGCATCAGGCCATTTGAGGCCTGTTTCAGCACAAATCTTCGAAATGCGCGTTTTTAAATCAGAGTTTTTACGTTCTACAGCACCACTTGACTGTGGATGATAACTACAGTGTAGGTGTTGCTGTATGTTGAGTGCTTGGCAGATGTTTTTTACTATCTGTCCTGTGAAATGGGTGCCACGGTCACTATCTATTGTGAGGGGCAATCCAAATTTAGGGATGAATTCTTTGAGCAATTTCTTTGCTACAGTGATGGAATCAGCACGTACGCATGGGTAGGCTTCCACCCATCCAGAGAACACATCAATAATAACAAGAATGTATTCATAAGAACAGCACTTAGGTAGCTGCACAAAATCAATTTGCAGATTCACAAACGGTCCCCATGGAGGGGGATGGGCTGCGGGTGTCGTTTTTACCCGTTGCCCAATGTTGTGAGCTAAGCAGATGGGACAGGAGCTACAGTACTGTTGTGCCATGGAAGGAAAATTTGGGGCAAACCAGTTTCTTTGTACTGTAGCAATCATTCCTCCTTTGCTCGTATGGGCCACAGAGTGGGTTAAACGAGCAAGATGTGGCAAAAGCTCTCTCGGCGCCACCAGGCGGCCGTCCGGGGAGCGCCAGAGAGAGTCGGGGTGCAGTGAACATCCTGCACGCAGCCAGTCATTTATTTCCTTTTTTGGGGCCTGATTTTGAAGAAGGGCCAGACTTGAAAGGCTAGCCAAAGGAGACTGGTCTGCTGAAAAACAAACAAAAACAGAGTTAGGAGCCCGTGGGCCAGAAAGGGCCGCATTTCTGGCAGAACGGTCTGCCAGATCATTTCCTCGTGTGACATCATCAACGGGTTTCTCATGAGCTTTACATTTAACAATAGCAATAGCAAGAGGCAATTGAACAGCTTCTAAGAGCGCTTTTACATAACAACCATGACTGATTTGGGTCCCTGATGAAGTGAGGAACCCTCTTTGTTTGCAGATTTGTCCAAAATCATGAACAACACCAAAAGCATACTTAGAGTCAGTATAAATGGTTGTGGTTTGATTTTTTGCAAGAATGCAAGCACGTGTTAAAGCAATGAGTTCAGCAACTTGAGCAGAACGAGCTTGGGGTAAAGAATAGGCTTCCAAAACAGCATACTGAGTGCATACTGCATATCCCGCAACTAATTTGCCTGCATCATTTCTAAGACAGGAACCATCAACAAACAAAACAAGGTCAGAGTTCGGGATAGGAATGTCCTTGAGGTCAGTTCGAGGGGTTAACAATTGAGCTGTGACAGACAGGCAATCATGAGGCTCACCATCAGAGGCAATAGGCAGAAGTGACGCAGGATTCAGAATTGAACAGCGATTTAAGGTTACATTTGCAGCTGACAGTAGAAGTTTCTCATATTTAGTAAGACAGGAATTGGAAATGTGCTGAGTTTTGCCCTTGAGCAGAAGGGCCATCACAGCATGTGGAACTGCAACGGTTAAAGAGTGTCCCAAAACTAGAGAATCTGCCTTTTCAACCAACAAGGCAGCAGCTGCAACTGAACGGAGGCAAGGAGGAAGTCCCGCAGCTATGGGATTAAGGGCAGAGCTGTAATATGCAATTGGGCGTTGCTTTTCACCATGCAGCTGAGTGAGTACTCCTAAAGCGATTCCTTCCCGTTCATGACAAAACAAGGTAAAGGGTTTCTTATAATTAGGAAGTTCAAGAGCAGGAGCAAGAGTGAGGGCTTGCTTAAGGACCACAAATGCTTGTTCGGCTTCAGGAGTCCAAGGGAGGGGTTCCGGGGTGGTATCATGAGTGAATGCTTGCAAGGGTTTTGCAAAAGCAGCATAACCCAGGATCCACTGTCTACAATAACCCGTTGCACCTAAGAATCCCCTCATCTGTTTTCTAGTCATAGGTTTGGGAATGTTGAGGATAGCTTCAACTCTACTAGGGGAAAGGTGTCGTTCTCCTGCTGAGATATCATGCCCTAAATAATGTACCTTAGACTTGCAGAGCTGCAATTTAGATTTTGAGGCCTTGTGGCCTTTCTGAGCTAAAGCTGTGAGGAGTGTCAAAGTATCTTGCTCACAGGCCTCTAAAGTGGGTGAGGCTAACAATAGATCATCAACGTACTGAACAAGGGTGGACCCCCCTTTGAACGTGATAGGATCCAAATCTTTTTTTAGGATCTGGGAAAACAGGGTTGGGGACTCTGTATATCCCTGAGGGAGTCTTGTCCAGGTATATTGAAATCCCTGATAAGTAAATGCAAACAGATACTGGCTATCCTTATGAACGGGGATAGAGAAAAAAGCAGAACAAAGATTCACTACTGTGAAATATGTAGCATCTGAAGGGATACAGGAAAGAATAGTGGCAGGGTTAGGGACCACGGGGAAAGCGGGTAACACAGCGGCATTTATAGCTCGAAGATCTTGCACAAAGCGATACGTATCTTTACCAGGTTTTTTGACAGGTAGGATAGGTGTGTTGCAAGGGGAGCGTATTGGGACAATAATCTCTTGCTCAAGGAGTGAGGAAACGACAGGCTTGATCCCTTCCTCAGCTTCCTTTGAGATGGGGTACTGTGGGACACGAGGAAGTGGCTTGGCAGGGTTCAGGGTGATACGCACTGGTTCAGCACTCAGCATGTGCCCCACTTCATTCGCATGGGTGGACCACAGCTGTGGAGGTACTCGTGCCAACAGTTCCTCTTGCAAGAAGGAAGTGTCAGAATCAGAGTACTCCTGGGTTAGCAAAGCCACAAGCTCGGTTTCCCTCTGTTCCGGTACCTCAAGGTAAACACCATCTGGGCTACAATAAATTACGCATCCCAGTTTACACAGCAAGTCCTTACCAAGAAGGTTGACAGGTGCACAGGGGCTAAGAAGAAAGGCATGATTTTCAGACAAAGGGCCAATAGAGATGGAGACAGGTTCAGAGACGGGATGTGGGATAGGTTGTTCGCCTATACCGACAGCATTTACAGTTTCAGGAGAATAAGGTAGAAAAGGAAACTCAGCAGCCTTTAGCGTGGAGCGGGACGCTCCGGTGTTGACAAGACAGGAGACAGGTTTACCAGAAATAAGGCATTCAACAAACGGACCAGATTGGTCAGTAGCAAGCAAAGGAGCAATGATGTCACTGTCCCTCAGGCTGTCCTATTTAACACTGGGAAAATTGACAGGAAGTGGAGGTGGGGCTGGGGTCTGGGTCCTTGGCCGGGGCGGTTGGGGCATTCTGATTTCCAATGTCCTTCTTGCTTGCAATAATGACATTGGTTCCCATAGCCTGGGTTTTGTGGGCTCAAGGATCTATTTCTTCCCCTGAATCTACCCGGGCCTCCCCTTCCCCGTCCTCGTCCCCTTCCTCTACCTGGACCCTGCAACTGAGAAATCTGTAAGGCCATTAACTTAAACTCGGCACTGTCTTTAGACCGTTCCAATTTGTTATGAAAATGGTTAGCCGCAGCAAGGACTTCGGTCAAATCTTTAGTTTCCCAGCCAATAATTACTGTTTGAATTTTCTCAGCAATTTTAGGGTTAAGTCCCTGGACGAATGCTGCCATTATTGCTTGTTTAGCATTTCCGACTGGGTTATCCATTCCTGAGTATCGTTCAAATGCCTGTTTGAGGCGTTCTAAATAGTTACTGGGGTGTTCATTTTTGTTTTGTTTACAGGTATTTATTTTGGTCCAGTCTGCCTTTTTTGGGCAAATTGTGAGAACTGCCTGAACCAAAGCATTTTTCTTGTTAATAAAGTTTTGGCCAATCCCTGGGTTTTGATCTGGCCAAGTACAGGCAGCGTACAGACGTAGCATAGTCTCCTTGGGCAAAATGGATCGCTTGAGCTGATTAATGTCAGCCCATGTTGGATTATAACAATTTATAACAGTTTGCAATTCTTCCTGAAATTTTTTTGGGTCTTCCCTGATTTTTGGGAACTTTTGAGTTAAATTGTAGAGATCACCTGGAGTTCAGGGTGCATGCACAGTTACTATATTTTGTCCATCGGTGCCAATGCCTGGCATTTGTCTTAGGGGGTAAACTTGTGCAGTTCGGGATCTTAGATTGATGGGAGATTTTTCCATGCCTATTCCCATTCTTCTAAATACACCTGTGGTGGGTTGTGACCCAGGAGTAAATTGCCACACTGGTGATGATTGAGTGGCAGATATGGTGGATGAGTTTGGACTATTAAGCTCCGTGGATGGATTTACTGAAGGAGCTTCAGCTAATGGGTCACTAGCCTGGGCTGCAGCCTGATGTTGAACCGGTTGTTGCTGATGTGGGAGTCCCAGGAGAGCGGGGTTCGAACAAAGGTCAAGGATATCCTCTGCTGGCTCTGGTGGTGGGGGCGCCCCGGGCAATGCTGGATACATTGGAGCGGTGGCCAGCGTGTAATTTGGGGGAGCAGCCAATTTCTCCCGAACAGCTTTTAACTGCTGTTTTAATTTTTCTTGAGAGTTTTTTAGGCTCCTAGTTTGAGATTCTGTCCGCCTTTTGGACATTTTATCATACCAATAAAAGAACGCGTCCCACTGGTTTTGTGGTGTTTTGGATCCACGGGACTCTAACGCCCCTCTCAAGTGCACTATTTTATTCTGATCAAATGTTCCTTCCTGTGGAAAATGTTTCACAGGATCATCCCTAGTATACCAGTTCCACTTATCCAGGTACTTGCAAGTCTCGGGAGAATAGTGTGTGTACATAAAGTATGCTGGAGTCCCCTTAGGGGGGACAGGAACCTGTTTAGACTGACTTGTTCCCATTTTCAGTCACACAGGGAGACATAGGAGAGGCTTATTTAGGATGTCCGGGCCGCTCAGTGCCTTGCCCCGCAGTTTTTCACTGCCCAGACAAAAGGCTTCTGACCCGACACCGGCTCATAAAATGGAAATGGGGAGGGAAACACTAGAGGGATCCTTTCACTCTTGCTTTCGGCAGAAGCTACTGGGACGAGGGGTTTGGAAAAGACAAAATCACTCAGACGCCCTGTCCACTGGGTCACGAGGTTCCAGTTGGGTCCCCTTGCTTTCAAAACTGCCCTGTCAGGCAGAATTGGGGCGGCTGAGCCCAACCGTAGTCTCAGTCCTGGTCAGTGGCTCATATTTCTAAATACACACACACATTCATTCAATAAGCCCTGTCCACTGGGTCACGAGGTTCCAGTTGGGCCCCCTTGCTTTCAAAACTGCCCTGTCAGGCAGAATTGGGGCGGCTGAGCCCAACCGTAGTCTCAGTCCTGGTCAGTGGCTCATATTTCTAAATACACACACACATGCACATTTATTCAGTCAGCCAGACCTCCTACCCCACACCGCCTTAGTTAATTAACTACAAGCCCGATGTGCTGTTGGATGAAGGTGCCTCAAACAGTTTCTCCCTAAAACGTACGTTACCAGACACAAAATGGGATCCTTTACCAGACAGAAAATTTTAGCCGGCAGTAAGGTTCAGACTGACCTGTTTTAACAAGGTTCAGATCCAGTTACCACGGCCAAGTTGGGAGCCTACAGGCAGTCCTCCTCCGAAACCCCAATAGAGATTTTGAATTAGGTCTCTTACCTCTCAAGTTTGGCGCCTCAGGGTTCGGGGGGGGGTAGCCTGCGGTCCTCCTTCCTCAGCCTGTGTTCTGGATCCGAGTCACGGCACCAGGAATTGTTGTGGAAACACACACAGAGTACTTTTGGGTCAGGTTAGCAGAAGCTTTTATTCAAAAGAAACTACAGCTGTAGGGGGAGTTCCAAAGTGACATGGATTTCCCAAGCACTTGGAAGGGGTCCCCCCCCCAAGAGCAAAATCAGGAGGCTTATATACTTTTTAACAGTCGCTTACAACTCACGTGATCATATAGTGAAATTAGCATGAAAAGCGGCTATAATATTACTTCATTATTTCTTTGCTGTTATCAGGATGGGAATTATGGGGGAGATAGGGTTAGTTCACAAACCTCCTTCTTGCACCTGGAAATCTACTTTGTACATACTTTTTTTTTTTTACCTTCAAGGCCGCGGTGAGCGAAGCATTTGCAGAAAAGTTACAAAGAACAAACGCTTGCCCTTATCTGTTCTACTGTACCGAGCCAGCAATTCTACACAAAGCGGTTATGTCATCTTATAACTAAAATAATTAAAGTTTAAGGCATATATTTTTTCTGATTCCACACAGCTCAAGGCAGAAAGGTACAAACCCTGAAGGCCTGATGCTCGCCTGATACCACCGAACGCCCCTTAGAGTCAACGCGTGCGATGGCCACATGCCGCCACCACCTTCGCGCTGCTGTGGCGAAACCTGACGCGGGCTCGTGGTGAATGGGTGCCTCGCTAGCGCCACGCGGCACGATTCCCATGGCTTTCCTTGGAGTTTGCCATGAGGATGCTATCCAAGTTGCAATAAAATACTCCTTCGAAGGAAGGGCTTCAAGTCCGCCAGCATAACGATGGGCTTTTGGTGCCGACAGCCAGCAAACCAGTTTACATTTACCAGTGCTGCGGAGGCGTGCAGCTGTATACAGTTGACACAAGTGCTTTTGTTTAAAAATTGGACAGGGCTGTGTTTTGGAAAGGCTGCCTGGCTCATTGAATGCGAGGTGGCGCACAAAGCCTGCTTTCAGGGAGTGCAACGGGCAACAGGACAAGCAAGAGTGGCAAAAACTGAGGTTCTTGCCCAGCTCCTGGGTTTGTTAGCGTTTAATGAGAACCACATATCAGACATGAAAAGAAAGAGATGGAAAGTCTCCAATTTCCAGGGTTTCAGTGAGATTTTAATGCACTCCCTTTGAAAACATAAAGATGCAGTTAAAGAGGGAGAAAACGGCTTTGTAGAGAAACTGCAGAAATGAGGGCTGAGAAATCCCAGCTTTGTTCCTGTTGGACCCTGGACAAGTTACCCAAATTTTAGACCTAATGAACATGGGGACAACCAGCCAGCGGGGCCTGACTTTGAGTCCCAGAGTCTGAGATGGAGGTGATATTCAGGGACGTGCTTTCAAGTCTCTGTCTAAACAGAGCGGGTTGCACCATCCTTCCTGGCCCTCCGTTATCCTGAAATGCAGGTGCTGCAGGTGCATCCTGTGAAACTCTGTCCACTTTAAGAATATTTTAGACCATGAATATGTAAACCATTCTCCATCTGAGCCATCGCCAAGACCCCGCTGCGGCTGAGCCGCGTGGCATGGCTCTGTGCAAAGCTTACGCTCTGAGCGGCTGGCGCTCGACGCAGTAATTGCAGCCCTGTGCACACATCGAGCACGTTGAAACGATGCAGTCGTGGAAAACGCCAACTTGCCGGGAGCCATGTGCATGCGATAAAGGGCTAGCCTTGGCACATGGCGTGGAAAGGACACCAGTGCATAGTACTGACTGGCTACCTGATGAACCCCGGCGCTTTGGCAGTGCAGACCGGAGGCTCAGCTCCTGCGTGTCATGTAGCTGGAGCTCCCCCTGCACGGGGCACCGTGCCGGGAAGGATGCCCAGGCAGGAGAATTTGCAAAGACGACGCTTGTCTGAACTATGCTTGTTTGACATCGCTGAGCTGCTCCTGGGCAGGTTATTCCAGCGGGATCCACAGGCTGGGTTGCTGCGCTTTCTGCCGAAGCCACCTGTGCTGGACTCTGCCTGGAGCCCCCAGTGTGGCCTGGTGATGTCTAGTGCATATGCCCGATCCCCAGAAACACACCTTTACATTAGTGCCAGAGGGAAACTTGAGGGTCTCATTCTGCAACTCTCCTCCTGCCCTTGCCGTGGGGCTGGAGGAGAGTTGCAGCGTCACGGCAGCGTCACGGCAGCCCCCAGCTCTTCCTGGCACAGGTTGCAGCGGGCAACCTGTCCACCCAGCTGCTCCGGGCCCCGGCAGGTTGGGGAGCAAAGCCACTCAGGATGCACCGGAGGTGAGCAGGGCAGGGGCGGGGGCACGTGCCTGACCGCAGGGTCAGAGTGAAATGCAAGTGTGCAATGCAGGGGTCCTCTTAGGGCCTCTGCAGCTGGACCGTGCAGTATCTCAGCCCTGCCCACAGCTCCCTGCGGGTTGTTAGCCCGGTCCGGTTTAGCTCGGACTCCTCCGGACTGGCCTGAAACTGGCCCAGGAGCAGCGCCTGCAGCCTGGGCTCCAGCGGCTAAACTAAGAGTCAGCCTTTGTGGGTAGACAAGGCTGGCTAGGTACGTGGGATAGAGGCAACAAAGGGACCTGTATGTTCTCGCTTTTCTTTTTCCGGGAAAGTACAGGATGTCTAACACGATACATGTAATATGTGTTCAATAGACACTACTCAGGGATGTTTGTATATATTGTGTAAAAATGAGATGACGTGCAATATGATACCAATTCCGATGTTTTTTTTAGTATGTTATTTGGACTGTTGTATTATCCTTTTGTGAGGCCTCTGTTAGAGGTCATTTTTGAGCCTTTTGTTATGGTCTGGTTTTCTAATAAAATGTTTTTAAGAAGAAAAAAAAAAAAAAGGCATGGCCTGACCAGGCCCCGCGGCACAAGGCTGGGCCCAGTCACCCCAGACCAGCCTGCATGCACCCCCTTTCTGCCTCCCACGGTGTGCAGGGAGCCCAGTGCTGGAACTGGGGGCCCCAGTCTGGGTGGAGGCAGTTATATAAAATAGCTGAAAGGTGGAATATAGACTATTCTATCATTCTAGTATATGTTACAGTCTAGATATAGACTATTCTATATAGACTATTCTATAGTTTATATATAGACTATTGTATAATCTATATTCTCTGAATATTCTCTATCATTCCACTACACTCTATGTTCTGTATTATATTATATAGACTATCTAGATCTCTAGATGGGGCAATGCATAACTGGGCACATGGGGCAATGCTTAATTGCTGCCACCACCTCCAGAATGCACCCCCCCCCCCCGGTCTTGCAGAATGGGCTGGTCCTGAATGACCCCCTCCCTCCACTGTCGAATGGACTGAGCCTGAATTTTCCCTCCATCAAGCCCTGGAGGCCCCGTAGAATAGAACAGCCCAGAACATCCCCCCCCCGCCACTTAAGAGTGGACTGGCCCTGACACCCCCCCTTCTCCAGAATGGACTGACCCCAGACCCCAGCTAGAACGCAGAGGACTGACCCACTCCCTCAGCTTCGCAGGGGGGTTCCGACTCCCTCAAGAATGGAGTGATGTGTAACACCCCTCCCCACCCCCGACGCCGAAATAGACGCGCTCGGATATCTAGGACGGCGGATTTGTCCCAGAAAAGAGCCCGCTCGCTGTAGAATGGAACCATCCCTCCCCCCCATGCAGCCGGAGAATGGTTCACTCCGCGGTTCCAGGTAGGTTGGAAGCGGAAGCTGTCGTCACTTCCCCTAGGCTCAGCCAATGGGGAGGCGGGGAAGAAGGGCGCGCGCCAAAGGCGCTGGTGGTGGGGTTGAGGTGGTTTCCGGGATGGGCCGGGGCGGCTCGGCGCCGGGGCAGGTGAGGGGACGCGGGCTCGCAGCGCGGCGGGGAGTCGCGGGGTCACGGGAGCAGCGGTTCGCGGGGATTCCTCGACAGGCTGCGGCCTCCCCGAGCCCCCCGTGTTTCCCTTCCGTGTCAGAAATGGAGCGAAAGCTCCGAGCCGCCGTTTCCCGCGGGGTGCCAAGAGTCTAAAAAGGGCCGACCCGACCGCAGCTGCGCCCCACTTCACGTCCACGTTGGAAAATTAAAAGCAGCGATGTGACGCGACCCCAATTCCCTCACGGCCGCGACCGTCGTAGCAAAACACACCGAGCGCTGAGTGAAATCGGGTCTCGATTTAAAACAAGCGTTACGGGCGGTCCTCGGACTTACGTTGGTTCCTGAAAACGGCGCGTTAAGTCGAAACGCTGTAACTCGGCACCGGTTTTCCCACGAGAAACAATGTTATCTATGGGGGATCGGTTCCGGATACTCTATTTTCACCAAGAATGACCCATCGTTGTGTACTCGATCAATTATAGAGGAGTAATATAGCGACATTGATGTATTTCTATTGTAAATAGCAGTCGTATTGGTTTGGGAGGACTTCTCTGAGGTGACAGTTGGATGTTTTGAAGGGCTCTTGGCTGGAGTCTCCCCAGGAGTCTCGGCTGCAGGTGTTTTTGGAGTCGCGTGTGCTTTCTTAAAGAAAGTGTCCAAGGAAGTTTGGACAGACGAGAGATGAGCGACGCAGCGAACTTGTTCACTGACATGACGTCGAATCGGATCAAGCGTTGTAAAGTCAAAACTGACATCGTAAAGTTGAAACAGGGTGTCAGTTTAGAAACGTAAATGCAAAACGTAACGAAACGAAGTCCAGGACTGAGTGCCTGTACGGGCAACCCCCGATTAGCGCTCCGAACGGGTTCCTGAAAAACCAAGCGTCAAGCGAAATTAGTGTGAAGTGAAACTGAACGTATTTGATGATCCTAGGTGGCAACTGCGAGTGTTATAGCGAAACGTGCTGAGCGCTAAGTGAAATCGGTTCTCAATTTAAAAGGAGCGTTATAGCAAAACAGCGCTAAGCGGGGGTTGCCTGTATGTTCTCTAATAGATCAGCGACGTAATACCGAAACGACGTTAAGCGAGGAGTACCTGTGTGTATAAACAGGGCTGGTCTGAGCACGGGTTGTGGCAGCTTTGCCTGCTGTACAGGTGACCCCCAGCTGAACGCTGTTTCGGTTGGCGCTAATTTGCTATAACGCTCGTTTTAATTTGAGACCCGATTTCACTTAGTGCTTGGTGAGTTTCGTGGTCGCCATCTTGGGTCATTAAAAACAATTGCAGTCGCCACCTCGGGTCCTCAGATACTTCTGGTTTCACTTAACGCTCGGTTCTTCAGGAACCAACTCGGAGTGCTAAGCGGGGGCTGCCTGTGTTTCTCAGTAGCAATGTCTCTCGTTGGAAATGGGAGCTTGGATCTATGCAGCACCTCTTGTCTCGAAAGAGTCCATCGCGCCTGAAAATTTGCAAACACCTTTTCCTTTGCTAATCTTTGTTCTTGAATTAGCCTAATGTGTATGTGTCTTGCGTAGTTTCACAGATTGTAAGGCTGGAAGGGACCTCGGGAGATCGTCAGGTCCAGTCCCCTGCACCATGTTCTTATTTTGAAAGTGATCGCTGCTCCATCTGATGTTGTTAGCCGTACTTCTGGACTCTAGTGATCAGTTTAAGGTGATGTAGCTGTGATGGTCCAGGAAAAGATAAAGCCCACAAAAATTTTTACCTCTTGCATAACTCCTGGACTGATTGCACGGTTGGGATAAACATAGGCAAACTTTTGGGTGTTACAGGACCTTTCCTCAGGCTCTGAGAGAGAAGCAGCTGTTTCGCTCTCTGCTTCTCTCCCAGAGGCTTGAGGAAGGGTGCTGTGATACCTGAAAGCTTGCCTGCATCTATTCCAGTCATGCAGTTGGTCCAGTAGAAGGTATTGCCCACAAAAATTCTTGCCTCTTCACGGTTTGTGGAAAACTTCTTCACGGCTCATATGACCAGACTGGAATTGACCCTCAGCGGGGTGGTGCAGGCACCTACCCTGGAGATCTTCAAAAGGCGACGGGACATGCGCTTTGCTGGGGTTATTTGACCTCGGCAGTCTTTCCTGCCCAGAGCAGGGGGGCTGGACCCAGTGATCTCACGAGGTCCCTTCCAGCCCTAAACTTCTGTGAATCTGTACTCAAGAAACGTTAGTGCCAGGAATTTTAACAAAGGATTTAATTTCTTACAGTTGTTACTGGTTCTTATGCCTCCCATTTGATTTGAGATGGTCTTCATGCTCCTCTTAATGTCAGCTTTTGTTAACCTTTTATAGTAGTATGATGACTGAATTTGTCATCTTACAGCATGTGTTTTCAGTTTGTAAAGATTGTTAATATGCTCTTTGTGTCTTTATGAAGCGTGTATCCATTGATTTCTTTATTTAGTTTCTTATTTGTCTTTGTCTATTGATAGTATGGCTACTATTCCCCAAAACAACCTCCAGAAGCAGTTAGAGCTTCATTCAGCAAAAGGGGCCTGCAGTAAACTAAGTCTTCCAAAACACAAACCAGCGTGAGTATCCATCAGTCTGCTTTGCTATTCCTCATTAAAAATGATGCAGAAAAAGTACTGTAGCAGCCAGCATTTCTAAATTTGGTTTATGATCTGCCTGCCCAAACTAACTGCCAAAAAATTAAACTAGAGAGTAAAATGTTGTTTTTATGCTAACGGGAAGGAGTCCAGACCACCTGTCCTGGGGATGTGTGGATCACACTGTTCCGAGTATCAAAGTATGAATTATAAGCTTAGTCTAAGCTATGCTGAAAGTAAAAAACATACCACTTAGTTGCTACAGACCTGGTTTTTTTGGGGGTTTTTTTTCAGAGGTTTTGAAAACTTAATTCTATCAAAGTCTGTCTGAGCAGTGCTTGTTTAGCACCTTTGAAGACTTAGCCAAAATAACTTGAGATGCATCATGCATTCCATAAATTATGACTTACGTCCATGAAGATGATTTATACAAAATGCTGTGACTATTAATTGTTAACCATTAAAAACCAGAAAGACCATGCAAGATGGGGTGCGTTATACAGTATTCAATATGGACTGCAATTTTTTTCTGAATGAGTATATAAATTAAGTCACATTGTGCTGTGCATATGCAACTTTTCAATTATTTTAAGTAAACTTCTGTCCTCCAATGTTGGTGAACTATTTTTGGTGTCAGAAACGTACCCTACTTCCTAATTTTTGAAAAATATGCATATTTTGTGTGAAATAATATATCCCATTATCTTTTTATTTCAGTGGTTTCACTTTCAAAAAGAAAACTCTCGGTAATGCTGTATCTGTCAGCCTTTCCGGTGCAACAAATGTTTCTGCATTAAAGGAGAAGGATGTCAATACTTCCCTGAATAAACCTATTGCATCTCTTCCTGCATCCAAGGATAAACAGATAAAAATCAATGATATTTTTGTGCAAGCATCCAAGGAACAGGAAATACAACAACTTTGTGAAGACCAAGTATCAACAACTTCATTGGGATGTCTTCAACAAATTTCAAATGATTTGCCAGCTCCAGCAAAGAAGAATGTAAGCAGTGAGCCCTGTGACACGCCCTTTCAGAAAGTAGACTACAGCTGTTCAGCTGATTCTGTTATTACCATAGAAGATGATTGGGATGATATAGATGATTTTGACTTATCGGCAAAGCAAAAGAGCTACTCAAAACCATTGGTTTTATCCCCCAAGAGTCAGATTGTAAAAACTAGCAAGACTCTACAAATATCAAATTCCCCTACAAATAGATTATCTAGAGCATCTAGGACTGTAAGCCGTGAGCAGGGGCTTTCAAAACCTTGTCCTTCTGAAAATGGTGTAAAACTACAGAGTGACAGACTGCCAGATTTATCAGAAAGCTCACTGATCTACATTGATTTGCTTCCTGATGATTCGATTCCTAATAACCGTAAAAAGACTTTATGTGAAGATCTTCAAGAGGAGTTGTCCGCAGAAACTATTCTGGATGACAAAAAGGAAGAGACTTGTACAGGTAAGCGGTCATCTTTTAATGTATGAGTGAGTTCAAGGGAATATTTTCATGTCCCCACGTTAGGTGGCATTCTGTTCTTTCCTGGACACCTAGGTGACCAGATTTGATTCTCTTTATAGTTGTCCAAATCCCCAAAGTGTTACATATGCACAGGTTAGGACTCTGATCACACATGCCATCCCTCTGGGTAGAGCAGTTATGTATGCACCCAGGAATGGAATGCCAACGTATGCATAAGTGGCATTTTTGGGGTATGGGTAACCTAATCTGGACATCCAAAGAAGAATAGAATACCTCCGTTGGAGCGCGGTTCTCAGAAGGGCAGAGCTCTGGCGGATGTAGATGTTCAGGTAGGTGACACATAGATTTTGCTGTAAAAAATGCCACTAGTCAAAAAAAATGTTCTGAATTTCACAACAGTGGGCTCTTCTTTCTAGACAGAAGAATAAACATTATGTGTCTGCTGTTGGAGTAGGAAGATGTCCTTGTAGTAGTCTCCAGGAGCGAGAAAAAAAAAGGGGGGCACCTCTGGAAGCCTCACTGAAAGCCGAAAAGGTCAAAGCTCTGTCTGGAGCATTGGGGTAGCGTGGCTTACAATGCCGATTTCTGTAGGCCTCACTGAACATAGGTTGCCAGTTTTAATTCACTTGGACTGCTTTCAGTTTCTAGTAAATTGCAGTGTAATATTGAGAGGTCCTGAGCAATACAAACTAATTTGTATCTATTCATCATTTTAATTTTATTTAAAATGCATCAATTGGGAGTTTGAATTATTCTTGTTAACATTTGCACCATTTCCTTATTTAAAAGCTCACTGCTTCCTTTAGCTTCTCTGTGTTTAGAGTGTCTCGATTTGCTGTGAGGTATCTTCCTGTTTTTCACTTGTGAAATTAATATGTACTTAGACAGTAATTTATTGATTCCTTAGCGAGTAACAAACTATACATCATTATCATCTCACTGTTAGTAAGGTGTGAGGGTACTTCAGGAATCCTTCAAAAATACATGTTTTAATTTTCACAGAAAAGGGGAAGTAATCCCAATAAGTGAGTTAGGACAAAATTATTTAAATAAACCAGATATCCTTAGGACTTGTCTACACAGTATTTCACAGTATACCAACATAATATGTAATGCAGGTTCCCATTGTCAGCAGTGATGCAGTTATTTTTGCATAACGGTTGCCTTACGTTAAAATTGTAAAACCATATTTGTCTTCTCGTTTATTAAATAAGTACACACCTGAACTTTAATAAACTATCTGAAACACAGTGGTTTTGCTTTGTTGTTCTTTTCCTGGTTGAATTTTAGGTTTATTCCAAATTTGAAGCTACAATCTTGCTCAGTAATTTTAAAATATCTTTTCTGTTCCAGCTGATAGAAAAAAACAGAATAATGGCAAAGTACCTCTAGGTGAGGATGAGGAGGACAGCCAGTCACTGAAAGACCTAGATAAAGGATGGGTTGAGACGCTTGCAACCACTGGGCTTGATGAGGATGATGACTATCTAGATATCATTCCACCCTCCCCAGAAGAAGTGTCTTGCATCTCAGCGCCAAAAAAAACCAATAGGTAAAGTAAGGCTTACTAACTGAATACTTCTCATTAGAATGTTTTAAGAATACTCTTGTAAAATCTCCACTTGTTGGTTAAATTGACTGGATGGACAACTGTTCCCAAGACTTTCATTCTTGAGCTAATAGCAACCTGGCAGTTGGCAATAAGGATTTTTATATTTACACAGAAGATGTAAAATCTGGTTGAGAGCTGGGTGGGTGAAAGACTGACTGATTTGGTTACTTGGCATATTGATATCTGTGTCTTAATAACTTGTCATTTTAACGCTGGCAGTTTTCTCAAAGAATCCACTGTTGAAGGAAAACCAACAGTTAATACCACTTGGTCAGAACCCAAGAAAACTACCGCAAAGCAGCCCAGCAATGGAACCAGCACAGAGAATGCAGGTAAAAGAAATACTTCAGCTGAAACTTCTATGTATCAAATCTCTCTTGAATGGTGTCCAGCTCCTTGTGTTTTCAGGTTTGTCATTTGCTGTCCTACAGAAGGAGCGTTTGTTAATGGTGAAAGCTCAGGAATAAGAGGCAGGAGACTAGGAGCTTAGTTTTCTTTCACTCTCTGCCACTGCCGTATTAGGTAACCTTGGATTTATGCAGTTAGATTTTTGATTTCTTGGTACTGTATTGAAATGACTTGGACCTGATTTTTCAGAAATGTTGAGCGTTCAGAAAATGTTAAATTAATTTTCCAAAATCAGTGATCATGAAAAAACAAAACCAAACCTGAGTTTTAAGTGCTTCCTTTCCTTTCAATTTCCGCGTGAGACGAGGGGTGTAGAACTACATGTATAGACATCTTCAGTTCAAGAAATGCAAGATGCTTAAAAAAAGTGAGCTATTTCTGTTAATGCAACATAGGACTGTGAATTTAAACAGACAGCTATCTAAACATCGCTTAAAATAAGGTAAATGTTCTTGTGATCTACATAAGATCCACGTGTGTTGATTGACATCTCATTAACATGTTTAAAATACACTGATACTGGTATGTATTACATTTTTCCTGTCTCTTGGGTGGTGCAAGTTATATCTCTTGGTATTGCCTGGGAACAAGGCTTTATTAAAGGATGGTGTATTAATTTGCAGATAAATGCTTACCTTGGGAACAGCAGCTCTATAACGTGATGGAAAATATCTGTAAACTGGTGGATGCTGTTCCAATACATGAACTTAAGTCTTTGTCCTGTGGGAATGATCTTCTTTGGCAGAGAGATTGCAGGTGTGTTTTAATGAAAAATCTTTAGTTTCTCTGTATTTTATGCATTGGTACGTGTCTGTAGGTGTCTCCATCACATAGGTAAGGTGGCAGGAAATACTTTTAATTGGTGTAGTGTGACTAAGGAGGAAAACATGTCCAATACAGAAATGTTAATGTTTTGGATAGGATAATTAGGGAAGGTAAAAACAGGCCTCAAAAATCAGATCTAGACTTTTATCTAGTCCAGTAGTCTGTCTTTTGGCAAGTGGTTGGTAGTAGTTATTTCAGAGGAATCTCTTAAGAATGACTTAATAGGCAGACATAGGATAATCTCCTCCTTGCCTTCAGTCACCTAACTTCTACTCTTCTGCAAGCATGCTGCTGCATTCCCATCTTAGTAGGAGTTTTGGACTTAACTGCTGTCTGCTCTGCCATTGTTACCCACTTCAAGCTCGTTTGTTAAATTCAGCAAGATACCTGCTCTTAGGGCTCTGCTAGACCTTGCAAAACTCTACAGCACATTAAAAATACAGAGCCCATGTAAATGTGAATTTCTCAATAAAAGCATGAAATGGACTGCTCATCCTGGCTGTGTAGGGACCTGGAGATGTAGTAGGTGATATCTTATCCAAACTTTGTATGGCTTGCAAAACTAGCATAACATACAGACATTGAAGTCTACTGTCAAACCTTTCTAACATTGGTCTTAACTGTTCCAAGCAAGTGAAATTTATTTTGGTTCTGTTCTTAGCCGCCAGACGATGGGAATTTTCCTAGCTTGATATTTAAAATGATGCTATATATTGTAACTAACTGACTTCTGCTAGTAATGTTTTAAAAAAAATCACTCAGTTTATTTAGATTTTAATTAAGTTCTTTGTGTTGTATTTCCCTTTGGCAACATACCTTTCTTCTGAAAAAGGAAGAGTAGAAAACATTTATCTGTGTTGTAGGACTTGTCATTTTAACATTATCTTTTTTTTGTTTTCCCTCCCCACCTCACCAGGAGAAAATTGTTAACTAATTGCACAGATGCAAGCAAAAGTGGTGCAGATATCCTCCTTGCCACAACCTGGAAACCCTGTCCTGGACGTGATACATGCATGAGTGATGACGTTCTCCTTCCGTTAGGTCAAAAAAGCATTTTGAGCCCTGAGGGAAATTCTTTCAAATTTACAAAATTTTCTTCTCCACCTTCTGGTGCTGTTAATAAAAGTTTTCTCTGTACAGAAAAATTTCACACTCTAGATACCTTGGATACATCAGATGCTTTGCAGCATATTGCACCAAACACCAACATCAGAGAAAACACAGGATTTTGTTTTTCTAAGCTAGATAGCAGAGAGAGAACATCACTCAGCTTTGGCAATGACGTGTCACCTCTCAACCGTAGCTGGTGTGAAAAACCAGGGATGGAAAAGACTGCAAGCTGGCATTTATCCAAGGTGCCTGTCACAAGCACTGCTTTGAAAGCGCAGAATCACTTTTCTGCTGGCACTAATGGAAAAGCAGGGGACCATGCAGAAACAACAAGGGACATAGACTTTGAACTTGATAATTTTGATATTGATGATTTTGATGAGGACTGGGATAACCCTCTAAACGATTCAGTCCCTGACCAGCCATTATACCATCCCATCAGAGAAGGTCAGCCTACTAAATCGTTGTCAAAGCCATCTTTTACAGCCAAGGGAATTAACCATGGATCTAATCCTGCTGTTTCCAAACCAAACTCTTTCATGTCATCCAGAAACTGTTCAGGTAAATTATGATAAATAGTTATGAAATCAGTGCTAGTAAAGTATTGTAAACAGTAAAATTAAGTAATTTACTACCGACTGTAAGTACATTTTGTTGCTGTGGAAATGTAAGTGCATTCTTGAATACACAGTCACAATTTACAGGTAATATGCTCTTTTAATCATCACACTTGTATCTACATGTGTTTGCTGTACAAGTTTGACTGTTAGCAGCTTCAGTTATCTAAACGTTGAAGTGAATGGTTTCCTGAGCTTTAACAGTTTCAGGACTGTAACTCTAAAATTTAAACTATGGTATTCGTTACCAGGGGTCAGCAACCTACAGCTCTCAGACTGGATCTGGCCCACAGAGTTCAGATCCAGTCCACAAAGGTCTGATTTGGTTTGTGGGGTAGGTGGGGTGCCAAATTTAAAGGAGCTGTGATAAATCACCTACTTAGTCTCCTGCTCTATGCCCTCACTTTCAAATTTGCTGTTCTCCTTTGGCACCTGGTAACCAGGGAGGCACAGAGCAGGGTGCAAATCAATAGCAGGGGACCAGCAGTGGCTGGGTTGCAAGCACCTGGCCCACCACTCTAAACCTGTGGTTTTCAACCTTTTTTCATTTGTGGACCTCTTTAGAAATTTTAAATGGAGCTACAGACCCCTTTGAACTGTAAGGTTGGGTATTCACATACTTTTGATTGATCATGGTAATCTGTTGCAGACCCCTTAGACATAGTCTGCGGACCCCCTGGGGTCTGTGGACTACAGGTTGAAAACCACTGCTCTAAAGGGTCGCAGACCCCTGTCTTAGACTATAACCAAGTTAGTTCTGCAGTATAGTCTAATGACATGTACTTGACTTGCTAAAACCAACCTTAATCTTTCTGGTAAGATACATGGGTCACATTCTCTGTAATTGCTTTCCTGTGGTTGATTATAGAAGTGGGAGAGAAAAAAATAGTCCTTCTGCCTTTATATCAACCACAGGAAAGTGATAAAAGGTGATTTGAAATGTGCAAGACTGTCTTTGCCTCCTGTATCGTGATGCCAATCTCCAGCATAATTTAAGAAAACGTAGCTGTGATAATGATTTTCATCCTAAACACTCCCCCTTGGTTCCTGCCTGCCCCAGGCTATTGTGCTAACTGAAATTCAGCATGTTTTGGCCCAACTCTGGAAAGCCTGTGCATGTAGATAGGGGTTACAGCGGAGACATTCTGTTATTACCCAACTCAAAGGTTACTTCCATTTTTCTATGGTCCTTTTGAGCTACTAGGGCACTACAGTGGGATTGGGGGGTATGTAGTGGAACTTGCCCCGATGCTCCTTTTCATGGAGTTCACTTGCTGAATTCTGTTCCCTTTATGATTTATTTTAAACACTCCTTTAAAAATGACCCCATGAATATATGCAGTGGAGAGAAAGTTGTAAAAGGCCATGGGTTTCATATAACAAAGGGTACTTATGGCTTTTAAGGTTTTATCTTTACATCTCAAAATACTTTATAGATGCAGTGCAGCAGAATTCAAAATTTGCTCTCAAGCTCTATTTATATAATTCTCTTTAGATAATTCATATATTTGTGGTGAGAAACAATTGAAATGTTGGTTTAGCCAGCTACATTACGTTTTAAATTGAAATAGTGTATTTGTAAAATGTGCCTAGTGGAATTTGAACTCAACCCTGAAGGGAGCTGACTTTTTGGGTTACGCAGTCCTTGTTTGACAAGAGAATCTGGATTAGTCACTTTGAAGGGATCTGTATTGCTTTAGGAAGCATAAACTAAATTGTGGGTGACGTGCAGAAATTAGGGAATGTTCTTCTATTTTTCCTTACTATTCTTTTCATTAAGTAAAAATAATGCAGCTTTTTACTTTGGCAGGCAAAAAATAAAGGTACTCAACTGAATTTCAGACCATATATTTCTTTGTTGTTATCAGATGTCAAAATAATTTTTCACATGGTTATTGACGGTCTTAAAAAGTAAACTCTAATGCTACTGCTTGTCTGTAATGGAATCCCTTAGATCCTAGGCTGAATTTGGTCCTGTTCGATATGTAGATATATAGAAGGATACCAATGTAAGCCAAATAGGCAGAAGCAAAGTCCAGTGATAATTTTCACTAATTTTCCTTTTCTGATAGACCCATTGCTCAGAAATCCAGCACTGGATCGGTTCAGAGGCTTCACTTTTTCCCATTCCGAAGAAATGTTGAACGTGTTTCACAAAAAGTTTGGTTTGCATAGTTTTCGGACAAATCAGCTGGAGGCCATTAATGCTGCTTTGCTGGGTGAAGACTGTTTTATTTTAATGCCCACTGGTATGTATCTCTGTCAGCTGGAATATGTTTGAAGCTTTATGAGTTTGCACAAACTTGTTATAAATAAGCTGTGCAGATCCAGTTCAGAACTTCTGGCAAGCCTAGTAAACTCCCCATATTTGTGGAAATGGAATCACATTATCAAGCTCCAGAATGTTGTATGCAGGATTACTGATATTTTGGTTGACTGGAATTTGTTTATGCTTTGCAGTATTTAAAGCTTTGATTTCTGTAATCAGAGCTTTGCATCCACACATGCTTGTAAGATTTTAGGTTTTGAAATATCTGTCAGTCACAGGATGAAATGTTTTTGGAAAATGATGATACATAAACATCACTTTTAAATTACTAAGGCTTTGGATATGTGAATGGAGAGATGATGCTTCCAGGCACAAACCTGGAACTAATTTCACCATAGCAGACATGCCCAAAAAAACTGAGGGTAGATCTGCCACTTGGGGCAGGGCTGCATTACTTCTAGGGGCTTGTGTTTTGTGTTTGTAGCATTTAAAAATCTGGATAGCTGACTTGCTGCAGGTTCACCTGCTTGTGTGCCCAGGGCCCTAGGGATCTAGAGTGCATTCCCACTGGTAATAGATTTGAAGAAAGCAAAACCTCAAATAAGGAAATGGTACTCTAACAATTAACTTTAAAGCATGCATTTCAAGACAACTTAGACTTTTAAAGCAAAAATTTTGTTTTATGTTAAATGTTTAATCCATTTCAAGCAGTTTTTTTAGATAGGAAACTCGTCAGATTTAACACTAAGTGTGCTATCTAGGTTTTGCGTGTTTCTTTCCATTTGCACAATGAAAATGTTTTCATCATCTGGTTTCATTCAGTAACAGACTTACAGCTGCTGTAGGAAAGTGTTTTTTGAAAAACGAAGGCTTTAATTCGGATGAATCATATTCTGACCAGTCCTTAGGGCCTTCAGTTTTTGTAAAACTTAATTTGATCACCTAAATTTTGAGGAAAACGTACTGATTTTAATACCTTCTTTCTACCTCTCCCCTACCACAAAATGACATGTTCTGCATTGCACTTCATACAGGTGGTGGTAAAAGTCTGTGCTATCAGCTACCAGCTTGCGTGTCTCCTGGAGTCACTATTGTAATCTCTCCACTGAGGTCACTAATAGTAGATCAAGTCCAGAAGCTAAATACATTGGATGTAAGTTCAAATAGTTTAACATGTTCTTTCTTTCCAGATAAGAATTGAGTGCTTAAAAATCTGAAATGTTACAGGTATATTTTATCTTTTGTTATTTATTTGTTGTGAAGTGTCTGTCTGTTTCAGTGAGCAGTTAGTAGGGATGTGTATGAGAAATGTCAAGAGAAAGGGGTAGGGGTTTGCGAAACGAGCCGTATTCGATTTGGATTTGGCCCAAATCCGGGAATAATGATTCAATTCGTTGATTCGGATCACTGTCCCAATTTTGATTCAGCTGAATCCGAATCTGGATTCAGTGCTGATCCGGAGAATCAGCAATTTGGCCGTAACCACGGCTTAAAATTTTGTTTCTACATACCTCGAGGTACCAGGTGCAGCTTGTGAAGGTTGCAGTGGTGGGGTGGATGGAGCATCCCACAGGAGCGCAGGTGGGGGTGTACTTCCGGTCCATTTCCGGGTCCGCTGTCAAGTGCGTGGGGGGGCCCCCCGCCCCCCAGCTCAGTGATTGGCTGCGGGGGGGACTCCAAGTGCCCCCCTAGACCCAGGGGGCACCAGTCGCTAAGCCAGGGGTGCACGGTGGGGGGAGTGTGTGTGTGCACTTCCTGGTGGACCTGAAGTGCCTCTGGTCCACTTCCGGGTCCACCACCGAGCACACTGGGGACCCTCCCACCACACTCCGGTGGGACGCTCCATCTGCCCCACTATCTCAGCGTTCGCAAGCCACCTGGTATGTAGAAAAAACATTTAAAGCTGTGTCTGTGTCCAAATCATAGAATCTCTCTGAATCTAATCGGAACCTTCTGAATTGATTCGGAGAAATCAAATCAGGAGACACTTTAATTCAGATTCAGAGATTTGGCCGCCTAATCGAATCAGTGACCAAAACTTCACACAGCCCTAAAAAGTAGTCATGTCACTCAATGAGTAATTGGTTTAATTTGAAATAATTGGTAGTTTAGTTGCAGAGTTGAGCTAGTTGACCTATGGAGGTCTGTTCCAGCCCCATTTCTCTCTGGAAGGCAGAAGCAGATTGTTAGAATTTACTTTTCAAATATGGGTGCCTAAAAAAATTAATCTGACTTTTCAGAAGAACCAAGTAGCTACAACTCCTCACAACAGTGGTAGTTCTTAATGGGAGAAAAGTACAGTAAAAGCTCTGTTATCCGGCATCCCCTGGGAACAGGGGATGCTGGATAACAAAATATGCTGGTTAATTGAGCGGCCCCAGCTGCTGCTTCTCACACCGCGTCTGGGGCGCCCCTCTGCCCCTCCCGCGGCATTGCTGCCCCTTCCACAGGACTCTGTGGGCCCCACGGGACAGGGAGGTGGGTCCCGCACGGCCCCGCGCAGCCCGTTATGCCTCCAGGCCGTGGGGGCTTGCCTGCTTTGGCCCAAGCCATGGGGGCTCAGAGAAACCAGAAGTGCCACAGTGGGCACTTCCAGTTTTGCTTTATCTTACAAACCAGCATGCTGGTTAGTGGAGCATGCTGGCTTGTAAGATGCCGGATAACAGAACTTTTACTGTATACATGGAAGCTGTGTATAGTCATGGTTGTATTGCCAAATACAGCAGAGGACTTGGGGGATTTGTGGATTTTTCTATTTTTTTTTTAAATGTGTTGCTGAAATGTTAATGTCAGCTTTTGTTTTTACTGAAGTGTGTTTTTAAAAATGTTTTGGGGACAAAATCCTTGACCTTAGCCACACTCAGGGATGCAAGGGAATATTTTACAGCTTCCTGATCCTAGGGTCAGTCCTAAGCCCTAAAGCTGCTCAAAGGAACTCTGCATGCAGTTCCCTAAATTACTGCATGCCATCCGGTGACACCTGCAGCATGCTGTGCCCTGACCACCTTGTGCCAAGCATTCCCTGCTCGCCAACCAACTGCTATGCCGAAGGCTGCAGGTGCTGTGCTATAAGACACTGCAATTGGATGTCTCATTGCCAGGAACTTGTCCACACTGAGAGAATTTGTAGTTGAGGAGCTGTTACTGTCTCTTCCACCATTTGAGCAGTAAATAAGCAGAAGATCTGAGGGCCAGAATAACTAAAATTATGTCCGTCTATATCCTTACTTTGAGTCTATCAAATGATGCTGAAATAAGCTGTTACAATTAACAAGTGCATCTGGTTGCTCCTGTGATGATAAAAGTTGGCTACATTGCTTAAATTTGAACAGTTTCTGTGTAGTTAGTTTTAGGGATTTAGCTCACCTATTTCTACAGAAGCAGGAAGGCACATATTGCTTCACAACAGGTGATGGGTACTCCAAACATGGTTCTCCGCGCCCCTTTTAAAATGCTTAAAAAGTATGTTTGTCTAGGACCTAGGTGATATGAATTCTTTTTTCATAGCAGAGTTTAATCCATTGTTACAATGTATTTTGTACACTGGATGCTGTTGAGGCATAGTTTACTTGCTACTTTGGGCAGTGGCCTTGACTGTGGCATAATATCACTGGGTATTTGTAGACAGTAACAAGATATTACTTTGATCTCATAATGCTCTGAACAGTCTCATCCTATGATTTCAAATCATGTTACAAACAGTATGTTACTTAGCCTGTTAACACACCTGCCAGGTAAGAAGGTATTGTTACAGCTGTTTTATTGTGAAAAGAATTCAAGTGTAAAAAAAAAAAAAGATTTTTGGCTTGGTAGATTTGCCTGGGCTTCACTAATGAACCTAGGAGCAAAGCAGAGGAGCTCTGATTCCTGGCCCCTTGCACTTGCCAATAGAAAAGGGCCTGTGCGCATGTTAAATGGCAAGGTTTTTAAGTGTTTATTTGTATTTAACATCTTCAGGGTTTCTTCATATTCTGCGTTCAGTAGTAGTACGTATGAATACTTGCAACTAGATTTCGTGCTATGTAATGAAAGTACTTCTTAATTTAGTTACACGTCAAAAGAAATCTGAAAGAACCATTTCTGTTCTGTATTGCAGATTTCTGCTACATATCTGACTGGTGATAGGACTGATGGTGATGCTTCAAAAATTTATGTGCAGCTATCAAAAAAGGATCCTGTAATAAAACTTCTCTATGTTACTCCAGAGAAGGTTTGTATTTATTTTAAAGGCAAAGGTATCAAGGCAACAAAAGAGTATTTTACTAGTTTGGTTTTTAAGGATTATATTTACATGGCCATATTAAAAAAAGAATGCAGCAAACTTCTACCAGGAAATGCACAAAGTCTTATGGAAAGATAAGACACCAGCACCTTTACAGATTTCTGTCAGGCACTTTCTGATTGTAACTAATATGAACCAAAGAGCAGCCAAAAGAAAACGTAACCAGGTAAGGGATGAGAGCTGAAAGTATATTATAGTTGAAAATTGCCCAATCACTCATACGCAGGCTGGATTGAAAATTGTTCTCCCTGTAAAACCTAGGGCTAAATTTATATTTCACCTTGACACATGTAAGGGACCCTTACGTAGCCATGAAACTGTTATAACCTAAAACCTATAGTTGTCGTGTTCCAGAATGCATGCGAGCCTGTTCACCATGGTTAAAAGTGTATTGGATCTAGTAGTTTTACCCTTTCTTTTAAGTATGAATTCTTGCAATGGTTTTGAGAGAGAGATCCAAGGGCAAAATAATATTTGCTTTTCAACCACATAGGTAATGGGTTGTAGATCAATATTAATATCCTGATCCATTAATTTCCTAGTTTAGGAAACATTCGTATGGGAAGTGATCTTGATTATTTCAGGATAGCCTGTCTGAGAGACTTTTAAAACTGAAAAGTGTAGGTGAATGTCTTTCTTCACCTTTTCTGGATTCATTGACAATTTTTTCATCTGTTTCAATCATAAAGTGTCTCTTTAGATACTAGCCACAGAAGTTATGGGAATCTCTATAGTTTCTTGCATAAAAGGAGCTTTGACCATGTGGGGAGGCGTTGGGGCGAGGGGAAGGATTGTTTTTAGTTGCACATTAGTTTACAAGGTGGTGTTCATGACAATCTCAGTCTAAGAGTGTCTGCTATTAAAGACTGCTTTAAAGTGTTTCTGCATGAAATGTAAAAACTCTCTTTACTGAGTCTATAATCCAGTAACCTCTTAAAAAGGGCGACTGTTATGGTTTAATGTTTGTTAACATTGTTCTTCTTGGCATGTAGGTGTGTGCAAGTGGCAGACTGATCTCGGCCCTGGAAAACTTGTATGAGAGGAGACTACTGGCACGTTTTATTATTGATGAAGCACACTGTGTTAGTCAGGTAAGCATCTATTGCTTCATATTTTGCAATACTAAAAAAGTTCAGAAGAGCTGGAATATTTTATTCAGGAAAATGTAAAAAGTTTAATTTTCTTCTTTAAACTAGTGGGGTCATGATTTTCGACCAGACTATAAACGGCTGAATATGCTCCGCAAGAAATTTCACTCTGTTCCTATGATGGCTCTTACTGCCACTGCCAATCCCAGGGTACAGAAGGATATCCAAAACCAACTGGAGATGCTGCAACCACAGGTGTAAGTTGTTTGGTAGTTCCTTGCAGAGAAAAATGTTCACTTCCAACTTGAAAAAGGAGCCTATGTAAAAACACAAAGAAGTTGCCTAAAACCTGTAGTTGTATCTAATGAAAATAAATGCTTGTAATTTTTAAGAAGTCTTAAAAGCAGAAAAATCCCCAAATGAACAAAATAGAGATTTTAAAAACTTCTTCCACCATTTGGAGGGAGCAAATGCCAAATATGATATCATGAGACTTCCTTATTAAAGGATGCGAAGAGTAGGTTATTTTAGGCTTGTCAAAATCTTGAAGACTAATATAGAACATAATGTGGAAATCCAACCGGGGGGAGGATGGCGGGGATTTTAATGTTGAAAGTCATAGAGAGAAGGTGCTAGTTTGACTCTAGACTGTATTGAGCCATTTGCATTGCATGTGTTAGCAATTTGCCCTCCTTGGTACCTATTTACCTCAAAGGTAAGGTAAAGTAAGGTATGACTCAATGTGGTAATAAACCAGCCCATAGTTTTTTTTAAGCATCAGACTTGTTAGTGCTAGTGAACACTGTCTTAGAAGGTAGAGCAGCCACATTGCAGTGAATGCATTTGTATGTTTTGGCGCCTTAGAACCTATCCTATGCAGGGGGTCAGACTCGATGATCTATTGAGGTCCCTTCCGACCCTAACATCTGTGAATCTATGAAAACCTTGCAGTCCCCAGTAATCAGCACTTTGCAAATCAGTACTGAAAGTTTCACATGAAGTGAAAGTTTTTTTTTAAATCTTATCACATGTTTATTGAATGCTAAGCCTTACCTAGATATCTGGGCTTTTTATGGTCAGTGTGAACGTATAACTTAAATAAATGTTGTCTTCTGTACTTCATGCCCTGAAGAGTACACATAACAATGTCCACTTCAGAAGTATGTTTGTATTTTAAAAGAAAAATTATGGTAGGAACCTGTATTTAAAACCCTGCCCAGACAACATATATGTCCTGCCTGTGGCACCACTTTTGACCTACTGGCTTACAATGGTACAGAAAATTGACCATTTTTCTGCTTTCAGCCCCAGGACACATCCATTCTAGCATATGTTGAAGTGAATGCAGGGGGGGCAGTGAATCCCAGCAGGGCCAAACAACATTAAGAGTCCTGGTGGGGGGTGAGGCAGTCATTCTGAATGTGGAGTCCTTCCAGACAGCTTCTAGCTGTCGAGAGGGTTATTACAGTCGAAAATTGCCTGGTATCCAGTCCTTCGTGCATGCTGGATTGAAAATTGTCATCCCTGTAGAACTTCAGGCTAAATCCTATTTCTCCTTGGACCGAAGGGGAACTTCTGTAGCCATGAAACTGATTTTTGGCACTTACACACAGTTTGGATTCCATATAGCTGTGTTTGCCTTGTATTTCCCTTCCAAGCGTGCTCAGTAGGCTGCACTATGGCTATGTGGGTGCCTGGGGCACATGCCTAATGCTGTAAATTGCAAAATTTTTAATCATAGAAGGATTGGGCCTAGTGGGTGTTCTGTTACCGGAGGAGGCCCTTGCTTCTTAGACCAGTAATTAAGATGCTTATTTGTAGAGCAGGAGACCCACGTTCTAGGCCTCCCTCCTCCCAAAGGTGGTTTGAACCTGCAACTTCTGTTTCCCAGCGAAGTGCTCTAGAGACAGGCCAGGCAGTACTCAAGATGCTTTCCAGCCCTCTTGAAGCTGGCCCACTGGGCAACCGGGGGGGGGGATATGTGGGGCCAGGAGGAGAAGAGTTAGCCAGAGGGACTGCAACCTGGTGATATGGGTGCTGCGCTGTGTTCGGGCCCCAACTGTCTGACTCCTGTTGAGCCATTTGATCCAATTAATATTAAATGGAAGGTGCAGTGGGCCAGGTTCAGGGGGGCTAGATGGAGGGTCCTCATAGCCAGGTGGTTGAACACTTTCCCCAGGAAATGGGGGAGACAGGTTCAAACCCCCTATAGGGGAGGGGTAGACCAGGTCTTGTATTGACTTGGCAGGTGCCCTAGCCAGCAGGCTATTGGGCTGAATGGTCCCCCCCACCTTTGCTTCCAGTAAGTTACGTGGGCAGGATGATCCTTTTTCCAAACTGTATGCAAATGTCATTTAAGTGCGTAAAAGTGAAATAAGGTGCGACTTCTTTTGACTTTATGCTCTGAAGACCCATTAAACAGACTCTTCTAAAATGTTACTGTGCAAAAATGGAGTCAGACCTCATGGCAGAGGTGATATCTTTTATTAGACCAACTAGGTTTTTGCAAAAAAATGCTCGATGTGCAAGCTTTCGGGCACACTCGCCCTTCTTCAGGTATAGGAGAATGCAAAGATTGTAAAATTTCTCCTAGGTGGAAATGAAAATTCATATTTCACAGGAGAGCTGAAGGTGTTGTGAGATCTCCTGGCTGGAAAAGTTCATGTTGTGCCAGTTAGGCTCAGATAATAGTTAGAGCAGTCTGTTTACCTCGAAGTTGCCCAGCGGCAAGCAGGATGTTGAATTATGCTTCCTTCTGGTTATGTTGTTTCACATTTCACAGGAGGACGAGTTGATGGAATGCTCTTCTGGTGATAAAAGATATCACCTCTACCACAAGTTCTGATTCCTTTTGCTTGTAGACCAATGTGGCTACAACCTGAAACATGGAAGATAATGAATTTGGCTGTTTTTTAAATGAAAACTTCATAATTTTACACGAAGGGAGCAAAATTCAACACCTGGAAACCTGAAAGTTGACACCCTTGCTCCTGCCTTTTGTTTTCGAGCTGAATTTGCATGTTCCCATAACACAGGGCTGCGTCAACACAAGAGAAATTCCTTGCCCAGGAAGGCATTCCATCACCTTGTCCTCCTGTGAAATGTGAAACAGCATAACCAGAAGGAAGCATAATTCAACATCCTGCTTGCCATCAGACAACTTCGAGGTAAACAGACTGTCTAACTTTTATCTCAGCCTAATTGGCACAAAATGAACGTTTCCAACCAGGGGATTTTACAACACCTTTAGCTCTCCTGTGAAATATGAATTTTATCTCCACCTAGGAGAAATGGTACAATCTTTGCATTCTCCTATGTGTGCCTGACAGCTTGCAAATAAATATATACATATTTTTTTGCAAATATCATGTTGGTCCAATAAAAGATATCACCTCTGCCACAAGTTCTGATTCTTTTTGCCTATAGACCAATATGGCAACGACGTATAGCCCTGAAACTGTGCGTAAATGTAATTTTGTTTGGCTTCTTTTGTTTTAGGTTTACTATGAGTTTCAACAGGCATAACTTGAAATATGATGTATTGCCCAAAAAGCCAAAAAGTGTGGCAAAGGATTGCTTAGAATGGATCAAAAAGCATCATCCATGTAAGTACTGAAGCATTCTTGCAGCTTGGTGGGCTCATTCGCATTGATATCAGTTGGAATTCTTGTTTAAGGCAATGGGAGATATTATAAGGTCATAAAGCACTTTATTCTCCTGCACCTTTCTTAGGATACAGAGAAGAGCAACGTGGGAGGCAAAATAATGGAATTGATTGATTTTTTTAGGATTTGGGATTGATTGGTAGGACATATTAAAGTACTTTTTCCTTCTGGGATTTGAAAAGCAAGAAGCGAATGGAAGGGATGCTTCTGTTAAAAAATATTCAGACAAAAATATCTTCTATTGGCAGAGTTGCCTTTCCTTTGTAAACAGATACTGCATTTATTATTTTTAGCAACCTCTTCATAATGCAAAGCTGGCATGACTTAGGAAATGGAAAACTCAACATCGCAGCACAAACTTGCTTTGTATTTGCAGATGACTCTGGAATAGTTTATTGCCTTTCACGGCACGAATGTGATTCAACAGCTAGAATTCTAAAGGACGGTGGTCTTGCTGCACTTGCCTATCATGCTGGCCTCCGGGATGCTGAAAGAGATCTTGTACAAAAAAAATGGATTAATCAGGAAGGCTGTCAGGTAAAAGCAAACGAGAAAGTTCATGGAGCTTCCACAGGATATGCTGGAATACTTGTGCATAAAAAAAAAAAAGTAAAATGAGAAATTCGGTATACAACTTTTACAAATGTATGTGTAAAATTAAATAATTTTTAAGGACAGAGTTAGAAGAAAGGGCAGATGCTAATGTCAGCATTGTTTCACATGGAACATTTTGAAGCTCTGGTAATAACATTTGTAGGAAGAAAGTAAAATATTTATACGTGCAAAGGCCTTGAGCCTTGCAATACTGCTGTGAGGTAGGAAGTAATTCTAGAGATGGAGGAAATGAGACAGAAAGCAGTAATTTGCCCAAAATCACAGCCAGTGCATGTGAGAGTAGGACTAGAACTCTGATCTGCTCTCAGACGCCAGACTCTTTCTTCTTTCTGAAGAAGTAACTGATGTTTATAAAGATTAGTTTTTTATTCTTCTCGAAGTGCACCAGAATTAATTTTACATTTTGTACTATAACATATTGCATCAATAACTTGCGTAGTTCTGAGTGTATAATAGAATCACAGAGAAGTAGGGCTGGAAGGGATCTCTAAAGGTCATTTAGTCCAACTAATCATCCCTATCCAAACCGTCCAATACAATCTGTAATCTAAACTCTGTGTAAGACTACCATTGACCCTGATACAACACAGACCTAGCACCTGAACCTGCCACAGGTAAAGCAGGGGACCTATGACAGCCAGCACCTTGCTTCTCTGGACCGTTGTCAGTGGGCGCATCTACACGAGACGCTCACTGCGCAGTAGGGTGCTGGGCAAAAACCATGCTATTAGGCTACTGCGCAGTGTCACTAAAAACTTGTGTGCTGGTGCTACTGCCCAGTACCGTGAGTTACTGTGCATTCGTTAACCAAGTACTATACTTAATGCACCGTAACTGTGGCGCATTAATGTAGACGCACCCACTATATACTCACAGAGATCCCAGGTAGAGGCTGTGCCCCGTGCTGCAGAGGAAGACAACTCTCCCCCAGTCCATACCAATTTGACCATGGGGTAAAATTCCTTCCTGATCCCAAATACAGTGTCAGTCCGACCCTGAGCAGAGGGGCAAGACCCTCTAGCTAGGAACCTCTGGGTTTGGTCCCAGCAGGAGCATTGGCACAGCCCAGTCAAAGTCCCCAGCTTTGGGCTGCAGCCAATGCAGTGCCTTTGAGGAAGGCTTAAAACCCCCTGACACATGTAGCAGAAAGGGAGGGGAGCAACCAGCAAAGCCCAGAAGCCTGAGAAATCCCCATAGTAGAACATGGGCATCGGTACGCCTAGATCATTCCCGACCAGTGGCTATCCAACCTCTTCTTGAACACCTCCAGGGATGGAAAGTCCACAGCTTCTCTATGCAGTCTTTTCCACTGCTATTATAATGTACGACTTTTTTTAAATTCTAGGTCATATGTGCAACAATTGCTTTTGGCATGGGAATTGATAAACCAGATGTACGCTATGTGATCCATGCATCTCTCCCTAAATCAGTTGAAGGCTACTATCAAGAATCTGGCAGAGCTGGACGAGATGGTGAAACTTCTCACTGTCTGCTTTTTTATAGTTACAGTGACGTAAATAGGCTGAGAAGGCTAATATTAAGTAAGCAACAACTCTTCATATCACCATAGGGTGACAATAAAATAAGCTTTTGTTCTGTTCTGATTTATAGGGTGGGCTGCCCTTTGAAAATGTTCACCATGCCATATACTGTCCTGCATCAGTATGGTTTCAAGGTTCCTCCAGCTTGCTTTTATGGTCTGTCCTAATTCTAAGGGATTCTAACATTAGTTTTTATTAAAACGCAAAATCAGTTTTCCTTATTCTAAATTCCCAAGCCCTTCCTATTAATGGGGTAAATCATTAAAACACTTTTGTGGCTTTCTTTTTCTCTTTTCTGTTCTTAAAATCTCGAAGTTTAAGTCAGTCTTGATGGACTTAACACTTTTTTTATTTAGATAAATAATCTTATCTAACTATGGCTGCTTGAGGACTGCAGCATAGTAATATACAGAAAGAGTGAAGATGTGTAACTAATTCTGTTTCAGTGGAAAGAGATGGGAACAGTCATACAAAACAGACCCACTTTAACAACCTTTACAGTATGGTTCATTACTGTGAGAATGTAGTTGAATGTCGAAGAATTCAGCTTTTAGCCTATTTTGGAGAAACCAGTTTTAATCCTAACTTCTGTAAAGAACATCCAGAAGCAACTTGTGACAACTGCTCGAGAGAAAAGGTAAAAATTGCAGTTTCTATAAATGAGAGTTCTTAAACTTGCTTTGTGTTTACGTACCGTAGGAAGACTTCTTAATATTGCAGTCTTGAAGGCACAGAGAAATGCTGAACTGCACCTTATGTGTCCTCTGGTATGGGGTGTTTTGATCAGCAACTTGTGTACTCAAGAAACTTTTGGCAGGGGCGGGGCTGATCAGATGCAAGGATGCTCCCCAACGCTCTCCTTGCAGCCAGGAATAGATGGCACAGGCTCTGCTGGCGTGGTAGCACACAACAGAGGACTTCACCATGGGTCAATCCTCCAGCTGCCACAGAAGATGAAGTTTAAGGCAGCTTTGTGCTGCCGGGTGGCACAAAGAACTGATTTATTTGGAATGAGAGCAAGAGATTTTTTTCCTCCCTGCAAAATGTGAGGTTCTTTTAACAAACCTGCTGTTACATTTTACTGGAGTTGTAGAGCAGGGGTGTCAAAGATATCACTTGGAGACCAGATCTGGTCCACAGTACCTGCCTGCGGGTCTCAGACTATCCCCACATGCAGCATAGAGAACTGATGTGGCATGCAGTGCACGCAGCCAGGGTTGCAGCCAGTACGTGTGCTGCACACAGCACCTGCACCTGATTAGTCTCTCACACCATGGAGCATGTACCCTGGACTGGTCCTTGCACTGCCTGCAGCGTGCATGCTGCTCCAGCCCCATGCTCCATGTGAAATGCATGCCAGACCGGCTCCATGCATGGCATGCAGTATGCAGAGCTGGTCTGGGGCACATGCTGCATATCGCACCTGCACAATTATGGTCTTGCATGTTGGATCTGGCCTCAGGTCGATCTGAGGGCCCAGTCCAGCCTGTGGACCTAGCCCTGTGACCCTCATCTGTCCCACAAGACTAGATGATTTTGATACCCTTGGTTTAGAGGACTTCAGACACTAATGCCCATGATGTCCTGTTGAGGTTAATAATTAGTTTGTTCCTATTTTGCAGATAGGGAAACTTAGACAGAAGTATTGCTTCTCAGTTGGGTGCTCAGAGCACTTTCTCAGCTTTAAACCAGGGGTGTTGTTGTGTTTTAATCATTATTCAGCATCAACAAAAACAAAGCCGTAGCTTGCTCTCCATGTTTTTTAGTTGAGGCATTTACCACTCATTAATTTTAAGAGCTGTGTATTTACTTCTGGGATCTTTTAAAAATAACTGATTTCAATTAACAAAGTACCTAAATTGTATTCCTTCTAGTTTGAGTGTATAGTTTATTAAATAGATTGCATTCATTTTGTGGAACTGTAAAAAGCTGTAAAATCTTATCCGTTTTGCATTTTCAAAGGATCGTTAAGTAATCCAAAATTCCCATGGTGATGCTGTAACATTACAAACATAGTAAATAAGCAATAACTGCTTTTGTGCGTAGATCAAAATGAACTCTGCGTTGAAAGAACCCACTAATGAAAAACAAAGTTGTCAGTAGTGAGTTGGAATTCGTTGCAGTGGAAATAAACATATTTTTTTTTAATTAAATCTATCCTCACAGGATTATAAATCCAGAAATGTGACAGATGATGTGAAAAGTATTGTAAGATTTGTTCAGGAGCACTGTGGACAGGGAGGAGGAGGAAGAAGAAGTGCAGGAAACAGAGGTTCTGGGAGGTATACACTGAACATGATGACTGACATTTTCTTGGGTAAGTTCTGTTCTTTGAACAACCGCTCAGTGTTTATTGAGGGTCAGATCCCAGCTATATTTCTAAGGCCTGGGCAGTAGCTTCACATGAAATAAAGAAACAAAACTATCCTTCCCCTAAGCCAAGGCCCCTGGCAGACATTCAGTGAAAGGTGCCATGGGATCTGGTGTGTGATCCCAAGTCATGCTTTCTATTGTGCTGCATGTGCATGGCAGGAGGCTCCATATCACTGGTGCAGGAGAAGCTCAGGGTCATAATCCCAGGCTCCCCCTGGACTGTTAAGTAGCAAGCCAGTCAACTGATCCCCGCTCCCACCCTTGGGGACTGCATTGGAGTCGGGGGCTCCGATACACCCCCAAGGCTGGGAGCCCCAATCAGCTGATGCCTTTCCACACGTGCAGTTTGAGATGAGGGGAACCAGCCACTAAAGGCACCTCTACATGAGCACCAGAGCTGCTCCAATTCCAGCACATCGGAGCAGGCTATTAATTGAGTCTGCCGGGGTATGGCAGTTGCCATGCTCCAGCAGCCTCCTATCTCATGTATCCGCATCCCCGTGCTTAAAAATAATGGTAAAGGCGCATGAACTAAAGCTCATTGAATGAGCTGTAGTCCAAGCGCCCCCACCACCATTTCTAAGTATGGGGATGTTGATCTAGGAAATGCAGTGGCGCTTTAATCAGAGCAGCCCTTGGAGCTGTTCTTATTAAAGCACTGCCCTCATCCCCAGTTCCAGAGCCCAGGTAAAAGTGCCCAAAGCTGTTTTATATTTTGGGTAATTGTGGCTTTATTCTGTGTTTTATTGCACCATTAACTATTGATGTGTGGCCAGGTTACTATTAAAGACTTGATTAACTGGTTAATCACATTTTAAGTGTAATGTCTGCCAGGGGCCCAAGTGACACATACTCAGGAACAAATAAAGCTACCTTTTTAACATGATTATATCAGGTAGATATATGTCTGTGTATAGTGTGATATGACAACTAAATTGAAGTTCTTGTGCATCACACTCTTTATGTGAGCAGACTGGGAAATGGCTTCATAAGCTGCCACATTTTTGTGCTGTACTGATTTATTCTGGCAAATCAATTCTGTTACTTTTACTGCACAGGTGTGAAAAGCGCAAAGATTCAGACTGGCATATTTGGGAAGGGAGCTGCCTACTCAAGACATAATGCTGAACGGCTCTTTAGAAAGCTGGTGCTGGACAAGATCCTGGATGAAGATTTGTATATCACTGCGAATGACCAAGCAGTATCATACGTAATTGTAGGAGAGCGAGCACAGGCTGTACTAAATGGGTGTCTAGAGGTGCGTACCAAATATATCTATTTCGTGGAATCTGAGTGCTTGTTTCTATATTAAAGTGACACTGATGTTGCTTTTTTCTATTTAAAAAAATAAGTGATGTCAGGAATTCAGAGTGTGAACAACAGCGTAGTTTAGAAATGAAGCACTTATCAACAAACTTCAGTGTGAAGGTGGGTTATGTTCTGGCAGATGCGGGGCTTAGCGTGGCCTAAAAACAAGACACGGGAGGCAACAACCTGCAAGAGGAGAAGTTGAATTGAGAGAGAAGCCTGTCTGCCTGGACTCTGGGAAAGAGGTTAAAGGAAGGAGTAACGATCTGTGAGCGAGTGAGTGAGTGTTTTAGGGTAGGCAGGGGAAAGGTTGAGTTTTGGCTATCCCCTTGTTAGCCCTAGCCCTTTTTGTCACCCTCGTCTTTTGCAGCCAGTGTTGAGCTCTGGTGAAAGCTGCAGTTCAGGGGGTTGCAGAGCCTGCTTTATGGCCTGTTGATACCACAACTCCACACCAGGTAACGTGTAGGTCAGGGGAAACCCTTCAAGCACCCAGGCCTCAGCATTAGCTCACACAAAACTAGCTTTGCTTTTGATAGTGGTTTGGATGGGGTTTTGTTTCTGTTTCACACCCCCAGCCCCTTGTAGGAAAGGGCTGCAGTATTTAACAGGTTAGAGCTAAGAGTGTGGATCCCTGGTGAAAGTCTGAAAATGTGAGAAAAGGTTGTTCTAGCTCACACAACAGATCATCCAGAGCAGGGGTGTCAAACTCATTGGAGTTGGTGGGCTGGATCCAGGCTTTGGTGCTTCTGGTCGTGGCTACCAGAGCCACTGTGCCCACATATGAGGGTTAATGTAACTCTGTGGGTGCTGGCTCCACCAAGGCAGAGCAAGAAGCCTTGTGGGCCATATCTAAAACTAGGTCATATGGACCATGAAGTCCTGCAGGCCAGATGTTTGACGCCCCTAATCTTGAGTTTCATAGATGTTAGGGGCTGGAAGGGACCTGACAGATCATCAGGTCCAGCCCCCCTCCACTTGGGCAGGAAAGACTGCTGGGGCCAGATGACCCCAGCAAGATGGTTTCTTATTGTTGGGACATTAATAAAATGTTGAGGGTAAACAATTTCATGTTCCTTCCTCCAGTTATTCCTGTCTTGTTTAATAAAGGCAGGTGTCTGCTATTCAGCAGCTCAGTTGTTTCCTTAATGGTTGTTGTGATACGAATAACTTGTTAGTACATTAACTCTTTTCATTTTAACAGGTGCAGTTTCATGAAACGGAGTCTGCCAGCAGTCTCCGAAAGCAAAGGGCTTCAGTGGCAAAAATGTCAGAACGGGAAGAAATGGTTAAGAAATGCCTTGTGGAGCTTACGGATATGTGCAAAACTCTTGGGAAAATCTTTGATGTCCATTACTTCAATATTTTTAACACTTCTACTCTCAAGAGAATAGCAGGTAGGTTTTACTTTTCGTTCTTTGGAACTTCCATGTGGAAAAGACAATTATATCATAGTCTTTTCCAGTAGAAATTAGAGAAACATCATTTCTGTCCTGAGCTAGCCAGGCTGTTTCTGTAAATCATGGATTAATCTTGCCCTTTGTGGGAATCACTGGTACAGCAAAACTCTTGATCCTGTGTTATATGAATCCTTCCAGTTCAGAACAGGACTCCTCTCTGGATTGGCCCTCACACTTACAGAATCATAAATTCATAGAGCACGAGGTCTGGGAGGGAGCTCAGGAGGTCCCATGTAGTCCAGCTTCCTGCCCAAAGCAGGACCAGCCCCATCTACATCATCCCAGCCAGCCCTTTGTTGAGCTGGGCCTTAAAAACCTCCAAGGATGGAGAGTCCACAACCTCTAGGTAACCTGTCCCCGTGCTTCACCACCCACCTAGCGAGAGTTTTTCCTAATATCCAACCTCAACCTTCCTTGCTGCAGCTGGAGCCCATTGCTCCTTGTCCTGTAGTTGCCCTCACTGAGAACAGCCCAGCTTCATCCTCTTTGCAGCCCCCCTGCAGGGAGGTGAAGGCTGCTATTCAATCCCCCTCGGTCTTCTCTTCTGCAGACTAAATCAGCCCAGTTCCCTCAGCCTCTCCTCACAAGTCATGTCCCCCAGCCCCTGACTTGGGACCAATAGTATGAGGACAGTCTAAATACCAGCCTTCTAGTGCTTGTTTTATACTAGTCATCTTGGGGTGCTCGTCTGCTGGGAGGCATGCCCGTATCTACTTGTGTGGATGAATTTCCTGTGTACTACTTGCTCTGTGATGATGTTCTGTCCTGATTTCTCTCCAAATCTCTTCCTAAAATCATGCCCACCAGGGCATAATAATGTCTTTTTGCACATTAACCTTTGAAAACTCTTCAAAAAGGACTTCAGAGACTTTTCTTTGGGTTCAGTGTGTAGCTGGTTTAGTATGTGGATGCTAGCTCCTAGTTCTGATATCCATCTTCTGATACAGTTTCCAAAAATATGTTTGCGAGAACTGGTTGTCTAATTTATTCCGGTCTCTGTTTAATTTGAATTTTAAAGGTACAATTGTTCCTTAATTAAAAAAAAAATGTACGCACAAAATCTTTGTCTAATCCAGTTTCTTTACATTTGCATCCAGAAACTTTGTCTTCTGATACGGAGGTTTTGCTTCAGATTGATGGTGTTACAGAGGACAAACTGGAGAAGTATGGTGCTGAAATAATTAAAGTCATGCAGAAGTACTCTGATTGGACATTGCCAGGTATAGTATCCTTCGTATCTAAATGTGTGGGGGCTTGTTTTTTTAATGATTAAAATCTTCCACATATGGACTTACATAAACAGACAACCATGTTTAAGTCATACAGATTTATGGCCTACTCGGACATAAGATGGAAGAGAAAGCTCCATGGATTTACAGAGCACATAGAGGTGCTTAACCAGTCTAGGCTAGGAAGTTGAAAATTCATTCTAACTTAAAAACCTGGGCTTCAGATTGGCACTGAGTAAGGAAAAAAGAATGCTACTTTTCTGAGAATAAAGAGGAGGCTAAGGGTTCGGTGCTTTGCACTGCATTTTTCTATTCACGTCAGCTGTCTATGGGGTAGAATTGCAGTATGTACAAATACTGCAACAACTGATAGATAGCAGCTACCTTGTGCACTCCATGGTATCTGACATCTAGTCCAGTTCTCCACTGGTTTGTACTATACTCGCACGCAAATAACGTCCAAAAATGTAGATGCAAAATGCTGCTGAATCAAAATGGTAACGTTTCACTCTGAGCTCACCCAGATATGATTAACCACACAAAATGCACGACAGATTCTAGCACCATGCGACTAGTACATTAAGTGACTTCTTCTGAGCCTCGTGCTGTAGCTCGCCTCAGAATGACAAAATCTAAATCTTGCAGAGGTCAGCTACTGAATGCTGCAGGCTTGCAGTTGTAAGTGTATTTTTAGTTCCACTAGAGGAAGCTGTGGGTCCTCAACTAGCAGAAGCAGTGAAGTAACTGCCGCAGCTGCTGTGAGTGCATGCCTGGCAAAGAGTGGGGATGAGGAAGTTCCCGTGGAATAAAAGGCTGGCTGCGTGATTTATCATTTTGGTATTTATGATGCCGCATTGTGTGGCATTTATCCCAATCAGTGTTGGTTGGGAGTGGGCTCTTAGTCACGTTGCTGAGGTTTTCAGCTAAGGGTGGTATTAAACATGGATTCTTTAACTTGGGTGGTGCTAAAACTTTGCCACAAGCATGGTGGACTGTGGCTATCCATCCCTGCTTGGCTGATGAGGGAAGGGTCTAGCAGTAGCACAGAGCCAGCAGTGAGGCTTGTGTACCGCATCGTTGCCAGCACGATGTAGAAAAGGACCTCGTTGGAGGAAAAAGGGGTTGGATGTTACTTCTGCACGTTCTGCTGATCTGGAGCTGCACTTAGGCTGTTCTCCGACAGGAACGAGGGGCCCTAAGAAGGGTTCTGAGGCAGGCGCTGAGCATCACTCTCATGAAGGCAGTGCAGAGTTTTCAGCCACTTTGCACAAAATGTCATTGCGTGCTGGTAATATTTTAGCCCAATGTTATGAGCTTTTTGTGTTAGCCAATATAATTCAGTTGTGTTGTTTTTATACCCCATGTCCATTCGTAGAAGAAGATTATGCAACTGCAGGCAAAGGGCCTGGGAGTGCAGGAATGCTCGAGAGCGATGAGGAGTCGGAGGGAACGGGCACAACTTCAAGCTATTTTAACAACAAGACAAACAAAGGAAAGAGGAGGAAAAGGTTTCCACCCTTCAAACAAGCCAAGAAGAAAAAAACAAGTCAGGGTGGTGGTCAGCAGTCTTATTCAAAGGGGTATGTTGTTTTGTTGCTGTTTGCAACGTTTCTGAAATGAACCCAAAGTCAATAGGAATGTGGGTGGGGAGAGCAGCATGAAAAGCTTGGATTTGGAAGTCTGAATGTGTTTCTTCACGAGGCAAGGATGTTTTGGGGGTGATATCTTTTATTGAACCCACTGCATGGTTGGACTTGTTACTTGCTTGATCACTTATTACTGTACAGTGGTGCTGCGCACGCTGCAGAAGCTGGCTAACCCCAGTGGCTCCAAAAATGAACGATTCTTATACAGGTGTGAGGAGCGCCTCTCACTTCGATGTTTGTGCAGGGTTTGGAGGGCAGAACGCAAAGCAACTGAGCTTGAGTCACAGTAGTCTCCTTGCTCTTAAAGAATCCAGGGAAGGATGTGTTTTAAGTGGAAAACAGTTGGAAGGGGTTTGAAGTAAGACGTTTCTCGCCTTACTTCCTAGTGTACTCTCTGTACACAAGTGCCATTTTGGTCAAGTTAAGGAGGTGGCAGGCTTAGCAGCCACCCATCCCGTAGAATGACAGCAAACTGAAAGAGCCAAGGACTGAAAAGATGACAAAAATAATCACATAAGAAATATTTTCAGATAAGGAAAAAATGTTCTAAATATGCTTCCATGCTTTCTCTCTGGAATCTGCCTCCTGCTCAGCTGCTTGATTTTTGGAGGGGGCAGAAAGGCAGGCTTCCCAAACTCTGTATGGGTCCCCATACAGAGGGTTCATAGCTCTATTGGGTCCCCATACAGCGGGTTCATAGCTCTACTTTGGTCATACCACATGGGGCAGAAATTGGGCCAGGCTCTTCTCCATCTGGCTGTAATCGCAGCATGTGGGCCCAGCAGTCTGCTAGTCCTCAGCCCTCTCCCCTGGTTTCACCACATGAGACCAGAGCCTGTCCAGCTCCTGGGAATACAGAGATCCTGGGTAAGCCAGGCTCTGCTCCAGCCTCCAGGACTGAAACCTCCATCTTCCCTTTCAGATGAACCTTTTTTGCTGTTAACATAGCTACTGCTGTAGCGTCAGCCATAGTAGTCTGGCCAGGGTTTATAGTTCAGACCAGGGTTTATAGTTCAGACCTGGATGATGTGTGACAAGGGGGAAAGGTTGTAGATTTTAATAATAATAGTAGTAGTAATAATAATAACAGTAGTAGTAATATTATTCTTACTTTTTCCCCTTAAAAAGAAACTAGAAAAATAAATCCAGTGTCTAAAAAGACAGTGCCACGTAGGCCAGTTGCCTAGGATGAATTTGGTAAGTGAGCTATAGGTTTGACACTTCTGTTCTAAATGAAACGTAGGGGTTGATGTTGGCTGGTATCATGCTGATGTACTAAACCGGGTTTTCTCTCTCTCTAAATTCCTAGGGGTGGCAGCAAATATAAAAAGACATTCAACTCCAAAGCCTCAGCTGCACCTAGTTACAGCTCATCAACATACGGGGCGACAGCAGTGCCAGGACTCAGTCGGAAACTGGGGATCATGGCACCACCGAAGCCTCAAAATAGACAGTTCCTTAAACCGTCATATTCATTATTATAACTACTAGAATGAAACTGTATATAACTCCCTCTCTGTGTGGTCCGCCTGTCTTTTACTAGCTGTTATCTGGTTTTGAAACTATTTAATGTCTGCATATATCTGTACATTTATTTTTTCTTTTCAAATCCCAAAGGTAATGTTTAAATAAATGTTTTTAATGACCTGTATTCATTCAGAACTTTTACACTGTATTTTTTTTCCCTTAATATTGATGGCGTAGGAGAGCCTGCTTGTTTGAGCAGGAATAGAAGCCCGAGTGCTTTCGTGGGATTAATTATTGCAAAGCGGCCCTGATTCTGTGACGGCTACGTTTGGAGCGTGCTTTTCTGGCCACCGGCTCAAACCCCCTTGCTAGAAACGGTGCTTGGAGTCCGGAATCGTGTTGGTCTGAGACAAAGAAATGCAAAAATGTAGATATCTGTTATTACACCCACTGGGAAATCACAAAAAAATTATCTTGTTCAGGCTGCCTCGTAGGCTTTCACGGCCAGGGCACTGCTCAGGTGTGAACCTCCGAAATACAGGAGCGTGTCTTTTCATCCTGAAGACTGGAGGACGGGCAGGACCACGTGCTGCTTCAGTCACTCCTCCACTCCCCGCTGTAACCGATTGGCTGGCAGGGGGCCGGGCGGGGCGGCGTGGGTCCCTGCACCCCTCCTTGAATGCAGGGCGGGTGAGGCCGGGCAGGGCTCTGGGGCGGCGCGGTCTCTTCTATTAGCCCGGTGCAAGAGCTGGGGAAAGGGTCTTCGCGAGCGGCCGCGCCCCGCCGGTGGGGTCGGCTCCCCGGGCGGGGCCCGCGCTCACTCCGCTCGTGCGCACGCGGAAACGCCCCGCGCCCGGGGGCGGGGCGGGGCGCCGGTGAGGAGGCGTGGCCGAGATGCCGGGGGGCGGGGCCTCCCAGCTGGCGGGAAGGTGGTGAGGCTGTGATGCCGGGGGGCGGGGCCGAAGCCGAGGGGCCGGCAGGCGGGAAAGCCGTGAGGCGGAGACGCTGGGGGCGGGGCCGAGGGCCGGCGGGCGGGAAGGCGGTGAGGGGGGACGCCGGGGGCGGGGCCTGCGGCGGGGGCGGGGCGAGGGCCGGCGGGCTGTAAAGCGGTGAGGGGGGACGCCGGGGGCGGGGCCTGTGGCTGGGGCGGGGCGAGGGCCGGCGGGCTGTGAGGGGGGACGCTGGGGGCGGGGCGAGGGCCGGCGGGCGGGAAGGCGGTGAGGGGGCCGCCGGGGGCGGGGCCTGCGGCGGGGGCGGGGCGAGGGCTGGCGGGCTGTGAGGGAGGACGCTGGGGGCGGGGCGGGGCGGGGCGAGGGCCGGCGGGCGGGAAGGCGGTGAGGGGGCCGCCGGGGGCGGGGCCTGCGGCAGGGGCGGGCGGGAAGCCGGCGAGGCGGCGATGTCGGGCGCCGAGGGTCTGTGGCGGGCGCAGGTGGGTCCGTGCGCGGTGCGGGGTGGCGCGGGGCGGGGCGGCGCGGGATCCCCAGCCCCGTGGGACACCGGCGGTGGGGGTGGCGGTGGGATGCCCGCACTGGATCCGTCCCCGCTGCCCCGTGGGCCCGGCCCGGCCCGGCCGCGCTGAGCCTGGCCGTGCGTGCTCCCTGCAGGACGGGTGGGTGGGCAGGCACGTGCGGGTGGTGCTCACCCCGCTGCCCGCCCCGGAGTGCCGCCCGCACAAGCCCCGCCGCGCCAAGGAGCCGCCGGCCAGCGCCCGCGCCTTGCTGGAGATCTCCGCCAACACGGCCGCCCGCGCCATCCCCCCCGCCTCCACCGCCGCCGCCACGGGCCTGGACGTGGACGTGGACATGGACGTGGACATGGACAGCGACACCAGCGACCCCGACGGATCCGCCCTGGTGAGACCCGGCTGTGCCACACTCCCCGCTGCTGCCGCCGCCGCCGCCGCGGTGTCACCCACGGCCTCCCCCGCACGCACGCCACTTGTGTTATAAAACCAACATTTCCGCACCTCCCAACTACTCTTGTAGTGTCACCGACATCCTCCGTGCACGCGCACGCACGCACCGCTTGTGCGATAAAACCAACACTTCTGCAACTTTTAACTGTTCTTGCTAAAAGAACCAGCTTTTTCACAACTTCCAACCTATTTTGGTCGTGTCGCCGACGGTCTCCGTGCGTGCGCACGCGCGCACCACTTCCATTCGTACGAGCGGAGGAAAAATAAAACGAGCATTTTCACAACTTTCAACCTATTGTAGTTTCACGGACAGCCTCTGTGCTTGCACGCCCACACCGGTTGTATTATAAAACGGGGATTTTCACAGCTTTCAACCTGTTTTTTGTTTGGCTGCCTGCTGTTAGTAGGGAATCGCCAGATGTCACTGAGGAGCGTAAGACGAGCTGTAAATTTTGGGGGTCTGTGTATTGCTCATAATTAGGGCTAAGCAGCAAGGCCACGTTCATGAAGATGAACTTGACTTGTTTGAATAATTTTTCCTTTATAAATAATGAACCTTTAATTGAAAAAAAAGGGGGGGGGGGGGCTCTGTGTGTGATCTCTTCTCAATAATCCCTTCCAGAGATTTCATAGACGTTCGGGCTAGAAGGGACCTCATAAGATCATCAAGCTAATAACAAACCGTCTCTCTTTACAGGCTTTGCTGTTCTGATATAAGCAGCCCATTCTGGGTGCTTCCTTACTTATTATTTCAGTATCGTATTATGAGCACAATGTTTTATTAAAACAATTTTAACTTTTATAGAGAACTCGAGCACGAATCTTCAAAAATCCATCTTCAAAAACACGCGTGTGCATGGGTACATGCATGCGCATGTGTGTGCACGCATGTGCACAGAACACACCCATCCTGCATTAAAACTTGCTTGCTTCCTGCCAGCGTTTGGCATTAAGAAGGCAATCAGGACTCATAGTAGAGATGATGTCTTTTATTAGGCCAACAAGGTTTTTGTCAAAAAATCTTGCAAACATCTTCCTGCTTAATAAAAGCTAATATCTCTACTAGGAGTCCTGATTGCCTTTTCCTTTAAGCCAATACAGCTACAACCTGGATACTTGACGCATGAAATTAATAAGGGTTTCCTAAAATTACTGCATTAACTGCCTTGCCTACAGATTTCTTCATATCTCCAAAGTCTCACCATGTCAACCTGTGCTCCAGAAGGCACAAACTCAAAGTTTTCCATTAGCTCCTTAATATCAGACTCTGATTGGAGCTAGTTTTCCTCTTTCCTGTTGTGGGGAAAAGCAATAGGAAAGCTCTTTGCGTGGGAGCAGCTCTGCTGCTTGTGTGTCACAGCATTAGTTTTGATCCCTTTGGCAGCGCTCAGGCAAAGCCCTGCTATTCAGGAGGTCAGTGCACTGCTTGTTTTCTTTCTCCAAGCCTCCCGGGTTTTTTAAACTATCCTTCAGGTGGCTTGTACGTTTTGCCATTCATAACTTCATGCAGTAGCAGATATTTGGGAGATGCATGTCTGCTCATCTTAGAGCAAAAATCTTAACTATAAAAGAATGCAAGAAATGTTTGAAACTTCACATCTTCTAAAGGTTTCTAGCTTGTTAGAATAAAAAGAAAAGTTTGTGTAGTGCTTTGTCTTCTCGGCAGTCCTGGCCTCCCGTTGCACTCTGCTTATTAAAGCTATAATTGCCTTCCTTTATTTTGTGCAGGAGGGATCTTCGCAGTTGTCAGCCTACGAAAGAAAAAGACTCAAGAACATTAAAGAAAATGCTAAATTTTTTGCTTCTCTGAAGCTGCATGAGGTTTGTATAGTTTCTTTTGAGAGCAAACACAAAATATTGGCACTCTAACTCGAGTGGGAATTACTGTACAGAAACGACCTGTGGTCCATGTAGCTGTGAAACGTGTCCCCAGTAATACGCAATGTCCGGTGCTTTGAAGGAGAGCATAAAAACTCCAAGGAACGCCAGACTTCACAGTGTTGGACTGTCCTTTGAACCGAGTTTTTTGGTAGAAGTTTAATCTAAAATTTTGAAGGGGGAGATTTCAGATAAGACATAACACTAACTATTATCTAATACTTTGTGGGAGTACTCTAAAAAATGCTAAGGAAGTGACATTTTTCATTTCCCGTACATATGCTGATCCTGGTCTCTGTAGCCTTTTTCCAGACTCATTCTCTCTCCTGTGTTTTCTTTATTATTAATTCCTCGTGCGTCCTCTTTTGGCAGCAGGGTGATGCAGCAAAGTCCACGCGCTTGTTTATTTGCTTATGGGTTGAGGGGTGCGGACAGAATAGGGAGGGATAAAGCTGAGATTCAAGAGCTCCTTTCCAGCTAGTGGAATAGAAACTATCTAGGTGTGTGGTATGGGGAGTGCAATGAAGTGTACAGGATTGTGTGAGGAGGCTGTAAACTGAATTAAGTACTAATTTAGCTGCAGCTGTATGGATCTTGGCACAGGCCGCAGAGCCTGCCCAAGAAGCAGGGCAAGTCAGCTTTTGCTGAGCTCCACGGTGCTATCGTGACCAGTACCTTGGTTTGCTGGTTTATGGTCATCTGCAATATCTTTGTAGTACCCAAAGTTTAAGGCATCTTTCTTATCTGCACACACCTCTGCCAAGGTGGGCTTACCAACTGTGCTTTAGAGAGCTGCATATGTCTGCGAAAATGATGCTTTGAGCAAGCGCTCGGTTATCTCCCACTAGGCTTCTCTGTCTGCAGGTGTACTGAATCCAAGTCCCTGATTGACAGCAATGCTATAGCATTTGTGCAGCCTCTTGTGATTTTTTTTTTGCTAAACTAAAACTACTTGTGTCTTCAAACTCAAATATATCATCGGTTTTCATGCGTACGGTTTTCTCTCGATTTTTTTATTTCTACTTGGTCACGCTCTGTCTGGCGTTTTTGTAGGGGAGGTATAGAACAGCTAAATGAACCAGACTTTGCTGTTTTATGCCGTCCGCAGAACTCAGTGCCATTTTTTGCCATGGGTAGAAGATCAGGTAGCAAAAACAAGAGAAAGAAGCAACACAGCTTGACTCTTGGGCTCCCTTTTTAGCCTGAAAAATTGGAAGTTAGGAAAATAATTTACAAAGCAAAAAATGGACAAGTTAGATTATTCATTTTGATAGAATAAATGTGAAAACCTAATATTTTGGTTCATTCATACACCTAAAACAGCAATACCATTACTTTATCTTTAGTTATTTTTTCACACAAAAGTACAGTATCTGATGCTTCTAAGACTTTTATTTCTCTACTTTTCAGTCGGCTGCAAGACTTCGCAAAATAGCATCTAAAGTACAGTCCCATGGGATCAAAAGGTAAAAAAACCAAACATATCTGAGAGATGCTGTGACTTGTTTTTTGTTAATTCTGTGTGGGGTGGAGGTTCTCCCTGAATGTGTATAATAGAGAGCACTAGGGCTGTGCGAGGCTTCAGACCATGCTTTGGATCTGGAGAAGCTTCAGACGCTTTGGTGTCCGAAGCATCATGTCCGGAGCGAAGCGCTGGCTTCGTTAGGCTTTCTGAACCACTTTGGAAAAGCTTTGGAGCTGCTTTGGAGATCCAGCCATAGGGTGTAATGGGGAATCAGTGAAATATCTATAACTTTTTGTTGTTTTTTGTCTGATTTGGATGAAACTCACAGGGATGGTAGCTTCTGCTGAGAGCATGAAGCCTGCGAAGTTCCAAGGAGATAGGTGTAGGGTTTTGGGAAGAACTGCACCCCAAATTCGTGAAAGCAAAACTCATGTCACGTCTATGTGTTACACCACAGGGGGGTGAAAACTGCAGGGGTGGTGGCCCCTGGTGAGGCCACAAAGCCTGCCAAGTTTCAAGAAGATTGGTGCAGGGGCTTGGGGGGGAACTGCACCTCAAGCTGCTGACAGGCAAAACTTGTGACATAGATGACCCTGTGTGTGTTAAGGCACAGCGGGGTGAGAACTGCAGGGATGGTGGCCCCTGGCGAGGCCATGAAGCCTGCCAGCTGTTGAGGAGATCGGTGCAGAGCTTGTGGGTTCTGGTACCTGCACCTCTGGCTGCTGACAGGCAAAACTCGTGACGTGGGTGCTTGTGCAACTGTCTGTCTTGGTGAGTGTGTGGGGGGGACACAACTACCGCAGGCCTGGCTGCTAAGCTGCTGTGTTACCAGTTACTGATCAGTCATGATTCACTCAGGGACCACCTCAATACACAGTTGTTAGCTAATGTAATCAGTTAATTAGCAACAATCAACACCTACAAAACTGCACACTAAGGAGAGGAAATAATCAATACATAGATTCATAGATGTAGGGTCGGAAAGGACCTTGTAGATCTTCTAGTCCAACCCACTGCCTGGGCAGGAGACAAAAAAAACTGGGCTCAAATGACCCCAGCCAGGTAAACGTCAAGCCTCCTCTTAAAGACCCCCAAGGTAGGAGCCAGCACCACTTCTCTTGCAAGTTTGTTCCAGATGGTAGTTGCCCTGACTGTGAAGTAGCACCTCCTGATGTCTAGTCTGAACCTACTCTAGCAACTTTTGGTCGTTATTCCTTGTTACTCCAGGAGGCGCTCGGGAGAACAAGGTCTCTCCCAAACCCCACTGGTCCCCCTGGTAAGTTTATAGATGGCCACCAGGTCCCCTCTCAGCCTTCTCTTGCGAAGGCTGAACAGGTTCAGGTCCCGTAGCCTCTCCTCATAGGACTTGCCCTGCTGCTCCCTGATCATGCGAGTGGCCTCCTCTGAACCCTCTCCATGCTGTCCACATCCCGTTTGAAGTGCGGCGCCCAGAACTGGACGCAGTACTCCAGCTGCAGCCTGACCAGCGTTGCATAGAGGGGGAGGATCACCTCCTTGGACCTGCTCGTGATGCATCTGCAGATGCACGACAAGGTACGGCTAGCCCTACTGACCGTGTTCTCGCATTGTCGGCCCATGTTTAATGACTCCAAGATCTCTTTCTGCCACTCTGCTTTCGAGAAGGGAGTTCCCCAGCCTGTAGGTATGCTGTTGGTTCTTACTGCCCAAGTGCAGCACCTTGCACTTGTCAGTGTTGAATCCCATCCTATTCTCATTCGCCCACCCCTGTAACCTTTCCAAGTCCTGCTGTAATCTGTCGTTCCCTTCTAGCATGCCCACATCACCCCAAATCTTGGTGTCATCTATGAATTTAAACAGGCAGCTCTTCACCCCCTCGTCCAAGTCGCTAATAAAGAAATTGAACACTGCGGGCCCAAGGACCGAGCCCTGGGGGACCCCACTGCCCACTTCCCTCCAGGTCAAAAAATGACCCATCCACCACCACTTTGGGTGTGACCCCTCAGCCAATTTGTCACCCATCTGACTGTGTAAGCGTCAATGCTACAGTCGCCTAGCTTTTTAATGAGAATGAGGTGGGAAACAGTGTCAGAGGCCTTCCTGAAGCCCAGAAAGACTACAGCCACCGCAACACCTGCGTCCAGTGATTTTTATGACCTGATTGTAGAAGGCAATCGGTTTGGTCTGACAATCAACTGCCCCAAGACAGAGTCAGTTGGACTTTGGAACAGCTTCAGCCGGATCGAAGTGGGAAACTGATCCAGCGCTCCGGATCGGATCGCTGGCATCCGAAGCAGCCAGATCCAAAGCTGGATCGAATAGCTGCCTACTCGCACAGGCCTAGACAGCACACACGTGCATAAGCAAGCGCATTAGAGATCAGCAAGCAGTATCTGTATGGCACGTCTAGACTTCTGATTACATTATACTGTCCCTGTAAATCCCCATATGCATATACAGCATCTGTAGCAAGTTCACTATGTTCAGTGTATTCTTCCTTATATCGCTTTTCCAAGGAAAGGAACATAAATATAAGCATGAGTATCTTTTGATCAAAAAACCCCCCAAAATAGCTATTTTTGTGGTATTCTCATCGAGATATTCAGGAGCCACTTTTTCTTATAGCGTTTTATTTGCTGTGCTGGCTAAGGGAAAAATCAATCTAAATGATGAAAGGAAATGAAAGGGAGCTAAAGAGAAAAATGAGGAGGAAGAAAGAGAGAAAGCCCTAGCTATATGAGAGGAAGGATAACTAATGGATATAGAAGAACATGCATTAAGCAAAAGCAAGCAAAGGTAGGAAATCAAGCCATGGTACAGAGGGAAGAAGGAAATAAAATATTGCATGAAAGAAAATGAAAATGAATATTAAAGATGAATGAAGTCTTGGAGGGGAGCGATGAGGAAATTCACACCATAAATAGAAAAAGTTGTGAAAAGAAAAGTAGAGCAGCTAGAGAGAGGGTGCATTGTAAATGCAAACTGGAAGCATTGGAAGGGCAGGCCCTTACCAGTGGGGTGTTACTGGATGGAAATAAGATGACAGTTTTGACAAAATGACGTTTCTAGAATGACTGTTTGGGCCACTGGTCTGTGTCAAGTTCCTGGAAATAGGGGTCCAAGCCACTGAGGGAGGCTTCCCGAGGAATCAAATGCGTCTGAGTTCTCTGGCTATGTATTATCTGATATGTATTTATTCCTCTAGAGTTAAGCCCAAAAAGGCAGGAGATGAGACAGTGCGTCGAAGGTCCATGCGCTTACAGAGGGTGGACCCATCGGGAGTTCCACTGCCAGAACTTCCCGCACCGCCAGAAACAGTCGTCGATGAACACGTGAGATGGGGGAGGGCAAAAGAAGAAATGTGTCGGTAGCCTCGCGAAAACAATCTCTGTATTCAGCCCTTCGGTTCATAGATGTTGGGGTTGGAAGGGACTTCAGCCAATTATTGAGTCCGATCCCCTGCCTCAGGCAGGAAAGCGCGCTGGGGTTCTTCTTAAGTGTTGGTGGTTGTCACTTGTAATATTTGACACTAATCAATTTTGTTCTATCCCTTGGAGATACTTGGGAAGTCTTTCGTGCAGTGCCCAGAGGAAAGGGCAAATTTGTTCACCCTCATTTGTCTTGCTTAGTCGTTTGCTTCAAGGAAGTGATCAGGGGTTTTGCGGAAACCAAGTTTGAGATGAATCTCAACAGAGCTTGCTCTGGTCCGTTCTATCAAAATGTAATCTGGTGATGGAAGTGGAGCATTCAATAGTTAGGTCAATGTTCTGCACCTCAGACTGCTGAAATACGTTCCCTGCTCTGTAATCTCATGATTGAATTTCCGATAATATGAAATATTCTTCGATTCAGAGTGGAGGTTGTATTTCATTTCAAATATTTTTGCTCTGTTTTGCTTTTGTTTAACTGTAACTGCGGTCTGATTTTAATCTAGTTTCATCTTTGTCTGATGCACTTACCTGTATTATTTGAGGAAGATGCACAGGCAACAGATAAGATCATATTCTTCTGAGTTGATTTAAATTTCTCTGTCGTGCTGCTGAAGTAACGCCAGTATTCTGCAATGCAGTCCTTGAAGAGAGCCTTTGCTGGATGCAAGGGAAGAAATAAAAGGGGGAAAATATTAGGGTGGCTATTTGTTGACCCACTTGTACTTGCTAATTAATTTTCCTCCCTTCCTTTAAATAAGATGCTTTAATAGGAGTTTCTCATTTTGATGCACCCTTTCCACATTGTAATATCATAAAGTGTGGAAGGTTCAAGAGCTGAAGAGCTCCCTTTGGTTATTAATATTTCTAATGTGATAAATTAAGGGGGGAAGTTGAAAGGAAAATAAATCATGGTATTTATTTAAAATAATTTCTACCCCATTTGTATCAAACAGCCTCTGTTGCCACCTGGACCTCTTCAGATGGTACCTGCAGGTGAGAATACAAGCAAGGTGTCGACTAAGGAGTTTCTGGATAGCTGGGCAAAGATAAGTGAGGTATTGCTGATCAGAATACATTCTCTTTTTTTCATAATGTACATTTAGTCTGAGCTCTTAATAAATTTTTCTCCAAATAAATTTGTCCTTTCCCCTCCCCCATCCTTCTGTTTCATAATGTAGATAAAACCAGAGGATACAGAAAAGCATGTGTATGACATAAAAAGGTAATCATCTAACAATGTATTTCTCGAGCTCTCTAGTTCTAATTTTTTTTTAATTCATTAATATTTTGATAATGTTGCCTAGATATGAAGACCGTCTGAGTTGTATGATCCTCAGTGAAGATGCTGTTACAAAAGTTGTCAAAAACCGAATCTGTTCTATGGCTATCCATCCTTCAGAAAGCAGGACGCTGGTGGCAGCTGGAGACAGGAGTGGGCAGATTGGTCTCTGGGATTTGGTAAATGCTTTGGAGTTGCTGGCTTAAAGGATGGGACAGGGTTGTGTATGAATTTTATGGGAAAAAGCCAGGTAACAGGCCAAAAATGCAATTTTTAATTGTTTGAGACCCACTGGAAGGGAAGCTCCATTGCTTGGTTGTAATAGCTGTGTGACAATACAGTTATTGGTGAGGGAGGGATTAATGTTTAATTTTGCATGACTTTAGGATGATTGCAGTGGGAGAATCATATCGTGCCAAACGGCACACATCTAACCTCTTGTAGAAGATTTATTAGTATCATCATTATATATTACCTCTTGTATAACCTCTTACATAATATCTTATTTATATAACCTCTTGTATAATATCTTGTTTATATAACCTTTTGTATAACTAACCACAGGCATATAAATACAAATAAATAACCAGCACCATGGTGTGAGTTAGAAAACTTTAGAAAATGTAAAACACTTTAAAAATGACTAAGGAAGATTTTCTGTGCATTTGGGTTTTGTGAGTTTTATGTGCAGCATGTTTCAAACCAAGAGAGCCAGAAATGCATGCTTTTCCCTCTACAAACCTGGAATCCTAGTGCTCCTCTCCCTAGAGCAGTGATTCTCAACCTTTTTAGACCTAGGACACCCTGTCTTAGATTCAAGGCCCCCCCCCCCCCTCCCCCCTTGGAAAATGCCAGCTCTTAGTTTTTACTCATTTTTGGACTACACAAAAAATAACAGAGCAATTCTTCTTTGGCAAAGAACTCAGGCCACAGGAGGGCATGATTGTTTTAACAGTATGAATTCTTATTTGAAATCTCAGTTTCTCTTATAGTTTTGGTCAGTAGGGTCAGAAGGGACCTGAGCAGATCATCAAGTCCGGCCCCCTGCCATGGCAGGAAAGAGTACTCGGGTTAAACAACCCCGGTAAGGTGTTTATCCAGCCTCCCCTTAAAGACCCCCAGGGTAGGATCCGGCACCACTTTACTTGGGAGTTGATTCCAGTTCCTAGCCGTCCTGACTGTGACGTAGCGCCTCCTGATGTCTAGTCTGAATCTACCCTCCGCCAGCTTGTGTCCATTATCTCTAGTCACTCCTGGCAGTGCTGGGGGGAACAGGGACTCCCCCCCAATGCCTGCTGGTCCCCTGACTAGTTTGTAGACTGCCACTAGATCCCCCTCAGCCTTCTCTTGTGGAGACCGAACAGGTTCAGGTCCCATCGCCTCTCCTCGTAGGGCCTGCCCTGCTGCCCCGTGATCATGCGGGTGGCCTCCTCTGGACCCTCTCCATGCTGTCCACATCTCTCCTGAAGTGCGGCGCCCAGACCTGGACGCAGTACTCCACCTGCGGCCTGACCAGTGCCTCACAGAGGGGGAGGATCACCTCCTTGGCCCTGCTCGTGATGCATCTGGATGCATGACAAGGTGCAGTTGGCCTTCCTGACTGCATCCCCACAGTCGGCCCATGTTCATTTTGGCATCAATAATGACTCCAAGATCCTTTTCCACCTCTGCACTGATGAGAAGGGAGTTCCCCAGCCTGTAGGTGTGCTGCTGGGTCTTCTTCCCCAGGTGCAGCACCTTGCACTTGTCAGTGTTGAACCCATCCTTTTCTCATCCACCCACCCCTGTAACCTGTCTAGGTCCAATTGCAGCCTGTCCCTCCCTTCTAGCGTGCCCACTTCCCCCAACAACTTAGTCAATCCTGTTTGCACACTAGCAGTGCTAATGTTGTGCAACACCCTGTGGCACCCTTGAAAGGATCTCAAGGCACCCAGGGCATGCTGATTGAGAATCACTGCCATAGGAAGGAGTCATCAAATTAGTTTCATAACCACACGTAAGTGCCTTCTAGCTCTGAACCATCACGGCCACAACATCACTTTTTTAGCTCACATTTATAATATGCACAAGCTGCAAAACCTACTTGTTTTGTGCTCAGCCTTGTCCTTAATAACTGATGCTAAAGAAATCACAAATAATATTTTAAGCTTTTTAGACAAGTAAGTTTAGAAGATTAAATGTGTTGTTACCTACAGAGACCTGGCAACTGATGGTGTGTTTTCTCTGATTTTAATCCAAGTTTACTGGAGTTAACACAGTTTAAGAAGCAGACATTTGTATCTCTGAAAGAGAATATTAGTTCCAAAAAAGAAACTAACTTTGATTCTAAATTTTGTTTGACAGTAGCAAAAAAAATTTTACTTTTCTGTGTTTAACTCCCAAACTGAATGTAACAAAAGCAAACAGATGTACAGGTTGTAATGGAAATCATGGTGAGGTAGAGTTATGTTTTAGTTGTCACTGAAGTTGCAGCTTCTATTACGTCTGGGAAGTATAATTATGAAACTGAAAGTAAATCTTGCAGCCCTTGCAATTAAGCCAGGTGCGCAGTACTGAAAAGGATGGGGGGAAGAAAATCCAGACCTAGCAGTTGTATTTTCAGCTGCCTACAGTGAGCAAAATCATGCACTCCTCTACTTTAGAGGCACATTCTCTGACTTTGCTGGTAAATTAGACTGAGCAAGGACTGCAGGATTTAATGCTGAGGCCCAAATAAGAGTAATGTCTAAGTGTGGACTGCTGGAACCAATATCTGCTATTATTTCAGCTTGCTGATTTTTTTTTTTTCTTTTTTAATGCAGCTTTTGAAATGCAAGTCAGCATTTATTGTGATGCATTATTGAAATTTAAATGCTTATTGCTCTTTTAAAATTTAAAGGTAGAAATAAATGTACTGGTTAATCTGTTATGTTCATCCAATTTCTTGATTTTTTTTTTTTTCTTTTTTTCAGAGCTGTAAACCTGAGGATGGAGTGTATGTCTTCATACCGCATAGTTACCCAGTAAGCTGCATGTATTTTTCTCCATTTAATCCTGCTCATCTGCTGTCCCTGAGCTATGAAACGTTACGCTGTGGGGATGTCACCAATGCTGTTTTTGACGAGGTGAGCATACTCACCGTCCTGTTACGCTCCAGTCTCATCGGTCTGTCTGTCTGGGTGGCTATGATGCGTGTTCAGTCCTATTATACCAACAATGATTTGTCAGCTGCTCTAGTTGCTAGGAAGTTCTTGCATAAGGATGTGTAAAGAAACCTTTTAAATACTAAAAAACCAGTGAGAAATTTCCTAGTTGATAACCTACCTGGAAAATCTGGATTGTTTTTTTATTCAGCTGCAGTGTTTCATAGAGCCATAGAAAATGAGGGTTGGAAGGGACCTCAGGAGCTCACATCTAGTCCAGCCCCCAAGAGATGTTGTCTTAAGAGATCGTGGACACTTGCCTTACTGAAAAGGTTAAAATAGTCTGGCAGATAACTCATTTTGACTCTGCATAACTCTTGCTTATTTGAACACTTTGCTTCTTTAAAGTGTGTGTCTTAAAGGCAGCAAACACATGCACATTGTATTTAGAGGGCCTCTGGAATCTTAAATCACAGTGCAATGCAAAACTCCTCTTAGCTCTGGTTTGTTCATCCTTCAGATGAAGATAATGGCTAGTATTCCATGATGGTCTCCATTGTGGGGCAGCTGTTTTTGCTGAGCGCTTGCTCTCTTTTCCCCTCTATCCCCTGTCTTTGGTTAAACCTTCAAAGTATAATCAATTAACATAAGTTAATTGGGGGCCTTCAAGAAGAGACTGGACAGGCACCTGGCTGGGATCACGTGACCCCAGAGTTGGTGACTCTTCTTGCCTGCCAGGAGCAGGGGGTTGGACTAGATGGTGCACTGAGGTCCCTTTCGACTCTAGGAATCTAAGTCTAAGTGTTTTTTAAGCCTTTTTAGCACTAGATTAGCTGGGAACAAGGACTCTTGGTAAGGAAGGAGCTACAATGGGCAATTTGGGAGGCCAGAGAACACGCCAGGATTGGGCCCTTTTCCTGAGACAGCTGCTTGGGAAATCATAGGTAGGGCCCAGTGGCGCTGTCATGTTTGGGAAGGAGACAGGTGATGCTATGAGTTTTGTTCCCAAAAAGGGTACAACAGTGAGAGGATCATATGGGGCAGTTTTTGTTTTTCTATGTTTTAGACTGTAAGCTCTCCGTTTAGTGTGCTTATATAGTTCATTTTCATTGGTCTCATGAGAGAACTGTCTAAATGCCTTGCTGTTCAGGGGTAAGGCTGTCAGATATTCAGTCTGCACCAATTATTTCTTGTAGAACAACAATGTAAAAGTTCTCAGCAGCAATTAAAGCAGTCTGCATTGGATCCTGCACTGCAGTTATTGTAAAAGGTTGCCAGGGATCGCACTGATTAATTGGACTGTATTTTGAAATAAGTGTACGCTGACTGACTTAAACCACTGTTATGTGCTTAGGTGTACAGAAGCGAAGATGCCCAAATGTCCTCCTTCGACTTCTTGCCAGATAGTGTCTCCACCTTAGTGGTAGGGCACTGGGATGGTGATGTGGCTGTTGTGGACAGACGAACACCGGGAACCTCTGCCGAGCTTTCTGCAAGCCTGAATTCCAAGGCCACGAGGACAGTTCACGTTCATCCAGTGAACAGACAGTTTTTTGTTGCTGCTGGCTCAACGTATGCAGTTCCACATATTATTGTGATTCCTACGCTGTGTGTTCTGTGTTGTGGTTTCATGCTAGAGCACTGGGAATTGGCTATCAATGGCATCTGTGTAGGTAGAGGCGCCATCCAATAACACTTACGATGGGGAAATTAATTGAACCTTAATTTATATTGAAGGGCTTTCTGATTCTGCAGAAACCTATTCTTAAAAAAAATCTCAAAACTGGAAATAATTTGGCTTTTCTAATACTTTGGTGTTGGGAAAGGACTTACGTGACTGCTCCATTTTTGAGGAAAAGAGTATGACAGACCCTTCAGTTGTCCTGCAGGAATCCTGAGTAGCCCTGTAGGGATTTTTAACACGTTGTGAGAAAATAAGGCCTTTAAGGTTGTCCTGTGACAGACATTATAAACATCATTTTGTGTGGATGTTGCAGGAACGTTTGCATTTATGACATACGATACCTGAAGCATGCCGGAAACAAACCTATATGCCTTCTCAGTGGGCACACAAAGAGTGTTGCTTCTGCGTATTTTTCTCCTGTTACTGGGAACAGAGTGGTGACGACATGTGCTGATGATAAGTTGAGGTAAGAGGATGTTGGAAGGAAGTTTTTTACATGGCGAAAACAGTTTGGATGTAAATGGAATTTATTGTCTTTGATAACTTTCTTTGCTTAACGTTTTTAATGAAAACTAACTATTCAAGAAATTGTAACAACAAAAATGATTTTCTCATTCTTTGCACTTTAATTATTCTCTTTTCTCTTTGGGTTCAACAACAGCAAATATGAACTTACATAGCTGTATCTTCAAAATCTGAGTAATGAAGCTCAGTATCGCACCTGAAAATCCCTAGAACCCAGATTTCTGACATGATTCTACTAACACTTTTACGGGCAATCGGGTGCTTTTATTTAACTGCCTGTAGCTTGATCAAGCACATGGCATAATAAGAACCAAATTTACACTGCAGGCTGTAGTTTAAAAAGCTGGCCTCCCTTTCCCTGCTGTCAGTTTGATCATAATGCATGTGATCTTGCCATCTAAACACTCGATTGCATCCACAAATTGGGTGGCTTAAAAGACCTGAATGGCACAAACAAATAGTAGGTAAAACTTGGAGACCTAGGTAAGGCTTGGCTACAAATTGGACCCTATATAAAACATTTGTTTGTTGTTGTTGTTTTTAAGGACACAAAAATTAGACGTGTTCTCTCTGTCTCCCCTTAAGAAAAGAATATGTGTCACTTCCTGTGTATGTTTAATTCCAGCTCAGTATAGCCAGGAGGATGTGCAGTTTATGTATGCCAGATCTTACGGTTGTATTGTGGAATAAACCTTGGAAGGAAGACTATTGCTGTCAGAATAGCCCCAACCTAAAAGTTCAGACTGAGTAAGAGTTAAATCACATGAGTGCTGAGGTGTGGATTAGCTTTCAAAGTGGGTGACCTTCAACTCAAGCCCTACAGGGGCACGAACACAAAGTAATTCTGTTCCAAATGAAAAATTTGGAGCATATGTATCAGTGACAATTGGACCTTATAGACCTGGACCCAAACCAGAATTGATAAATACTATACCTTTTACTGTGTTCCGCATTTGTATTCATCTTGTGATAGGCAGGCAAGGTTCTTTGAGTCAACGTGATATCTTTTATTAGATCAACTGAGCAGTTGGAATGAAGTTCTTTGCAAGAGTCACCCTTCTTCGGGCATAGGAAGTCTGCTGTTCTGAGACTCCAAGGAATGAGAGAAGCTATAAGTGTGGCAGGATGTCAGTGAGAATGGAAATAGGCAGAGATTAGAAAGACAAAAGATAAAGGAGGGGGAAGAAAGCAGTGGGGGAAAAAGGCCAAAGGGAAACACTGCATTGGTAATAATACAAGGTAAAAAAGAGGCTCTCAGTGAAATAGCTGGAAATTAGGAAGACAAAGGGCAGAAAAGTAGGGGAGGGAAGGGGAGAAGAGTTGGGGAGGGGGCGGGGAAGAAAAGTGTAAGAGGCCGGGTCTGGCAGGTGGTCAGGCAGGTTGTAGTGTGTCGTACATCCAATGTCTGTACTGAGCCCACGATTTTTTGTGTGCAGTAGATTTATGAAGTGGAGCTCGTAGGCTCATCTACGAAAGGTGTGTTGTAAGTGCCCTTTGAGGATTAGACCTGGGAGATCAGAGCGGGAGTGGCTGTCCTGTGAGATGTGTGCCCCCACAGATAGTTGGGTATTCTTGTCTTTGATAGATTTTCAGTGTGCGTTCGTTCTGGTGCGCAGTTGTTGTTTGGTTTCTTCTCATGATAGAGTATTCATAAACCTTTTAAAGGTAAAAGTCCTGGTTTTAGTTAAATATGTTTTAACATGGTTTTCACCCTGTTTTGTTTTGCAGGGTCTATGATACCAGCTGTTTATCATCTACATTGCTGCCTGTCGCAACTGTTAGGTAAGCAACACACCAGGGCTGAAGATGTAGGTCCTGTGCCTGGTCTCTACTGTAACACCAGCACCGTCTTGTGCTGGCAGATCCCAGGTTGCACAGTCCCTTCTGTGGGGTAAAGGCTGCTTTGCTCCTGGGTGACTCACAACAGCTGGAACAACACTTGGTGTCCCAGACCACCGCTGCAGTTAGAGCTGCCCTGATGGTACTCTTGATTGCATGGAGGAGTGGTCTCAACTGGCCACTGAACTGAGCACTGGGGTCATGTTAAGCTGCCTTTACTTGCCCACCTATCCTGCACGGGGCACAGCCTGCACACAACCCAAAGCTGAGGCCACAAAGTTTGTGGGAGGAGTTTTTAATATATTTTATTTAACCGAGGCATGGAGCCAGTTTTGTGGTTTTGTGTTTTTAAAAATATAAAATTAAAACACCAGAAAAAAACATATTTTGAAACACCTCAGAGTCGCAGCTTTTGATTATGAAGAGCTCTGTTTTTAGACACAGGAATATTTATTTTCCCTATTTCCTTCCCTTCACTCCTGCCTCTCGGGTCCAAAGGCTTACAAACCAGTCGCCTAATCAAGAAGGGCTGGGTCCTTTCCCTCATACTGGGCATAGCTAATGTAGGGTCACTAAAGGACTGGGGTGTGCTAGTGCTCCTGTGGGGACTAAAACTGGTTCGAGGGTCTTGCCTTTCTGCCCAGAGTCAGACCAGTTGCCACATTTTGGAATCAGGAAGGAATTTGACCCCACAGGCAGACTGGTGCCGGATGTAGGGGGTTTGCCTTTCTCGTAGCAGGGAGCCTGGCCCTCTCCCTTGGATCTTTAACCACCATTGCAGCGGCCGGACACAGACAGCCCTCGTTCCCCTGCTTTACCCAGACCAGTTTAGGGGACTTTTGCATCTCAAGGCAGAAAGCCTTTGTAGTTGCGTGACAGGGTCGACTAGTTTTAGGAGTATGCTACACCAGGACAAATCAGGTCATTTGGATAGGGGTGATCCTACCTGGAGCAGGGTGGTGGATTAGGTCAGCTCTGGAGTCCTTTCCAGCCTTACTTCTCTGTGATTCTGAGTGGCTTGGAAAATTTACACTTTTTTAATGGTTTTAAGTATTTTCCTTGTATTTTCACCAGAAGACACAATCAGAAGCTTCAGTATTTTTTAAGTGGTTGCTGACATGGAAGTATTATTTGCTATACTTTCCTTACCTCCTAGTCCTCCCTTCTGTCCCTTCACATCCAGCTGTTGAGTGTTGAATATCCTATCTAACAAAGCCTGAAGGTGATGCTGTTTGAAGCAAGGATATATAAGTGTGTGGAAATGGATAATCTTGGTTTAAGCAAGTATTAGGATTGGCTGTATTGAATGTGTATCTTTCTGAATTTAGTGTTTAATTTTCACATTTTATCTCTTCTTATTTTTCTGAATAGACATAACAATAACACAGGACGCTGGCTAACTAGGTTCAGAGCAATCTGGGACCCTAAGCAGGAAGACTGCTTTGTGGTTGGCAGCCTGGCACGCCCAAGACAAATAGAAGTCTACCAGGCCACTGGGAAATTATTGCACTCTTTCTATAATATAGATTACCTGGGTTCTGTATGCTCCATCAATGTCCTGCACCCCACTCAGAATATTTTAGTGGGCGGTAACTCCAGTGGCCGTCTCCATGTTTTCAAGGATTGAAAAATGTTGCTGACTTTTTTTTTTAAATGTGTTGCAGGTTCAGTAAGTATGAAACTATTCTTACGCTAATTGTCTTTGCTCTGGGCAAAAAGTGCATTTAAAAATTCTAAAAATAAAGTATGTAGTTGGAAGCATTCAATATTTTCATTAAATCTGTAGCAGCTCCATCCTAACAACAAAATACTGGAAAAAAGCTGCATATATATGTATATATGTCGTGATTTTTACTGGATAGTCATCAACAATAGCTTGACTGTTAGACACTTTATTGTGCTGACTGCCCCAGTATAGAAACCTCAGGCGTGGGCCTCAGGTGGTTTTCACATATGGTATGGTCAGATTGTGGCTTTTTCAAAATGTGTCTGAACCCAGACCTTGATTGTGTTGTGTATCAATAAAACATGCCATTTTAGTAAAATGTCTGACATTGTCTCTAAAATCTTGCTCTCAGAATTGATTCACATTGGTGTGGGAAGATGGATGCTGTCAGGTGCATTGAGAATTGGGCAAAGAAGTGAAATGCTGCATGTTGAGTCAGGCGGTCGTCTTGGGATACTGCAGAAATAGACATCTTCATTCCCACTTCCAAATCCTTAACAAGCAGTGCTGCAATGGCATTCGAAGATAGGCCTAAAATGGTGGGTAAAAAGCTGGTGATCATCTGTAGACTGTGAGCCTGCCAGCCCGTTTCAGGTGCACGATTAGTACAGCAATACCTGCAAGCACCACGGACACGAAACCTAGATGCTTCCTGTCCCGGAGAGCAACGGATGCAGCCAGGAGCTAAACCCAGGGAGAGGTAGTGTGGTGGGAGGTTGGGGTAACCCTGAAACAAATGGGGTTTGGCAGAAGAGAAGTTGCAGCCGTTCCCTTTCCTAACTCGGCTTCCAGTGCTTTCAGCACGGAGGTGCTGCTTTTTCAGCAGGACTCTCCCAATGTTGAAGAGATGCAACATAGCATATAATATAGACACACTCGATCCTTTTCCCCTTTGGGGAAAGTAGAACAGTTGCCCATAATGACCTTTTAGATTCAGTCCTTGAGCCATTTCAGGCCATCTGTATTCACCTCTGGAGCTTCTTGGAGGCTGTGCAGGGGTATCTAGGAGTCAGCTGAAGTCCAAAGCATCTCCCAAGAGGTCAAGCAGGAAGAGTACGGATGGGATACATGGGATCCTCCATTAGTGCACCAAGCACCACCTCAGTGCTGCATCCTGACTTGAAGCTTTACCAAGAAGCTTCAAAGGACGCTGGCGGGTAACGAGGAGCACTGGAAGCGGCAGCTTGTGGTGCTTGCTTTAGTTTAGTTTTGTTTAAAAAACAAGGTCACTGGGCTTTTGCTTGTGCTGAGTCAGTCAGAGCAACAAAGGGGCTGCATGCTGTCTTCCCTCCACCCCCTTCCCATCCAAGAGCAAGGAGCAGTATTGCAGGTGGTGGCACTTTGGTGAGGACAATGTTTCTCATTTGCTCTTGGCTTGTTTTTGATGGCCTGAGGCCATGCAGGACACAGGTGCCTTCTCTGACAAGCGTTAACATGAGATACCCGGGAGCTGGTGGGGGGAGAGCCTGGCTCAGCTTTGGCAGCCAAACCAGGCTAGGGCTGGCTGCGGATCCCTGCACGGGGTTTTGCAGAATGGTGGTTCCTTTGTCCTGCTCTCCCCTTTCTGCTCCTGAAAAGGAGGAGAGAAATGTCCCTGAATCCACTGGAGCTTTGGAATGGGGGTGGGAGGGAGCCTTGCTGCCTTTCTGCTCAGAAGCAGTCTTAGCTGAAATAGCCCAGTGGAGTAGTATTGGGGAAGTTGCGTGCCCGGCACCTGGCTTGCTTTCATCGTCAGTGATACCAACTTCACTTGCTGACACACATGATTTGTAAGGTGCTTGTACTTTTGCAGGGACACCTGCATCTGTTGCTCAAATGTAAAGTACTGCTGATTTTATCTAATCAGGGCTCGTGGTAGAGGTGGTATCTTTTATTAGACCAGCAAGATAGTTGCAAAAAAAAATTCTTTAATTGCAAGCTTTTGGGCAAAAACACCCTTCATCAGGCATTGGAGAGAAGATTGTACAAGTTCAGGGTGGAAATGAAAGTTTGTATTTCATAAGACTTCACAGCAGAGTCAATACATGGAAAACTCCTCTGAGCAGGCAGTTCTTAGCTGGTAAGGCGTCTCCCAGCTCTCTTGTGAGGCTCAGTGATGATGCAAATTACCTTGAACAAAGGCAGGAGCAGTATCTCAGGTTTCAGGTGGTCAAAGTTGCTTCCTTTTTGGGAAATTATGAAGATTGAATTTTAAAAATAGGCTAAAATTTGATATCTTCTGTGTGTCAGGTATCCAGGTTGTAGCTGTATTGGTCTAGAGGAGAAAGCAGTCAGAGCTTATGGTAGAGGTGATATATATTTTTTTTTTTATTAGACCAACAAGATTCTTGCAAAAAAATATTTTAAGGGTGTCTGTGCCCCAAAACTTGCAATTAAAGGCATTTTTCTGCAAAAATCTTGTTGGCCTACTAAAAGATACCACCTCTACCATGAGCCCCGATTGCTTTTTTCCTCTGGATACAACCTGGATATCTGATTTTAATTGACACGTAGCTTCTGCTAGTCTGCCAAAATGAGGTGGCTTAAATGCCATGCCTTCGCTATGACATGACATCAGCATACAGTGGAGTAGCTAATTTGCTGTAAACGCAGTGATTTAATGGTAGGGCACTGGAGGGCATCCATCCCACACTGGTAATGCTGCCGACCGCCTTCATTTACACAATGATCCGCGCGCGAGTTAAGCAGGAGGTGGTGCTGTTTGACTGCGTTGCGCTGCAGCCTGGCCAGGCCTTAGCTCTTGGTGCTGGAGCTGTGAAGCGAGAGGCTTTCAGTTCTGTGTAGTGGCTGCTGGTGTCACGGGGCGGTTCGTCAGCATTCACTCTGCCCGTGTAAACAGCACATCAGATATAATTGTGATAAGTAAGCCATGACTTGTGCTGAGCCGAGCAGACAGGCGGTGAGATCAGAAGGCAGGAGATGCACCCGTCTTTCTGATGGGCCAGATTCATCTTCCTGCTGCACAGCGTCAGCTTTCACCACGACAGCAGTGCGTGTATATAAAGGGCCCTACGCGATCTCCCTGCCTCACCCGTGTGCTTTGAAGGATGGATTCTTGGAAAACAGACAAAATTTAGACAAAAACTCTTAACAGCCAGGCAGGGGTCTGCAATGAATCTGCAAGGTCGCTTCCCCATCGTGCTAACAGGTGCGTGAAGTTTACTTGTCATTTTTTGTGATGGTTTAGCTAAGATGAGCAAATGCCTCATTCTTCTCTGTGGGACTCTTGCTTGTGCAAAGGAGCCAGAATTTGGATATTGAATTGAAAAGCCAGTTTCTAATCAAATAAAAGTAGTGATGAAGCTACACGCATTCCAAAAAAGCAAAAAAAACCCCCAAAGACCAAAAAACCCCCTCACCAGTCAAATAAGCACTTTCCTTAAAAAGAAAAAAAAAAAACAAAAACAACTCCTTGTTCATGATATTTAAATATTTATTTAAATTTAAAAATACTTTTCATGGCACCAATGATTTTATGCTAACTACATACTGAATATGTAGAAAAGGTACATTGTTTTGAAGGAAAATGTAACTTACAGTATTTGGCACATGAAAGGTTAATTTCTATATCTTTATGAAAACTAAGAAATTCACATTTTCAGGTATTTTTACCCTTTACTGCTTAAAGATGCAGTCGCTATTCTTTATTAAGAGTTTTGTTTCCTCTGATATAAGAATCTATGGATTCTTTTTCTAGAAAGACAAAATAACTGGCAGCGAAACACGAGACATCATGTGGAACATACAGAAAAAACTCGATTTAAAAAAAAAAATTACCAGTTGTAATGGTTTAAGGGTAAAATTCTGGGTGAAAATTGCCAAGGGGTAGTCTAGATAGGGTGAAGTCCAGTCCCACTGTTCTAAAAGCAAATTGATGTCAAAGTTTCCAAGGTCAATATTTCGTGTTGTGGTTTTTGAGAATGAAGATGTTTAATGCAGAAGAGAGCTGGATTTGAAGACGTCGCTAAATGATAATGTGGCATTATTATGACATTATACAGGTAACCTTAGCAATTAAAATAATGGAATACTGCATCTTTAAAGGACCTGGGATGAAAAAAATGTCAAGTTTAAGACGATCACGCACTGCATAGAAACACCATTTACTACAGACTGAGGTAGGAACACTACACTAAAAGTTAATTTTGCTATGTTGCATAAAACAGTATATATCCATGTAAAAATCTATCCTTTTTCTCTTGGTAGGCATTCATTATTTAATCTACCCTTACAAGAGTTATTAAATCAAATGCAAAACCTTTTCAGTTCTTGTGACAATCCAGTGGCCAAGGCTAATTTTTAAAGTAATGCGAGAAAGCTGCGTCTTTGTTGGGATCTGGCAGGTGCTAGTTTTAAGTGGACTTTAGTTATTGCAATGACACAGTCAAAGTCCAGTTGACTTCCAGGATTATTCGCTATAGTGAAAATTTGATCGCTGTGCTCTTTTGCCAAATAGTAAATGACTCGCCTGGGACAGAGCCGTAGCGGAGCCGTGGGGGGAAGAGTGCAAACGCTGACTCTCTCCAGCAGCGCTTCGCTCGCGTGTGCGGTGATGGCCGGTGGTGAGCGCAGAGACAAGAACATGAAAATCAGACTCTCTTTATTTAAAGTGTGTGATTATGGCCCCGGCTTGCTTGAAATCTCTCCCTGAGATGAAATAAAACTCTTGCTAGTCTGTTTTCACTGTGTTTTGTTAAATATGCCCAGCTTCTCAGAAAACTTAATAATAATGACTTTTATTGCTCCCCTTGCAAATGGACGGCCATCTTTGCCAGATAAAGATTCAAGTGTTTATGCCACAAAGGAAATTAGTGAGTTATACATTTGGCTTAAGGACAGATATGATATTTGCCTGTTGGCTTTTTTTTTTTCAGTGTTACCTCCACTTCTGTAATTCTGGTCTCTTTTCCTTTGCAAAACCACAAATTCCTATTCATTTTTTTTTCCCAAACTAGCAACGGGTTAATCCAGTGTTAGATTTTCATTCTACAAAACCTTTATTCTCAGAAGTATTTTCTTACTTGAATCATTTTGTACATCACGCTGCGTTCATCCGATCCATAAAGTAAAAAAAGACTTGATTAGTATCAATAACAAAATAGCATTTTGTTGTTAAAATATACGTTGAAACAGTCTCTTTTTTTTTTTTTTTTTGTACAAAACAAGTACAACTTTCTGAGACAAAATGTCTTTCAAATAAATCAGGCATGGTGACTGCTTGGCTACTCGCTCGGACTTTGTCAAACAGAATCGAGTACGTATGTTTCCTAACCCCGGGGGCTAACCCCCACCTTACTTAGGGGCTCTACACCTCTATGACGATAAACTCCACACCTCTGGAGCGCTAAAGGGTCAAGGCTTAAAAAAATCCACAAAAGGCTGTGTGTGTAGATTAGGATCGGTATTCATGTTCACATCACGCTATGCTACCTAAAGAAATAGACTGACACCGCCACTCCCAGCGGGGCTGTCTTGCGCCTACTCTGCTGCCCTTTGCGACAAACCCAAATGTTTTACAAATCCCCAGTGGGGTTGCCTTGCATCAGGATGTTTTTCCAATTAAAATTAAACCAGGAGCCATCGGCAACAAACTTCTGGTTAGTACGAGGCGATCTCTCTCCCGTGACGCTTTGCACAGAGTTCAATAAAAGAACTATACACGAGTATTTAACTTACAACTCAGTAGCACCATGACTATCGCTCCTGCATAATACTATGTCTCAGCTATTGGCTGATCCTAATACAATAATCAGTAGTAATATTAAAATAAATTCCTCTTTGTATTTAATACTCTCAAAGTAATACACGCGTCTATGAAAATCAAAATTAAAAACTTAAATTATCCTGCAGGCGCCCGAGGATGAGAACAGAACGGCCGAGCGCTTCGAGAAAGAGGCTCCCTAAAGAAACGTGTTTGGAGCGGGCATGAGTCAGTCCCTTCCTTCTTCCCGGAAACAAGCATCCTAGGTCGCAGTGTACTTTGATCATGAAAGGAGGACTTAGTTTATGTGCCGATGGTACCACGATGGGTCCCATGTTCTGGGAACAGGTAGCAGGGATCTTCTGAATCCACCTGGCTAGATATGGGGAGGCGCCATGCCTTCAGGTGTCAATGAGCAGGCTCAGTGCGGAGCGGATTTTGCAGGCAACCCATCGCCTGAGGGGACAAAAGTATTGGTAATGGAACTGCTCGAACTCGGGGGTCTGGCGAATATCACGGAAAAAGGCAATGTCAAGGTCAGACTCGGTAAGGACGATCAGGAGGAGGAGCAAGACAAAGAGGAGTCCCACTGTCACAAGGAGCAAACGGAGGACACTTAAAACAAACTTATTCACCTGTTCCGCCTGAGTCCCGGCACTGCCCCCCAGGCCCTGACACAGCGCCCTCAACTCCCCGCCCAGCGCCTCCACCTCGGCCGCGCTGGGCGTGCTGGCCTCCGACTCCTTCTCCTCCTCGATGCTGCAGGGCGCCCCGTTGATCTGCCGCGACAGCAGCATCAGCTCCAGGCTGTGCTCGGCCACCGGCGTGGGCAGCACGCTGTCCGCAGGGCTGTAGTTCTCGTCCGCGATCACTGCCACCCGCTCGCTGCTCTCGGCGCGGCTGCTGCGCCCGCGCGGCATGAAGGCGTCGCCGTGCGAGGATGAGCGCACCGGCGTGGAGTGCGCGCTGTCCCGCAGGGACTCCAGGCCTGGTGAGGACAGACACACAGGGTGAGCGGGCAGGTAGACAAGGCACCCACGGGCTGGGCTGCACTCGGATGGGTGCATCGCGGCAGGGGCTCTGCAAACAACGAGCAAGCAGCAGGATGCGTGCCGTGCAAAGGGAGCCGGCGTGCACACGGGAAACGGTGTAGAGGCACCCGGCGGCTGCAGCGGTGGGAGCTGAAGCACACAAAACCAGCCACCCTTGGGAGATGCAAGGGACGCTTCCTCCACCGCCTCACGCCCAAGCCTGTGCAAAGCTGTGCCCGAGCCCCCAGGACCCTTCTGCGGTGCATCCACAGCCCCTCTGGAAAGCAGCGGTGCAAAGCAGGGCTGGGCACGGCAGCATCTGGACCCCCTGAGCCTCCCTGGTGGGAAAAGCAGCAACCACCACCGTCTCGAGCTGAAGTCACAGCACTGAGATGTCTCCACATGCAGGGATACGCTGTCGGGAGGATGCCCTAGCCCGACCGCGGGGTCCGGGCATCCCTAGCTCACATCCTGCCCTGTCCTCCTCCTTCCTGCCTCGCAGCCCTTCCTAGAGCTAAGAGGATTGTTCTGCACAGGCTTCGTGCACGCAGCCCTGGACTATTGCTGAGTCCCTGCCACAGGCACAAAGCCCGGTGGTCCAGAGGGGCTCAGACCTTGCAGCAAGGGGGACAGCTCCCCGAGGGACGATCCCCACAGACGGAGAGCGCCCCAAGGCCGGGCGCTGAGCAGTGCGCAAAGAGCAGGGAGCCTCGTCTTGGTGTCCCCGGGTGAACCGCACGTAGTCCACGACTCCTGCTCCCCGCCACCGTGGTGGTTTCTCTGCTGAGCGCTCGAGGCCAAAGGAAACCACGTAACCCCGAGCAGAGGTTTCGCTGCAGCCTGGCGCCTGGGCCTGTTTCAGGAGACTTTTCTTGTTCCCTCGTGGCAGGTCCTTCTTCGACCCACCCCCAAGGCCTAACACCGCAGGGGGCACACGTGCGTGGCCCCTGTTTCTCGCTGGCATATGCTTGTCCCAGTCGTGTCTCGCTGCTGGAGTGCAGGCAGTGCCCCTTCCTGGCTTCCAGCATATGGGCGTCATTTCACCAGCAAGGCCCACACCTCTCCCCTGGCACGGCCTGAGTACCGGTCTCAAAGCTTCTCCTTGGCATGAAAAGGAAACACAAAGCAGCGTCTTTGTTCTAGGTGGCTGCCGTAACTCCTTCAGGGCCCTTGTCTGGGGAGGAGGGGAAGGAGAACGGAGGAAATTCTGCACGCAGCAAAATTAGGGATTTGCATTCAGCAAAGTTAGACCAAAGCAAAAAGCATTTGGATAACCAGTGACCGGAATAGCTGCCAGATGCAGCCAGCGCCACCCTGAATGCCACCAGCTGCAGGTCTCGTCCTCAAAGCAGCGGGAGTCGTTGCCTGTGCAAAAGCCCGGGGTGCACCGAGCTCATCACCCGCCTGCTAATCCCAGTGGTCGGAGTGGAGCTGTCGGCAAGGAGGACACATTTCCAAGCAGATCTTCTGGCATCTTGCTCCATTAATAGGTTGGTCTGGTCAGCACAGGTCGCAGTGCCCCTTAACGTGCACTGCCTAACACTAAACCGCACGGGAGACTACTGAGTGCCGGTGGCACAAAAGACGTGGCAGTGAACTTGAGCAGTGGCTGAACGCGCCGAGGTTCGCCCACGATGCAGCAGAGCTGAGCTGCAACCACAGGATGCTCTCGGGTGAAGTGCCTTCATGGAGCCACGTTGCTTTGCTCTGGGAACCTGCAAGAATGACTTCCCCAAAGCAAAATGTTGAGGTCTCATGGGAGAAAGAGGCCCTTCGAAGTAGCTGTTTAACCTGTTCATGCCTGCTAGTGTCCAGGCTGCAGCTTTCCCCTGGAACAGAAGCGTCCTCGCTACAGGAGTGGGTCCTGTGCACAGACCAGGAGCAAAGAGAAAAGCAACCTAAACTCACTTGTTTGCACCATGCTGTGTTAGTAGCTAGAATTACATGCAAAACCCCAAGGAGGTTTTTGCATACAATTCCAGCTGCTAACGCAGCACGGAGCAAACAACTGACTAATGATAGGCACCAACCCCACGTTGGGGCATGCTGCCGTGGAGGTGTATTCCTGTCTGGGGAGATGAGACCTCCTTACACCTGCAGATCCGGGCTGCAGAGCGTGCTTGGAAAGCCTCCCTTTCAGCAGCTGCCCGTGTTAACCACCTTCTCACGTGTCAGAGCAAGGGCTCGATTGCAACCTGGCGCAAAGGCTTGAGATGAATGTACTCGTGTGTGTGTGTGTGTACTTGGATGCACATGCATCATTGCAATTCTTACAATCATTCACAGCATTTGCAAAATGGACAAGGCCAGTAACCGCTGAGCTGAGCCACTCATCTGCACTGGATGGAGCCACCGTCACCCTCAGAGCTGTGGCTTTGTCAGCTAAAGCTCCAGAAAGGGCTCAGCTCACCTCCTGAAGAGGAGGGACAACGCATGAAGAAGGAATCATAGAAAATGAGGGCTGAAGGGACCTCAGGAGGTCACATCTAGTCCGGCCCCCTGCTCCAAGCAGGACCGGACCCAACTACATCATCCCAGCCAAGACTTAGTCTAGCCGGGTCTAAAACACCTTCAAGGATGGAGACTCCATCAGCTCGCTGGGTACCCTGCTCCAGTGCTTCACCACCCTCCTCGTGAGAGTTTTTCCTAATATCCAACCTCAACTTCCCTTGCTGCAGCGTGAGCCCATTGCTCCTTGTCCTGTATCTGCCCCCACTGAGACCAGCCCAGCTCCATCCTCTCTGCAACCCCCTGGAAGGGAGGTGAAGGCTGCTAGTCAACGGCCCCTCGGTCGTCTCTGCTTGCTGAAGGACGTCGCGCAGACGGAGGGAGCCCGTTTGCTGCAGCTGTTCCCCAGCTGACGCCTCCTGCAATACAGACAGCGGCTGCGTCGTACCAGGTTGCAAAGCCACGGCTGGCTCAGGGTTGATTCGACTGTGAGACAAGCTATGAGTAACTCTCCCAGCTCCCTGCACCCGCTCCGTGGGCTGTTTCTGAACTGCCCGGGGGCAAGCTTGCTGACGGCAAAGGGGCCTTTCCAGCCTTACCCCGAGGGTCTTGTTCATTTTCCACATGCTCCCAGGGTTCACTCTAGGCTGCCGCTATGCTGTTGGCCATCCCGTTTCTGCATCTGTCTTCAGTAAACCATCAGCAGCGCTCTTACGGACTCGCATTATGCCAGCTTTGACAGCTTCCACCAGCAGCGCGTTTAACGGCATCTCAACTATGCTATTCTTGTACAAAGATAATCTTCAGTGCTGAACGAGCTACACCAGCTCATTGCCAGCACAGAACAAGTGCCAAGAGAAATGCTTTTGCCTGGAGCACTGCAGCGATACAGCGATGCTGTTATTTTATCTGTCCTCCTTGCACAACCACCATGGGGCTGCACTGGGGGCTTTCTAAGCAAGCACTTCATTACGTTCCTTATTAATCCCAACGTTACACTCACGGCCCCTGAGGAGGAAGCTGACACAGATGTTTTGTAGTTGCTTAGCCACAGACATCACGCGGGGGTTGCCAACAGGAAACTAAGCGTCCAGGTGTAAGGATGCTGGTGCAAGGATGCACGGTGGTGGTGCGGTAGGACTTGGACTGGGCTGTGCCGATGCTCCTGCTGGGCCCAAAGCTGGAGCTGCCTGCCCAGAGCCTCTTGCCCTCCACTCAGGGTCAGACTGATGCCAGATTTGGGGTCAGGAAGGAATTTTACCCCGTGGTCAGATTGGTGTGGACTGGGAGGGAGTCTGCCTTCCTCTGGAGCGGGGGCACGGCCGTCTATCTGGGATCTGGTGCACCTAGGGGGTCCTGGCACCCCTGGGCAGAGCAAGACCCTGCCACTAATCAGGTGGCGGAGGAAGCAGGACATAGTCCACGCGACCGGTCCCCGCAGTCAAGGGCCCAGCTATCTCCACGCCCGCGCTCGCACCGTCCCTGCAGGAGCAGCCGGCGCTCTTGGCCGACGGCACAGAAAGGCAGGCTGTGCACGCGACCCCGTCTCGTCCCCAGCGTGCCCGCCGGCTTCTCCGGTGCTCACTTGGAAGCGTTGCTTCACACGAAAGCCTCAGGAGCAGGAGGCAGGGGCATCCCAGCACCAGGGGTAGCTGTTCTTGCCCCGGCAGGATCTGCACCCTCAGCGGTCACTAGCCCTTTGCCAGTATAGGGCTGGAGCTATGGGGGCTTGGGTCACGCGAGCACACACAGTGGTGTTTTGCTGCCCGAGGGAAGCGCCAGCCTTACCCCGCACGTCTCTGCTGGCTCCTTGCACCGAGCCAGGCTCAGCTGACCCCCTGCCCTGCTCCCTCGGCGCTGGGAAAGGCCGTATCCCGACTCCCTCCCCGTGGCACAGACTGGGTGGCCGGTTACCTGGTGCAAGCTGGTCGCGAGGCTCCCGTGGCGCGGCCTGGTCCGAGCCGGCGAGGGCTGGGAAGAGGGGCAGCGCGCCCAGGGCTCTGCCCAGCAGCCAGGGCCCCAGGCTCAGCACCCGCACGTCCCGGCAGCAGTGGTTGATCAGGCGCAGGTGGACGCCGACTTTGGTCCTGATCTGGACCAGACACTTCACCATGGTGCTGGGGCAGAGCCGGCGCCGGCAGCTGCACGGGGACCAGGCACCAGGGCAATGCCCAGGGAAGAGCTGCGCCGGCTCCCCACGGGGCCGCGTGACACCCGGGAGCCAGAGCTATTTCGGGACGAGCTGCGGGCCGGGGAGTCCTGATGTGCGAGTGAGGAAAAGCAGCTGCAAGGGCAGGGGAGGGCAGATGGACGGCGTTAGGTATTGCTTTTTAACACCCGGATGGTTTTGCAGCCGGCCGAGCTGGAGCCTGACACCGGTGCCCGCTCTGTGCTGTTACACGTCCGCCCTGCTCGGCACGACTCCGCTTTGCTGGGCTACGACCAGGGGCACGAGCGGCTCCTGCGGGCTGCATGACCTTGAAATCAAGACCGGGCTTTGTAAGAGGCAAGAACGAGGCGGTCCGACCTGCCTGGCACAGGCTCCGCCGGTCGTAAAGCACTGGGACAGGCTCCCCAGAGAGGTGACAGCTCCATCCTTGGAGGTTTTGAAGACCCAAAGTGACAAAGCCTTGCCTGGGATGACGGAGTTGGGGCCGGTCCCGCTTGGAGCAGGGGGGCGGACTAGATGTGACCTGAGCTCTCTTCTGGCCCTCGTTTTGTGCGATTCCCCGATTTGTCTCTGCCTAGCCTTGTGATACGGATCCAACCCTCGCAGAGTCAACTGTGACCTGGCGCTTGCTCGACGGACTGTCGGCCCAGCCCCTGACCCCCCGCTCCACCCACCAAAATCATTTTAGCTCAGCCTTCGCCGGGAGCCTTACTCTGCTGTAGTCCCAAAGCAGCAAAACCGACCCATCAGAGCTGCTCAACACCTCGTTAAAAACCTTCGGGCACAAGCTCTCGCCGATCCCTCCAGCTCCTCCAGATAAGAACGGGCAGGTGAAGGGGCCGCTGCAGCGGTCTCAATTGCTCTGATGCCATAAAGTCCATTTTGAATAGACTTTTTTGACACTGGTCCTTCCCATGAGATTGGAACAGCTCGTGCCGTCCCCAAACCCTAGCCTGTGGACACGCAGCGTGGCGAGGAAGAGCGCGGCCTTCTCTGCAAACATCCGACCCAGCGAGACGGCACAGGGCTGCGGCAGGGTGTCCTCCCTGCACCGCTTGCTTGGAGGAAATGCATTCGCGGGCGCTGGCACTCAGAGCCCAGCGGCTTGGCGGGGTGTCGGGGCATGTTTAATAAGGGCACGTTGTGGGGGTGGAACGGGACGAGCCTGTTTCTGCAGCCAGGCAGGGCCTGGGAGAAGGCACCCGGCGATTTACCAAGCCAAGAGCGTCGTCCGGGCCGCCCGTCGTGCCCAGCAGCCTTCCAACAAGCTCGCGGCAGAGCCCCGGCCCTGTTTCCTTCCTTGCTGATGTGCAACTATTTCCTGCGGGACTGAGTACACACGTGTCCATGTGTATGGGACATGCAATGTGGACAGACACCTGCTGTGGTTCCCCACGGGGCATCCCAGGCTTTCCTGAGTACCAGGTGTGTGCGCACAGGGTATATACACATCTCACCTTGCCGCAGGAAGCAGCGAGGGGCTGGCAGGGAACAGGGCCTTGAGCTTTCCCGGGGACGGAGCTGTCTGCGCATGCACCGCTAGCAGGCAAGCCACAAGCCCCCATTTCCTGAAGGGCTGACCCCAGCAGGGATGCCCTGCACTGGGCAGGTGCAGGAGGGGACAGGCAGCCCCGTGCCCGACAGCAGCACAGGCGCAGCCCCCTCCAGCCACCCCCGCGGCCCCGTCTCACCTTCCATGATGGAGATGTGCACGGCTCTCCGGCGGGTCCTGGGCACGCTGCTCAGCCGCGGCCCGTGCGTGATCGAGGGGCAGCTGCGGCTAGGGACCAAGCCTGCCCTGTGGACACAGAGAAGGGAGGAGCACTGAAGCACGCATGCTCATGTCCTGCCAGAGGCAAGTGCCCGGGAGCTCTGCTGACCAATGCAGGGTGGCAGAGGATCAGGCCCCAGCACGAGGCACGGACAGCATGTACTGCCATGCCCATCTCAGGGACATGGGGAAAAGGCAACCTGGGGGTGCCTGGCACTGCACACAACAGCTGCCTGCAAAGGGAGGACAGCGAAGGAGGGTCCAGTCCCCACATGGACCAGAGCAGAGACGGGCTCCCAAGCCACCAGGCTCAGGGCAGTCCCAGCATGGAGGCCCTGGCTGCAGGCCGGTGCCATTCAAGGAGCTCTGCAGCCCTGCATGAGCGCAGCTGCCCAGGGCAAGGGGACACAGCACCTGCTGCGGGGAATGGGGACCGGGCCTGAAACGCGGGGCTTGGAGATGAGCCATCGGGAGACACCAGTACAGACCCAGGGGCTGAAGGGACTGGGGACGCTGGATCTCCATGGCTTCGAGTGCCCTCGGCACCTGACCCACGTCTCCAAGGTTGTGTCACGTGGCTGTGCAGTGCAATACGAGGTGCGTGCCAGGAGCTCTGCACAAATGCTTGGGCAAAGCTCCCCAGCGCACGCAGGTGCACCGGGAATAGCAGCACTGAAGAGCCAGGGCGTCCCCCAGGCCCAGCCAGGCCTGCCGAGCTCACAGACGACGTATGTAAGCCAAGCCTGGAGAAAAGCCCTGCTGCCTTCTGCTGACAAACCCGTGCTGGTTTCTGACATCTATACATGCCTCTTTTAAGCAGGCTTAGCCTAAAATCGCCATTTTTAAGGTGTATTAAGGGCACATGTCTACACGTGCGCACCCTTAACGTGCCTTAAAAATGGTGATTTAAGGCTATGTGAGCCTAAATTTGACGCCTGCATAAAGCAGGTGTCAAATTTAGGCGGAAATAGCTAAGTTGCATTAGCGCACATGTAGACACACTAATGCACATTAACACAGTGTCCTGCATTAAGGCGCCACCCTGCATTGGTTAATGCATATTAGCATGTCTGTATGTGCGCTAAGGAGATATAGCCTTAAGCAAAGGCACATGAAGTTTAGGCGTGCGTAAATACACGTGTAGACATGCCCAGTGTTACAGGCTGAAGTACGGGGCCGTTCGTCCGCGTTGCACGGCCACGGAGCCAGTCTGCAAGCCCGCAGCTGCTTAAAGGAGCCCTCCAGGCTGGGCTGAGAGCCGGGCACAATGCCAGGGCCAGGGTAGCGGGATCAAGGCACTTGACACCCCCGGGGGGAGCCCCGCCGGGCTGCGCGGCACCAGCTGGCACTTACCGGTGTATTTCCGGCGGCTCCCTCTTGATCTTGGCGCTCGACTCCATGACCTCTTTGGCGACGCGGCCGCTGCAAGTGGTTTGAGAACGGAAACGGGCAAGAGCTGAAAGCTACCAGGCCACTCCTGGGATCCCCCCGGGCTCGGGGAGCTCTGTGCCCACCCCCCCGGACCGGGCGCTGCTGGCTACGGCCCTGCAGCTGGACGGGAGGGAGAGGCGAAGGGGGGGGATGCAGACAGGCCGGGGCAGGGATGCTGCGGGGTTCAGGAGGGAGACAGGCACTCCCCGGGGTGCAGCACAGGAATTCGGGAGCCCGTGGACGGGTGACTTGGCCTCCTGGAAAGGTCGCGCTACACGCCAGGGACCGTCAGGAAAGGCTGGGGCTCGATGCAGCCAGGGACCCGCTACCTCTGCCACCCCGGGAGGGTCTGAGAAGAGCCAGTAACTGCTACTTACTGTCAGTATTTACCTGTATCGGAACCGGCTTCCTTTGAAGAACAAGTTGCTGCTGGAGACCGTGCGGACCTGGCTCGACTTCTCCAACCTGCAACGACAGGGAGCGCGTGGCGAACCTCCGCGGCAGGACGGGCCATGGGGGGGGCCTGGCCGCACCTGGCTCCCAACCCTGCGCGGGGCCGAGCACTGCCCGAGGATGGGCGAGCGGTGCACACTGCGCGGGGCGAAACCGCCCGTGGTCCCCAGACCCACGTTCAAGCTCACGCGCACAGAAATATCAGCACAAGACAAACAGCTTTTTCCTTCCTCCGGGGGAGAGACTGGGACCTTTCCTGACCAGCTCCACCACGCCCGGGGCTCTCCTTGGATCCCTCCCATCCGCCCTGCTTCAGCCCCGGGTCCGATCCAGAGGCGCGAGGCAGCATCCCATCGCCAGGACCCCGGCCGCAACAAGCTGGCCCACGTCTGCGGGCTGCCTTCAAGCCCGGCCTGGTCACAATCGCTGCGTGTGAACAGCTGTGCTCGTGGCGGGAAGCTCACCGGGTTGCTTGCGGTAAGCAGAACTGCCCCATGTGCCAAGTACTTCTTGTGTCATAAAAATAACTACCCAGCTGCAAAAAAGAGCCGACCGGCTATAACGGTGGGACAAGTCCGTGGCTGGTGTGTGTCCAGCTGTAATTTGGATGTGTGGCCAGGCCACGAGACACGGAAAGGCCTGCCACGGGCTGGAACGGCAGCCCTCCATCGGCAATCCTCGCATCCCAGGAGCATCGAACCCCTCTCCCCGCTGAGGCCACAGCCTGCTTGACCGGGCGCCTTCCCCGCTGGTCATTCCCCGGCTTCATTCATCACCAAGAACGATTTCCCTCCACGTTAACGCAACGAGAAACGAAACCTGCCGCTTGCAGCGGTGGATTGCGGCATTCCCAGAGAGGATACACCGCGCGCTTTACCCGGCCTCCGGCTGATGAAAGCAGCTCGTTTCGGGTGCAAAGCGGTCTCTTCTCAAGAAGAAGAGCAGGCAGCGTGAGGATGCCCAAGTGACGCGTGCTGTCCGAGGCCTCCCTGCTTTGCAGGTTGGCGCTTTCTTGCCCTTTCGCCGTCAGACCACCTCGGCACACGAGGGAAGGGACCGAAGGCCGGGCCACTGCTGACAGCAGCCCGGTTCTGCACGGCTGCGGCGGTGCCTGCTTCCCCTTCCCCGGCTCCTCTCTCTCGTGCGTGTGTCCCCCCAGGGAAAGCTTCCCGGGGACGCCTGGCTTCTCTCCAGCGAGCCCCGCTCAGCCTGCCCCTCCGAGGAGACATCCCCATCCTGAAGAGACACCCGAGTCCTGAAAACCACGTGAAGAAGGGAGCGCAGGGGGACAGGATCCCGTTCTCATTTCACAGCCTGGGGTCCTACATACCCACTCTAAGCCCCTGCCAGGACCTATTCTGCCAGTGAAAGCTGGTCCTGGCCAGCTCTCAGGGTTGAGCTCATCCCAAGGTAAAGGGTTTGAACCCTGCCTTGCCCCCGTCAGGTCTGGTTTGCAGACGGGGCATGTTAAGTGACTTGCCTGCAGCCACATAGGAAGTCTGTAGCGGAGAGGAATCCCCTGGTCTCCGAAGCAGCCCCGACCCACGAGAGCATCCTTCCTCCACCTCCGGCAGGCGAGGGGCACGGTGCCAGGCTGCTGTCACCTGCATGCTTCTAAATTTGAGCGGCGTTTGCAGTGGACGGCCCCCAAATTTTCACAGGTACAAGGATACCTTTTCTACACCATGACCTGGGCCAAATCAGCCAGCCGAGGCAAAGGCTTGTTAGCTCAGACTCATATAAGCCCTGCGCCCGGGGCGCTGAGCACAGGTCTGGCACACGGCAGGGACCCGGCCTGCGCAGTGTAACGAGCACCTTAGCTGGCCGCCCTGCCAAGGCAAGGGGGTCAGTGCTGCTTGCCGTACAGCAGCCCCAGTACGTGACTCGCGGACCTGTGAGACTATTGACCTGAAGGCTACCGAGGGAGATGGGCTTGCTGTTTCCCCGCTTTCTTGCAAAGATAGTCTTGCTTACTGCCAGCGTGAGCGGTGGGAGGGGAGGAGAGAGGCATTTCCCGTACTCTGGGATCGCTCTCATAGCGAGGTGCCAGGCACGGGTGCCATGGCTAGAGTCCAGCCTCTTTCATGCTCATGTCTCACTTCAGAGCCCGCTAACGTGGTCCTTGAGCTCCTAGCTGGTTTGCAAGCAGGTCGGGAGCGCCGTGTTGCTGGATGGCCTGGCAAGTCGGGAATTAACGGCTGGGAGGAGAGCATCGCACAAAGTCCTCCGGAGGCCTCTTACCGCTTGCTCCAGACCGATGCCAAGCGCTCTGGGAAACCCCTCTGTGGCACATCAGGGCGGCTCGACCAGCAGCCACGTCCCTGGGTCTCAGAGGCGGGTGGTCGGCCTCGGGTCGGCAGCGTAGCAAGTGCTGCGTTCACACAAAACCAAGCCCTGTCACACACTCAAGTGTGAGCTGATTTCCTGAGAAAAGGCAGCGAATGCACGACACACCGGTGCACGCTGGATGCCACGGACAGGATTCGCGCCAGCAGCACTACCGGCTTGCACAAGTGGGTGTAGAGATTGCAGCGCTTGGTGTGGAGGGGTGCGAGTTGCCAGCATGAGCAGGGAGGCGCTGGGGGCACTGGGCATGGGAAAGGCTGCCAGCTCCAGGATGCACCACCCTGACAGATGCAGACTCGCCAGGGGCTCCTCTCCTGCAGGCCCCGCGCAGCGGGAGGGTCGTGACCTGGGGGACCTGATCCTGCGTGGCCTTCATTTTAGTCTCCTCTTGTGGCTGGGGGTGCGGCCCACAGGAAAACACGCGGTACCAAGAGACACCGCCCTGCTCCCAGCCCCGGCACTTACTTGTAAAAGGCTTGATTCTCTATGCCGCACTTCCAGAGGTGCTTGCAGGCTTCTGGCGTCGGAGCAAAGTAGGTGAGAATAATTTTCTTTTCCTACAAAAATTGCACATGGAAACAACTGAGTGTGATGGGAAGGGGCTGTGCTGCAGGGCAGCTAAGGGGACGCTACATGTTACACTTACACCGTACTTAAAATGTGAGCGTCTGCACGGTAACACTCGCTAACTCGTGCCCTCTGAGCATCTCAAAGTTGCACCTCATCAAGCGAGGGTTAACTCTGGGCTGCGCTACCCAGCTCGCGTTAGGGCAACTTCAGTCTGTGCCACAGAGCTAAAATGAGCCGTGTGTGGTCCTCCAGCATCCCAAGATGCACCACTCCCAGCTCCCCCACCCAATCCAGATACAGCTCGGGTATCCTGGCTCCAGCCCTGCCGGCACGTCTTCCCTGCAGTCACTGGCAGAGCTAGCTGGAGGAAAGCAAGCGTGTGCATGTTCACGCGCGCTGTGGGCACGCGCCTGGCTGCCGTGGACATGCCTTGAGCTTAGCAGCAGACATCAGCCAAGGAGCTGCATGCGGCTGTGCTACCCGAGCCAGCGCCCAGCTTCCCAGCCTCTGAAGCAGAGATGAACGCGGCGAGCGGTGAGCCCCAGAACAAGGAGAAAATCCACTCACCTCTTTCTGACTTACGTATAAATAGAAGGTCTTCCCCTCAAACTTCAGTTTGGTCACCTCATTCCTACAACCGCAAAGCACTCGTGTCACCGACGTGCTGCTGACGTCCCGTCGCAGACACCGCTAATGCAGAGCCCGCACCCCCCACCTCCCCGGGCTACGCACACTTAAAGCCCGACCGTTGGCATGAAACTCGACTCAATAAGAACGCCTATTTTAAGGGCAGTCAGCAGAACAGTCCCAACTCCACGTTTTTTCGGTTCAGCGCACGTGTAACGTGGGGACAGGTGGACGCCTGGCTCAGAAACAGTGGCTGGAGGAGGGGGCACAATTCGGGACGGGACGTGCGTCTCAGCGGGGTGCTCGAGGAGTCACTGGAGGACTCTGCGTATAACGGATGTGCACCGTCCGGATGAGACTATCAAAGTGAGGCACCACACTTAGCTGATGAGGCCAAAATTGGAGAGACAGCAAAGAATGAAGAACGATGCAACCAGATCTGGAGGGTTGGGGGGGAGGGAGGTCTTTCAGGTGACTGTGCCAATACATGGACGATGCCATTAAATGCAGACAGATGTAAAAAAATAATAAGTCCGGGGGCCACAAACCAAAGAGAGAGAGGACAGATTACAAGGAACAGCCATGCAGCGTACTGACCAGGAAAGGGGTTTAAGGGGTATTGTAGAAAAATCCTTGGAGACATCAGCCCAGTGTGTGGCTGCAGTAAAAAAGGCAAACAGGATACTGGGGTACATCAACACCGGGACAGAATACAAAGCAAGAGAAGTGACACGGTAACTCTACATCGCACCGGTTAGACCGTCGCGGTGGCTGCGTGACGTCCCCTGGCCAACGGCCCCGGAGTGGGGACCGCCGGGAGCGCCCCGAGGCCAGGGACGGGCTGCCCCTGCTTGCTCTAGGTCTAGCTGGCCATGGCGCTCACCCGCTGTAGCAGACCCCGGGCGTCTCCATGCGGCAGGTGGGGGCTCACGTGCGCACGTTACCACTTCTGCTTGTCCACGTGTGCTCAGCGTGTGCCACATGCCCACCACATGACAGCTGAGGCGCCCGTGGGCTCCATGCATGTGACACGTGGCTGGGGCCAGGCACTGCGCACCCTCTGCAGCAGCAGACCGGGCCCGGTGGGTGCGCCGGGGCTGCAGGGCTGACGACCCTTGGGCACATGCGGGGACCCGGGATTGGGCTGCACGCAGCCGTGTGTGTGTGCAGCAGCACACGGCGTTGCTGAGACAGAAAGCATGCAGGCCCCTGTGAGCACCACCCTTCCTGGGACCCGTGAAGCACCCCCGATTGCATGCTGGGCACAGACCCACTCCTGCGGCCGGGGCCTGGGGAGCCCGGGATAAGGACCAGGCTGTGCTCTCCAAAGGGCGAGGTTGGCTAGACGCCCTCATTTGGGAACCGCTGTCAGCAGCATGGGACAAAAATGCATGCAGCGATTCAGGCTTTTAGGACAGTCCTCAGGGCTAAAACGATGGAGCCTCTATTCACCCGGGGGCAGACGAAGGCAGGATGACCTGCGGCTGCACGGAGGTCGGACTGCAGCCTTGAGTCCCTGAATCCTGGGAAACCCTGGTACCCCGTCCCCTCTCTGCTGCTGCGTGACCAGGAGACTAGGCAGGATGGACCGAGGGTCTGACCCAGAAATGGCAGCTCTTACGCTCTCGTGTAACCTCCCAAAGTTAAACCTATCCAGGCAAAGCCCATCCGGACGGGGGTGGGTGCCACACGGCACCAATGCAGGTTTAAATAGAGCTGGGGGAGTGGACATAGCTGCGCCTGTCCATGCTGCCTTCAAACCCTGCTAATGCCTGACTGTGCAAACTGGTGCTTGAAATGAAGGCAGTAAATGAGGCTTGAGCTAGGAGGCAGAAACCTCCCTGCCCCGGGGAGGAGACGGTCCAAAGAGGCCTGGCAGATGAGCAACCTCTGGCAAAGCCGGTCAGCTCCACGGCCCATCCTCTGGCCCCATGTGCCCTTCCGACTGGGCACTGCCTTGGCTCTGCAAGGGAGGCTGGCCCCGGCAGTAAGGGGGTCTCGGGCAGGCCTCTGCCAGGAGGCGAACGCTGCCATGTGCAGAACAAATGTGCAGTAGCACGGACTGTGTGCAGGGGGTGGAAAGCAGACACTTGTACCCAGCCCTGGTTGCACACCCTCCCCCTATGCACAGTAGTGACCACACGGGTCCCAAAGCCGTGCCTCCAAGGGACGGGGGGTGCCAGTGGCTGACGCCTGCATGGAGACACGTCTAAGCGCCTGCAGCGAGCGATGGCCGTGGGAACAGGAGACACATGGGACGAGAGCCAACGAGGCGGGGGGCACACCCGGGGACGAGACAGATGACACCGGGGTGGGTGGCAAAGGAGGACAGCGAGGGTGAGAGACATGGGAAGGGCTCTGCTTTGCCAACCGGCCCCCCACCTGAGACCCTGACTCCGGGTGGGGACGAGGCACCCAGGCAGCAAGGGCGCCTATCAAACATCCAGGACGAGCATGCACCACCTCCCACCTTGCTAACGATCCCTCGGGGACCTGGAGGCCTCCTGGGGCACTTGTACACACCACGCATTTAATCCTTATTAACTGATGTGGAGGGAGCCGTTGCAGCGGGCGTGGGGTCCCTCTGCTCTGACTCTGTGCTATACCCCGGACCCGTGCAAAGCCCAGGCCGCTGCATCGCAGCGCAGGTCCGCGCTCCAGGGGCGCAGGATGTGCTGCCTCCCCTGGGTCAGGCAAAGGGGCTCTTTCCTCCCTGGTGGAGCTCATCACCCTTGGAGCAGGACCGAGACGCAAGCTTGCAAGGACCTCGCTCCCCTCCAGGCCCACCCGTGGGTGCAGCCACCCCAAAGCCCGGTGGTAGCAGCAGAGAGCTCGGGGCATCTCGCACGGGGAGGTGCTCAGGTGGCACCTGAGCTATTCCTAACAGGAGGCCGCTGGGTCGGGGCAACCGTGCTACACCCAGCGCATTTCTTAGGCGTGCCATCAGTGAGCAAGTGAGTGGTTCTTGACACAAGCAGCTGAAACAAATAAGAAACACTCAAAACACGTGTGGAAACGGGGGGGGGACAGGGACGTGGGACTCACCATTTGATGAAGTGAACTCTTTTGTTTCCCTGCAGAACAACAAAACCAAAGGGAGTGAAGGCCAAAAATGCCGCGTTTCCCGACACATCCTGCAACACAACAACATCTGCTCGTCAAAATGCTGCAGCGCCGGCAACGGTTACAAGTCAAAACAGCATTGAGTCCCGAGTAAGGTGCGTTAATGAACCTCGCGGCCTGATTCTGCCGAGAGGACACGTCTCAACGGTTTTATTTCGACCGTGACATTCAGCCTGTCCGCAGGAGGCTTCAGGTGCTTAAAAACCCCGCAGAACGAGCGACTCGAGCAGAATCCATGAGCAGAGAAAGCAACGCAGCGCCCCTGCCCGCGATGCTATTGATTTACGGGGAAAGCCACGAACAATGAACATCGCCCTTGAATCCTTTCATCGCCAAGTCTTTCACTAATAATTCAACTTGGACTCCGTGAAAAAACCCCTCTGACTTGTGGCTTTCTGGACTGCGTTTGCAGCTGGCCAGTCATTAGAGCCACGTCCCGCGCAGGTCAGTAGTTTAATTTAATCACAACAGCCAGGCTGCGGTGAAGCCGCCATGGGTTATACTGGCAAATGTGCAGAGAAAGAGAGCAGGTGCCCACTTTTCGAAGCGCCGTGGAGCAGGGGTTGCTCTATAGTTCAGACCGACGTTCACTTCCCTTTACAAAGTGGATTTTCAATGTGCTGCGAGGACAGATTCACTGCATAGATTTAGAGCAGGCAACAGCAGCCCCAAGGGCCCAGAGGCACGGAGAGAAATCCCAAGTGACATGCAGCGCCGTGCACCAAGCATGTGCCCTCTGTTCATGCCTACAGCTCCTGCCTGAACCCTACGGACCCCCATCCCCTCTTCTATGCAGGGAGAAACTCTCCCCCGTCGCACCTTCAGGAAAGCCCTGATGCAACCCGGTGCACCCCGGGGACAAGCGAGCTTTGAAGCAGTTAGTTAATTAAATAACAGCAGATTGTTCCTCTGCCCAGCAACACATAATTACCTCTGAAGGCAGCCAGGGGAAAGGTAAGGCCTTTTGCTCAGCCATCCGGAGCAGCAATGCGCTAGCTCCTAAATCAGGGTCCCCCCCCGCACCTCCATCAAGACCAAATCAGCCGTGGAGGTGGCTGCCGGGTGATGTGTAGGTGCTTCCATGCCGGCGAGCACTACCGGGAGCTAGCAGCCCTGGGACTCCCCCAAAACCACCCCAGTGCCGTATTTCAATGCACAGAAAAGGCCACAGATCTGCCCTGCCTGGTCTTGCCCCCTGTACTCCTCGGGGCATTGTCACCCCTAGGACTAAGCTACCGCTCTGCCTCCCAGCCCGTTCCTAGCAGACACGTGGCCCACGGCTCGCTCAATGAGCCCTTGCAGCCAGTGCCATCACAGCCGTGTCATTCAGCCAGCCCCGGCGCCTGCCTTGGCTGTATTACGCTGAAGGTCACGGAGGACATCTTTCGGAGGTCTGTTCTCGCCGGGTCCTGCTGCGCTGGATGCCAGCACGGTCCTCGCACCGGCTCTGTGCCAGGCCGGGGAGACGGTGGTGTTTCTCCTGCCTCCGCCAGCACATCCCGGGGTAAATGCACCAGAGTCATGTGACACACAGAGCAGGCGGCTCTCAGCAGTTGGCTCTCGTAGCCAGGATGCTGCTGCCCCGTGACAGCCCTGCTTTATTGCTTCAGACAAGCTTGACTCTCTCTTTGCTCTTCTGACCCCATGTCCAGACGCCAGACTAGTGCCACGGGAGGATGTTTTCTCTTTTTATCAACCCGTTCGAGTGACAGGCTCCTGGAGAGGGTTCACTGTTTTCACCAAGGGAGTTTGTGGTGCTACAGACTCGTCCATGCAAGGAAACAGAGGCTGCAAGCCCCACACCTGTGGGGATTTCTGAATAAATCAGCACGCCTTCTTCACGGACAACACGTGGTCAGCAGACGTCCACTCTTCCCTGCCCTCCTGTCTTCTGGGAGCTGGTCCTTGCAGACAGCACGGCCCGGGTCAGTCGTATAGGTGGAGACCAGCCAGGTCGCAGTGGTGCAATACAGACTTCCTTCAGCTCCGAACCACGCTGTGTCTGAGAGCTAGTACCATCAAAATCGAGATGGCCTCCGGCCCTAGCGTGGGATCTGCAGCCGCCAGGAGGGATCCCTGCCAAGGGAGGGGGCGCCGATCCTTGCTTTCCCTGCTTGTTTCCGCCATCCCAGCCCAAAAATGCAGTTTCCGCCCTCATGTTCCAGCTTTGCAGGGCAGAGAGACAGTTACCCAAAATACAGGCGTCAAAGCTGTGTGGGAGCTCAGTCCCCTGATCAGATCTCAGAATATGAATTCCCTACATACTGGTTTTAAATCCAGATCAGATCAAAACTCACGTCAGTCCCTAGAGGGTGAATGGCCAACAGGAAAAGGAGTTCAGGACTCAGTTCCACCTCCTGCACAAAGCAAGCCTTAAATCCTCCAACGAATCATGTCTGAGATGCAACAGCCATGGCTTGAGGAAGAGGAGGGATTTCCATACATCTCCACAGTGACGGGCCGTCTATGCAAGCAGAGAAAGCACTGCTGCAAAGCACGCGTGTCTTGCACAGGCCAAGCCACGAGCACCTGCTGCAGCTAGACATTTGGAGGTGCAAAGACAGTTTACACCAGCTTTTGCTTTCTGATCCAGGGGCTGCGAATCGCTTCGCCAGGCTGCTCGCTCTGCGCTGGCCTGGCTGCCTGCTGTCACCCAAGGACCCTTTTTGGCAGCCACAGAGTGACATGATGGGACTTAGGGATGTCAATCTGTGAGTGCTGGGATGAAGAAGAGAAGGGAACGGCGGTGGTCAGGGACTCCCAGGACTTGGCGGGGAGAAGAGGGAGAGAAGACTGGCTTCCTTGACAAGGGGGGCAGAGCACGGTCAGGAATGAGAGCGGTCGGCAACTTTGGAGAAGTGCAAATGAACTCAGATAACAAGACGTGGGGAATCACCCAAAGCTGCTGCAAGAATGAGCTGAAAAGATCCCAGAGCCAAAGGGATTTGGATCCACTGGAGATCTGAGCTGAAGACAGCAAAAGGAAAGTGAACCAAGACCAAAGCAAGGTGCTAAAGTTAGTCCCAAGTCAGTCCCCACACGCGGTGTTACTGCACAGTACGGCATCTCCACGTGCGTTACTGCGCAGTAACTAATCGGGAGTAAATTTGATACCTGCATGATGCTTGCTTTCCTCCAGCTAGCGCAGCCAGTGACCGCAGGGGAGATGTGCTGTGGGGGCTGGCATGCAGACCCTTCCCCTGAAGACGTACTTGGGTCTCAGGCATGGTTGCCCTGTGCTGCTGCATCTTCAGGGCCATCGCAACTCTGCTGCCTACATTTGGGCCAGTGCTTCTCAACCAGGGTGCCCTGAGGTCCTGCATGATGCAGGTATCAAATGCAAGCCCAAGTTGGCCTAAGTCACCATAGTTACGGGGCAGTATGGGCGTGCATGTGTAGACGTGAGCCTGTACTGCGCAGTAATTTAGGTTACTGCGCAGTAAATGTGCACGTGTAGACGCACCTACTGGCTTGGATATCACACAGACGATTCAGAAGCAACAGATAAATACCCTGTGTGCCTCTCCCTAGGTATCTGAGATACCTTTTGGGGGAGAAAGTAGCTACCCAGGCCATAACGGTTCTCAAAAACTGTCCAATACAAACTTGCTGCCTGAAGGATGCAGCCAGGGCAAAAACAACACAAGCCAGCACTAATCAACGCGTCCTAAACGTGCACATCCAAAACCGCAACCCTCCCGCCCTGCAGAGCATGGGATATTGGGCTGTAAATACAACAAATCCACCTCTTCGGTGTTGCTAATCTGGGTGGCATCTGATTACACTTTTTATTATGCTGTAATTCAGTATCATTTCAGAGCCCGAATGACTCAGAAGCCTGAGCACCATCCATTTTTACTGGGATTTAGGCTCCTTAGTCACTGAAGCCCTTAAAAAAATGTCCTTTCCCTTCCCTCCTTTGTTCAGTGCCCAAAGTATTCTGGCCAGGTAGGAAGGGAGCGGGGGAAAATGTCCTACAAAAGGCACGTTTTTGCTAACGAGCCCATTCAGAAGCAAGCCAACAAAAATTACGATGAAACCGTGGAAAATGGAAGCGAAGCGTCTAAGCCGCATTAACAGAAATTAAATGTAGCATTGTCGAAAACTGCATTCGGTATGAACCGCGCCATCCGTGATTTAGCACGGCTCTGACGGGAGACGCGTCTCAGGGCAGCTCAGGACGACGACTGCTTTTGCTCAGCACAGTCCCATTGTAACGTGGCTCCGATTCACGTGGAGCGTTTAATGGGGCAGTATCCATTCAGGGAAGAGAAGGTATCGGCCGCGTGGAATACGCCTTCCAGAACGCATTTATCGCGCCGAACCAAGGCAGGATTCATGGGTCACTGGGACCTGAGCTGGGTCACAAAGAGTATTTTATTTTCTTGGATTATCATTTTGCAGGAGAGAGATTATTTTCACAGCTAGCTCTTTCATATTTCATCCGTGCCACCGCTGCCGTCTGCAGATAATGAAAAAGGAAACTTCAAAAAGGCAGCTTGGCCGACCGCTCTCGGGGAGCCGCCTGCCTCGTCAGTGGACCCCAATGAATATTTCACACTTTCCCCTGGGGCGTGGTAAAAACCAAGTGATTTATGTTTTAAAGTCTACTTTTCTTCTATCAGCATCTATCGGCTCCCGGATTTAACCGAAGCACACGTATGGAGAAGGGAATTTCCCTCTTGATTCAGTCACTCAGCCAACGTGCTCACAAACAGGTCACTTTGCACGTGAGGCTGTGCCCAGCCCAGCCCTCTCTTGCACACACCACACGTGCCCACACGCACGTGCACACGACGTGAGGAACGCTGTGCAAAGAGAACGGCTGTGCTCCACGGAGAGCTTTCCACGGGAAAATCTCAATCTGCCATCGGGGCAGAAAGCCTCCGAGCTCCTCGCTGCTGCGACCCTCCGCTCATAAAAGCAGCCTGACTTGTGCTACGCACCCCTGGCAGCCAGTTACACTCAGCGAGAGGCTCCGAGACCCGTGCATGCACGTGCACACGCACACCCTCGTGATGCTCTCCCCTACGGTTATTATTACTACTGTTATTTAGGTTTGCACCCTGCCCTGCATAGAAAGCCTCAGACCGGCTTCTGATGCAAGACAAACCACCCCCAGGATACGAAGCACCAATGGGTTCCCCAAGCACCCCCAATGTGACCCCACAGCCTGCTCTCTCCTGCTTCCCTGCCTGTCACGCGAGAGAACAAACCCTCAGGCCCCTCCTGACCCTTTAAGGGACCAAAGGTGCAAAATAAACTGCTAATGAAATACAGTGTCACGGCCTCGGGGCTCATCTGCCCTGCGGGAATGGGAAGCTCTGGGCTCCGATGCTGCACAGGGGAAGGGTGCGTGGCAGTCTAGCGGCCATGTCCTGAGCAGGAGGGACTAGATGGCATCTCCAGGTCCTTTCCAGACCGATTTCCTCTCATGCAAAACATCAGAGGGACAGAACGGGTTCACTAAACTGTGCAAGGGGTCCGGTCATCACACTGCAATGGGTCCGGTCACCACACCGTGCAATGGGTCCGGTCACTAGACCGTGCAATGGGTTTGGTCACCAGACCGTGCAATGGGTCCAGACATCAGACTGTGCAATGGGTCCAGTCACTGGACCATGCCCGGTCACCAGAACGTGCAATGGGTTTGGTCACCAAACCGTGCAATGGGTCCAGTCGCTGGACCATGCCCAGTCACCAGACCGTGCAATGGGTCCGGTCACTGGACCATGCCCGGTCACCAGACCATGCAATGGGTCCGGTCACTGGACTATGCCCGGTCACCAGACCATGCAATGGGTTTGGTCACCAGACCGTGCAATGGGTCCAGTCACTGGACCATGCCCAGTCACCAGACCATGCAATGGGTCCGGTCACCAGACCATGCAATGGGTCCGGTCACCAGGCCGTGCAATGGGCCTGGCCACAGTTTACTGTAAACCTTGTACCTCAAAGCCTGGCTTTCCTGAGGATATCACAAAGAGAAGCGGCGTCCCCAGCTAGAGAGAGGCAGGGGGCTGGGGCTGAGACGGGGAAGGATATCAGTGTCTTGGAAGGAGGAGTCCTAGAGAGATGGAGCCGAGCAAGAGAGAGCCCCCTGCCTCTCCCCTGCCCTCGGGAAGCCTCAGGGCAGAGGCCGAGGCCGGAGGAGCCGGGTGCGCGGGTGGACGGACGCCAGGTTGGAGGGGACATGGCACCCAGGCTGTGGAGAGCAATGAGAGGAGGCAAAGCAAGGGAGAACGGGGCAGGGTCTTGCTTCTGGAAGGGAAATCCAGAATGAAGGTCCCCAACGGAGCCAGGTTAAGACCCAGATAAAGGGACACGGGCTGCCCCAGAGCAGCGCTGACCCCAGGCCCGGCTGGCCAGGACGGCGAGCGAGCAGGCAGGCAAGGTTCAGGACCCTCCCGTGTGCCCCCCCCGGGTCCCACCGGGACTTCCCTGATGTCAGAGCGTCTCTGCAAAGCCGCTCAGGGTTGATGAATTTGCAAACCTCCGATGGGAAAACGTTTGAATAGGACGTCTCCCCGGAGCTCGACGCGTCGCATCCATCACTCGCAGAGCGACGTCTCGCCGGGTTGATAAATTGGAAGTAGTTGTTAACCCAAGAGAAAAAAAACAGCCCTTCTCGCTTCGAAATAAAGGGATGATTTTCTCACGGTAAAAGGGAAAGCATCCTTCCTCCGCGGCTGACGCGCCATCCATCAATCCGCTCTGGCTGTCTCGCAAAGCAAACCCCAACCTGCACCAGCCGGCTGCCGGGAGCCTCGGCGTCGCTTGCGGAGAATGCAAGCGCGTCTCCGCCGTCCGGCGGCAGCTGTGCAGACCGCGGCGCGGTGCAAACACCAGTCTGCTGCCATTTAATCGTATCCGAAGGATCCCGGCTCTCGCTGCTCCCGGGGCAGCTCGCTCCAGATTCTCCCTGCCTGGCAGGAGTCTGGAAGCTAAGGGCGGTAATCTTTATTTATTACACTTTATTGGTCTTGCTGTTTCCATCTCCCCGAGCAGGAAAATTTGTGTGGATGTTGGCCAGCACATTACCCACGTGAACTCTATTTAGCTAACGAGATACAACAGCAACTCTCGTAATGCCTGCTCTTCTTCTCTTTGCATGCTGGTGGCCCGCAGGAAGGCGCCTCGAATGCTCCCCGACGTCCGGCATCCAGCGATCGGGGTCATGGACTTGAACAGGCTCCCCGTGGTGGCCGCAGCCCCCGTGATGAGAATTGGGGACAGAAGAGGGTTGAACATCTCTGGAAAGGGCTGGGGAGCCCGAGGGCGAGGGAAGTCGAAGAGGTCAAGCGCCGTGGGATGTGCAGGGCCAAGCCGTGTCCGGCTAGGTCAACACCGGAGTTTGGCAAACTAAGAAAACTGACCCAACAAAGCAACCTGCTCCCCCTGCCCCTGCCCCGTCCATGCCGGCTCTGGTCCCTCTCCGGACAAGCACTAGTGGCGTCACAAATCCAAAACAGAGCTCAAAAAACAAAGGACTGAGCCAGCAGCCGGGGCTGGCGGCTCCTCGCTCGCACAAACACGCGTGCAAGCCGTCCCGAGGCTGGGGAAATTCCCTTGCAGAATCCCAGACAGCCACAGAGTCGGGACTTGCTTCATTAAAAGATGCTCGGCCTGCTTTACACGTCCCATCCATGTCCACGCAATGCTCTCGTAAGTGAGGACGTGACAGCCCCATGCAATGACTTACAGTTCCCCGGTCAATCAAAAGCATTTTGGGGAAAAAACTAGGGAAGGATGGGCACTTAGCCCTGTCTCGGGATGATTAATGCCCGTCAGGCTCCCTGCTGGCCTTGTCAACACCTCCCGAATACGCATCGCTGCAGAAGGTGATTGCACGTGGTCTTTGTACGTGCCTTCACTTCAACGGACTCTCCTCTCATTGCCTTCAAGCTTCCTGCGGCTGAATTGCAGAATGGTTTCCCAGAAAAACCTCTATCGCTATTTATAATCCAAACCCAGGGGCCGCTCCTCAGGTGCACGCCGTGCGGAGGACAGCCTCACCCGTCCTACACGCGCCACCCGGTACGAAGGGGCAGCGGGTGACAAATGCCTGCCCTTGGACCCCAGCGACGTGACCTGCCTTGTGACTTGACGGAAACCTGAAGCCAGAATAGCTTTCGGGGAAGGCCTTACCTTGCACGGGTGCGGGTCAACCCCGTAGGTCTCCAGCGTCTGGGCTTTGCGCAGGAAGTTTAACTCTGAAGTAGCCGGCGTCTGACCGCTGCAAGAAAGGAAAAGGCTGTGAGCGTCTCCATCAGCAGTGCCATGCATCCACTCGGGCAGAGTTCTTGCACGGTGATTAGCACCGCCAATTAGGATCTTACGTCTGCCCTTCCCGACCTGCCGGAGAAGAGGGGTTAGCAGCACGGCAGAGGAAGGGGAGAGAGGGGCACCTGCCAGGCTCGGGCTGCCCTGAATGTACGCAGCCCGGGCTGGGGAGGGCTCTGCGCACAGCATCCCATTTTACGGGTTTCGGGTGTCTTTAAATCACATCGCATCAAAGGACAAAGCCTGCGACCGTATGCCCGATGGCTTAAAAACAAGTGCGCACCTCGCTGCTAGGAAAACGTGACATCTGCTGAAAGCAGCAACGATTCATCATGTCCTGACCCCGGCCTGTCCAAACCTCCTTGCAGGAGTGCTGGGCGATGAGCTTTGCTATCGCGGCTTCACCGAGCCCTCGCTCCCGGATCCTGATCCGCCCGGGGAGCTCGCACGCTGCATCGCCCGGGTCACCTTCGCACAGCTTTCTGCACGGGCTTCACAAACAAGGATACGGCTTGTATAATGGCCCTGCCGTACTACAATTAGGATAGCTTTCTCTTCTAGGGTGCCTCTCATCTCAAACCAGGATGGGAATAATAGTCCATCCAGGGTGGCACGTGATGGCAGACTATATTCACCCAGGGAGAAACCCGTTTGCCGCCGCTGCCTGGTTGGGGAGCGTCCTGGATGTTTAATCAGGGCTTAAATTGGGCTGACTCGAAGACTCAGCAAAACCAGAGGCTGCTCCAAGCCTGGCCGATAGCCAGCAAGGAGATATTATTAATATTGCGTTTGCACCGGCTGCCCGAGCCCCACGTCTCTGCTGCAAACTAATGACATCCCACCGCTGGGAGATGATATCCCCGGCCCTCCACCGAGACCCCTCGAAGCCCGGTCTTTAATGACTACAAAATGCCAGGACCCCATTTTTAAATCTCATCTTAAAGACGGCAGAAGGAGAAGACAATAAGCTGGATCGAGGAGACTGGGGGTTTTATTTTTTTTCTGATTACCTGCCTATCGAAGCACTTTTTGGCAGTTTTTCTTGAGACGTTTGTAAAGCTTTCTTCCTTTTCAATGTGAAAAACGCTACCAGCAGCACTTGTCCCCGTGCTCCGGGGCTAGCGGGTGCGCCGCGGCACCGGGACACTCGCCCCGTTACACAGAAACCTCCTTGCGAAAACCCGGGAGAGAAGCGAAAATAAAACAAAGAGGAGACGGGTAATTCTGGCCCGAATCCATGCAGGCGAGCCCTCGAACAGCACTGCCCTGCCCGTCGACCGCGGACGAAAGTTACCTCAATTCGGTTTTGTGGATCTCGGCGATTTTCCTTTCCAGCTTTTCTGAATGTTTCGGGAAAAACTGGAACTTGGAACTGTAGCCTTCTGGGTGCTTCCCGGGGTCGTAATCCCCAATCTCCGCTGGGAAAGGCAAGAAAAATCCACGATGAAATAATGACCTTCCCACGTTTGAAATGATATACTTTCTGGAGATATTATTATAGTTCACACGGCAAAACGCTGCATGCAGTGCTACGGCTCTAGCTGCAAGGGCAGCCCAAATCCAAATCCCTGCTGCCGCAGGCTGTTGGGCCCGTCCCGTCCCGTCCCGTCCCAGTCTAGTGCCGAGGAGACGGGTGCCCACGTCACAAAAAACACCGACAGGGGGTCAGTGAACGAACGGGCACAAAGAATGAATGAACCCATCACCTCTGGCCAGAGCTAAGGTCTGGAGGATTGTGGTAGCCAGGATGGTCAAGAGGGAAGGGTTTTGGGTGGGACCTTTTGCTGGGCCAGCCGTGTAGTTGGAAGAGAAGTTGGACAAACTTTTGGGCACGAAGAAGGGCACTCTGTGCAGCTGGGACATCTCTTCCAACTATACAGCTGGGCCCATAAAATATATCACCCCGACGCTGTTGCTCCTCACGTATTCTCCCGGCGACACAGGCACAGAAACCCGATGCCCGCTCTTAACAGCCAGGAAAAAAAAAAATGCAAGAAAAAAGATCATCAATGAATTGCACGCTCTCTGCTTGGGAATCGTTTTCCCGCAGATGGTCGCCGTCTCTGACTTATCACTGCTTCGGAGTCGTTTGCTCTGAGCCGTTCGTGGCCCGCAGCCCCGGGAAGCAGGTCACCGGGAGTATTCACGGGGACAGGCCACGCGGCTCCTGTCTGCACGGGCAAAAGGTGCAAAACCCGTGCAAAACCTCAGCGTTGGAAATCCAGCGGCCCTTTCTGGGAGATTTCTGAAGCATTCATTGAACGCTCGCTATTTAGGGGAAGAGCGTGGCTGGATGAGTGCTTGAAAAGGGCACCGAGAAAGGTGCGGACACACAGGAGGAGAAGTTAAACACACGCTATTTTTGTCCTACAGCGTTCACCTGCCTGGACTGCCTGGACTGGCTTTGGGACAAAACAGAGGTGCCGCCTCCCTCTGACTGTCACTCCAGCAAAAGCATTACCCCGAATAAAACCGGCATCTGCCACCATTTCGCCTGCCAAAAGCCTCCCTGGAGATGCCGGAGTACTTCCCCGGGCTCGGACGGCTTCTGCTGCTCCTCCACGTTAAACGGGATAAAGCAACGACAGACGCTTCCCTCGACTAGTCGTGAAAGCGATGCTAATGTCACCCACAAGCACGACTGGCCGCTGCGGGCTGAAACCCAACTCAAAGCACATCGCCGTCACGTGCTTCATGTATTTTGGGGGCAAAAAAGATGTCTTCACACTCGACAGCTGCGCTGGTGCTCGCATGGAAAATATACAGGTCATTAAGCAATGGGACCTACAAATTGCCGCTGGCAGAAATGGCCCTTTGCTTTTTGTTCCTAAAATGATCTGGCTGGAAATGAATGATGATGATTCCCCCTGTGTGAATAACCCGGGGAAGGCCTTTCTTGCCAGGAGAGGATTTCCACATGGGCATTTCACCATATTGCCCCAAACAGAGGGTCATGGTTTGACCCCCTCGTGCAAACACTGCTCCCAAATTCAGCAGATCCCCCCGGCCCCACTGGCAGGGCTGGTCTGGTGGCAGCTCAGGCTGCAGCGAGGGAAGTTGAGGTTGGATATTAGGAAAAACTTTCTCACCAGGAGGGTGGTGAAGCACTGGGTTGGGTTACCCGGAGCGGTGGTGCAGTCTCCACCCTTGGAGGTGTTTAAGACCCGGCTAGACATCATCCGGGATGATGCAGCTGGGGCTGGTCCTGCTTGGAGCAGGGGTTGGACTAGATGTGACCTCCCGAGGTCCCTCCAACCACGACACCACATGGGAGTCTCCAGGTCCGGACCAGTTCAGTGGTCACGAATCTCCCAAGCAAACCCGAGGCCGTGCCGAGAGAAGCTGGGCTGACAACGCTGCTCCACGGCGCGGCACATCTCCAGGGCTATGACAGCCCTGACGTGAAACGTGGCTGCTGCAACTGCTTTGCATTGAGATTTGGAGTTTTTCCAAGCTGGGATTTAAAACACAACTCCGAACCTGCCCCGTCCCGCAGCAGGAAACGTCCTAAGTGCCCGGAGGTGTTTGCAGACATAGACGTGACTCCTTCCACCTCCATCCCCCCCGTGCAAAGGTGCTTCCCCTTGCATCTTCCATTGCGCTCTGGGAACGAGCCAGCAATTAAACCTGAGCTTCACTCGAGCTGCAGCAAGGGGAGGGGAACAGGATGGCAAAATGGGCCTCTGACTGCTGAGCGCAGCAGTATTTCATGCCTGCGCCGCATGCTTTTTAGCTCCGTATTGGCTCCTCAGGATTGATAACGGCGCTGCCTCTGCAGCCTCCCCCTGCTGCGATGGAAGAACATGCCTCACTTCATCTCCCGCGGTCGAGGGCCCTAGGTGGTGAGGTCGTTTGCCTGTTTCCTGCTTGAAAAGCTAAAAGGGGGGACGTACATCAATACTCGGTAACTAATTAACGAATGCGCTTCAAACCTCGCCCAGACTGAACAGGCCGTGCATGGGCATCGTTAGCGCTGCTCTGAAATAACCTGGAAACGCTTTGGAACCGGGACTGCTCCAACGCTGTCGGCATACAGCACGCCGCAGGAGTGTCTGCACACCTAACCCCACAATAAAAGGATGCTGTCAAGGTTGCCAAGTCAAGTCGAGCTGGGATAAATCAGCCACCTTCGTCCAGTCCCGTGGGTAGCATACCATGCAGCAAAGGGGCAGGGTTGAGACTGAACAGCCTGCCTCCATTCGGGCACGTCTCAACTGCCAAGTGCTTGCCTTGGCGCACAAGTCCCGTCCTTTTACTGCCCTCCCCGGCAGCAGGTAAGCTTGTAGGTTTGCAAAGACATGAACTGCAACCACAGAAATTCCCTCCCGGGGCATCCCCTGGACCCCGCCAGGGCTCCTCCAAGAAGAGCTCTGCCATTACAGCCCATGGACTCACTGGCAGCAGTAGTAGGCTGTCATCCTTCGTGTAGATCAGCAATGGAGGAGGCAGAGACACACTTTGCCTGCACTGGCAGCAGAGGAATGGCAGGTCTCTGGGGTCTGCATTTCCATATCAGGCTCTGGGGGCATTGGATCTACAGCCCCTTCCCCCCTCAAGACACCTGCCCTGTGCCATCCAGCCTGTTCCCATCACAGTCCTGACCCGTCCCTCCGCAGCACGCTGGCCCGGGTCGGAGCAGCCCTGGGCTGGCAGGATGAGCCCCGGGCCCTCTGTCAGCCGGGGCTGCTGTGACCCGGCTCCACAGCTGCAGTCCTAGGTGCACGTGCAAACGCAGAGCCTGGGAGCAATAAACTCCGGTGCAAACTGCGCTAGAGTTTATTCGGCTGCATTAACCGCATGTGTAGACACAGCTAGTTTTAGCTCAACTCTAACCTCAGACAGGCCCCTGGGGTCGGGGACTCGGCGCAGGCAGGCCAGCCTGGGCTAAGGACCTCCGTGGCCACCCTGCAGTCAGCCCCGCTAACAAACTGCCCCGTGTTAGGAACAGCGAGCGTCCTGACTGCCTGCCCAGGCTTATTTCGGTCTATCTGTTGGCTCGTTTCAGCTGCTCTGCCCACAATCCCTGGGCGAAGCGCCGGCGTTTGGGTGGCCTCTTTCCTTGTGCTGCACTTACACAGATTCATTTGCACGCCAGAGGAGAGCTGTGTTGGTATCGCGGGTGAACGTACAGAGGCTGAATTCACTTGTGCCTTTATCCGTGTCCGTGCAGGCCGGCACTCTTGCCTGGACTCTTCTCCCGGTAAAACACTCAAACCCCCTGAGCGGCTGAGTCTGGAGGAGCGAGGTGGTCAAGGTACTTTCTCTGGGCAACTAAATACCTTGGAAAGTCTGGCCTTGGTGTGAGCGAAGGGGACTGGGGCCCCTCCACACCCAAGTTGTTTTCTGAAAATGCTGCTTACGTCACTTAGGCCCATTTCCACGGAGGGAATGTAGGCACCAGTTTCTGTGTATGCAACCAACTCCCACTGATTGCAATGGGAGCTAGGTGGCTATTCAAGGACCTAAATACCACTGCAGATCTGGGCTTTGGGTGCTTGAGAAGCATTCACCCTTTGGCTCATTCCTGGAAGGAGACTCGGGGCATGTCTGGCTGACACTGGAGGTCTCACAAGGGCATTAAAAGACCTTTGCACTGAAAGACAAGGGTCTTTTGGCGAATCTGATATCTTCCATTAGACCGACTTCAATAGTTGGGGAAGCTTTCGGGTTTCGAAAACTTGCTAAAAAATTATTTTTCCAACTATTGAAGTTGGTCTAATAAAACATATCGGATTCACCCAAAGCCCCTTGTCTGCCTGCAGCTACAACCTACGCCCCTTTGCACTGACATGCACCCACGCTTCCACCTCTGGTGCTGCTGCTTTGTGCGCCCCTCTCAGATGAAATCAGAGCTCATGGCAGAGGGGATATCTTTTATTAGACCAGGACAACAAGTCGATGTGCGTTATAAAGGACCAGACTCTGTTTTCCTTGTCCTGCCTTAAACCCCCATCCCGGAAGGGCACGCGGCTGCGGGAAGGACAGGGCTTTGTCACCGGGCTCATTAAGACGCTGTGCTCGTCTGCGTGGGGCAGACAGAGAGCAGGAGGTGGACGCCGCGCGTCCCTTAATGCACTTGGCTGCGGCACAAAACGGTGATTTCATCTGTGCTCCGGTAAAATGTAAAGCTCCATAAATCAGCTGCTGCTTCAGCAAGGCTCCCTCCCAGAGGTGGGCAAAGTCATGGGCTGGGGCAGAAAGAGCCGTGAAGTATGAATTATGGCTTTGGAGGTGAAAAGAGATCTCACTTTGAATGCTAAGTGAAGCTGCTCCAGACCTGCTGCACTTAATGGCATCTACCCTTATTGCTGGAACGGGCCGTTAGATCGCTCTCAGCTTCTGCATAACATGGGCCACCAAGTTTCATCCAGCTACCCTGCACCGAGCCTCATCATCCGGATTCGACCGACCTACGTCTTCCAGAAAACCAGCTGCTCTCAAGCTAAAGGGAGGGGACTTTCGCCCCACTTGTAGTTGCAAGAAACACGAAAGGTGCAAACGTGGTCACGTTTCTCCCGGGAACGGCGCGCCCCTTCCGAACCAGTCGGCGTCTTGTGCTGTGATGGGAGGGCAGCTGGAGGAAGAGGAGAAGGCGACACCGAGGACGGTAAATGAGGACTGGACCGGCCAGCCCAGATCCAAGGGCCCTGTCACACCATCAGATGACAACTGGATAGAAACCAGCTGCAGAGTTGTTGCACATTTTCAAGCACTAACTTCACAGCGAGTTGGCTCCTTTCATAGCTGGACAGTCATATTTAGCGTGTGATAATGACTTTGCACGTGTGGCCGGTTTAAATTGATTATGCACTTAACTCGTTCATTGTGGGATAATCGCTTTGCATGTGTGGCCAGTCTAAATTTACTGCGCTTTTAACCAGTTAATGGCTTCATACGTGTAATGTGTAGCCGGAGCCTAAGACTCCAGTTCAAAAGGTGACAAGAGGTCAGAGCGACTTGCTCAAAAGCACCCGTGATCACACACTAGTGCAACCATCTCTGCCGGGTGCACTGACACACGCCTGGACGCGGGTCTGAGATACCCACGGCTGCGGCTGGACTTCTGCGGGGAGTCTCAGCCTGAGCGAGCGCCTTTTATTCGGTTTCTATCTTTGATCACCTGTGAAGCTTCTTTCAAATCGATATTGAGTCTCCTGCTGCTACAGTCCTTTTTTGCACACCTTGTTTGCACACTTTGCAGTGCTAGCACTGCGAGGCACCCTTGAAAGGATCTGAAGGCACTGCAGGATGCCACGGTCCACCCGCCATCCCCGGTTGAGAATCACTGCACTAGACAAGCGCGACTCTCCAGATCCTCTCTGGTCAACCCAAGGGACACGGCCGACCCGACTCCAGGCAGAACGACTCTGCAGGAGCGGATGGGAGAGTATCTGCATCGGGTACAGGTTAGATCACAGCATCGCTTCCCGTGCTATTTCAGCCCAGGCTGGTATGACACAGGTACAATCTTGAAACATGAGCCCTGCGTTGGGTAGATGACATTTGTATTCAAGGTGCAGTGATCTGTTGTAAGTGAAATAATGTAATCAGTACTTAGCATGAAAAGCAAATTTATCTTGTCAAAAAGCATTACCTTGAAGGATATAGGCGGCTAACAAAGCAGCATCCGATGTCTTGCAGAGAAGGCGGCCATGGTAGAGATCTCGTTTGATCTGCAGGAAGACCAAGTACCTGCGGAGAGAGGCAGGAGGGGCCCTGAATTAGAGAGATGAGCTGAAATGGTTTTGAATGTGCAATTCCAACATAGAAAATCTGCATTAAGATGATTCCTCTTCAAACATCCCAATTAAGAGACAGTGCATCCGCTGTGACTTAGTCAAGTGCTAATTAACATGCAATCCCCAATTAGAGACCGTTCTCTGTGCTTCCCTGCCATGCTCATGCCACTCTTCAACTGCCCAGGAGAGGGATAAGGAGAAGAGAAGACCCATGAAAGGTAAGGGAGCTCCTCAAGGAAAATGCCCACTTATTGCTTGGGTCCTGACTACCACGACAATTAAAAACCAGGGACACCGGCAGACGGGGAGAAAGGGCTGCGCATTTCACGGGAAGTCTGCAGGGACCCTTCTCCATTGGCACGGACGTGGAAAGCGGGGCGCATTGATATCGATGTATAAATGCTTCTCCTGTCACTGTCTGGCTGTTGCATGTCGGTGGCAGCTCACCAGCTTCAGTGGAAATGCCTGCTATCGGGCTCGCCGGGCTCTGGAGAAGGCTGGCGCTGCGGTGGCTTGCCATGCTCCCAGGTTTGGCTGCAATAAGGTCACGGCACCCTGAGGTTATGAGCGCCGCGGGCTAGTGGGACCAGACCTCAACGCCAAGCCAAAGGCCAGACCCTGCTTTGGGAGCAATGGCAGGATAGGAAAGGAACTGGTCTAGGTCCACTGGAGCCAACCTATCTTATATGCCTGCTGCACTTAGCGTCGTATATTCTTGGACCATTAATTAGATCACGCTGAGCTGCATGACACAGGCCGCAAAGTTTCATCCGGCTACCCTGCGCTCAGCCTAATCGGCCGGGTTGGACTGACCTACGGCTGCCAGAAAAGCAGCTGCTCTCAAGCTGAAGAGCTCAAGAGAGGGGACTTCTGCCCCACTTGCAGCTGCAGGAGCCATGCCAGGTGCAAAAGCCCCTCCAGACTGCCCAGCACTAATGCTCATTTCTTAGCGGGTCGTGGGGACGTTGGGCGGGAAGGGACTTCACGGGGTCGCCCCTAGCCAGCCTCCTGCTCCACTGGCCCAGCGTCTGTCCAACCTGAACTCGACAACTTCCAAGGATGGAAATTCCCCGATTTCCCTAAGCAGCTGCCCTGCTCCCACGCTTGACCAGAAAGCGCCTCCTCATCTCCAACCCCAGCTTTCCCCATCTGCACCTTGAAGCCATTGCTGCGAGTCCTTTCTCCTGCAGCCACAGAGAAAACCTCATCTCCATCCCCTCGATCGTCGCTCTTATGGTTATCAAATACCGGCCCCAGTCTTCTCTTCTCCAGACTCAACAGGCCCGGTGTTTTCAGCCGTTCTTCACCAGTCACGTTTCCCAAGCCACCGATTATTTTTGCTGCTCTCCCCAGGACTCTTTCCAAGCTGTCCGCGTCCTTCTCGAAGTGCCCCAAACTAGGCACCTCGCTCCGGGGGAGGCCTCGCCGGCGCTGAACGGAGCAGAAGCATCACTCCCCTTGATTGCGGTCACGCTCCGGCTCACGCAACCCGGGACGCTGTTGGGTTTTTGGCAGCAAGGACACGCTGCAGGCTCCTAGTCGGCTCCCAGTCCACTGCAAGCTCCAGGCCCTGCTCTGCAGTCCTGCAACCTGGCCCGTCTGTATTTGGGTATGCAATTATTCAAGGGCACCGCACTTGTCCTTGCCAATCTGACCTGGTTGACTGTGGACCATTTTTCCATCCTGGCCTCTTCACATTGAGGGGCCAAATGGTGTGTCGTGTATGATGGGGAGAAATAACTGCGTGGCACTGAAATCCGAACGTTTAGCATTTATTGCCTGGTGCTATCGAAGCTCCCAGGTCCCCGGTCGGAGCGGCTGTTCTGGCCTTCAGTTTTCTGAGTTTCCAATGTGCCCTTGAATCCAACCCTTCATCCAACATCTGTTTTAGGAGAATTTCCTCCTCCTTGCACACGTGGGCAAGTGGCCTGTTAGCGCCCTGCAAAGTGTAGAGAGCCTCGCATGCTTTCACCCAGTCCTTCGGCATCCATCATTAACCGAGAATGAAGCCAACGTCCTTAAAAGCAAGCTGCCTCCTCTGCTTGCCTGCCAACAGATCTTTTTGCATGGCTTCAATAAATCAAAGCAGTAAAAAAAGGTAAACAACAAATGAGTGGAAATGACAGGATCCTAATACACTTCAAATAAGTACCGGTTTGGGCTGAGCGATGATGGCACGCTGCACGGGGGGAAACAACCTGATGTCAAACACAGCTCGTGTAATTAAGGAGCAAATTGTAAATTGGCATGCTTGGAAATATGTTTAAATAATCAAACCTCCGCTCTGCAGCATCTCAGCCGTGCTTGATTTCTTGAGTTCACATTTCCGACACGGCGAGCTTCATCGCTTCACTGATAAACAGACTTGAGTTTTGAGAGACACCCAGCTAGCGTTGCATGCGCCCATCTCCGGTGTCGCAGCATTCAAGCCCCAAGCTCTGCTCTGAGCTTTCAGGACCCGCTGCCCGCATGCATTTTATGGGCAGATGTCTTACAGGTGGGGAGAGTTAGTTAGCCGCGTTAGTCTGAAGCCGGGCAGAAGGCAGGGTAGATTGGCACCTTACAGACTAACTAATCAGAGATATGTAGCATAAGCTTTCGCAAGCAGGATGCTGAACAGAAAGCAGCGATTAGAGCAGAAAGGGCAGGAAAGGAGGTGGAGAAGCAGAGGGCACGGCTGAGAGAGGCAAGGTGGGTAGGAGAGAGAAAAGCAAGCAGCAGCCCACTGAAGGAGGGACACAGGCCTTACAAAAGCTAATCCAGGTAATGGGATACGAATCCCTCGTCTCCGTCTAGACCAGACTTCACGCAGTCCAGGTCTGTGGATGATTTCCAGTTCCTCTATTTCCACTTCAAGTTCATTTTTAAAGTTTGGTTTTCTCCAAACAGCACCCTGAGCTCAGCAGAGCAGCGTCCAGGAGCTGCGAGGCTGCCTGTCTCCCGGTATTGGTGTCAAATGGGTGTGCGTCCGCTCTTGCACGCCGGCATCTCTGTCTGTCCAGAGGGCACCGGAGCAGGTGATGGTCTGCAGGATATTAGAAGAAATTAAGTCGCGTCCCTTGGTCCAGGGGGTCGATGAAGAGGCACAGCGGGGTCCGTCCAGAGCAAGGTCTTCCCCGTCTCCATCCGACCGGCCCTGGGAGACTCCTGCCAGCCGATTCACTCCTTGGACCCCAGTGTGGATGTCTGCCGTGGCCGTATCGCCTCCGCACCGCATCAGAAACCAGCCGACCGCTACAGCGGCCTCCACGCCAGCCGCTCACATCCGAGGTGCTTTCCTTTGAGCACCTTCTTGCAGCCCCTTCACAGCATCGCATCGAGCAAGCTGCTGCTTGTGAAAGTTTACGCTACGCATTGCTGATTTAGTTAGTCTGTGAGGTGCAAATCTGCCCTGCCTTCTGCCTTATTAGAAGTAGAACCAGTGCCCAGCAGCTAATTAGCCCTTGTCTTGCCTGGATATCAATGCCCCGTTCCAGCCGTGTTGCTGAGCTCTGCTTCCCCTGTGCGCGTGCTCCTGGTAGGCGGTGCGGGGTCACGTCACCCGTGTTTTCTAGGCGTGGGCTGGACAAATTTCATTTCCAGGCCGATCTAAAAGTGCAAAGCAATATGGACAGGCCATTCTTTGCAATCCGCAGGTTGAGCGTGCCCCTGGTAGCACCGGGATCCAGGACTTTCCAGCAGGAAGGGCTAATGCAGAGGAGATGCACACCTGGGAGCGGGAGCCCCCGATCCACAGGTATCAAACAACTAATGGAGAAAAATTTGGCAGGGTCAGCACGGGCGGAGGCAGAGGCGCGCTGTACTAAAGGTTTCAGCCAAGCGATGCTGGTGAGAGCTCTTGGATAGAGAAAAACAAGATGTGACCGAGGCCCGGGCACAAAAATAGAGCCAAACTGCCAGATTACCGCCGTGTATTTAGCCCGATCCCTCACGAAGCCAGATCTGCATCAGGCCTCAGCGCAGCACGTGCAAAATCCCGACTCCCCCCGTCCACCGGCTCCAGAAGCGGCCAAGTGCTTCTGGGGCTTAGAAGATGATCCGTGCCTCCCTATCAGCTCCTCACGCAGCAGGGGAAGGGCTCCGTGGGCTCGTCTACATGTTCATGAATGTGCGCATCACATTTAGTACCTCCCTTGCGCGGTACTAGAAAAATGTGCATTAGCCTATTTTAATGCTCATTAACTAAAGAGCAAAAGATTTTTGTGATGTTTTAATGCGCATTAAAATAGGCTAATGCACATGTGTAGACGTGCCTTGTTTGAGTGAGCTCAATATCGTATCCACGTGAGCGCGAACTATGTGGATGCCACGGGTGGATGCAGCCTGACCCGGGACGGATCGCAGAGTTTCGTCTCATGAGCTGCAGAAAAGGGGCTGCAGAGGAGCCCAGCACAACGACCGAGCAGACTTGGCTGTGCCCAGACCAGTGATTCGCAACCAGGGCGTGCCACACACTGCTAGGTGTGCCGATGCGATTCCCAAGATAAACCCAGAGATGGGAAACAGGAGGCCAGAGTGTGAAAAGCATCCTGCCCTGCTGTGAGTGGGCAGCGGAAGAACCGCTCTATTATTTTTATACATTAAATTAAAGGGCTGACATTTTCCAAGGGGTGCCTGGAGTCTAGCCAGGGGTGCCCTGACTCTATCGAGGGATGCCTTGAGTCCTAAAAGACCTGAGACCCGCTGGCCTAGACAACACCCATGGACGAGGCGCAAACTGCACAAATGCAACTTCCCTTTAACAAGGTATTAAATATTATTGGACATTAGGAAGAACTTCTTCACAGTTCGAGTGGCCAAGGTCTGGAACGGGCTCCCAAGGGAGGTGGTGCTCTCCCCTACCCTGGGGGTCTTCAAGAGGAGGTTAGACGAGCATCTAGCTGGGGTCATCTAGACCCAGCACTCTTTCCTGCCTATGCAGGGGGTCGGACTCGATGATCTGTTGAGGTCCCTTCCGACCCTAACATCTGTGAACCTATGAATCTATGACGAGCCTGGGAAGTCCTTTCTGGACTCGAGGATTTCGGCCATTCCTGCTGGCACTCCTGCTCTCTTCAGGCAGGGTCTCCTGAAGCCGATTTAACTCTACACTGAATGGAGCTTCTTCTCTTCCCTGCCAGTTAACCAACACCTTGAAGCCAGTATTCCCCCTTCGCAGCGTATTTTATTCTTTCCAATGTGGTGAACGCTGACAAAATGGTGGCTGGCCTCTGCCTCAGCTCAGACTCACAGACAAGGAGGGCTGGAGGGAGCGCAGGAGGTCACATCTAGCCCAACCTCCTGCTCCGAGCAGGACCAGCCCCAACTACAGCATCCCAGCCAAGGCTTGGTCTACCAGGGGCTTAAAAGCCTGCCAGGATGGAGACTCCACCACCTCTCTGGGGAGCCTGTTTCAATGCTTTAATATCTTCCTGGTAAGAAAGTTTCTCCTAATATCCAACCTCAACTTCCCTCGCTGCAGCGTGAGCCCATTGCTCCTTGTCCTGTATCTGCCCCCACTGAGACCAGCCCAGCTCCATCCTCTTTGCAGCCCCCCGGCAGGGAGGTGAAGGCTGCTGTCAAATCCCCCCTCAGTCTGCAAACCAAGTAAACCCAGTTCCCTCGGCCTCTCCTCACCAGCCACGTGCCCCAGCCCCACAACCACTTCCACTGCCCTCCGCCGGACTCCTCCACTTCACCTCCATTAAAAGCTCGGCTTCATTTGAATTCTTCTGTTTTCAAGAAAATGGATCTCACCGGGACACGAGAAACGGGGGAAGAGAGCCAGCTTTACACAGCTGGAAATGGCAGCTATGCGATGCAGAGGGAAAACTGTCACTGAAATATGCAGTCACATTATCTTGGAAATAGTCCAGGACGTTCTGGCTGCAGACCTGAAGTAATGCAAAGTGCTGCTGTCTTTTTCTTCCTGCTGTATGTTTGCAACAGGCCTGTCTGTGATGACCCCCATCGATCAAGTTTCCACCCTCGAGAAGTGAAAGCTGAATAGTTTTTTCCAGTTTCCTTATTATACTTGAGAGCTGCAGATGTTTCACTAATCTCTGGATTATAGAAAAGACATACAATTAGCATATTGTATGCATGGTTTAATGCCCGCATAATAGCAATTGCTATTCAGATGGATGTCATTGGCCGTTTCACATTTAAATTAAGGCCTAATCACCGCATGGTTAGCATATCATCTGCAAACCAAATGCACGTCTTTTCTGCAAAACAAGGAGGCTCGTCGGCCTGGCAGCTAGGGCCCGACACTGCTTCGGCTCTTCCCCGATGTGCTTCAAATGTGAAAGCAAATCGCGTTCGGGGAAGTTGACTCCAGGGCACGTTCCGGTAGCAGCAGAAAAGCCAGCGTCCTGGACCTCCAGTTATAGTAAAATAGGCTCTGTTTGTGACCGACTGGCTTTGTTTTAATCTGCTGGTACCTGGGCTAGCTAGCAGGCAGAGGAGAGCTGGCCACGTAGTCAGCGTCTTAACTTCCCTAGCCTCTTAGATAAGGACTCAAGTTGTTGGCTCTCCGTTGCAAGTCAACCTCCCGTGCGTTTTGTACAGCATTGGGACATAAGCACACCTCCTGATCTTCCCCTACCCTGGCCTCATTTCCCATTTTTTTCTGTTTTCATACCCATCGCTCTAAAGAGAAACCTAGAGAAGTTTATCACCGCCAAGCAGAGGCACACAGCCTGACTGGAAATATCCCCAAGGCAACACAGTCCCAAAGTCCATCCCTCTCGGTACGCCTACGCGACGCATCGTGTGCTCAGCCTGGCTCTTGACTCTTGGCAGTGGCATGGGTTATGGGGGTCAGTCACCCCTGGGGGAAAAAATAACGCCTCCAATGTGTGTTACTTTAACACGTTGAAAAGACGTTTCAAGCGGCAGGAAATCCCGCTGTGCAAACAGAAACGCGGTTGCAGCGCTTACATTCGTGTTGTGTACAAGCGCCCACCCACGGAGGCTGCAGAGGGATTTGGGGGTTTTCACCTCCAGGCTGCTGGTCGGGAACAAGCCCACGTGGGTGACTGCCTGAAGGCCTGAGGAGAATAGAGCTGGGGTCTGGCAGTGCCCGGGACACCAGTGTCCACACCGTAAGGCAATACTTGCACTGTGCTCAGACAATACAAACGAGAGCTTCTGCTACTGCTCCCTTCACCTACAGCTAAGTCGAGGTCTTTATTCTCCAGGGCTGATAATCTAATACCTTCCACCGGCACTACACTCCAACGCTTCATCTTTAAACATTTAAAAAGCAGCAATAACAAGAACAAGATCCATGACTGTATAACCCCGGGGACACCGGGATCCCAGGAGAGCAGCACCTCTGCTCTTCCACAGCGCTGCTCATCATCACCCATCATCATTTATACCAGGGCAGCCAATAAAACCCACCTGTGCGCTAACCAGACACCCAGGTTTCACATGAAAGAGTATTGCAGCGCTGCATCTGCTAATGGCATAGCACAACACACGGCCGAACGCACCAACGGGACGTTTCACACACGCGCTTGTGCAGGCTGTAATCTAGCTGCAGGCACTTTGTGACAGGCTTGGTTGAAACCTTGCACGCGGGTTTGACCCTAAATGCTTTGGCCTCCTTTGATGCAGGAAATGCATCCACATCTCCCTAGGGTACTCTGAGCACTGCCAGTGGGACTAGGATATAATCACCACCTTAATTCAGGTTTAGTTTCCCCAAAATGCCTGTCCCCTTCCAACCAGGCTGAGAGCGTGGTCCAGAGAAACCATCCCACATCTATTCCTGCAAGCACCGTTCCTCCAGCCTGTCTTACCACCCGTGTCCAGCACTTGACTGCTTTCACTAGCCGTGGATTGGGAAACCAGGACGTAGAATAAAGGTCACAGACTCCTCCCAAAAATACTAAAATACATACAGGCAGGGCAGAAAACTCTTCCAGACTCCGAGGGCTAGGTCTGAAATGGGGGCAGTGCACGTGACAGCACTTTAACTGGCCAGCTTCCCAGCTGTCTTTGCCTGGAAGACCCGTCGTTCAAGTGCAGACACCCCCAAAGCCTGTTTTCCACCAAGTAGGCACTGACCTTGTGATCAATCTGGTTTCTTTCCCCGAGTCTGCAAACAGCTCTCTTATAAGAGTGACCAAATGCAGCTTCACAGAGACGAGGCCCATCTGCCTGAGATCACGGCTGCTCGCCCACGTCGCTGCTAAGAGATGCCCCGGCGGCAGCCCGCCGTAATTCTGGGTCACCCCAGACAGCAAAGCAGACACCTTTTCCAGGTTTCACTCCACTGTGGCCCCTGGCTTTGAGAGGAGCCCAGGCCTGAATCCAGAGAGGCGATCTATCAAGTGCTAGCCGGCTAAGGATGCTCTGCATCCCCAGCATCACATCAGGATGGGGACTGTCCACACCTGCCCAGGCACTCGGACCACGAATGAACAAGCAAATTTGCTAAGAAAAGGCCCAAAGAAAGTAAAGCAAGTTTCCCCCTTGCCAAGTCCAGCAATTTTTGGAGCCTCCTTCGCCCCATTGGTTAGGACATTGAGATCTGACTGTAATTTGTTCCATCGGAAAGAGGAACGACACCTTGGGCAGCGAGTGCTGCGGTGGAAACACCTCTGCCCAGTCTCACGAGGACGTAAGAGCCGCCGGTTCCTGGGTCAGGCCCATCTTGCCCAGCCTCCTCCATCGCACGGGGGCAGAGAGCAGATGCTGAACGGGAGACTGAACCGGGCCTGGGCTGCAAGGATATTTCATCCCCCCTCACCCAGCGGTGCTCACACTTTTTAGACTTGAGGCACCCCTGGGATAGACCCAAGGCAGGGCGCAGATAAGACCAGCTCTTAGTTTTCATTTGTTTTTTTGCTGCACAAAACTACTCATGCCGTTTTTCTGAACGCAGAACAGGGCTGCATGTTTTTGACTCTCTGTTTGAAACCTCTGGGTTTATCACGCGAGTCACGTTTGCACATCTAACACTGCGTGGCACCCTTGCAAGGATCCCCAGGCACCCTGCCGGGCCGTGGCACCCTGGCTGAGGACCGCTGTCCTCGATGCTCCCAACCCCGACGGCGTCTAGACAAAGCCAAGCTGCTCTTTAACAAACCCGACACGGTGCTGTACCTCCCCTCCCCTCTCCTCCTCCTCCACTCCCGCTCTGCGGCATCGGGAGAGAGCAGTAGCCATTTGTTACCTTAACGAATGACAGTGAGAATTAATCAAAGTCTTGGGGCTACATTTATTGCCTGGGAAGAGTCCAAATGGCTGCAGAGAGCTCTGCCGTCCCCGGCTCATCTGTGTCTGCGCAGCCGCGCTGGAGCAGGCCGGACGAGAAGGCCAGGCTCTCACACCTGTGCTGCCCGGCAGCACGGTGCTGACAGCTGCATTTGTTTTGCAGGCGGGCGCTGGGAGCGAGGGATCCTTCCTTGACTTGGTAGCAGGTGCATGTGCCTTTTAGCCGGCAGGCATGGGGAGGGGAAGGCAACCCCACAGTCTGTACCAAATCTGGCATCGGGCTGATCTGAGCGGAGGGGCAAGACCCGCACGGCTTTGGTCCCAGCGGGACCCCAGTCCCCATCCCCAGCACCCAGTGCCTCTAAGGGAGGTTTAAGCCTCTCTGACACTTGTCAGCTCTCCGGGCTCGACATTTGTGTTGCTCACAAATCGAGTCTGGTTGGCAGGTCCTCCCTCCCATCCCCGGAGAACAGCGGGCCGTGGCGTGAGCGCATCCGGTGCCGGGGCAGCGCGTCTAGCTCAGCGCGGTCCCTCTCCCCTTCGCCAGCAGCATCTGCGAACGGAGCCACGCGCGGTGGCACTTGCAGCCTACGAGGGCGCACGTGCTGATGTCGGTATCCTTGCTGAGGAGCTTCCCCTCTCCAGCCCCAAAACAGCGTTCGCGGCTCCCTCCAGGTCCTTCCGCCCTCTTCATGCCCAGCCTTTCATAGTCAAACGCTGAGTTTCTTCCCAACAGGTTCTCACAGGGTCTACGACATTTTATCCCAGCGTTTAGGGCTTCTCTCCCTTCTGCCCTAAGTCTTGCCATTTGAGTGGGCTTTCTAAAGCAAACCTGCACTGTCTGTTCAGCATTCAAAATGTGACATCTCCCTTTCTGAGCCGCTCCGGGGGCAGGAGGCTTTGGAGCAGACTCGGGCGCCGTCTGCTCGAAGGGGCAGCGGAGATCGGGTCAAGTGCAGCTGTTTTAAGAGGACGGCGAATGGTCCTAAACCGAACATCTGGCAGAAGACAGGCGAGAGAAGGGGTCCATCCTTTACCTCTCAGGCTCAAGGCGGGATATGTCTGAGAGAGGGAGCTTTTGTGGCCAAGTGTCTTTGGATGGGCTGGGGCCCACGGCACGACGCTGCTCCTACGAGTCTTGGGTATGTCTGAGCGGAGCCACGCGGCTCTCCAAGGCACTTGTGATGTATCTGCATCGTCTCTCCCTGGGACAGGTCCCCTGTTAGCTGCCCTGCTTGATTGCAGCTCCGGTGCACAAGGGTTAGCTGCAGGATCCCCTCGTTAAACCCTGGCAGGGTGTCGTGGCACTTGCATCGTGGTCCCCACGTGGATGATGCATGTGGCTGACTCCTTCTGGCAGAGCCTGCCTGGGAGGGGAGCAACGCGTGCTCCCTGCATTGCAGCGCCTACCCGGACCGAGGGCTGGGCTGTGGCCGGAGCACCTATAACCGAGTCCAAAAGGCTGCTGGCCTTATAACCATCACCAGGCACCAGAAGTGGCCGGAGAGCGTGAAAGACATCACCAACTGGCCTGGCCTCTGACCTGTGCACATTCGAGGTTTGCAAGTGGGTTTTGAAAGGAACCTGTTTCTCAGAGGGAGAAGTCTCTGCGAGGAGTCTGCAGCTCGGCATCACAAGTCACCCACGCATGTCTCCCCCGTGCCCTTTCTGACAGCGGAGCCGCTGCACACCCCCTGCCCTGTGCCCTGCGCCCTGTGCCCTGCTCGGGGCAGAGAGGCAGCGGGGTGGACGCGCTGTGGGTCAGGCCCCCATTCACTTATGTCTGGAGCAGGGGCACTCAACCCCTGGCCCGTGGGGCAGATGCAGCCCCTGTGCCACGTGGTCCAGCCTGCAGGGCTCCCCACGGGTCTGCAGGGAGCCCCGCAGGCCACGGCCCCATGCATGTGGCCTGATACCAGTGCACGGTGCTGGGCAGAGGGCGTGAGGCCCGTGGAGTCTAATAGTCATAGGTGGGACCAAGCGGAGGCAGCACAGGGACCCCAGAGTTTGGTCTTTACATGTGGTGCAGATCCTGGCATGCTGGGTCCGATCCCGACCCCCTGCTCTGGAGGGGATCACCCCGGCAGCTCTGCCGACCGATTGGAACAGTGCCAAGATGCTTTTTTAAGGAGGAAAGAGCATTTTCCACTCCCCCCTCATGTTCCAGCTCCCGCTTCTGCTTGAGCCCCCTGAATAACGGGGATTTCCGGAGGCGAACAAGCCCGAAGCATTGCAGCCAGGATGGGGGAGACGTCGGAGAGCTGCAAGGAGCCGAGGGTTACACCAGTCTGCCGAGCAGGCTGCCGTGCACGTTCATTAGTGGGATTAAATCAAAAGCTTACGAGCACCGGCAGCCGGTTCGGCACTGAAGGCCAGCGGGATACACGGCAAGTGCGGCGGAGGGTTTTTCATGCTCCTGTAACCACACGGCGAGGCGGCTGGCTGGTCCTGCCCAGAGGAAGCTGGCATCGGGTGGGCATTGCTAGAGCTCACATGCAGAAGAGCTGCCGTTTGCTGGGTCAGACCCCAGGTTCGTCTAGGAAGGTCTGATTCACAAGCTGTGCCCCTCACTCCCGGGTCCTGCATTACACCTAACCCTCCTCCAAGGCCCGGGTGAGCGCAGAGCCAGGCTGCACGGACCCGGCCGGTCCCCTCGAGCGCAGCCATCCGCCTTACCTGGTGATCTCCTCCTTCAGGGCGGCGGGGTCGGTGGGGTAAAACTTGACGCGGAAGCACATGGTGAAGGGAGGCTGGGCTGCAATGCAAAACGACAGCGTTACGGTCGCCCGCGCGGCAGGCTCGGAGGCCGTTACACCTGCGCCCGCCTGGGAGGACAGATCCAGGGTTCAGGTCTCTCCTCACTTGTCTGTCCCGCCTGCCCCAAGACGCAGCCCACAGGTTTCTCACTGGCAAGGAGGGCAGGGGAGACCCCAACCCAAAGCACCTCCTGCCTCCAGGCGCTGGGCCATGAAACCCGCTCTTCTGCTCTGCTCGCTGCATCATAACATCATAGAAAATGAGGGCTGGAAGGGAGCTCAGGAGGTCACACCTAGTGCAACCCCTGCTCCAAGCAGGACCAGCCCCAGCTACATCATCCCAACCAAGGCTTTGTCTACCCGGGTCTTCAACACCTCCAAGGATGGAGACCCCACCACCTCTCTGGGGTGCTTCACCACCCTCCTCATGGGAAAGTTTTTTTCTAGTATCCAACTTAAACCTCCCTTGCTGCAGCTTGAGCCCATTGCTCCTTCTGCCCCCACTGAGAACAGTTCAGCTCCAGCCTACAGCCCTGCCGACCCCGAGGCCACGTGGAGGACCCTGCCTGCCATCCGAATCGTCCGTCCGTCCCCGCTCGGCAAGCGCAGCGGGGATGCGTGCACGCTCACACACACGCACGCAAAGGGCCAGACTGCGACTGCGAGCGGGTCTCTGGCAGGATGGAGGGACGAGCTAAGCATCTTCCATCCTATCTCGTCTGGCTGCACAGCCGCTGCGCGTTGGAGCCGTCCCCGTGCTCCCACAGAGACGGCTCCCTGCTGCCGTCCCACCGGAAAGCGGGAGGCTGAAAGGACAGAGGTGGGGGGTTGGCCACACAACGCCCTGGCCGTTTCGCACTGGCCCCTGGAGCAGAGCACTGGCTGGGGGGATGCACCCGAGGGGCAAATCAAGGACTATCCGGTCCATCCAAAAGGCTGAACACGTTGGAGCAGGTTTGCACCGCGCTGCCTGGATTGCCCCAACATTATCCGGGATTCGATCTGCTTTGCAGGCAGCAAATCTTTGCTTTGACTTGCAAAACAGGTGACTATGCTTGCATATTCCCCTTTGCTCGCTCAGATCACATGTGTGTGTGCCCGATGCGAGCAAAGGCAGGTTTTGCACGTGCAATGCAGAAATATTTACAATTTGTGGCCCAATTAAGACCCGAGAGAATTTCCCTTTTCAGTTTAACGGGGTGCCTTGAGGGAGGCTCAAACAGCAGGTTGTCCACAGGGGATTAGCCCTATGATTCAAGCGTCCCACCCATGTGGCAACGTTAATACAATCACGGGGCACGTGTGCATGCCCTGCAGGGTATCTGCACACTTAGACGTAGCAGATGCAATACTTACACCTCAACTGCTTCACAACAGACTTAGTGAACTCCAGCCAATGCTGCAATGAAAAAGAAACAGAGTTTTAAAAAACAGCGTCATATTCCCTGCAACCCCCGCGGCATCCCTCCAGAGCACAACGCAAGAAACAGGGGAAACGGGGTGGAAACAGGAGCCGGTACGCTGAGGAGCAGGAGAGTGACCCCATGCATAAAGGAGAGGGCCAGAGACCCCCAGCCTCCTGCCCCGGACAGCTCGCACTGTGCACGGGGGGTAAAACACTCGCCCCGTCTTCATTTTGTAGGGCTGAAAAGATCTGCAGCCGGTGTCAGGAATATCAGGCTGTTGGGTGCTGGGTCCGAACCTCGATTCCCCGCAGACAGCTTCCCTCGCACGGCCGTGGCCTTGGATCCAAGAGCGAGCGGGGATGAGGGTGGCACACGCCACGGGGCCAGGCGATGGACCCCAGACGGTGTCACAGCCTCCCCAAAAGGGCCATCGTCACGGGCAGGACTAGGCAGGGGATGCATCATCTCTCCCCAGAAGACCCAGCTGCAACTCTTACCGGAGCCACGTGCCGGGATGAGGGCTAAGGCACGGAGCGACGGGCACCTCTGCAAGGCCAGGAGCCCAGCCCTCAGGATGCCTCGCCTCCAGCCACGGACAAAGCCCACGGCCACTGACCGACCCCGCCTCGGCCTCCAGACCCCATCCCCAGGGCCAAAGACTCAGATGAGACACCCAGGGGGCATCACACAAGCTCTGCTGGGCCCCTGCCTTGGGTGACGTCCTGGTCTCCTTCCCCTCCGGGAACAGCTCTGGCGTGGCCGCGGCCAGGCCTGCACCTGCCGTTCACCTGGTTGCTTTGGGGAGCGTCCCCCGGACCCACGGGGAGCTGCATGCTCCAGAGCCTCGGCTCCCGGCCGAACAGGTCTGTGTTATCTCCAAACAAGGCTGGAAGAGGACACGAGCGCTTGCAAAAAGCTCTTGCCGCAATTGCAGAAAATTCTGTTTTCTCGCCCGGGGCGCACGGGTCTGCGTCGCCCGAGCACTCAGGAAGGAGCCCATCAGCTCAAAGGATGCCGTCGGGATGGCTGGCAGCAACCAGGGTGGTGTCACACCTTATAGACCGACTACATCAGAGAGGCCCAAGCTTTCATAAGCAGCAGCTGTGAACCCTGCCCACGCAGGGACGACGTCCAGCCAAGACCTGCTTCGCTGTTACCAGCCAAGAGAAATGCATATCATCGCCCGCCCGCTGACCAAGCCACACATCCTCCCCTCATCGGCACGGCCTGATTGAAACCAGCCGGCCCCAGCCAGAAAAAAGACAGCCCCGTTCGCTGCAACGGGTGAAAGCCAGGGCTTGTCTTCCCGGAGCGACGCTCACGGCGCCTGCAAGCAGCGGCCCAACGGCAGCATTTTGCAATGCTCGCTGCTCAAGTCTGTGACAGAGCTGAAGGGTGTTGCCGGCCCCTCCAGGCTACTTGAGGAAGCACCTGCCCCATCCTCCTCTTGCAGGCACCGAATCCTGAAAGCAGCTTGCAGAGCCCCCAGTCCCCAGGGAGAGAGCCCCAGAGCCAGGGGCGCCTGCCCGGCCCCAAAAGGGAGGAAGAGGGGGAACTGTTCAGTATCTTCATCGATCTGGAAGACGGGATGCGGGGCAGCCTCAGCAAGTTCGTGGATGAGTAGTAGATATGCTCTCCATCCAGAGAGACCCAGAAAAAATTGGGAGATTGGGCCAAAAGAAATGTCACGAGGTTCAATGAGAACAAGGGCAAAGACCTGCACTTAGGACGGATGTTCATCTTCTCGCACTGCGCAGCACCCTTCAAAGGACCCACGGCAGCCCTGGGCCCCGGCTGAGCATCACTGCCAGGCAGATACAGCCTCCCCTGGGTACTGGGTGCATTGGGCATTTGGCCTTGTGCGGTGCTATGAAAGCAGGCGGCGAGCCCCCTGCCACAGTGCCGGCTTCCCTTCCCCTCGGACCCCCTCCACGGGCTCGGCAGACCCATTACGCGGCTGCGCACGGACACTTTGCTTGCAAGGGGAAATGTCTCCTGCGCCCGTGAGACCAGGTTGAGGAGACGGCTGCATCCGTCAGGCGGGGAACGCAGCACTTGCAGCTGGAAACACGGCTGGGTTTAGGGAGCAATTCGGTCACGCGTGGGCCCTGCAGAGACTGGGCCAAGCCCGACTGCCGTACTGCCCAGCTGACCCGGGTGTAACACCACGGACCTGAGGTCTCTGAGGCCGGAGGCACTGGCTGGTGTCTAACCAGAAGCAATGTAGCTGGTTTGCTGATTTGCTCAGGCTAATTGGCCCTGCCACTGGACAAGGCTAATTGGCCTGCCTGAAGCACTGCGCAGCCCAGCTGGAAGAGTGTCGTGCGCCGCTCCGGAGCACAGCCAGCGTGCACACGGTCATGGGTGAATTGGGATGTACCGAGGGATTTCCACCTGCATGTGTAAGCGAATCACAGCACGCAGCTGCCTTCCAACAACCGTGCAAACGGAGACAACCTGCTGCCATGCACGCGACGCCAGGCTGCATTTCTGCACCCATCTTGGCCCACGAGCTTGGAAACAAAGAGCTGACACACCCGGGGAGGCACTTAGCAATGCATCAGCATCTCCCGCGGTAGAGCCACCACCCCTCAGCCCGGGCTGGAGGCCGCAGCCCCTTCCGATGAGGTTATTCATCTCCCGTGACCGTGCCGCACCAGAAGCAAGGCTGGAGGGACTGCAGCCCATGCACAGAAATGGGTGCGGTTATGACTTGCCGGGGATGGGAACAAGCATTGTGCCTGAGTGATCCGCACACGGTCCTATGCAAAGCTACGAGGACATGGGTGCAACCTCCGTGGTCCCCGATGGGTGTAGGTCTGAGCTGCCTGTAAAAGCCTCCAGGGAAGGAGACTCCTGAGCCTGCTCCGCTGCTCCAACACCCCAGAAAAGCATTTTTTCCTGCTGCATGACCTTGCCCTTTGCTATGAATTCAGCCGATTTTCTACTGCTTCTTCCCCCAGCGGCTGGAGAGAATGACTGATTGCCATCCCCTTCGTCGTATCGTAAAAATCATAAACCGGTTGGCATTAAGGGGCACCTCAGCCTCCCGTTCCTGGGGCTGCCATCATGCCTCCAGCATGTACTCTGCAGTCCACGTGTGCTTTAATCAACTGGGGGACACCCCCCGTCCCTGCACCAGTTGGTACTCAGCCTCCAAGGGGTCAGCTTGCCCCGTCCCTGCTGCCGCCATCTGCTCAGCTCTGCACCCCCCACTCCCGGGCAGCGTCTGAGCGCGGGGAGCAAGGCCAGGGCGCATGCCTGGGCATCGGTGCTGGCAGATGGCATTGCAGGGCTGGCCCCTGAGCCCCTGCAACCTGCAGATGGACCTCACAAGGGGCATGCAGTGCCCCACCAGCGTCCAGCGCAAAGCCTCCTCTGCTAGGCGTACACCCGTCATGCTCAGTCCATAGGACACATTGCATTGCTGTCTCCTGGGAGGCACATCCACATCCCACTGCATTTCCTTAGGAAGGGGAGCGTTATACTGCAGGGTTAAAATACGGCTCTGAACAAGCGCGACCGTGAGGGTCTGTCACTGCTGCTGCTTTACTTCCATATCAAATCTGCTCCTTTCCCAAACGAGGTTTGCCAGCGCCAGCTCGCCCGGGGGGGCTGATGCCTGCCGAGCCCTCGTGGGGTCATGCATCGCAGCTGATGGCTGGAGCAGAGCTGCGCTGCTGATGCCCGAGCCAGGACAGAGCTCAGATCCCCCTCCCCGAGCTCCCAAATGCCTGCAGAAAGAGAGAGCAGCTAACCCTCACTTTTGAACGGCAGGCAGGTAGCCACGGCCCCCCCGCACCGTGCTGCGGGAGCAAGGAGAATCGCGGGTCCTCGAGCAGACACGGCAGACCACGCTAGCCTGCTAACGACCCCGTCGGGGCACATCCAGCCATGCTGCCTGGCCTCTTTGCATTGCAGAGGACCGTAGGGAGGACGACCGGCGACCGACTGGGATGACTTCTGTTTCAAAGGCTTTGTTTCCCTGTGTGTGTTGCACTTTGGTTTCTCAGTCATTTAGCACAGTTTTTCCCACTACGGAAGCAGCAATAACTCACCCTTTGCTTGTCAGGGTCCACAAACCGGATTCCAAAGTAGTCTTTCTCCAGCAAGTTCAGGTGGTGGCACAGGAGGTCAAACAGGTACTGCCCCTTGGCATCTCTCTGCAAGAGAAAGAAACGGCGGTTACCGCTGGGTAGCGACAGCTCCCAAAAATACTGGACCACGTTCCCCCCAGGACACGGATGTCGTCCCAGTGCTCGCGGTGGGCTGGTTTCCGTGTCCCCGCTGGCATGGGGATGGGGACAGAGCTGGGCATTTATCCATCTGGGGTCACCCCCTCCTTCACCCATATTGTACCAGGAATAAAGCTCAGGGTCCAATTCTGCTCTCCTCTGCACTGCTCCAACCCCTGGAAAGCCCCATTGACTTGCAGCGGCTGTGCAGGTGCCCTGAGAGGCAACCCTGACCCGGTGGGACGTACCGCGCTGGCCCCTGCCCGAGGTAGCGCGCTGCCGTGTCACCTGGAGGATGACTATTACCCGGCCTGCTCCATGCACAGTCACAGAAACCCCGTCTATTCACCGGGATGTTAGTCCAGGCTGCAACCAGCCAACACACCCTCGCTCCCCAGCGCTCAGCTCGCCTCCTTACCACGCCGGGGACTGACTTGCTGCAGGACGGCAGCTCGGTCCCCATCTCCTGCGATGGTGACGGGCCGGGCCGTCAGCACCACTTGGGAAAAGCTCAGCCACGCTGCCCCCGCTAAACACGGACAAGGCCCTGAACCCCCTTGATGACCTGCCTTGATGTCACTCAGTGCAACACACACAAAATACACAGCCATTTCCTATGGCAAAGGCCTTCTCGTTTCACGTGGGCAGGCAAGCTCAGGTCTGGCTGCCTTCCAGCGTTTGAGGCGTGAAGCTCGAGTCTTTCGGGAGCCACGGTTGATGCTGGTGCCCAGCTGGAGGTGCCTCAGGCCCCCGCCACGCATTAGATATACGACATAATCGACTGGTTTGTCTGTGCTGCAAAGTGTGCGCTTCATTTAAATAGGACGGTGGTTTCAGATGTGCTGTCTTTCAGTCGTGTTTGCTGTCGGGATACCTAGGGGCGCGTGTGCGTGTCACGACCTGTCGGCGTGCACGGTACAGAACATTACAAACATCGCCGTTTCACTAGCTTAGCTGCAAAACCAGACACATGCATGGTTTTTTGGTTGTGTTAGGACACCCGCTGCGCGCTGGACACAAGAAACGCCTTTCGGTCAGGTCGCAGCAGGAAGACCAGCCCCGTAACCACACCGGCTGGACTTTTTGAAGTTCAGCGATGTTCTTTTTAAATGAATTGGTTAAGAGGAAAAACTGGCAAGCCCTGATCGGATACGTGGGGTGATGTCACGCCAGACACCTAGGAAGAGGGGGCTGGGGGGGACCCAGCCAAAACGAAGGGGACCTCCCAGGTGCAAGGGAGCGAGGGAGTCTCTGAGTCTGGGCTGCAACGGCCCCTCGTTGCTCCCTGGGAAGCTGTAGAGCGACCATCTCCACTTCCACGTGGTGGCTTTGGAGGGCGACCACCCCAAAATTGCTAGCCCCAAATCCCTTGCAGCCCCTAGGGCTCTCCTGCTGAGTAGCAGGTATCGGGGTGCAGGCCCCCAAACCAACCCTGCGGGTGAGCCCCAAGTCCCAGACTGCCCGGGCAGGGGGAAGCCTCCCCAGGAGGGTGCGACCTACAGACTACGTACGCCTTGTCGTTGGTAGTGTTTTAAGTTGGATTTGGTGTTTTCCCTTGTTTTCCGTAATCAATCTGTCCTCTGTGTTCACATGGCTTTGGTTTTTGCAGGACACCCCGGCCAAATTCAGCGTCCCCAGATTTCTGGGTGAGAGCCCAAACTGCAGCAACACTTATTAGGTACCCTGAAATTTGAACCATTTCCATGGATTTCCACAAGCAGGAGCCAGGATGGTGCTTGGCTGAAACTCTCAGATAGCTAGATAGCTAGATCTCTCTCTATATCTATACAGAGAGAGATCTATATATATATACATCTACCGCTGAAACCATAAAGGGAGCTGAGAGGTCCTAAAACATCCACCCATTTTAAGGCCGAGGGCCCGTTATGCTGCCCCTGCTCGAGCTCCTGCAGAACGGGGGCCAGCTCCTCGCCCCGTAACCTCCGCGCCGAGCCCGTAACGTCTGCTGGCTGCAGCGCATCTCTCAGGAAGACACCCGGCCTCGCTAACGACTGCCAGTGATGGAAAATCTATCGTGTCCCTAAGCAAGTTGTTCCAGTGCTTCGTTACCTTCGCTGTTCAAAATCTGAACCTTATTTCTAGCCTGAATTTCTGCAGCCTCTCTAGCTAACCAGAGGACCTTGTTAGGCATCTTCCTGCTCAAGAAAAATCTCCTTTCCGTGCGGGCCAGGATCGGAACTGCTTCTTGGAAGAGCTAAGTAGACTGAAGCTCTTTAATCCATGACTCTCTGTGTTATGACTGAAGGGCCAGCTTATTTTTAACCTGTTTTCCGGCCACCTCCTCATCTGTTGAGCTATTTAGAAAGTCTCTTTCCCTTTGCACTGCTGCGTGCCGTAAAAAGTGAATACCAGTCTAACCAGCACATGCTTTCACAACCCCATGCTGGGCCAACTGGAGACTCCTGTCAGGGCATGTCTACACGTGCATTTAAGCATGCCTAAATTTAATGGGCATTAGCTTAAAGTGCATTACGCGGGTTTAGGCAGGCGTCTACATGTGCAGGCGTTAAAGCGCATTAACGCTGTGTGTGTGGACTGATTTGGGACTAAAGTTAGTCCCAAGTCAGTCCACACACGCAGCATTAATGTACTTTAATGCATCTACATGTGTTTTAATGCATTTTAACTATTCACACATTTGCAGGTATCAAATTTAGGTATAAATAGCCTAAATTCACCATTTTAATGTGCATTAAGTGCATGCACGTGTAAACACATGCCCTTAATGTGCATTAATGTAGGCTAATGCGCATTGAAGCATCACGTGTAGATGTAACTCTAGAAAAGGAAATATCTAACGTATAACTCTCGTGTTGAATTACAGCCACTGGAAGACCTGGATACACACCAAGCCTAGTTACCATTAAGAAGAGGATAAGGCCTCTGCAGAAAAGTATCACTGCTTAAACTTCATCTGTTTAATGGCATTTATTAGCTCTACTTCCTGGCACGTCTCAAAGTGAGTATTCGAAAGACCAGGCTACGGGGAGAAAGAAGTGATACCACGTTTGTTTCTCAGTTTTACATCCCAGCCCCCTGCGCCAAGACACATTAGCTCCTCTGCCTCGAGCAACGAGTATTGTTTTTGGCCGGCTTCTTTAATCAGCTCTAAACAAGTGCAGGCCTTCTGCTGTGCAAGTGCTGCAGCCTGCACGTCACGCACACGACAGCGAGCCCGCTGAGACTGGACTGGCGAAAAAATACAAAAGAGAGGTGTTGGAGTCACCTGGATGATGCTGTTTTATAAGGCCCTGCATACCGGTCCAGTTTATAGATCCCGCTCGTCTGGAAGTTAAGGGGGAAGTTTGATCATGGCTATAAAAGTTGACATGTGTTAAGTTTATTAAAAAGGAAAGCCTGGAGGCAGCCCAGGCTCGGGCACACGCTTGCTGCTGCAAACCGGGAGGTGTCTTACAGAAATATGTGGCCCTGAATACTCTGTTCTGGCGTCAGGTTTGAGCGACAAAGGTCATGCCAGGATGCAAGATGCCTTCACACAGCACTGCACAAACCTCTCCGTGCACGGCTGCTGGCGTACCTCGGCGCAGAGAGGCAGCACCCCAAGTCACTCTTGGTGCTAATCTCTCTCAATGGAAGACTTTGGCCCTTCTGGGCTCTGATCATTAGCAGAAGGAGCTAAGAAAGGCCCTTTGCACTCATTTCCACTCCATCCATAATCAAAACAGAAGCGAAGGACCCGGTCCTGCGAGGTTCTGAGTCCTTCCAATGCTCATTAAAGTTGCCCGCAGGATCACAGCTCTGGCTTCCAGCGGCTGGGAATGATGCACGGAGCTCTTCTCCCCGTCGACCACCTCATCCTCAGAGGGCTGGCACTCGGGAGTTTCTGAGGGCCCGGCCACACGTTCAAATGAAAGCTGGAGAGAAATCAGCTATTCAAGCACTGACATTTTCAAGCACTAACTCTGTAGCTCCTTAATTCTTTTTATAGCTGGACAGCCATTTTTATGGCATGATAATTAGTTTTCATGTGTGACTGGTGTAAGTGTATTGTGCGATTAACCAGTTAATTGTGTGATAATTACTTTGCACATGTGGCCGGTCTAAATGTATTGCATGATTAACCAGTCAATTATGTCATATATCTAATGCGTAGCAGGGGCCTGAGGCACCTCCAGCTGGGCACCCACATCAACCGTGGCTCCCGAAAGACTCGAGCTTTATGCCTCGAACCCTGGAAGGAAGCTGTCATATTGAATGAAACAGTTTGAATGTCTGTAAAGGTTGCCCATTAGCCAGTTTCAGGAAGAAGATAAGATTTATCTCCTTATCTAGCTCATTGTTTTGGGACTACGTGCAAAAGGTCCTGACTTTGTTTAAAGTCTTAATTTAAATTTCATCTTTTAGAAGTCTTTTACAAAGAGAGCAAATATCCTGAGTTCCGAGAGATCAAACCCTAAGGCCTTTTGACCAGATTGGTAAGAAAAGGGCATTTGCAGTGATATGGAAGTTTCCCAAAGGTAATTTAAAATGCTCAACAAAGGCAAAAGAATCTGTTGAGTAAGATCCGAGCCCAAATTTGGGAGCAGTGACAGGCTTGAGTAGGAGGAGCCCATTGACGGCAGCTCGCTCAATAAAAACTGTAACTTACTGTCCCAGTTTGGAGGTGACTTCACTTGCAGAACAACGAAGGAAAAATGGCAAGTATAGCCCGGGTCAGACCGATCACCTGAACTACCCTCTCCGTGAACACGAATCTCTTAGTTCACGCTGAAGCCGCGGAGCACCTGAAAGGGACTGAAGGAAGGGGACTTAGTCCTATCACTGCTGAGGCCAGCCTATTGAATTGTATTGCTGAGCCCATTTCATTGAACCGTACTACTGAGGCCAACCCATTAAATCGTACTACTGAGGAATGAAACCATATTTTGGTATTTGGCTTCTTGGAATTCTAGGATTGTAAGTACAATATGAAAAATAATAGTATTGATTCAAATGTAACTTTTAGTTGTAATTGTAGTTGTTTTTGTAACACTAATTCTTATAGTATTGTTTGGGAAGGAAGTGCATTCGGAGCATTGTTTCTGATATATGTAATTATTGTGTTTTTAATGTTTGTGGTGTTTCTTAAAGCTAAGCAGTGTTATATGCGTAGCAAAGAGTTTTAAAATAAAATTGTGTTGTATGAATTAAGTGTGTAATCATTGTGAAATCGTGCAATCAGCTAACTACTCCCCCAGCCAGTGCATCAAAACGAATCAGTAAATTGTGTGGGATTTTCTCTGTTCCATAACCCACTAGAGACAGAAGCCAGACCTGAACTTTTCTTAGCGAACGGGACGTGTTGCTCTCACTCGCCTCGAAAGCATCTGGAAACCCAGCTTGTGCAAACAGACATGAAAGGGCAGAAAACGTGGCGTGTACAAAGGCCCGCTGGCACCAATGCAAATCTGGAGGAAACGCACTGAGGTCACCATCCTCTGCGCTAACACGGCGCAATGAGAATATTAGCTCGATGTCTGACCCTTCGGCCTTGCCTCTTTCACCCCCGTGATTCTCACACCCGTTTGCTTTGCAGAATAAGCACAGCCCCTGGACGCCCCCCTGTTCTCACGTTGGTGTGAGCTGCTCCTTAAGGCTTTTCGTCTCACGCAGATCAAATGCTGCTTGTGACACTCGACAGGGCTCCTTTAAGACAACACGGGGTTCTGCTTTCCTACAAATACGGTTAGCGAGCGCGTTATCTGATCAAATAATCACTCGACAGAAATAGGCCGTGCAATCAGGGAACCCCTGCAGGCTTGGCGGTAGCCCATTTCGGGACTTGACGCAGTTGGTAAATGTCGCCGCGTCTCGGATGAATCGTTCGTCAGTTAAAGAGTCACGAAGTTCAGGCAGGAATTATGCAAATGCAGAGATGACTGGCTTGCTTCGCATTGATGAGCGCTGGCTGCAGCGCGTGACCTTTGCAAGCAGCAAAGACGTCTCTGGGGGTCTTAGCAAGAGTTCCCGGAGCCGGGCTGGAGTGCTGCAGCTGTCGCGGGAGGGCTGACCCCAGGCCCTGGCAACAAAAGTCCTATGTTTCCAAAGATAAATGCAAGGACAGGGCTGCTCCACTTGCAAATCTGCTGCAATCTGCCAGCTCTCACCCAGGTTAAGCACGTTGTGCAGTGGCAAATGCCAGCACAGAGCAAGGGCTGTGCAGTGGAGACGTGGAAAGAGATGCTGTCTGAGACCCAGATGGGAGACTTCAGATCCAGCTGCAAGGAGATAAGAAACAGCTGATGCTTTGGGCCGAGTGATGCAGAGGGGATCTTGGGCGACCTGACAAGGGGGCATCGACCAGGATCCACCGACTTGGGAACGTGCACTCGTTCCCTCCTGCACAGCTAGCGCCGGTGGAGGCTCGCTGCCTGTTAGGGACCCGCGTTGCTCCGACTGGGGAGCCAGCAGCCCCGCTGCCTTGCTGATGCTTTCCATCCTCGCGGAGATGGCTGCCCACTAATCTTCCTGCACGGATACCTACAATTTATACAAAATGCCAGAGCCCAGACTCTCTCCGGAGCCAGGGGCCGTGCCCACCGTCTTCCCATGCAGAGAAAATACCTATGGGATATGTTTAGTGAGACAATGGATTATTTCGCTTGCCCACAAGTTTAATCCTTACAAGCTCACACCTTCGCCCCAGCACAGCTTCCTAGTCAGCGCTCCGTGAGGAACCGCCGCGGCTGTACAGCTGAATCATTCTTGACAGCTCTTTACCCCAGTGTTTTACTGCTTTTATTCCTTTTCCCGGCTCCCCGTGGCACTCCTCGCAGAGCAAGCTGGACTCACCGGGTCATTAGGAAATCAAGTCTTGAGACGCTCCTGTTGCAAACGGTATTGATTCCTTCTGTTTGCAAAGTGTCTGCGATGCAGTCAGGAAAGGAATTCAATGGTGTTGGCAATGCGCTCACAAGCGTACAATCACAGACTTGTAGAAAATGAGGGTGGGAAGGGACCTCGCGAGGTCACATCTAGTCCAAGCCCTGCTCAAAGCAGACCAGCCCCAGCTACATCATCCCCGCCAGGGCTTTGTCTAGCCAGGTCTTAAACACCTCCAAGGGTGGAGACTGCACCACCTCTCTGGGTAACCTGTTCCAGTGTTTTACTATCCTCCTACCAAGAAAGTTTTTCTAAATATGCAACCTCAACTTCCCTTGCTGCAGCATGAGCCCATTGCTCCTTGTCCTGTATCTGCCCCCACTGAGACCAGCCCAGCTCCATCTTCTCTGCAGCCCCCTGCAGGGAGGTGAAGGCTGCTATTCAATCCCCCTCGGTCTTCTCTTCTGCAGAATAAATAAGCCCGGTTCCCTCAATACACAGGTTTAAAAGAGTATATCACCACCCTGAGAACTGAGGCCCAGGCCTTCAGGGATATTTGGGCATCCAGCCCCAGTGGAGCTGCCCGTTCCCACTGAACTCCGGCAGCTGGGTCCAACGGCTGAAGACAAGGTTCTCCGCTCTAGAAACTGCTGAGTAAAAAGAGCTCCCTGCATGATGGTGTGCGCGTGCACATATGGTGGTGTGCATGTGCATGTATGGTGGTGTGTGTGTGTACATGTGTGAATGCGCACATATAGTGGTGTGCATGTGCACGTATGGTGGTGGGCGTGTGCACATATGGTGGTGTGTGTGTGCACATGTGGTGTGAATGCGCACATATAGTGGTGTGCGTGTGCACGTATGGTGGTGTGCGTGTGCACATATGGCGGTGTGTGCACATGTGGTGTGAATGCGCACATATAGTGGCGTGTGTGTGCATGTATGGTAGTGTGAGTGTGCACATGTGGGTGTGTGTGCACGTATGGTGGTGTGCGTGTGCACATATAGTGGTGTGCGTGTACACGTATGGTGTGCGTGTGCACGTATGTTGGTGTGTGTGCACATATAGTGGTGTGCGTGTGCACGTATGGTGGTGTGTGTGCACATATAGTGGTGTGCGTGTGCACGTATGGTGGTGTGTGTGTGCACACATAGTGGTGTGCATGTGCATGTAAGGTGATGTGCATGTATGGTGGTGTGCGTATGCATATACAGTGATGTGCACGTGCACATACAGTGATGTGCACGTGCACATATAATGGTGTGCAGGTGCACATATGGTGATGCGCATGTGCACGTATGGTGGTGTGCGTGTGCACATATCGTGGTGTGCGTGCGCATGTATGGTGTGCATGTGCACGTATGGTGGTGTGCATGTGCACATACAGTGATGTGCGTGTGCACATATCGTGTGTGTGTGCACGTATGGTGGTGTGCATGTGCACGTATGGTGGTGTGCATGTGCACATGTGCTTAAAAAGATGGACCGAACGGGATGATTTGAAATAAAGCCGGGGTCACACGCGCCCCATGAGACAACCGCCCGCGGGGCACCAGCAGTCTGTATTTAGCAGCAATGCCCGATGCTAACGATGTGCTGGTCAACGGGACGGCTCCACGCCTTCGTAACCGCAGGCCCCGCCGTGCGAGACCCACAAATCCTCTGCGTCCCAGGGAACAGGTTCTCCCCTTGGCTCTCATTCTGGCAGCGCAGGACGGTGCCGGCCCGGGGAAGGTCTGCGAACCGCCCGTGGGGATGGGGAGGTGTGATCTGCGAGTGGAAACACCCCCTCCATCGCTCCTTCTCCTTCCTCCTAGCCCCAGGTCGGAGAGCTGTCCTCCGAAGGAGCCGCATCCCCGCCAGATCACTTCTGCCAGGGCAAGGGAGAAGCCGTGCGCTCCTGGACCCATCCGTTCAAGGAGGTGCAGGAGGGACGCTCCGCGGTGCCGTCCAGCTACCAGTCCTCGCAGCATCGAGTGGAGCATTAGCAGGGCAGTGCTCTCCCCTCTCTGCCTCCACCGTTTAAAAGCTGGCCCCGTGTTCAGACCAAGAGAGGGAAAGGCCACGCAGATGGACCCTTGTCTTTTCTCCTTCTTGGCCATCAGCTCGGCGTGTCTTGGGGGTAGCTCTGCTGATCCAGGAGATGATCCCTGCGCTAGGGATGAATTTGGCCCCGCGTGCCAGCATCTGCGTGGGCCGTGCTTGGGCGATGCCGCTGTGGCTCGCACTTTGGGTAAGTCTGTCACAGATGAAACGCGTCCGAGAGAAAACGATGCGACTGGGACCACAGACACCCCCGTTCCCTCCGGGATCGAAACAGAGCAGCAGCGACAACACGAAGCAAAAGCCCTGCGAGGAGACCTGCCGGCGAGCGCAAAGGAAGCCAGCGCCGGGATGCAGCAACGTGCTCCCCGTCCCGATGGCCGCCACCTCCGCCCCAGCCCGCTCCCCATTCACCCTCTCGCTCACCGGCGAGCAGACACCCCGGGCAGCGATGCTATGCAACACCGTGCTCTGCGCACAAACGCTGCGGAGACCCAGCGGAGGTGTTAAATACACAGACGCCGGTCCCTGTCGTCTCCCCCTCATGTATTTCCCGCTGCGTTCCCATCCCCTAAAGCCCACAGCAGGGATTTCCACTGACAGCTCTGGTGCTCAGGGGTGCGGCAGAGGGGTCCCAGCTGCACCCCAGGCCATTGCTAATCGTATCCATTCAAGAGACCAGTGCTCCAGCGTCTCTGCAGCGATGAACCCAGGCCGCAGCGTTCACAGCTAGATTTGGATCAATCCAAACTTTCCCAACGTGCTGGAGAAAGAGCCAAGGCTGCACTTCAAGGAGATTTCTACTCCAAGTAGGAAGCCCCAGGATCACCTCCCCCCAGGCAGTTTTCCGAATGAGACACGGCGCAAACGGCTCTTGGTTGCAGCTGTAACCACTGGCGAGCAGCGCTGTGTTGATGGCGATAATGACAGTCAGTAGCTGCAACTGCACGCTCTCTACAGATCCAGTACCTTGCTTCTGAGATTACTTTCACTGAACTTTCCAGGGAAAACCCAACTTTCCCACCCAGCGCCAGAGCTGTGCCCAACAGCATCGCTCTGCCTGACCCAACAATCCTAGACTCACACACAAGGAGGGTGGAAGGGACATCAGGAGGTCACATCCAGTCCAGTCCCTGCTCCAAGCAGGACCAGCCCCAATCGTCTAGCTGGGCCTTAAACCTCCAAGGATGGAGACGCCTCCACCTCCCTAGGTTGCCTGTTCCAGGTTTCACCACCCTCCGAGAGAGAGAGTTTTATCTAATATCCAACCTCAACTTCCCTTGCTGCAGCTTGAGCCCATTGCTCCTTGTTCTGCCATCTGCCCCCACTGAGACCAGCCCAGCTCCATCCTCTTTGCAGCCCCCCTGCAGGGAGGTGAAGGCTGCTATTCAATCCCCCTCGGTCTTCGCTTCTGCAGACTCAATCAGCCCGGTTCCCTCAGCCTCTCCTCACCAGTCCTGTCCCCCAAACCATTTTCACTGCCCTCCGCTGGACTCTTTCCAATGTGCCCACGTCCTTTCTGCAGTGGGGGCCACAGCTGGACACAGGACTCCAGATGTGGCCTCCCCAGTGCTGAACAGAGGGAAGAATCACGTCCCTCGATCTGCCAGCAGCGCTCCTCCCAATGCACCCAGGATGCCAGTCGCCTCCTTCCCAACATGGGCACGCTGCTGGCTCCTAAGAACAAAAGACCTTGGCATCGAAAACATTTTAAATGCAATTCTGGAGGGGGGCAGCCTTACCCTTCCCATACTTCCTCTCTCACTGCTGCTGGGCTATTTCTTATCACCAGGGTAGAGCTACCACTTTAACACCCAGCAGAAGAGCACATCATGCTCACACCGCTCCATGCCATCGACCCCCCAAATGCAGACGCCTGGACGGAGACGAGCGCCACGCTGAGTAACGTGCATGAAGTGCAAGGTGCAGCTCATCGCCCTTCCCCATCGGCATCTCGGATTCTCTCGCCCTGCTCCCGAATGTGTTTAAACCAATGTTTCTAAACCCTGTTGGACTCAAATCCCCTTGCAGAAAATGCCAGCTCCAAGCTTTCACCCATTCTTGGATGTCAGGAAAAAACTAGAGCAGTTCTGCTGTTGCAAAGACCTCAAAAAGGCCACAGCGGGTCCGAGCGTTTTGGACGCTGTGGGCTACTACCTGAGATCATAGACTCGAGGGTTCAAGGGACCTCAGGCGGTCACATCTAGTCCAGCCCCAAATACATCATCCACTCCCTGGGTTTACCTTGTGAGGAAGGCAGGGTAGAGGTGCACCTTAAAGTGAGCGCGGGGTCACCTTACAGACTTAGTTAGTCTGTAAGGTGCATCTCTGACTTCAGGTGAACTTGGCTAGCTACCTCTCTTTATCTTGTGATTCGTGTGCCGGGGTAACAGCGCTCCTACCGTGCGGTGCCCCAGGTCACCCTTAACACCGACACCACCGATTCGGACCAATGCGCACCATCTTAACACAACCGCACGTGCTCCGGCGCTGATGGGATCGTCCCCGGGCTCAGCACCGAGCCTGCCGGGCCAGGGCAGGAGGCGGAGATGGCCCCCTTCGGTGCAGGAGACGCAGCCCCCGGCGCGATGAATAGTGATGGGCCGGGCTCTTCCGTACGGGCTGGCGCTGAGCTGGGTGGGAAATCCCGCTGCGTTGGGGGACGTGGCACCATCCCTCCCGCTGCCTCGCGAAGCGACGCGTCTTGGGAGGGGCCTGTCCTCGTCCCCAGCTACTTTCATCTCACGCTTCACCTGCCGCCACCTCTCGCGTGCTGCTAACTCGGTTGCCGCCCTCCCGTCGCTGCCGCGGGATCACACGGGGAAAGGCACAATTGCGCCGACAGAGGAGCCGGCATCGGCACCGGCATCGGCCAGGTCTCTTCGTGCAGCTCTCGAGGGGACGAGCAGCTCCCGCAGAGCAGACGCCGAGCCAAGCCCGGCCCGAACGCTGACCCCGCGACTCGGTGCCGGAGGGCCAATTCTGATCTCCTTCCAGCTGGTGTAAATTAGAAGGAAGTCCTCCAGACTAGGCTGCAGGTCTAACCAACAGGCATCTGTCCTTGATCTCGACGGCGGCACAAAGACAACATGCACGGCACAAAACACACGCACGCTTTGCTATGTGAGATTGCAAACACCGACCGCCGCTCGATGAGGATGATACGTGGTGGATCAAACGCCGCATGCTACCCCGCGTCCCGCACTGAGGGTTACTCAATCGTTCGCACAGCTGGAAACACCGGGCAGTTTATCCGTCACCCATCCACTTTAATGCACTGACTCCGATTACACCATCGGCTTAGGTGCTGTCTTGGGAGGGATCCTCGCCCGCCTCTGTGGTGGCTTGCAAGATTAGATCAGGATGTGAAAAACACAGTTTTAAAGGCATTTATTAGTGCACAGTCAGCAACAAAGAGCAGCTCCTTCATTAGCTGCCGAACCAACCTCTGCAGCCTGCAGAGTCTGATTTCTGCAGCGAGGGTGAAACGGCAAGAGCTGTTTTTGTGCTCAGGATCCTAAACAGGCGGCGAGACTCCTGGTGCCAGCTGCAGGACCTGTGCAGACCGAGACGGTCGTGGGCTTTTGGCCGCAAAATCATCCCAGTGACTGCAGAACTTGTTCCCCTGTCGATGCACAAGATAACCTACGGCCAAAGAGAGGAGAAACCACAGCCCAGAAAGCCTCCCTCCATGCAGGGACCACAGGAGAGAAGCCAAAAGGGAGCAAGATTCAGACCTACATCACTGGTTCACTGTCAGAGACTTCACATCCTCTAAAAACCAGGTGTCTGGACTGGAGAGGTCTCCTCGGCCCAGGAGCATCGCCTGCCCTACCAGCTTTAAGCGTGACCCCAAGCTCCCTTTCCCGCTGCAGCAACGGTGAGAGGATGAAAAAGCCCTAAACGAGATCTAACTTTGCCCCTGATACACATTACACTTAACACGTGCTTAACTTGTCATGTCTTCGGTAGTGCCCTGGCCACACGTTCGCTTCATTAATGGCATGCTAAAACCAGGAATAGGCAGCAAAGCTATTACACTATATACGTGCAATAAGTTTGCTGCTGGTTCCTGTCTTGCCTCTGACCGGCCGCGTGGCCGGGGCTCCCAGGCTCGGAGCCAAGCAAGGGTCCCGGCTCGGGGAGCACGGGGAGCCCTGATCACCCGGTGGGAGCGAAGGCTGCCGGTGCGGCACGCGGCTCCGTCTGCCCCAGCAACGTGGCCCGATCCCACGTGCGCCCCGGCAGGACGTGCAATGCTTGGGATCGTGCGTCGGATCCCGTCCTCTTTGGGAAGTTTGCGAGCGGCCTTTGAGGCAGGGAGGTAGAAGGGAAGAAAAGAAACCACTGCCTGGGCTGGCGCGTCTCACACAAATAACGCTGTAGTGCCTCTGCCTTCCCGAGCCCGGGAAAAGGCCTTCTGTCAAGTAAGCCTTACCTAGCTCGCGGCTACATCCCTCATAAAACCCATAATTACTTCCTGACGCCACCATCAGCTAATTGTAGCCTCCGACTTTTTTCCTGTGGCTTTCCCAGATGGATGAGCATCAAGCTGTCGGACGACGAGGGTGGGGAGGGCAGCAAGAGCTGGCTACGATTATCGTGCACATTTAGACTTCCCTGGCCACGTTCGCGCTGGGACGATGCTACCGGGGCACCGGCAGACGCGATAGCAGCAAGGTCGCTGCGTTTGTGCAGAGACGCCGGCGCAGAGGAGGACCGGGCGGTGTAATGACGCTTGGACCCGCACCGGTCAGTGCCCAGCAGCTTTGTAGCAGACGACGGTGCTGCAAGACACCGGCCTTGCCATCTGTCACGCGGGGGCTCAGCGGGGTTAGTCTATCCGCCCGGGCGACGAGTCGGTGCAGAGGCTTTGCTCGAACGAGAGGCCGGCGTGTGTGGTGGGACCCCCGGACCCCTGAATCAGTCGGAGCACCCGACCCCGCCGTGCAGCATCTGACAACGCGGCAGCTCACGCTTGGAAATGCAGGAGACCCAGGGCTGTTCGGATCCGCAACGCCTGGAGCAAAATAGGCAGATGCCTCCTGCCCGGGGAGGGGTCTGTACGGTGGAGGGAAGGTGAGATGACTTCCAGAGCTGGACGCCAAAGTCCCGACTCCTCCGCGCAGCTCATGCATAACACTGGCCCGGGGGCATTCGGGGAAGAGCTGGATGTGGGCATGTCACTTCAACCCTCTGTGCCTCACCTTCCCCAGCTGCAAAATGGAGATAACAAAATGACCTGTCTCAATCCCTGGACGAAGATCAGGACAGAGGTGCTAAGGGTTGTTGCTGTGCTCTCCCCGCTGGAAACATGGCTCTCGCAGCTCATCTCTGCGTGGCTTCCAGACAGGCCTGACGCGCTGCTCCAGGAGCCTGATTTCTCCTTCCCATCGTGAGGTGACGGCTTGTGGGAGCAGGCACAGAGGGTTTGGGCACGCCGGCAAGGCTACTGTGAAGGGGCTCCATGCGTGCACTTCACAGACTCACAGAAAAGCAGGGTGGAAGGGCGCTCAGGGGGTCACATCCAGTCCAGCCCCCGCTCCAAGCAGCACCAGCCCCAACTCCATCAGCCCAGACAATTTCTATGTTTGAAATACAGATTGTAAAGGAGGAAGAGAGAAGGCAGGATGAACCCCTCCAAAGAGGGGATGAGGGACGAGGCCGTCTCTGCTCACCGCCTGCCTGTGCAACCTCGCTTCCCAACCAAGGGAAAGGAACAGAGGCTCTTGGGGAAGTCTGCAGGCGAGCCCGTAAATACAGCAATGCAAATTAGCTGCCATAGTGCTGTAAAGCATCCTCTTCAAAGTCTTTGGGGTATTTAGGCGAGACAGCAATGCAAGGAAAAACCTCTGCTATTCACGTACGGCAGAAGCAGCCTTCCCTTCGAAGCAGGAGTCTGGCTTACGTGAGGTCGGCTGGCGTGACTACGCGCTGACAGTCGCTACAGCCGCGCGTGCGTTTGGGGAGGAAGAAAAGGACTAGAAAGTCCCCCCTGGTAACACGGAGCTGTGTCGGATCCGTGTCATCGCCACGCCTGGCCAACACGCGTGCATAAAGCTGCGTGCCGTTCGGAGCGCAGCCGAAGGGCTCTTCTACTCGCGGTGCAGCAGCGAGGGGGCCGTCTTCGAAAGGCCCCCAAGCAAAGCTGCTGCAATTCCCACGTCCTGCACCCAAGGTCACCTTGCACATCTGCATCATGCTGACAGGAGGTCGACAGATGCTGGGTCTTTAAAAAGCAAAGACAGCCCATTTCTTTGTTGTGCGATGGAGGCTGGGAGCCGGGGCGTACCGACCTCTGCACCCACCCCTGACCCCGACCCCCCGGGCGCAGCGCTGCCCCGAGCCCGTCTGCTCACTGGATGCGGGGCTAGGCTCCAAGCACTACGGCAGCGCTCACGATTCATCTAGCACAGGCCTGCTTCTCCGTTTGGCACGCACCCCTGATCTGCACTCGTCGGGCAAGAAAGTACGGCTCGCCCGTCCGTCGCAGAGCTGCCTATCCGTTGTGTCTCCACACGATGTCAGTGTTGGGAGCACGTTATCATCTCCCTACTTAATAATAATGGGGTCCTTACATACCTGGGTGGAAAACTGGGGATACGCCTGTTCCACCCAAACACCGGCATCTACCTCTGATGGCACGAAAGACAGCAGGCACGGGAATAATTTCACTAGTCTTTGATAACGGCGACATTTTGGAGAGGGCAGCTGGATGCTCACCGTGTTTTCCTGCGTGTGCAGTGCACTTATGTGCAAAGCGCCCATCAGAGCCGTGTCTCTCAGACAAAAACCAGCGCCCTAAAATTGCAGAGCTACAAACCCGTCATATGGGGAAGACACCCAGCCACTCTCCTTCCTTCCTTCCTGCACGGTGCGGTGCAACGGCACGGCACGGCACGGCTTTCCTAAGACAGCAAGCAGGCAGCCACGGTGACTGACCGAGGTCCCGATTCTGCAATGCCGACGACCAGAAATTGCCCTCACCCCTCTGCTTTCATGTGTGGTTGGGATTTAGTTTGCCATCGCAGCACGGAGCAGGTTTGGGACTGCGTCGTGCCGGGCACTGCAGCAAGACGGGCGCAGTCCCGAAGAGCTCAGCACCGGACGACATGGCGGGAAGACAAAAGTGACGGCCGTGGGAACACGACGAGGCTGCCCGCACCGGCCTGCTCTGCCCTGCACTTTATTTTAAGTATAAGCTAAAGTCGACCGATCTAGTCGTGAGCCATCAGCAGGGCCCAGGCTTAATCAAGAGGATGAAGTCCCAGGAAGGGATCTCCATTCACTTGAGCTGAAGATTAAACAACAGGTTTAGAAATGACTGACCTTATTGAATGGCAATTAGCGGTAAGGTAAGCCGAAAGGAGAGAGAGCATGACAAACGCATGCAGAAAAGCATCGACTAATTAGCACAGGATTTCTAGAAATAGGAGCCCGTTAGCATGGATGGGCAAATGCTCTTCCTGCGCTGTGTTTCGGTGATGTTGTGCCTGCAACGCCCTCCCGCTCCCTGCTCGATGAGCTGCCATGCTCTCCCCACCCGACCCCCTAAACAGGCCCTGGCCACGGCGTTTCTAACAAGTCAGCGAATGTCCACGCAGACCCTGCCCTGCCGCCCACGTGCCCATCCCAAGTGGCCAGGTGGGCTTTTGGGCTGCCCCCCTGCCTCCCCGGCCCTGCTGCGGCATGCCTTGCGCAGGCGTGCAGAGCATCGAACACTTACAGCTCATTTTGGCTTGTGCTGCCAGCTGCCTCCCACCCCTCTGGGAGCGAGACAGACACAGATAACGCTGCCAATTAGTGCCAGCGCTGACGGAGGGTCATCTCACCTCTGATGGGAACATCTGGGCACTGCAATGAAGCCACGAAACCCTTGCCACGTGCGCCCGGCAGCAGAAATAACTTCTCACCACCTCCTAGCCTGGACACGCACCCACTGCCTCGAGGTCAAGTGCACGCCTATGCACCCGTGCTGCCGTGGTAGAGAGGAAAACACAATCCTCGCTAGGAGACTTTATAACGAGGCGCCGTTTTGGTGCACCGGTAAAATACTCACTTCCATTTCCTAACTGAACGCTTCAGACGCCTGCTTCTCCCGTGCAGTGCAAATATTTTAAAACAATCCTTATTCCTACAGCACGGACTGAAGACCGATGCTCTTGGCAGCAGGGAGATGGGACTAAAATAATGGGCTGGGAATATTTTCCAGCTGGAAGAGATGGATCCCGGCCGAAGCGCCAGGAAGCGAGATGACTTGGAAGAGCCCGGCTTCCTGGGTTCCTCGATACACAGGGAAGTGCCAGGCTGCCTGGATGTCGTGAACGGAGCCGTCCTCTCTGCACCGCTCTGGAGGCAACTCATTGCCCAGCCAGGCCAAGCAGACGCCAGCTTTCCAAATCGGCATTTGCACAGACGGCCGGGCTGCTGCGTGCGCTAGACGGCAGTGCAAAAGTCACCTCCGTGAGAGCGCAGGGCGCGTGCCCACCGGAGGTGAGACGGAAAGACAAGCCCCCAACGTGCCGCTTTCCCCCTCGCTCGCACAGATCTGCTCCTGCAAGATAAGACGATGAGAAGTCGGCGAACTCGCCCAGCGCCGTGTTAAACCGTATCGCTCTCCTGCGCTTCCACAGCTCACGCTCTGCTTCATCCCGTTACTCGGAGGCAATTAGATCTCGGAGCAAAATACTGCCCCAGACCTGCACACCAAGCGCCTCGTACACGACAGCTGCCAGCGCTGTGCCTCTTTCCCGAATCGCCTCGTGGAGCGAATATCATCACCATTCTGCTGAGAGCTCGGTCTCCGATCGGCGGAGAATATCCACCACTCTGCTTCAGTCACGAAGGAGCGCCAAATCCATCGAACTTCTCCTTAGCACCGCTTACCAGACAAATCAAGAAGCCATGTCGGCAGTGATAGCGAAAGGCAGCGGTTGCCTGCTGTGTGTCCAGACTTGGTGTTAGGCATTCACTGACACACAAGTGATTGCTTCAAGGAGCTGGTTTTTTTCCCCCTGAAAATACAGGGACAGACCTCAGAAGTGATATGTCAGGGAAGAAACTGCAAGGCTTGATTTCCTGCTGCTGGTGTGGGATCAGCTGAAGGACGGCAATAAAAACCAAGAGCAGTTTAGAAACACGGAGCGCGCCTCTTCCAAAGGGATGGTTCTCTACCACCGAAAAACACCTCGCAGAGTTTGGGCACGAATCTTAACTATTGCAGTTATTCTGGACCTGGGAAGTCGTGCGAGTAGTCCTTACTGATGAAAATAGCCCCGTGCAAGCACCAGCCCTGCAGGCTAAATAAAAGGGCATGGTATTGAGCTCATTCATGAAGACCACCGCCCCATTTAAAACAGACCCCAGATAAAAATCCCTTGTTCCAGCAGTATTTCTCAAGCATGTCCCCCGTGTATTTTGTCCCACGAGAGAATCCGTTGTAGGCCACATGCATCAGCTGGGATAAATCTAGCAAATGGTCCTGAACCCATTTGCTTCACAGACTCCCTCAAAGCTGGGGTGCTGCAGATCTCAAGGCAGCACCACGCTAGGGAGCAGGAATATCCACGGTGGAGCTGTCACGGGTGCCCTTTAGCGCTCGTGGGGTACATGTGTGGCACCAAGGGTTTTAAACAGCGAACTGGGTTGGAGGAATCTGGCTGCAAACAAATGTGCCTGGTCCCCTGGCACCAGACTGCAGGCAGGGGGAAGGAACGTGGCTGCGTTCCTGCACCGTGCAGAAATGGAAAAGGAAGAAAAGCAACAAAAAAGCCCCTGTCGTGGCGTGTACAAGTGCCCTCCGAGCTCAGAAAGGCCGCCGTACTCGCAGGCGCTGACAAGACCCCAGGAAAACGGCCATTCTTTCTTTGCAGCAGGACGAGAAGCCAGACAAGCAAAGAGCCTGAACTGCGGGCACCAACCTTCATGCCGGCGTGAGTCGTAGCGCCCAGGCCCACAGAACGGCCGCAGAGAAATTCAGCATGGATCAACCCAGTTAAAGGGGTCGCAGCCCAACACGCCCAGCGGGCTGGCGAGTCCCCTCCCCGCAGACAGGCCTAGGTCAGGTCCAAGGAGCACCCTCCAGCATTAATGGTGCAAGACACGGGGACCCCAGTATGTCCTCGTGCCTCCATACAGGCCCCGATCAGCCTGGCCGCCCCACCAAATGCCAGAGCTCCCTCGGGGATGCTGGGACCCAGCTCACTATGTCGTGCTGCTGCTCCCAACCATCCCAGGCACGAACGGAGGCTGGCTGTTACCCACAGAGTTGTCTCTTGGTGGTTGCACATGGCCATCCTCCCAACCCATAAAGACACCGGGGGCTGGGGGCAGGTGTCTGCTGTGGTCTCCTGTGGACCCGGATGGTCCAGAAGACAGAAGTGGCCGGTGGGAGGGGACAAGGCAGGGCACCGGGCTCCTTTCCCACTTCTGAAGCAGAAGCTGATTTTCTCTGAGCCAGAGAGACTGAGGCCCCAGGAACCTATTTGGCTGAGACCACCTGAACACGGGACTGGCTGCGTGCCGCAAAGCCTCCTGGCACAACAGGTCTTCGACTGCATCCATTACTGTCCCCATCAAGACCGAAGCCACAGGCCAGGTGATGGACAGGGCTTTCAAGGGAGTGCCACAGGTACCTGCAGCGCTAACGGGGCTTCATGCGCACCGGTCCGTGAAATCCAGTCAGACAGGAGAGACTCCTCAGGGATACCCCGACACGCCGGCTGCTCCCCACTGGTGTCCCCTCTCTTCCCATCCTCAAACTCACTGGAGTCCTCAGCCGCTTCAGGGAGCTGCTGGGAAGCTGGGATAAACCGGCTCCGGCCGAGAGTCGGCCCCTGACATCGGGCTGTTTTGCCCGAGACCAAAGAAACAATGCGCCGTTGCACCCTGAAAACCCATCAGCACGGAGGCGGGTGGCACCATCACCCCTTTGGTGCTATGGGCTTATGTGGCCAGAGCAGGACACAGCTGAGGCACGTGGCAGGTGGAAGGCATCTGATCCTCGGGGGTCTGGCTCCCACGTCCATGCCTCATCACAGCATCCCTCTCGGCCGGGCTCTGCTTCTCACCCCCTGACATCATCGTGACGGGCCAGTTGCTGCGTGTACACATGCACGGCGGCACAGCTCTTCCTCCAGCTCCCCCTGCCATCGCACGCCCTTGGTCCGGAGCTGGCACACGCACACCATGCTTCAGAGACGTCCAGCCCCGTGCCTGCGCGTGCCGCTCAGGACTCATTCAGATTCCTGTTTCCCTGGCCTGCATTTCAGCTGACACCTGCAGCAGCCCCACCTGGTCTTGCAGGGGGTGAGATGAATTATGCTAATCAGCTTCACCATTAACCATGCCCCAAAGCCCTGGCAGCGCAGCACGAGGCTCGTCACGGAGCCAGGAGATGCAGCGGCATCGCTAGGCCTCAGCTTGGACGCCATCAGCAGACACTCCCATGCTCCTCTTGCCCCGCTCCAGCCCGGCTCCCCTTCCTCCCTGAGTCTTGCTGGCCCTGTGCCTGGCCTTCCCCAGCCCAGCAGGCTCCATCCTGACCCCCTTCCCTTCCTGGTCTGCCTGTTGATCAGTCTGACGGATCGACAGACAGACAGACAGATGGGTTAGCCACTCCACTAGGAGCAGGACTGCTTTGTGCAGAGTGTTTCCCAACCCCGGGAGTCTCTGATCCATCTAGCCGGGTGAGGAACTTGGCCTAGGCCTGTGGCATGGGTGGCAGAAGTGGCCCCGAGTGTGGCACGTGGCAGACCAGGGAGAGGACAGGCAGCACAGAGGCAGACAGAGCAGGGAACAGAAAGCAGAGCATCAGATCAGACAGGGAGCAGAGAGCAGAGCAGCAGTGTGGTCAAGGAGTACAGAGCAGGGAGCAGAAAGTCAAGTAGCAGATCAGGCAGGGAGCAGATAGCAGAGCAGCAGGTTGGGTAAGGGAAAGGGATTGGAGCAGCAGTGGGGAAAGCGCGGGGCTCATTTGTGGCTCACCTGCAGAAAAGGTTGCCCCCCCCCCCCCCCCCCATAAAGTGACTCTTTATCCCCCCAAGCCCACAGGCCTCGGCACGGCCACGACCGCCCTCCTGCCCGCGGCCAGGCTGGCCTGGACACCTTGTGCGAGGCACACCCCAGCACTGAGAAGGGCAGCGGAGCCCTTGCTGCCCCGTGGAGGTTGCCCTCTGTTCCCCACGGTGGGAGTGGGGCAGACCCACGGGGTAGGAGGATTTATACCTGGCAACAGGACGGCCATCCACATCCACCATGCTGAGAGCCCCCCAGCATTGCAGAACCACGGCCCTTGCAACAAACGCCCTCTGCTTCAGGAAACCCCGGCAAAGGGGACCTCTGAACTGAGGAGACTTTGCAGACTCTTGTGCAAACTGCCTGTGGACGTGCCCCCAAAAGGCTTGTGCGGGGGAGCCACGACCCTGTTACAACAGGGTGCCAGCAACAGAGTTAACAGCTGCATCCGTCTGCGCCTGCGCTGGGGTGCCAACCCGCTGCGATTTGAAACTACAGCGACGCAGGCAGCTCAGCCCCCCTTAATCTGGGATAGGAGCATGCAGACATAACCAGGACAGCTCATACCGGCACGACACCAGCACAACTGCTGCGTGTGCCCATCCCCTCCGTCTCATGCACAGCACCGCGGCCACACCGCTAGTGCCAAGAGGTTTTGTACAATTAAGCTGGGTGACAGACGCCCGCATGCTAGCTGGGGTTGCAACAGGGCTCGCACACGTGAACTAACGCCCGTGGCTGGATCCAACCCCTGAAAGGGCTGAGCGTTCAATGCTCGCTAAAACCCACAGGACCCGGGAGTGCTCAGCCTTTCCGAAATCAGAGCCCGCCTTTCCCCGGAGCTGCTCCGAGCCACCTTGTGACAAACTAGAGCCAGAAGTTTCCAACTTGGACACGTGAGGCGAGATGGCCTGATTTCCTGAGCCGCGGAGCGTGCCCGGTCCCACCGACACCAGTGGGAGCTGGGGCTGGCGGCCTCTCCACAAATGAGGCCACTTCCTTAGGAGCTGAAACGTGGCTTTAGGTACCTCATTGCAGGCCCCCAAGTTGGAAAACTCTGGCCTAGATTCAGCTTTATTAATAGACTTTTGATTGAGTTTCAGGGCATCGTTCATCATCGTCAGACCCAGCCACGTCCTGGCGCAGAAATACTAGGGCACCGACTGGAAAAGAATAACTCAGCCTTTCAGAGTCAAGGCTGACTGGGCTGGGGCCAGGGCGAGATTTGGAGTAGTCTGGTTTTCAATAGCGTCACGATGTTTATATCGTCTGTGAATGGATCTGAGAGACTAAATGCAGCTTGGAAAGAGATGAATCACAGCCACCTCCGCCGAGAAGAAAGGAGAAGCGAGGCATCCCTGACCGGCACGCAACCAGACGGGCTTTCAGCTGTCTTGCTCTTGCACTCGCCGCAATAACAATACTCCTGCGGGTAAAACACGAGTTTGAAATGTAACGCTCAATGCTTATTCTGGTTCATTTTTTTATAGGAAACAACTGTACAAATCCTTCTCTACACCATGCCCCATGCCTCGCAGATGGCGGCCATACAGCTGTTCTGCCAATGGCCGACACGGCCCCTCCTGGGCCTAGCCACCCTCCGCCTCTCGCCCCGCTCCAGGGCTCAGACCCCTCGGCCTCACCGCGCAGCCCCTTCCTGGGCTGCCGCACCCCTCCGTCCTGCTCAGGTTGCCAGACTCCTCGGCCTTTCCTCCAGCCCGTCTCTGGGCCCTCAGACCCCTCGCTCTCACCCAACCAGTTACTGGGCTACCAGACCCCTCGGCCTCTCTCTTGGCCCCTCTCCGGGCTGTCAGCCCCTTCTTGGTCCCTTGTCCTGGACCCTGTTAGTTCTTCACTTTCTGGGCTGCTCTCCCAGCCCGCGGGCCCGTCTCTGACCCCTCCCTGGGCCACTGGACCCACGTGGTCCCGGTCTTCCCTGCCAAGTGCTTCTCTGTTGAGATGTGCACCCCTAGCCTTCCCGCTCCATGGGGTAACCCACAAGGCAGTGGGAGCTGAGGCTTTCCGGCACCCCATCCTCGCCCTTCCCTGGAGTGGCCCATGAATGGCATTTCCTGGAGGCTGCCCCACTGTGCCAACCAGCCCCAGTAGGATGCAGTTTCAAGTCTTACCCAGGACTGGTCTTCAAACTTTCCTGGTCTTACACATCCCTCTCTAGGCTTTCCCCAGACATCCTACACCCCTTCTGGGCTGCTAAGCACTGCGATCCCTGGCCCTAGCTCCATCTGTCCTCCAAGTCCTCGATCTCTGGCCCCCAGCTCGCTCTCGGACCCTTACCAGCGGCCATTGCCATCCCAGGCCGCATGCTCCCTGACCCCTTCCTCTTGGCTGTGGCCCCACAAGCACCTTTGTGCCTCTGCCAGGTCCTGGTCCCACCGAGACTCCAGGCTCCCGGTTCGGGCAGTCTCCGCGGTGGGCAAGCCCATGCCTTGGCCCCTCCTGGGCCCTGGCCCTGCACAGCCCAGTCGAGGTTCAGGTCTCCAACCGCCAGCCCTGTCCTCTCCGCCCTCTCGGGCCCCTCCATAGATCTCTTCCTCTGCTTGGGCTCTCCCAGAGCCCTTCATAGGTCTTCCTTACCGCAGCCTCTTCCTTCTCTGGACTCGTCTGGGCCCCTCAACCGGCCCACCAATTCTCAGCCTCATCCCCTGGCTTGTCCGGTCTCTCACCACATGCGCACAGCTCCTGTCTCCTTGGGCATGTCTGGCCTCTCATCAGGCCCCAGGCATTCAGTCCCTGTCTCTGGGCTTATCTTGCCCTTCAATAGGCCCACAGACCCTCACCCCTCTCCCAGGACTCTGGACCCCCCCCCGAGGAACCTCCTCCATCCCCTGAGTTCCTACCCAATCCTCCAGATGTGTCGGATGTTATTCTGCATGCGGGTATTCAGGAGCTGCAGCCTTCCTGCTGGGCGATGCTCCTTCCCCAGCTCCCAAGATGTTAATACCAGCCTTGCTCTTAGGGTCTGGGCTTGGACCCTGTCTACACCCAGCCCTCCTCCGATCAGGAGACTCCCTTGATCAGACGTGCTAGCCCTCTGGGCCAGCTGACTCTACACTTAGCCCTGACCCCCACCTGCCGGTGGCTCAACAGGCTGCCTGACCTCTTCAAGTGGCATCCAGTGCCCTGCCACACCAACTAACTAAAGAGCCACTTCTAAATTCTTCCAGATCAGACCCAAAGGGCCACTAAAATAGATGCAGCTTGTGCAATAAATACCACTTGGGATCCCACGTGGCTGCTAGTGGTGCAGAACAGAGTCCCTCCGCTTGGAAAACCATGTTCACACTCAGAAAAGTCTGCTACAACAGACGTGGAAAATGCCACCAGAAATGGCAGAATGCCTGAATATTTCCACTTGGACAAGACAGCATAAGGAATGATTTCACTACCCCCACCATCAGTCTCTCCTCATCCACTTCTTAAAGAGATTTACAATAGGATGCTTTTCTCCAAATTAGCACTGACATCTGCATAATGCCTTCGCTTGCAGTTTTAATATGCAGAGAAAACACAACAAAGAACAAATCAGACATTTTTCCCCCAATCCAAGGAAATGTAGTTAAAGTGTGAAAAAGCAAATGGCATTACAGGGGGAATATGTTTCCTCTTTGATCTCTCTAACTTGAATTAAACATATTTTAAGTCAATCATTCAGAATGTGTCTTTTAAGGAATTATCTGCCCTGTCTTTACAAATCACAACTTTAACAAGCTGCTGATTGCATAACCATTCTAATTTTTAAATGTTTTTTGCAACGAGATTCGCATCTATCCGAACCCCTTGCTTCCTTTCTGAGGCTGGTCTCAAACCCGTTGCGGAGCAGTAGCCAACTTGGCAAGCCACTCGCCATTACAGAGGCTGGAAAAAGAAACTAGTCTCTCTCCATCTCTCCTTCCAAACCGCTTAAAACCGGGGGCTGCGGTAATCCTTGTTTGCATAAACCGAGGATGTCATAAACGGAGCTGGCATGCATCAGGTACCATCATCTGGGGCTGAATATTAACTGCTGCATTTCTTTTTCTGTAGAGTGTAAAAATCTGTTGCACTGAAATACCCAAGGCGCTCTGGACAAACACAGCGACAAGCACCAAGCGCATTTGGAAGCAGGAGGACAGTAGGTTGTTGTTATTAATTTGAACAGTGCAATCGCACAGTGTAATAAATGGGCCCGTGACGGAGAGCGCTGTTTACAGAGACGAGCGCGCAGGCGGGTTGTGCCAAGAGCCCTTGCAGCTATGTCAATGCTATTCTACTGCCTGGTGGCTTGCGTGTAGCAGCCACGGTGGATAATACAAATTGCCAATCACTCGTGACAGGACGCACAGAATTGTTCTGATTCATAATATCGCCTAATATCCTAGCCTCGTGTTTAATAGGATGAAGCTGTTGCTGCCATTCCCAGAAGGCTGTGCCACGGCAGAGCGCGCCAGGGAAGCTGAAATCCTGCTCCTCTAAGAAGGTGGAAGTTTTTATCCATCAAACCCCCTTGTTGCAGCTGAGTCTTGGCCAAACATTACCTGGGGGATTCTTCCACGGCCGTAGAGCTGGGCAGGGGGACAGGGAAGGGCAGGGACACTTTTGGCTTTTAACAATGCAAGCAGCAAAATCTCCGTGCCTGATCAGGCTGCGGCGCACCGGGGCCCTTTCATACGGAAATTAGATTGATTGCTCCGAATGCAAGTAGAGCGGGCCCCGGCGCGGCTGGAAATAGGACTTCCCGCCTGGGATAAGGAGAGCCATGAGCAAGGAGAGCGCAGCAATGCACAGCTCTGTCTGCACTACAGGCTGGAAGTGGTGTCCTGCTCCTGTCCAGAGATGTCACCAGGGAGAAGACCGGGTCCTGTACGAACAGACTATGCACGGGAACGCTTAACACGAGGCGTTTCACTGAAGACCTGGGGCCAAAGCACTGTGCCGTGCTCCTGGCCGGCTCAGACCTTAGAAGCTGCGTACAAACATCCTCTGCCATCAATTCCCAGGTCTCGGATGCCAGGAAAGATTCACTGGGACGTCCCGTCGCTGCTGCACCTTCTGAGCCTGGATCCTGCATACTCGGGGTCTAGCCACGCAGCCCGCAGCCGAACCCTGCGGAGCTCAGTGCGGCAGGGGGACGTGCAGGGTCCGTGCTGCTAGGGGCAGGGTCCAGATCAGACCAGGCCTTTAGCTGTAACATCGGAGGGGCACGGACTGTGCTTGGGAGGGTGCACGCTGCTCTCACTGCTGTGGCTACCACAAAACCACAGAGAAACAGGGCAGGAAGGGACCTCCAGAGCTCATCCAGTCTGACCCCCTCCCTAAGCATAGACAATGAGGGCTGGAAGGGACCTCGGGAGGTCACATCTAGTGCAACGCCCTGCTCCAAGCAGGACCAGCCCCAACTACAGCATCCCAGACACGGCTTGGTCTACCCGGGTCTTAAAAACCTCCAAGGATGGAGAGTCTGCAACCTCTCTGGGCAGCCTGTTCCGGTGCTTCACCACCGTCCTAGTGAGAGAGGTTTTCCTAATACCCAACCTCAACTTGCCTTGCTGCAGCTGGAGCCCATTGCTCCTTGTCCTGTATCTGCCCCCACTGAGACCAGCCCAGCTCCGTCCTCTTTGCAGCCCCCCTGCAGGGAGGTGAAGGCTGCTATTCAATCCCCCTCGGTCTTCTCTTCTGCAGACTCAATCAGCCCAGTTCCCTCGGCCTCTCCTCACCAGCCACGTGCCCCATCAATGCATCTTATATAAATCCATCATCTAAACTCTTTGTAAAGCTATCGACAGCCCTGACACAGCACAGCCATCACACCCGACCTGCATCAGGGAAAGCAGGGGGGGCCACGGCAGCCAGCATCCAGCTGCTGTAAAAGGTTGTTAATATATGCTCAAGAGCTCCCAGGTAGTGGGTTGTGCCTCCCCACTACAGAGGACAGCAAACCCCCCATATCCCACTCAAGCTGGCCTTCACCTGGCTAGCTCAGGGTCCAGTCGCAGTCTAGCAAGTGGCCGCACAGAGCTCAGGGTGGGCTAAACCCCCGAGCACGGACCTGGACAGACAGCAGTGCAGCCAGGACCCGGCGCAGGTGGCTGACAGCTCGCCTCTGTGCAGACAATGCTGCAGCGTCACCGCGCTGACTGCACCAGGGATGTGCCCTTTGCATCGGCACGGCAGCCAGCCCACAGCTGCTGCTTAGCAATACACCCAGAGTGAAGACCAAGCGTCTTGGCAGAGCTGCAACAGGCTCGGTGAGAGGTTGCATCTCTCCCGGTAAACCCTGGGATGAGGGAAAGCGCAGGTGGCCGAATCTGCTCTCATTCCCACGCCTCGCCAGCACTCACATGTGCTCTCTTGTATTTGGAGAATGAGAGAGACAGGACGTGACTGCTCCATCTGGGAAAGGAGGGACCCCTCACAGCATCGCTAGATTGCCCCGGGGCTGGTACCCAGCTTCTCCGAGCCATTTCAGCCTCCTTGGCCATGCAGCTCTGTGCCGAGGGCAGCAGTCTCCGGAAACACTCGTGCAACTAGTGCAGCAGCGGGAGGCGAGCAGAGGGCTGGCGCGCGGTGTAGCAGGCGAGGAAAGGGCAGCAGGGAGGAATCAGAAAGGCAAAGCGAAGAGGCAGGGCTGGGGGACGAGTGGGTGGAACGATGCTCCGAGCAAAGCAGAGAGAGTTGCTGAATTGCAGCACTGAAAGCGAGCCCGCAAGCCCCCCTTGCCTGCTCTGGTTGCTCTGCTCTGGCTAACAGCGGCGCACCGCCGCATTAAGGGGACCGGAGAAGGACCCATCCTTTCATTGGGGAGCACTGTCTCCTGTGACCCTGAAGTACCATATAAAGTACCAACGCATCGATGGTGCCACATGCTAATGGATAAGAGAGCTCTGTGCAGCTGGACATACGCTGGACTCTACAAGGCAAGGGCCCTGCTAATGCCCAACAGCAAGGACATCAAGCAGGTGGGTGATGAAACCTAGGGCCAGCCAAGATGCACGTGTAACGCTCCAAAATACACCAACCACTGGCATCCCGGCTGACGGTGCAGGAGCTGCCAACGTAGCAACGATTGCTACTAACCTGCTAAATAAAGAGCCCGTACAACAATACCCTAACATCTGTGAATCTATGAATATGGCCATATACACTATGCATTTCTTCTGCTTATGCTTTAGTTTGAATGATCATATGGGGCTGCCTTAAAATGAGAGGACACTTTTGTCCTATGCCCCCGGTTTGTGGATCAATTTAAGAAGAAACCTGCCCACCAGTTTCCTGCCAGCAGGAGATTATATGGAAATAAAGTCATTCCATTTCTCCTCATCCTTCTTCAGCATTTAAATTGGTCTTTTTCAACTTTAAAAAATAATCATCTCAAATTGCAATGATCTATCGTGTCCTTGCATGTTAACAAGACAGCTGAACATGCAGATATGTCTAACGCACCTACCTGGGAGGGCTCACGTCGCTGCCCTCCCCATTATGTATTTAATGAATAGGAGCTTGGCTCTATCCACACAAGAGCCTACATGAATGGCCACCTGCAAGCATCACAGGCCGGTGACAGAAGTGGGGCAGGAATCAAGGATGTAGAGCCCAAATCCGTGTTGAACACACAGGATCATAGAAAATGAGGGTTGAAGGGACCTCGGGAGGTCACATCTAATCCAACCCCCTGCTCAGAGCAGGACCAGCCCCAGCTACATCACCCCAGACACGGCTTTGTCTACCCGGGTCTTCCAAGTCTCCAAGGATGCAGACTCCACCACCTCTCTGGGGAGCCTGTCCCAGTGCTTCACCACTCTCCTCATGAGAAAGTTTTTCCTAGTATCCAACCTCAACTTCCCTTGCTGCAGCCTGAGCCCATTGCTCCTTGTCCTGTATCTGCCCCCACGGAGACCAGCCCAGCTCCATCCTCTTTGCAGCCCCCCTGCAGGGAGGTGAAGCTGCTATTCAATCCCCCTCGGTCTTCTCTTCTGCAGACTCAATCAGCCCAGTTCCTGCAACCTCCCCTCATCAGTCATGTGCCCACAACCATTTTTGGCACCAACTCTCTGGAAGTCTGCAGCCTGGCAGCACCATCCTGCAGATCCCACGGCGATGTTACCGTTTGCACGTGGACGGTCACAATTTGCCCCCCCCGAAATCCCTTCCTGGAAGTGGCTCCATGCCCTTTCGCCAGGGGTGAGCTCGGCCCCCAATTTCCAGGCTATGCTCTCGTATGGCTTGCATGCAGCCAGGGCTAAATTAATATTCCTCACCATGGCCCAATTGTTCTTTATAAAATGTTTAATGAGATTCAGGCTGGTGTCACAGCAGTACTTATGTAATTACTTTTTATAACTCCGCCAGCTGAAGGCAATGGGGGAATGAAATCTTCTTATCAGTGTGTTACAAACTAATAACACCTCAGCTACCTTCTCTGCACAGCGCCGCAACCGGCATGCTTAGCTATCCCAGCAATGATGAAAATAGGAAGCTAGACCCACGTTAATGCTGGCAATGAAGTCCCATGCCCCATCTCTAGGGTTTCTGCCTCCAAGAAGCCGTGCTTTGGACCCCACTGGCTAGGGCCTTCTCTGCTGCAGCTATGTAAAATGACTTTGCATTTACAAATACGCTGGCTCTGTTATGCACTAATTAAGCAATAAAGATACAATGTGGCAGATGATGTCACAAAGTAACACCACACCTGCCCTGTGTGAGGTGGGGAACGGTACTTCCCATCATCAAAATGGGGCACGTCTACACGTGCAATTAATGTGACCAAATATACTCCAGCTCAATTTAAGCCGGAATAAACTCATCCCAAGGTCACCATCTACATGTGCATTTAAGAGCAGTAATTTACTGTGTGTAGGATAGTACCTGTGTCTGATGGGACTATCCTATGTCGGAGTAAATTAATCTACTACACATTAATTGTGGCACGCTTGTAGATGGTGATGCTTTACTGTGCACTAAATCAGTCTAATGCCCAGTAAAGTGCATGCACAGACACGCCTGGGGTTTATGATAACAACCCACCATTGCTTCTCATTAAAGCTAGTTAACTCCTAAAGTATATCCTTACTCAACTCATAACTCAACGCATACTCAAAGCTTCCTCTCGTGCGTGGATGACCTCTACCTGACTCAAGAAGTCTATGGGCCAACGAGAGGCAAAGCGCTGCTCGACCTGGTGCTGGCTACTGGGGAGGACCTAGTCGGCGACCTAGTGATCGATGGGAAGCTGGGTGACAGCGAGCACGAGCTGATCACCTTCACCATCCGCCCAAAAGCTGGCAAGTCAGTCAGCAACACGCAAGTCCTTGACTTCAGGAAAGCCGACTTTGACAAGCTCAGGAGGCTTGTCCGTGAGGCCCTAAGGGACTGTGACCACAGGGAGAGGGGAGTTCAAGAAGAGTGGTTGCTCCTCAAGGGAGCGATCCTCAATGCACAAACTAAGTCTATTCCATCTCGGAGGACAGGCAGCAAGAGGGCACAGCAGCCCCCCTGGCTCTCCAGGGACCTAGCAGACCTCCTGAGGCTAAAAAGAAAGGCCTACAAAGGATGGAGGATGGGAGTCACCTCCAAGGAGGATTATTCTGCACTGGTCCGGTCCTGCAGGGAGCAGACCAGGAAAGCCAAGGCTGCAACTGAACTCCAGCTAGCTTTGAGCATCAAGGACAATAAAAAGTCCTTTTTCAGATATGTGGGGAGCCGGAGGAAAAGCAGGGGCAACGTTGGACCCTGCTGAACCAGATGGGGCAACTGACAACTGACGCCCAGGAAAAAGCCAACCTATTAAATAGGTACTTTGCGTCGGTCTTTCATCAGTCCCATGGGACGCTCGTGCCCGCTACAGGGCCAGGAAGTCCGGGTGAGGGTGATCCCCTGCCCTCCATTAATGCTGACTTCGTGAAGGAACATCTTGAGAAGCTGGATACCTTCAAGTCAGCCGGCCCTGACAATCTTCACCCCAGGGTAATCAAGGAGCTGGCGAGCATCATAGCCCAGCCTCTAGCGCGGATCTTTGAAAACTCTTGGCGCTCTGGTGTAGTGCCCGAAGACTGGAAGAAGGCCAACGTGGTGCCTATCTTCAAGAAAGGGAGGAAGGTGGATCCGGCTAACTATAGGCCCATCAGCCTGACTTCTATCCCGGGGAAGATCTTAGAAAAGTTTATTAAGGAGGCCATCCTTAATGGACTGGCCGACGCCAACATCTTAAGGGATAGCCAGCACGGGTTTGTTGCGGGTAGGTCTTGCTTGACCAATCTCATTTCCTTCTACGACCAGGTGACCTATCACCTGGACAAGGGAGATGAGATTGATGTCATATCTCTTGACTTCAAAAAAGCCTTCGATCTGGTGTCCCATGATCGTCTCTTGGAGAAACTGGCCAGTTGTTGCCTTGGGTCCCCCACGATCCACTGGCTGGAAAATTGGCTCTGGGGTCGGACCCAGAGGGTAGTAATTGATGGAAGTCACTCATCGTGGTGTCCTGTGACCAGTGGGGTCCCCCAGGGCTCTGTCCTTGGACCCATACTGTTCATCATCTTCATTAATGATGTGGACACTGGAGTCAGAAGCGGACTGGCCAAGTTCGCCGATGACACCAAACTTTGGGGCAAAGCATCCACACCAGAAGACAGGCGGGCGATCCAGGCTGACCTGGACAGGCTCAGCAAGTGGGCGGATGAGAATCTGGTGGTGTTCAACACCGATAAATGCAAGGTTCTCCACCTTGGGGAAAAAAAACCCGCAGCATCCTTATAGTCTCGGCAGTGCTGTGTTGGTTAGCACTATGGAAGAAAGAGACTTGGGGGTCATCATTAACCACAAGATGAACATGAGCCTGCAATGCAATGCTGCGGCTAGTAAAGCGACCAAAACGCTGGCTTGCATCCATAGATGCTTCTCAAGCAAATCCTGGGATGTCATTCTCCCCTTGTACTCGGCCTTAGTGAGGCCGCAGCTGGAGTACTGCGTCCAGTTTTGGGCTCCACAATTCAAAAAGGATGTGGAGAAGCTTGAGAGAGTCCAGAGAAGAGCCACACGCATGATCAGAGGTCAGGGAAGCAGACCCTACCATGACAGGCTGAGAGCCCTGGGGCTCTTTAGCCTGGAAAAGCGCAGGCTCAGGGGTGATCTGATGGCCACCTATAAGTTTATCGGGGGTGACCACCAGTATCTGGGGGAACGTTTGTTCACCAGAGCGCCCCAAGGGATGACGAGGATGAATGGTCACAAACTACTACAAGATCGTTTCAGGCTGGACATAAGGAAGAATTTCTTTACTGTCCGAGCCCCCAAGGTCTGGAACAGCCTGCCGCCGGAGGTGGTTCAAGCGCCTTCGTTGAACACCTTCAAGATGAAACTGGATGCTTACCTTGCTGGGATCCTATGACCCCAGCTGACTTCCTGCCCTTGGGCAGGGGGCTGGACTCGATGATCTTCCGAGGTCCCTTCCAGCCCTGATGTCTATGAAATCTATCTATGAAATCAACAATGTAAGGGAGAGTTTTGCTTGAAAGCAGAAAGAGTAATGTTTAGCATCTGGACCATTATATGCTAATATTTACAGTATCACCTTCCCTCGCTCCACTCCTAGCGATCTTGTTACAACCCAACTCCCAATGTGCTCTGGTATTTTCAAGATCTCTCTGTGAGTAAATGTGGATGTAGTGAAGGCCTAGTGGGTGGAAGAGAAGACAACCTGGGTCCTGTTCTTGACTCTGCTCCAGGACTGCTGCAAGACACCCGGTAATTGTGACTTCTCTGTGTCTCAGCAGCTCCCATCTATAACAGGGAGATAACACAGGGAAGATCCCTGAGGACTGGAAGAGAGCCAACATTGTGCCCACCTTCAAGGAGGGGAAGAGGGAGGACCCGGGCAACTATCAGCCAATCAGCCTAACCTCCATCCCAGGGAAAATCCTGGAAAAGCTCATTAAAGAGTCTATGTGCGATACGCTTGTTGAGGGTAAGATCCTGAACGACAGCCAGCACGGCTTCGTCACGGGTAGGTCTTCTCTTACCAATCTCATCTCCTTCTACAAACAAGTCTCTCGCCACCTAGACACGGGAGACAAGTTCAACATTATATACCTAGACTTCCAGAAGGCTTTTGATCTAGTGTCCCACAATATCCTTGTGGAAAAATTGCAAGATTGTGGACTTATCCGCTCCACAGTTCAGTGGGTGCAAACCTGGCTGCAGGGTAGGACCCAGAGAGTCCTCAAGAACAGATCTGCGTCGTCCTGGCGAGAAGTGGCCAGTGACGTCCCTCAGGGGTCCGTGCTTGGACTGATGCTTTTCAACATCTTTATCAATGATTGAGATGTGGGGGTGCAAAGCTCGCTGGCCAAGTTCACAGACGACACCAAGTTACGTGGGAGCGTGGTCATGCCAGAAGACAGGTTGCAGAGATGGACAGACCTGGACAGGCTGGAGAGCTGGATGGACCAGAACCAGATGAGGTTCAACACGGAGAAGTGTAAGGTGCTCCATCTGGGGGCAACCCATCCCCAACATACCTACAGGCTCGGTGGCGACGATAGGATTGCACCACGGCCAAGAGGGACCTAGGGGTAGTGATCGACCATGGCACGAACATGAGCTGTCGGTGCAAGGCGGTGGTCAGCACCGCAAACACCGCCTTGCACACGTTAACCACTGCAAACACGCTGGCACACATTAACCACTGCATCTTCTGCAAAACTAAGGCAGTGATACTCCCGCTGTCCTCTGCACTGGTGAGACTGCAGCAGGAGTACTGCGTCCAGTTCTGGGCGCTGCATTTCAATAGGGATGCGGAAAAATGTGAGAGGGTCGAGAGAAGAGGTCCCTGCGTGATCAGGGACTTGCAAGACAAGCCATACGAGAAGCGGCTGAGGGACCTGGGCCTCTTCATCCTCCAGAAGAGAAAGCTGGGAGGGGACTCGGTAGCGGCTTACCGCTACATCAGGGGAGTGCATCCAGGGCTCGGTGAACAGCTGTTCACTACGGCACCCCTGGGGAAGACCAGGACCAATGGATACAAGCTCCTGGAAGGCCACTTCAGGCTTAATACCAGGAAAAACTTCTTCGCGGTCAGGGTGTCCAGACTGTGGGATAAACTCCCTCCAGTGATGGTGCATCGCCTACCCTGGAGGTTTTCAAGAGGAGACTGGACAGTCACCTCGCTGGGGTCACTTGACACCAGTTGTCTTTTCCTGCCTAGTGCAAGGCGGCTGGACCCGATGAGCTACAAGTCCCTTCCAATCTCTGAATCTATAAACAGCCTTAGTGCCTCGCCCTGAAGTTTAATTAATGCCTAAAAAGTCTCTTTGAGAAGAAAGAGGCAAGGCTGTGTAAGCTCTGTGCTCTTCTTCTGGTTCTGTCTTCTCCAGAGGACACCAAACAGCTGCCTTTTAATCTCATTCTGCCCATGACGATTAACTCATGATTACACAGACCTTGGCTTGACTACATGCAGAAAGGAGCTGTATAGCAGGTTCCAATAGGAGGACAAGTGCCAAAAACACTATCAAATAATAAAATCCCAACTGATTTTTAAGCAGCTGAGAAGGTTAAAGCAACCTTTCATTTGTCAGTCTGCTGGAGAGGCGCATCAGCCCAAATTAGGGTCAGCGTCAGCAGCAGAAATGAGAATTAATAGCAATGAATAATCAGCGATACCTAGTCTGAAGCAGGAGCCTCCCAAGAGGGACCTGACAAAGCTGCAAAAGGGACCAGGCAGCAGCCCTCCCCAATGTACCCACAACATCCAGGGCACTGCGACTCGGTCGCAAAGTGCTAGACCCGGTGCAGGATGCGTCCTTTGGGTTTCTGAACTAGCACTGAACCAGTCTCCAAAGAAGCTCTGGATAAGGAGCAGTGCCCACTTGGGGTTCATAAATGCGTCTTAACCAAATGCAAATGCCTAGAATGAGCCTTCCCATAAAATACAGAAATAAATGAACTCCAGTTTGATCTGCACAGTCCCCATTTGGTGTCTTCCTTCTGGCTTTCATGTGCAGGCTTCCTCTGCAGGGGCAGGCTCGGCCTTGACTCTATGCAGGACTCTTGGGCTCTGTCCTCTGGACTCGTGGACTCTTTCACAACACTTGAATGCATTTGGTTGGCCATGTTCTCACACCAGTAAACCAGAAACCTGTTCAACGCGTGCACCCTTGAATTCTGCGAGTGCAGCATCCAGTGGGGACTAGCCAAGCAGTCCTCTTCGGTCCCGAGAGCCATGCAAAACTGGCAGTTTGCTGGCTGTGTAATGTCTGGGCGTAGGCAGAAAGGGGAGCTGCTCACCCAGCTGCCTGCTTTGGGGCACAAAAGACTGCTCCCAGAGCTACCAGGCTCTACATTCATTAATGTGCTTTAGCTAATGTGCATTAAACCTAGGACCTCCATGGTGAGGTACTAGGACATGGCACGTTAGCCTATTTTGATGCACGTTAGCTAAAGAACATGAGGTTTTTTTGTGATGCTTTAATGCACGTTAAAATAGGTTAATGCGCATTAAAGCGCATGTGTAGATGTGGCAGCGGTCTAACAAACAGTGTTGGCAGCCTTCTTTTTCAACTTCCCCCCCTCAAAGCCTGCACATGGCCCCACTGCTTGCCTTGTACCACTTACCCATGCAGCGGTTTTCTGTTGTTAAATTACTCATCTGAGCAGTCCAAATGTGTTACATTTCACCATTAAATAAATTAGACAAAGCTATATTGTACAATGACAGGGAAACTGCTCAGCCATGCACTTTGTGGCATTCATTCAATTAAATACCATTATCCAAAGGCCTGTTCAATCTACACTCTCTTCTTCTCAAGTTTCCGAAGATGCGTCGAACAGCTGGAGCTGCAGAAAGGTCAGAACCATTCGGGGCAAAATTAATTGTAATCCATTAATATCCGAGCAGCATTTTAGCCAGGAAACCTAGCAGCCGCTAAGGCTGTTATCATGTTTGCATGTGTGCAGGGTTGTTAGCACCAGGAGGGGTTTTTTTCCTCATTAGCTCTCAGTAGATCACTGAATCTCACAAAATGAGGGTTGGAGGGACCTGAGGGGGACTGCTAGTCCAAGGCAGGACCAGCCCCAACTACACCATCCCAGCCAAGGCTTTGTCTAGCTGGGCCAAGGATGAAGAGTCCCCCACCTCTCTAGGTAACCTGTCCCAGTGTTTCACCACGCTCCTCGTGAGAAAGTTTTTCCTAATATCCAACCTCAACTTGCCTTGCTGCAGCTTGAGCCCATTGCTCCTTGTCCTGCCATCTGCCCCCACTGAGAGCGGAGATATTTGCCATGACAGGCTCTGGTTGGCGCTCAAAGACGATGCAACCGTCCGGAGCGGGAGAGCTCGCTGCACGCTCTGCGGCAGCCCCCAGGCAGCACAGCCAAGCGCGCAGGGCCCTGGCTAGATGTCACAAGACATCTCAGCGGCACCCGGGACCGGGCCCTGCCACTCGACAGAGACAGGACAGCTGTGCAGGGGTTGGGCAATGTGCTGCTGACACCAGCGGCATAATACTGGGAGGCAAAGGTGAACACAAGCCCAAGCTATAGTGGAAAAAGCACTCCAGTCTTCATTTAAACCAGCTTCAGGCATGGGCAACCCAGTGCAGCCTTTGTGACGCTGCCCCAGGGTTCGTTACTCTCGCTGCCATTAATTCCTAGTCTCAGTCTGTCTGCCTCCGCCTCCAGACGCTGGTTCTGGTCGCACCTGTGTCTGGCAAAGCGAGGAGCCCTTTGTTACCAAATAACTGCTCCCGCGAGGCCCTTATCGACTAGACCTCTTGCAACACGGAGGCTGGGTGGGTACAGGGACGAACAAGACACTGCGTGCATCCAGGGGCTGCCGAGCAGAGCTCTTTGGGGTCACCGTTTTGGGCGCAGGTGCACAAAGTCCACTTCAGTCCTATTTGTTTGGATGCGGCTCCTAGACACTCAATAGCAAAAGACTGTCCTGTGCTGTCCGGGCAGACAGGATGGGCCAGGAGGGGGTCTCCGCTGCAGCCGGCTGCTCCGGCACATCCCACACAAGCGGTGGGCAAGGGGCAGGCAGCGACGGGTGGGTGCAGGCCCCCGGCCCCCAACTCCAGGTAAACTGGGCCAACACAAGGCCTGATGCACATCACACGCAAGGAACTAGATGATGATCCAGACATTGCCCTGCGCCTGGCACAGCAGGGCTCACCCCCACCAGGACGAACTGCTGGGTCACAGTCCAGCCAGCCCATTCCCAAATCACACCCCGGCTCTTGTATTTCCCCCTGGCTTCTTCGTGTGGAGGGAAAGGTGAGGTCCCTTCCCTTTCGCAGCCAGCTGCTCGGACGCACGGACCCGCGGGTGATCCCAAAACCTTGCTGTGCAAGACGGCAGGTGAACGGCGGTGACCCCAGCGTCCCCTCTCCTGCTCGGGCTGACGGCACAAGAGACAACGTAGGAAAGCAGCAGCCCCCGGTCTTCCTTCTCTCTGGTTCTGCCTGTGTCGGGCCAGTGCGTTGAGCCGCCCACCTCCCTGCGCCACCCACCGTCCAGGCTCCGAGTGCCTCCCTGGGGTGCCTCCCGTCCGGCCGACCCCTTCCCTGGAGCACCCCCGCTAGCCTGGGGTCCCGCTGCCACCATCCACGGCTCTGGACTCACTTCTGGCTCTGCGCACCTTGGAGAACGCAGGCCTGATCGTCCAATGGGTCCTAGACCCAATACAGGCACTTGGGGCACTTCCCAAGTCAGGGGCTGATTAGGAAAGTCTCCCTTAGTCCACAGACCCAAGAGCCCTCCTTGGCATAATTTAGACCCACCCCTCAATAAGTCTCCCACACCGGTCACAAGGAGAACTTTATTGATTACAGGGGTAGGGCGGAAACAGGGTAAAAGGTAGAGCAATATCAGAGGAATATCAAAGGAATCCCATAGAGCAAACCAGGGTGGCTGAGGTAGCCGTTTAAACACGCATCTGAGTTACTGAAGCTAAATATCTAGTCTGATCTCAAGTAGCTTACTCACTCGCATCGTCCAGAGGTGGTTGGAGTTTCCTCTGGAGGCAGGGCACTCTTGGAGCATGCGGTGATGAGGAGAGAGCCAGGTTCAGATTCACCTGGATGACCGCATGGTTAATGGCTGCCTTCTTCCCGGACCAGGCCCTTTTATCACCTCCCTGACCTCAGCAGCCCGGTCCAATCGAAGCTGCCAGTGCTGACCACGAGCCAACCAATCTAAGAAACCATCACTGGCTACCTGGGCAGGTGAGCGGGTCTTTCCCCCCCTGCCCAGGTGACCAGAGCATCGCCTCCCAGGACCCAGGCTTTTGTCATGCAGACAAGGAGGGAGATCCCCGCCCAGAGGGATTCAACACCAGCCTCTCGGCTGGCAGAGACAGGTCTCTGGAGAGGGGCACCCACGGTGGCATTTCTGCCACACTTCCCCCCCTCCTTTAAAAGCTCGGACACGGGGCCTCTCAGGGCCGTGGGGCCGGGCGTGTTGGGTCAGGGAGTTCCCGCAGGATGCCAGAAGAAGAGGAAAAAAGAAGAAAACCTGGAACATGAAACAAGTTAAGACAATAACATACAGAAACCATAAAACCTGATGGCAGTCTTACACTAGTGATCTCTTCACTAGTCCTGAGTCCCGAGGACCCGCTACCCAGAGTCCTTTCGTGACAAGGTGTCCGCTATCACATTCTGGCTTCCTTTTTTTGCAGAGTGAGCTCAGCCTCTTGCTCCCGAGCCATCTGCCGGAGTCCCTCCAAGCTGGGGTCCTCCCAAACCTCCCGCTTGAACTCCTCCTGCCCAGCTAGGCAATCAGCAGGGAGCTCAGGTGCTCCTGCAGGGAGTGCAGTCCCACCCTCAGGGACTTCCTGGGTCTCCTCCCTGCTAGTGTCACCTCCCTCTGCCACTGACGGAATACACCCCTCCCCGGGACTGTCACTTAACTCACCCTTGGGGTTGCTCGTTCCCTCCAGGACCGGTGTGCAATCACCGTCTGCAGGGGTCCCTTCCCCTGCGGCCAATGGTGTGGCTGTCTCCTGGGGATTTTCTAACCCCCCTTCTTAGCCTTCCTGCTCTGCAGGCGAGTCACCGCATCAACAGTGCAGGGCTTTGGCTCTTGGATCTGTTCCCACCTCCAGAGCTGGGATTCCTGCCCCATAAGATCCCGTCCCACCAGGATGGGGACCGCAGCCCCTTCCAGTACCCCCATTTCCAGGTACGTTGCACAGTCGTTCCACACGACGGGGGCACGGACTACCGGTACTGTCAGAGGTGGGGGCCCCACCCCGTGAATAGTGAGGGTCTTCCCCGGGATTATGTCTGCAGGCGAGACCAGGTTGGAACTAATCAGTGTCACACTGGCCCCCGTGTCCAGTTCCCCCACAAGGGTCCTCTCCTTCACCGTGATCACGGTCCGGTGGGGGGCCATCACCTCCTCCGAGTTTGTGATCCTGTAGCATCAGACACTCTCCTCAGAGGGGCTCCGGCCTCCCCCTCGCTGCTCACGGCTGTTGCACGCCTGACGGGCCGGGGTCTAGTGCTCAGCTTTGGGCAGTTGGGCTTGATGTGGCCCGGCTCCCCGCAGTTATAGCACCCCCTCTTTTCCGAATTGGGTGGTTTGTACGAATCTGGGGCCGCCTTGCGCTCGGCAGGAGGTGGCCCTCTCTCCCCTTTTTGACCTGGGCCTCCCTTCCCCCCTCTTTGGGACCCTTTTTGCTCCTTCCCAGAGTAGGGAGGCTTCTCACGGTTTAGCAACAGTCGGTCTGCAATGTCTGCGGCCTCGTAAGCATCTTTGGGGTCCCTGTCCTTGACCAGGGTCTTAACCTCTCTCGGACACCGAAAATAGAATTGTTCCAGCACCAGGAGATGGCTTGCCTTATCTAAAGTGTCAACCTTGGCTTCGGCTAACCATTTACTGCATGCGTCCTCCAACAGGGCCCCATAATCAGTCAATGACTGTCCGGGTTGTGGGCGCGTATTCCGGAATTTCTTCCGAAAATACTCTGGTCCTAACTTGAACCTTTTAGACACGGCAGCTTTGAAGGCATTATAGTCATCAGCTGCGTCTGGGGGCAGGCTGCTCAGGACCACCGCCATGTCGCCCTCCACCAGAGCCGACAGGTACATCATGAGCTTTTCCTCCGGCACCTTGCACCGCTGGGCTTGTCTTTCGAAGTTGCTTAGGAACACTGCAGGATCGTCTCCCTCTCGGTAGCGAGCGAAGGCGGAGACGTCCAGTTTGAGCTGTTCCCCGGACGCTTGCGGAGGGTTCGCGTTTCCCCCGTTGGTCTGCAGACGGAGCTGAGCCTCCAGCTTTTTCTCCTCCAGCTCCAGCTTTATTGCCTCCAGCTCCATCTCCATCCTTTTCAGTTCCAGCTGTCGTTGATCCTTCTCACGCTGGGCCTCCAGCTCCAGCCTTTTTAACTCCATCCTCTTCAGCTCTAGCTCATGGAGTCTCTGCCGCTCCCCCTCGGAGGGTGATCTCTCGGCAGCCTCTGGGCTTGATGAGCAGGCATGTGTTTCTGGGTCGGACTCAGTTGTCGAGTGTGAAGCTGATGCTTGTCCTGACTCGCTGGTGCACAGGAGTTTAACCAGCTCTTCCTTGTTTAGCCCTTTCTTCACGTGAAGGCCTCTCTCTTTTGTCAGTTCTTTCAGTTCGGGCACAGTCATCCGGACATACTCGTCCGCCATCCTGACTCTCTACCCTATCCAGTCGGCCCGATGCCAAATTAGAAATTGTTTGCTCAAGGGATTTCAGTGACTCTATTCCTTTTCCCAAATTATGCCTCAAATACAGCAGGGTATTCGGATCCCACCGTTGCCACCATGTGTGGCAGGCCAGCAGGGGGCACTCCTGTGTTGAGCTGCCCACCTCCCCGCGCCGCCCACCGTCCCGGCTCCGAGTGCCTCCCTGGGGTGCCTCCCGTCCGGCCGACCCCTTCCCTGGAGCACCCCCGCTAGCCTGGGGTCCCGCTGCCACCATCCAAGGCTCTGGACTCACTTCTGGCTCTGCGCACCTTGGAGAACACAGGCCTGATCGTCCAATGGGAACTAGACCCAATACAGCACTTGGGGCACTTCCCCAAGTCAGGGGCTTATTAGGAAAGTCTCCCTTAGTCCACAGACCTAAGGGGCCTCCTTGGCATAATGTAGACCCACCCCTCAATAAGTCTCCCACACCGGTCACAAGGAGAACTTTATTGATGACAGGGGTAGGGCGGAAACAGGGTAAAAGGTAGAGCAATATCAGAGGAATATCAGAGGAATCCCATAGAGCAAACCAGGGTGGCTGAGGTAGCCGTTTAAACGCATCTGAGTTACTGAAGCTAAATATCTAATCGGATCTCGAGTAGCTTACTCACTCGCATCGTCCAGAGGTGGTTGGAGTTTCCTCTGGAGGCAGGGCGCTCTTGGAGCATGCGGTGATGAGGAGAGAGCCAGGCTCAGATTCACCTGGATGACCGCATGGCTAATGGCTGTCTTCTTCCTGGCCTGGGCCCTTAAATAACCTCTCTGACCTCAGCAGCCCGGTCCAATCGAAGCTGCCAATACTGGCCACAAGCCGACCAATCTCCCAAGCATCCCTGGCTACCTGGGCCCACGCAGGGCCGGGCTTTTCCCCCCTGCCCAGGTGACTAGAGCATCCGCCTCCCAGGCGCCAGGCTTTTGTCATGCAGACAAGGTGGGAGATCCCCGCCCTGAGGGATTCAACACCTGCCTCTCAGGCTGGCAGAGACAGGTCTCTGGAGAGGGGCACCCACGGTGGCATTTCTGCCACACTGCCATGGGGCTGAGCTGGTTTGCTGCATTAGCAAACGATGGGTCAAAGAGTTTCTAACCATCGGGGTGCATTTCTGCATCCTCCAGCCACTCCCTGTGCAAGAGGGGGCTGCACGATGCCTCCCTCCCCGAGACCCCATCCTGGAGCGGCTGAGGGTGGCAGCACCCGGGCGCACGGAGCTGAGCAGACCGGCCCCGAACAGCATCGGCTTCCAGCTAGCACAGGGGTTTCATGCATTTTCAGCTGTGCACCCTGTCACCTGCAACACACACCTGCTCACCCCTACGCCTGGTGTGTCTCTGCAAGATCATTCCTGCACCAACATCAATGCCCCGACCGTTACTGCGCTCGGCCCACTCAGAAACCCATCGCCGTTATTAAAATTTGGCACGTACCCCTGGGCAAAGCCCCATGTCCTCATACCCTGGTTAGAAAACGGCTGGTGCAGCAGGTGTACACCCAACAGCGCCTGTCACCCGTAAGGGTCACGAATAACAAGAGGTGGAAACTCGACTCTCCTCCGTGGCCTCCACACGTCCCCTCCCGGGGCTGGCCAAGCTCCCACCTTGCACGGGCCCGGCATGGATGCTAGACGGGTGCAGCAAGGCAGGGCAAAGAGCTAAACCCTCCCTGCCCTGCCTGTGCTGACAACCACCCATCAGCACTAAATCTCCCTGCATGTTTGTGAGCAGGACGTCCCAGCCCTGGTGTTGTCTCAGCGGGCCCCTGCCCCTCCGCTGTGGATGCAGACTCTTGCTGCTGCTATGATGGACGGCGCAGAGAAAGGAGCGTCTCTACCTCCGGGCCTCCCCCTCAGCTCGGCAGACGAGCCAGGCCAGTAGCGCCGAGACCACATCTCCGCTGAGCCGACAAACAAGAGCCCCCGTTCGAACGTCCGTTTCTGACACGATGGCCGCAGAGACGTGGCGGAGGGCCACGCGGTCACGTGGCGGATCCCAGGAGACAGCCCTGCACAGCGGATGTGAAACAGGCTTTGTCAGATGCTAGACATCATTAGGGCAGGCTCCAGTCATCTGTCCCATTGCATTTATAGGGAAGGAACCAAAAATCCAGGGGAAAAAAGGAACGTCGTTTGCAGAATTTACTGGCGCGGAGACAAGGTCGAGCAGGCTCAGCTGGAGACAGGAGACGAGGCATCTTTTCTAATTGCCAGATGACTCCCACCAGGCTCATATCAGTGCTTAATTGTCATCGGACATGTTTGTTAAGTACGGAGACCCACACGACTCAAGAGCAGGTCTTAGCCGTGCCTCAGCAAGGTTGGCACATGCCTGTTCCTGCCCCACGCAGAGGAGGAGCAGCAGGCAGTTCCTGGGGTGCAGCAGCCTCTCCGTGCCCTGGCACAGAGGGCGGAGGAGCAGCGATGCATCTCTGAGCGGAGGGGAAGGAAGCACCCCGCTCCTGGGGCGCGCTCTCAGCAGCTATGAAGAGACCCCGCGGAGCAGAGAAGGGACTTGATGTCTTTGGGGTGATCCTCGCCAGCACGAGGCCTGTGACCCCCACCCCTCACTTTGTGCCAGCTGTCTGCACCGGGTGACTGCTAGCAGTACAAGCATCGGTGCAACGGCATGTCGCGGCCATGGGCATTCACCCACGTTGCACACTCAGGCACTGCATATTCAATGGCACATGCAAGCGCCCGTACCAGAAGCGCTCAGCAGTCACCGAGTCTGGAAACCCGGGATGCCCCGTGGTTCCTGGGCCACTCACAAGAGCTTGGGAAGTGCAATGTTTGCAAATGCCCCAAGTGACCTAGGAGCCAAAGTTGCATTTTGCAAGATGACTTGGGCACAGAGGAGCATTCGTCTCACAGACGGCCAGGGACAGGGACGGATCCTGCTCCACCCAAACTTTGAAACCAACTGCCTGGCAGGGGCGGCAGCATTTCTAGTCGGATAGAGCTGAGAGAGTCTATTGACTGCGTGGTTCATTATCCTGCTAATCTCTCTCCATGCTGCGTTAACGACCCTCGCTCCTTTTTAATGGTCTTGGATTTTCACTATTCAAACTGTCTTTTCTTCTGCAATGCTGCTGTCTGTCAGCCAGGCGTGGTAATGTCACAGCATCAGAGAGAAGCGGAGCTGGAAGGGACGTCCAGAGATCACACCTAGTCCAGCTCCCTGCCCCGTCCGTGCCTTCCTACACAACCCATCACACAGGTCCAAGCGCATGGGCCCCAAACCCCTTCCCTATACCGTGTCCTCACCAGGCTCCTTTTCCAAAAGCACCTCTGACCCCGGCCAAAACCAAAGCAACCACAGGTAGAAGTGCTACGATCGGAAAGGCTCCAGGCATGAGGATGCTCCAGAGAGGATGGAGCTGGGCTGGTCTCAGTGGGGGCAGATACAGGACAAGGAGCAATGGGCTCCAGCTGCAGCAAGGCAAGTTGAGGTTGGATATTAGGAAAAACTCTCTCACAAGGCAGGTAGTAAAGCACTGGACCAGGTTACCCAGAGAGGTGGTGGACTCTCCATCCTTGGAGCTGTTTAAGACCCAGGTAGACAAAGCCTTGTCTGGGATGATGTAGTCAGGGCTGGTCCTGCTTGGAGCAGGGGTTGGACTGGATGTGACCTCCCGAGGTCCCTTCCAGCCCTCGCTGTCTATGATTTATCCAAAAGAGCTCTGAATAGACACGCAGCGGGCAAACATCTCTCTTCCCTTGCGCAGCCCTACAGACTGTTAGTAGCTGTAGCTAAAAACCCTAACTCAGATGCGGTCGTATTAACTAGCTCAGACGGGGGACGGGGAGGCAGAAGAAGGAGAACATCGGGAACCTGCAAGCCATGGGGTGGTCAGCCGTATAGCACAGGTGAGCAATAAGCAGGTAAGCAATAGGGGCCCTTTGGGCACCAGAGCCGGGGGGCAACAAAGGCGCCAGTCGCAGGGCTCAAGTGCCTATACACTAATGCTAGGAGCATGGGGAGCAAGCAGGAGGAACTAGCGCTCCTGCTTGCAGAAAACACTTACGACTTAGTAGGGTTAACAGAAACCTGGTGGGACTCGACCCACGACTGGGCGGTGCACGCTGAGGGCTAAAAGCTGTACAGAAAAGATGGAGGGGGGGTGGGGTTGCGCTCTATGTCAATGAGCGTTATACATCGACCCTCATCAAAATGGAATTGGAGGAGGAGAAAGTAGAGGGATTGTGGGCTAGGATACATGGAGGTCAGGGGGAAAGGGATCTGGTGGTAGGGTTCTGCTACAGACCCCCACACCAAGGGGAAGAGCTAGATTTGGGGCTCCTGAGGCAGCTCTCGGAGACCATAAAGGCTAGGGAGGCGGCAGTCATGGGGGACTAAACTACCCGGACATCTGCTAGGAGACGCAGAAGGCAAAGTCCCACCGCTCACGCTATCCCGTGTACAGGACCTCCATCTGACGCAGGAGGTACACGGTCCCGCTAGGGGGAATGCCATACTGGACCTGGTATTGACAACAGGGGATGACATGGTAGGAGACCTACAGATCGGTGGTCATCTGGGGGACAGTGATCACCTAATAATAGAATTCAACATAAGGCGTTGAGTGGGTAAGGTAACTAGTAGGGTGAAAGTGCTAGACTTTAGGAAAGCTGATTTCAGCGAGCTCAGGCGTTTAGTCAAGGATGCACTGCAGGGTAAGAGATTTGGCGAGATGGGAGCCCAGGAAGGGTGGCTGCATCTCAAGGAAATGATCCTCCGGGCACAGAGGGAGATGATTCAAATGCAGGGGAAAAGGGGACAGGAGGTTTCCTTGGCTGACCAGAGAAATCCAGAGCAGCCTACGGGCCAAAAGGGGGGCACATAAGCAGTGGAAACAGGGAGAGATCACCAAAGATGAATATACCTCCTCTGCTCGTGCTTGTAGGGAGGCAGTTAGGCGGGCCAAAGCTACCATGGAGCTGAGGATGGCATCCCAAGTAAAGGACAACAAGAAATTGTTTTTTAGATATATAGGGAGTAAAAGGAAGGCCCAGGGAGGAATAGGACCCCTGCTAAATGGGCAGGAACAATTGGTGACAGATAGAGGGGACAAGGCTGAACTCCTCAACGAGTTCTTTGCCTCAGTGTCCCTAAGTGAGGGGCACGACAAGTCTCTCACTGGGGTTGTGGAGAGGCAGCAGCAAGGCGCCAGACTGCCATGCGTAGACCCTGAGATGGTGCAGAGCCACTTGGAAGAACTGGATGCCTTTAAGTCGGCAGGCCCGGATGGGCTCCATCCGAGGGTGCTGAAGGCACTGGCTGACATCACTGCAGAGCCACTGGCGGGAATATTCGAACGCTCGTGGCACACGGGCCAAGTCCCGGAGGACTGGAAAAGGGCCAACGTGGTCCCCATTTTGAAGAAGGGGAGGAAGGAGGACCCGGGCAACTATAGGCCAGTCAGTCTCACCTCCATCCTTGGCAAAGTCTTTGAAAAAATTATCAAGGCTCACATTTGTGAGAGCCCGGCAGGGCAAATTATGCTGAGGGGAAATCAGCACGGGTTCGTGGCAGGCAGATCGTGCCTGACCAATCTAGTCTCTTTCTATGACCAGGTTATGAAACGCCTGGACACAGGAGGAGGGGTGGATGTCGTATACTTAGACTTCAGGAAGGCCTTTGATACGGTATCCCACCCCATACTGGTGAACAAATTAAGAGGCTGTGACTTGGATGACTGCACAGTCCGGTGGGTGGCGAATTGGCTGGAGGGTCGCACCCAAAGAGTCGTGGTGGATGGGTCGGTCTCGACCTGGAAGGGTGTGGGCAGTGGGGTCCCGCAGGGCTCGGTCCTTGGACCGATACTCTTTAATGTCTTCATCAGTGACTTGGACGAGGGAGTGAAATGTACTCTGTCCAAGTTTGCAGATGACACAAAGCTATGGGGAGAAGTGGACACGCCAGAGGGCAGGGAACAGCTGCAAGCAGACCTGGATAGGTTGGACAAGTGGGCAGAAAACAACAGGATGCAGTTCAACAAGGAGAAATGCAAAGTGCTGCACCTAGGGAGGAAAAATGTCCAGCACACCTACAGCCTAGGGAATGACCTGCTGGGTGGCACGGAGGTGGAAAGGGATCTTGGAGTCCTAGTGGACTCCAAGATGAACATGAGCCGGCAGTGTGACGAAGCCATCAGAAAAGCCAATGGCACTTTATCGTGCATCAGCAGATGCATGACGAATAGGTCCAAGGAGGTGATACTTCCCCTCTATCGGGCGCTGGTCAGACCGCAGTTGGAGTACTGCGTGCAATTCTGGGCGCCACACTTCAAGAAGGATGCAGATAACCTGGAGAGGGTCCAGAGAAGGGCAACTCGTATGGTTAAGGGCCTGCAGACCAAGCCCTACGAGGAGAGACTAGAGAAACTGGACCTTTTCAGCCTCCGCAAGAGAAGGTTGAGAGGCGACCTTGTGGCTGCCTATAAGTTCATCACGGGGGCACAGAAGGGAATTGGTGAGTATTTATTCACCAAGGCGCCCCCGGGGGTTACAAGAAACAATGGCCACAAGCTAGCAGAGAGCAGATTTAGACTGGACATTAGGAAGAACTTCTTCCCAGTTCGAGTGGCCAAGGTCTGGAACGGGCTCCCAAGGGAGGTGGTGCTCTCCCCTACCCTGGGGGTCTTCAAGAGGAGGTTAGACGAGTATCTAGCTGGGGTCATCTAGACCCAGCACTCTTTCCTGCCTATGCAGGGGGTCGGACTTGATGATCTATTGAGGTCCCTTCTGACCCTAACTTCTATGAATCTGTAACTCAGGTGTAGACGTGACTGACTGTGGAAGTACTGGAGTCACAGTCAAGACACTCAGGAAGGTTAGATTGTGTTTTGTGAATCTGAAGGAGAGCTGCACATTTAACGATAATGACTGCAGAAGTAATGAGAGACGTGCGTTCAACTATAATGACTGCAGAACTAATCATGCAATATCCTTTGACTACTTCTTGCCTAGTTGGGTTTTTTTAAGCGTTACAGATAATCTACCAAACACAGGCACGTTCCAATAGATATGTTTGTTTTTGGCTTGCTCTTAAACTGAATAATATAGCACCACCTTCCTGGCATAATAGTAAAACTTCTCATTTCTTTTTAATTGGAGAAAAATATGTGTTGTGTTATCGGTGGTGATGTGCCACAACCTCTGCACACCCCTGCCACAATCCTGGATCCACCCACAGTCAGCGGGTCGTGGGCTACTTGCTCCCGTTGGGAAACGGCACTTAAACACATTCAGAAAATGTTCTAAAAACCAGCAGTTGTGTCTAAGACTCAGATCAGCCCCCGCTGGATTGCAAGCCCCTGCAAAGCGGCCTTTCCCCAGCATTGGCCGGAAAAACGGCCGGGCAAGAAGGGACAAACACAATTCAGAGGGAAGTTTAAGTTCAACGGGCTGACTTCCACCTAGACTGTCCCTTCTGCACCGGTGGGCTAAAAGCATGCGAGTGATGGGGAAAGCCTGGCAATGATAGCTTTCTGCTTTGTCTCCAATTGTCTTAGTGCTAGCCCCCCAAAACACACAGCGGTGCACGTCTCATCAAGAGACAGGTTCAGGGCAACGAGCCACTCCAAGATTGATAACAGCACGGCTCTTTCTAATCGAAGGGGCGGCTCGGATATGCGGAGGCAAAGGATAATGTGCTGCAACTAATGACGCCCCGGGCCAGGGGCACTGCCGCGGACGCTGCCCCGGCTCTGTACCAGTGTGCAGTGAGAAGGCATCTCCCCCAAACAGTAAAATCCCGGTCGATGAGAGATGGCGGGCAGGGGACAAACAAGGGGGTTCCAGCTGGGAGGGCAGGAAAAAGCGAGTGCCAGGAGTCAGAGCGGATGCCCACATTCGCAGCACACCGCCTGCCTTGCCGGGGAGGCCTTTCCGCAGCCCTGGCACAAACGAGACTTGAGCAGGGATTGATTTCTCTTTGCAAAATGCAGCCCTGTCCTCTGGCATATTTTAAGAAATCTTTAATACCTGCACGACAGGCTGTGGATCGTTTCCATTCTCCCGTCGTCCCCTTCCCTTCGTCTCACTGCCAGCACACGCAGGTTTAGCAGCGAGACAGGGTACCCAGATGGAAAGTGCACATCTGAGACAAGCTCCTGAAAGGCTCCATGGGAGCATCAGGGGCATCAAGCGGCGCGCGTCGTCAGGGTGCGTATTCACACGCACAAAGACGAGCTGCATTCAACCTTGCCATCCATATCCACCTCTCTAAGCACTGTACAACCGCCACGTTTTGTAGCACTGGGCAGATATCCTTTTACGCGGCCAGAAGAAACGTGCCCTGTTTGGCTGCAGACACTATTACAGCATCGCAGCTGGGTGCAGCTTTCATTGCTGTCGACATGAGTTCCCTGCAGAGCGCCGGGAGCAGATTGCAGCCTGAGGAGCGTAACCCTCTTCTTGCACATCGCGAGCAAGACATTAGGTGCCTTCGCCGGCCCAGACGGGAGAGGCGCTCTCAAAGGAGCTGGTACAAGCCTCCAAATCCAATCAAGATCATTCTGCAGGAAGCCTCCAGGCAAACGGCAATGCAGAGCTTGCCCCGGCTTTCTTTCACAACCCTCTTCTCAGGGCAGGGAGAGGAAGAGCTCACCTACGTAGGAAACGTGGCCTTTGCCGGGCTGCTGAGCTGCACAGCGCGGCAGTGCCAAGGGAAGGGTCCGAGTTCAGGTCCCAGCTTTTACATCAGGCTTTGGAGGACACCAAGGGGCATAGCTACAGCATACGCTGCCTGGTAGGGATGGTGATGCTGATGGACTTGGGAGACAATCCTGGAGAGATGCACTGCGCCAGGCAGCGAGCAACGGGATGGTACCAGGGGGCTCTGGCAGGGACACGAAGGGCCCTTAATGCAGTGCCCACTCTCGTGGCGGTCCATCTCAGCTGTGCAGACATCCACAGCCACGGAAAGCCAGCTTACTTCGGGGCCGCTGGAAACGTCCGTCTGTCTGACATGAGTAGCGGTGAAGTGTGGGGGCTTCCAAAGAGCGGGGAAGGATGCGCCTGTCCCCGAGCCCTGGGCTTGTCTCCTTTTATCCCCACTTAGTGCCGTCCATCCAGGGCAATGAGGATGGTTCTTGCCAACTCGACTCTCCTGCTCCACGGCCAGCTGCCCGCACTTCTCTCCCATGACAGGGCTTTCCAACGGGAGGGTGCAACAGACACTTCAAAAAGCAGCTCGGGTCCCAGGACAGAGACCCGTCTCCTCTCCTCGAGTCCAAGTCAGGAGCAGGAAGGCAAGAGCAGCACATCTCCCTGCTGTGAGCTGAGAACCTGGGAGCTCGGCTCCTGCCCCTGACACAGCCCAAGGGCACGGAGAGGGGGACGCTAGGCAAGCCGGGCTGCAAACACGTTCAGCATGCAACACAGACACTTGCAGACACAACGCCAGGCCCGGTTCACAACAGCCCCGTGCCAAGGAGAGGCAAAGGACACTGCAGATGCAAACTGCACAGCCCCTGACAGCGCAGGTCGGAAATCAATGAAAACCCCAGTCTCACCGGGATTGCTTCTCGGGCTACCTGGCTAAGGTGTCAGGGTGATTTAAGCAGTGCGACATGCATCAGAACCGACGCAGTAAGCCAGAGCATGGAAACCAGGGAAGCTAGACCTCGAGACAGCAACAAAGGAAATGAAAGACTAAGTCCAGGCATGGTCACGGGCAACGCTGCTGCACATCACTCTGGACTGCGGTTGTACAGACCAAAAAAATGTCCTTTAAAAAAATTCACTGAAGCTGCAGGGCCAATTTTCACGGTGACGGAGCCTCGCAAAGCTGCGACGCAGCCTTCAGCAGGAGCACGGAGAAACTGGCCGCGTCTACACGAGACATTTAGTAGTTGCCCACCCAAGCACCCGCATACCCAAGCAGCACCCCCATACAGCTTCCTGGTGGTGCTAACCACGCAGGGGCTCATTACACTTGTGCCACGCGACACGGCTGCGCAGCAGGAACGAGCTATTGTGCAGTCAGCGTCTCGTGTCGCCGCAGCCGCAGCCGCAGGACGCTGCTTGCAAGTTGTCAGAGACGAGCGGGTGCAGAGACCTGCTCATCCAGCCCTGGCTGCTATTCAGAAAGGGTTTCTGAAGCTGCCCAGATCAAATCAGTTTTCATGTCTACGCATCCTTCTTCGGCAAGCGATGCTCCTGGCGGGCAGGGCTCTGCCCTTAGCAATGCACGCATCGCTGTCCGTGGGAGTCGTACATCCGAGGGCAGGGCCTGGATGTTAATGAATGGCTATGTTTTGTGTGCGCCCCAAAGACAGATCGCCATCAAATACACGAGGAAAAAGAATCGCCCGCCTCAAATGAAGAAATATTTCTCCTGGAAGGAAGGCTTTTGCTGAGAAAGCAATACAATCTAAGCTGGCAAATACCGGCTAAATGACTTGCCCGTAGTCACAAAGGCTGGAGGTGGCAGAATCAGGAACACATCCCTGGGGGTGGGAGAGCCAGGGCCCTGCTTTAACCATCAGACAATGGGGACAACTTGGAGCGAGAAGACATTTCACCGGCAAGCAAATTTCCTCTGCTGCAATTGCAGACCACTGCTCCCAGTCCTACCCTCTGCCGCCGCAGAAAACCCGCTCTTCTCCCTAAACCACCGCCCCGGGGGGATTTGCAGACGACCATCCGATCCCCCTCAGACCACACGTGCCCAGGTCTTTCGGCCTTTCCGCACGAGTCGTGCTCCCCGGCCTCCGGTCATCGCTGTTGCTTTCCACTGGACCTTTTCTAATCCGCCCCCATCTTTCGGGAAGTGAGGGCCCAAACTCGGAGGCAGTTGGTCCAGTGCTAACCAGAGCGCAAGAATCACCTCCCTCCATCTGGCTATTTTTGCAGCAAGAGCAGGCTGCTGGTTCACATTCAGCTCATGGTCCACTGTAACCCCCAGGTCCTTCTCCGCCGTCTAGCCACTCATTCCCCAGCCCGTATTTGTGCAGTTATCCCATCGCGTGTACGGGACTTTACACTTGTTCGTACTGGATCTCATCCCATTGGCCTTGGGCCATTTCTCCAGTCTACCCTGGTCACTGGATCCCGGCCCTGCCCTCCGGGGTCTGCAGCTCCACCCAACTTGAGGTCCTCTGCAAATGTGCTAAGTGCGCGCTCGGTCCCATCGTCCAAATCACTGACGAAGATGCTAACCAGACGTGGGACACGCTGCTGGGAAGTCCCACCGGTACTCTCGCCAACTAGGGTTGGAGCAGGGAGTCGGACTAGAGGTCGGACCCTCGTTTTCTGTGATTAATGAGAATGTCCTGGGAGACAGTATCAAAAGCTTTGCTAAAAAGTCAAGGTACCGAATTTTCTCACGTACAACATACCCTTGAATATGATACACGCTGTGTTTTTGAAAGGCTGAGTGAAGGAAACAAGACCTTTCCTTGCATTGAGTAACTAAATAGCGGGAGGTGGGGGCCAAGCCTGCTCTGTGGATCACTGTAGATCTTACTTTTAGTTGCACCTGATAAGTGGCAGAACTTGCTCTTACCATATTTCTTGCATATATTGCGCACTCTGATTTCCAGGAGCTGGTTTTTAAGGGAAAGGTGCACGTTGTATGCAATAAAATATGGTATATCGCATCCTCTGCTCTCCCTGGCACCCTGGCACCGAAGGAAATCGAGCTGGTCCTGACATGCTCTTGATGAAGCCATGCTGGCTGTCCCCGATCACCTTGTTCTCCTCCAGGTGCTTAGAGGCACATTTGCCAACGACTTGCTCCATGATCTGTCCAAGGATCAGGGCCAGTCTGACTGGTCTGTAATTACCTGGATCCTTGTTCCTCCCTTCCTTGAAGACGGATGCTGTATTTGCCCTTTTCAGTCATCCAGAACCTCCCCCGACCTCCACAAGTCCTCAGGGATGGTGGCCCGTGGCTCGTCAAGGATCTCAGCCAAGGCTGGGGCCCGGCTCCTCTGCACAGAGCTTGGAGATGCGTTGGCGGGAGGACGGTGGCAATGTTAATTGCCATTGTTCCCCCACTACCAAATTTCTGGACCCGTGGGGAGCTCTGCAAGCCAATACTTTATACTGATCAAGTATCATTGTTCGTGGCACGCTTCTGCCGCTCTTGCGGTGCACAAGTGTGCCACGGCACACTCTTGGGGAATCACTGCTCTGGGGTATATCCCATTCAGCCCTGTGGACCTGAAATCATCTAGTGTCTCTATGCAAACCCTAACCTCCAGACTGCTCGCCTCCTTCCCTCTCTTCACTGCCAACTGCACTTGTCATCTGGTAGCTGACTTTATTCGTGAAACCTGAAGTAAAAATGGCATTTAATACTTCAGTCTTCTCTGCCGCATCAGTAACTAAATTGCTTTCTGCACTTCCCTTGGTCTTCCTCTTAATCCTGACAGACTTGCAGAATCCCTCCTTATTGTTTCATATAGTTCATGCCAGTTGTGTCTTAAATCATGCCTTGGCCCTCCTGATATCCTCCCTGCATGGCTGTGGATATGCTTATGCTCTTCTCTTAGTAATATGACCAAGTTTTCACTTTTGTAGGATTCCTGTTTTAATTTCAACTCACTGTAGAGACTGCTGTCTAGCCCGTTGCACTCCCAGGCTTTTGTTGCATTGGGATGACTTGTTTCTATGCCATTAATGTGGTTTCCTTAAAGTACAGCCAGCTCTCCTGGACTCCCGTCCCCGCCAGACCGGCCTCCGCGGGGATCCTGCTCACCACTTCCCCAGGTCTGTTAAAGGCTGCCTTTCGGGAGTCCAGTGTCTTTACTCTGCTACTCTCTTCCTTTCCTTCCTCCCCACAGGACCTTGAACTCCATCGTTTTGTGGTCCCTGGCTGTGTCTACACGAGATGCTTTACTGCGCAGTAAACTAATCTACTGTGCAGTACAGCATCACCATCTACATGTGCAGGTACTTACTGTGCAGTTAATTAGTCCACTGAGGAGTAAATTTCCTACGTGCACATGCAGGTGGTACATTTACTGCCCAGTAAATTGACTGCGCAGTAAAGCCAAATAGCATTCATTGCACGTGTAAATGCACTCAGGGGCCGCATTTACGTGAGACTCTGACCACAAAGCTCATTCCTCCCGCGCAGTAGCATCCCGTGGTGCAAAGCGTGACACGACGCTGCTGCACAGGAGTACTGAGCTACTGCACGGTCAGCATCACCAAAAAACAGTTCGGGGTGCTACTGCGCAGTAACTGCGGTTACTGCACAGACATCTGGTACTTGTGCACGCACGGACCAAGTGACTGCGCACTAACAACTGTGCGACAGCGTCTTGTGTAGACGCAGCCACTGTCACCCAACCTACCTTCCACCGTCACAGTCTCAACCAACTCACAACCCTTGTGCCAGAAACATTGTCTATGCATTTGGTCCAATTAAAAAATATTACCAACCAATTCCTGCCGGTCACCTACCCTCTGGCCCCCCGGGGTCCGGCAACATGACCATGCTGCTACCTGCAGTCAAAAGCCACAACACCCGTTGCTTGCACGTGGGCCACCACGACGGAGCGACTGCAAAAGGACGCAGTGATTGCCGGCTTGTATTCACAATTTTGCATAAGACTTTAAGTGTCACCCTGGCATATTTATAGGGTACGCATTTCAAGATTAATCCTTTGCCATCTGTAATCCTGCTCATTCTTAACTGCCACCATAATCTCCGTCTTCAAGACTCATCATGGGAGTTTTGTCCATAAATTTATAAATCTTTTGAAAAAGGAAACTGCTGACGGCAAACGCCTCTTACAATGTCAAGTGTCTCTTGGATCCTAAACTCTCTCCTTTTCTTGTATTTTAATCCATGAACTAGTTTTTAAATATCTTTCGCGTGCTGGCATCGGCTAAACGCCCCTCGCGGAAGGAACCGCGGATTCCAGTCGCTCGTATTTGTGCCGCCGACTTCTGTGGCGATTCGGGAAGAAATCCCAGCTCAGGATGGCATTTGCACACGTGTTTTTAAGCATACGCACAAAAGTGCTTCCTTAAATCTTCCGGTTCGTGCGCGTTGCATGGCAGCGCAATCAAGCTGAGTGCAGCTGTACATAGGAAAGGCTTATGTTTGCACTGAGCGTCCAGGAAGGTTTTACTTCGGAGCATTTCCCTGGCAGCTCCACGCGCCTGAGGGGGTTTGATCCTCTCCTCCATCCTCCCCCATCTGTCCCTTTCCTGACAAAAACCCAGAGATGCTGCCAAAAAAGGGCAAAACACAGGCCTTTTGCACCACGTGAGGGGAAATGAGTATTTTCCCAGCCAGGGAGCCTGCAATAGGACAAGCAGCAAAGCCACGCCGGGCCGCGACACCGAGCGTCCTTGCACCGCCACTTCTGCCCAGCTTACACAGAGGTTGTGCCTTCTTGGGCATGACCCCCCGGCCCATCAGTGTGCCCAGCCTGGCAGCTCTCACGCCCATCTGGAAACCGGATGGTAGCAGCACCCTTGGCTTCGTTCTTTAAATGACTATGAAAGAGACTTCAGCAGAAATATTGGCCTGCATGCTGCTGATCTCATTGCAAAAATGCTGCCTTTTGCAATGAGATCAGCCAGACCATACAGCACCAAACCAAACCAGACGCACTGGCATGATACAATGGATATAGTATTTCTTTGCACAAGAAGGGCAGAATTGCTTTGCTTCTCAAGCACGGCCGTGCTGTTCCCTGAAGGATCCCGAAACCTTGCCCAAGACCTGCTCTAAGCTCCCGTTGGCTTTTGCCCGTCCCGGCAGCTCCGCCGCGGAGGAGCATCTCTCACGCATTACGCGGCTCGAAGCAAGCAGCGCCAGCGCGAGAGCTGTCCGATCCCAGGACCCGAAGACACGTGGATACCAAGCAGCCCCCAGGAAAACGCGTGTGATCGCTATTACGCTTTGCACACAACCAAATAAACCAGAGTAATCCCATCAAGAACGTCTCTTGTTGGGACTCAATCTCGCTGCCGCGCTTCCTGCGGCCGGGCCATCTGTCTGCTTCTCCTCCCCTCGACACGCTCCTCGGTGAGACACAATTAAGGACAAGTATGACACGAGCTCCTGCCAGACTGGCAAATTGAACACCGTTCAGATATTCAGACTGGATTAACTACAGAGGGGTTTTGTTTTTTAACGGGGCAAAAAAAGTCTTTGAGACCAAAAAATGTATTTTAAAAACAATCCTCTCCACCACCCTGCAGTCGCTCGCAGCTTCCAGACGGCCTCCTATAACACAGGCGCGGTGATCGGCGTGCGGCCAGGGAAGCTGGACATCACACACCGAGTCCGTGAATAAGAAACTCGCCGGGGAAGAAGTACAAAGGCCCGACTTCTCCACGATACGCGCAGGGCGCGGCACGTCTCTGGCGCAGGCCGCGCGGCTGTAATGAGAGCGATACCACGCGGGCCAATGTTTCTGCGTAGGCCTATTGCACCGCCAGCTTAAAAAAACGATGTAGAAGAGATGAAGACGCACGTTTCAGCAGAGGAAGTCCAAACTGTAATTTAGCTCTTCAGCAGTCTTGTTTCTAAAAAGGAAACCTAGATCACGGAAATGTCATTACAGCAAAAAGCCGAGTTAGTAATAGATGCAAAAGAAGTGGGAAGGCTAACCCCGAGTAATGGAAATCCAGGCCCCACGTGACACAGACAAGGCTTGAAGCTGTATTTAACTTTTAAATGGAAACTTCATCGTTAGTTTTACTTATTTTTAGCGCGATCTAGACAAGCTGCATGCAGGCGCCCGTCCTCTGGGACTCGAAGGATGATGGCCACGACACGGAAAATGAAGGTCCTCGGGGACCTCTGATGGAGAAGCTTCTCGCCCAGGAGCCGCACCGAGCTGCGTGAGCGGGCCCGTGGCCGAGGGATCGAAGGTGCGAGGTGCAGGCTACGGAGCAGATGCTGACGGCGCTGCAAACACAGCCCAGGACAAGAGTCCTGAATGCAGACCGCTCTGCTAAAGCTCTCTCTTCACGCTCGCTCCTCTCTCCAATGCCACCAAAGATACACCTGAAATAGCCTGCAATAAAGACACCTGCCAGCCCGATGCCTCTGCTACCAAGATGGACTTAACCCGATGTCCTCGGCCTGCTGAGAAAGCCGGAAAACAGGAGCCGGTCCCTGCCCGTTAGGGTGAAAACTCACCGGCGGGACGCTCCCCTGATTGGACTTTCTAAAGCAATCACAATCCCTAGTTTTGTGTCGCCGGAGCGTGCTTCTGTGGGAGACGGGGGTGGAAAAGCGCCTTTTACCACGGGAAGAGATCCGTGGTTCAGTGCATCTTGCCTGAGCTGCTTCTTTTGAAAGGCTTTAGACAACACAAGCCCAAATTTGGGGAGAAGCTACTGGAGAAGAGTCCGATTCCCCCGCCGCCCTCCTTCCACACCTCTGCTGCAGCAGTGCATGCTTCGAATGGACCGTTATGTTTTGGGATCTTGCATTAAACCCAAAGCCCTAAGACAGTACAATCAGTGCTAATGTGGAGCTGCCACAACACATCCGAACTGCACTTCAGTCACTGGCACTCTAGCAAGTGTCAGTGAAAGCAATGACCAAGTTTCCTTTTTTTTTTTTTTTTTTTAAATAATCTGACTGCTAATTAGAGATCACTTCTATCTGACAACCAGGCCGTTTGGTGCATCCAGGGAATTGCCCTCAATGGAGGGTGAGATAGATAGATAGATAGATAGATAGATAGATAGATAGATAGATAGATAGATAGATAGATAGATAGATAGATAGATCGATCGATCACCAAGGAGGTATAAGGGAGTACAGGGAGGTACCTGTCCAGAAGTTGTGCTGCTTTCCAGCACAACGATCGGAAACTCAAGATTTAGGCTTGCAACTGGAGCTGCGAGCTGGGCCGTCTTAGCTTGGCATACCCCAGAGAGCTAGCTAGCATCTCAGCGACAAATACTGCAGCAAGCCTGGGAGCTGTGGCTGGGGAAGAACAGATGCTGGATCTGCAGGGAAGAGACTGAAAAAAGGCACTTAAAATTTCGGCTGAGGGATCAGACGTCAGGAAAAGCACTGTTGTCTCCTTATGTGTCTGGGGCAGAGAAGCAGCCCTCAGAGACCAGGTCACCCCACGCAGAGCAGCCAGCACAAGCCACCATGCCAACTGCAGAAGGCCCGTGTACCCCAAAACCATGAGGGGTGCAGCAGACCTTCATGTAGTGCCCCAGCTCTCTGCTGGTCAGGGGTGAAGGCCACCCGGAGATGCCGATTCAGCAGCCAACTTGGGGAAAAATCAAGGGCGCTTTGCCCGACGAAGAGCTGCCGGGTGCCCTGAGCTCGGCAGCGCGGCGCGGTCCTTGCTGCAGACTGTGGCTGCATTGCAACGGGCAGATTACAATCCCCATCGCAGCAAACCTGCCCGTCCCGCCACGCCGCTGCGTGCAAAGAGAAACCCCGACGCTGAGGTCCTGCTCCACGCCAGATCTGCCTCGACAGCCGTGCACAGTAAGGGCAGATGTCTAGTTTCTCCCCACAGACTCAGGGCGTCACCAGGGCTCCAAGACCCGCCTTTCACTTCTGGCCGTAACGACAATCCAGTTTAAAAATAACCCGTGCATGCTGTTTTCTGCCTGTGCTGATCAATGCGGGGCACAACGCAGCTATTTCTCGCTTACGGCCCGTGGCCTCGTGCCGAGATCCTGCAGACCCCAGGATCCGTCCGTCCGTCCGGCTCTGTCTGCAGAACAGGCACGGATGAGCACTGCGCCAATGCTTGCTTTAGGCCTTTATCCGGCGCCCTGGCCCTCCGCCTCCACCCTACCCCATTACAAGTCCTGCCAGGGATGACATGTCAGCTCTATTTTGCGACTTCTTGCTACCATACAGCTTTTATGAATTAAATTTAGACTCTACATCTCTGCAATTTGGGGAGCGTCTCTCCAGGAAAGTGCGCCGGTTTATGCCTTCACAGAGATCCTGCAGCTCAAACTCACTCTCTTTCATTCCCACCAGCTTGGAGAGGCTCCATATTTCCCCGTGTTTAAATTGGCACGCTGCATTTTCATTAGGGTGCAATAGATCCGCGATGCCTCTAATTCAAGTATCCGTTACTTAGAGGTCTGCAAACACATCTGTAATAGTCATGGTTAGGTGGGGGGGAACTGGTTTGCCAAGGAGTAGGCTCAGCTTGCAGCATGCAAAGAAGATGGATTTTTAATTTACAATATCTTGATTGTTTAAAGCAAGCTGCAAATCACCGCGCTAGCTCCAGCTTTCCACGTGGCGCCGAGCGGACCTCAGAGCTGCAGCAGCGTCGCGTTTTCCCAGTGCAAAGCAGCAGCCGGGGCTTACACCTGGAAGCTGAAACAAGGGACAACGGAGCTCACGGAGACGCACGCGCTTGTGGACACAGGCTGGTCTGATACGGGATAGAAAGCACCAGCAGCACTTAAGTGCTGCTCTCCTGCAGGGAGCCACAAACCAGCCCCAATCCCGGGGAGCTCGGCACCCCTGGATCTGATGCAGCTCTCACTGCCGTCCTTGGGAGTCTCGCATGACTGAGAAGGGCCTTAATGAAAAAATTGCTGCGATCACAGGAGTAAGGACCCTGAGGTCTGGGAATAACCAGAGTCATTGAAAACGAGGGTTGGAAGAGACCTCAGGAGTTAGGTTAGGGTCAGGGTTAGTCCAAAGCCTGCTCCAAGCAGGACCAGCCCCAACTACATCATCCCAGCCGAGCTTTGTTGAGTTGCGTCTTCAAAACCTCCAAGGACAGAGAGTCCACCACCTCTCTGGGTAGGCTGTCCCAGTGCTTCACCACCCTCCTCGTGAGAAAGTTTTTCCTAATTTCCAACCTCAGCTTGCCTTGCTGCAGCCTGAGCCCATTGCTCCTTGCTCCGTCCCCTGCCTCTGCTGAGAACCAGCGTGAGCGAGAGAGGAGCAGGCACAGGCCAGTCTAAAGGACCAAAGACATTTAAATTGCTACCAGCCCTGAACTTCCCCGTCCTCCTGGAAAGTGCCATTTCCCTGCAGGGATCTTCAGGGGCATTTGCAAAGTCCGGCAGGGGATCTCCATTATAAAGCGGCGTCTCTGCAGGCAGGCCCTGCAGGAGCGAGCTCTGTGCCTTGGGGTTGCTGCTGCTGCTAGTGCGTGCACAGCCGATTAAAAAGAAAGGACAAAGCAGGCGGATTATGTACAACCCCAGCGATCGGCTCCTTGCTCAGGTGTTCTTGGCAGCTCGCTTGCTTCTAGCAACGGAGTTCAGCAGAAAACTCGGCGGTGGGAGGGGAGGAAGAAATGTATAAATGGTTGATAAAATATTTACTTTTCCAGTACGCGAAGGGAAAACGGAGCAGCAAAAGCTACGAAACCGCTTAGCAAAGGCAAAGCTTTGCTCGTCTTACACAGCAGCGCTATTCAGGAAAAAGCCCCGCTATTGGCGGTAATGCCGTATAGATCCCAGAGCATTTAGCTGCCCCGGTAAACACGCAGCGATACGGGGCTCTGCTAATCCGCAGCACTGCTGAAGATCCAGGCTGGGGATTAGCTGCATTTTTATTGATGTGGAGCTCGGTCAATCTTCCTTCTATGTTTCGGAAATGTTCATGTAATGGGATTTCTACTGATGGGGGGCACAGCTTGGAACGTGAAAACCCCCATCCTCAGTGGGGCTGGTTGTATCGGTTGGTCCGGGGAGCTGCTTTGGCTTCTTTCTAAGGGGCTGTACCTTGATTTCCTTGATTGTGCCTTGACGTGAAGGGGATGTACCTTGTAGCTATAAGAGACGGCCCATTTCTCCGCCTATCCCTTTGCCCTGTACTGATACATGTCGATAATAACACGTTGCGTGTATAGATGACATCTTACCCCTGCATCGCAGAGCCAGCTACGCTGCTGCAGAAGTCTCGGTCCTGCTCCCGGGCACGTGCAGAGACACCCAGGGGTGATTTGCCCGTGGGCGCACAGAGAGTCAGTGGCAGAGTCGAGGAGTTTTCTCTCTGCCCGCTGTGCACAATCCCTCTCCCGCTAATACGGCACGTTCACAACGTGCTCCGAAGAGCAGGAGGTTTCTGGGAGTTGCCTCCCCCTTCCAGGGGACAAGGAATTCCAATTAACATTAATTACACACAATTAACGCGTAATTAACCATTAACACTTCCTCTCTGCAAGGATTTCACTCCTCTGCTGACTGCTGTACCCGACGTGGGGGGCTTGTTGGGTACTTTTGGGGGGGGGTTTATCTGCAGATCTGCTGTCACGTAAGCGGTTTGCAATGCACGGTGAAGGGGAGCGGCCCTGGCAGCCGGGACGCTCTTGACACGACAAGGATGCATTTCACATGTTTGGGGGTAGCTATTCCAAATCCGCGTGGCCTTCACCCTCAACGCACGGGATAAAACTCTGCCCCAAAGCCACCAGCTCTCTCCGGCTGACGGGGGAAGCCCAACAGCTGGTTGCAGCATCCAGAGGCTATCAATCCTGCCGGCCAAGCAGCAGAGGTCAAGGTGAGCAGGAGCCGTCTCCATCGCTTGGTCGCCTGATGTTGTACCTCTCTGGACCGATGCCTGCTATCTATCTGCTTCGGTCGCAAGCTCCTGGGGTCTCCCCTGCTCGGGTGACCCCCATCCCTGCGTGCTTTGGGGGCTCGCTGGTGCTCGCTGCACACCGAGACCTGTTCAAACCCCACTGCCCGGAGAAGGGGTTGAAAACAGCCATCAGGATCAAAACACGCTTGTGATGATGAAACCAGCTGTTTAATTTGCTTTAATGCACTTCAAGCGCCCACTTGATACTGTATTGTATAAGCCTTTGAAATAATTCAATAGGAGACATTAGGTAAAACAGCCCAAGGCAAAAATCTTTGCTAGGATGTATGACTAAGCAGAGAAAAAACTGTACATGGAGCAATATTCTCCTCATCCCCAATCCTCTCTAAATAATAAATGCCCACATTGATGACTTTTCTAGAATTATTTTCAAGCAAAAAGTTACACCTCAGTCATCTCCGCACTGCTCGTCCCCTGGACAGAAGCGTGGAGCCGGGAAGCTAACACATTTATGGAATAACGAGTTAGAAATATGATGCAGAGGTAAACCTTGAGACAAAAGTGGATTAGCAAACTGACCCCACATCCAAGAAAACAGCTAACCCAAAAGCTGAATATTACTGAGACCTTCCTGAACTCTGGTCCAGGAATAAAAACTGGATGAAAGGCAAATGACAAATATTGGTCTCGTGGGAAAGACAAACCAGGGTTAATTGATGTTAAACCACTGTCCAGATCTGCACCCCCTTGGGGACAGAGCCACCGGTGGGATTAACACAAGTGATCCTCACATCTCCCTCCTCGGAGACCACGTTTCTCCCTGAATGTGAACACAGAAAGAGAGATCTGCGCAGAGAGCATCGGCAGATTGCAGTCGCTAATCCTCCGGAAAGGCGTCTCCGGCAGGAGAACTGCAAACAGCAGAGAAAGACAAGGGCTCGGGTGACCCCGCTAGTCAGGGAAAGGCAACAGTCACAGTGACCGGGGAAGGGAGCAGGAAACGGCCCGATAACTCTGGGATCGGGCTTGGGTTTTTTTAAAACACACATACACAGAAGTAACGACTGCTGCGAGTCTTTGCGACTGCAACAGCGTTTTAGTGCTAGGGCCGTGAAACAGGGAGTAGCCAAGACATGGGAAGTCTGCCCTGGGAAGCGTGTGATCCTCCACGAGGGTGTCCTCCCCCTCTGGAAATCCCTCTTGTGGTCTCTTTCCAAGCAGAGTCAACCTTCCCCTGCTGGCAAAGACGCCGGCTTCAGCGCTGCATTTCTCACGGCAGTTGCCGACGCCATGTCAGACACCTCTCCCCGCGCTGGCGGGGCCACGCTCAGCAGGAGAGATGGGGTAGGCAGGTAGGTGAGGGCGGGAGAAGGGAGGGGGACCAGTCGGTGCTGGGATGAGAGTCTGGCACAACTGGGAGAGGACTCGCTCGGGCTTCCAGACTGGGGCTGTCTCCAGTGGGATGCATGGACAGATGCAAAGTCCTTGCCTTTGAGTTCGCCCTCCTTCATACAAAGTCATGGTGCCAGCAACGTCAGCGATGGAAGAGGGAAGCTTGAAACGGCAACTGCAAACTGGGAGAGGGAATGCCTGTGACACTGCATGGGGTGGGGCACCAGCACTGCTTTCCAAAATGCCTTTGCCATATCCAGATGTTGATCTCACAGGGGTTTGGGAAGCTGGGTGGACCAGAAGCAGCTGCTGCTCTTCCAGCTGAGACCAAGGCAGAGCGTGCACCAAGTTCAGGGAGCGCGCTCAGGCTCGGAGATGCCCACACGCACCAGAGACAGTAACAGGGCCCAGGGGACCGGGGCGGCAGCCTCTGGAAAGCCCGATGTGCAGGGTTGGGCTGAGCTGGAGGATGCTCAATCAGCCTCTTGCTCTGGGAATCATTTTTAAAAATCCCACACAAAAGAAAAGCTGGAGCCGAACCTGCTCTCCCTGCAGCGTGGAGACGGCAGGCTTGAAAGGTCGCATAACCAAAGTGCGAGGAGTGCGCCGGGTGACGTTCGCATCAGCGCCATCTCCCCTCGTGCCATGGGCAGGGTCTCTCATCGTTGGCCGAGTCTCACGTCAAATTGCAAGTGATGTCTTCTCTGATGTCCAGCCACAGCGAGGATCAGCGTTGCTATAGGTTCCCGCACCCACTCGGAGTAGTATCCCCATCCACACATAGAAGAAGATTGGACAATACCCTATATCCTGACATACAACGCACTCCAGAATATCGTGTGCACCTCATTTTTGAAAGGCAAAATGAAGAAAAAAGATTTTTCCAGAGTGATGGTGCAAGGAAGGAGCAGCGATGGAGCCTAATCTTCAGCTGACTCCGTCTCCTCGCCCTGTGCAGGCTGTGAAACAGGGGGAGCGAGACCAGGAGCAGCTAGCAGACAGTAAAACTGCCCTAAGAAAGGTAGGCTTGATTAATGAAACATCAGGACCTTTAGAAGGGAGGTGTTTTTTAACACCTGTGCAGCAAAGACCAAAGAGCCACTAAGTGAACAGACTCCCTGAGCTGCCTGAGTAGTAATGCCACAGCTGCTGCTCTGTGGAGCAGGAACCAAACCAAGGGGTTTCCATCCCAGGCAAACACTCATCTCCCCACTTAATACGTGCACCCCAGTTTTGTAGGGCTCCTTTTGGGGAAATGGTGAATGTTGTTTTAAAAAAAACAATATGTGGAATAAGTGGCTGGCGATCTGACCCCAATAAGCAGCCATTCCTGGAGTGGAGGGTGCTGATCCAGAGTGGCCCATACTGGGTGGCCAAAAGCCTCAGAGAAAAGAGGGTGCACTAAAGCAATGTTATGTAATTGGGCCCATCCGTCCCTCTCCACCCCTTGAAAGAGCAACGGGCGTTTTGCTCAGTTAGCACAGCTGTGGATTTAAATCGAAAGAAGCAAATCCTCCAAGTCGAGGGCTTGCAGCTGATGTCCTTAGCGCAGAGGCTGAGGAGCTGCTTCAGGAGTTAGGAGCGAGGAAAGCAGCTGAAGCTAATGCAGATATTTTTGGACAGCAGCTGAATAGAAAAAAGGCAAAGGTGATGGATCTCCGGAGGTGGAATATTCCAGCAGCGCTCGCTCCCAGACGGCCGGGAATACATTTAGCCAGGAAAGTAGCTCTGACGTAACAGGCCGCAGGGGTCCCAGGATGTGCAGAGACGAGGGCTCCTGCATCCCTAGCTGGGACAGAGGTGAAAGGCCGGCCCAAATTTAGACTGATTTGAAAGGAAAGGGGCATCAGGGATAAAGCCAGCCCAGCATGGACTTGCTTACATCACTTAAATCAATGGACCGGCGCTGGAGGCAGCGGAGGAGGAAAGGAAAGGAGAGGGCCCTTTCCAGCGCAGCATCAGCAGTACGTCGCAACTGCGCGCCAAGACGCAGAGCCACAAAGCAGAGGGGAGCTTTGTGAGCAGGGAATATTACAGACGCGGGCTGCTCCAATATTTGGGATGCACAGGAACAAAGAAGCATCCTCTTCGAAACCAGAAGTCACGAGCGCGGTGCAGCAATAGCCAGCTGAGGTTTCACAGCCTGCTCTAGGCAGGAGAAGGACTCGATGATCCTAGCAGGCCCTCCCAGCCTTCAAAGTGATGAGCATGTGAAGCCAGGAAAATACATGCCTCCTGTTTCCTTACACCTGTCTGAGGTGCCCACGAGCGGGACGTGCCTCTGGGGAAGAAGCTGACGGTCCTGGAAACCGGGTGGGTGCAGGGAGGCATCAGAGCGGGACAAGTGCCGCAAACAGGTGCTGGGCTAGCTCACCCACCCCTGAAAGACCAAACTGGTCTGCTCCTTGGGCACACCGGTTGTGTGGCTGCCCAGCAAACCAAAACCAGGAACTTCACCCAGCTTTGCAAAATGCACCGCGCACCAACCAGGCACACAGCGGTCTGTCTGTCTGCCCCAGGCCAATGTGTGCACGCTGGGATGCAACCTGAACCGCTGATAAAAGATCCAGATTGCACAGCCTGGATCACTGGCAACTTGAATTGCTGCTATTGAATCATTTCAAGTGAAAGTGCACTGCTTTCACTGATTACCACCCCTGGCAGCCCAGAGGAAAGGTCAAGGACGCTGGGATTCAATCAATTAGCAGTTAATAGAGAGAGATTCAGGCATTTTCCATCTTAATGAGCGCTGAGGTGTTAAAACAAATATAAGTGTGACGGCATCCCCTGCAGACAAGGGATTCCAGCTGCGGTTCATTTTTGCTTGGCGCAGCTTTATGCTGCTGCTCCAACCAGCAGCTTTTCTCCCCCTGTCTCAAGAAGCCTCTCTCCTGTTCTTGGCAATTCCTATGCTGTGTTTCTCATCGACCACTCATCTCACAATGCTCCCACTTTTCTGCGGTGACTCAAGTTGAGCTCGGGCCACCTGTTGAATACCTTTTCAGGGAAATGCATGAAGGGGAGGCAGGAGGTACGTTTGATCGTAGCTCTGTTCTCAGACCTAAAGACTTTAACAAGCTTTTTGAGCAGCTGGTTTTCTACATCAGAGTGCAGCAGAGAGCGGTTGTTTTATTCATCGAGAGTCTGCAATGAAAACATGTCAGGATGAGAGCCCTTAATGGGGGGGAAGCGCTGGAAGTATTTACTAGACGCTGCCCCCGTCTCTAAGGGGACCTCAAAACTAGTAGACGGCTAGGACCCAACAGCTCTGCTCCGTGCACACAAAGCCTGTGCCATACTCCTGTTCACTTGATCTAGTGTAAGGTCTAGTACCCAGGTAGGGGGAAAGCATGGTGCTTTAGTCTGGGTTTACACAAGACAACTTTGCAGCCTCCGCAGACTTAAAGGTCAGCGCCCGTCTCAGCAGGCACTCGCAAGCATCAACGGAGCCACGTGTGCCGACGAAGAGAAGAAACGACTTGGCTTGCAAGACCTGTTCTGAGATTCCTCCAAAGAGAGACCAGTCAATTAGAGGCCGGATCCTGAACACGGCTCTGATTGCAATGGGGTGCACTCACTTCCAAACAAGCCTGGGCAGGCGAGAGGCAGTGCTGGAGCTCCCACCTTTGCCTTCCACACTCCCATCTCGCGGTCAGGAGCTCCTTCACTGGACTCGACTGAGCCCAGGACTCGATACCCTGCCCTAAGTCGACTCCCAGACCGACCCACCACCTAGCACAGCCGAGTGAAACAAAAGTCATCTTTTCATCTGGTATTTAGTTTAAGGGGCTGATAACCTTTTACCACTGCTAGCCACTACCTCTCCGCACATCCTGGCAATCAGCAGATTCCCCGACCAGCCCGGCTATGACAGCACTGCAACCCTGCTCATATTATAGCACCATTTCTTAGCTCTCTTGCACTTTTTATCAGAGCATCTCACAGCAAGGCTTCAAAAAGAGAACTGCCACACAGGGAGTCACCAGAGCGGTCTTCTACGGACAGTAAAACAGCACCGAGACACTGAAGCCAAAGTCAACATATTTCAGATGGGGGAGCTGCAAGCCACACTCCTAAATTCATGTTGAGGGGGATGCATTCGGCGCACTGATTCTCAAGGGCTGGGCATCCAGAACTCCCCTGAAACCAGCTGTCATCTCCCAGCTGCTGCTCCAGTCCCCAGAGATGGCAGTCTCTAGCTGTTGGGTTTGTCAGCAAAAGCCTGAAAGCAGACGCTTCACCTTGACACAGATGATAGCTTGGAAGACATCGCTGAGGAGGGGATGCTGTTGGCGAGCGAGCCGCCCTTGGCAAGAGACAGACACAGTTCTCACCTTGCCTTGCTCCCCAGGATGGATGATGACCCTGAATAAAGTGGTGGAACACTTTATCACCCTAAAACAGCTCATCCCATTGCCACCTGGGAAATCTGCATTTCCCTGCTTGTGTTTTATTTATTGATTGTGTTTTCCACGTAACGTTGGGCGCCATTTGGAAAACCATCCACTCCCATCCCCAAATAACCTCTGCATTGCAAGATCCACTGAGGAGGCAGCAGGGAGGAAAAGAGTGGCTGGTAGTTTCATTTTTGCCGCAGGTGCAGGGGACTTTCTGCAATGTGGGAAATGGAAAGACAGCTTAAAATCAGAGACGCGGGAAGTTACTAACCTAGTCATCAGTGACTTGGACGAGGGAGTGAAGTGTACTCTGTCCAAGTTTGCAGATGACACAAAGCTATGGGGAGAAGTGGACACGCTGGAGGGCAGGGAACAGCTGCAGGCAGACCTGGATAGGTTGGACAAGTGGGCAGAAAACAACAGGATGCAGTTCAACAAGGAGAAATGCAAAGTGCTGCACTTCGGGAGGAAAAATGTCCAGCACACCTACAGCCTAGGGAATGACCTGCTGGGTGGCACGGAAGTGGAAAGGGATCTTGGAGTCCTAGTGGACTCCAAGATGAACATGAGCCGGCAGTGTGACGAAGCCATCAGAAAAGCCAATGGCACTTTATCGTGCATCAGAAGATGCATGACGAATAGGTCCAGGGAGGTGATACTTCCCCTCTATCGGGCGCTGGTCAGACCGCAGTTGGAGTACTGCGTGCAATTCTGGGCGCCACACTTCAAGAAGGTGCGGATAACCTGGAGAGGGTCCAGAGAAGGGCCACTCGTATGGTCAAGGGCCTGCAGACCAAGCCCTACGAGGAGAGACTAGAGAAACTGGATCTTTTCAGCCTCCGCAAGAGAAGGTTGAGAGGCGACCTTGTGGCTGCCTATAAGTTCATCATGGGGGCACAGAAGGGAATTGGTGAGGATTTATTCACCAAGGCGCCCCCGGGGGTTACAAGAAACAATGGCCACAAGCTAGCAGAGAGCAGATTTAGACCGGACATTAGGAAGAACTTCTTCCCAGTTCGAGTGGCCAGGGTCTGGAACGGGCTCCCAAGGGAGGTGGTGCTCTCCCCTACCCTGGGGGTCTTCAAGAGGAGGTTAGATGAGTATCTAGCTGGGGTCATCTAGACCCAGCACTCTTTCCTGCTTATGCAGGGGGTCGGACTCGATGATCTATTGAGGTCCCTTCTGACCCTAGCATCTATGAATCTATGAATCTATGAATCTAGCCACTGCGAAAGGAAGGGGGGCTGGGGTGGCGGGAAGGTGGGCATGTCACGATCGGGAGCTACCGGGCTGCACTGTGCAACACAGGGGTGCAAAAAGTAATGGGTTCAGAGACATTTCATCGGATGCCGAGCAGCCCCTGATGGGATGGAGCCGTCTGAGCCTTGCACAAGACAGTGACATTTGGACAGCACTTTGGGACTCGTCAGAGTACAGGACTTCACATAACGATGGGGACGCTTGAGGGGAAGAGCTGCTCCTGTGAAGAGGAGCTGCAGCAGAATAAGAAGAACAGTCTGGAGCTGAGAGCAACTTCTTCGTTTCCATAAGACTTCTCCCTTGCCCAAAGGTTTGGCAGGGTTGCTGCAGAGCCAGGTGAGGCCTGGTGTCACCTCTCCTGCAGCAACGGTGGTCTTACGGCCAGGGGGAGACGATGCCCCAAGCGACACAGACCCAAAGGTGTGGGCTCAGTTTGGGAGATTTAGGCACTCCCTTCGCGAGGAGCTGTGAGCACCGCTGCTCCTCGAACCACCCAGCAATCGCTTGCGAAGGCGCCTGTGGAAAGTGGGGCGATGACCAATATTTTTGCTCCTCCTGTTTTATCAGGATTCAGCATTCATGAGGCCTGGGCTGCCTTCCAAGGGCTAGCAAAGTCGTGGCGGAAAGAAGGCTACTGCAGACAACGCCTGGTGGGGAAGCGTGCTGCCCAGGGGGGAACCAGCACCATCTTCTCACAAGGTCCCGCATCCAAGGATTGACCTGGCACGATCTTGCCTGGCTTGTCACGCCTGAAGGGAGAAGGGGGCAGCTCCAGCAATAGCCTGAAAGCTATTTAATCCCTTGCTGCACGTGCGTTTATTAGGATTACCTAGGGTTTCTGGATCAAGGAAAAACTGACCCTGGAATAGCGATATTCCAGCGGTAGCGTGCTAATGATCTCTGTATTGCACAAAGACGTTGTAATCCAGCATTTCTCTTATTTTTCCACTTAATGGGCTGGCCGCTCCGTTCCAGACAGAATAAAGTCCTCGCTACAGGCTTGGGGGTTTTTTGGGGGGGGAAAAAACCTTATTTGACGTGAGGGCATGGCTGGTTGGTCTGCTACCAGGAAAACACACAAAGCGCTGTGTTTGTCGGCTCAGCAAGGTCTTTATTTTGCCTGTAGGGTTTAATGTTTCAAAATATGTATTCATTTAAATGCAAATTCCTGCTTCCACCTGGGACCCAACAAAAGCTCTTGCCAGAGCAAATGTTGAACTTTCACATTTATTCCCCACTTCCCCGTGGGTTTTTTTTCTATAACATTTGAGCCTTTAAAGCTGACCCATCGTTTCACACGTGAAAACTGAAAGGAAAGGGAGGAAAAAAGAAAGAAAGAAACCTCAAAGGCTTTCACCTAACGTTGGTTTTTCCTCGTTAGCACGCCACATACCAGTTTGCCACGGTAAAAGGCAATGATATCCTGCTCCGCAGAGATACAGTGGTCATTTCTTTCAGTCGCACTGTGCTCAGACTGCAGATACGCCTGAGCCGGTAACTTTTGGCAGTCAGGGGCAAGGGGGAGGCTGGGGTCTCATCCCGCAATCGAGGCTGAAAGCCACTCACTGAAAATGGAGAACAAAGCCAAGTCTACTCGCAGGCGCTCAACTTCTTCTCCATCTCCATCTCACGCGCCTCGCCTTCTGCACCAGCCCAAAGAGACCCCGCCGATCTCACCCGGGACGAACGACGCGGTTCAAGCATTGCGCTTCTCCCCCGACAAAGCGCCAGACCCTTTTCCTACCAAACAGGATGGTTTGGAGAGGGCCGATCCGGACTTGAGCCGGGACTTGGACTCGACCAGGACCCATGTGTAAGCACTGATGGCCAGTCCCAACCCAGTAAATAGCTTACGTGGAAAACACACAAGGATTTTGGCTGCAAAATACGTATTACATGCTACAAGTTAAAGCAGCTCGACAGGCTTAATTGCCAAGACAGAAATGAATATCAACAAGAAAGCATTAACGGCAATAGCAACGCGTGGCCCCCGTTACTCCCAAGTGACGTTCATGTTTTTCCATGGTTGTCCGTGACCCTTTCACATATTCTTGCAACCCGCTTTTGGGTCGCGGCGCATGGGGTGAGAAATGGTGGACTAGATCTACCCCTGAGCGCCCTGCCAGCCCGACTTTGCTTTGACTGTGATTCAGCGCAGCCATCCAAACACGCCTCTACGCTTCAGGAAAGTCGAGATGCAAAATGAACCTTTTGTGTCAGACCCGTTACTGGTCCAACCCCCAACACGGCAGCGCCTGCCTTCGGCCTCATCCGGTGCGGTCTCTCCACGGCCCGGAGAGAAGAAAACACCGGGTTTCCCTTTGATGGTTATGAAAACGAGATTAAAAAGAGAAAGAAAGTGCTAAAGCAAAGCCAAGCAGGTAAGCGCAGACTCCTGCCTCGGAAACAGATGCAGGTTGTGCAGGAGGGAACTTCACGCATCCCTGAATCGCCTCATTAAGAGCCTCAGCTGTCGTGTTCATTAATTGCATTCAAAATGTTAATGAGCTCGCTGCCAAGGCACCGCTGCGAGACGGCCCGGGGAGCGCAGGCCCGCGCGTCACGTCTGCTGGGTCAGCGCTTCGCCTCTGCCGCCGAGGTGGCTCCCGACCGCCGGCCCTTGCTGGCAGGGGAGAAAGCCGGGCCAGCACCGATGCTGCGGGCGCTTCCTAGAGTGCAGAAAACCCCGGGACGGAGCAGCTGAGCACAACCGTCCCTTCCTTACAGGGTGTTTGCAAAGCGCCGCGTCCCTGCTCGGAGCTGGACCCGGCCTGACCTGCTGCTCTGCTTTCTGCTCCCTTTCTGCTGCCCCTGTTGCCTGCCCTTTTCCTGATTTGCCACATGCTACACGCAGAGGCTGCCTATGCCGCATGTGTTGTGCATGATAAGTTGACCCCCCTGCGCCAGGCAGAGCTGGGTTATGTCTGTGGGGAATACAAAAAACCCTCCTGGCTGCAAAAGTACAACAGTAGCCCTTGAAGTCTGCAGCCGCCTCTACACGTTACAGGTATGGTGCAATTACCTGGTTAATTGTGCAATTACCTGGAGACCAGCTGCAAATGCAAAGTAGCTATCGCCCAATAAAAAAGCTCCAACCAGATACAAAGTTAGACCTCAAAAATGTCGACTGACTTTATAGCTGGTTGCTATCAATCTTAAATTTGCACACACAGCAGGGTCTCCCCCGCGGCTGGGAGCCCCATCAGCGGCAGGGCGCCCAGCCGCAGGGGTGCAGCGTGCCCAGCGGGAAACCCCCGAGCGCTGGGGATCACAGCTGCCGTGACCCCCAAGAGACCCCCAGCCCCCGTGGGACCGAGGGACTTTGCGACTGATGGGAATATTGACCCCTGCTTCATGACCTTCAATAACATCCATTTGTATGAGGGAAATGGGGTGCATCGCAGACAGGAGTTAGTCTAGGAGACGCAGGGTGACATCTTCCCCCTCAATCACACTGAGCCAATGGGCCTCATCCAGCTCAGCTAGCAAGTCACCTTCCCCAGTGCAGTCTGGGGCTCAGTCTCCATCCCCACCACTGACCCCAGGAACTGGCCTGCGCCTTTATCGACCTACGGCTGATGCAGGTCTGCAATAAAGCGCCGCTTCAGAAGCAGCAGCTGGAAGGAGGGACGAGGCCGGACTGATCTCTCGGCCCATCGTCACCAGGACGGTTCAATGGCAGCGAGGCTCTTTTTCTTGCTTTCATGAAAAAGAGGGGGGGAGGGATGTCATCTCTCCAGCTGGCAATCGCATGCGAGTGACACACGTGACCTTTCCGACTGACCCCAGAGGGCAACACGCGTTTCCCTAATCAGATGCACGCAGCCCGGGGGAGAGGTGCTGAGTCACGGCGCGTCCCGCAGCCCCTGGTGCTGGACCGCAGGGCGCCCGGCAAAAAGGACCGCTACGCTTCTGCAACGTCCCCATGCCCCCAGCCTGATGAGCTGGTTTATGCCGCAGCCCCACGTCCGCCTTGCAGCTCCCGTAACAGCGCACGGCCTCAGACTGAGCTCAGACAGGAGCGGACGAGGCAGGTGACCCGCCAGCCTTGAAACGGGGATAAAGCAGGCAGGGAGTCGATCGCTACCTGAGGTCAGCAACGTGACGCCCACTGCTGCGCTTCACCAAATCCCTTCAAACCCAACCTGAACACGGCCGAGGAACGTGCAACCATCTGCAGACGGGGTTGGGGTAACTGGGGCTCAAAACGGCCTCTGGCTTCTTCTCTCGTTGCCTGGACTAGCTGTTCACACCGGTGTCCCTCAAGGTGGGAACTGCCCTGTCCACTGCGCTGGATCTAATCACGTCTACCTCTTGCAGCAGTATCCCCGTCCCTTTCCAGATCAACCCCTTTCCATCTACCCATCTGTGCATGGCCTCTGCTCTCAGTGTTGCAAGGCACAGTCTTTCCCCACGGTTCGGCGTGGATCTAACACGCGGATGAGCTCCAGGCATCGCGAGTATGGTTCCCTGTTCTGCCACAGACACAGCCAACTTTCCAGAGGGCCTGAGCCTCCCTTCACTCCTGCTTCTCCTCCTCCAGAGTGGGGATAACCTCCGGGGCTGCTGCCACGGTCAGCTGTCCATCAGGACTGGCACAACACATTGCCTTCCCCAGCTGGAGGATGCTGAATGGTTAAAACAAAGGCACAGGCCCTGGGCTGGGAGGGAGACAAGAGCTGGTTGGTGCAGAGCTGTGTCTCGGGATCCTAATCAACCCCGGGATGCTCCAGCTCAGTGCAGAGCCGCCTACCCAGGCCCACTACATTCAAGCACGACTACTCTTGGGAACGGACCACGCTCAGTAATGGGCCAAGGGGACTTTCATCTCTACGGCCCTCTCCCACTGGCCGTAACTGAGAGCTGGTTATTGAACGGCGTACAGGACATGAAATGCCCTCCAGGATACTGGTCTAGCACTACCGGGTAAGCATCCCTCTCAAACCCAATGGAAACAAACTGGGAGCCTTGGGGAATGCAAGAGCTGCACTGGGGACAGAGACTGCAGCCGTCGTTTCTTCTTCGACATCCCTCCAGGGCAGGGCTTGGATTCACAAGTGAAGCAGCACTTTTGCTTTCCCGGTTCTGTGGCTAAATAAAGGCCTGGAGCCTCCAGGGCCATCAATCGAGCCCCTTGCAGAAGCACGGCATCCGCGGCTGGACCGCACGCTGCACCATTCACCTGACAACACGGGCGTGTTTTGCAAACAGGAACAACGGCTCAGCGCACCCCTGCAAGTTAGGGCAGCAATAGCCCCGTTTTGACTGACAGCAAAAAGGGCTCGGCAGCATCTGTCAGCTCCAGATGCTTCCGTGCCTAGGTGCAAAAGCTGGACACTTGGGTCAGATCTGCAGACCTTGCTTGTCTCAATGCTACTAGAGCAAGGGCAGGAAATTATTTTGGGTGGAGGGCCAGTTACTGAGTTTTGGCAAGCCATCGAGGGCTGAATGAAAGGAAGCCAGGGGCAGAAAAATATTACTTTTCTAAATTTTGGGGGGGCCCCACAGGCCAGACAGAACAGCCTGGCGGGCTGCATCCGGCCCGCGGGCCGCATTTTGCCCACCCCTGTACTAGAGGTACAACAGGATGAGCCCAGAGCGGAGTAGCAGCCTGAGCACCAAAAGGCCCTGCAGATACAGCCCTGATCTTTGTGCTTGTTACAGAGCACAGGGTGTGCTCTGTTCTGCCTAGGAGCATGGGCAGCAATACAGCAGCCTGCAGCTGGCTATTCTCCCCAATCAGGCCTAATTACCTGATTGGGAACAGGGCCCAGCTGTTCGCTATAAGAGCAGAGCCCTGAACTGCGAGGCCGGCAGTTTGCTGCTAGCAGCTAGAAGGACACCATCGGCTGGAGCTGCTGTTCACAACAGCTCAGAGGTCTGGAGGGGACTATAGGGATGTAGGAGGTTCCCTGTCCTGGGGCATGACGTAAAACTACACCCTGCTCTGGTGGGGATGCCCATGGAGGGGTAGTCCCTGGAAATGCTAGGCCAGTCACCTCCCCAGTGAAAGGTGAGTATGCCTTATAACCCCAGCCCTCCACAACCCTGGTGGGTAATAACAGGGCGGGAGCCCAGGTCAGGAAGGGACCTGGGGCAGAGCCCAGACTCACCGCAAGATCTGAGGCTGCACTAAGGGAGCCGGGAGTGAGGCTCCAGGGTGGGGCTCTGAGCTTTTGGGGAGTTATGCGAGAAGCTTCTGGGGCAAAAGGACAAAGGAATTATAGCCCAGTGTAGGGCAGAGGATGGGACTTGGAGCCCACTGTTGAGAGGGGTTTGGCCAGTGTTAGGGCACAGGAACTATGAGCTCCAGTGGGTAGTGAAAGTCCCATGTGAGACTCTGGAGCTCAGGTCCCAATATGAGGCACTGGAGGAACATGGGTGCCATCTGTGAGGCATGGGACACAGTATAGGGGAGGTCAGAGCTGTGTACATAGGCCCTAAGCATCAAGGCAAGTAAATGGGCAGCCTCCTGCCTGATTGACATGTCATGATCATTATCATCAAGGCATGGCAGGCGAGGAAGGCGGCCAGTTAGCCCAGAGATAAGTGGGAGGGCCAACGATTGGACCAGCCCCGGGACACCCACTTGTTACACTGCTATTGAAAGGATATGAGCTCATTTGCTTTATTTCGCTCCATTTTATATAGTACACATGAGTACTGTCTACTATGCCCTAAAAAAGGATGAAAAATGCTCTAAGAAAACATCATCTAACATGCAACGTGCCATAAAGACAGAGGCCACGTCTACACATTCAATTAATGTGCTTTAGGTAATGCACATTAAATCTAGTACCTCCATTATGAGGTACTAGACGAATGGGTATTAGCTTATTTTAATGCACATTAGCTAAAGAACACTCAATTTTTGTTCTCGTATATGTAATGTTAGTTCTTGGTTTTGTTGTGTGTATGCATGTCTGTTGTGTACACACACACACACAAATCTATATCATTTTTTGTTCTTGCATATAGAGTTTTTGTGCTTAGTTGTGTTGTGTGTGTGCGTGTGCAATGACTGTTACCAGCACAGGGCTGGAGGACCTCACACCACTTTAAAGAGAAGTTAAAGATCACATCCCTGCCTCAACAGATTACACACAGGGCCCGGTGATGCAAAGACATACACCCGTGAGAAGCAACGCAGCGAACCCACCGGTGTCGGGTACTTGTGAGACGTCCACTTGGGCCCTACCACGGCTTTCCACGCTGTTCCACCCACTGACTGTGCTAACACAGCCTCTCTCGACCACGGGGACAGGCTGCCCAGGCACAGGTCGATAGGAGACTTGTCACAGGCTGGCATCAATCCATAGATGAGAGACCAGCCCCGCAGAAAGGACGAGCAGAGAGACCTTCTCTACAGTCAAGGCTTCCAGCGCTTTTCCAAACATGCCGGGCTGCTGCAACCACCAGCTTGGTTCCCTGGGGGCTGGGGAGGGTGGGAAGGGTCAGCCAGACCGACCTAGTGTAGACACAACCCGCCGCCTGACCGTCTAGCAAGCGCAGCGTCTAGAGAAGCTGCCCAAAAGGGACAGAGCTAAAGAGCAAATTTCAGTCCACTGAGCAGAGCAAGGTCACCCTTAATTACCGCAATGTTTTTAGCCAGACGACCAAACCTTACAGCAAAATGACAGGGATGTCACGCAAACCTTCACTGCATAAATTGCAATAATTCTCCTGACACAAACTTCAGAGCCAAGCTGCCGAGCCCATGCGCTGCCTGACAGGGCCTGTCTGAACAAAGAGACACTGGGGGAAAATAAAGGGGATCTAATGTCCTCCCAGCGTGAGCAGAGGGAGAGTGACTTTGGTGGAGCCCTACTCCTGCGTCGCGTACGGGGATCAAAGCTGCATCTTCGAGGGACTGCCTTTGTCATGTTCAATAAACAAGTGGATTTTTAACAACACGTAATGAAGAGGGGGATTAAAATAAGCACCATGGCAGCTGGGACCAGAATGACTGCAGGGATACGGCGCCCTTATCACGCCACCCAACCAATGCCCGATCACAACCTTTGCATGTTATACGGACCCATGAAAGATCAGGCAGAGTCGCACCCAGAGCCCCGGCACGGTAACTCCAGCAGGAATCAGACCTCGTGGCAGAGGCGATATCGTTTCTTGGAACAACTAGATATTTGCAAAAAAAAGTTGTAAAGACATTTTTGGCGAATATCTAGTGCTCTAATAAAAGATACCACCTCTGCCACCAGTTTTGATTCCTTCTGCCGCTAGACCAACACGCTACAACCTGGATACCTGGCACGTTAAATACAGTGCAGTTCTCCAGGCTCTGACCGTCTCTCGGTCCCGTCCCACGTCGTCTTCCAACAGGCCTTGCTCTTAGCGAGTGGCTTGTACCGTTTAACCTGCGACTCCTGAATCTCGCCGGCTCTTTTTGTGAGCGTACCCAGATGACAATCTTCCCGAGAGCCGCTTTGTCAACGGGTGAGCAGACGCTGCGTGGCACAATGCGCCGTTCCCGGGGGGCACCCGGCCGTCTGGGAAGCCGCGTGTTTGCAGCGAAGCTGGTACGTGCTGGGTGCTGTCGTCACGCCTGCCACGTAGCTGGCTCCCTCCTTCCAGTGATCCCAAGCTGCACAGCCAGCTTTTCAAGTCACCTGCAAACGATTTTCCCAGTGACAGCCTCCAAGATCCTTCCTCAGAGATGTTGAGCAAGCAGAATTAAGCACACATGCCTGAGGACAAAATTTGGTCTCACTGCGGGTCTTTTCACACTCAACTGAAATGCAGCCACTTCTGCAGCACAAATTGGCAGCCGCTGAAGATCAGAGAATAACACACCATACGGCGCCAGGCTGGGGAGGAAGGAATATTTTCTCTGAGTGAAACAACCGGGGGGAGTTTTGGGCAAACAGACTGTGATTCTCCAGCTAGAATCAGGCCAGGATATTAATGGGAGCCATGCCGCCTTCGCGGTGAGGCCGTTCTCGGCGGAAACGCCGCAGAGACTTTCATTCTGGGGACCACAAATAAATGACAGAACCACGTCCCTTGGGATACAGTAAAACCCAAATCTTTAGGAAACCCAGATGCCAGGATGCATTTCAGCAGACAGGGCTGCTTCACAAGCTCGAGAGGCCTGTGATGAGAAGTATTGGGTGCACGCCGCAGGATGGGGTGAAACGGTGGGTTTTGAGGGGTGGTGTTACTTCTATTCCTCCTCAGTGGATGCATCTACACGTGCAAGTAATGCGGCTGAATAAACCGCAGCAAAGTTTGCACCAGAGTTTGTTGCTCGCAGGCGCTGTGTACGCAGGTGTGTCCGGGACCACAGCAAGTCGTGCCGGGTTGGAGAAGCCGAAGTTGACCCAGCTCGGCGCGCTGCGGAGGGGCTGGCTGGGGAACGAGGGTTAGATGGCCCCCGCAGAGTAAGTAACTCCGCGGTAGGATAGTACTTGTGGCGGGCAGTACTAACTTATGGTAGAGTTAATTAATTTAATCTGTCCTGTCTGCACCCTGTGGGAGAAGGGCTCGGGCCCCCCCCCAGGCTTGGCAGATCCTCAGAAGACAAACAGCTGGACAGCTGTGGCGAAGTGCAATGAGAGTGCCGAAAGACCAGCTAGTTAAAATGCCCACGTTGCACAGACCGTCGCCTCCCCGACATCACTCATTTATAGGATGCAGGGGTGCAGTGACCCGCTCCCCTCGCTGCCAAACGCCCCAGACGTCAGGTGAGCCGGCCACGCGATTAGCCTTTCAGAGCAGAAGCAGCTGGTGCAAAATCCAAATTCTGCCCACGACCACTGGCATTTAATCAATATTGTATCTGAAAACATATTAAATTATATTAGCTGGAAAGATTATTCAAGTTAATGTTATCTCCTTCAAAAACTTGCTTAAAAGCGCAGGCAGGCGCGGGGGCTTTGCACCAGCTGAGATCAGTGGATTAGGATTTCACTTCTGAACGGAAGGAAACTTCAGATGCGGCGTCTGACTGAAGTTAATATAGACTGAATGTGTAAAGATGACACACTAAATTACTGCACTTGCAACAAGTCAATGGTAAATAAGTATCTTTGCTTTTTCCTTCCCATTACGCTTGGCATGTGATTTATATTCCTTTCCCGCAGCACAGCTGCCGTAATGGCAGACGCGGCATCCACCAGCCTCATCAGCAGCAAGGCTGTGGGAGGAAGGCTTCTGGTTTGATTAGAGTCCCCAAAGGGTCAACCGGGCAATGAATTGCTCCTCGAGGAACCTGACGGGAGATCACGTGTGCAAGACTACGGCCAAAAGCTCGCCGCCAGCCTATAAATCCCGTCCAGGAAAAAACAGGGGGCTGTTATATTGCTAGACGTTTCTGCTGCAGACGCTTTGTGTTGGTGTTTAATAAAGCACAGGAGCGACTTGCTTTAGCAAAATAAAACCACAGATCGGGAGGCAAAGCAAAACACGCCTGCGTGCAACCGATGCGTGGGGAAACGAAGCACGTGCACAAGCAACGCAGCGCAGCGCAGCACGTCCGTCCGTGCAGGTCGCCACGAGCACCTGCCTGCCGCCTGAGCACCTCACTTGGTCGCAGTTTGAACGTATTCTCCCCCATAAGCCCTGGATTCAGACCTGCTCGCCAGATCCCGTCCCATCCCAATGCCTGAACCTGCGAGCGGGTGAGGACCAGCAGATTTCAACACAGACCTACGTCTCCTGGGCACACTGATGCTGCAGGGCCAGGTCTCGTGGCCGGGAGTCAATGCTATGAAAGCAAAGCAGGCACGTGAGGGCTGCAGGATGCAGTCAGTGCTGTCTTGTCCATATACTCTCCCCGTCTGTCTGTCTGTCTCCTCTTGCCTGGGAAGACGAGGCGAAAAAGAGCATCCGATATTGCTCTGTGCAGGCGCACGGAAGGAGGAAGAGACATAATGCTTTAATCCAAAATCTACAGTTTGGAAAGCGTCCGCCTCCGCTCAGCGCAGGCACAGGGGCCAGGCTAGGAGGGTTCCCAGTTTTCCCACCGACTTGCTCCCTGACTTTGGGCAAGGTAATGACAGCCAAATTTTGCATGTGACCTAAACCTTGCCTCTGTCTGTGAGCATCATGTGCTTCGAGGGCACCATCGTGCAGCTATGGCTGGCACGTGGGCGTCTACATCGGATCAACCCAACAACAGCCATGTGCGCTCAACTGGCATTAAGCCATGGCCTACGGGGAATCACTTTCTACTGAAAAGCTGATGGTTTTGTGCACAGAAACCTGCGTATCGAGGAATTGTACACGCACGGTGCATACGTGCAATGAAAGGGCACCTTGACAAACAAATGCCTTATCAATGTGCCTGGGCCTGTAGCCAGGGCGGGATAGGGGGGCGAGGCAAAGCCGAACGTCGCTTGACAGCTCCTCCTTTCGGGTTTGCTCTCTGTCTGATCCCTGACCCCTCCAAAAAAAAAAAAAGAAATCACGTTTTGCTCCCAGTAATAACCAACGGTTCAAATCCCGAACTTTCTTCACAACGCAGGCCCAGCGGAAGATACAGAAATAATTGCAGACATGAAACCCGCATGCCTTTGCCCATCACAACCAATTACTGTGAGGCTGGGAAAAAGCAAGGCCCCCAGGATGATAGCGTCCCTTTAAATCACTCAGCCAGGAAGGCTGGCAAGATAGCCCCAACATTTGTATGCCGTTCTGCGTGGATCCCATCAGGTCCCAGAGCCACGGCCGGCGGCACATCTGCAGCAGCTATTTTTACTTCCTCTGCCACGCTTTGAGCATTAAGAAGATCCCTGCTTGCTCCCCGGGGCTCAGGGAAAGCTATGCTCAGGAGGCAGGTATCCAACTCAGTCTGTTTTGCCTGAAAAATGGAGCAATATGATGTACCGTAACAGGATCTTAAAAAGGTCACCGATCTCCTCCGGAAGGCACGCAGATCACCCGGTTTTTACAGTACAGAAATCTGCCCTTTCCTAGTCTGCGGGTCGTTGCTGTGGGGCTAGCAGGACGTCTGGACTGTCGCCACGTTCAAGGAGTCTCGGCTTTATTATCTCTGAAAAGCTGCTTTATCTTTGCTGCCCAGATCAGGGCTAATTCTGGCCCGGGGTCTCCTACAATTTAATAAGCAGAGTCTATTCTTTCCAAAATTAATCTCTTTCCAACCTGAATGCAGATGCAACACCTGTCGCATGTTAATGTCCTGACTGAGACCAACCTCCTGCCTTCGTCGGGTTTGCTCGGCGCGGCAATGAGAGCAGGGCGCTCTGCAATATCGCAACGAATGGTTCTTGGGAAGACCAAAAAACCCCAGACCCGAGCTGTTTAACGACAGGCTCTTTGGCCCAAGATGAAACATTAGAGAGTGAGCTGCTGTCGGGTTTCTTTGGAGCAAAGAAAGGAATAGCAAGAGGGGGCTGCACGGCACTCCCACGTACTCTTAACAAAGCAGCACCAGCGACCGCTGCAGAAAGGAAGAAGCAAGAAGAAAAAAAAATCAGAAGCAGAGAAGGAGAAAGGAAAAAGGGAATCGCGGGCAAGGAGGCAGCCCCGAATGCCACTTCATAAATCCTGCCTAAAACCCTTGACTCTGCCTCATGCTAGGAGGAGACAGGCCTCTCTGGAAGGGCACGCGGCCGAATTCCTGCCCAAGTAATTCATCTCCACGGGCAGTTAATCCCCAGGCAGCTGGAAGAGTAAAAAGGCAGCGGTTAATTTGCCGCTCCCGTCACCATCCATTTGGACTCCCGGGGCCAGGACACATCCCACCCTGCCGGCACCGGGCAGGTCTGGAGGACCTGGGGCGCGCTCCGCCACCCCTCTTCCTCCACCCCGCACCTGGCTTGCACACGTGGGCCCGGGACGCAGCGTCCGCTGCAAAAAGCCCAACTCATTCTTTGCGTTTTGCAATCAAAAGGCTCCTGGTTCCTCTCTCGTCCCTCCTTTGACATTTGCAAAATAGCAGAGATCACAGTGCTGAGAGCCACGGCAAGGCCTGAAATAGCAAAGGAGGGCACTAAAAGGGTTTCGTCCTCAAATGCCACCATTTCCATCCTCCAGAATTGCCGGTTATTGAGCAAAGAGCTCAACCAGAGAAAGCAGAGCACCATAAAGGTCATAGATGGGGCCCCAACCTGCAATCCTGCCCCTCACTGAGCTCCCATGCAGAAGATGCAGAGGCTGAGCAACTCCTGTACCACTGCCAGTCAGATGGAGCTATTTACGCTCCAGTAACTGCCAAGGTATTTTAGACCTACACGTAAAACACATCTTGGTATCCACTCAGAAGAGGCTGAAAGGTTTTTCACGATGACATAATGCACCAGCCTTTGCAACAGGCACGCAGAAAGTATTCCTGCATTGCAAGATTGCTTCCCTAAATTCCTCATCAACAGAGAGGCGAAGGCCACGTCAGGTGCACAGATACCATGGTGATGCACGCGGAGCACGGGAACCTGCGGGAGCTCTGTATCGCTTGGGAGCCTAAGAGAAACACAGCACGTGCCCTCAAGGCTGGCCCCTCCGATCAGAGCTGTGTGAGCCTAACGTCCTGTGCAAAGAAGGGCACGTGCACGGTCCATAACCTTTGTCTGGACGTCTGCATCGTCCACCCATGTGCCCAGCTGCGTGCTTCTTGCTGCGAGTGCACACGCCAGTCAGGGCTGTGCTTTGTTATAAGCTAGCTGCATGTGCAATGAGGTGATGGGCCGGCGCAGTGCTGGGCAAAACAAAAGGACGGGGGCGAAGCTCAGGTGTCCACCAGGCCAGCGCGGCTCAGGCACCCGGGCAGCTGAACGCAAGGGAGCGATGCACCTAGGCACCGTGTCCGGATGACCTGACTGACCAGGTGCCTGTGCACGGCTGGGTACAAGCCCGGAGCAGAGCTCCAACTCCTCCCAGCGGAGCTGCAGCAATACCCCTTGGGCACGCTCCCCTTTTGTCCCTGCGGCTGCAGCCGCGGCATGCGCACCAGGCGACGGCACGTGCCTTCGTGGGGCTGCCCTTGTCTGCAAACGGGGGCCAAACATGGCTCAGCCCGAAAGGAAACAGGGCTAGCCCGCTTCCGATCCAGCCACCTGCGCAGGTGTGAGCAGCCGCTCGCCTCTTCCCCGTCTCCTGAGCCACCTCTGCTGCTTCCCGCCAGCCAGCACGCCCGGTCTGCAGGCCCAGGAACAATACGAAGCGTGCCCCGTCTCCAAATACGACTGCAAAAGAGCCACTGGTCCCGAGGAAACGTCTGAGGATTCCTGTACCTCGTGCAAAATGCCCCGTGAGAGCCGTATTATAAATCTGCATGAGCTCCCAAGGTGTCTTCTGTTGATAACGGCGGCAAGCGTTCGAAACGGGGAAGAGCTGCTTGATTGTGCGTTGACCTTTTCTGAACCCTCCCTGGCCACAATATCATTATCCCTTTCTAAAGAGGGATTAAACCTAATTGTGGGGTTTTCATGTGCTTAACGGCTTGACTAAGGCACACGCGGGACGTGCGTTTGGGCGGACCACAAAGGCATCTCCTAAAACTGGGCCTGCTCATGCTTGCCACGCAGAGAGCTGCATGTGCTGAATACAGAGGAAAACCCTTCTCCAGCCCCAGTCAGGTACCCACTTTACATGCCCTTTTGTGCCCGCAGAACTTGCACTTCCCATTTAGGAAGCCAGCTTTCATAACCAGGAGCGCTGGCCCAGATTCACTCTTGGTGCAAACCCGGCAAAGCCAGGAGGGTTGCACCAAGTCCGTATTTGGCCCATAAAGGGCTGCGTCCAGAATCACGACGTCATGGCTTCAGCAACGAGACTCCGAAGCCCACGGTGCTTTTATGCCAAGATTCAGGCTATCCGCCCAGGGCCTGCATTCATGCAATCACACGACAATCTCTTCTTTCATTTTCTTTAAAAGTGCATTTCTAGCCCAGGCAATTGTGGCTAAATTGTGGGAAAATGTGACCCAAGCACCATCTAATAGCTCCGGACCCAGAGGATAAATCCCAGGAAGGCAGCAGGCAATCTGTCTTTTTAAAATGTCACGTTTTAAACAATCTCCTGAGCTTTTGCAGCCCTGGCTCCTGATTTTGTGACCACTTTAGCTCCGAGATTCAACGCGGTACCAGAGAGATGCTCTTGGCTCAACTAAGCAGCAGAATCCTTCCATCCCTGTCCTGGCTTTTAGATGCATCTCTGTCAACAACAAAGTGATTCAGTCACTTGCCTAAAATCCCCCCGCACCCAAAAAGGATTAAAGAGAAACACCAACGGAGCAAAAATAAGTCCTGGAAGTAAAACTCTATTTGCAAACTGTCTCTTACTCTCAGCTGGGATGTTTGCAATCGTCTCCCATCTTCTCTCTCTCTCGTGTTATGTCTCAGCTGTTTAGACTGATTCTCCCCCACTTTTCAGTCACCGCCGTGCGTGTGGCAACCCTGCCCAAACCCCTGGAAATCCAGAACGCATCTGTTTTTGCAACACGGTCTCATCTGAGCTTTACGGTTAAGTTTCAAGGAGGCAGCAAGGAAAGCAAAGACCCATCTACCTTTTTAGTTGCAGTGTTTCGGGGACTTCGGCAGGGTGGAACAAAGTCACGCTTAGACACGGGGGTCTGGTACAGAAGTTCAATAGAGCGGGCTAACCTAAACCAGTTCAATCTGATACCGCATCACTCCAGGCCTCTCTCAGTCCAGGATCTGTCATTTTTAAACTAATCTCAAGTGCCCTGAACGGTTCTGTTATGGGTGTAACCAGTTTTTGGTCACTTATACTGGTTTATGTGTAATGTCTATACCTGGCCCTACCAGGCAGAAGAGGCTCTGGACTCTGCATCTTGCTTGCAGCAGCCCGGTGCTGCCAGTGGACAAGTCAGTGCCATCGTCTACACCAGAAAAATGTAAACTATGCCAGTAGGCTTCACCAAAAGACGTGGCAGGGTCCATGCAATTATAGATGACTGCAGTAACTGGCTGTGATTTTCATGCCAGGAGAAAAGTAAGGCCCACTGACTGTCCGGGGAGCCCTGCTTATTGAAGCAGGTGTACTTTCCCTTTAGCCCGCAACCGGGTAAACCCACTTTTGAAGATGGAAATCGATTTTAGCTTCTTCATGGCAAGAGAAAGGCACCTGACCTGCAGAACAGCCTTTCCAGCAGCGAGCGTTTTACCCCGCTCCGGCTCTGCAGAAGCGGCACGTCAGGGTCAGCCCAGCCCTGGAAGCTGCTAAACCACATCAGCTCCCATTGTCTTTCCCAGTTTGTGCTTGTGTCACCTGCAAACCTCTGAAAAGAACGGCTCTGGGGAACAAAAACCTCCCTCAGTGACAAAGGACGGAAACAGCTGGCAGAACTGGCCAGACGGAGAGGAGAGGAGAGGAGAGGAGAGGAGAGGAGAGGAGAGGAGAGGAGAGGAGAGGAGAGCCCCTCCAAACTCGCCACGCGGCAGAACAGAAGTGCTTTAAAACGCAGCAGCTTTCTACCCTCCTAATGAATGGTCTCCCTCCATTGCCTCACGTTAAATCTCTCGGTTTGCAGAAATGTAGTTACATTTGGCAAAACGCGAGAATAATTAAAAAGATGCATCTTATTAAACGATAACCTAGCAATAAAAATGCATGGGAATGGTTTGTCCTGATTACTGATGCAGGTATCGGATACACCATTACCATAAGAATGAAACTCCAGAGGATAACTCGTCAAAGGAAACAAAGCCTGGCGGTCTCACTGACAAAGGCTGGACGGGCAAACCAGTTAGCTCACAGGGGTCCTAGCACGGGACCTAGAAAAAATAAGCAACATGAATACCTGGGGTGATAGGAGAGGACCGGGGATGCTGGCACAGCCCACACACGCACTTTACTCCTTTGTTTGTGGCCAGGCACGCAGAAGGGATGAGCACGGTACAAAAACTGGTGGAGGGGACTGGAAAGAGCTCCAAGCCCAGCCCTTCTAGCTTTCATGTCTCCTGCAATAAGGCAGTGCAAGGGGAAAGCATACAGGGCTGTCCTTGGGAAGCAGCACCGGTGAAAGGCAACAGCTCGAGAGAGCTGTCCGGGCAGGTCTGCCTGCGCAGCGATGCAATGAAGTGCAAAGACCCCGGTGAAAAGGGCTGGGGCTACCCCTTGGCCACCTTACTCCACCTCCAGGGACTGCCTGAGGAGCCTGCAATGAAAAGGATCTGGCCTTGGGGACCTTTCCGCCTTTCTCCAAAACCTTTGTTTTTAATTTGACCTTGAGTTACTAGCTACAGGGTTTATATGGCACAGACCAATTTCCCTCCCGAGCTGTCCTGTTGGGTTGCAGAGAGAGGTCACTAATAAGGCCTGACAGTTCCTCTTCCCCTTCTGGGTGCATCTTGTATTGCTGAATACACTTCAAAATGATTCACACTAAAAAGACCACTCAAACCACATCAGCGCTATTTACCTCCCTTAATTAAATATGGCAATAATAAACGTGAAATATGTGAGAAAACAAGATTTTAATAAATGCTGCCTCGGGGAGCTTGTATATCTTTGTGAGCTGAGCTGGAAACACTTAATATCGGCTCCCATATTGTTATGAAATTAAAAAAAATATATCACCGCATAAAAGCAATATTAAAAAATAGAATCAGCAGCATTAATTAGATTTGAGTGCGATTAAGATTGCTACGTGTGTCAGCCCTGGGGAGAGGAGATGTACCTCCGACCGGGGAGAGGGAGGGAAACACAACAGGCAGAGACCCCCTGCCTCCCATCGCTGTCCGCGGGGAGGGGAGGGGAGAGAGGAGGATGGAAGGCAGCAACACAGGGAAAGAAAAGGAAGAGAAGAGTGGGACAAAGAGAGAGAGGGGGAAAGACAAAGCTCCCAACTGTAGCATCTTGGGATGCTAAGCATTTCCCCAAGGAAGACCACACCGGCTGCCTGGAGAAAAGGAGCGCCTGTACACACCACGGCGTTTAATCCTCATTAAATTAAATAGGTTTATAAAATTTAAACTTGGTCAAACTAAACCACGTCCGAGGAGTTTTACTTTAACGTGCCAGAAAGACTTTTAAAGCATCCAGAAAACCCACCCATGCAAACAGCCACACCATTGCAGCACAAGAAAAGGCAAAAAACGTTGCGTGTACAAACGCCCGAGGGGCTGAGGTCCCAACAACCAGGGCAGCACACCCCCCAAGAACAGAGCAGGGGATAAGGCAGTAGCTGGGAGAAGGAGCCCCAGTTCAGCTACGGGAAGGGTAGAAGAGACCCTGGAACGGTCACAGGCCGAGGCAGGCTCCAAAGGCAAGTGCATGGCAGCTCCAGGGGTTCGCGTGGCTGATCCAAGCCAGCCACCAGCGATGTGCAGAGCTCGCTGCTCCGAAGAAACGATTGTCAAGGAGAGGCTGAAGCCATCCGGGATGTCCGCCCAGCCACCCCTTCGGGTTAACCCCCTCGTACGAGGAAGGAGAATGGGTGAAGCATGCAAGAATGGCCATGTCTTTGGCACCAGAGAGGGGGGCATCTGCTGCTTCCAAGCACTTGCTCCCACTGGGAACTGGGCCCGGGGACTCCCACGGGTGCTTAAGGCATGAAGACACAAGAGCAGCCCCACTCCAACCAGTGGCAAACCTCGTGGATGCAAAGCCTCATGGATGCAAAATAAGCACGTGCGTGACTCTGCAGGTTCGAGGCCTGCATGTTTCTTCTGGGGAGTCATAGCAGAGGAGGCCAGGTGGACCCCACCTGCTGTGTGAGCTCAAAGCACAGGGCCACCGAGCTCCCTCTCTGAGAGGCGTTTGCTCCCCAGGCCTCGAGCTCTGAATACCGGCTGCAGCTCCGCTACGGGAACCGCACTGTGCAAGCAAAGAGGTTTCAGCTGGTCCATCGGGGAAGAGGCAGGTACACGGCAGAGATGTTTGTTAGAGGAGAACTTCCCGGTCCTTCTAGCATTGCCCTGGTGATCCGTCCTGGAACAGCTTGCCTAGGACAGAAGCCAGGACATCACCCTGCCCTACAGCGCCCGGCGTTTTGTGCAAGAAAGCACGCAGGAATCCAGGCGGATGGATGAGCTCCTCGCCCAGAAGCTGCCATTTAAGTTGCTTCAGGAAATGGCCTTTACTCCTCTTTGCCTTTCTGTTTTCAGAGCATCTCCTAACCCTGAGGAGGACACAAGCTGGAGATGGCTAGCCAGCTTCAGTAAGTGCTTCAGAGAACATTCTTAGGAGCTTCACTTTAATACCCTTTTTAAAAAAAAAAGATCTTGGTTACTTTTTCTTTTAAGCTATTTTCTTTTAAGTCTATATTTAGGCGGTAAATCACAGCCGTCTTTTCCCAAGCTCTCACTGGACCTAATTTTCATTTCCACGGCTGCCACTTTGTACCACTATACAGCGTGGCAGGGCAGGAAAGTCAGTGCTAATGTCATTTGTGTTCACTTTAAGACCCAATTAAATGGCCAGAGCAGGGCAAAGTAGCCTGCCTGTGAAGGAAATGAAGGCACACGGACTTCTAAAGTGCCTTGGATGTTATTAGGTTTCCAGGTTGCAGCTGCATTGGTCTAAAGGAAAAAGCAATCCAGGCTCATAGTAGAGGTGATATCATTCATTAGACCAAGATTTTTGCAAAAAAATTCCTTTGCCAAAGTCTTGCTGGTGTAATAAAAGCTATCGCCTCTGCTACAAGCCCTGACTGGATGTTACTGACTTCAGCGGGGAACTGCTGAGTGCACAGAGCTTCTGAAGTCGGTAGATTTTGGTGCCCGAGGCCGTGTCTGCGCTACGAATTTCTGCCAGCGCAGCACCGTCAGGCAGGGCGAGAAGCGCGGTGACCTTGACCAACTCAACTGGGTCACTGGAAGCTCCTATTGTGGCAAAACGGTGCGTATACCAGCAAAATCTTGCTAGAAGTGCAGGTCTGTCCATGCTAGAAGCATCCAATCGTGACAGCATAACACAGCGCCCGTCCAGCGCAGCCTGCAGACACGGACCAAAGAAGCGCATTTTAGGCCCCCGTGTTTACAAATCTCGGCTACTTATACAGAATCCAGCTCCTTCCCCGTGTCGTGAACACGGCTTTCAGAGGATCAGCCCTGGAAGAGTGTTTAACCCTTTATTGATTTTCCCCTGATCTGAGCCAAGCCTCAAACCTGCTGATTTACAGGCCCAGACTTGGAGTGCAATGAGATTACAGGATAATCCGCCCGTAGGCACCCTGGAGAGATGCGTCCCCTGCTCACCTACGGAACACAACCCACTCCCAAAGCGTCGCCTCTTGCTCAAAACGTAAGAAACTCCAGTTCTCTGCATATAAACTACGGAAGTGTATAGTCTCCGTCAGCCCCGCCGTCTACTCCAATTTAACCACACCCCAGTTAGCTGCACGCGCCCGCGCTCCCTTTAACTGCACCAGGTGGTGGATACTGGGAGGACCTTCAGGTCAGTGAGGACAATGACCTGCAAGGAAAGTAGGGGCAACTCCGATGAATAAGCAGCCATGGACCAAGAAGTGGCAGCACCACCCGGTCGTGATGGGCACAGCAGATAGCAACGGTTTCCCTCCTGAAAAGCCACATATATCCTTTGACGGCGCTGTGACATGGTGCATACAGGCTGCCACTATAATAAACCTGCCCAGTCCAGAGCCACGGGTCTACACGTGCTCACCAGTGGAGCAGGTGGAAGAAGATGTTAGGATCTCAGTGGCTGCCAAGGTGGAAGAAGGCTGCAGCCGAACGAGATCTCCAAATGTCCTGACCTCCTTGCCATAGGATCAGGGTCCCGTTCTGCCAAGAACCGCGTGGAAAGTGATGCGCAGCAGGTTCTCCATGATAAAAGCAATCATACGCACGGGTCTTCCATGAAAATGGCTTTTCCAGAGCAAACATGCATAAGTCTTTGCATGATCCAGGTCTAAATATTTACATTGTGGATCAGGGGTCACGATCTTGGAAGGAGGTTAGAAAGCAGGTACTCAAGGCTACGAAACCCCACAGAAGATGCATTCTTGACCCAGGACGTCTGGATGAGCTCCATTAGGAGTCCTAGAAGAGCTGTCCAAGGTGTCCAAAGACCCTCAATGAGTTGTAGAAGACTAAGCAAATTCCAGAAGCCTGAAAGAAAACAACTGTGGCATCTAAAAAAGCCCAACTAATTATGGGCCTTTCAACCCAACTTTGCTCTTAAGAAAAATAAAAGAACTTGTGACATAGACTTTATTACTATAGATTAAAGGCAGGTAATGTAATAACTATCAAACAACACGGGTTGATGCAAAATAGGTCTTGCCACCTTGCCGTATTTTTATTAGATACAAGGTACGGTTGATAAAGGTCATAATGTGGATGTAATACAATTAGACTTTGGTAAGGCAGCTGCCCTACTTTTACACGCCGTTTTGATTAAGAAATCAGAACCGTACAAAATCTGATTGAAAACTGGATAAAAGAGCAGGTGTGAAAACGTAATGCTAAAAGGGGCCCACTGCCGAGCTCCCCGTGGGTCTGAAAACAGGCCAGTTCTGGGCTAGTTCACATTTTTAGCAATGGCCAGACAGGCTCTTACTAACGAGGTTTGCAGAGGAACGAGGACTCGGAGCGCGGTAAACAGCGAGGAAGACGGATGCCAGGGATGCAGCAATGGGCACCGGCCAAACACGAGCTCCCAGTGCGAGGCTGTGGCCAAAAGGGCTGGTGTCTCCCTTGGACAAGCTACAAAACAACGCGCTGGCACTTCTGGATTTGGGGCTGACGCCATCGCTTCTGGGATACGGCCCCATTCTTGTATCCACCATTCGGGGATGATGCATCGGCGAGCAGCACGGAAGAGCCAGAAGAATTGTTAAAAAACAGGAAAATACGTCTTGTGGTAGCAGACATTATATGTAGCTTTGACACAGGTCCTGGGTGACTTGATCAGTCGGGAAGTATTCGCACCGTGATCTAAAACAGAAGGCCCTCCAGGCAAGGGTACAACAGACAAATTCAGGCTACAGAGACGGCACTTTGAATAAGAATCCATTAGGGAAACCCACTAAGGCTCGAGTCCAAACAGGCATTCATTCGAGAGACTCTCACGGTCGGCATTGCACACCAGGTTCGGACTAAATGATCTGTAGGGTCTTTATGGGTCTATGCAAAAAATTGCAACACGAAAATTAATAGGCAAAAAAACAAGCAAAAAGAGAAAGGACAAAGTCAGAGCAGGGCAGCTAGGCAGGGACCTGGGGTTGGGCTGTGAGCTGCCTTTTTATTTTTCCTTTTGAAAAAGCCTGAAGCAGAGAGCCAGGAGCCGAAGACGAGACCCTCTCCCAGCCGGTGCTGGGAGACCCTCGCGGGGTCCCTCTCCCAGCCGGTGCTGCCGCGGCACCGAGCACACGTGGGGCGAAGGCAGCGGATGGGGCTGCGATGCCAGGGTGGCCAGCCTTGCAGGGGGAGGGTTAACTACAAGGAAAACGTGTTTTCATCGATTCTCCTAACCACATGGATATATTTCTAGCCGCTTTTGGATTCCTAAATCTTCACCCAAACTTGACAGCCAACAGGAACCTGCCAAGGGGTCAACTTCTATCGCAGGAGGCACCTCCGCGACCGTCTTGGGAGGAAGGACTTCCCCCAGGTTTGGTCGCCCCCATTTCTTTATCACGGATGTTGTCTTGTATGAGCGTCCCGCAGCGCTGGTGCTCTGCTCGCGGAGATCGTGTCGTAGCTGCGCTCTGGGGGCAGCAATGAAGCCGCATCGGTGAATGCATAGAAACAGGGTCAGGGCAACTGAAAGAGGAGGAAAATGCCAAAGGCGATGGGCTACCAGTGTCTGGCACCTGCGGACCGAGAAAACGGAGCATTTGGGGATGTGGGTAACCAGCATTTCAGACACGCTGCTGCTAGCACGACCTTGCAGCTCCCCTTCTCCCTGCATCGCGTACCCAGGCCGGGGACTTCACCAGGCAGGCCAAGAGGCAGGGGAAACCCTTGCAGAGCTCAGTATAACTGAGTGCAAGTAGGAAGCATTTGCATTTGCCTGTTCATCTCCTCCTCCCACGTCTCCGTGAGGAGTCAGGCGTTCGTCTTTGCTCAGAACAATGGGATCAAAGGTGAACGCGAGCGAAAAGGAAACCCGAGCACACGGGGCGGCGCGAGGCGGCGCGGCGCGCCGAGGGAACACCACTCGCGCGGCCCGCGGGAGAGCGGTTCTGGAGGCGGAGGGGTCCCAGGCCTATTTTTAGCAGCACCAAAATTGTGATTGAGCATCAAAGTGTGTCCTGCAGACAGACTGCAAAACCAGTGCTCTGCACACTCTCTGCAAGGTTTCCAGCCGCTATTAATAACCGTCCTGCCTTCGCCGAGCCACGAAGCAGGGAAAGGACCCAGCAGCGAGAGCCCCAGCATACCAAGCTGGGGGGCAAGAGGGCAAGGGGCAAGGGGAAATGCCATTCTCAGCATGAGACAGCCCTAGGGCATGAGTCTAGGTCTGGATTCAGGCTTCCTCGCCCAAACCGGGGGTGCGACGGGCATCCCACCACAGGTCCAGGGATGGAGAGCAGCTCCCTTATGCAGACCTAAGACTGTGGCCAGGACCCTCTCTGTCTGTCAGCTGGAGGAAAGACTGCTCTGACCCGAGGAGCAAATGCCAGAATATTTGCATCCGCTTTCTCCCTATTTCACTAGTTTTCCGCATCTTCCTGGCTAGCTGGAGACATGTCTGCAAGTGGTCCCTGGAGGGCACGGATAGTGGGGGCTGCAGGGGCACGTGGCTCTGTCAGGGCTGGGGAAGGCTGAAGCTCGAGAGGGTTGACTTGCCGGCTTTCCCATAGTAAGGACCAGGCTCCTTCAAGCTCAAAAGCCAAGCGATTTGCAGAGAGGACGGCTAGCTGAGCTCTCTGACGGGGAGATGTGGGCCTTCAGGGCCCGAGAAGAGACAGTTCCCAAGTGTAGACCCTGGGACATTTCTACGGGGAGGAGCAGGCTGGGCTGGATGACAAGAGGAGCGGCACAGGGCATTGGGGTTAAGATAATATTGAGGAAAGTCCTAAAGACCGGAGGTGGCTGGACATGGGGTGGGGAGACATACCCCTACGGGGCTATCGCAGGGGCTCGGAGTCACCAGTCCCCGCCACGCAGCTCCACGCACACCACAACTAGCCCTCGCACTCAGCAATCAGCACGTCACCGTATTTTACACACCTCGGACCCCAGTCCCCTTCGCCGACCCCTAAAAGGGGGGCAGGTTTGCTCTGGAGGAACCAGCCCACAGCACACCAGCCCCGGAGACCTCCCGCCGGGACCAGTCCCTTCTCGCACTCAAAAGGGGCTTCTTTGCACGTGGCAGCTTGGACCCGCACGCTCCCCTTCCTGCCTGGAGCAAACCGAGCCCCTGCACTTGGCCGACGTCTGCTGGTTTCAACGCAGTTTCCATTTCGAGCTTCCCCGTCGACCAGTCTCAGAACCGTAAAAATTCAGCAAAGGTTTTATTTACGGGTTCCTTGGGACACCGGCTGCAGGAGTCAGCAAAGCATATGCCAATTCACGATTCATTTTTATATGTATAAATACCGTAAGCACCAGAAATGGCTGTGCTTGGCATACAAACGGAAGCTGTTTCGGGAAGCGGGGAGGTAGAAACCCGTGCTAGATCTCCTCCCGTCACGTAGCTCCGGCCCTGGAGCCCAGCTCGTGGCATCAGCGCTGCTACGTTCCCACTTTCCCGTTTCATTTTAAACGTGACAGGGCCATCCAAACAGTAACTCTGTGCTGACGTGCATGACCCAAAACCTCCACGAAACCATGGGCTGACTCCTAATCGAATAACCGGGGGTGAGTCCAGGACAGACAGCGGTGAGCTGGCATAGCGGGTCATGTCTGAGCAGTCGCTGGCCAGGCAGCACGCTGAATCCCGAAGCACGCCGCGCGTGTAGGAAGCACTTCACACCACTCGCCGCTTCGGGGCTGGGACGCAGCAGCTCTTTTACCCGCTATAGCAGAATGCAAATATTTCGGGCAGAAAGCAAGCAACAAACAGCAACGTGAGGTTGAATTCAGTCCAAAGGCCCTTCGCCATTGCAGCATCACACGACGACCATGCATCCCAGGGCACGTGTTTGCAATAGATACCTTCAACTTAACGCGGGCTGGTTCTCAGCGATGCGACCAAATGGGAGGGAGAAGGGACTCCCTGACTCATTTCCAAGTCTTAGCCGAATCTTAATCAGTCCATTTATATTTCCATCGTGGTGTGCGGAGAGGGACCTACTTTAAGTACTTCAGTGGCTCCCTATTACCACGTGGCCTGAGATGCAATCGAGTGTTCGAAGCCTTGAAGGAACAACACTGTAGGGAGAATCAGGGTCTCGGTTTACACACCTCTAAAATGGGGACAATATTTCTTACCCAAATTGACAAGAGGGTGCTGAAGGTCAGCGAATGCTTGTCAAGCGCTTTGAAAATGAAGAGCTCAGTGCTAACGCCCGTTTGCCATACCCGCTTTTGTTTTAGCAGCACGGGCTGCTGTTGCTGGTGTAAGCAGCTCTCCGCTCTCTGTACGTCTACCAACGTGCAGACGCGGCACCGGGGGCTCAGAAAGCCTGCGCTTCCAGCAGCCGAGGTGGTGATATGTGCCGATCATTTATACAGAGCACAACATATGGCGGATGGCAATAATTGCATATTAAGCAGTATTTTTTAAACAACTGTCATCCATCTAAATGAGACCTTTACAATGCAGCAGCAGCAGCACGGAGCGTATTATTTATGCTTTTTTTAATTCTTTTTTAACAGACATCATTTACACGGGAATTCTGGGAAATGCGGTTCAGAGACAAATCTCTTATGGTAATTGGTCTAATTAGTAACCAGCATTTCTGTGTAATTATTGATACTTAGCATACGCGGTGTCTCTCGTAAGTCTGCAGACGGCAGGCACGATCCACAGCTGGTCCCGGTGGCTGCAGTCTCGCTGACTTCAGCAGAGCGAGGCCCCATCTCCCGCCCGCCCAATTTCCCAAACAGCCCCTCCTAGAAACCAACGGCTCCTTTGCATCTTATCAGCTGCACGTGGATATGAAGCAATGGAAATCTAAGGCCCCATTTTGTCGACGAAAATAGAACACAAATGAGGTTTTCATATGTAAATGCCACCGTTTGCATGGGCACGGGTTGGCACGCTGAGCGCTGCACATGCACACACGGAGGTGGGGGTGATTGGGAAGTGTGTTGACATGTGTATGTAACCAGGGTGCTGCCATGTGCGTCGTGTCATCACCCCGCACCGCTATCAAACCCATGAAAGCCGGGTGGATTTTTTAATTAATACAGCCAAACAATAAAGACTTGTTCCAGCCAGCGCGCAAGGTCTCATTTCACAGCTGGGATCATCTGCCTCTCCTCGGTTTGGAGGAAAGAAAGACAAATCCCATTTCCATCCCTTTAATAGCACCTGCTGTTCGACAAGGGTGGAGGAGACCGCACGTCGAAAGCAGCACTGACAGGTTGACTCATGCAGCACGACCGCACGTGAAAACTCAAGCATTTTGCTGCTGCTCTGGGTTAAAGGGAGAGAAGTTCTCAAATACCAAAATCATCACAAATCGACCTGCATAAAAAGCGATAAATGGACTGCAGTTAGATGAATTAATTCCACGACAAAAGGACGCTTCACACGGACTCCTACCGCTCAACGGGCAGAAGAGACACCGGTGACCATGCAGGGTTGCCTTTCTGCAGAAGACCGGCCAAAAAACCAACGTTATCCAGGGACATGCCTCGAGCCCGACAGCCCGTGGGGAAGCTGGGACGTGTCTTGATGTATAGGCCAAGTGGGAATTCACCATATCCTCAGCAAATTTTCCCCAAAGTTAATTAACCTCATTGCTAAAAGTGTGCACTTTATTTCTAGTCTGACGCGGTCTGATTCCAGCTGCCAGGTCTTGTTATGCCTTTGTCTGCTGGATCAAAAACCCATTAGTACCTGCCACCTTCCCCACTCATACAGCATCGATCAAATTGCTTCTTAACCTCCTTTGTTAAATTAACAGAAAGCTGGGCCTGTCTGGCTCGTAGACGGGTCCTGCCACGACTTCCGGTGGGCGATGCTGCTTCCAGATTCATCGAGTCCCGCAGGATCCCCTCCCTTAAAGCACCGGAAAATTGTCCAACTCCAGGACTGGAAGAGACCTTGGGAATCGTCTGGTCCAGCCCCCGCACGAGGCAGGAATATTATTCCTGAATCACCCTGCCCAAAGCTTTGCAAAGCCACCGGCTTTTGCAAACGGCCAATAAAAGAGACACCACCGCTTCCCTGGGCCGTCGGCTCCGCTGCCTCGCTGCTCCAGCAGGAAGAAAGTTTCTGCAGAGATCCAATTTAAAAGTATTTTGCTGTAATTTCAGATATCAATACAAATAAATAGAGCTATATTGCCAACTGGAACGAAAACCTAATACACAACTGGCAGCCAACGGCACAGGATTTGGAAGCAACAATGCCCAATTCCCTTCTGCAAAGACAGCGCTTAGCTTCCAACGCCAAGTTTTTCGAGACGTCCTTCAACACCACAGAGTTAGAAATAACCTGGTTATAATATTTACCCATGAGACAGACAAGGGAGATGCTGGTGGCTGCGACCCAGGCTGCAGGAGTGTTTGGCTCAGCGCAGAAATACGGGCCGTCTTAGCCCGTGCTGCAGCGAACGCATCAGAAACAGGAACAAACTTTCCATGCTCAAGCACATTAGTCTGTGGGCCGGGAAATGCATGAACCTGTTGGGGAGGTTAACAGGAGGGCTTGTAAGGAGGGCATAACCGATAATTGCTATCTTGCAGAAGCCTGTTTCCTTCCGAGATGAAGAGCACCTGCTCGGGTGGACGCGCTTATCCTGCCCGCATCTCCTCGGCTTCCGCAGCACAACCGTTTCTTTGAAAACTTGGCATTTTTTACAGTTCTTGGGATCAATTAGCAAGGTGGCTCTTATTGTGTTAGGGCCCATCCTATCCTCATGCCAGCGTTTCAGCATGATGCACACGGGGAAATCTAAACGTCATCTTTCCTGTAAGTCTCCAGGTAGCTGCTAGGAAGCCGCCGATGCAGCGAACACCGATCCTGCGACGAAGGAGACACTGCTCTCTTACAGATCTCTTCTCCTCGCTGTGCTCTGGGCAGGTGTGGGCTACACGATTTAAGAGGCGACAGCAGTGACCCATGCATACGGAGCTCTGCCTTTTTTAGGTTGAATAATATCACTACTTTTGTTACTGGCGGCTGCCATTAGCTGAGCAGACCCCTAAAAAGACATTTTGTGCCTCAAGGGCAGCTCCGAGAAATGGCTTTTACCAATTAAATTCCAGCTTCCTTAGCCTGACGAAGGGTTTTTGAACCCGAAAGCTTGCTTAATAACTATTCTCCAACCATTTGGGTTGGTCTAATAAAAGATATCAAATTCACCCAAGGAACCTTGTCTGCAAAATGACCTAAGGAAATTCAAGCTGCAGCAAGGGAAGTTGAAGTTGGATATTAGGAAAAACTCTCCCGAGGAGGGGGGTGCAGCACCAGAACAGGCGGTGCAATCTCCATCCTTGGAGGTGTTTTAGGACCCGGGTAGACAAAGCCCTGTCTGGGATGATGGAGTTGGGGCTGGTCCTGCTTGGAGCAGGGGCTGGACTAGATGTGACCTCCTGAGCTCCCTTCAACCTCATTTTCTATGACTCTAGAAAGCAACCTGTCCCCTTCACCTGGAGCATTTTTCCTGCTAATGCCATCAGCACACCTCCCCAGTCAACTCTGCAATAAAGCTCCCAAGATGGGCATCAAATGCTCAAACAAAGTAAATGCGCGAGCAACAAGCTGAGAATAACTCTGCTACGGGCGGCTGTCGCACGTACAGCCAACAGCATCACTGTTTGCCCTTCACTCCTGGCGCGCGGTCTTCCTCCAGCAATCCACCTCCTGATTAGTTAGAAACATGAAATGCCAGTTGTAGAAGTTGTAGAAAGTTGTAGAAACACACTAACACACAACAGCTATTTTCCAACTTGGTGCCCAATTTACTGCTGCAAAGAGCCACAAACAGGGAAAACCATCTTCGGCGATGATTCGGGTTTTGCAGCGACGGCACCGAGATACTTCACGGCTACAAATAGCGATGCTTGGAGCCTCTCCAGTGCCTTGCAATGGGCCTTGTTGCGCCTGTTGGAGTTACCATCATTCACACCCATGTTTAAATGAATACAGTGAGGGAAGTAGAGTTGTGACAGCAGAGAAGTGAGTGGCAGACAAAGCACCCTGTCTCCAAGGCCTCCAGGCTGCCGTAAACCAAATGCTACTGGTTTTACAGTAGTATAAAACCTGCCAGCGTCCTGAGTCTTTGTTCCAGGTACACTGATAGTTTTTCAGTCCAGTGCAACCTCACTGTCTTCAGGGAAGATGCCCCTGATTCAGACAGAGGAAAGTGAGGTGCGAATAAGGAGACTTTTAAACCCAGAGCCCCAAGCTGCACGTACGCCTGCAGCACAAGAAGTCGTGTAACCCTCCTGCTCACGCTCGCTGCAGAGAAACATCTTCCTGCAAAGCTGCAGATAAAGCTTAAAACTGAAACCCAGCACACAGAGCCAGCCAGAAATATTCCTTTCTGCCATCTTTTCAGGAACAGACTCTGCAGCAAAATGCGAGTAGCTTTAATACCTCCCAAAGTTGCCTACTAATAGCCATTCCAGCATGAAAAGCAAAGAGGAAAAAATAAGCACATTGTGTAAACCTCGGCATGAATTTACCACTGGTGCTTATAGGGTTTCAAAGTATGCGCTGTGAAGAGGGGCTCAGAAAGAAATATAGCGGATGGAAAGCAGACCTAAAACCCACTTTTTACCAGGTGAAATACCCACTCCCTTTTCCTGAGAATTGATAAAATACAATTTGAGCCTAGACTTCATGAAGAAGGTAATCTCTGCATTTCACAACGATTCCCAATAGCAATTATAAAAGTGATGGGTGGTTTTGCAAGCTCAAGACACTTTTTTTTAGCCTTTGCAGCAATTTGGGGTTGACGTATATATACTATCGATATTGTCTATTATGAGTATATTTACAGAGGAAGCCAGGCCAGCTCCACGGCAGCCTTTACCCAGAAAGCCAAGGCGGACGAGAGTCTCCTCCTGGGTGCAGATGGGACAGGCCCTGGGCTGGTTGGTCTTGTAGCTGAAATAAAAGAGTGGAGCTAGGCTCGTCCGGTCCTTGCTCTCCATCCTCTGCTGCCTGACCCCTCAAGCCAGCCCGCGCCTCTGGCTGCTCGTGACCTCCACGGAAAATCAGGCCGTTTCCCTTCGAGCTGGATCTAAACACAACGTGGGAAGGGAAGCAGGTGTGCTTGAGAGCAAAAACCACGGCGAACTGGTGAGCTGCCATCTCTGCCTGGTACCGGCCAATACATCAACCTGGGAAAGCTCGCAGCCTGCCTCGGTCCGCAGGGAGGGGCCGTGGGGATGCTCTGAGCAAGGCTGCCTTTGCCACCGTCGGTGCGCCAGCCCGTGGCAGCGCCCGCACCAGGCAGCGGTCTCTCCTGCGGACTCTGGGAAGGGCTCTCAGCTCCCCGTCGTCCTCCAAGGGCTAGACCCAAGTGCCCAAACCCCGAGCCGGGCTCTGCCCTCCTACTGTTCTGCTTCTGAAAGCCGAGGGGACAGAGGCTCCCCAAGGCAACGCAGCCGAAGACGGTCAGATAAGGGTGCGCTGCCTGATCCAGAGCCGCTGCAGAAGGGAATCGGAGCAGACGCTCTTACCAGACTACGTGCCACCGGCCTGCTGAGTCCGAGGGTCGCATCCCGCCACATCTGCCCGAGCTCTCTCTGCAGTTTGCTGCCACAGACCCTAAACACCTTTGCACAGACTGGCTGGCAAAGACACTGCCTGCAAACCAGCCCACGTTACCCCAAGCCCAGGCAGGCGGGTTTCGATTCTCCAGCGACGTGTGGGCCCCTCGATCAGAACGGAAGGCTTTCTCCTTTGCACTGTATTAGTGTTGGCTCAGCGCTGCCAAAAATAATCCTAATATGATAAAGAAAGACTGGGGTGTTGCTGTAAAGAGTCATCCTGCTATTATTATCCCCTTTATTGTACCCATGATGAAAAAATTACAGGGAAAATAATTTTGCTCCTAGAGGATGTTTCTCCTTCCCGGGTTAGCTCATCTGCCCCAGGGCCCGTGCACACATTATATGCACAATTTCCATTTAAAATTCCCATTAGCTTCTGCCTGTAATTGGCACACGAGTTTGCTCTAGGGTGAAAGTTGACAAAAACCAAATCTGAGTTCTTCTGGGGCACTTTTTTCTTCTGGAAGTGGTGAGCAAGGGCTGGGGGTGCTTTTCTACGAGACGCATAACCCAGAAGACCCAATGTGGCGGAGGGAAGCGGTATGTGATGTGTGCCCGAGGGTGGACACGGCACTGCCTGGACCACGCGCGAGCCTCTGCACAGGCACGAGCTTCATCCTCAGAGGGTTACCCAGAAAGGGGAGGAAACATCATCCTGTCCATCCCTGCGTGTCCCAGCCGTCCTGAGAACGCACGGGGACCCCGCGGTCCTCCTCCCCACAGGCGCCACGCTGCCTACAGCATCGAGCCATAATCATCGTTATTTATATGACCGCGGCATGAAGTCATGAGACCAGGGCCCCACTGTACCACTGCAGATGGACACTGGTCCCTTCCCAAGAGAGTCTACCGCCTGCGTGTGACATGGGAGACGGAGGGCATTTACAGAAAGACAGGGAGCACCAGGCCACACGGGTCAGATCATGAACAGTGTCCTCAGTGCAACGCCCGGCCGGGCCCGGCCGTGGTCAGCAGAGGAGAGCTCTAGGGACGGAGGAGGAGGAGGATGCAGAAGTCAGAGGCTGCTTGCCAGGATGCTCCTGCCAAGTGCGAGCGGCCACGTGGAGGGAAGCACGAAGTGCCTGCTTGAGAGCACGAGCGGGTGAGGGAGCGTGGCTTCGCTGGCCGATGCCAAGGAAGAGCCTGTGCTGGGGATAAGCAAGGTGGGGAATGGCAAGAAAAAGCCTCAAAAGCAAAAGCAGGCAACTGTAAGGGAGTTTGAAGGGGTTCGTTTTCCTTCGCCAGGCAATGTCACCGGGAAGCCACCTAGAGCTGGCTGCCCGGCCTCATCCCAACCACTGCTGTGGACAAAGCAGACCGGGACAGCTTTACTGACCTAAAAATGCCTCTAAAAATACCTGCAACTAATTATTTCCTGCTATAATTAAATTGCAATTTGTCCAAGTAAGATGAGAATAAGGAGCACGCAGAGCTTCCAGGCGCTGGCCTGGCGGATCGGGAGCGGTTTGAGGCTACCGGGGGAAGGCACCGGCTGCATCGGGTCTCCGGTAGTCTGCCTCTTTGTCCAGACTCCAGCGCTTTGCTCCTGTCCAGTTGTTTCACCGCTGACACAGGAGGTGGTGACACTCCTAAACAAGGCCCCCGGCCTTCAAAAGGAAAAAGACCCTCCAGCCACACAATTGCCATCCCTACCCCCTGGACCGGGGCAGGCCGTTTGTAACGAAGCAGCCCTGCTGCTTCCCCACGCAGGGGCTTTCCACATCAGACGCCTCGCCAGCTTCCCCCCGGATCCATTCCTCTTCCTTGCACAAAACATTACTTTAAAGTCTTTTTCTTCTCAGCCACACAATTATCAACCCTTCCCTTTCCCACGGCTGTTTCCTGGCCGGTCTTGCTTCCCGCTGCACCGTGTATCCCTCCCCAGTCGTCCTTGCCCCCTGCCCACTGTACTCGCCCACCGATACAGTGTATCATTTCCACTTCCACTTCCATTGTCCCCATTGTTCCCCCCTCCTGCCACACAGGGATTGCTCTTGCACTGCGTTAGCCCGTCACAGCCCGATCCCCATCTGAAGAACTGTCGATTTTGCTCGGTCCCTGCCTTGCGCCTCTCCCAGAACGGCCCCTGTCATCGGGAGGTGCTTGTGCGAGCCTTCAAGATCATTGCAATACCGTCTGAGGAAGGGGTAATATCCTTTGTCAGCTAAGGTGACCTTGCAAAGGCTCCATATAGATGCTACGTATAACACAGTACAGCCCCAATTAGCCAGAGCGTTTCAGGCACCAAACACGGAGGTAAATGGGGACAGGGTCACTAACAGAGACGTTGCTGGGAAGCGAGTTACAGTTTCATAGTAAGATTTGGCAAAGAGCAACTTCAATCAAAAGGTTTGCACACGCTGCTCAGCCTGGTACATACAGAGTTGCTTTCTGGAGTGTGCAGGCACACACGTGTGCTTACACACACATGCACACGACTGCTCAAAAGGCCCCGGCCGAATTTGTCTCTCTTACTCTGCTATTTTTCATGACCCCTCACAGGTTACACACCAGAATCTCTTCATCCCCCATTGCACACGCATTGCATGCTGCTTTGTTACCGGGAGCTGATTGCCAAGCCCCGGACAGCTAGCCACGCTGTTTGTGCGTAACCAGATGTTGAGAAAGATGATAAGAAAGACCTGGTTAGGACCCACCTCCCCGAAGAGGGCCCTTTTTGTAAGGTGAGCCCGATAGGTAAGAGTTTGCAATGTGACGCCAAGCAGCCAGAGCAGCCGTTTCACCGTCATCCTCTTTCCTTACGGACTGGAGAGCCCGCTGGATAGTATTTGGATGGCCTGTCTCGTGGCCGTCCCGGCTTGCCACCCAAAAATGATCTTTATTCAATGTTCAAGGCTTAAAACATGAAGCTCATCTCCCCTCCATTCCCCTCCTGGGGGAGGGGGGAGGCGTCCGCATTATTACCCGCACGTGACAATATGGAAATTCACTGCCGCGGGCAGCTCGGTGGCAAACCGCCCCAGATACATCTGCGCTCGCCGCCGCTGCACACATATCACAGTGGACAGCTCCGGGTATTTTTATCCTGCCGTGACATCATGCTCAGACGTGTCGCATCAGGTTGTGTCACACAAATGTCCGTGAATAAGCCCCTATTCCACCCAAGGTTAAGCAGCCTGTTTCATCGGTTCGAGCTAAGTGTGGTTTGAAAAAGCCAGCCCAATACGGGGGGGCTTTGTGTCCAAGTGAAATTATGCAGGCTGGGGGGCTATGTGGATACGGGAGGGTGCTTTGCTTTTCTGGCAACTTCTGTGAGCCTCTTTTTACTTGCTGATGTGCTGAAGTCTTAGCATCAGCTAAAAACCCCTCCCTGCTAGAGAGATGCCAGGTGCCAGATGCCGTCCCTTGGAAGACAAAGCTGCTGAATATGAACATTTCAGTGGATCTGTGCAGCAAAACGCCTGGCCTTACTGTTCATCCCCCTCCAGCTGAAATGAAACCCCACGTTTCCCCAGCTTGGCAAAAAAAACCCAGTCCCATTCCTGCCCAGCCACATCCTTCCACTCGCCATCACCTGGATCTAACTAAGGACGGGGTTTGCACATCTGCACCTGAGAAACAACTGCCCAGGGCTCAGCTGGTTTCATACACGAGGCCGCCAGTAAATGCACCTCACTCCTGCTGCAAAACAAAAGTGGGTTCCTCTTATCCACCTGGGAAAACACTGATCCTAGTCCCCTACCCAGAAATACAGTCGCACGATGGAGCAGCCCACAAATCACTTACTAAGACATCAAACATTTCAGCAGCTCGTGGCACGTAATGGAAACCCCGTCGCAGATACTACCACTAAGGAAATCCACAAAGCCCTTTGGCACTATGGACCGTGCTCCAAAGGAGTACAGCATCTTTTGAATATGCCAGGCAGAAAGATCATGAGACTGCATCTGAAGTCTGCAGTATGCTTAGCGCTGCCTCGCGGTCTGACCCGCGTCACGCCTGCGCGACCACCGTGCACGCTGCAGCGGCAGGCCTCTCGAGTGAGCACCGTGCGCATCGCTCAAGTCACAGCCACTTTGCAGCTGGGCCATGGGACGACCGGACTGCAACGTGGCACAATGCATGCCACGCCATCTACGTGAGACCGTACGCACTGGTGCACTGGGCCAGCCGAAGGTCCATCTAACCGGACGCCACCATCAAAGGCAGTCTAAGCAAGCCGCTTCGATGACCTCCGGGCGACAAAATAGCCTCCCATATTTTTAAACAAGCAACTATGCATTCTGCTGTTTGTTCACAAAAGGGGTCCAGTAAGGATTGCCATTACAATGCATTTTGCCCATATAGTAGCTTAGGGCACCTCTACGCGACCAGCAAGGTTGCTCCGAGGCGCTGTAATTACAGCACGTCAGAGCCAACTCCATTAATTGAGTCTGCTGGAGCGGGGTAATTACCGCGCCCCAGCAGCATCCAGCGTCTCGTGTCTCAGCGTCCCCGCGCCTCAAAATGATGCAGGGGCGCCTTAACTAAAGTGCGGCCGACGAGCTGTAGTACGAGCGCCCCCATCGCTATTTTGAAGTGTGGGGATGCTGATACATGAGACGCTCCGGGTTGCTTTAATGAGAGCGGTGCTCGGGGCTGCTCTAATTAAAGCCCCCGCTCCCGGAGCGTGTGTATCAACGCCCTTAGTCTGTGACAGCGTGGCGCCTCGGTGGTGGTGACATATATCCTTCAGTGTACTGATGCCAAGGGAGTCTTCCCTTCTTCTGAAATTTCAGAGGACTCGGCTCGGGAACATGCTTGTGACTCTCCTTTAAATAGCATGAAAAAAGCTAGAACAAGACCTAAGCATGACAGAGATCCCCGTTATCCATGCATTATGTAACTAGGCCACCTTCCCTGTATGACGCCCCCAAACATCGGGTTGTATTTTGTAAATAAAGTGAAATATTGCTGTATAAAGATGCCCTTTTAATGGGCACTGTGAGCAAGCAAGGTCCTCTGGCGTTACAAAAGAGCAGCACGAACTATGCAGCACGGGAAATTGGAGATTTTTAACGTAACCCAATAAATCCCGCCATCCACCCAACTGGCCACACATCCGGAGAAACCCAGAAGGGTGGCCTATTACACGTGCTGCCACCTCTTTCAGGCAGCATCACCAGAACCGATTGTTTTTGACTCGCTTCGGTCACTTTTAGTCCATTTTATTCATGGAGCCACATCAGTGCAAACCCGGAGAAGTGCAGCATCCTCGACGAGCGCAAAGCCTGCTGCAGGCCCTTAAATACGTATAGCCGAAAACCAGGTGCCGGGAACCCCCGGTGCGGAGCTGATTGCAGCAACTGGCTCTACTAGACCAAAGTCCTAAAATAAAGTGACAAGAGCCTGTGGACTTTCACGTGCCTGTTTGGCACGATTTTCTCCACGAAAAGATTTGCTTCGGGTTGTACATCACTACTAGGACATATATTGTTTGCAAACAGAAGCGGCTCTTGCCATGGTTTTGCCCTGGGATGAGATCTCTCCTGCTCTCTCTGCTACGGTCTTCCCCTGCAGAGCTCTCCGGGCAAGGTGGACAGGTTATGACAGCATTCATCATCTACAACGACGGCTAACTGGAGGGCACCGGAGATGTTAACTGGTATTAACCTGAGAAAAACTACAACAGCCGAGATGCAAAAGTACACACGCTTGCAGCTTTATTTTCTATTTTTTCCCCCCTGAAAGCAATAATTCTGCCCTGTACTTGACAAGAGATGGCCCGAAGGTGCTATGACTTAATTAAAAGGTGGGAGGAGGAGAAGGACGGTTTCCCTTTCCAGGGAAACATTACACTTGCACGGTTAAATGAACAGACCTTGAAACGGTGATGTGGTGCCGGGTTTCCAGCGTGATCGGGGTCCCACGGTTTGGCAATGAATCACGTCCAGTCCACGGTAACAAGGAGATCGTTGTCCTGCGTCTGGCTGGTTTCCAACCAAATATAAAGAGCTGTCTTGCAGGCGGTAAACCTCGGCTTTGCAGGTCTCCACTGAAGCAGCATGAAGTGCCTCTTTTGATAGGAAGACATGCTATCACTAGCCCTCCTTCTCCCAAATATTGGGGTGGGGGGGTTGTAATAAAGTTAGAGAGTGTGGTAAAAAGATGTCCTTTTAACAGGCGCTGTGGAAGTTGGATAGGAAGATACAGAAGAAGAGCCAGTTTCCTGCGTCCTGGAGGGCGCTACCCAGCCCCCCGGCACGGTCACCCCTGGATGCATCAGAGAGGAAATAAAGATACGGGAGAAGAGGCTGGAGAAACCACCCAGTCCACAGGCATCCTTGGCGCTCAAACCGCACGCATGTGTGGACACGGCCCCCGGGCAGGTGCAAACAACCGATGTGCTGGCAGACTGCACAGGCCGCCGTGACCTTGGCTGCATCCCTGAGGTCATACTTTCACATGGATGAACTGTTCCCAAGCGTTTTCCCCAGTGTATTATGCACAAAAGCAGGCTTTTCTTCTTCAGTGAGGATCTAGGTTATCTTCAAACCAACCTTGCTTCCCCATATGTATTACAGCCATTACAAGGGAAGCCACTCATTCTTTCTCATTTACATTTTTATTGCCATTTAGAAGCATCTCCCTGCTAAGATGCCTGTGCAAAGTAATTAATAAATAAATAATTATTAGCACTGAGCATGCTCTCTGTCTTCGGTTGCATGCCGGGGCTGGGATACCACTGCTGGTACTGTATTGCCAAATACAGAAAGCTAAAAAGCGTCCAAAAATCTGGAGCGAGGCTGAGACACTTAACGGCACCGAGCTCAGACTCTCCAGAGATTGCTTTCGCGGTCGCTAACAAATCCCCAGGCTGGACCCAGGAAGAGGGTCATCTACTGAGACCGAATTTCATCTGAACATGTTCGCTGTCGATGAAGTCCAGGTGCAAGCTGCTGTGCTTAACCCCAAAAACGGTTCCACAAACGGGGAGGGATAAGCTGGGGAGACTTTGGCCAACCTGCACCATATTTTCTCATGTGCGTTAAGCAAGGAAGCTATTTTTTTGTTTGCTCAACATAGGAGCACCCTGCCTTGGGCTCTGCTCCACAGGGCAGCAGCTTGGCTAGTCCTCTTCAGGCAGCTGCGGGAGCTTTTGGCACCCCCAAATTTCTGCAAAGCCTGGGGATTTCCCGTAGGGCAGGGATGGGGGTAGCAGCACCCAGAGACAGGGGTCTCTACCCCTCCCTGCATCCAGATCCCTGGCACTCCTGGGGGGCTCCAAGTGAGACCCTACGAGGCCAGGCTCCCCTTCCTTGACTCAGGTAGGGTGCAGCCGCGTACAGCCCGAGCACCACAGGCGGGCCAACACGGGTGGATCACAAAGCCTTTTTTAGGCCGGCCTCCCACCCAGACTTGGATGCGAATCTTGCCCCTGTCCCTTGAGAGGAGATGAAAGACTGCATTGGAGGAAAGCACCTCCTCAAAGCGGCGACACTCGGGACAAAGCATCACTCGGTGGTGGAGGAAGCTGCCCTGACTGGCGCTGCTCCCAGGCCACCGTGGAGCGTGCATCCTTCTGCCTGCGGGTAAAGCAATCGGCTGAACAAGGCGTCACGGCCTGGGGATGGCTCGGGTCGTTTATCGAAGGCCGTTTTCTCACCAGGATTTGCTGGAGCCCGCTGCCTCGAAAGTTCAGGAGGGATAATATAGGGGCCAGCACGCAGTCTTCCAGCAGCAACACCTGGGTTTCCTCCATGCTGCCGATCGATCCCTCTGCATCCAGTAAGAGCCACCTGGCCCAGACCACGCACTGCTCCTCGCGGACGCACGCTTTTGTGTTCCTGAGCTGTCCTGTGGAAACAAAGAAAATGCAGCTACCTTTGGCGTGCTCCTTTTCCCAGCGTTGCCACGTCTTGCACCTCGTGGAGCTGTTCTCGGTTCCTGTTCTCCAGTGGGTTTGTTCTCCTTGCGCTTTCTTCTTGTTTCTGATTTTCACCTTTCCCCACTTGCTGAACAACAACCTTAAGATGAGAGAGCATCTGCACAGTATCTCAGGGCTCATCGTATCAGAGTCATAGACAACGAGGGTTGAAGAGACCTCAGGGGATCACATCCAGTCCAACCCCTGCTCCAAGCAGGACCAGCCCCAACTGCAAGGCTTTGTCCATCTGGGCCTTAAAAACCTCGCGCGAATCAGCCTGAGCAGGGCTGTACTAAGCCTACTGCCATTAGTTTTATGTAAAACTCGGATTGACTGCATGTAGATTTATTAGATGAAAAGAAGGATCCAGATCCAAACGAGGGAGGGGACTGACTGTGATCTGCGATTCTGTACGGTTTCAAATATTATTCTTACAGCCGCATGGCAAGGCACTAAACAGATGATGGTGAATTAATACAGTGTTTACACAGGGCAAACTTGATAGGAATAAGGAGATCTTCTCCACCGCACATCCTGCTATATCACTCATAGATTTCCTTGGAGAATAGCGTGCACATCCAAAATCAACTGTTTTATTTGCTCCCTTGTTGCTATGTCTGGGAAAAACGAAGGCTAATATTTCAGTAAGCATTGAACAAGGTAACCTTCTCCCCTGCAAGGATTCAAAACTCTGATCTCTGCAGCTAGAATCAACTTGACTCCATGCTTGCAATGAAATCCCAGAGCAAAACCTTTACAGGTGACACTACAGAAAGCCTTTCCCACAATGCAGCTTTAAATAGGTGCAAGCTATTTTCTGCAGATGAGGTTAGACGTACTAGAAATGCATGCAAGGCATACTCCGGACTCCCACAGATAAATGGGATATGCAAATAGACTTCAGCTGACTGCAAAGATGATAGCCATCATGAACACGGCAATCCAGATGACTGCGGATACACACTGTATAATGGACTGCGCTGTGCTGAGTTGTGCGCCTTGCTGTAGGGCTTTCTGCTGCGCTGCCTGTGGGGAGAAGCTCGGTCCCGAGCGACGCGCATCTGACAGCAAACCACAGCTTTGTCCCGATTTCCAACAACTTCTACTACAGCATCTCAGCCCCGTCCTTTATTTCCACACGGCACACGTCTGCCAGAGAGCTCATCTTCAATTTCCGATTGCATGCAAATGCAGCCAGCGTGTCCCTAACTCCGCTGCAAGTGCGGACCTTTCAAGCAAGGAGACGCACGGCTGAACAGGACCCCGGGAGCGGGCGACGTAATCACAGCTGCAAGGTGCAAATTGCAATGGACTCTATGGGACAGCGGTGTAAATGTTGCTGTGCCGACAGCCGCGGTAGTAGGAATGAATGAAGCACAGGTGTGTGCACCAGCGGGAAGGTGCTGGGCACCTGGCTGCCTTGCAGACACTCTCCCCTTGGCAGGAAGAGAGGGACTGCACTAGCACTGATGGCATTCGCACAGCCCAAGGAAGACGGCTCCATCTGTGCTGCTTCGGAGCCAGAGCGTGAATCACTGCAGAGGCCGTGGTGGTGCTTGGATCTGTAATGTCCTGGATGCCGAGTGGTCAAGCAGGGCCGGGCTTCAGGGACAGAGAAAAGACGAGGCAGGCACAGGTGTGATTTACTTACAGAAGGAACGTGCTTGAATGGATAGAAAAAGGTGGCAAAAGCTAAGGGCGCTTCCTCATTCACAGCAGCGCCCTGCCTCTTCCTGGAAGCCTCCGGGCTGGCCACGTCTCCCCGTGGGCTGTCCAACGCCGCGTGCCGAGAGTCAAGTCACGCCTAGCATGGATGTAGTCGTGAATAAGCACGAAACCCACTCAAAATCATGCCCCACCGAACACATCAGGAGGCCTCTAGGTTTGTCTCTTAGGAATCCCACTTACTTCTGGTGCCCTGTCTCTCTAACAGCGGGGCTTGCCCATGCGCTGTTACCGTGCCAGTCCAACCTACAGCTGCCTGTTCATTCATTACTCGCCTCATTAGGGAGATAGGTACCCTATTTCTTCACACGCAACACACACCTTTACCCCAAAAACCAGCTCCTGGAAATTGCAGTGCACAATGTATGTGAGAAATACGGTAAGAGCAGTTTCTGCTGCTCTCCGGGAGAAAGCAAGACAATCTGCAGGCGATGCACGGAGAGCAGAACAAGGAGCAGGCTGCTCAGGTACTGAGCTTTTGTCCTTCATCCCAATTTTCAAAACCAAGGTCTCTACCTTGCTCTGTGGTGTGTTGTGGGAGAGGGAACAGCGTAGGTCTTGCCGTCAGTCTTTATTTCCACAACCGGCTCCGTGGGCTCGGGCCACTTTCTATCTTACTGAAGCAATCGGTGACTATTACCAAATTTTACATGGCTCACAATACAGGAAGAAGAAGAGAGGCAGGAGGATTTTTCGGTGAAATCTTTTATTGGGCTAGAATAACGTTAGAACAGGCAAGACTTGAAAGGAAAACAGATCCATCAAAACCCTGGGAAGCACTGAAGGTAAGAAATACAATTCTTGGGATCAATAATTGGGATGGGGAGTTGATTCAAGATCCTCTCACAGACTGCAGTTTGGAAAGACCGGGATGCTGCACTAAAGCGGAAGGAGCCCTCCCACATTTCTGCATCCGAGGCTGTACCTCAACATGGGCTTGCGGCCGTACTGTCACATTCTAGAAGGTTCTTTAATTTGCAATTTATTTTTATTTGTATTATTTACACATGAATTGGGGCACAGTGCTTGCCTCTGCCTCGCACGGCTACCAGTTTGTAGCAGCATGCACAATCATTTTGGCAGGGTATAGCCATGCATAGATTTACCCATGGAAATCAAATATGGCCACAGGGAAATACTCCCGTCTGCTCGTACTATACTCAGCAGCTGGCGCTTACATAGATTCTTATTTAATAGACATGACAGTAGCCATTTTTGCGCAGCCTTCTTAAAATAAAACCAGCTAACGAACGCAAGGGACGGCTTCTGCACCGGAGTAGGGGACCCTCCCGCTCGTGCAGCGAGGGTGCCCGAGCGACTTGCACGGAGAGAAACTTATTAATAAAAAGCTTGAATAACAATTTGGAAAGAAAGGGGAAAGCAGCATTTCTCTGCCAAGTCTTATGAATTAGCAGAGGTCTTAGACACGTTCTCGTGAGCAGACAGCTGCAGAAAGGATGTGAGGAAGAAGAAGGAGAGAGCTGTAACCTGGCAGATCAGTCCAGAGAAAATGTTTCAGGCCTAAAGGACAAGATGGAAGATTGCATGGGCACCGGTGGGCGAGAAGCTGGCAGCTGGGCAGGAAAGCCTGGCATCATCACAGATGGAGCGGGGAGCAGGGATCTCGGTTTTCTCCGATAAAAAATAAATCACTAATTTTCATGTTATAAGAAAGAACCCAAAAACCACATTTTTCCATGATCAAAATGAAACACCACTGTATCTATCTATCTATCTCGATAGATAGATAGATAGATAGATAGATAGATAGATAGATAGAGATACAGAGATATCTAGATAGATAGATAGATAGATAGATAGATAGATAGATAGATAGATAGATAGATAGATAGAGATACAGAGATATCTAGATAGATAGATAGATAGATAGATAGATAGATAGATAGATAGATAGATAGATAGAGATACAGAGATATCTAGATAGATAGATAGATAGATAGATAGATAGATAGCAATACAGAGATAGAGATATCTAGATAGATAGATATCTAGATAGATATCTACAGACAGACAGAGATACAGAGATACAGAGATATCTAGATAGATAGATAGATAGATAGATAGATAGATAGATAGATAGATAGATAGATAGATATCTACAGACAGACAGAGATACAGAGATATCTAGATAGATAGATATCTAGATAGATAGCTATCTAGATATCTAGATAGATATCTACAGACAGACAGACAGACAGACAGACAGACAGACAGACAGACAGATAGATAGATATAGTGGTGTTTCATTTTGATCATGGAAAAATGTGGGTTTGGAGTTCCTTTTTTTAACACAAAAATTGGGGATTTGTTTTTTATCAATCCCCAATATAGATAGAGATACCTTTATCTCTATCTATAGCCATCTCTATCTTATCTTATCTATCTATCGATAAGATATAGATAAGATATAGATATATTTTACTGGTGTTTCATTTTAATCATGGACAAATGTGGATTTTGGGTTACTTTTTTAACCTGAAAATGGGGGATTTTTTTTTTTTAAATCAGAGAAAACCAGGATCCCTGGTGGGGAGGTAGAGACAGGAGACAAGAAGGGAGGCTGGGAGCCTGGAAAGTGAGGACCGGGAGCCTGACCTGGTGCAGAAAAATGGGGAGTCCATGGAGAAAGGCTGGGAGGAAGGTGGCGTGGGGAGACAAATAGATGAGAGATGACATTGTGCGCCGAGGCGGTTAGTACAGACTCGGCCACTGACCCGCTGCAGGGAACTTCGGTCCTGTCTCTGCCCCTCCGAGCCTCCATCCGCCTCCCAACCCTCGTCTCTTTAGGTCATCTCATCTTTGGGGCAGGCACTGCCTCTAATGCTGCGTGCAGTCTGCCCCCGTTTCCCACGAGGCCTTCAGGCACCGCCGCTCTCCAGACACCCAACGATGAATGAACCAGGAGGGACACGGTCATAGGAGGCCATGGCGATCGAGGCAGGGCCCCCTGACAGAGGGAAAGGACAGGAGGAGGAGGCTAGAAGATGTGGAAGCAAGAGCAAGAAGGGCAGAAGTTGAGAAATAGTCCCCAGCTTACAGACGCGGTGCATGAACGTGCAGGGCCATGCTGCCCCCGCTGCCATCGGGGACACGTCCTCCCTGACCCTGGGTCCTTTATCCTGGCACCTTTCCAGCTGAACACAGGACTCCTTTCCCGAGTCCACTGCCGTGAGACGCGAATGCTAATTTGTCGGCGCTCCCGCTACACAGCTAACCTGTCAGTTAGATTCCTTAATAAACCAGTGACATCCCGTTATTTAAATTTCCCGTTACATGACACATATGCACTGGATCTGATGAGAGCTGTTACAGCTCCTCTGAACAAAGGAGAAGAAGATCAAAGTAAACAGACACGTTCCACGGATGATTCAAAGGTCTGGGGAAACTGAAGCACTGCTTGCCATTTTTAAATGGTTCCCAATAGGTTTTTGTTGCTGATGTTTTAGGATCAGGCCAAAGGCATCACTCAGGTAACCGTCGTGAAGTCAACGAGACTTGACCAGAGATGTCTTTGGCCCACTCCATTCATCTATTTGATTTAAATGTTGCCAGAGGGAAGATGTATTGGAGCAGGGTATCAGGCAGTACAGGAGATCGGCCAGTAAAGCATTCACGTCGAGAGCTGCAGAAATTCAGGGTAAACCCAGAACCGTAACTGTGATGTGACAGGTGCCTAAGGCCTGTGCCTTTGCTAATCGAATGCCTATTGATATTCAACCACGCGCTGCAGGAAATCTGCCCTAATATCAATGATGGGATAAGTGCATGCCACGTCCCAAACAGGATAATGGGGTCTGGCTATATATAAATGTGCAGCACGAAGGCGGTAGGACAAAGTCTGTATACCCATCAGTAGAGCTAGACCTGCCGCGGCTACCAACCAGAGCAACTCCACTACCTCAGTTCACATCACCTGCTGGCCCAGCCCATACAATATGCATCCATGCTTTCAAACGATTAATTGTAAAGCCTAAGTGTGGCCTTGTTGCTGGGCCTTGTTTTAAAGAAAAAAGCGTGAAGAAAAGACTGGTCGTTTTATGCCTACCAGGCACTAGCCAAGCCATGAATCCATGAGGCTGTAGATTCACATGAATACTTTTCTGATGCAGGGACTGTTCCTCTGGTTGGCTAAAATAAGCCATTTATTTCAGTTTAAAAAATGGTACTTAATGCAGAGTATTGTTACAAGCCTGGAGCCCCTGCGTCTGTCCCCAGCCTGCAGCCCATGGGCGCTGGAACTGCACAGAGGTGGAAGCACTGGGGGACCATGTGGCATGCCTGCCCCTTACCCAGCTGTCTGCAATGCGTCTGACATCACATGAGCGGCAAGCAATGATGGCACCAGTCAGAGAGCGTGATCTGGACTGGTTGTGGAGCTACTCAAACAAATTGTGTTTTTAATGAAGCTAAATGCAAGACTATTCACCCAGGAACAAGGAACTCAGGGTTGACTTAAAGAATGGCAGGCTGCACCGGGGCGGATCCAGGCCGGGGTGCAGTAGTGCAGTTGCACCCTCCTTTGATTCCTGCTATATCCAAAATCTAAAACCAAGTGCCTGGAAGAGGCTGTGGCATTTCTAGTCAGGCAGAGCCGAGTCAATTGACTTGGTGGGTCATTATCATCTACCTGATTCCTTCTAAACTCTTCAATCCACAGGTGTTAATGACCCGCTCTCCTTTCTAACAGTATTGTCATTCCACTAAATAAGTTATTCTTTCTTCTGCCGTTCTGTTGGCTGCTCCTGGTCACCTAGCTCCTATTTCACAGCCCTCCAGCTAAAAACATAACTCAGGTAGAGAAACATTAACTCAGGTGTGGAAATAACTTTCAATGAAGTGCTGGATGAATCGTCACGATGCTCACGAAAGCTAAATTTTGTCTTATGAATCTGAAAGAGAGGTACATTTTATTCGAATAACTATAGGAATGAAATGATATATTCTGAGTATTTTTGCCTAGTTTGTTGTGTTCTTATAGATATGATATAGCAAATGAATGCTTAGTCCAATAAAGTTATAGTTGTTTTTAAACTGAATGATATAGCCCTCTGCACCTAGCTTTTTAGTGATGCTCCTGGTTTCCTTTTTTAATTGGAGAAAAATCTGTGTTGCGTTGTATGTAATGATGCACCACACCACCTGCACCCCCTTTTCAAAATCCTCCATCCACCCATGGGCTGCACCTTGGAAAATAGCAGCTCCTCGTGCCGTGCTGAGGCAAGGAGGGGTGACATGACCTTGGATGCAGAAACGGGGGCACAGTAAGTCATCGGGGAGACAATCTCACCTCTATATAGCTTGGAGAATCCGATGCTGGACTGGGCACCTTTCCACTGTCCACTATTTGAGAGATGCTGATAATTTGGAAAACATGCAGAAAGTAGCCGAAAACTGTACTCAAGAACTGGAGAAAAAGCATTACAGCAAGAAACATGTAGGGGGCAATCAGTTAAATTTAGCAATGAGGCGGTGGAGAGGTGACTTGATTATGAAGTGTAAGTGCCTCTATCAGGAGAGGGGAAAACCAGGTTGTAAAGGACTCTTCAATTAGGGAAGAGAAGCCTAACAAGAATCAAAGGCTGGCAGCAGAAGCCAAACAAATTCAAATCAGAAATAAAGCCGAAATGTTGAAAAGAGGGGATGATTAACCACTGCAACAAACCGCGGAGGGCAGCGGTGGATTGTCCTCTTCACATCAAAGCAAGACTGACACTGTTGTTCAAAACCCAAGCACAAGTCACGGGGCTCCGCACAAAGCTGGTGGGTGAGACACAATGGCCTATGAGTCATGGGAATTGAGATGAGATAATCTAATCTCTGTGGATTTACAATTGGTAACAATCACCGGTTTGTGAAGAGTTCACAGCCAGCTTGCAAAACCGTTCGCAATGCGTTTGCCAATTTTGTCACCGCGTTTCCCATCATAGAAATAGCTGCAGCAAGTCCCCTCCAAACATTTGATTTCCAACATCTAAATCCACCGTGTGTTGATGAGCCACGAGGCACGTGGGATTGCTGCAGTGCCTTCACTGCATGACTTAGGCAGCCAGCCAACAGCGAAACCTCTCAGCGTAAATGCAGATACACTGTGGCTTCTGTTTTAGAAAATGTTTGGGTATTTCTTGCAAATCCTCAACCCAGAGCTGAACCGCTCCAACCCAAGAGGAAAACGGGAGCGCGGCAGGACGGCAACCATGGTCAACTACATTCATTTCAGGACTGAACATTTACTGAAACACATAAAAATGTGACTCACTATTGGCTGTTCCCACTCTCCCTTCAGTCACAGGAGCAGAGCAGGTTACAGCTTGAGCATTTCTGTTTCTACCCAGCAGAAATCCACGTGCACGCAAGCCGGTACGTCACAGCCGATACCTGCTACCGGACGGGTGTACCGCAGACACACGGCGTACAGGCACGCTGCATGGCGGCAGTCACTGCGTGCAGCTAAATTATGGTAAATTTTAAAATATTCTGCAATGCATCTGATACACAATCCAAAAGGAGCATAGGAAATTTGGATCAGGTGTGTTCAAGATGCATGCATTTATATATATAAAACCATGGGAGAAACTAATGGAAGTGTGTTAAATCAGAGAGCAAACTGGTCCAGCTGGGAGGAAAGACAGAACAAGCAGCCAGGAGAGGGACAGCTTTGCTGAGGATGTTATAAATGACTAATTTTGGAAGCCCTTGCTTTCTCTAGAGGCGATCTGTTAGCTGACTCGCTGCTGGGGGACGGGGGGTCCCTTCGCGGAGGTGGCAGTGCCCTCACCGGCCAAAGTGTGCTGCTCTGGGGCCCTGTACTCAACATGTGCCATGCCACATCACAGGAAACAGGGGACCGTTACAATCACAGAGCCTACCAGCAAAATTATCCTGCAACCTTGCTCTCAACCTTTTCTAGACTCAAAGGCCCCCTGTTAGACTCAAGGTCCTTGCCATAACTTTTGCAAATAAAGCGGCACCCCACTGCAAAAACTAATTCATTTATTGCAATGTTTACTGCCTTGCTGAAGGTCCAGGGGGCGGGGAGGAGGAGGGGAGAACAGCCAGGTTCAATTGACCCCACGGCACCCCAGGGTGTCCGGTCCCCGGTTGAGAATCACGGCTCGAAAGTAGGTGGATGTTTCGACAAAGGAACGAACTCCAAGTTCTGCAAATTTTCACTGGCGAGAAAAGAAGCCACGACCCGTGTTGTAGTCTCCGTCGCGAGGTATCCTGCTAGCATGTAATCGGGGCAGTAATTAAGGAGAACAGTTCATCAACATAAAGGCGTGGGATGTGGCCCCACTGCCTGTTCAAGCCTTTCTGGCGGCTTAACGTGCAAACTCACCGATCGGAGAAAACAGCCCGTTTGAGCTGCGTCTAACCGGACCAGCTGGGGATCCTGCCCAAAGGGTCCCGTAACCATGGAAACATTAGGTAATACAGTCACGACGTAAATCAAGGACACGATTCCATTGTCCGAGCTCCGGGTTTTGGACATGCGTTTCCAGGGATGTACGTTCATAATAGTTGCACTCTATTTATTATGCGTCTTTATTGTCTCTTTAATGAGCTCTCGAGGAAAACCTAAAGTGCATTTCCTCAGAGAATGAATGCTTAAAAATGAAACTCTGAGTTAAGTGGTTTGTTCTGCAAGCAATTCCCCCATTTACCCACACACACTCAAACACAGAGTAGTTTGATTAACTATTAATAACGGGGCATTCACAAACACCACATTATGGGCTATTTTTGTACCGTTTCTTTCTTAATGCATCTACGGCTTAGGCTTAATAGGATCCGTCAGGAAAGGCAATGGTGTATAAGATAATACCACGGATGCAATATCTCAGGAACTGCTTGGTAATGAGTGAGTTTTACAATCCTGAACGTCAGGAGCACAAGATTTTTCTCATCCTCCAACACCTCCTCGCCGGCATCCTCGTTATGCCGTTCGCACATGAAGAGGTTTGTAAACATCCATACTGTGGCTCATCCCGTGCCATACATCACCCAGGACTGCAGCGCCACGGCGCCACTGAAACTGTGCTGCAAGCAGAGCCGCGCCGATGATGCAGTTGGCATCAGACTCCAGCTCTTTGGGCAGGAGTCGGTTCGCACACCCTTGCGAAGAGCAGGATCATTAGGTTGTAAATGTGTAATTAAGCAATGCACACCCGGCGTGATGATGCAACAATGTGTATAACAACAGGGAAGGCTGAAATCTTTCTGAGCATGGCAGCAATATCACCAGGCCATTAAATATTTCTTCTGACAAAGGCGTTCCAGAGTCTCATTCATTTCTCCACTGCACTGAACCCAAATTAAGTCCGTCGCCTGTAGCACTGTGGTTGTGCGCTCCGGGGTGTTTTATTCAGGTGTTGCATTAGGCAAAAAATAAGAAGTCATGTTGCATCTACAATTCAGCCACTTCACTTGCTTGGCATACCTAGAAACCCACAATTTCCTAAGTCTCTTGCTGTGAAATCACTGACTTCTCATGCAACATTTTCTCGAGGATATAGAAATAATCCCATGAACCAAGGAGGTGACGAGCTCGCGGTTCCCAATTCCCAGACCTCCAGCACACATTCATCGCTGGCTTGGTGGCCGAGGATCAGCAATGCCAACAAATTGCCTCTGTCACAAAAAAGGTTCCCAGCTAAGACCCTGGATGAGCGATGCTGGTAACAGCTGCTCAGTTTGCAGGGGACATGTGATACGTGGGTGCACTTCCAACATAACGTGCCCCAACAGGCCATTTTCTGCTCACAGATAGTGCGGTTAATCACAAGAGGGGAGCTAGATGGCAGTGGGCTGTAATCAGGTTAGTACCTCTCTGCGGGTGCACAGCAGATTGCAGAGAGATGGAGAACGGGCACCCGACTCCTCCATTTGCATCTGAGCATCAGCGTGCACCCGCACGGTCACCGGGGAAAGGAGCTAGTGACACAGCCCCGCTCCATGGAAAGCCCGAGTGCT